>NC_136419.1:107115000-108527500 GCF_052625555.1 Lactuca saligna
CATCCTGATATATAGCCCGACTGAGGAGCTCCACCGAGAACATGTAGTAATGGCTTTTCAGAAATTGAAAGAACACCTGTTGTTTGTTAATTTCAAGAAATGCGAGTTTGGGAGGCAGAAACTAACGTATTTGGGGCATGAGGTATCGGATGAAGGAGTCTCAGCGGAGGCCAATAAGATACAAGCCATGCAAGATTGGCCCACTCCTACGAACATCAAAGGATTGCGAGGATTTTTGGGACTCACGGGTTATTACAAGAAATTCGTGAGGGGATACGCCACCATCGCCAAGCCACTCACGGAACAATTGAAGAAGGATAAGTTTGGATGGAATGAAGAAGCCCATAAGGCCTTCCTACAGCTCAAACATGCCATGACCACTGTTCCTGTCTTGGCGATGCCAGATTTCAACAAAGTCTTCATAGTGGAAACGGATGCTTCGGGTTATGCTTTAGGGGCCGTATTGATGCAAGACCACCGCCCCATTGCTTACTACAGCTCTACCTTAGGGGTACAGGCACGTTTGAAGTCAATTTATGAAAAGGAGCTCATGGCGATAGTCATGGCAGTCCTCAAATGGCGACCTTACCCGATGGGTCGAAAATTTGTGGTCTGCACTGACCAACTAAGCCTTAAATACATATTGGAACAAAGAATGGTGGGGAGTGATTATCAGAAATGGATCTCGAAACTCATGGGCTTCGACTCTGACATCCAGTACCGGCCGGGAGCGAGCAACCGTGTGGCGGACGCTCTCTCTCGAAAGGAAACTCCTTTTCACTGTAATACAATCACGATTGGGGTTTGGCAATTTTGGGACCAGCTGAAGGAAGAAATTGATAAGGATGACTTCATAAAAAATGTCAAGGCAGATTTGGATCAAAATACTAATGCTCACAAGGGGTTCTCAACATATCAGGGCAATTTGCTGTTTAAAGGAAGGCTAGTAATACCCTCATCTTCTACACTTTTACCTAAAATCATGGCTATGTATCATGATTCCCCTATTGGTGGACATGTGGGTGAAAAGAAAACATACATGAGGGCGGCTGCTGAGATCTTTTGGCAAGGAATGCGGGCCTCCATTATCGAATATGTAAAGAAATGCGACATCTGCCAAACCCAAAAGGCCCTCACCACTTCTCCTGCAGGGCTGTTGCAACCAATTCCCTTACCAGCTCAGACCTGGGATGAAATCACAATGGATTTCATCGAGGGGCTCCCCAAATCGCGGGGATGGGATACCATATGGGTGGTGGTGGAAGACTAACTAAATATGCCCACTTTATCCCACTTAAACATCCGTTCACAGCATCCCAAGTGGCAAATGTGGTCATTAAGGAAATTGTGAAACTCCATGGTTTTCCCTCATCCATAATCAGTGACAGGGACAGAATTTTTGTGAGCCAATTATGGAAGGAAATGTTCCGTCTTCATGGGGTTCAACTGAAAAGAAGCACAGCGTACCACCCTCAAACAGACGGGCAATCTGAGGTGGTAAACCGCTGTCTTGAAACTTATTTAAGGTGTTTTTGCTCCGAGAAACCTAAGAGTTGGGCAAGTTGGTTGGCATGGGCTGAACTTTGGTACAATACCTCATACTACTCCTCAATCAAATCCATTCCTTTCAAAGCCCTTTATGGTCGAGACCCACCACCCATACTTCGCTATGAAGGGCAACAAACTAACATGGATGCTATTGACAAGCTACTGGAGGATCGGGATGCCATTTTAGATGATCTCCGGGTCAACCTAATGAGGGCCCAACAAAAAATGGCATTGCAAGCAAACAAGCACAGATCAGAGGTGGAATATAAAGAAGGCGATCGAGTTTATTTGAAACTGCGCCCTTACAGGCAGCAGAGCCTGGCGAAAAGAAGGTTTGAAAAACTATCCCCACGTTATTATGGGCCCTATTTGATCTCTCAAAGAATTGGAAAAGTCGCCTACAAATTGGCATTACCCCCTACCACTACTATCCACTCGGTGTTCCATGTATCCCAGCTAAGGTGCGCTCAAGGCGAGCCTAACATCAGTAATGAGCTTCCCTCACAGCTCACAGATGACCTGGAATTAATCCTTCAACCAATGTTGCTGCGAGGGGTCAGGTGCGGAAAGGGAAAGGACCATGGCAAGGAAGTTTTGATTCAATGGAAGGGATTCTCTGAAGCCGAAGCTACATGGGAGGATTTCGACAAGATCAACCTCTAATTTCCAGAATTTAACCTTGAGGGCAAGGTTCAAGTTTGGGAGGTTGGTATTGATAGGCCCAAGGACACATTCGTTTTCAGCAGAAGGAAGAACAAACCAAAGCAGCCCAATTCGACTTAATGATTCAGGCCCTTTAAGTTCTCTATTGTCTTTTGTTTTTTTTAGGATCTTTTATTTTTCCGTTAGCTCCTCTTTTTGTTTATGCTCCTTCCACGTTCTATGTTGTGGGGGACAGAATAGTGGTTGCAGTTTTTGTCGTTGTACCTTTTGCCTCCAGGGGTTCCTTACTTATAGTCCTGGAGAGCTTTGTTTTTGGATCATCAAAAAGTTAATGAAAATTTCTTCATGAACCTGGGAGAGCACCCACCTCTATAATTGTGGGCACCTATCCAATTTCCTTTCTTTGTTCTTTTTTCTGTGTGAGATTTGAGGTCGAGGGTATCAGTGGATCCAAGGACCCACCTTAGGTCTACATAACTTTGCCTCAAAAAAATTCTAGATATACCCAACTCGTTATAATATATACATTTAAGCTTCTTTTTATTTTATTTATTTATTTATTTATTGTCTATTTAAACCTTTATATTATTATATACCAACAGTTTTTGTTCTACTTTTAGGCAAACTCTATGCAACTTTAAAAACCCTACATGACTTTAATAATGCTATTCATTAAGTTAATATGAACAATACACGTTATTTTCTTTGTGAAATACTTTCATAAGAATAAACCGTTAACTTCTATGCGAGTTCTTCTTCATCTTCTTCTGAAATAGGATCTCAATCTTTTTAATCATATTATTCTTTCTTTTTTCTTGATTTGTAGAGAAAAATATTGTATGGATGTGGTGAACACTTAAAAAGTAGACTTCATGTATGCATCGCTACCCAGACAAACAAACAGACATTAAATTATGATAGGTTCAATTTTGTTGGTTTAATGTACTAGAATTTGAATGCTTTTGTGATTGTAACGGTGGATCAATGGAAGTAAATTGTAAAACAATTTGTTCAGTATTACATCCTACTTCCATTTGCATAAGTTTAATTAATAAATGGAAATGAACTTTGATTTGTTTGTTATGTATCTCTAACAATAAATAGCATCAAATGCAAGAAATAACAATCATTTGTTAGGCTCTAAATATGTTTAAGATAATTGTAGAGAGGGGAGGTTTTGAGTACAATATATGGTTTTTCCAAATCCTTTTCTAAGAAATAATTGTAAGTAGAATATATGAAGACAAATAAATTTTTATAGGTATTCTATTTACTTAAAACATAAAATGTTGTGTTTACATGATGCTAATAAACTTTTTTTATGTTAAAGAACTCTACTAGCAAAATGAATAACACTAATTTGATCCAAGAACAAAATGTTCATATAAACTAAAATCTTCTCTCTATCTAATTTTAAGCAATGAACTCATAATTGCATGCACACTCAATGAAGAACGATATCCATATGTACGGGTATGCATGCCTATTTATACTAGAAAGATGATCATAAATACAGGAACCATATCATGCACATGATATATAAAGGGTGGAAAGAGCCACAAAGTAGGATGTATTTATGGAGTATAACAATGTTATAAATATGGAAATTTAGACAAAAAATTATAGATTTATGCCTAAAAGGTTTAAACAATATTAGACGTTACATTCGATGAATCAGTATACTTTAGTATAATGTGTCCAAATATGTGGAAAAATGAATTCGGTTCCTATAGCTATTGAAGGTGACGAGTTGGAAAAAACAAAGGAAATAAGGCCTCAACTTTTATGTGAATAAGCAAATAGAACACACTATCTTATGACACAAGTGTATAAGATAGTATGTTAGAAATTATAGTATATAAGATTTATTTTGGCATATACAACTTAAAGTCCCATTCAAAAGCTTTGAAAAGAATATGGTAATGTTTGAAGTATGTGCTCATAAGTATAAGACAAGATATATAAATTAGAAATTGTCTGCAATGGCGATTGAAAATAATGTCATGTAAATTAAGAATATTGTGGAATTGGAAAAGTATGTTGTTATGTGTCACACCCCCGACCGACAACAGAAACATTGGGTTGTGTGATGTTAGAGTGTTGGATCACAGATATTGAATAGTACAAAAATGATATAACACAAATATCACTTCCATTATGGTTTAAATATTACATCATAATATGTTTTTGAAACACTGGAATTTCTAATACAAAGGTTGCATTGACAGTTTGGCATAACTATAAATGATAACAAGCTCTTAATATTTCCATTGATCAACTACTGCTTCAAGGAGTGCGAGCTTCCATCTCTTGGTTTCTGTGACAAGCATCAACTTCCGATCAAGTCAAAGTCAAATAAAGTCAACAAGTCAAACCGGTCAGCTCATTTAACCCTTGTATATTAGGGTTTACATTATGTTTACTATTGTATAACACCCTATCTTAATACAAAAGTATCACTTTGAGTCTTCACGCTTTCAGAAAATCTAAACCCTAATCAGTGTAAGTGACGAAACTACTCGATAAAATGTTATTACATACCCTCCGGGGACGTATAACACTCATAACGAGGCTTAATGGGGTTTACAAACCTTGCATTACAGAGCTAAACACTTGCAAATGTCACAAACAAAGTATCTCTCAATCTCTCTCTCACACACACACACATACACACACACTCTCTCTCTCCCCCAAATCTCTCTAAAAAATGACTTTTCACTTTTTATAGTCACATGGGTCATCCCGACCCTTACCTTAATCAAAAACTGCTCGAAACGAGAAGTTTATTTGAAAAACAACCCTTAAGGACCGAAGCCTCTTATAGAACCGAAACCCCTCCATTAGAAGCGAACTTACTCCTAAGACCGAAGCCACCTTCGGTTTTGCCTCCTTGCAATTCGGTTCAGCTCCAAGCACTCTCGGTCCATTTCGCCTTCGGCTCCCTTCTCGACCAACTTTTCCTGTGAGACTTCTAGGACCAAGCCTACTCTCGGTTCTCATGGATCGAAACCTTGCCTCTGACCTTGGATTTTCGCAGAATTGCTTCTTTCTTCCCGATTTTCGAGTACTTTCGCGTTTTAAGCCCGTTTTTAATGATTATAACGTGCGATTTTCACCCAAACTCATATTTTGACATATAAGACCCTATATATTTATATTTTAATCACATTGTAGGGAAAATCTTTATCTAAGAATAATATCTTTTGTGCAAGATATTGATTTGGAGTGTTGACTTGCCCATAAAGTAATGACACAAGCTACCTCCCATACCTACCCTATGACAACCTCCAGTCACTATTCACCTCTATCTAGTCAACTATTTGTCCTCTCACACTCTTCTCCAGCAAGTTAGCTTGATCAAAGGCTGGAAAATCCTTATATCTCCTCCTAAAAGTTCTCTCTTTCATCAAAAGCAAACACATCACTCTCTCATTTTCACTCTCCCAAACTCGAGATTTCAATGGCTGATCTCAAGCTTTTCACCTACGTTTGGAATGTATCTTCATCCTACTCTTAAGTATTCTACACTCCTTCACTCGAATCATAGATTTCACATACAAATATTGACATATTTGTTCTTAGGATCTTCAAATCTTCAAGCATCTTCCAAGTGTTCTTGGATTGGAAACCTTTTTTCTTCAACATTCATCTTAGGGAATCACTCAAGGTGAGTTCATACCCCCATATTTTCATGTTTTCTTCAAGTTTTAGGGGGAGAATACAAGTTAAAACACCAAAAACTTAACTAAACTCAAACATCAGCTTTCAACAGGAAAGTTTAGTTCCATTCACAGAATGTTTTGAACATCTTAAATTTTTAGTTTTTAAAACTGTAATAGATGTAAATATTTCAGGTTTATACCTTTAAAATGAATACTTTCACATATTCATACGATTTTTCTACAATTTATGGTGATTTTTACAAAACTGTCTATCATTGTAGCTACGAATTCGGACCAGTCTGTGAATATTAACATTTTCACACAAGTTATAGACTTCTAAAAATCATAATAAAAATTATGAACAAACTAGACACATTTTATAAACTCTCAGAGTTTACGGATTCAGTTTTTGACTTCGTATGATTTTTCTGTGATTTTTCTAAAGCATTGGAGGAAAGTTAAAAATAGTTAAACGACTTACAATACTTACAACACTTTGTAACATGTTAAGCAAAGTGTATAACAATAAGTTTATAAATGTTTAATGTACTTATTTTTAGTTTAACATCATAAACATAAAATTAGTCATTTATGATAAGGATGTCAAACACTTCTAACAAATACAATAAACTATAATAAGTATAGTTTATGGATTTTACAATACAAACATAGTACATAAAAAAGGGGATTCAATTCCACCACAGAAAAGGGTTTTACTCTCAATACAAATGGGCTTTTCATTTACCACATAATAAATTATAATAGGTATAGTTTATGGATTTCACATTTCAAACATACTACACGAAAGGGGATTTCAATTCAACCATAGAAAAGGTTTTACACACATACTACACGTAAACTCGTTATCAGAAATTGTGAGACTCGTCTTCATCGTACTCTTAGAGTGCGTGTTAAAATTCCTGAAATAGTTATTACCAGAGTCTTTTGTAGGGAGAGCATGATAATTTTGTATAGATCTATATTGGGATTGACAACTCACACCCATGCTGCTTGCAAAAGCCCGATTGGCCGATCGGGGGTGACAAATGTCATTTCGATTCTGACGGGAACGTCGCATTAGGCATCTCTATTATAGTATGATTATAACGACTCACATAGGGAGATAATGACACATGTAGTTTATGGGAATTTATATTTTAAAAAGGGGTTTTTATCTATTTAAAACTGCATACATTGTTACGAGTACGAACATACATACACTTGGTCTTGGGATTTAAGACTACATAACATTTTATAAGGAAAATATTGGATTTTCTTGGGTATACATTACATTTACAAACAAAGGTTTTCAAACTTGGGATACAATACTCGGCTTTATTTCAAATAATAAAACTACTATACATACTGGTGGTAACCAGGGTTTTCAAACAGAACATACAATACTGGTAGAAACCAGGGTTTTCAAACTCTACATTCAAAAGCTTATGAACTCACCAACTTAATTGTTGTCACTTTTTCGAAACTACTTGTAATCTCAGGAAATTAGTAAAACAAGTAACCCACAACTTTTGAGGATGGGATGCTAATGCGTCAAACAATTCATTTTTTCATCGTAGTGTAATTGATTTTGAAATATGTAAACTCATACTATGGTGTAACTTTTTCAATTATATTTATGATGGTTGTATTTACTTTGAGAACTGTTATACTCGTTGTTATGATACTACACATGAAGTCCGCCACTGTCACACCCCCAAACCAAGGATGGCGGAAATGTCCGGGGGTGGAGGACTTCATGTATAGTATCATGACCACAATGACAATAGTAATTAAAGCAAACACAACCAACATATATATATATATAGTTGAAAGAGTTACATAAATGTATGAATTACATGTTTCCAAATCAATTACAATATGTTGACAGAAATATGAAATGTTAACGCCTTAACGTCCCATCCTCAAAATGCACTTGGTTACCTGTTTAGTGATTTCCTGAGAATACAAGTTGTTTGAAAAAGTGTCAACACAAAGGTTGGTGAGTTCATAAGCTTTTTTTTTTTTAAACTTGATAAAAGCCTTTCTCTTGTAAATGTCATGTTTGTTCCAGAAAAATCCGATATTTTCCTTAAAATGTGTAATGTAATCTTATATCCAAAGATCGAAATGTATAAGTAACCTTTCTTACTTATAGAAAATAATGTAAGTTTAAATCGACATAAACGCGTTTGAATTCAATGAAATTCCTGTAAATTCTTATGTTTGTTCCAGAAAAATTCGATATTTTACTTAAAATGTGTAATGTAGTCTTTTATCCAAATACCGAAATGTATAAGTAACCTTTCTTACTTATAGAAAATAATGTAAGTTTAAATCGACATAAACGCGTTTGAATTCAATGAAATTCCCGTAAATTCTTATGTTTGTTAATACTTTCTGTGAGTTATTATAACCATGCTATGACCTAGTTGGCCTGAAATGACGTTCTTCAAGCGTCGGAAATGTTTATGACATTTGTCACCCCAGACCTGCCGGTCTAACTGTTGCATGTAGTTAAGGTGTGGGTTTGTCAAACCTAATATAGATCTATATACAATTATCACGCTCTCCCTCCAGGAGACTCTGGTTACAATACAAGACTTATGGGTAAATGTGAAGCGAATGTCTCACAAATTCATTAACGAATTTACGTGTAGTGAAATGAAAATCCCTTTTTGTATAAATGTACCCTTTTTGTATGAGTGAGTTATGCAATGTATCATAAACTATATCTATTATGGTTTATCAAAACAAGGGTAGTAGTGGTAATGTACGTAAACTATATTCAACATAGTTTATTCAAATGTTTGTGTGAAATGGATGTACTTTGATTATAACAATTTTGTTATCCTTTATATATATATATATATATATATATATATATATATATATATATATATATATATATATATATATATATATATATATATATATATATATCAAAATTCATTTATTAACTGATGCATGTCTATATACCAAGACAAAATGTCATTTATTTGCAATAACATACATTCACATAAAGATATACACCTTGCTCAACATGTTACATGGTGATATGAAATTGTTTGCATTTTTTTGTTATTAACAGTTTCTATTACTGTTCTTAGAAAATTTATAGAAAATTCATAACAGATCCACATCAGAATCCATAAATTCTGGGATCTTGGAAAATGAGTCTAGTTTGTTCATAAAATTTTCTATAAAATTTAGGGACCTCCAACTTAGGTGAAAACGTCCAAAAACACAGACTGGTCTGGATTGGTTCTTGAAATGATAGGCAGTTTGTAAAAATCACTATAAATTGTAGAAAAATCGTATGGAAATGTTCAAGTAAACATTTTAAAGCTAAGAACTTTAACTATTTAAACCTCGTACAGTTTTGAAAACTAAAATGTTTTAGTTGACCAAAATAGTCCGTGAATGGAGTCCAACTTTTATGATGAAAGTTGTTAGAAGCATTTAGTTGTGTTCTTGGTGATTTAACTTGTATCCCCCCCCCCCCCCTTGAAGACTTAAGAAAATACGAAAATGTAGGGGTATGAACTCACCTTGAGTGATTTTGGTGGATGGATGTTGGAGAAGAGAAGTGTTCAACTCAAGAACACTTGAAGGATCACTTTGAAGATTCAAGAATCAAGAGTGTAAGGAAGCTTGATGATCAACCTTGAAAATCCAAAATTGAGGGAGAAAGTTTGAGAGAAAAGTTGAGTTTGATCTTTGGTGAAATGTGAACAAGTGAGTGAGAATGAGGAGAGAGGATGAGTTGTTCCAGCTCTTGGATTTGGGATAGGCTGCAAATTAAGTGGGAAGGTACAATGAAGTGACAAGGTATGGTGGGGAGGTGTGTGGGTTAGCCATGGAGTTCGTATGCAAGGTTGCTTGTGTCATAAACTAAAGAAAAGTCAACACTCCACCTCTTGCACTTCCCCCACTCTTCTTGGATAAGTTTTGCATTAAAAATGTGATTAATTAAGACATATGGGTCTTAATATGTTAAAATAATGTTTTGGGTGAAAATCCCGCTTTTAAAATGATGAAAAACAGGCTTAAAATGAAGTCGTAGTCGAAAACCGGGAAAAAGGGGTCTTCCCTGCGAAGCCCTTCGATCCTGGCCCTTGAGGCTTCGGGCTTCGGATCTGAGGCTTGAGGCTTGAGGCTTAGGGCTTCGGGGCTAGAGGATTTGGCTTCGGTTCCGGGGCTTAGGCTTTAGACTTCGGTTCTGGGGCTTAAGCTTTGGACTTCACATCCTTGGCTTTGGCTTCAGTTCCTGAGGCTAGAGGCTTCGGCCTTCGTATCCTTGAGCCTATTTTTCTCATTTTTACCCCGTTTCAAGCCGTTTTTTTACCCGATTAAGGGTTGGGATGACCCGAATGATTACAAAAAGTTACGGGAACTTTTGAGAGAGATTTGGGAGAGATTTCAAATAGAAAGAGATATAGTGAGAACAATTGATGGAGGTTTCGTTTAATACCTTTTTTGAGTGTCCGACTTCGCAATGCAAGGTCCGTAAACCCCATTAAGCCATGTTTTAGTGTCCTACACACTCCCAATGAGTGTGTAATAATGTTTTATCGCTTTGGTTCCATGTTTAGCATTATCACGGCTATGGAAATTCAAATATACGAATTTTCCAATGATGTTTTCTCATTAAAATAGCGGATTGTCTAGTAATTACACAATGTAAAACCTAATATACAAGGGCTAATTGAGTCATCCGGTTTGACTTGTTGACTTTGTTTGACTTTGACTTGACCCGAAATTGACTATTGTCACATCATCCCCCCGTTAGAGGGAATTTCGTCCCGAAATTTACATTCTGACTGGGACTTCAAGAGTTTGGGAATATATGCATGTATTTTTTGTTTCATTTGATCTTCGCGTTCCCAGGTGAACTCAAGTCCCCGTTTAGCGTTCCAGCGGACCTTCACTATGGGAATATGACTTTGTTTTGTTCGTTTGATTTCTCGATCCATGATTTCGACTGGTTCTTCTACAAAATGGAGACTCTCATTTACTTCAATTTCGTCGAGAGGTATCACGAGAGTCTCATCGGATAGGCACTTTTTCAAGTTTGATACATGGAAGGTAGGGTGTACATTATTAAATTCTTGTGGTAGTCAAAGTTTGTATGCCACGGGACCAATCCTGGAAAGGATTTCAAACGGTCCGATGTACCTTGGTTTCAGTTTCCCTCCCTTGCCAAATAGTATCATTCCTTTCCAAGGGGAAACTTTTAGTAGTATCCGCGTAACTCTTTTGTTGATCTCGGGATGCCTTCAGTCTTTCCCGAATTTGAACAATCTTTTCCATGGTCTCCCTTATGATTTCAGGACCAGTGAGGGAGCTATTAGGGACTTGCCCCCTAGCCAGCTAGGTATCCCCCACTTTGGCCCAACACAGGGGTGATCTGCAATTGCGACCGTAGAGAGCTTCGAACGGAGCGACTTTAATGCTAGTGTGATAGCTGTTATTATAGGAGAATTCGATAAGCGGTAAATGGGTATCCCATGCCTTACCAAAGTCTATCACACAGGCTCTCAACATGTCTTCTAATGTCTGTATGGTGCGCTCGCTCTGGCCATCGGTTTGTGGATGATAGGCCGTACTCATGTCTAGCCCAGTTCCCAGAGATTTATGTAGGGACTGCCAAAATCGCGAGGTGACTCTACTATCTCGGTCGGAGATAATGGATATTGGTACACCATGTAGTAGCACAATCTCCTTAATGTACGTCCTGGTTAACTTCTCCATCTTGTCGGTTTCCTTTACTGGCAGGGAGTGCGCAGACTTGGTCAATTTGTCTACGATTACCCATATGGTGTCAAGCCCACCTGATGTCTTAGGCAGCTTGGTTATGAAGTCCATGCTTATCCGTTCCCACTTCCACTTAGGTATATCCGACTGCTGTAGTAGTCCTGATGGCTTCTGGTATTCTACCTTGACCTTGGCGCAAGTCAGACACTTGCCCACATAGGTAGCAATCTCGGCTTTCATGTTCGGCCACCAGTACAACTTCTTAAGGGCTAGATACATCTTATCTGAACCTGGATGGATGGAATATCGTGTCTTGTGTGCTTCGTTCATGACAACGTCTCAGAACCCACCGAACTTCGGTGTCCAGATCCGATTCATGAAGTAGCAAGCTCTGTCCTCCTTGACTTCTAAGTTTTTATCCATCCCTCTCAATGCCTCACCTATCACGTTTTCTGGTTTCAAGGCTTCAAGTTGAGCTTCCTTGATTTGTGTGAACATGTGCGAATGGATCGCCATTGTCAATGACTTCACCCGGTGACCCGAATATTCCTCTCTGCTTAGGGCATCAACTACAACATTGGCCTTGCCCAGATGATAGCGGATTTCGCACTCGTAGTCGTTCAATAGCTCTACCCATCTTCTTTGTCGCATGTTGAGCTCTTTTTTATTGAGGATATGATGAAGACTTTTGTGATCGGTGAAGATAGTACACTTTGTGCCGTAGAGGTAGTGTCTCCAGATATATAAGGAGAACATTACTGCTCCCAGTTTAAGGTCGTGGGTAGTATAATTAACTTCGGGGGTCTTAAGTTTTCTTGATGCGTAAGCGATAACCTTCTGTCTCTGCATGAGCACACATCCGTGACCTTGATTTGAGGCATCGCAATACACCACAAAGTCATCAGTTCCTTTTGGAAGGGACAAGATCGGCACGCTGCATAGAGCTTGTTTTGACGTTTAGAAGGCGGCTTCTTGTTTATCTCCTGATAGTCGATGCACATGCGAAATGATCCGTCCTTCTTCTTTACAAAAAAGGACCGGTGCTCCCTAAGGTGAAAATCTCTGTGTGATGAACCCCTTGCTTAACAGTTCATTCAATTGACTGGACAGCTCTTGTATTTTTGCCGTTGCTAGGCGATATGGAGAGAGATGTGCGTACAAAGATGTTATTATGTGGATTGATTTGACTCAAGTTGTATGATAGTATCAGTCATACTTAGAAGTAAAGACATTAGATTTGAACATAAATGCGTTACAGACAACACACGACAGTGCAACTTTTAAAAGAGTTACAGTACTTTAGAGTAACTACAGGAATGCTGCTGTGAACAAGGTATACTACAAAAGGCAAGTATACGCAGCACGAGAGTCCCTTAACTGTCGCGATCTCGTAAAAGATAAGACTCGAGTTGTACTAGTTTAAAAAATGTTTTATGGGTCTGTTACAATGAAACACCTTAAATACATTAACGTGGGTCCGGAGTAGTTTCTCCTGCGGCAGTGATCCTTAGTATCTTCCCATCTGCATCAGAGTTCTTTGTTATTGGACCATCCTTTCTAAGGTGTCCAGTCTCGCCACATTGGTGACATATCTGGCTTGTACTAGCATTGGCGGTGGAAGTGAGGTGTCGAGTCAGAGTTACGTGGACACGGGTGTTTTCTTTGTTCATCCACTTTGAAACTTTCTTTTTATGGGGTCCAGTGTTACCACCACCATAGTGTGCAGGGCTGATCCCGGTGTAAGGGACTTGAGAAATGGGTCGTGTCGGTGCTCCACAACCACGGGCATGGTGCCCTACTTTGTAGCAATTGCAACATTGCATTTCATGACACCCCCCGTTATGATGAAAGCTACACTTGTTACACTTCGGTAGTTGTCCCCCGTTAGGATGAAAGCTACACTTGATGTTGTTGATCCAGTCATCTAGCGGAGTATAGATGATGACCACAGACTCTTCTAGACAGTCCAGTGGAACGCTGGCAGGCTCGCAACCTGTAGGTGTTTGTGAACGATGTGTTCACCGGTGTACTCCATCCCCCACATGGTTGCCTTTAAGACATTTATTGCCGAGGAACCCCCTTAGCGGTAGTATCCGTCCCGATGATGATCATTAGGATAGGTCCCTTATGATAGGTGTTTAGGGACGTAATGTGAGGATAACGGGAACGGGTAATCGGGTTATTGTTGATTGATGGAATTAATAAACTTATTTATTGTGGGTTGAAAACCCTATGTGCTCACCAGGCTCCCAAGCCTGACTCACTCATTTTTATGTATTACAGGTAGTGGTGCTTGAGCATAGATATGATGTTTGGACGAGGGATTACGGATATAGGCATGTAGATATGAAATAATGTAGTAAGGCTTATATTGTACTGTTTATGCTTTTGATCTGTACGAACATGACATCCCAAGTCTTTTAATGAAATACATTTCTATGGAAATGCTTTTGATAAATCTTTATCATATTTTGTTTTGTGACAAATTCCGCAACACTTTTATTTAAAATGTTACTCTGATTTTCAAACAAAGCATAAACAAAAATTGGTCTTTTCTGGCCGTGATTTTGGGGATGTCACACAGTGACTTGGAAAAGTTCCAAGCAAGAGACCGTTGTTGATTCAACGTGTGAATCAGAGTACATAATGGCAAGCGAAGCATTAAAGGAGATGATATGGTTGAAGAACTTCATCGGAGACCTTGGAGTTGTGCTAGCCATAAAGGAGTCTATGGAGATTTTCTATGATAATGAAGGAGCGGTTGCCTTAACCAAGGAACCGAGGGATCATGGCAGATCCGGGCATATCGATAGGAAATCTCACTTTATTAGACACCGCGTAGAAGAGGGACTCATCGTAGTAAAGAGGGTATCGTCAAAGGATGACCCAGTAGATGCCCTTACGAAGGGATTGAGTAGGTTTAAGCACTTGAAGCACGCTAGGAGCATTGGGCTGAAGGACGATATTAGTTTAGATTAGATAGTTTCGAAACGTGTAATAGATAACTTGTAATTAACATTTGATGATTAAATAAAGGAGTATTATTTATAAGTAAAGTTACTATCTTGTGTTAATCATTTACCTATTGTTTCATTTTGCATGTTTTGACTTCCTGAATAATAAGATTATTCGAACGATCCAAAGTCATCCATATGTTGGAAATAGATATGAAAGAAGACTGTCATGAATTGGTTTGTAGACTGTCTAAAAGTGTATTAGAAATAGCAAAAGTTTGCTGCAACGTTCATGAGTGCTTATGAAAGAAGATTTGAGCATTGGATTAAACTCACACTTGCTGGCATCACTTCATCAAATTTATCACAAGTGATTGCAAGACGATAATATCATATAGTCTTTCAATCTAGATATATGGTTTATTGTTGGCAAGTTGGTTATACATTGATAATGTGTAAACACATCAATAACTTGATGTTATAAAACGCATTATTGTGCATGATTTGATGAGTGAATAATAAATGCATATAAGTCGAATTTTATTTGTTCCTTTTGTCCTAAGAGGGTAAAAGCAATATCTTGGGCCCCTCGATGATTTGGTTTGACTTATGTGCTGGGACCGGTCAGGACTGAATTGATGTGTTCAATTAAGTTCCATGTCAGACAAATCAGAGATCGAGAAATAAACTGCTGGACAATAAGTATGACTATGTTCCATGTAATTGTCCTCATGATATTTTGATAACGGAGGATTATATGATCCCTTATCTAAAGGACATGTTACTAATAAAATCAGAGTTCGACAATGGCTTTTGAGAGATATGATTGTTAATCGGATGATGAAGTCATACTTGCAAATTTAGTTATTAGACTTATCCAAGTGGGAGACTGTTGGATTAGTGTCTAAGTCCATAACTATATTTGGTATGTACTTGACCCGGTTCTAGCATGGTCCTTTTGGGTTGCCTTCATCAAAGCAACTTGACAAGATGATTTGTGGAGAAAGAGAGAGGATATTATGGGTTATTAATATATTATATGAACAATATATTAAAAGAGAAATCATATAGTTTAATTAATATTGGTCAAGAATTAATTTTGTACTTAAAAGAGATTAATTAAATAAAGCGGGCTGGTATTGCCAATTATAAGATAATTGGATTTGGGATGTAGATCCTTATAGATACGAGGGGGGGGGGGGGGGGGGAATTAGAGTGGAAGCCCACTATGATTTCATCAATGGCCTTATTCCAGAAGGTTATTTGCACTGCTTAAGGCCTAAGTCATCCAATTCGGGTTCTGACTAAAATCCTAGTAGCACCACTATATAAGGAACCACTAAGGCATCATAAATCGGCCACTTGAAACCCTAAGACTCCTCAAAGCCGATTTTGTCCCTCCATTCCCTCTCTTCAAAGATCATATTCTTGCCTTGGTGTTTGTAAGTCATTAGAGGTATTACACTTGTGATACTAAGCTCTTGAAATTGAAGATTCTTGCTACTATCAAAAGGTAATCATCTAAACTTGCTTTAGTTGTAGATCTCATTTTTATGGTATGCTAGAGTAGGGTTTACAAGCTTTGGATTAAATGCATGTACAATAGAGAAACCTAAATCCAAAGCTTTAGGGTTTTGAATGTGCACATATGATTGTTCTTTTGCTCAAAACCCATCAGGTATTAGCGGCGATTATCCTTTAGCGGCAACAAAGAGCAATAGTGGCGACCTTTGGAGCATTAGCGGTGAGGCAACATCGACAACCTTTTAGCGGCGACAACTTGCACTATTAGCGGCGACATGTGTCGTCACTAACAGTGTAACTTAAAAAAATCTTACTTATTTTTATGCACATTTCTATATAAAGTCAAGTTTCGTTATGTTTTGATATTAATTTTATGTGCATTTTGATGCTTATGTTTATGTATATTTTCTATTTATAACTTTGGTCACATATGATACATTTTTAGATGACGATATAAATTGAAGATATTAAAGTGTATCGACCTTGTATATTTATCTTAACCAACAAATACAAAAATATATGATTTTTATCAATACTCCAAATTCAACTTATAAAACAGATTGACACCGCAAGACAATTTACCAGTTATTTGTTAGAAGGTAACATAAATGATCCCATTTTTTAAAAGAGATATGAGAATACACTATACCAGTTATTTGTTAGAAGGTAACATAAATGATCCCATTTTTTAAAAGAGATATGAGAATACACTATTTGAATTTATTTCGAAAACCATAACTTCTTTATTTAGTAGAAGATGGAATAAAAGTTCGTTAATTCTTTCATTATGTGAGAAATAGGCAACATAATCCAAGTTACATGTCACAAAAAAGGGGAAGAAGTCACACACCATTCAATTCAAACACTCATTGTAAACCGATAATAAAATAGAAACCACATGAAATGATACCAAGTGTAAGTTTCTCCTTCTCAAACACAACTTCTTCCTATTCAAACGCCCAAATATTATGGAGATATTAATGGAAAACGAGCGTTTGCGTGCCATATATAAATCCCATCTCCCCTTTGTAGCTTTTCATAAAAACAATCCGTTTGTTATCAACACATTTCAATCTCACCAATCTCAAAACAAGAACCATGAACAACGCTCAGAGCGCAGAAATGAAAGCTGGCCAAGCCAAGGGCCAAGTCGAAGTGAGCAATATCTCTGCTCTCATATAGATATCATTTACGTAGTACGCATGCATGCACACGTACATGTATTTATGTGTGTATGTACGTACCTATACATATACGTATGTATGTATGTATGTATGTATGTATGTATGTATGTATGTATGTAACATTCAAACTTTGTTTTGTGGTTCTCAGGAGAAGGGCAATCAGCTGATGGACAAGGCTGGCCAAGCTGCCCAGTCTGCTCAGGACTCCGTTCAGCAGGTCGCAAATTTCCAGTTTTACCACCTTTGATTTCGAAATGTCAATAATTAATCATAGTTTTCGAATTCAAAATTTAAAATTCATATCAATTCAAAGTTATAACATAAAATATACAATGAATATTGTTTAGTTTAGTTAATGTATCAACATATATCAATCTTTGTTTTATAATCACAACAGTCGTCATCTATTTTGACGTTGGAAAACCAATTTAATTGACTAAAAAGGTCGAACTTTTGCAGGCTGGACAGCAGGTGAAGGAAAGTGCACAAGGAGCTGCAGAAGCAGCAAAAGATGCAACTGGTATGAACAAATGAACCTCTAGGGATCATTTCATCAACCATCATAGCAACCTCTTCAATTAACACCCCCCCTTTTTAATTTCATCATTTTTTATATTTTTTTAATATTTTTTTTTATATATACCTACAATCTTGAATGAAAAGAGAATCCCGGTGTACTCGAGCTCTTACGTTTGTTCTAATAAAACTTAAAAGTGATATCGAGGTGGTTATTTATCACCCGTTATGATAATTTCTTTATACATAGTTATCTCGTTCATTAAAAGATGTAATGGTTTCAAACTTTCAATATCATATGCAAGTCGTAGTGAATATAGAAAAAGACATGACGTTTGGATATATGGATAGCTTGAGAAGGACGTATCGATAAGCAAAACGCAAGGAATGTGACGAAGCATGTGTAAGGTTTCTTGTATTTGTGAAAAAATGTTAGGTGTGTGGGAATATGGACAAGAAACAAAAAGACAACAAATGGTATATATAACACGACAATAAATTAATCAACTTTTCATCATTATATTAACATAAAACATGGTACATGTTTTTTCTTTCTTTGACAATAACATTGAGCATTCAGCTTTATGTGAAATTAAAAATAAATAAAGCATTTAGATTGATGCTTTTTATCTAGATACCTCTAAAAAAAGATTTGTATGTCTTCAAAACATAATGAACCCAACTGTACATAACTTGATAATAAAAGCAACATATTTTTGGTGTTACAGTTTTGAACTTTATTTTGTATGAAATGTTTGTATTTCAAGTGCTAAATTCCCATTGTGAGCCAATATGAGAATATATTTGGTAGAGATTTTGCTTCTAAGATTGAAACATTATGGTGAAATTTATTAAATTTATGATATTAACTTCTAACCACTAACTAGTCTTTTAAAATAATTATAATAATAATAATAATAAAAACATTGTGTGAGCAAAGACCTAAATATGATAATAAATATGAAGCTTAAACCGAAATATTAAATATTTGAAAAACATCAAAATAAGTAGTTTTATGACAATAGCAAAAATGTTCCCTCTTGTTGTTGAAAATGAGGTTTTTGTCCAAAAACATTTGGTGGTACATTATTGTTCTATTTTGGATGTTTTGTGCGGTTTTTGTGCCTATCACGTTAATTTTAACGGTTTGGCTGTTAACTTTCTAAAAACAAAAATTTTACCCTTAGAACAGTTTATAAAATTGTGTCTTTTTCCTAAACTACTAAGGACTATTTTTAAATATCTTTTTTCTTTAATTTTATTGAATTATTATACATTTATTTTTTTAATTAGTTTTTTTTTTCCTTAATTTTCTTTTATTAGATTTATTCTTTTTATTAGATTGTTATATATTAATTACTATTATTATTAATATATAATATTTATATATTATTAGTTTACTGATTATTAACTTCTTGTAATTAATTCTTTAATTTCTTTATTAGATTATATATATTTATAATTATTAATTTTAATATACGATTAATCTTATAAAAATCCTTGTTTTTGGGTTTTTTTATGATTAAACATCATATTTGTTTTTTTTTTTTTCATGAAAAAACAACTCATATTTTTTCATTTTTTCCAAAAACAACCTTCAACGTTGTATTTTTCTTTCGTGAAAAACACATCAACCTTCTAAATATATCCAAATAAATCCTCAACTTTTTTAGTTTTTCCCTATAAAAACCCTCACATTGTACAAATTTATTTTGGTGAAAATGACTAAAATGGTTAAATAGAAAAAATTTTAAAAAAATAATAAAAGGTCTCACCCACCCTACCATTATCAGACTGGTTGACGGTGATAGTGCTAGTGCTGTACAAAATATATTATCTTTTAAATATTTAAAATAAATTTAGAGAGGTGGGTTAGGGTGAGATTTAACAAAAACAATTAATCCAATAAAATAAATTAAAAAAATTAACCTAAAGAATTTAATAATAAAATAAAGTAATATTTATCAAATATATAAATATTATATATTAAAAATAATAATTATTAATATAAAATAGTTTAATAAAAACTTAACCTAATGAAAAATTACAAAAATACTATAAAAAAGTTAATAAACCAATAAAATAATATTTATTAATATAGAAATATTACATTAAAAAAATATGTATTAATATTTAAAAATCAAATAAATAAAATTAGTCAATTAAAAAGAAACTAAAAAAATAATTAAAAAAACTAATGTATAATAATTCAATAAAAATAAAAGACAAAACTACAAAAATGATCATGGGTTTAGCTCAAAATTGTCAGTTTATTCGAAAAAATATTTAGATTCACACCATCGGTACAAAAGTTTCATTTTATAGTGAGTTTTGTCGAAAATTATTGAAACTTTTTATGATGATAGATTTGCCCCGTATTATTTTATTTTCCATTTTTCTTTTTTGAATTCTTGTTTCATTTTGTTTTATTTTTCTTTTGTTAACACAATTAAAAAACAATTAAAATAAAAGTAAAAATAAAATACCCTGTACCTCTCTCTGTTTATGTGTATGTTTGTGTTTGTGTGTCTGTGTTTATATATATATATATATATATATATATATATATATATATATATATATATATATATATATATATATAGAGAGAGAGAGAGAGAGAGAGAGAGAGAGAGATAAATTTATTTTTTCTAATTAATTACTATATGGATGTAGGGATAATGGTAGACCAATCATTTCAAAAATCTGATTAGAGTATAATAGTAATCTTGACCACACTTACTTGTAGTAAGCATTTAAAAGATTTAATATACTTTAAATTATGGATTTAGTTTCTCAACCTTTCAAAACCACCGAACCCTCATCGCCATCAATGTATGTCATCACTCGGGTTAGGGATTTAGAATGAAAACTCGATTTCATGATTCTTCTTCCTTTCTTCTACCCACTGATCTCCTACACCATCCTCTTCATCGGCATGATTTTTTGAATTCTAATCAATTTACTATCAACTCCAGATCTCCAATGATCTTTTCTTACACAAAACTCGTGAACTCCATAATCTTGAAGATTTATCCCTTCCGACAATCTTTTTTGAGAGTATAGAAAGAGGGAGAAGATTTTTCTCTTTACGAGAAAGCATCACAATTTACCAATAACTAAGCTAGGAAATGGGGTGTTCTTTTTTAGGATTAAATGCCCTATACGATGTCGTTAACAGAGGCGTTGATGTTTTGGATCAATGTAAACCGCTTCAAGAACATCCGCCAACTCCACAAGGGTGGTTTTGCATACGTCTTCTTTGTTAGGTAGGCCTTCACTGACGCTTCCGCCTAGTGGCGCCTCTAAGAATTTTAAAGCTCCTCTCAAATCTCCTGTAAATAGAAATCCCCGAATTTGAGATTCCATTTCTAGGGTTTCAAAGTATCTGCATTTCATCTGTTGAAATCCCCGAACAAGTTTTCTTGAATTTTGATGTTGTTTTCCACTTGTTTTGAGTGAGGACAAAAAACTGGACTTAATCTGATTGTTCTTTTTTTTTTTGTTTCATCTTCTTTGATTTTAAAACGGTTTCCAGGTTAGGTTTGGATTTGGGGTTTCTTGAACCCTATATGTTTAGTATGTTTCTTTATGTCTACAATTTCGTCTAGTAGTATGCAAGTGGTAATTTGGTAACTTAGTGATCATCACATATGTAAAAAAAAAATTAACCTATTTTTACTATCTAGTCATGTAGCAGCATGTTTCATTTATTGGGTTACTGTAGCTGAAGATGGTAATTTTTTATTTTCATTGTATTTTGGAACAATGATTATTAAAATTGAACGTTACATTGTTTTATTTTGGTTTGCATATTAAATGTTTTAACAAAATTCTTATGCTTCCAACTAGAAATTCTCATACTTAAGCAAATTATATATATATATATATATATATATATATATATATATATATATATATATATATATATATATATATATATATATTATTATTATTATTATTATTATTATTATTATTATTATTATTATTATTTGTGTACATACATTGTTGAGGAAATGGTTAAGAAGGTTATAAATTCTTATGAAGCTATAAATTCTGAAAGAAATAACAGCAAGTAAAAAAAAGAAGCTTGGTGAAGAATACAAACTCGGTTTGAAGCCTGGTGAAGAATGCAAAGTAAGACAACAATATTCGTTCAGAATGTATTAGTAATTTTCGTCACCATGATCAGCAACAATATTCTATTAGAACGTATTAGTGTTGTACTTAAATTTCAATGTTTTTATTTGATTTTTAACAATTCTCAGTTTTATTCTTAAAGAATAAATATAATTGTTAACCGTTATTAAGTATATTCTTTCAGAATGAATGTTTGTACGTTCATAGTTGTACTTCTTAAAAATGAATGTAATTAATGCTTTTTAAGATATTAAAATTCTTTTCATATAAAATTTGTATTCATTATCTTGATAACATATGTTTATAGTATTTTGTTAGA
Source organism: Lactuca saligna (assembly GCF_052625555.1). Classification (NCBI taxonomy): domain Eukaryota; kingdom Viridiplantae; phylum Streptophyta; class Magnoliopsida; order Asterales; family Asteraceae; genus Lactuca; species Lactuca saligna. The sequence continues at coordinate 107,137,262 of NC_136419.1, forward strand.
ATTTAATGTTTTTTTCAAGATACGCATAAACATATTCTTTTAGAATGTCAGAATTAATATATTTATTATCCAAAAAATAATATTTTTAAAGTTTAGAGAATTAATTATTCTTTAAAATCTGTAATTTTCCCTTTTAAAATTTATGTTAATTGACTAAAATACATTCAGAATGAAATTAGATGATATTTTTTTAATTATCTTTAATTTAAAAATATATACTAATCATTTTCTTAAAATAAGTAAAATGACTGGCCTATAATTGTCACACCCCGAAACCGATGGCGGAAACGTTTCGGGACGGAGTACGTCATGTAAAGTATCACAACCAATGTACATAGTAAGCATAGTAAACACGAAACATTACATTACCTAGATTCATTACATTTGTTTGAAAGTGGAAAAGCAAAGTAATACATGTTATAGATACATTAGATTAAACAAAAGTTAGACGTGACTTCCATCTGCTCCGTCTTCTGCAAAAGGAGAACCTGAGAATACAAGCAGTTTAAAAATCAGCATAAAGCTGGTGAGTTCATAAGTTGTTTGTTTATGTAAAAAGATCATGATTCCTTTGGTTTTCTGAATAGTTGTTATCCAAGAAAATCCCATATTTTCTAATAAAGATAGTTTAGTTAAAGTTCTAAATTTCTGTTGGATACAATAGTAGATAGTTTAATACGTAAGACTATATATTGAAAATCCACTGGGAATACCATCCAGTACAACAGTAGGTAGTTTTAACATATATAAAACTATAGATTTAAAGACCACTGGGAATACCATCCAGTAAAACTATAGATTAATAGAAGATATAGATTTAAAACCACTAGGAATACCATCTAGTAAAACTATAGATTAGAGAAGATACAGATTCAAAACCACTGGGAATACCATCCAGTAAAACTATAGATTAAAGAAGATATAGATTCAAAACCACTAGGAATACCATCCAGTAAAACTATAGATTAGAGAAGATATAGATTCTAAACCACTAGGAATACCATCCAGTAAAACTATAGATTAGAGAAGATATAGATTCTGTGAATAAGCTTATATTTTTATATTAATACGTATTGTGAGTCGGATAACCATGCTAATATGACAATTAGACCTCCTTGACGTTCTTCAGGCGTCAGACGATATCTAGAATTTGTCACTCCATGCGTGCCCGCCTAACTGTAGCTAGCAGTTTAGGTGTGGGATTGTCAGTCCAGAATAGATCTATTCACAAATTCCATGCTCTCTCTCCAGGAGACTCTGGTTACACTTCCGGGGATGATTTACTGATGACCTGAAGGGTTTAATGAAGATAATCTCACAAGCTAGTATTAAATTATTCATGGTGTACTCGTTCGTTATCAAACATAATAATCGTTTTAAAGCATAATACAATAAACACAATTTAATACAACGAAATTATCTGGCATGATACTTTAAATTAAACAGAGATAAACTGAATTAGACATAGTTTATTTATTAACTTTGCATAAAATATGTGTCCGTAAAACAAGAACTAAAGATCCCAAATTATTCCCATAATAATTTAATTGGTTTGATTGTTTCCTTTACTGTAATTGAAATCTACTTAGTTATATTCAGTAGAACATCCCTTATGCTCCACATGATACAAAAGGGGTAATGATATCTAAAAATTTGTCAGATATCTATAGAATTACATTAGTTTTAGGTTTCGAAAACATTTATAGTTTGCTTGTATTCCCCCCCCCCCCCCCTGAAAACATTGAAAAACACGGAAAAAGGCGTAGGGGTATGAACTCACCAGTCGAGAAGTGTGCCGGTTGGGACGCTATGTGTCAGTTTGAGGCTTGAGAATGCGCGAGGTTCCTATGTAATATGAAGAGATATATAATTGTATCTAACTAGACTTTGATCTAATAATTAAATAAGAATAAACACTTCTAGATGCAAAAACACTTCAATTTAAGTGTTTGGAGTGACCCGGGTAGCATATATGGACATGTATGGCTTGGATATGGAGTTTACTCTTCAAAAATAAACCACCAATGGATTTTTCGGCCCAATAACCACCTCCCCATGAGTTTACGGCCGTAAACTCATGGTGGGGGTGTTTTTGGTTGCCTAATGGTCTTATAACTCGTAAGGGGTGATGCTAGGCTTGGTTTCAAGGCAATTGAATGAGGTTTGAACATCCTAAGGACCATTTGAGGAGTTTACAGTAGTAAAATATGAGTTTATGGCCGTAAACTCTTATGTGCCATGAATTAATGTGTTTTGGTGGCCCTAGGTTAATTACAATGCACAAAGGAAGGTTCTAGGGTTGGTTCCATGGCTTAGGAAGTGATTGGGACTTGAATTGACCTTGGAAAAGGAGTTTACGATCTATGAAGGTGGTCTTGGTGAGTTTACTACCTTAAACACATGGGTTTATGGTAGTAAACTCATGTTTGTCCATGATTCATGTGATTTGGTGGTTGAAGGTTAAGCATGCTAAGTTCTAGACCCATTTTTAAGCCATACAAGGTGTTAAGGGCTCTTTAACACCCATTGGAGGAGTTTAAGGTCTAAGAAGAGTTGTTTACGGTCCAAGAATGTTCTTGGGATGTAAACTCAAGTTTGACCCATTTGTGTATGTTTTGGTGCATCTCTTGAAGGATTATAAGGTTCTATACTCTCATGGAAGCTTGTTGGAGGTGTTTAGGGGTAATCTAATACCTTAAAAGGTGTTTATGGTCTATGAATGAGGGTTTACGGTCCAAGCATGTTCTTGGGCTGTAAACTCAAGTTTACCCCCTAAATGGTAAGATTTTTGTGCTCTAAGTCCATTCCTGCAAGTCCAAAGGTCTTAACTAAGCACTAGAAGTGATTTGGAAGGGTTTTGGGGCTCCAAAACCCCATTTATAGGTGTTCACGGTTTGGGGGGGGGGGTTCCTAGACCGTAAACACAAGTTCTTGGTCCTATTTCATGATTTGAACACGAATTTGAAAGCCAAACATGTTATACTATGAGCTAGGATGAATTTCTTACCAAATTGGAGCTTAAAATGGATGATTTTGGACCAAAGTCGAGTTTTAGAGAGAGAAAGTGTTTTAAGAGAGTGAAAAAGTTTCAAAATGTGGTCACTCAATCCCTTATATAAGGCTTGAGTTTGTGGCCCGATGGAAATCTACCCGATACTGATGTTAAACGGGACTTTTGGTCATACACGTTTTAGTTGTTGTAACCCGACGTAGTTATAATTAAAACTTTTCCAAATAAATAATGAGATTATTTTCACGCATTTCTAATGGGTTTGGACTCTCACAAGGTCAAAATAAAAGTCTCAATTTAAATGACCTAATCCAAATTGTTAACGGAAAATTGAAAGATAGACGGGTTTTGCCGACGGAATAGGTTACAGCGATAGAAAAATTTACGGGTTGTCACAATAATCAGTCCTACATTCATACAATAACTAATTAGAATACAATAACTTAAGCGTATATATATATATATATATATATATATATATATATATATATATATATATATATATATATATATATGTGTGTGTGTGTGTGTGTGGGGGGGGGGGATTTTTAGAAAAGTGGAATATCACCACCCCCATCTCATGAAGATTTGAACAATATATATTTACACACACATACATTATCTCTCTCTCTCTCTCTCTCTGTGTGTGTGTGTGTGTGTGTCTGTCTCTCTCTTTTTCTCTCTCTCTTTCTCTCTCCCTACTTCATACAGATTAGGACGAACGAGATGAAGATCTGGGAACCAAATGAAGATGAAGATTTGAACTAGATTCAACAAAAACACTGAAAAACATCAAATTATTTTTCTATATTCACTAAGATTTAATAGATAACATAAAAACCTTAGATTTTTCATAGTTAATCTTGTGTTCATATCATAACCAATATAAAAATGCTAGAAATCAAGGGAAAGAAATTGATTTCTTGTCTTCAAACAAACAAACAAACACATACACTACATAAATCAATATCTTGCCATCAAATCTCACTTCGTCTTTGGATCTCGATTGTGGAGACATTTTGATTAGGGTTAGAGATAGATTCGATGGCATCACCATTTGAAAACATAACGTTTGTCTGAAAGGCAATGACAGTTTATTGCTAGAGTTTTTGACTGAGGATCTAGAAATGAACAAATATGGCTCACTATAATCATAACGCGATGAAATCTTTGCTAAGATCCACAAGAAAGGATGTATTTTAAATCCATAAATAGACACCAAAGATACAAAGGTGGATTCTTGTGGAACACCATTTGTAGAAATCAAGTGAAGATGAAATGGCTTGAAACTATTTCGTAAATAACTCAAGAACGTTTAATAGGAAAATAGAAGAGATGTAGAAATGGTCCTTGTAGTTTGGTAAAAATAGATAATTACAAAAATGACCCATAAGGTAAAATTGTTATTTAAAAAAAATAACGGTAAGTTGTTAAAGTAAATATATATGGTCCCAAGCTACACATCGTATCCAAATTTAGACCACTAGTGCACTATCAAAAATATTAAAAAAAAAAAAACATATATTTTTAACAACCACAAAGACTATTTTTATAATTTTTAAATAATGATTATTAATATATAAATATTGTATATTAAAAATAATATTTATTAATATATAATACTTCAATAAATAGCATTGATCGATTAAAAAGAAATTATAATAATAATTAATTAAAAATGATAAAATTGAAAAAAAAAGGTCCATATGGTTGTTAAAAATATATTGTTTTGTTTAAAAAAAAAAAACAAAACAAAAAGTTTGATGGTGCATCAATGATCCAATATTGAATAAGTTGTATGGCTTTGGTACATATTTCATTATCTTTAACAGTTTGTTTATTATTTTTTTACAACAAAAATTTTACCGTTAGGCTCCGTTTCTGTAATTGTGTCTTTTCATAAAATCATTAGGACTATATAGTTTAAAATTGAAAAAAAGAGTAAAATGCAAATTTGTTCCTTTTGGTTTGCAAACAATATGGATGGAATCCAAAATCTTTTTATTTTTGCATCACTTATCCAAAATCAAAAATATTGTGTGGTTTTGATCACTAAAACAATTAAAATGATATATATATATATATATATATATATATATATATATATATATATATATAAACACGTTTAATTTAGAAATAACAAAAATTGGTCCTGCCCAACCCCCACCCCACTCTCTCTCTCTCTCTCTCTCTCTCTCTATATATATATATATATATATATATATACTAGTAGGATACCCGCGCGTTGTGGCGGCGCATGACAGTTTGTTTCGGCGAGTAGTACTTTTTCGGGTTAAAAATTCGACATTCAGTGATCACTTTCTTTTCAACGGTTAACGAATAATTTATTTGATAGATCAACAGATAATTTCTATTCGACAATTAATTTTCTTTGTATACATGTTACAAACCTTCTAATTGGGATCATTTTTCTTATTAACATGAACAACTAAATACAATTAGTAAGTGAGTATAATGACCGAAAAATTAATCGAAACTGATTTAAATTAACCATTCTTAAATAGGTGGCGTGGCTTCTAATTTTGATTCGCTTTCAGATTGTTTCGAAGAACTATTAGTTTTTGACTTTTTGTTCTTGATGCCTCTAAACCCTAAACCCTAATAGTAAGTTTTAAGCGACGAAACCGATAAACTTTATAAAAGTTAAAGACTTTCATGTTAAATTTGGAGAACATTATTCGGGTAAAAGCATAAAAGATTTTGAATCTTAAGAATCTTTTTAGTAAATTTGTAAACTTAAGGGGAAAAATTGATAAAATTTAGACATTAACAAACCTAAAATCATGGTAGGAACAAAATCATAATGTTTTCACAAATTTAAAGACTTTCAAAAACATTTCTTCATGTATTTATTGTCATAACATATTTTTGTCCATTGGAATTATTTTTTGCTTTCAATTATTGTTTTCATGACTTGTTGGATAGGTTTCATAGTAATTGTTAATATATTTGTATTATTTTTATATGACAAATATAATTTATTACAACATTTTATTTCAAGGAAAATTATTAAAACATTATATATATAATATGAGAAAATAGTATATTGTTTAGATCCAAACATAAAATATTTTTTTGACAAATTTTGTGTATTCTCATTAAATAATAATAATAATAATAATAATCACTGACATAAAAATCAGTAACACTGACGTATATTAACATGTATTAATATTTTATAATGGTTTTATATCCTACAAATATAATAAAATGATTAAAACCTCTTATAAATACTTAAACACTAAATCACTAATAGTATAATACAATTTTGAAAATCAACTTGGCAATACAAAATTAAACTTGTTCAACTTGTTTTATTTAGGTTTCAATTTTTTTTTTAAATTACCAGTTTTACATATGAAAACATATTTTTAACTAAAAAAGCATTTAATGATCATGTAAGATTTTATTAACCATGCTTTTTTCTAGCTTTGACACTAGTTTTACCACTTGATTGAGTCCACATTTTCAATAAGACCACTTTCTATGAGGCAATGTATCTAATTTTTTATGTATACAAATTTTATAATATATGAATGTTTCATTATTAGTAATTATCATTTATTAAAATAAATATATGATTATACACAATAAGAATAAAATAAAAACTACTTCTTTCAAAAGGGATAAACCGAACAGTAAAAAGAGATATGATATAGCATAAATAAAGAAGTCAATTGCCTCGTTATCAATTTTTACATTTGTATCTTTCTAAATCAGGAAAATCTTCATCTATGTTATGAATACTCTAAAAATAAATATATGAATTATAATAATATTATACCAACCTTAGGTCAAGCTTTATGATATAGAAAAGCTTGGTAACATTCAAAATCTCTAAACCATATCAAGAATTTTGATACAGAAAGTACATATATAAAACTTTATATGACTGAAAAACTAGGAGATCAAAGAACCATATTCTAGATTCCATTTATCCATCATCATTCTAGGAAACAAAAAAAAATCAACTTGGATGGATTTAAAACTTTCTTTGAACTTTAAGTCTTGTTTGACCTATTGTAAACAACCAGAAACATATGCCAATTCAAAATAGTGCTTATTGACCTGACATGCATATAAAGGTATAAAACCATCAAATTCATGAATCAGAAACTCCCCAAAATTGGTTAAAATTTGGATTTAAAGTCATTTTCTCTAACGTTCTTTAACTCCTTTTTTTAAACCCCGATCAACTTCTCATTTTCTGTTAATTTTTATTTCTTGTTTTAAACCTGCAAATGACAAAGCTGTTTCTAACAGCTATCAAAATATCAGAATTTAGATCCAAACGTTATTGGATCATGTTTACAATTTGTCAATCAATTTTTAGTGATCAAGTTCAAGATACTACCATTTCTCTTGAATCTATAGTTCTTTCATCAAGTTCACTGTAAAACAAAATCATAGTTTTCTGTAAAAGCATACCAAGATCAGTAAAAGCTTCCAAGATCGATAAATTTAGAGTTACTTGAACAAATCAAAGGCTAATCAAACTTCACAATCACAGTTTCTATCAAAAGCATTGTTTAAATTCCATTCACATTCATTCATGGTACAGTGAAGATCAGTAGATTCAAAGTCCCAGTCAGTTTCCGGACTTCGGTCCGATGCAGGGGGCAAGGCCCTAGTTAGTCCGGACTTCGGTCCGATGCAGGGGACAAGGTCCCAGTCAGTTTCCGGACTTCGGTCCGATGTAGGGGGCAAGGCCCCAGTTAGTCCGGACATTGGTCCGATGCAGTGGGCAAGGCCCAGTATGTGCTTTATATGTTGTTGCATGGTATGTGTTGATTGGGGGAGCTCACTAAGCTTCGTGCTTACGGTTTTCAGTTTTGGTTTCAGGTACTCAGTTTTCAAAAGAGGAGCTCGGGGAGATTGCAGTGCACACACCATAGTCAGTTAGCCTGGGAACGTTTGACTCTGATAATGATATTATGTTTTGAATTAATACTCGAGAATTTATGTTATGACTTATGATACAGTTTTTATAAATATGATTCTAGTAATGTTTTTAAAGAAATTTTTAGTTGTGATTTTTGGGTCGTTTCAAAAATAATGGCTCTACGCATGGCGTAGCTAGCCAAGTTACGCAGGGTGTAACTCATTACTTAGACAGGGTGCAAACCCTAAAATTTCGGGGTTTTCGACCGTATTTAAGGAGCATAATCTCATTAAGGACCTTCTTACCACCAACCTCCACCCTTCTTGAGCATATAGAACGAAACCCTAATCCCTTAGAGCAATTTTTTAGCCTTTTTGGTGTGTTTTGGTGCATCTTGAATAAGGATAAGGCCAATCTTGAAGATTAGTCGGACCCCAAGCTTGTGGATCTAGAACTTACATTGCATTTCTCAACCTCTGGAGGTATAAAGCTCAAATCATGCTCATCCATGTGTTAGATCTTATTAGATTCTTATTTTACATCGGCTTTTGTCCTATAATCTTGGGTCTAGTGAGTAAAAGTTACTCCAGACCTTAGGGATGCTAGGTTTTGTTGTTTTTAAGGTTTTGCAGACATAAAAATGGGATATTGTTTTCTACCTTTCATCCATGCGATAGATTTTGGTCATTACGAGAAGTTAAGTAGCTATGGTTTGATTTTGAGTTACATGTAGTCATGAAAAGGCATAAAGTTATCAACTTTATTATTCTAGATGTTTATTTTGACGAAATCTGGGCATTTGATGATTTGTCTTTACAGATTAAGAGCTTGAAATGATCATGGCTTAACAGCCGAGTACGTAGGGCGTAATCTGAGCTACGCCTAGTGTAGCTCGATTTTGGCCCGTTTTCTAGAATATGACTATATGCCTTGTGTAGAGTAAGATGTATGCAGCACGTAAATCAACAATGTCTGATTGTTGACTTTTTGACCAGTTTTAGGACTTGGAAGGGCAAAATGGTCTTTTTCCCTAATGAGGGTTTATTTTGGTATTTGAGCTCGCTGAGTTGGGGATTTATCCTGATAGTTAATTAGGTTTTGGTTTTTGTTATGTTTAGTGGGAGATAATTCATCACCAATAGATTGTGTGTGAGATCTATTCGTTGACTTATTGAGGTGAGTCTCTTCACTGTACGTGTGGGTTGAAGGCACCAATACCAACCCATTGGATTATTTTTTTAGGATGCTAGTTGTCTTTGTGACTCTTGCATGTGTTTGTATCTATGTTGGGTGGGGCCCATTATGTGTGGTGAGGGAGGCCCACTATGTATTACAGACGGGCCTGTTAGCCAAACGGGCCCGATGAATACCCGACGAGGCCCGATATATGTATGGTATGTGGTATTTTGGGGAAATCACTAAGCTTTGTGCTTATAATTATATGTTTATGGTTTCAGGTACATCCGATTCCAAAGGGAAGAGCTCGATGTTATTTCATCGCATCCACCAGTGTTCTGTACGACTTGTTTTCTACTCTGATAACTATTTGATACATTTCTATACTTTTATAGGCTTTTGGAATGAATGAAATGTTATTTTGGTTGTCTTAAAAACAATATTTTTTACTTAGTATTTTTAGGACGTTACATCAACACTGTAAAAGTCACTCAACTAGTTGTCATGTCGTGACCATCCATTTGTCACGTCGTCACATAATAAGAAAAATTAATTGTGAGTTGAACCCTTGCCACGTTGTGACAACCAGAGTGTCACGATGTGAGGAATGCTCTGGACAGACTAATGCATAAGGCTCTTAATCTTTTAATCCTTGCAACCAAAACTTCCAAAATGCCTTCTCTATCCTAGAACACCATAAAAAACTTATCCTTTTGGACATGCGTGTCCAATGCTTGTCTTAAACACAAGCTAGGGCAAAACAATGTAAAACTAGCGGCCAAGATCTCATACAACAGCCCAAAACACTAGTAAACTTCAGATCTAATACTTCCATATATAAAGGGGCCCTGTGGATCCGTAAAGTTGGCAACTCTATGAAACCTTAACACTCCAACTAGCCCAAAAATGAGGAAATACACATAAAAACTTAGATCTAAGAACATAAGATTATAAATCATGGAATTTGGAAACTTACAAAGGTCCAAAATGTGTGAGAAAGGATAATGGTGAGGCTTGCAAGTTGATTTGATGCATCAAAACTATACCTCTTCTTCTTACTGGCTAGAAAACACCTAAAATGTAGCTCACAATCAAATAGTGGATTAGGTTTCAAGGAGGGTGTTGGGAGGTGATGGGAGGTTGAAGGTGAGCTAAACCTAGCCCTCACTTCCCTTAAAATGGGTGGGGGGATAATCCTCGGAATTAGAATTTGGCTCGCAACAGTTGTCACGTCGTAACCCTCATATGGTCACATCGTGAAACTGAAGGGGAATGTGTGTGTCTTCGGCATGGTCATGTCGTGTCACACAATTGACCATGTCGTGACCAAGGTTAAAACCTAAAAACAAATTGATTAGAAATTCTAAAGGAATATTTACCATGATTCGGTGTTACAGAATTGATGATCCAATCACCTTTGATGTTCCTTTTACCTGCCATGTTCGCACTGCGTACCACCCCTTCATTAGTGTTGGCGGAAGTGAAGTGCTTCACAAACATGTGGTATTATTCTTGGGTAAGTTCTGGTATCGGACTAGCCTCAAATTATGTGCAAGCGGCTATCATCTTCCCTTCTCTCATTTCTTCCCACTCCACCAATCTGGGTATCCTACAAGTTTGAAACAACCCTCTTTCTTATGAACATTTTTCCTATAAAAGGTGTACTGCTCTTTTTCTTTCTTTTCTTTATTTTCTTTGATCGACATCTGAAAGTTCTTTTCCTTAGAAAGGCTGAAACTTTCATTTCTTTCTTGAAAAGTCTTGAATGCTATGGACTTTAAAGGTTTTCTTTCTTTATTAGAAATTTATCTTTGCCTCTTGCCTTCGTTAATCAAGCAATACAACGTTCCCAAAGGAGAAGCTGATTTTGTCACCAGGATTTGAATCTTGATCACCATAAATTCTACATCTAATCCCATGAGGAATTGATATAGGTGCCCTTTTTCTTGATACTCGCTCATTCTCTTTCCGATTTTGCACGAACAATTGTTACATGAGCATCTGGGAAGAGGCAAGGTGGATGAAGTTTCATCCTATAGTGTATGAAGAATGGTGTAGTATGTGGAAACGAAAGCGTCATCTTGTCGTGTGACGGCTATTTTCTACTTCAGCTCGTAAGATATGGGGGAACTCTCTTTTCCAAATCTCTCATGTAAGTCTGGCCACATATGTGCCGCTGTGTTTGCATATTTTACACTATCACATATGTTCTTCTCCATTGCAGTAGTAAGCCATCCCTTCACCATTGCATCGCATCTCATCCATGACATATATTCTAAGGACCCCTTTTCTGGTTGTTCCATCAACAAACTTGAATTTGTTTTTGGCGAAAATGAAGTTTTATGTCTCTTGAGACCAATCAGTATAATTAACGTCCATAAAAACGTCACGGACATGAAGATGTGTAGGTACATTAGATGGATGAAGATAATATGGTGAGTCATGATTGATCCCACTGGAACCTTCTCAGGTCTTGGTTTAATCCTTTGGTTTGGCACCTGACGTCCTTCAGATTTCGTGGAAGCGCAGGTTTGATTAGGGTTTTGAAGCCTGTGATTGAAGAGGATTTCTTATGTTCTTATCATTCCATGAAAACAAAAGGCTAATAAATAGTTACAAGAGTTGCTAACAAGCTTATCTACACATACGGGATAAAACCATAACGTGGATAAACTAAACACACTATCCAATAGACAGTAGAAAAGGGTGGTTGTCGGTAACTGAGGTGGAGGTGGTTGGTGTCGTTGGATTAGCCAGCAACAAAAGAGGGAGAGTCTAAGTGGTTGGGTGTAAACAATGCTATTAGATTTAGGACTAGGCCTTTTAAATTTTGTTTTCTTACAGTTCTGGTTGTGATCCCTAAAATTTATATGTTCTATTAATTTTGGTACAAGGGAAAAACATTGCGTTAAATTTAACTAAAAATTATAACGGTATTTGAAACTATGCAGACTACACATATCATTTTTTTCAAAATCTACTATAATCTATTATAAGTAATATAAGCTTAAAATATACGATTTTGTTGGGATTGGTAGGTGTTTTAACGGTAATAATGAATTGATAGTCAATTTTAAAATCCCAAAACAATCCTTAGGTTTAATATGTTTACTCGTTTTGTATTAAAATTGTACACTCCCCAATTAAAGTGTAGGAAATTGGAAAGTGACAAAATCATAAGAATTAACAAAACCAATTAAAGTATTTTTGAACTACTTTAATGTATCACCATCTAATTTTTAATAATTAAATGGAAATTGGAAACCGGATTTGCACTTTTTTGGAACAAAATCATAAGAATTAACAACTTTGAATCCTAACCACCGAACCACATGATTGAAGCAAGATTGACGTTACAAATTGACACGTAAAAGGACCAAAAGAGGTTTCTTCATGAAAAGTGACAAATAAAAACGAAAGCATGCGAAGTTTGGTCTAAGTGGAGTTAAAGATCTTTTCACAAAAAAAAATGTTATTAGTAGCAATTATAATATGTATTAATGTAACAAAGTTTTATATATATATTGTAATATCTGTTTTTACAGACAACATGGAAAAGATGGTGGGGTTGTGAAGATCGACTGTTTCTTTTTCATGTAATCTTCATAAAGGTACATTCTAGATATGAAATACAACATTTAAAAGATAGAACTCTAAATAACTAAATTTGTAAGTTACATTGATAATCTAAAGAAAACTAGTTAGGAAATACAAATGGGTTTATGTATTATTACAAGAAGAGAACTAGAGGAAAGGCTAACCACTTGACCATGGCTAGGATTCACCATTGTTTAAGAAATGGTCCCAACTGTTATGTTCACGTTTTCTTGCCGCTTTAATAAGCGAGGTCCTAGGGGACATTTTCGTCATTTTCTAATTTCGAATTGTTTTCTTCTTCATGTTTTGTCAATTCTAATTTTCATACAGTCGCTTTCTTTTTTCTTTGTGTTCGTTTGAGTTATATTTAGCATCCAAACGAATACAACAACAATATTCTGTGAGTTATGAGGAGGTAGGATCGTCGGCAGCCTCTACCATTGGGTAGAGAGACTGTTTTTGTAGAAGAGCTTTCGCAAAAGAAAAAGAGAAAAATAATAACAATAATAATAATAATAATAATAATATTTAAAATTATGTTTCTTTATATACTATCGCTCCATATAAAACTTTAGGTAGTGATGTTCTCTGCGTAAAAATCTATGCATATAAAACGTTAGCATCCATCCTAATCTTCATATTAACTCTCATATTTCATTTTGAAGAAGTCTCTATGTAGGATTTTAGCAAGCATATATATATATATATATATATATATATATATATATATATATATATATATATATATATATATATATATATATATATATATATATATATATATATATATATATATATATATATATATATATATATATATAGATCCGGTAAGAATTTTTTTTTGGTAGTAAGGTAAGAAGTTTTTTTTCTACATATTTTTTTAACGAACAAAAAAAATGAATCACTAGATGATTCATTTGTAAGATGATTCACAAGAAAAAATTCTCAAAAAAACATCTATATGATTCATTTTTAAGTAAATTAAGGAAAAATTCACTTTTATGACAATTTTAGTGAATAACAACAAAATCATTATATAAATGAATCATCGAGATGTTTTTTTGAGAATTTTTTCTTGTGAATCATCTTACAAATGAATCATCTAATGATTCATTTTGTTTGTTTGCGAAAAAAATATATAGAAAAAAAACTTCTTACCTTCCTACCAAAAATTTCCTTCTTATTTGATCTTGACTCTATATATATATATATATATATATATATATATATATATATATATATATATATATATATATATATATATATATATATATATATATATATATATATATATATATATATATATATATATGAGGAAAGATAATTTTTTCTTGTATGTTAATTGAGAAATTCTTTGATAGTTTATTACTTATTAGACACAATCAAAATGTTAGGTTAATAAATTCTAGTGTATTAAAAGCACACCATATTTTACCATATAAACATCCTAATTAAAATTTGAAATATTTTTATTAGATGAAATTTAATTATTATTCGAAAAAACTGATTATAAATAGTTAATTATAGATTGACTTTTTATAAACAGGTCAATGATGTATCTTATTAGCATCGCTCTTTATTAATAGTAGTTGTATTAATAGTAGTTGTATGACGTGGAACATATTTAGAATCTAACACAACTTTTTATAGATGATTTGACGATAGGCACAAAGACACCAAATTTCATAATATGTTGGAATTACATGATATTCTTATATGATGATTTTTCGTTTTTCGAAATTGTAAAAGTTAGATGATAATTTGTTTCAGTATATGCTAAATTCTAATTAATTTCTTTTTGCAATAACAAAATTATTTAAAAAAGAAACAAATTAGTCACATGAAATTCTAATTAATTTCTTTTGCAATAACAAAATTATTTAAAAAAGAAACAAATTAGTCACATGAAATAACCAACAGGGAAGACCTAGCACTACAAAAAAAAAAAAAAAAAAAAAAAAAAAAAAAAAAAAAAGCATTAGGGGACTACATATAGTATCTCTTATATAACATGAGGGTATTTGTATAATTTTAATAGGATACGATATGAAAGGATGGGAGTTTAATTCCACGGGTTCTAGGAAGTTTTTAAATTTATGATAGGTGAGGTGTTTTATGGGAATTGAATTGCAAATCCGGCCAATTACCATGAAAGGGCTCGAACCAAACGACCCCAAAGATTAAAGGGCCAAGATTCAAGCGCTTGATAATTAGGGGGTGTTTGAGATTATTTTTAGAATATTTTTTGACTTTATTTTTTTTAAAAAGTTAAAAAGATGTTTGGGTAATATAAAAGTTCTTTTAAGAGTAAATTACACGAATTGTCACTTTGATTTGAGGTAATTTGTGTGTTTGGTTCCTGATGCGGGCCCTAGTGTGGAGGATCGGGCCCTTGCGTTCATAGAGGCCAACGATCGTGTGACTAAAGGGGTTTCACAGAAATGGCCATAACTTTGGCTACGAATCTCCGTTTCGGGCATACGACCAGTCAAATCGAAGCTTGGAGCAAGAAGCACGTCTAGATAAGTTCCCGAAGGGGACGTACCCATTTTTTAGTCCAGAAATCGCTTTCTAAATGGAGTTATGAACAATTTTGTTATTTTTCTTTAATTTTGGGTTTTGTTTTTGGGTTTGTATTTGGCCCACAGACTTTTAGGGTTTTATTTTAATTTCTGCTTCTTATTTAACTGTTTTTGATGTAATTTGGATGGTCGATCATCAATTTTATGAACTTTCGATTTTCTCCCAAATTTTGTGTGTTAACCCAGATTTTGAAGCCAATCCCACGGTATTCGTAGAATCAACGTGGTTTTGACGAGATTGTCCTGGCTGTTCTTTTAGAATCAACAGGTTCATTCTTGGTTATCTTTGTGTTGTTTTTTTTGCGTTGCATCAATTCCTAACTTATTTTTTTAACTCGGAAGGTACCTATTGTTTGTTTTTGTTATACACTTGGTCGCTACTGTTTGTTTTTGTTACGCACTTGATCCCTGTTTTACCTAAAAATACTATTATTTAAATAGAGAGAAATGTTGTGGTAGGTAAGATAAGATAAGAGGGGTGGAGTTTGGGGTGTGTTTATTTAAATAAATAAATAAATAAAGGGAAAAATAGCCATTTTAAGTAAGACATGGACCAAGCGCGTATCAAAAACAAACAGTAAGGACCTCCCGAGTTAAAAAAATAAGTTAGGGACCAAACACGCAAATTACCTCAAACCATAGGGACCATTCGTGTAATTTACTATTCTTTTAAAAATGACTTTTTATATAGAATAAAACGAGGGGTTTCAAAAAGTCACAAAAACCTGACTTTTGTGACTTGTTGTGATTTTACATGTAAAAGTTAATCTAAAAGTCCTTTTGGTAATCCAAACACTTTTTAAAGAGCTTCTTTTACAAAAAAAAGTCCTTTTACAAAAAATCCTTCTATAAAAAAGACTTTTGATGTTTAAAAGCAATCTCAAACACCCCCTTAGTCTTGTATAGGTATATCAACTAAGGCTATATGGTTCACCCCTATACCACAAACCAGGACATGGTGACTTGTTACCCTGGTAGTGTGGTGAACATAACATCGATCGGGTGGTCGGATGGCGATAAGCATGCTGGCGAGATGGCTTTTTTACCTGTTCCTTTTCGAATGTTTTCAAAAGTTAACTTTTTAAAAAATGTTTTTTTTTTCCTTATGATCTTCCTCTCACTGTACAAAAGACAATCCTTCCCTCACAACAAAAGACAAAAGTTGATAGGAATGGACTTACCACACCTCATCATTCCTTTCATTTTTTTTAATTTTAAATATATATAAATAACATATCAATATTATACTCGTATGAAATTAAAAACCATAATTACACACATGCATACACATTGAAATAATCGAAAGAGTATTAACTGTTACATGAAAATAAAAAATGAAATGAAATAATCAGAAAATAAAGATACAAATCAACTATTTTTTGCATATTATACAAAATTTATTGTTCATTTTCTGTTTTTATGGAAATTTCTTTGAAACATAGCACATTATTCTCCAATAAATGACAAACAAAAATTATTAAATCCTTTTATTGTCCATTTTCTATTATTCTAGAAAAAAAATTTAAGACAACACAATATTCTCGGATAAAAAACACATAGAATAACATAGGTTAAGCATATTTTTTGTTAAACAAGATTACATACGATTACTTATTCATAAATGCTATAAAAAACAATAAATATATAATTTTATTCAAACAATTATATATAATATGTCTATGTGTGTGTGGCTATATATGTATGACCATGGGTAAAACGGTCATTTTTGTAATTTTTGAGTTGCTACTTAATCCTATACTCAAACCAAACTTTTGGACAGGTTAATAGAATGTATGGTGGTGTATTGGTTAGTCTAAACTTTTCATGAGACTGAATGCATTTACACACTCATTCAAATCTTTTATGATTTGCTATTATATCCTATTAGAAAAACAGTTTTATACATTTAATAAAGGTTGAGCTTGAATCCCACGATACATTGTGGTAGATTGATGCATTTGAAAGAACTGTCTAAAACTGATTTATACAACATTTAACTGTTAATTAAGTTATAGAGTTGCAGATAAGATCATACTGGTTCCATATTCCAGAATTTTTACCAGACAGAGAACAAATCAAGACATAGAGATAGATAAGGAACTAGTCAAATGCATACATTTATATTTTCAAACAGGGGTTGTATGGAAAAAAGATTAAAGTAGTCAAACGCATAACTTACCGATTGGATTGAACTTTGTGATTGAAGAGAGGATTTCCAACTGTGATGATGCAATTACCAAATAAACACGATGTTGTAAAGGAACGATTGATATCATACAATTCATACAATTGAAGTATATATTGAATGTTAAATGTAACTGATATCATACCTTATATACGAAATTGAATACCATAATAACATGCTATTAATCAGGTATGTAATGGATTTGAGTTTAATTTTGAGTTCATACCCACAACTGTTTTAACTGAGTAAAAATTGAAACAAATCAGGGCGTCGATATATCAATATGTCGGTGAAACAAAGAAGCGGTATAATTGGTATTTAACATTGACATAACTCAGTTGTTTTTTGAAGGGACACGTGGAGTTTTGGTTTTGTTGATTATATATATATATATATATATATATATATATATATATATATATATATATATATATATATATATATCATGGTTTTAAAAACCGCACCAGGGCGCGCCTCAAGACATGCTATAACGTAAGGTGTGGTGTATTTGTTACAAAAATATCCAAGACGGGTTTGTTAAACGTAACATCCAAATAACGTATCAATGCATGTCTTATCACATTATGGCACTAGTTTTTTCATGGCACAAATTTTTTTGTTTTTTAATCGGCCTAAAATAATTGAGTTTTTATTAACTTTTTTATATTAAATATTACTATAACACTTCTAAATACTTGATATATTTGATAAAATTCAATAATTATATGATTTAGCTTTTTAATGTATCTAAATTAGTCACGTATTGAAAAACGTCATGATTTATCAAGGCTCGTTATAGGTTACCTATGATTTTGTCGTCAAGCTTATGTCTTACGCTATTTAGAATATATATATATATATATATATATATATATATATATATATATATATATTCCATTTTGAACATTCTTGTTGTTTAATTACTATATTTTGTTTTATTTTGATCAATGGAAACTTCTAATTTTTTAAAGAATTATCCATTATAAACACTGGAAACCCTTTTACATCATGTGTATTCTTTAAAATAATATCTTGCTTCCTATAATGGTTTATATTTTGTAAGATCAACGGAAAAACTGTTTTATACATTTAATAAAGGTTGAGCTTCCTATTCTAAGAAATACATACGATGTTGTGTATGTTAATGAGAAGTGAAGGCAATTCTACTAAGTTGGAAATAAGGAACACAACTTTTTTTCAAAAATAGATGACTTTAGTTGATTGAAGTAAAATACAGTGATTAAACCATAAAAGATGTTAATATGTATATTGCTCGTTAGATAATAAAATATGGAATCATTCGACAATCAGTTGAATTGTATTTGTGTTGATTTTATAAAATAGGAATAAATATAAATAAAAACAAATAAAAGGTCTAATAATAATAATAAAAGGTCTCATTTATTTATATAAATGAGTTTCTTAATATCTTTTTTTTACGACATGTATTCACATGCTATTTTTATATATCTTGACATGAACATGGTTTTTAACATATAAATGCATGGTGATAACAATATTTGTACATGTGGATAAAAGCATGCACGAACAAATTATATTATTTCCTTAAATCAATTATAACTAAAAAGAATTACAAAATAAATGGGCTACACAAACATGGAGATTTTAAATAATGTAAAACGAATGATCGAGACTTTTATCAATATATTTTTATTTATATATCTCAAAACTTCATCAGTTACTTGTTTAATTATAAAAATGTATCAATCAAATCTTTTACTTTCGTTCAATTATGGTTAATTTTGATATACCTCAATACTCAATACGAAACCTTTGAACATATAGGTATTTTATAGAAATTTTTTGTTTTTTGTTAGATAGTTTTACGTTTTGAAGCAATTTATTTTTTTGTTTTTGTCAATCAATCCGTCTTGCTTTTTAATCTTTTGAAAGTGAGTCGGTAATTATTATACTTGGAGTAAAGACGTCTAAAGTTGTTAAACAAATACAAAAGACAGTAAATTAAGGAAATGGTACGTGGTTGGCACAAGGTGACAGTTGCAATCCATGTTTCAAGTTTCAATCCATGTTTCAAAACATTGACATGGTCAGTTGTAAACATGCTTCATGTTCATTGTTTGGGTATTACCCCTTGCTAAGTTGCCTTAAGGCAAAGTCATAAGCTATCAGTTGGCATGAAAACGGTTTAATAAAGAAAAAGAAAACATATTTAGTCGATTGTTTAAAACACATAATGATGGTTTTATAACGATTTTTTTTATAGTTTCCAAAGTACAAACAGATTCATGGTTTCATAAACACAAATCTTTGATTTTACAAAGAAAACATCGTATCTTGTGGTGAAAGATTGACCAATTAGAGCCAGGGGACATTGGAGTCGTGGACGCAGTATTGGAGTTGTTGACAACAAGGTTCTAAACAGTTCGTCATAACTCTAAAGCTTATACATATCGTCAAGCTTTACCAAAATGCTGCATTAATTTATATATATGTATAAAAATGAATAATAATTGAAAATACATATAAAAATATTAATTATATACAAAATTACCGTCTTAACTCATGCATTGCAAACAATGTGGTTCGCCAAAGCTTGGAAATACTTGAGGCTTGATATTGTCGTCAAGTCACGTCTTACGTTATTTAGAACGTTGATTGACAGTAATGGAGGTTGTGGTTGACATCGAAAAACGACAATATACCATGAGGTAAGGTAACAATATGACATGTTAGATTTAAGGCTCTTATTTTATTGTTCATCTTTTTAGAAATAGTCTTGAAGATTAGAAATATAAAAATAATATAAAAGTATATTCATTTTATTCATAGTTAACGGAAATGAATAATAATGACAATATAACAACCAAACCTTGATGGAAATTAAAAAAAAAAAAAAAAAAAAAAAAAAAAAAAAAAAAAAAAAAAAACGTAAAAATGTCCATATTCAAAATTTGAAACTTGAAATGAAACTATAGTTTTTTTGCCAATTATTTACGTAAGGGAACTGATTTGTACACAATACTTTTTCTCCGCACACAACAATTACGTAAGACCAAATAATATACAAGTCATGAAAGGAGCATGTAGCTAGGTTGCAAGGAGCCAAGGACGTTACAATCGTGCACATCATCCCCAATGAGAGTGTCTTGGTGGCTCGTGGTATGTTGCATGAGATGGCATGCTCCAATGAGAAGACTTGAGAGTTAACTTCTTTGACTAATCATTTGACTAGCGGTTTGGAAATGAAATATATATATATATATATATATATATATATATATATATATATATATATATATATATATATATATATAGGTTCAGGTTCATTTGAGACTATTCTAATTTTGTGAGACCGTGAGACCAAATCTAAAAATAATTTTAAAATGCAAAATAAATAGAAAAATCCAAAAATTCTTTTTTTAAATATTATTTTCGGAACTTAAATTAACTAAAAAAAATTATAAAAAATAAAAAAAGAATCTCGTTTTTTTTTTTTGAAAAATACGTGAAATATTCTAAATAGAATATTACACTGATATATTCTAAAAAATAATTTTAAAATGCAAAATAAATGGAAAAATCTAAAAATTCTTTTTTTAAATATTATTTTCGGAATTTGAATTAACTAAAAAAAATAAAAAAGAATCTTTTTTTTTTTTGAAAAATACGTGAAATATTCTAAATAGAATATTACACTGTACATATTCTAAAAATAATTTTAAAATGCAAAATAAATGGAAAAATCAAAAAATTCTTTTTTTAAATATTATTTTCGGAACTTGAATTAACTAAAAAAAATAAAAAATAAAAAAAATAATAAAAAATGCATCTCACGGTCTCACAAAATTATGTCGTCTCACATGAACCTTATAACCCTATATATATATATATATATATATATATATATATATATATATATATATATATATATATATATATATATATATATATATATATATATATATATATATATATATATATATTCTAAAATATTAACCATACTATCTTTCGTATAAATTTTAGCTATTTATCTATAATTTTTTTCAGACCATTTTTTCTTCCTTTATGACACCAAACATAAGCATTCATATTTTCTTACTCCCTATCATAAAACAATTTCCATATACATTAACTTTCCAAATCCAATAACTGCGGGAGGAAAATAAAGAATCGTGCGTAGATTTTGCATTTTTGCTGTCCAATGATCCCTACAAGAGACAAGAAACCTTTTGAAAATCTATTCAAAATCACTTTCATAATGAATTGGGAAAAGGAGTTTATTGACATATCGATATACTTTCATCAAAATGGTGCGATATAAAGTTAAAAATAGTTGAAGACATTTACAACGACCTCAAAAACACGCATCCAAATAAGAGTAACGATGTCGAGATCATCAGTGTATCGCTGAAACAATACCAAAAATTTCAACATAGCTGTAGACATTTTCCATATATCAATGTTTGGTATGAATTACTTGATCCTTCGAGATGGTTTTCATGGGCACATACAAATGTTGGAGATGAAAACTAAATTTCTTAGTAAGTAATTTCCTTGTTATTTAAATTAATGTGACTTTTTTTTCTACTATGTCATTTTCATTTTTATTTAAATTAATGTAACTTTTTTCCTATTATGCCGTTTTTATTTTATTTAAATTAATTTAATGTTTTAATTTTGATTAAAATCCATAATCTTAATTTCTTTATTTATTTTATTATTATTGAAAATATGATGTAATGCGGATATCTATGGCATAATTTGCTAAACAAAATATATATGGACCATTATAAGTTTGTAACCGGTTTTGTCATAGGCACCCATGTGACATGTATTATTTTGAGTTGAAAAGTTAGACATGATTATAATCAATAAATCACAACGTAGTCACCATCTTCTTGCATAGAAGTCCTTCAACATCATCTTAAGCATGAAAGTTCTCTAAACTTGTTGTAATATTATTGTGCAACTTAATAATTCAAAATAACACATACTTATAATGGCCTCTGTATGTATATGTGAATCGTGCAAATGATCAGTAATAATGGTAAAAAAAAATGTATGTGTATTAGTGTATATTTTTTAACAGGTTTTATGGGCCTTTTTGCCTTAGAAAAATAAATAAATAAGGACTTATTTGTGAATAAGTGAAATTATGACTCTCATTAACGACAAAAACCATGGGCTTGATGTTGCATGTCAAAAACAGCATACAACCCGTTTCTCATATAATGTTGGACAAAACGTACATATTTGTATTGCGAAAAGTCAAAAAGTAATTAAGGATTTCTAGTAAATTTAAGATGATATTTATTTTAGTAAATCCCGCCTGTACAAAAAATTGTTATTAAAAATACAAAAACATTGGCTTATAAAATAAATTTAAGTTCTAAAAAGATGTGGCAAAAGTATCAAGTTAAAAAAAAAAAAAAAAAAAAAAAAAAAAAAAAGTAAGAAAAAGAATACTTTCAAGGGAGCGTGGAGATGCATGGAATAGAACTTTAATGTTATAAAAACGAGGTAAATGTTTAGAGAACATTAAATTTATTTACACACTTTTGGTGTTGTGGTTTCATCATAAAAATATAAATGCCTATAAATAATATAATTTTTTTTTATGCCCTTTGATCAAAATATTTTGATGATTTTTGAAGTCTAGTTTAACGTTTTATTAATGAAATATGTCGTTGTTCACCTTATCTAGTTCAACAAACATAACCCTATTAGATTATCCCAAAAATTTATAACCAAAAATTTCATTTTAAAACATTAAATAAAACCATAGTTATTAAATCATTTCATCAAAACATGAGTCAAAATATTTCAAAACATTATTATAAGAGCTTCAAAATCAAAACATCAGAGTAAACATCTCAGGCTACACATCATGGTGTGTGCAATGCAGTCATTCCGAGCTTTTCTCTATACAAGTGGAAGTACCTGAAACCAAAACTGAAAACCATAAGCACGAAGTTTAGTGACTCTCTCCAAACTATCACATACTACACACATAATCACAAATAAACATATCATGGGCCCCGCTCGACATCGGACAGTGTCCGACATCAGGCCCCGCCCGGAATCGAACAAATCTCGGTATACGTATAAACATATATGTTGGGTTTTATATATTACAACAATCATATGGTGCACATACAACCCTGATGCTTTAAAGCTAAGTTTTCTCTAGTTATACATGCAACAAAAATTATCCAAAGCATAAAGCCTACAACTAGCATACAATTTGATATTTGAATCATAAAACTAGTAAGAAGATTACATATTTGTTGTAGCTTGTTGTATTTAGCCTTTAACAACTTAGCACCTCAAGTGGGATGCCTCAAATGGTTCACAAACACCATGAACAAATTGAGAACTTGAGAGAGAGGTTATGAGGCACTCAAATTCGGCTATAGTATCTCTAAGATCACTAGTGTCTAATTTTAGGCTAAGGGGTGTCATATATATAGTGTAGGAATCCAAGAGTGATGGGTAAACCCTAATCCATACATTAAGGTTATGATCTATATCTCATGTGGGCTAACTCTTCATGGACACTTACATAAACTTAGCATATCATGGATCAATAGCTCAAACAATATATATCACTGATTTACATAATTAGTTCCCGTTAATTTAATTAGTCTCTGTTGATCACTAAATTAATTCTTAATAAATACTAATTAAATAATATGATTTCACAATTAATATATTATACTTATCATATATTAATAAATCACAAATAACCACTTTCTCAAATATCCTTCTTATCAAATTGTTCTGGTAAAGGCAACCCAAATAGATCATGCTACTCTCGGGTCAAGTACATACTAATTATAGTTATGGGCTTAGACACCTAATCCAACAGTCTCCCACTTGGATAAGTCTAATAGCTATTATTGCAACTACGACTCCAAAATCCCGATTATTAATCGTACTTCTTAAAAGCCGATGTCGAACTCTAACCTAGTCAATGACGCATCCATTAGATAAGGAATCATATATTCCTCCATTACAGATATCGTATGGACTGAGACATGGATTATAATCATTCTCTCTGTCTATTTGTTATTTCCTGATTTCTGATTTATGACAATTGACTAATTGAACAAATCAAATCAGTCCAGGCTTGGCCAAGCGCTTAGGGTTGTCATCACTAAATCATCGAGGGGCCTACATATATCGCTTTTTATCCCTCTAAGGGTAAAAGGAATGGATAAAATTCGACTCATATGCTTGCTCTATCTACTAATCAAATCACACACAACAATATGTTTTATAACACCAAGTTACTGGTGCGTTTACATATTATTAATGTGCAACCAACTTGTAAACTAAAACTCATATATCTCCGTTTCAAGAATATAAGATATTATCATCTCACAATCACTCGTGATAAAATCCATGAAGTGATTAGATAAGCGTGGGTTTAATCCAATACTCGAATCTTATTCCACGAGTACTCATGAACACTGCATAAAACGTGTGCTATGTCTAAAACACCTAGACAATCTACAGTCAGATTCATAACAATCTTGCCTCAATACCTACTTCCAAAGTATGATCGACTATGGATAGTTTGAATAACCTCATTATTGTGGAAGTTAAAACATGCAAAGTGAAACACAATAATAATCGAATCCAATATGGTCTCAAAACTTATGAATATAAATAAAACACATTTTATTTAATCACCATATTGATTACACATTATTCATTGTATAATGTTTCGATTAATAAACTTAATACTTGAATTAAAACAATAGTCATCCCATGCTCCAAGCATACACACAATGTTTACCTATGGTCCTTTCTTTATGAAATAGATCAATTGAAAACATTTCAATGATGCTCATTTCACAATTCCGAATCTTTATCCCCAATGTAAGAATACCAAGTTCTTGCCACTATTAGAATGTGTTAGGTTCTAACCTATATGAAATGATCCTTTTGTAATGTCAATGGACCAAAGTTACAGAGACTGAGACAATGAAATTACAAAGTGTTCCATTGGATATTGATAACAAAAGAATTCCATGGAAGCGAAGTCTCAAACTCAAAGTACATTCCTTTGAACATCCTTCTTGCATAAAAGTTTCTAACTTTCACACAGATTCTTAATATCCAACTCCCAATGTGGAAACATTTCCATATTTTCCATATGACAATTCATTGTTAATAGAATCATGTCTATTCATAATAATGTCAAGATGGTCCGTCCATTATAATACTTCCAATTTCCCACAAGCAAACAATCTTTGGCGAACCTTAGATTGTTCTTAGCAATTGTTTAACAACTTTAGTCATATCCAGTTCTGGTCCTTTTTCCTTCTTAATGCCCTAGGCATTTTGAAAATTCAGAACACGTGAATATTATAGCATATGCAACCGATACTATATTCAGAGCATATGGGACACGATTCATAATGTCTTACATAAAGACTATTGGATAAGGTCTCTAAGTCTGTAACTATAGTTGGTATGTACTTGACCCAATCCGACATGGTCCATTTGGGTTGCACTTCACCGAAACAATTTGTATGGATAATCTTTTGAGAATATTATATTTATGATTTATTAATATATTATAAGTTATCATATATTAATATGAAATCATATTATTTAATTTGTATTGATCAATAATTAATTTGGAATTAATTTAGTGATCAAAAGAAACTAATTAAATATGGACTCTTATATATATATATATATATATATATATATATATATATATATATATATATATATATATATATATATATATATATACATAGAATGGGCCAAAGTTCATTTAGAATGGATGAAGCTTGCATGGATAGTCCATGTAGTTTTAACACATGGATCCTATGGAAATGAAAGGTCATGGGTATTCTGGTTTACATGGATGTAACCCTAATCCACCATACTATATAAAGAGGTCTTTGGCACATGAAATGGCACTAGAGTGTGTGATAGAAAAGGTGGGCCGATTTCTAGTGCACATTTCTATTCTCTCAAGTTTTCCAAGTTGTGTGGTGATTTGTGAGTCCACTTGAGGCATTCACATTATTGGTGCTAGGCTCTCAAAACTCCAAGCAATCAACCACAAGGAAAAGGTATGTCATTCTACTAGTTTTTTATGTTACAAGTACCCCATAATATCCTAGTTAGGATGAGATCCTTAGAAAAATCAAATTTGCATGTATATTAGAGAAAACATAGATCCAATGTTTCTAGGGTTGCATGTACACCATAGGAGTCTTAGAATGCTCAAAACCCATCAGTGGTATCAGAGCCTAGGCTTGTTTTCATTAAACTTTATGAAAATTGCTGGAAAAAGTCGAAATTGTGCTCACTGATCAGTGGACTCGCCGAGTCCAAGTGAAAACTCATCCTACTCGTCGAGTAGGATCTTGCACTCGACGAGTAGGAGGCCCTATGTGTAGAATTTCGAGTTTTGTTGCTAGAATTAGACTAGAATCATTACCGTAAACTGTTTTGGACTTATAAAATCTGTTTTTGATGTGGTAATGATTGTGCTAATCCATTTTCAATGATTATTATCAAAGTTTCAAGTTTTATATATGTTTATATGATTCTTCAAAATTGTTGATATGAATGTTCATGCTTAGGAGTTTTAGCAGATCATAGAAATTATTTGCATATTGTTTGTTAGTGTAATTCTTGATCTTAATGCCAATTAATGGGCTCCATAACTTGTCCTCAAGTTATGGAATTCCAAAAGTCTTTTCTTTAAAACTGTGACAACCTGAAACTTTCATTTTGTACGATGGGTTAATTTTTATCAATGTTAAATTCGATTTTGTCACTTTTAACGCCATTTAAGGGTTTGTTTAAGTATTCTAAGCCTGAGTACAGCCGATAATGAGGTTAGGAATGAGTCAACATGTTGTAAAGAAGCAAAACAGGCCATACACCCTCTTGAGAGGTGTGTACGGCCGCACACATGGATGTGCGGCCACACACCCGTCCCCCAGCCGCACACTCCCCTCTATATATGGGGGAGGACCCTCTTCATTCATTCCTTTCTTTTGGCTGCACTCTACTTTCTCTCTCTAAAAATCTCATCCAAGAACACTTTAAAGGCCTCAAAAACGTGAAGTACTCCAACATTCCTCTTGTTATCTGGTAAGAAACCTTAATCTAAGCTCAAAACTCTTCATTGTTCTTCATGTTCTTCATCACTTGAAGGTGTACGGCCGCACACCTTCATATGGTGGTCGCACACACCCCAAAGACCCTCCAAAATGAGAGTTTGGTCCCATATATTCGAGTTAAGACTTGGTTTGAGCCTTGAAACACCTAAAAATCGACTTTTGGGGCATAAACGAAGAGTGTACGGCTGCACACCCACCCTGTACGGCGGCACACACACCCTGGCCACACACTCTGGCCGCACACCCACTTTGTACGGCCGCACACCCACTCTGTACAGCCACAAACTCACCTTTATGGCCATACACCCACTTTAATGCTCATATTTGGCCTTAAACTTGAAAAGATCACTAAGTGTGGGACCTAGAACACTTAGTACAAACATTTCCAAGACCCTACGGTGGTTTCCCGTCATGATTAGTCATGAAATACCCTAATCTAATATGTATATGTGTTACCATATGATTCGTAGGGCCCACTTGTGTACGAAACATCAGTTGACACTCAACACTCGTATCGATCGTACACTCGAATCCTACGTTAAATTGTGAGTTCATGCCCCTACACTTTTCCGAGTTTTTCATGTTTTTAGGAGGGAATATAAGCTAAACATAAAGGTTTTCATAACTTAAAAACTAATGCAATTTTAACGGGTTTCTATCAAACATTTAGATACAATTATCCTTTTTGTAATATGTGGAGCATAAGAGACGTTTTCCAGTTATAATTGCATAGTTTTCAAAACCATACATGAACGTAACAAACTATTCAAATTATAATAGGTATAGTTTGGGATTTCATTACCAGTCTTCTAGATTCAAACTTCATGCAAAGTCAAACATATAAACTATGTCAGATTTAGTTTATCCATTACTACGAATACAAAACTAGAGTATCTTCCTAAATAATTATTTTGTGTGTAGTTATTTATACTCTACACCGTTACAAATGATTTCGAACTCGAGAGTAACCGAATAACACCTAAACTAGTTAATACAGGATTATGAGACTTATCTTCGTTATGCTCCTCGGGGTACCAATAAATCCTCTCCAGTAGTTTAACCAGAGTCTCCTAGAGGGAGAGCATGAAATTTGTGAATAGCTTTATTCGGGACCGACAATCCTACACCTGAACTGTTAGCTACAGTTAGGTAGGCACGCCTGGGGTGACACATTTTGTAATCGTACGATGCCTGAAGAACGTCAAGGAGGTCATCGATCATATTAGTATGGTTATACGACTCACAATAAGTATAAACTAACCTTTGTTTATGGGATTTCTTTCTTTTATAGTTTTATTTTAAGTAATAAAACTACCTATCTACTTACTGGAGGGTATTCCAGGGACACAATCTTTGGTTTTATTTTAAGTAATAAAACTACTATACATACTGGTGGTAACCAGGGTTTCCATACGATCATACATTACATACTGGTGGTAGCCAGGGTTTTCGAACAGAACTTACATTACGTACTGGTGGTAGCCAGGGTTTTCAAACAAAATGTACTTTTCATATAGAAACCAACAAACATGTTAGAAAATATTGGATTTTCTTGGCAAGCATGCATACGTATTTCAGAACTTGCTAACAACGGTTTTCGATATAATCGATATTTTACTTATTATGGAAAGAAACCATTTATACAAACTCAGTGACTAGTTTTCAATACAAAAACATGCTTATGAACTCCCCATCTTTATGCTGATATGTTTTCAAAACCGCTTGTATTCTCAGGGTAACGATAGATAGGTACCTCGCCAGCATTTTGGAGAAGACGGAGCATTTTGGAGTCTCGTCTTTATCTTTTGCTGTATACTATTATGTACAAACTATGTTCTCAAAACAGATGTAAATACTCATATTTTAATGTAATGGTTGTGTTTACTTTGATTGCTATGATACGATTGTTGTGATACTATGTATGATGTCACCCGCCCCAAGACGTTTCCGTCGTTGTTTTTATGACGGTTAAGGGTGTGAAAAAAACCATTAAGATTCATAAGTTATAGAAATGAAATGTTTTGAATAGTTTAAAAACTTTCCCTTAAGTTTTGGAATTTGTAAAGTCTCACGCACACTTTAATTCCAATCCCTAGAGTTTTAAAACTTAAAATTCAACTCTTATACTTTATAGTAGTATAAGTTAATAATAATAATATATATATATATATATATATATATATATATATATATATATATATATATATATAAGGTCAAGTCAGTCTTACCGTTAGTAGGCCTCATTCAAAAAACCGATCTATAAGGGGGGTATAAGGTTTTTGCCTATAAAATGGCAGCTTAATGGGTGTCCACTCTCACCCACCGCTTCCTTGAATGGTAGAGGTTCATTAGCCGAATAGGTAGGACAAGGACTATAATTCTCATTAAAAGTATAATGATGTTGATAAAGTAACTAAACCTTTTATAAATTCCTAATCTTAGTTACTTTAGGAAAATGTGAATTTGGTGCTAACGCATGAAATTACACATTGTACCTTACCAAGTCGTTGGTGGAGCATGTGTGGTTAACCGACACACTAACTTGGACTAGTAAGAGTGGCAAAGGATAAATTAATGTTTATCATAGATCGGCGGAGCGCGTTTGGTTAACCGGCATATCAAGTAGGTGATAAAGTTAAGGGTACCAAGTTAATTTGCATGGTTATTCACACATTGTTTGTGATCCTTAGCATCCCAGTCACAAACTTGAGAGGGAACAATCAAGATTTAAACATCTCATTGAAAAGTTCAATGAATCTCAAAAGATCTAGGAGTTTCAATCCAATTAAAACCTAATACCTATTTCATTTTTCATGGTGGAAAATTGGTGAATCCTCATTCGCCTACCTTCAAATATTTTATAGCTTGGATTACAACATCCCTATTCTAAGTTATAAAATATTGTGCTGGGTCCTAGCGTTAATATTAGATTTGGGTATCTTATTAAGGACTCTTTATCTAATGTAAACCTTTATTTATTCTTTTCAGATGTCTTCCAACAATGCTTCTGGATCAAACTATACTGGCTCCTTCTCTCTCATGAATCTTTGTGGGAGAGTCATCTTTGATGGTTCAAACTTTAATAATTGGAACAGGAACATCAGGATGGTCACACGTTATGAGGAAAAGGAATATGTCCTCGATAAGGAGTTGAAGGAAATTGATGAGTCTTCTGCTACTCCACAGGAGATCGCTGAATTTACGACTCATGAGAGAGATGCCACCAAGGTGGCATGTATCATGTTGGCCACAATGACAGTTGAACTCCAAAAGTCTTATGAGGAATTTTACCCTTTTGAGATGCACATGGACCTGATGGAAAGATACCATCAGAGTGCTCGTCAAGAGAGATATGAAATTATCTCTTCCATGATAACAACCCGAGTGAAGGATGGTGAATCCATCACGAGCCACATGCAAAAAATAAAAAGGTTTGTGGACCATTTGCTGAATTTGAATGTGAACTTCCCTAAGGAGTTGGCTATTGACATTATACTGCACTCCTTACCTACTTGTTATGATAAGTTCCGAATGACCTATCATATGAACAAGGAGGAGGTCACACTCCAGAAGCTTCAAGGACTTTTGAAGACCGCCGAAAGTGGTCTCAAAGGTAAATTGGTTGTTACCACTCCTACTCCTAACACCGCCCTGTTCTGGAAATCGGGCAAGGTAAAAGGTAAAAGAGGAAGAACCATTCGAAGGGTACCAAGGGAAAGTCTCTTGATGGATCCTCTTCAAGTGGAACCAAAGGTGGTTCTGTCACTCCCTCTTCTAACCCAAAAGAAGTTGAATACTTCTATTTTCATGATAAGGGGAACTAGAAACTATACTGCCCTAAGTACCTGCAAGATGTTAAGGATGGGAAGGTTAAACCAACCCATGCATGTATTTACACTATATTTCCTAATAACTCACCACATACTACTTTTGGGGTTCTTGATCATAAGGAATAGGAAAGCTTCACCTGTCACCAAGATTGGAGTTTATTCTTTGTTACTGAGTAGTGGATTAATATTAGATTTGAATAAATGTTGTTACTCGACTGAAATAGCGAGAAATATTATTTCTTTTCACGGTTTGTACAAACAAGGATTTACTTTTTCATTTGATAATGAATGTGGTGGCATTAATGTTTTTTATAATAATGTTCTTTATTTTAAAGCATTACCTTGTGACGGTGTATATGAAACTGTGTCAGTTGTAGACAACTTAGGAAATAATGTGTTGCATATTGATTCTTCCACTACTTTGGACAAAACATCCTTGTGGCATTGTTGTCTTGGACATGTTAACAAGAAGCACATAGGCCAAATTCAAAAGGCTGGAGTCTAGGAATCATTTGAGTTAAAGTCGGATGATAGTTGCGAGTCTTGGTTACTTGGAAAAATGACCAAGTCACCCTTCACTGGTACTTGTGCTAAGGGTGAGGGTTTGTTGGACCTTATACACACAGATGTGTATGGATCATTCAGAACCGCTACAAGGGATGCTAGCCGCTTCTATGTGACTTTTATTTTTGATTATAGTAGAGATCGTTATGTCTACTTAACCAAGCATACGTCAAAAACCTTCAAAAACTTCAAAGAGTTTAAACAAGAAGTGGAGAATCAGTTGGGCAGGAACATTAAGATGCTTTGATCTGATCGAGGTGGAGAGTATCTTAGTACAGAGTTCGTTGACTATCTTAAGGAATGTGGAATTGTTTCACAATTGACACCTCCCTGGACACCACAACTTAATGGTGTGGCTGAGAGGCGTAATCAAATCTTGTTGGACATGGTTCGTTCCATGAATTGTCGCGCTTCATTACCAATATCATTTTGGGGGTATGCCTTGGAGACTGCTATCCATATCCTTAATCTAGTCCCTACCAAGAAGGTTGCCAAAACACCTCACGAGATGTGGATTGGAAAATTTCCCACTTTAGACCACATCAAGATTTGGGGTTGTGAGGCTTTCTTGAGGCATGAGACTCACAATAAGGTCGAACCTCGAAGTGAGTGGTGTATTTTCATTGGCAACCCACCAAAAATTGTTGGTTACTTCTTCTACAGACACAGTGAGAATGTGGTCTTTGTGGCAAGGAGAGAGGTATTTCAAGAGAGAGAATTTATAAGCCAAGGAAACAGTGGGAGGAAAATTGACCTTGAAGAGCTTCAGGAGTCAAGCGGTAAAGGAACCTCAGACACTAGCAATAAACCTGAGGAGGAAACTCCTGTTGAGCAAATTAACGAGTTTGTACCTCTTAGGCGTTCCACTAGAGTTAGAAATCCGCCTAAGCATTATTATGGTTTCCATATTACTACAGAAGGTGATATATTTATCAGTGATAGTATGCTAGTAAATTTGGATGAACCTAACAACTATAGGGAAGCCATGGCTGGCCCTAAGTCTGCTAAATCGAAAGAGGCTATGGACAGCTAGATTCAGTCCATGTATGACAATCAAGTTTGGAACTTGGTTGATAATGTACCGGGTTGTAAGATAATAAAGTGCAAATGGATATTCAAAAAGAAGACCAACATGGATAGGAAAGTGCACACTTATAAGGCGCAATTGGTTGCGAAGGGCTTCACTCAAACTCAAGGAGTTGACTATGATGAAACCTTCTCACCAGTAGTGAAGATTAAGTCTATTAGGGTTATGCTAGCCATTGTTGCATTTCATGATTATGAAATATGGCAAATGGATGTGAAAACCGCATTCCTTAATAGAAAGTTGGCTGAAGATGTTTACATGAGTCAGCCAGAGGGTTTTTCAATGTAAAGTACCCTGATAAAGTGTGCAAGCTTGAGAAATCCATTTATGGATTAAAACAAGGATCTCGCAGCTGGAATCTTTGTTTTGATGAGAAAGTTAAAGAGTTTGGTTTTTCGAGTCGCGAGGATGAGTCCTGTGTATATGTCAGAGCTAGTGGGAATATAATTAGCTTTTTGGTACTATATGTGGATGACATACTAGTCATAGGAAATGACGTCCCAACTTTGCAGGAGAATAAATCCTGTCTTGGGAAGTGTTTCACAATGAAGGACCTTGGAGAAGCTGCCTATATCCTAGGGATAAGGATATTGAGAGATATGAGTAGAAGACTAGTTGGACTTAGTTAGAGCACCTACTTGGACAAGGTGTTGAAGAGGCTCAACATGAAAAATTACAAGAAAGGTGATTTACCGATCCAAAGCAATGCCAAACTGAGTAAGGCTTAGAGTCCGAGTACAGAGGCTGAGATAGCTGAGATGAGTCGATTACCATATGCTTCCGCTGTTGGCTCGATCATATATGTTATGACTTGTACCTGCCCTAATGTGGTCTTTTCTTTGAGCATGATCAGCATATATCATGGTAACCCTGGCAAGGCTCACTGGAATACAGTAAAGAATATTATCAAGTACCTGTGAAGGAGTAAGGATTGGATTCTTACCCTTGGTGGGACTGATGACTTGAGAGTAGTAGGGTATAGCGACGCTAGCTTTCAGACCGACGGGGATAACTTCCGCTCTTAGTCGGGCTGGGTCAGTACTCTGAATTGGGGAGTGATTACTTGGAAAAGTTCCAAGTAGGATACAGTAGCTAATTTGACATGTGAATCAGAGTACATAGTAGCAAGTGAAGCGGTGAAAGAGGCGATATGGCTGAAGAACTTCATCGGTGACCTTGGAGTTGTACCAGCTATAAAGGAGCCCATGGAGATTTACTGTGACAACAATAGTGCGGTTGACTTAGCCAAGGAACCGAGAGATCATGGCAGATCCAAATACATTGACAGAAAATATCACTTCATAACACAAAAGATAGAAGGACTACTCGTGGCCAAGAGGGTATCATCAGAAGAGAACCCAACAGATTCCCTCATGAAGGGACTGACTAGGGTTAGGCATTTGCAGCATGTGAGGCACATCAGGCTGAAGGACGATATAAGTTTTACAAATTAGATAGCTATTTCTTAAACTTGTAAAATGTAATTGACATTTGATGATTAATTAAAAGTTCTTGTTTATTTATGACTCAGGTGTTACTATCTTGTGTCAATCGTTTGCTATTGTTTCAACATTGCACGTTTTGACTTCCAGAATAATTACTTTATTCAAACTCTCCACAATCAATCATACTTTGGAAGTAGGTATGAATCAAGACCGTGATGAATTGGGCTTGTAGATGTCTAAGGTGTTAGACACAACAAAAGTTGCTGCAACATTCATGAGTGATCATAAGTCAGGAGTATTGGATTAAACCCACACTCACTTGTATCACTTCATGGAATTTATCTCGAGTGATCGTGAGACAACAATATCATATAAGTCTTCAAACCTAGAGATATGAGTTGTTGACTATGAGTTGGTTGTACATTGATTGCACGAAAATGCATCAGTAGCTTGATGTTATAAAACGTGCCTTTGTGTATGATTCAAAAAGCAGTTAGTACAAGCATATGAGTCAAAGTTTATCTGTTCCTTTTAGTTCTTGGTGGATTAGAAGAGATATCTGGGCCCCTCGATGATTTTGTTTTGACCTATGTGTCGGGCCCGGTCAGAACCAAATTGATGTGTTCACTTTAGTTCTATGTCAAACAAATTGGAAATCGGGAAACAAACTATTGGTCAATAAGTACGACGTTGTTCCATGTATTTTTCCGGCTGATATCTTGAGAACAGAGGATTATATTATCACTTATCTAAAATGGCACTTCAGAGTTCAACATAGTTTTAAGAGCTACGATTGCTGGTCGAGTCCTGAAGTCATACTTGAAACTATAGTTATCAGAATTATCCAAATGGGAAACTGTTGAATAAGGTGTCTAAGTCTATAACTATATTTGGTGTGTAGGGCTGTAAACAAACTGAACGTTCGTCGAACCGTTCGTGAACTGTTCGGCGGGAAGTTCGTTTATGTTCGTTTATTTAATAAATGAACGAACATGAACAAAAATTATTGTTCGTTTAGTTAAATGAACGAACATGAACAATGGTCTCGTTCGTTCATTTATGTTCGTGAACGTTCATTTATGATGTTTGTTTACGTTCGTTTATGTTCATTCGCTTAAGTTTATTTATATTCATCTATATTCAATTACTTTTTATTATATTGCTATATTATATGTTCGTTTATGTTCGTATGTGTTCAATTGTGTTTTTTTTTTATCTTTTTTCGTTTATGCTCGTTTGTTTATGTTCGTTTAGCATGTTCACGAACATAAATGAACGAACATGAACAAAGTAATTTGTTAAACGAACGAACATGAACAAGAAAATCTCGTTCGTTTATCCGTTCGTGTTCGTTTGTTGTTCGGCTAACTTAAACGAACGAACATGAATAAGACCTTGTTCGTGTTCGTTTGGTTTGTTTACAGCCCTATTGGTGTGTACTTGACATGACTCGGCATAGTCCATTTCGGTTGCACTTCACCGAAACAATTTGTATGGATAATCTTTTGAGAATAGTATATTTATGATTTATTAATATATTATAAGTTATAATATATTAATATGAAATCATATTATTTAATTAGTATTGATCAATAATTAATTTGGAATTAATTTAGTGATCAAAAGAAACTAATTAAATATGGACTCTTATATATATAGAATGGGCCAAAGTTCATTTAGGATGGGTAATCTTGCATGGATAGTCCATGGAATTTTTAACCCATGGATCCCATGGAAATGAAAGGTCATGGGTATTATGGTTTACATGGATGTAACCCTAATCCACCATACTATATAAAGAGGTCTTTGGCACATGAAATGGAACTAGAATGTGATAGAAAATGTGGGCCGATTTCTAGTGTGCATTACTATTATCTCAAGTTTTCCAAGTTGTGTGGTGATTTGTGATTCCACTTGAGGCATTCACATTATTGGTGATAGGCTCTCAAAACTCCAAGCAATCAACCACAAGGAAAAGGTATGGCATTCTACTAGTTTTTTATGTTACAAGTACCCCATAATATGCTATTTAGGATGAGATCCATAGAAAAATCAAATTTGAATGTATATTAGAGAAAACATAGATACAAGGTTTCTAGGGTTGCATGTACACCATAGGAGTGTTAAGAAACTTTCCTTAACAAAAAAAATATCCAAGAGTGCGGATTCTTATCAAGAATAGGACTTCATATAATTGGTCTTAGTTGTTCTTTGTTTTATCCAAAACATCACAACTAAAAATTTGACATGGGCATGAGAAAGAACCATATCTTACTCCACATTTCATGATGTGTTTTAAACCTACTTAAGATATGTCACTCAAGTCACAATCTTGGAGAATGACTCTAACACTCGATTTTGGAACGAAGTATGATTCACCTTTTTATTTAACCATTTCAACAATTCACGATTCCTCTTCTTAGCTGTACAAATGCACTAAGATGTCCTTAGAGGATCAATTGTGACATGGTTTTCATAATCATTAAGATGATCATAAAACATGATGCTAAAGTACTCTCCCTACTTTTCAGTTTGGAGAAACTTACCTAATTGATTCTTTTTATTCATTATGTTGCACATTGAAACTTTTCCAATGATTAAAAATTACACTTAATCATGTAAGTATAACCATTTTTACTAAACTTCTAGTAAATCATAATGAATAGCCTTATTATTCTTTGTGGTGGACCTAACCTACGCAAAACCAAATGTACCTGATCCCCTAGTCCTTCACTTGACTCACATATACATAAGGACAAGGAATTAGTCCTAATTTCCCAAAGATGAAGGTTCTCATTCATCACACAACACAAATTACATGATTCGAAGTTTCTATCCAATTGAAACTTGGGCGATGAGAATCTTTCCTTATTTGGTAAATTATGATACTACCACAAATGAAAGAATCTAATCCATTTTCCAATATTGTTAATAATAGAAACATACAAACATCAATTTTTCACAAATTCCATTGCAAGGAAATATAAAACAAAATAAAATCATAATTTTATTTATTTATAAAACGCGGAAAAAAACTTTTCCTTACAATGTAATTAGAAATGAAAACTATGTTCTAAAACATTTCTAAGCAATATATCATACCTCTTAAGAAGCAGCTCAAAAATCTGATTGTCAAACCATGCGATCGAAATCCATCTCTTTGTGATTAGACCCACCATACTCTTCCTTTAAGCTTCCTTTGATTCTTACAAAACATCAAAATGTAATATCATCACATCATGTATTAAGAATGTACAAATAGGAACTTAATAGAGTTAGATAGTTGACTTACCTGAAGCAGAGTCATACATTTTGACTTAATTGACTTACCTGAAGCAGAGTCATATATTTTGACATTACCATCCTTATGGTCCTTCAGGTAAATACGAAATCTTAGTATCTAATGCCCCTTCTCTTGCCGATAGAAACAGACAAACTCTTTTGGAACGACACATGGGACAATATTAGACTTAGCCTTTTCTCTTTACCATTTGGTCAAATGACTTGACCAGGGCTAATCCTTTTCCATTGGGAAAAGAAAGCTTTTTTGCACTTCCAATGTTTCCATTGTTAGTGTCCATTGAAGTTTTGGATGTAGATCTTCCAATCAAATTTTCTTTACCAGTGCGCCAAATAATTGTTGATTCGGCAGCAACAAGCAAATATGTTAGATCAATAAGGTAAATACGAATGCTTAGTATCTAATGCCCATTCTCTTGGCGATAGAAACAGACAAACTCTTTCGGAATGGCACATGGGACAATCTTAGACTTAGCTTTTCTCTTTACCATTTGGTCAAATGACTTGACCATGGCTAATCCTTTTCCATTGGGAAGAAAAAGCTTTTTTGCATTTCCAGTGTTTCCATTGTCAGTGTCCATTGAAGTTTGGGATGTAGATCTTCCAATCAAATTTTCTTTACCAGTACGCCAAATAACTGCTGATTCGGCAGCAACAAGCAAATATGTTAGATCAATAAGGGTCATGTCGAGATCTCCCATATAGTAGTCCTTAAAGTACTTCTATATAACTTAGGAAGTGATTGAAGAACCAAGTCAACAACTAACT
This sequence comes from Lactuca saligna, assembly GCF_052625555.1. Lineage (NCBI taxonomy): Eukaryota > Viridiplantae > Streptophyta > Magnoliopsida > Asterales > Asteraceae > Lactuca > Lactuca saligna. Next base: position 107,175,848 of record NC_136419.1, read on the forward strand.
TCCTTGAAACAATGACACCCAACATTCCCATCTTGTCAATGTGTGACTTCATCTCCAAGACATATGCACACACAGACCTTCCGTCTTGGTGTTTGCTAGCAAATAGGGCTTGAGTGACTTTGAACTTTTCAAGTTTTTGAACATGTAAGTCAGGGAGAATTATTGGAGGAGGTGGATTTCTACTACAACACAAAGAAGTGATTAATCTTTCACCTCGATTATCTTGAGGAATATCATGTTTATAAGGAAATCTATTTCGAAAAGATTTGGGAATACCATAGTTGTCAAAACTAGACACCTACGAGGAAGAAATTCAAGTTGGTTGATTTAAGTCCTTAATATAACACCCCAATGAAATATTAAGGCGAGCACCCAACACAATATTTTACAAATCGGAAGAGGGATGCCGTAATCCAATTGCAAAATATTTAAAGGTAGGTAAATGACGATTTACCAATTTCCACCATGAAAAACGAAATTGATTATTAAGTTTTAAATGAATTGAAATTCCTAGATTCTTTTAAGATTTATTGAACTTTTCAATGACATGTTTAATCTCGATTATGCCCTTCAAGTTTGTGACTCGTATACTGAGGATCACAAACAAGGTGTGAATAACCATGCAAATTTGGTTGGTACTCTCGAAGTCATTTATCACCTAATCAATGTGTTGGGTAACCACACATGCTCCATTGATCTATGAAAAGCATCGAGCTACCATTTTCCACCCTTACTAGTCCAAGTTAGTGTGTCAATTCGTAACACCTGCATATTCGAGTTACTCAATTTAGAGACAATAACCGTCAAAAATGACTTTTTGATGGAAGTTTATTTTGAATGAATAATCTTAACCAAGTTATAGTATATTTCACAAGGGTTCTGTAGATATAAAGAACGCCGAAATCCAAATTATAACAAAGAATTTATGGCTCGTCGAAGTTTTACGACAAAACCTGCACGGTACCGCGTAATGTAAAAAGTGAATTTTTGATAAACTACTTTTTAGCCTTAGAGATCTAAATAAAAGTTGTAGTATACACTAAACCAAGAGCGTGCATAAAAAGAACGCCCAAATCTGACTTCGTAAGAGGAAGTTATGATTTTTCTAAGATTTGGCATAGAAGTGCATAACCCGGAATTCAAATTTTAGATCGATCCATTTGTGGCCAAATCAACCTATAAAAATTTGTAGAGTACGGTCTACTTGTGGATATGAATAACGTCAAAAATGGAGCTCATATGCAAAAGTTACGGAGTTTAGAATATGGTTGGTTTTTAGAGTAACCAACGTGTGACATGTGGCGCAATCTGAGTCGAACATTTTTCCCCACTGATTTGCATGAGATCGCGACACGTGGCAGATTATGATGGGTTTTGGTCATAAGACATCCTATGTGCTCATACAAACCCTAATTCTCGGATCTAGGTTTCTCTATTGTACATGCTTTGAATCCAAGACTATAAACCCTAATTCTAGCATACAAGTAATCCTATTAATATGTAATTAGGTTTAAGATCATACCTTGATTGTTATGTAGCAATAACAATCCTAATTCCTCCGTGTATTGACTTTGGAAGGCTTAGAGTCACAAGTGCCACTCCTCTAATGGTTCACAAACACCATAAGTAAGAGGATGAAGAGGAGAGAGGTTGGAGGCTGCCAAAAAACGTGTGTAAACCCTTACAAGAACATTAGCCACGTTTTTGAGCCTTAAGGGGTCTTTATATAGTTGGGCTATTAGGGTTATCTAACAAGGAAACCCTAATTTGGATGCTTAAGCCCTAAGCAACCCATAGACTCCTTTAATTAAGCCCATGGACGATTTCCTTATGGGTTTCCCCATAGAATTCGTCCAACCCTTGATACAAGGCAATCCATGGCCCAAATTGCAATTATCCTATAATTACAATTCCAGTCCCTTAAGTTTAATTAATCTCTTTTAGTCACAAAACTAATTACCAATTAATTATTGACTAATATTAATTAAACAATATGATTTCTCCTTTAATATATTATTCCCATAATATATTAATAAATCATATTTAATCCTTACTCTCCATAATTCATCCTATCAAGTTGCTTTGGTGAAGGCAACCCAAAAGGACCATGCACCATCGGGTCAAGTACATACCAAAATAGTTATGGACTTAGACACTAATCCAACAGTCTCCCACTTGGATAAGTCTAACAACTATTATGCGTATGACTTCAGATCCTAATCTGCAATCGTAGCTTTCCAAAGCCGCTGTCAACTCTGATCCTATCAGATACGCGTGTCCTTAGATAAGGGATCATATATTCCTCCATTCTAGATATCGTATGAGATATAATTTTTTTTAATCATTCTCTTTGTACTACTTCTCGATTTCTGATTTATGACGACAGACTAATTGAACAAATCAAATTAGCCCTAGCCCGGCCGAGCATTTACGTATGTCATCACTAAACCATCGAGGGGCCCAAAGATATCGCTTTTATCCTTCTTTGGATAAAAGGAATGGATAAACTTTGATACAATGCTTGCTTGCACTCACTAACCAAATCGCACACAACAATATGTTTTATAACACCAAGTTACTAGTGCGTTTACACATTATCAATGTGCAACCGATTAGCAAGATACAACTCACACATCTCGGTTTGAAGAATATAAGATGTTATCGTCTCACTAATCACTCGAGATAGTGATCCAAGTGAGCGTGGGTTTAATCTAATGCTCAAATCATATTCATAAGCACTCATGAACGTTGCAGCAAACATTTGCTTATGTCTAATACTTTTCTAGACAATCCACACACCAATTCATGACAGTCTTCATTCATATCTACTTCCCACATATGAACGACTGTGGCCCGTTTGAATAATTCGATTATTCTTAATAAACTCAATTATTCTGGAAGTCAAAACATGTAAGGTGAAACACAAGAATAATACTAATCCCATATGGCCTCAACAATTGAGTATAAACAAAACACGTTTTATTTATCACCATATCGATTACTCATTATCTGTCGTTTCGGGTAATCAACTTCTTACTTGAATTCCAACACTTGTCCCATGCTCCTAGCATGCACACAATGTTTACCTATGGTTCTTACCTTTGTGAAATAGACAAATTGAACACGTTTCCAATCCTTCTCATTTTACAACTCCAAATCCATTTTCTTAAGTGTAAGAATATCAAATTCTCGCTACTTATAGAAAATGCTAGATTCTAACACTTTATGCAACGATTCTTTCGTAATGTCACTGCACCAAGGTCACAAAGACTATTGCCAATGATATTACAAAGTCCTCTATCGGAGATTGTTACAAGACAATTCCTTAGATACGATGTCTCTCACTCAAAGTACATTCCTTTGAACATCCTTTTGCATAAAGGTTTCTAATCCAGTCAAAGATTTTCAATATTTATTTCCCAATATGGACACACTTCCATATTTTCCATATGACAACTAATTTATTAATAGAATCTTATCTATTCGTAATGATGTTGATATTGTCTATCCAATATGGAAACATTTCCATAATTTCCAATACTATACTTCCAACTACTCACAAGCGACCAATCCTCGTCGAACTTTGGATTGTCCTTTGATAGTTGTTTAATTATTTTAGTCAAAACCGATTCTAGTCCCTTTTCCCTCTAAATGCGCTAGACATTTGGAAAATTTTAGAATGGTCAAACATCAAAGCATTTGCAATCGATCCTATACCCATAGTGTATGGGACACGATGCACAATGTTTTATTTGCTATGTTCTCAAAATTCGAATTGTGAAGAGGAATGCCGTAATCATAATCGAAATTTTAAGAACACACTATGTACCCTTGACTAAATTTATTAACATTCCACAACCTAATCCTTTAGATTTGAAATGAAGCATAATATTCTCTCCCTTAATTATAGCAAAACAACTATACAACCCTTACAACTTTGCAAAGTATGAATCTTGTTTTCTATAATTAATATTGCCAACTATGCAATACGTGCCTTAATAATCATAACATTTATGCTCCCACTATCATGATGATTATTATAAAACATAACACTTATGCTCCCACTAGCTTCGACATGTATTCATAAACATCTTAACTTTCAGAAAAACAATACTTATTGAATTTCTTAAGTTCATGTTTCTAATAGTTAGTGCTTTGATAATCTTTTATCAAGGCTTCTTGAACTTATACACTTTTGCCTTAGATAGTTCATATGTGTATCTTAACAATTAAGACTAATTTCCAAACCTCACAATTCAAATTATGGAAAGGGATGCCGTAACCATGATCGAATTTGAGAATGCAATTTTACAATCACTATCTTTTAAAATCTTTCTTAGTTAAAGCATTTTCTCACAGTCATTTTCATGAAGAGGAAATCTTATGACACTTAGATTTAAACGGTGTATGTGTTCCTATCCATGTGAATTTGTTAAAAAACAAAGTTTATGACAAATTCAAACTCATATGGATCGAACTTTCTTAATCTTGATTTCTTGCCTTATGGTAGCACAGCTGCCCACCACGTCTTCCAAGTAGTTAAGCAGGTCACCTTTTCCTATCAATGTACTTTCCATTGATCAAGGTCCTTGCCTTTTATGCATTCAAATGAGAACTCATAGGACTCACATGCATAATTAACTCGATTGGATTGGCACGGAAACAAAATAATGTCTTCACGATGGGTTGTAAACCTCAACTCGTGTGCTAGTGATAATGGATAAGGTTTATTTGATTTGTTCTTGAAACTTTTCAAGACTATTAAGACTCCCACTGACTCCTTGACATATACGATTCTCTTATCAAAACATTTATTGACAAACAAATATTCAAGAGTTAGTGTAGCTTTTAACAAAACACTTCATAACTTTGGTCTTACTTGGTCTTTGTCTTATTCAAGACATCACAACTTTCCACAATTGATGAATGTTATAAACCTTCTTAATACTATTCACTCAATGTCACAATCTTGACTTTAAGACTTGTTTTGGAACAAAGTATGATTGACTTCTTGATTTAACCATTTCTTCAATCCTTGATTCCTCTTCTTAAACATACAATTGTACTATGACTCACTTAGAGGATCAATTGAGATTTGGTTATTAATCATTAAGAACTATCATAAAGCATAAAAGGTACTCTCCCTTCTTCTTAGAAAGGAGAAACTCATATCTTTCTGCCTACTTGATTCTTCTTATTCGTTTTGCTATTGATCTAAACCCTTTAATCAATTCAAAATTACACTTAATCTTGTAAGTGTAATCATATTTACTAAGCCTTTAGTAAATCATGACGAATATCTTTGTTACTCTTATGGTGAACTCGATCAACACACAACTTTGTGTACTCGATCTCCTAGTCCTTCACTTGACACTTTGTCAATGAATTAGTCTAATTTGCAAATATCAAATTTCTCAGTCATCATGCAACCAAGTTGCGTGATTCCAAGTTTCTGTCCAATTGAAACTTGGGCGATGAGAAACTCTCCCTATTTGGTAAATTCTTGACATTTCCATAAATAACATAACTAAGAATCACATCCATTCGTTGTAGAAATATTTAAACATCAATTTTCATAACGATTTCATTGCAAGGAAATAAACAAATAAATAAGTGAGTCAAAATTTATTTTATTTATAAAAGCAGCGGAAAAACATTTGTCCTTACAATGCAAAATCCATTGAAAACTATGAAAAAATTCTAACAACTCAATCATAACTATCTAAGCTCAAAATCCAATCTTCAAGTCCATGCAATCAAGATCCATCTCTTGTGATTAGATTCATCTTGCTCTCTTATCAAGCTTCCTTTCTTTTCACCGATCCTTCAAAAAATTCAAATGCAATCTTATCACATCATGTATTAAGAATCAATGAATAGGAACTTAATGGAGTTAGATAGTGGATTCTTACCTAAAGTAGAGCCATACATTCTGACTCTCCCATCTCTTAGATCTCTTAGGTAATTAGGGCAACTTCGTCTCCAATGCCCCTTCTCTTGGCAATAAAAGCAAATTGACTCTTTTGGAACAACACATGGAACTACTTCAGACATCGCCTTTCTCTTATGATCAAACTTTTTGATCATTACATGTCTTTCATTGCCATTGTCTATATCCATAGAGGTCTTGAAGGCAGATTCACCAATCAACTTTGCTTTTCTATTGCGCCAAATCATTGCAGATTCAGCAACAATAAGCATATAGGTGAGATCTATAAGGGTCACGTCGTAGTTCATCATATAGTACTCTATTACGAACTCACTATATGATTTAGGAAGTGACTGAAGAACCCAATCAACAACCATCGCTTCACCGACAACGGATCCCATCATTCTTAACCTATCAATGTGTGACTTCATCCCTAGGACGTGTGCACACACAGACTTGCCCTCCTTATGTTTACTTGCCAAAAGGGCTTGAGTGATATTGAACCTTTCAATTTTACAATCTTGTGGGTTAGGGAGAATAATTGGAGGAGGAGGGGGAAGTGAAGCATGATTTCTTATTCCTTGATCGAATCGTGGAATATCATCTTCATGTGGAATGCTTGTTCCACGGGATTTGAGAAGACCATAGTTGTCGAACTTTGACATTGGGAGAAAAACGAATTCAAGTTAGTTGATTGATTGAGTCCTTGGTAAATCACCCAAATGAAATTCCAAGGCTAGGACCCAACACAATATCCTACAATTCGGGAGAGGGATGCCGTAACCCAAATTGTAGAACATTTGAAGGTAAGTGAATGACGATTCACTAATTTCCACCATGAAAAACGAAAAAGAAATTTAAGTTTTAAATCTATGAAAACTGCTAGATCCTTTGAGATTCATTGAACATTTCAATGGCATGTTTAAATCTCGATATGCTCCTCTTGTTTGTGACTGGGATGCCGAGGATCACAAAGTGGGTGTGAATAACCATGCAAACTACATGGTGCCCTCACATGTTACAATCACCTATTCGATGTGCTGGTAAACCACACACGCTCCACCGAACTATGACAAACATTGAGTCACCGTTTGCTACCTTTGCTCAGAACCACTTAGTGTGCCGGTAAACCACACACGCTCCACTAACGTCTTCGCAAGGGTACAAAGTGTAATTTCATGGAATTGCATCAATTCACTTTTGCCTAAGTAACTAAGATTGGGAATTTGCAAAAACATTTAGTTACTTTGTATTTCATTATACTTATAATGGAAGGTTTCGTCCTATCCTACCCGTTCGGCTAACGACCCTCCACTAGTCAAGAGTGCGGTGGGTAAGAGTGGATACCCATTCAATCGCCATTTTATAGGCAATTTCCTTAAACACCCCTTATAGACCAGCTTCGTGAATGAGGCCTACTAACGGTAAGACTGACTTTTACTCATACATATATATAATGTTATACTTTTAATGTTATATATAGTATAGGGTGTATTTTATACTTTTAAAATACTATACGGTTAACTTTAAGAATTATACTTTTAATTCAATTAAATGGTTAACCTAAACTTTTATGGATTTATTAAACCTCTTTTAATTATACTCCTTAATTAATTAATAAAACCATAAGGGTGTGATTTGAACTTTTCAAAACATTACTAGGGTTTTAGAATTTAACATTCCTAATTAAACTTTTAATCAACTTTTAAATTCCAAAACTTGAGGGAAAGTTTTGAAACCTTTTTCAAAACATTAGGGTTTTAACTATTTAAATTTCAAAACTCCAAAACTTTTGGGTTCAAATTCAAACTATAAAACCTAAAGGGGAAAATATGAAACCTTTCATAACAACAAGGATCAAATAACAAATAATTTTAAATTAACATTTAATCACATAATTATCCATATTTGATTTATTTAATGACTTCTTGCAAAACAATTTATCAATTTACTCAAAATAATTAATCAATTATCTTATAAGGAAACAATTATCTTGTTAATTGATAATTATCTTTAATTAGATCAAGAATATAGTCATCATATATATCATAAAATCGGATTTATATTGATCTAACATGATAAGGTAACTATCCATATGCAAAAACAGCAAGAAATCCCGAGATAATCATTATCTGACGAGTTGACTCGTCGAGTCAGGCACGGACTCGTCGAGTCTGCATGGACTCGGCGAGTTCAGCCATGGACTCGGCGAGTCCAGCCTCCACAATCCAAAAAATCGAATTTTTCAGTTATACAATGCATCAATACAATTGAAACCAAGCTAGGCTTTGATACCACTGATGGGTTTTGGTCATAAGACATCCTATGTGCTCATACAAACCCTAATGCTCGGATCTAGGTTTCTCTATTGTACATGCTTTGAATCCAAGACTATAAAACCTAATTCTAGCATACAAGTAATCCTATTAATATGTAATTAGGTTTAAGATCATACCTTGATTGTTATGTAGCAATAACAATCCTAATTCCTCCTTGTATTGACTTTGGAAGGCTTAGAGTCACAAGTGTCACTCCTCTAATGGTTCACAAACACCATAAGCAAGAGGATGAAGAGGGGAGAGGTTGGAGGCTGCCAAAAAACGTGTGTAAACCCTTACAAGAACATTAGCCACGTTTTTGAGCCTTAAGGGGTCTTTATATAGTTGGGCTATTAGGGTTATCTAACAAGGAAACCCTAATTTGGATGCTTAAGCCCTAAGCAACCCATAGACTCCTTTAATTAAGCCCATGGACGATTTCCTTATGGGTTTCCCCATAGAATTCGTCCAACCCTTGATACAAGGCAATCCATGGCCCAAATTGCAATTATCCTATAATTACAATTCCATTCCCTTAAGTTTAATTAATCTCTTTTAGTCACAAAACTAATTACCAATTAATTATTGACTAATATTAATTAAACAATATGATTTCTCCTTTAATATATTATTCGCATAATATATTAATAAATCATATTTAATCCTTACTCTCCATAATTCATCCTATCAAGTTGCTTTGGTGAAGGCAACCCAAAAGGACCATGCACCATCGGGTCAAGTACATACCAAAATAGTTATGGACTTAGACACTAATCCAACACATTACGCCTAACATAATTTTGAGTAGGCTTAGCGTAACCCTTAAAAACCCATTATGTCGAGCGTAATGCTTGAGTACACTCAGCGTATTTGGTGCTAGCAACCTATAAACAGAGGCGTTTTTTCCTCATTTTTCTTCACACCTTTTCTCAACTTCTTTCCTAAATACCCCCAAAGCCTCAAGGCGTTTGTCTAGCCTTTCTTAGGAGTTAGTGGTGTGTCTCGAAGCGACAGAAGGCCCCGAGAAGAAGAACTTTCGGCTCAGAAGTTGTGCCCGCGCAGAGCCTAGTTCTTCGTTAAACTCCAATATAAGTGAGTTATTCCGACCCTACTTTAAATATAGCTTATGTTTAAATATAATATTGCTATTATGAACCTATAAATAAGATTTATCAATGATTCAAAGTCGTTGTACTGATTGATCTATTTACGAGAATGATGTCTAGGCTGTGATTTAGTGAGGTGTTTAAAGTGAGATTTCCACACAATATACTTCATATACCAAATGGATCCTACCTCCGATATGATCCTACCTGGTTATTCCTTACTTGATAGATCATGAAGTAGACTATGAGTTAATGACGAATATAGACTAAAAATTAGTCGCAATAAATTTTAGACTAAAATCTAGTGGTAATAACACTAGGTTTCGTCGAAGGAAATCATATTGTTATGAAGCGAAGCGCTGCTCAAATTTCAAGTCGTCACTTTCACAAGTGAGTGCATATTTACTTTCATCTTATACATAGATTTGAAGTATTTTATATAAATTTTGTGCTATGTGTGAATATAACATGTATACTTGCTATCTATGTTGGATGAACGATTTTATACATGTTTTAAATAATTTAAATTGTATATGTATTTTATATCTATGAATATGTTGGGTAAAACATGGGTAGATGAATGATTAGAGATGAAAGATGATATTAGTGAACACTGGCAGCTATAGACTTAGTGCCTAATAAATAACATCGGTAGCTATGGACGTAGTGCCTATTGGATAAACGTTGGTAACTATGGACTTAGTACCTTTTAGATAAACGTTGGTAGTTATGTACTTAGTACCTATTAGATGAACGTTAGTAGCTATGGATTTAGTACCCGATGAATAAACTTTAGCAGCTATGGAATTAGTGCTTGTCATATAAACCCTGGAAGCAATGGACTTCGGAATGAACGAATGCAGGATAGATGATTCTTAGGGTAGACCCTTAAGAGTAAATAAGATAATGGGGATGGATAATTGGGTTAATTGTTTAATGATGAAACATAATAACTATATTATAGTGGGTTGAAAACCCTATGTACTCACCGGATTTACCAACCTGACCCATTCAATTTATTTGTATCACAGGTGTCAATATAAAGCTACTTTACACAAAGAGATTAAGGAGATGTAGATCACTAGTGTAAATGAATGTAAGGTTTGTTTATGCTTATGTTTCTGTATTGACGATGACTTCCCAAATGTTTTAAAATGAAATAAAATACATTTCTTCGGAAATGCTTTGATAAACTATTTATCATGTTTTCTGGGAACAAATTCCGCAACATTTTTAATAAAAGGGGTACTCTAATTTTTATAAAGCATAAACAAAATTGGTCATTTATGGCTGTGAAACAGGGTGTCACATTTGGTATCAGAACATTAGTTTAAGCGAACTAGGAATAACGATTTATCTCTAGACTTAAACTTAGAAAGCTAAGCGATGATCGTGAGGAGTTTGTCTAATATATTTTAGGAAGCACACCTAAATAGACACAAGCGCTAGCTTAATTAAGGAAGATGCCTAATTTTATGTGCTAAATGATTTATGATGCTTTATGTTATCGTTTGATCGGATCTATGGTCTGTTGCCGACCGCATTTGGAAACTTTATGTTTTCAGATTTCTAATTGTTTAAATACACTATTAGAACTGGCATGTAAATGGAGGAAATGAAAAGAGTTATGATAGTGAATGATATCTATCAGAAGATTTTGTAAGAGTTGTAGCTTGCCTTTAGAATATGTCTGATAAAGTAACAGTACATTCAGAGGAGTACGGTACGTCTAAAGTACACCTTTGATTGGTAGGATGATGGAACGATTGGTGTAATTTGTGAAGTTTCCCCATCGTGTGGCGTTTCCACCACAACCGAGTTGAAACAACATTGATGATTGAAGATATGCATGGAAGAAGTCCTACTAGAGTCTACGGAAAATTTTATGATTATTTGAACACATTTGTATGTGTTAAAATTGTTTTCGTGATAGTAACTTGGAAAACAGCGAGACAATACTTACGACAGGTATGAGTAGGTGTGAATTTTAGTAGAGGCATTTACTACCGGAAGCACATGACTCGCACTTAGATCAGGGAAAATCACAAGGTTACCAAGAAGATAGTAATTGATTATGTTTTATTCATGTATCTCATTACCATCATTTTGGAAATGAATAAAAAGATGATTATAGTTTCGAACCTAGTGGTTATACCAAATCGAGTCTAACTAAGATGAGTATGTTAAATGGTTCAAAGAACCAAGTTCGATGTCGCGTCTGACTTAAGCCAAAAGATTGAAATAAGGGATAAACGAAGTGATCAGTAGAAGTACTGTGATCGTTGTTATAGTAAGAAGATTGTAGCTAGAAGTGCTATATGCTAGAATGTGATTATATCACATTAGAACATGAAGTAAGGTATATCCTGTTCTGGAATTTGATTCTAAAAGACCTAAGTCTAAGAGTCACATTATACGATAAGAGGTCATTAGAACATGACCCATTGGCCCATAGTCAGAATCAAAGAGCTTATCTTAAGTTTGTTAAGAAGAAGGAGTATCCAATAAGGAATTGAGATTGTGACTCGAAGGCCATGATTGGAAGACTAACGTGAGATAAAGAGTGGGTGCACGATCTTGTACTACTTGCAGTCAATAAGTCTAAGAGATAGACACTGATACGAAGGAATATAGAAGTTATGATTATTACCTAGGATGAAGAGATAACGTATGGAGTCATCATACAAGCCCTGTTTTGTTAATGATTTCAGGACGTAATCATCCTAAGGGGGAGATAATTGTAATGCTTGCAGATTCGGGCTAGTCAATTTAGAGACAATAACCGTCAAAAATGACTTTTTCATGGAAGATTATTTTGGATGAATATTCTTAACCAAGTTATACTATATGTCACAAGGGTTCTGTACATATAAAGGACGCCGAAATCCGAATTAGAACGAAGAAGTTATGGTCCATCGAAGTTTTATAGAAAAACCAGCTCGTCACCGCTTAACGTAATAAGTGAATTTTTAGTAAACTACTTTTTAACCTTAGAGATCTAAATGAAAGTTTTAGTATACGTTAAACCGAGCGCGTGCATAAAAAGAACGCCAAAATATGACTTCGTATAAGGAAGTTATGATTTTTCTAAGATTAGGCATAGTAGTGCAAAGCCCGAAATGCGAATTTTAGATTGATCAACTTTAGGCCAAGTCAACCTAAATGAGAATTGAAGATCTCGTTAATAGCAGTTCAACGGTAAAAAGACAGACGAAAATGGACATCGGATGAAGAAGTTATGATTATTTAACGTACTTTCATGTCCCGACCTATTAAAAATATAACTTTAATAATAAATTCAACATTAGCCAACGGAGTCTAAACAAACGTTGTAGAGTACGGTCCCACCTACGTGTGGATATAAATAATGTCAAAAATGGAGCTCGTATGCAAAAGTTACGGATTTTAGAAGATAGTTAGTTTTTAGAGTAATCAACGAGTGACATGTGGCACAATCTGAGTCGAACATTCTTCCCCATGGATTTGCATGAGATTGCGACACGTGGCACATTATGCCCAACGTAATTTTGAGTACGCTTAGCGTAACCCTTAAAAACCCATTATGCTGAGCATAATGCTTGAGTATGCTCAGCCTACTTGGTGCTAGCAGCCTATAAATAGAGGCTTTTTTTCCTCATTTTTCTTCACACCATTTCGCAACTTCTCTCCCAAATACCCCCAAAGCCTCAAAAATTTTCTCTAGCCTTTCTTAGGAGTTAGTGCTGAGTCTCGGAGCGCCAGAGGGCCCCGAGAAGAAGAGCTTTCGGCTCAGAAGTTCTGCCCGCGCAAAGCCCGGTTCTTCGCTAAACTCCAATATAAGTGAGTTATGCCTACCCTACTTTAAATATAGTTTATGTTAAATATAATATCATTATTATGAATGTAACATCCCAAATCATGACCTAAATTTTCTTTTTTAATTTAATATATTACCCATAATTTATCAAAAAATTCCATTCATAACGAAAACAGTTATATCAAATGATAGACTCATTTCCAAAACATGTTATTTTTTTCAGAGTAAACATCTCAAGCTAAACTTCTTGGTGTGTGTGTGTGTGTGTGTGATGGAGTCATCCCAAGCTCCTCCCTCCGCTATCGGAAGTACCTGAAACCAAAAATGAAAACTGTAAGCACGAAGCTTAGTGAGTTCCCTAATCTACCACATACCTTACATAATCACATACTACAAACATTGGGCCTAGCCCGCTACGTCGGGCCCCACCCGACATCGGACGAATCCGGCATCAGGCCCCGACTAGCATTGATCTATTCTCGATATGCATATATGTTTCTCTTAGGCCCTGCCTGTCTCTGGGCCCCGCCCGCTAACATACTCAAACATATACATAACACATAACACATAATCTAAACATATTCTACTTCGGTCTTGTTCTAAGGCCTCGCCTATTTTGGGCCTCACCCGTGTCCTGCTACTGGTGAGTCATAGAACCCTATCCATGCTCCTGCTGATAGTGAGATACAAGCCCCTGCCCACACTCACCTCTCTCCTACCTCAGGCCTCACCCATGTCTGCTACTAATGAGATACGGAACCCCGTCTGTACTCTACTAGTGATGAGATACGGGACCTCGCCCACAATCTCCTTCCTACCAGTCACAAACAAGTATCACACAGACAATAAGTATAAACTTTCATGCAAACGTTCCTCGGGCTTACCCCGACATCGGACCTTGGTCCAGAATAACATACACATAACAACCTTCCTCGGGCACCCGCCCGGCATCGGACCTTGGTCCAAAACCACATAATAGAAAACAATGCCTAAGGATAACCCCCAGGTCTTCCTACTCATAAACTACATGGGTCGGCATTGTGACCTTAGACCCATTCACACGGTGATGAGATTCACCTCGCACCGCTGAACCCTGTTGATATTCCTCTGGCTGCTGACAGGAAATTCCCGAACTGCTGACCCTTCAGCTTCCCGAACGACCAATACCAAACATCACTTAGCTCAACACAATAATCCTTCTTAGGGTAAAATGACCATTCTACCCCTTAGTCTAACTTGGTCCAATCTAAGGTCCACAACTAAGGCCGAATACTAGATAAGCTTCCCAAGCCCACTAGTAGCCCACTAATGGCCCAATTTGCTTAATCAGGCTCAATCCCTCTAATGGGCCTTACCTTAAGCCCAATTATCTTTTTGGCCCACATCATATGAATTTGCTGGCCCACTAAGGCCCAAAATCCAAAGCATGGCCCAATTCGAGGCCCAATAATACGAAGCCCAAACTAACAGAGTACGCGGGGTGTACCTCCACATACGCTAAGCGTACTAGGTAAGTGGTGAGTACGTTGGGCGTACCTGCACATACGCACACCGTAACCCCCATGTTAAGTCCATTTCACATTAAGAGCTTAATACTCTACTCCGGAGGCTACAAACATAGATACAAGTGCTTTTTCATGTCTTAATCCATAAAGTCACTAACTTCGAGACTTAACTCAGCCCAAACAAGCCCAACCTCCCAAAATGACATTCTTCTTCCATAAGAGGGCTAGATCTCATGCATGAATCCATTACATCATTCAAGATGGAGACTTTACTGCTTATGCGACCCTTTTTGCTCTGAGGGTGAAAACCGCAAGCTCACAAACGGAATTTCATCATAAAGGTCCAATATTAGGACCAAAACTAACTCCAAAACCATACTACACTAGATCTAAGCACCCTTAAGTAAAGTTATGAACTTTATACCTCCAAAGAGTTCCAAATGAGGATGGTATTCCAGATCTACGAGCTCCAACCTTCCAGGTTCTTCCTTGCCAACTCCTTCTTTGCCTCTTCCTAGCTTACACCACCCCACAATGAGTTTATTGAAGTCAAAATCGCCCAAGTATGAAGAGATGAGGAGTTCTAGCATTTCACTGAGATTGGGGGACAAATAAAGAGGCTATGGTTTGAGCCATTATGTTCTGTATATAGTGGCTTACTTTAAACTTAGGGTTTCTAGACACTGGACGTATGTTCGGCGTACCCTAAAAGCACTCGCGATCTTATGACTTTATACGCTGGGCGTAACATAGCCTTATGATGGGCGTGCTCGTGCGTTCACCACCTTGCATGCATGGTCCTTCTTTGCCAACTATTCCATTAAGGGACCATTAATGTCAATAACTTTAAAGTATTATAACTCCCTCATTCTAAGTCCATTTCCTGATGAACTTTATATCCATGACAAGGTAATGAGAAGCCCTATGCTTCTAGCGACACACCCCGGCCCAAAACCTCTCGAATACAACTCAAAACCCATAAAAGACCAAAATGCCCCTAGCCTTGGCCTCTAAAATCCATAAACAGGTACTTTCAGAACAGGGTGTTACAATGAACCTATAAATAAGATTTATCAATGATTCAAAGTCGTTATACTGATTGATCTACTTACAGAAATAATGTCTAGGTTGTGATTTAGTGAGGTGTTTAAAGTGGGATTTCCAAAATATACTTCGTGTACCAAACGAACCCTACCTCCAATATGATCCTACCTGGTTGTTCCTTACTTGATAGATCATGAAGTAGAATTTGTGTTAATGATGAATCTAGACTAATAATTAGTCGTAATAAATATTAGAATAAAATCTAGTGGTAATAATACTAGGTTTCATCGAAGGAAATCATAGTGTTAAGAAGCGAAGCACTGCTCAAAGTTTGAGTCATCACTTTCACAAGTGAGTGCATAGTTACTTTCATGTTAAACATACATATGAATTATTTTATATAAATTATGTGCTATGTGTGCATACATGTATACTTGCTATCTATGTTGGATGAAAGATTTTATACATGTTTTAAATAACTTAAATTGTATATGTATTTTATATCTATGAATATGTTGGGTAAAACATGTGTGGATGAATGATGAGATATGAAAGATGATATGAGTGAACATTGGAAGCTATAGACTTAGTGCCTAATAAATAACATCGGCATCTATAGACTTAGTGTCTTTTACATAAACGCTTGTAGCTATGGACTTAGTACCTGTTAGATAAATGTTGGTAGCTATGGACTTAGTACCTATTAGATAAACACTAGTAGCAATGGATTTAGTACCCGATGAATGAACTTTAGCAGCTATGGGATTAGTGCTTTACGAACGATCATTGGCAGCTATGGACTTAGTGCTTGTCATATAAACCCTGGAAGCAATTGACTTTGGAATGAACGAACGTAGGATAAATGATTATTAGGGTACACCCTTAAGAGTAAAGAAGATAATGGGGATTGGTAATTGGGTTAATTGTTTGATGATGAAGCATAATAACTATATTAGTGTGGGTTGAAAACCCTATGTACTTACCAAGTTTCCCAACCTGACCCAATTAGTTTATTTGTATCACAGGTGTCGATATGAAACGACTTTACACTAAGAGATTAACGAGATGTAGATCGTTAGTGTAAATGAATATAAGGTCTGTTTATGCTTATGTTTATGTATTGACGATGACATCTCAATGTTTTAAAATGAAATAAAATACATTTCTTCGGAAATGCTTTGATAAAGTATTTATCATATATTCTGGGAACAAATTCCACAACATTTTTAATAAAAGGGGTATTCTGGTTTTTATAAAGCATAAACAAAATCGGTCATTTATGGCCATGAAAACGGGGTGTCACAGTCGGTATCAGGGCATTAGTTTAAGCGAACTAGGAATAAGGATTTATCTCTAGACTTATACTTAGAATGTTAAGCGATGATCGTGAGGAGTGTGTCTAATATATTTTAGGAAGTACACCTGAATAGACACAGACATTTGCTTAATTAGGAAAGATGCCTAAAATGCGTTTATGTGCTAAATGATTTATGATGCTTTATGTTATCGTTTGATCAGATCTATGGTCTGTTGCCGACCAGATTTGGAAACTTTATGTGTTCAAATTTATATACGTTTAAATACAGTTCTAGAACTGGCACGTAACTTTTCAGGTAATCAAGAGAATTACGCGTCTAAACCTTCTTTATCTATATTCTCATCTCATTGCACTAACACTACTAGAAAAACATCCTTTTACGATGCGCAATGTGTGTCATAAAATGCTCAGACAATGCGCAAATGCGTGTAAAGGAAGGCTCTGTCATAACGAGAGACGACACGCTTTTGCGTGTCGTCTGTTTACGATGCACATTTATGACACACATTTACGACGCGCGGTTACGACACACAATGCGTATCTAGGAAGGCCTTGTCATAAAGGAAGACGACACACATTTGTGTGTCGTAATCTTACGATGCGCGTTTAGGACACGCATTGCATATCATTAACACCCCGGTCATAAATGAATATGACACGCATTTGCGTGTCTTAAACTTCAACATCCATTTACGATATGCATATACGACGTTTCTTTAATATACTCATTTACGCATAATACAAAAATATATAAACAAATATATATCAAATCAATTTCATCCAATAACATCATGTCAAAAAATTGTAATACATCAGTATTAGAGGATCTAATTGTGCATTGTTATTAAGAGGTTTTCCCTAACTATATAACCTTATACTACATTTCTATTAAGGGCACCTTCTTGTTTTAAATACCATGTTAAAAAAATTCTATATCATTGGTTTGCCACCGATTCCTTTCGTGAATAAACAGATGGAGTGACTCCGCCTTTTTCGGTAGCACATACCGGTTCCTTTTGTGAATCCACTTAGGTTGATCAAGCTGGTTACTAATTCTGATATATTTATAGTTTATACTTACTGAAACATGTCCATGGACAATCATTGTTAAGCCTTCCCCTCACTAAGCTTCCGAATTACCTGAAAATCCAATTGAAATAAATTTCCCAAACAAAAATAAATAAATAAATAAATTGGTCAATTACAAAAGCGTAAATAAAAATACTTATAGTTCCAAGGGTTAGAAGACATTTGTTAATGTAAGATCTTTCCTTTCTCCTCAATCCAGTTGATTCAGTTTTTAAGCTTTTTGTCCATTCCTTTTCCGATTCCACCACACCAAACACTACTTAAGTTTTTATAAAATGGAAAAAAAGTGTAGAGTCATACTCCATAAATGGTATCTGTTGATGGTGTCCTAAGAAGATCAGTTATTAATTCCAACTGATGAACAACAAGGTCAGCAATAACTGATGTTGAATGTGGGAACACTGTAGCTTTTGCCACTGGCAAGGTACATACATATATACACTCACTTTTTATTTTAAGAGAATATAATAATAATGATAAAGAGATAGGATGTGTATATGATCATGTAATATTCATAAGACATCTAAATAATATGAAACAGTGTAATTTTTAAAAAATAAAATTACAAACTTGTACATGATGAAACCAGATTAACACAAGAATGTATCCTTATAGCCCAAAGAACATAGTGCCACCTCAGCGTGGGTTTTTTCTTAGATTTGTTTTCACTTTCCTTGTCATCTTGTGGCTCTAGATCCTTAAAAAGGCTCATGCACTCCTCTTTCCTATACATAGAAATAAATGGTACCTGATAACAAAGATGTTACAAGTTACATAAATCCCAAGAAGATTTGGTCCTTTTACAATAGGGATCGGATTGAACACTTACATCTAATTTCTGGACATGCATAAATTCTAAAAACCGCATGATGTCATCCTTAACTGTTGCCAGGTCATGCCCTTCTTCGATTGTTCTATTGCCTCCTTTGCCAAACAATACCACACCTGTTTGAAGTTGATGAAGAATCCAACTACTCTCCTCTTCTATACTGATTTCATCTGTTGGGGGAGGACCAGTGCTTTCCTCATATATCTACAAAGACAAAAGTTGAACTACAATTAATACATAATAGATGGTGAAATATATAGTATGTAAATGTGAATATTCTGACATGGATTCTTTATGGAATATCTATCTCCCGAATGTACTCACCTTTTTTAGTTTTGTATTTATTGGAAAGAATGGTGGGTTCAAATTCATCTTCAAGCCTACTTTCCTTCCCTTCACCATTATCATCATGTCTACTGATTCGTTCTAGTCCTAACTTGCGTTGCCTCAATAGCTCATCCACATCACCAAATATATCAAGAGCTTCCGGTATTGCTCAAGGAACTCACAAGCACTAACAATAATATGTTTAGAAAATATATAACCTGTAAAAAAAATATAGCAAGATATGATTGAAACATTGGTACAACTCTCTAAGCACTTTTAAGTGTCCAGATAGTTATGTTTATATATATCCAGAACCTTCTGTGTTGTTTTCAAAACAAAAAGGAAGGTAATTGTTTTTGTTTTTACCTGATCCAAACACATTGCCAATAGCTTTTGGATCTCTTCATCCGATACAACACTTACTGCTGTTGTGGCATCTGTATTTATCACTCCCTGCCTAAAATACAAACTAACTTTTGAAATACCAACCTAATGCGCCTTACTTTTTTTTATTTACCCATAATACTAACTTCCTTCCATTTCTTTTCTTATAATAGCAACGTACTTACAGTTCTTTATGTTGGATTAATCTCTAAGTCCATAACTATATTTGGTATGTACTTGACCCGACCCGGCGTGGTCCATTTGGGTTGCACTTCACCGACACAATTTATATGGATAGTCATTTGAGAATAGTATATTTATGATTAATATTAATATGTTATAAGTTCTAATATATTAATATGGAATCATATTATTTAATTAGTATTGATCAAGAATTAATTTAGAATTAATTAAGTGATCAAAACGAACTAATTAAATATGGGCTCTTATATATATGGAATGGGCCAAGTTCATTTAGGTTGGGTTAAGCTTTCATGGATAGTCCATGGAGTGTTTCACCCAAGGATCATATGAAATGAAAGGTCATGGGTTTAACCCTAGTCTCCATATTATATAAAGATGTTCTTGGTTGGTGAAATTGGCACTAGTGTGGGTACACTATGAAGGGCTAGCCGATTTCACTAAAGAGAACCAAGTGTTCATATTCTCTAAAGTCTTCCAAGGTGTTTTGGTGATTTGTGATTCCACTTGAGGCTTCCACACTATTGGGGCTAAGCTCTTAAAGCTTGAAGACATCAAGCTACATCAAAAGGTATGTTATCTAACTAGTACTTTGTAGTATAAGAACTTCATAATATGCTAGTTAGGATTAAAGCCTTGGAAAGATCTTATTTGCATGTATAATAGAGAAAACATAGATCCAAGGTATTTAGGGTTGAATGTACACTTAGGAGTGTTAGAATGCTCAAAACCCAACAATGGTATCAGAGCCATGGGTTGTTTTCTGTTATATTGATGCAAATATTTTACTTTCAAAGTTGAAAAAAAAACATGAAGTTTGTCAAATTTTAAGATAATTACATGTTCTTGTGAAAAACTAGTTATTTGTAAAATTTGAATAATTTGCTATATGAGTTGAATTAGGTCAAATTTAGTAAAAGATAAAATGATATGATTATTTTATTAGTTTTAAAAGTTTGATCTAAAGAGTTTTATTTTTTGAAACCTCCATAAGTTATGGATATGAAAAGGTTTTACAAAAAAATTGATTCAAAGTTTTTATGGAGTACAAAATTTGGTGTTAATGTTTTAAAGAATTCCATAACTTAAGAATAAGTTATGGATCACCAAAAGTTTTTTGTGTTACCGTGTTTTATGAGTGAATTTAGATTAATAAAAAAAAATTATGTGATAGTTGGTTTTAATCCAAATTAATATAAAAGAAGTTCATAAAATGTGTTTATGTGACTTAAAAGTCACATTTATGAATCTTAAAACTCATAAAAGTTGTTATAGGTTACAAAATGAAGAATCTTTTTCATCATTAATTGTATTTATGACTCCATAACTTGTCCTCAAGTTATGGAGGTTCAAGAGTCACTTCATTAAAGAATAAAGTGTGTAACCTTAATAATTCCATAAGTTATAAAATAAAGAAAAGTTAATTCTTTTATTATTTTAAAGTCTTCCATAACTTGTCCTCAAGTTATGGAACATGAAGAGTTTTTGGATTAAAACTACTTTAAACACATAAGTTATGGAATTAATTAGTTTTGAATAATTTCAAAACTTGCCCTCATGTTTTTGAATTTGAAAAGTGTTCTCTTATGAATACTTTAATTCCAAGTTAGCCCTTAGAATTTTAAAAGTTAAAATTCAACCCTTATACTTTATAATATTATAAGTTAATAATATTTATATATATATATATATATATATATATATATATATATATATATATATATATGTATGTATAAGAGTAAAGTCAGGACTATAATTCTCCCTTCATTAAAAGTATTAATGATGAATACTAAGTAACTAAACTCTTAATAATACCCAATCTTAGTTACTTAGGAAAATGTGAATAAGGTGCTAATCCATGAAATTACACTTTGCACTTTGTTTAAGTCGGTTAGTGGAGCGTGTGTAGTTAACCGGCACACTAACTCGTATTTAACAAGGTAGGCAAAGGGTAACTTAATGTTTATCATAGTATTGATGGAGCGTGTGTGGTTAACCAACACATCGATTGAGGGGTAAACACTTAAGGGTACCAAGTAATTTGCATGGTTACTTCACACCTTGTTTTGTGATCCTCGGCATCCCAGTCACAAAACCTGAAGGGCACAATCAAGATTGAAACATGCCATTGAACAGTTCAATGAATCTCAAAAGAATCTAGGAGTTTCAAAACCAATTAAAACCTAATAATACATTTCGTTTATCTTGGTGGAAATTGGTGAACCGTCATTCACCTACCTTCAAATATTTTGTAGCTTGGATTACGGCATCCCTCTTCTGAGTTATAAAATAGTTTGTAGGGTCCTAATGTTAATATCTCATATTGGATGTTATATTAAGGACTTTTAATCAACTATCTTGAATATCTCCCAAAAGATGTCTGGTTTAGACATCTATCATCTTCCCAAATCTCTTAAAACAAGCTTTCCTAAATGAAGATGATGTCCTTTGGAAATCATACTTCTTTAACCTCCTCAAATTATTCTCCCTAACCCACAAGTTCAAGGTCACTCAAGCCCTACTGGCAAGGCAAGGTCTAGGTGTGATCACTTCTTGGAGATGTAGTCACAGACTGACAAGCCGTGAGAGTTGGGTGTCAAAGTCTTGAGAAAGTTGGTGGTCCAACAACTTTCTAAGTCACATAGTGAGTTCTTTTGGAACACCTATGAAACAGACTATGACAAGACCCTTAATGATGTTATCTATTTGCTATGATCAACTTCCTAAACCTTTATGGACATTGACAATGATGACATTGGATATCTAGTAAAGCTCTCTCTTCTTAGTGGAAAGGGATCGACCATAGTCAAATTGGTTGACCAAATGGTAAAGAGAAAGGCCAAGTCTGAGATAGTCATGTGTACCATTATCAAAGGGTTCATATGTTTATATTGCCAAAGAAAGGGGCATTATTTGCAAAGCTGCCAAACATACCTAAGGATGTTAAAGTCAATAAGTTTGACACTACTTCAGGTAAAGTCCGCTATCTAACTCTGCTAAGTTTCTATTATGAGATTCTTGATACATGATGTGACTGGGTCACATGGTGATGTTTAAGAATCAAAGAAAAGTGAAGAAACTTAAAGAAAGAATATGTTGAATCTGATCGTGTAGATGGATTTCTATCGCATAGTTTGAAGATTGGACTCTTAAGTTACTTCTTAGGAGTTATGAGATATTGCGTAGGAATAGATAACAAGAAATTTTCATATGGATTGTAAGGATAAGTTTTTCCGCAAAGTTTTAAAATAAAAGAAAAGTTTTTTGATTTTATTTATTTTAAAATATCCTTACAATGGCATTTGAGGAAAAATTGTTGCTTATATGATTCCTTTAATAGCAAAAGTGGAAATATGAAATTGATTCTTTCAGTTCTGGTAATGTCTAAATTTACCAAATAAGGAAAGATTCTCATCACCCAAGTTTCAATTGGACCGGAACTTCAAATCATGCAAGTTGTATGGCATGATGAATGAGAACTTTCAAGTATTGGAAAAATTAAGACTAATTACTTGTTCACATGGATGTGTGAGTCAGGTAATGGACTAAGGGATCGATTACACATTCTTGTGCACTGGTCAAGTCCACCACAAAAGATCGATAAGATTATTCATCATAATTTACTAAAGCTCAGTAAATATGGTTATACTTACAAGCTTAAGTGTAATTCTGAGACATTGGAAAATGTTCCAATGTAAAGCAAAGCGAATAAGAAGAATCAACTTAGGTAGAAGGATAAAAGTTTCTCAAATATGAAAAGATGGGAGAGTACTTTAGTATCAGTTTTGTGATCATCTTAATGATTAAGAAACCATAGAACAATTATTTCTCTAAGGGAATCTTAGTGCATTCTTATGACTAAGAAGAGGAATCTTGAATTGTTGAAATGGTTAAGTCAAGAAGATGAGTCGTACTTCATTCCAATATAAGTCTTAGAGTCATACTCCAAGATTGTAATTTGAGTGATATGTCTTAAAGAAGGTTTAAAACACTTGTCAAATGTAAGAGTAAAAGTTTCCTACCCTTGTACATTTGAAATTGGTAAGTTGTGATGTTTTGGATAAAACAAAGACCAACTAAGGCCAATTGTGTGAAGTGTTTGTCTTGATTCGAATCTGCACTATCTCTTGGATGTTTGACAAGGGAGTCTTATAGGTCAAGAGGACAGTGGGAGTCTTAAAGGTCTTGAAAGTCTCAAGAACTAATCAAGAATAAAACCTGAAGTTCTTCACTAGCACACGACTTGAGGTTTATAACCTATCATGTTGACATAATCTGTGTCCATTCCAGTTAAATTTGCTTTGCATACGAGTTCTTAGAGTTCTCAATTGGTTGCACAACAACTTGGAAGCAATGGCAGGCCCTTGAGCTGCCAGGTGGCAAGAAATCAAGATTGAGTTCAGTCCATATGAGTTTGGATTTGTCATTATCCTTGTCTTGTGACTATGGTTTTGACAATTCACATGGATAAGAACACATACACCAGTAAATCTAAGTGTCATAAGGTTTCTCTCCAATTCATGAAAATGATGGTGAGGAAACTCTTTCACTAAGTAGATTTTAGCTAGATAGCAATTGTAATATTTGCATTCTCAAAGTCGTTAGTGGAGCGTGTGTGGTTTACCGGAACACTAACCTGGACTTGTGAGAAGTGGCAAAGGTCTAAACAATCGATACTATGATTACAACATCCCTTTTCATAGTTTTTAAAATTGTTCAGACACACAAGTGTGCTATATAAGGCAAGGTGTATGATTTTGATAAAGTTTTATCAAAACAATCTAGTATCCGAAATCTGATCTTTGGTAAGAAAGTCAGCTCATTTCTTAGTACATGTCAAAGCTAGTGGGAGCATAAGTGTTATGCTCATAATCATCATGTTAGTGGGAGCATGATAATTATGATAAAGATTGCAAGTTAGGAATGTTAATTATAGAAAACAAAGTTTCAATTGGGAAAGAGTTGTTTTGCTATAATTAAGGGATAGGAAATTATACTTCATCTCAAATCTAAAAGCTTAGATTGAGGTTTTAATCCTATTTAGTCAAGGAAACATATATGAATTTCATGTTGGAATGGCTCAACATAAGAAAATTTTGTATATGGTTCCATTATTTGCGTTCTAAAATTCGATTATGATTACGGCATCCCTTTTCATAATCTGAATTATGAGAACTTGGCAAATTGAAATGGAAATAGTATAGCAAAAGACTGGTGTAGTCTTTATGTGAGACATCATGAATCGTGTCCCATATGCTTCGAATATAGGATCGATTACATGTGTTATATTCATCCGTTCTAAAATTTTCCAAATGCTTGAGGCATTAAGAAGGGAAACAATTCAGAACTGGATATGACTAAAAGGATTAAACAATTGTCGAGGACAATCTATGGTTTATGAAAGATTGGGTGCTCATGGACAATTGGAAGTATAGTGATAATTCTGGAAGGACCATATTGACATAATCTGTAAGGAGGCAACTCTCGTTCAGAAGTGATAGTCAAAATGGAATCTGGAAATGTTTCAAAGTTAGAAATTATTCAATCTGTGTAATAATGCAAGAAGGATGTTTCCAAGGAGTTGATCTCCTTTGGAATACTCTGTAATGATTGGTTCCAAGCCTTTGTGAATTTGTGCATAATCATTACAAGAAGATCAATGCATATAAGTTTAGAATCTAATAGATTTTAGTAAATGACATGAGTTTGGAATTCTTGCATTTGTAGTAAGGATTTGGGATTGTGAAAAAGGATCATTGGAGTTATGTTCAGTTAATCTATTTCACAAAGTAAAGATCATAGACAAACATAGTATGCATACTTGGTGTATGACATGACTAGTGTTTAGAAAACATAGTGTACATGCTTGGAGCATGGGACAACTATTGTTTTAAATTCAAGAATAAAGTTGATAGCTGAAATAGTATACAATGAATAATGTGTAATCATATGGTGATAAATAAAAGGTGTTTTATTTATATTCATAAGTTCTGAGACCATATTGGATTCGATTATTATTGTGTTTCATTTTGCATGTTTTGACTTCCAGAATAAACTAGGTTATTCTTTCGGTATGACTAAGTTATTCAAACCATCCACAGTCGGTCATCTGTTGGAAGTAGATATGAATTAAGATTATCATGAGTTAGCTTGTAGAGGTCTAAGGTGTTGGACAAAGGGCTACAACACTCATGAGTGCTCATAAGTTCTGAGTATTGGATTCAACCCGCGCTCATTGGAATCACTTCATGGATTTTATCACGAGTGATCATGAGACGATAATTTCTTATATTCTTCAAACCTATAGATATGAGTTGTTACTATAAGTTGGTTGTACATTGATTTCACGAAAACGCATTCGGTAACTCGGTGTTATAAAACGTGCCTTTGTGTATGATTCAATAAGTAGTAGAACAAGCCATATGAGTCGAAGTTTATCCATTCCTTTTACCTTCGGGATAAAAGTGATATCTGTGGGCCCCTCGATGATTTGATGATGACAAATGGAAGTGCTCGGCCGGGCCAGGCTGATTTGATTTGTTCAATTAGTCAGTCATCATAAATTGGAAATCGGGAAACATAAAATGGACAGAGAGAATGATTATCATCCATGTCTCAGTCCATATGATATCTAGAATGGAGGAATATATGATCCCTTATCTAATGGACAAGTTCGTTGACAAGATCAGAGTTCGATAATAGCTTTAAGAGCTACGATTGCCAGTTAGGTTTTGAAGTCATACTCAATAACAGTTTTAGACTTATCCAAGTGGGAGACTGTTGGATTAATCTCTAAGTCCATAACTATATTTGGTATGTACTTGACCCGACCCGGCGTGGTCCATTTGGGTTGCACTTCACCGACACAATTTATATGGATAGTCATTTGAGAATAGTATATTTATGATTAATATTAATATGTTATAAGTTCTAATATATTAATATGGAATCATATTATTTAATTAGTATTGATCAAGAATTAATTTAGAATTAATTAAGTGATCAAAACGAACTAATTAAATATGGGCTCTTATATATATGGAATGGGCCAAGTTCATTTAGGTTGGGTTAAGCTTTCATGGATAGTCCATGGAGTGTTTCACCCAAGGATCATATGAAATGAAAGGTCATGGGTTTAACCCTAGTCTCCATATTATATAAAGATGTTCTTGGTTGGTGAAATTGGCACTAGTGTGGGTACACTATGAAGGGCTAGCCGATTTCACTAAAGAGAACCAAGTGTTCATATTCTCTAAAGTCTTCCAAGGTGTTTTGGTGATTTGTGATTCCACTTGAGGCTTCCACACTATTGGGGCTAAGCTCTTAAAGCTTGAAGACATCAAGCTACATCAAAAGGTATGTTATCTAACTAGTACTTTGTAGTATAAGAACTTCATAATATGCTAGTTAGGATTAAAGCCTTGGAAAGATCTTATTTGCATGTATAATAGAGAAAACATAGATCCAAGGTATTTAGGATTGAATGTACACTTAGGAGTGTTAGAATGCTCAAAACCCAACACTTTACACATTAAATAAATAGCAATATCATTTTTTTACATCACACATTGTAATAACTAGTAATACCTTCTATCATTTCTTGCAATTGCTTCCTGACTTCAAGGATGAAACAGGGCTATTGCCACTTTCCAAGAGTCTTGTTTGTAGGGTTGAGTTAGGAGAAGCATTGTTAGAGAGTGTTTCTATTTGGGTTGCAACTAATTTCCTTCCACGTCCAGGAAACCTACTATTTTCTTCTACTAACTAGATAATTTTAAAAATAATAAATAAATAAAATTAGGAGATTAAAAATGCAGCATTGCTACAACACTCAAATTTGACTGCTTACCTGAGGAGCCACCTCTATCCTTGGCATCCATGAAGACAAGTTTGCCCACATATTCCCAGAAAGTGTATCACTAGAAATTTTATAAATATATAAATATAGGAAATCAGATGGAAAACTAAGAATATAATAAATAAGTGGAAAAAAGAGAGGGAACAAACTACCTGGATGATGTGTTATGATTAGTATGTGTAGGAATGTATCCAGATGGATCACCACCTGTGCACATTATATATTTTGGTCTATGAACACAAGTTGACTACAAAAAATTATATAATTCAAATATGGGATTTGACAAGTTTTCATTTTATTATGAATTGGTGAAGGTAAATACGTACAAGCTAATGAGAGGATTTTATGCCCGAATAGAAAGAGCTTCCCGATATTAGAAAGTTGAATAAACCATAAGTGTCTGGACTTAAGATATGTGTTTTAAGAAAGTCAAGAAAATACCCACATCATCCTCGAATAAACGATGCTCGATTTTTTGCTCTGCACTTTGCCCGCTTTTTCCACTTCTATTATAATCATCCTGATCAGAAAATCCCAATTGCCCTTGATTAGCATCAGACCTTGCTTTCTTTAGTCGCTTAAACTTTTTACTCCCCTAACAGATTCATATGGAAAGTTTTTAAAAAGTAAATAGAATGAAATATAATTATTGAAGAACCATCTGAATGTAGAGCAAGAGACTCATGGATTTTGGACGTCGAAATCCATTGATATTGTTATTGTTAGATTAGGTGTCTAAGCCCATATTGATATGTACTTGACCCAATTACGAGCATGGACCTTTTGGGTTGCCTTCACCATAGCAACTGATAGGATGAATTAAGGAGAAAGAGGATTAATTATGATTTATTAATACATTATAAGAATAATATACTAAAGGAGAAATCATATTGTTTAATTAGTATTAGTCAAGAATTAATTTTATGACTAAAAGAGATTAATTAAATAAAGGAGACTGATATTTTAATTATAAGATAGTTGCATAAATGGGCTAATGGACTCCATAGAATCTATGGGGAAACCCATACGAATTCGTCCAAGGCTTCTAAGGAGGGATTTTATGGGCTGCTTAGAGCTTAAGCAGTAAAATTAGGGTTTCCATGTTTGATAACCCTAATAGCCTTACTATATAAGGAACCCCTAAGGCCCCAAAAAACGTGGCTAAGTTATCTGTAAGGGTTCTTGGACGTTTTTGTGCCTCCTCCTCCTTCTTTGTTAATCTTGTTGCTCATGGTGTTTGTGATTCCATTAGAGGTGCAACATTTGAGGCATTAAGCTTTCAATAGTCAATATCAAGGAAATTTGTGATTGTTATTGCTACATAACAATCAAGGTAAGATATAAACCCAAATTCATATGTTAATTTGATTATTGTATGCTAGATCTAGGATTTATGAGCTTTGGATGATTATTGCATACTCATTAGACAAACTAGATCCAAAGCTTTAGGGTTTGAATGTACACCATAGGATTGATGTAGTGCTCAAAACCCATAAGTGGTATCAGAGCCTAGGCTGTTCGTTTGATATATTTGATGCTTAGTTGGTCATTGCTTGCTTGAAAATCAAAATTTTGTGTTTCTGACTGCCAAACTCGCCGAGTCCATGTATGGACTCAATGAGTAGGTCCTACTCGACGAGTTCCATCATGGACTCAATGAGTCTAGGGCTCTGGTGCCGGGATTTTCTATTTTCTCCCATATTTTGTTAAGGATAATTGTCAAAACTCGTTTTTATTGCCTAAAATCGACTTTTTAAGTTTGGAATGGTTATCCTAATAAAAATTGATGGCTCTGGTTAAATATGGATAATATAGGATTATTATTTGTCAAATATTTGACCTAGTAAGTTTGAAAAGTTTCAGTTTACACCCTTTAGGTTTTATAGTTTAAATTTGAACTTAAAAAGTTTTTGTTTTGAAATTTAAATAGTTAAACCCTAACATTTTGGAAAAGTTTCAAAATTCTCCTCGTGGAATTTAAAATTTTGATTAAAAGTATTAATTTTGAAATATTAAATTATAAAACCCTAGTATTTTGAAAAGTTCAAATTACACCCTTATAGTTTTATTAAATTAATAAAGTGTATAATTAAAAGAGAGTTAATAAATCCATAATGTAATGGTTTATATTTAATTAAATTAAAAAGTGTAATTTATTAAATTAGACCACCTAGTATATTAAAAGTATAAACTACATCCTTATACTATATATAAAATTAAAAGTCTAATATTATATATGTATGAGTAAAAGGTCACTCTTACCGTTAGTAGGCCTCATTCACGAAGCTGGTCTCTAAGGGGTGTTTAAGGAAATCGCCTATAAAATAGCGATTGAAAGGGTATCCATTCTAACCCACCGCACTCTTGACTAGTGGAGTGTCGTTAGCCGAACGGGTAGGATAGGACACAACCTTCCATTATAAGTATAATGAAATACGAAGTAACTAAACAATTTTATAAATTCCAAAATCTTAGTTACTTTAGGAAAAATGTGGAGTATGTGCTAATCCATGAAATTGCACATTGCACCTTGTTAGTCGTTAGTGGAGTGTGTGTAGTTAGCCGGCACACTAACATGAGACCAATGAAGGATGACAATGGGTATCTTGATGTTTATCATAGATCAATTCAACATATGTGGCTAACCGACACATTGATTAGGTGATTTGTAACATCGAGAGTACCGAGCTAATTTGTATGGTTATCCACACATTATTTGTGATCCTCGGCATCCCAGTCACAAATGAAGGGAACAATCGAGATTTAAACATGCCATTGAAAAGTTCAATGAATCCACAAGATCTAGGATTTTCAATTCATTTAAAACTTAAACCTTCAATTTTTGTTTTTCATGGTGGAAATTGGTAAATTGTCATTTACCTACCTTCAAATGTTCTGCAATTTGGATTACGACATCCCTCTTCCAAATTGTAGAATACTGTGTTGGGTCCTAGCCTGAATATCTCATTTGGATATTTTATTAAGGACTCAATCAACTAACTTGAATTTTCTCCAATTTTTTAGATGTCAAAGTATAAAAGCTATGGTCTTCCTGAATCTGTTGGAAAAAGTTTGCCGCATGAAGATGATGTTCCACGATTGGATTGTGGAAATGGAAATCATTCTTCACTTCCTCCACCTCCTCCAATAATTCTCCATGAACCACTTATTCGAAGACTTGAAAAGTTCAAGGTCACTCAAGCCCTATTGGCAAAAAGACACGAAAATGGAAAGTCGGTATGCGCTCATGTCTTGGATATGAAGTTACATATTGATAGATTGGGAATGTTGGGTGTCAATGTCTTGGAGAAGTTGGATCTTGACTTGGTTCTTCACTCACTTCCCGAATCATATGGTAAATTCGTTAGAGAGTACTATATGATGGAACACGACGTGACCCTCATTGATTTCACTTATTTGCTTATTGCTGCTAAATCAGAAATGATTTGGCGCACTGGTCGAGCAAATTTGTCTGGTAAATCAATCTCCCAACCTTCTATGGGCAATGGCCACATTGGAAGTACAGAAAAGTTTTCTCCTCACAAGAGAAAGGTTGAGTCTGAAATAGTCGCGTGTACCATTCCAGAAGAATCCATATGTTTCTACTGCTAAAAGAGGGGACATTGGTTACGAAGTTGCCCTGACTACTTGAGAGATCTAAGAGATAGGAGAGTCAAGATGTATGACTCTACTTCAGGTAAATTCCACTATCTTACTCTATTAAGTTTTCTATTTTAGATTCTAAACACATGATGTGATAAGATTACAATTGGTGTTTTGTAGGATCGAAGAAAAGAAAGGAAGCTTAAAGGAAAAAGCGTGCTGAGACTGATCGTGAAGATATGGATTTCGATCACATGATTCGATGATCGGATTTTTGAGCTACTACTTAGAGTTGTGATATATTGCTTAGGAATATGTAATAGCATAGTTTTCATTTGAATTGTGTTGTAAGGACAAGTTTTCCGTACCTTTTATAAATAAAATAAATTTTGAGTTTTGTCTTATTTATATTTCTTTGCAATGGCATGTGTGAAAATTGATATTTGTGTATTTCTATTTTTAGCAATGTTGAAATGGATGTGATTCTTAGTTATGTTATTTGTGGTAGTTTCGAGAATTTACCAAATAAGGAAAGATCTTGTCGCCCAAGTTTCAATTGGACAGAAACTTTGAATCGTACAACTTGTATTGCATGATGAATGAGAACATTCATATTTGGAAAATTAGGACTAATTCCTTGACAAAGAGTCAAGTGAAGGACTACGAGAACTGGTGCACAATATTGTGCACTGGTCAAGTACACTACAAAGAGCAACAAGATTATTCGTCATGATTTACTAAAAGTCTAGTAAATGTGGTTATGCTTACAAGATTAAGTATAATTCTGAATCATTGAAAAGTTTCAATGAATGGCAGAACGAACAAGAAGAATCAATTAGACAGAAAGATAAAAGTTTCTCTAATCTGAAAAGATGGGAGACTACTTTAGTATTATGTTTTGTGATCGCCTTTTTGATTATGAAACCATATCATAATTAATCATCTAAGGACACCTTAGTGCACTAGTATGGCTAAGAAGAGGAATCGAAAATTGTTGAAATGGTTAAATCAGAAGGATGAGTCGTACTTCGTTCCAAAATCAAGTCTTATAGTCATACTCCAAGATTGTGACGTAAGTGACACATCTTAATAAGTTTTAACACGCTCATCAAATGTGAAGTAAAAAATAGTTTTTCTTAATCTTGCACGTTTGAAATTGGTATGTTGTGATGTCTTGGATAAGACAAAGACCAACTAAGACCAATTGTATGTAGTGTTTGGCTTGATAAGAATCCACACTAACTCTTGCATATTTGTTTGTCAAGAAATGTTTCTTGACAAGAAAATCTTGTATGTTAAGAAGTCAGTGGGAGTCTATATGATCTTTTAAAAGTTTTAAGAACAAATCAAGAATAAACCTAGTTAAACACTAGTACACAACTTGAGGTTTGTAACCCATCGTGTTGATATATTCTTGTTTCTGTGCCATTCCAGTTTGGTCAACCATGCATGTGAGTTCTATGAGTTCTCAATAGACTGCATAAATGCAAGCACCTTGTTTAATGAAAGTACATTGACTAGTATATGTGAGCTTCTAAATAACATGGAAGCAATGGTGGGACGCTTGAGGCAAGAAATTAAGAATGAACAAGTTCAGTCCATATGAGTTTGGATTTGTCTTAAGCCTTGTCTTATGATTATGGTTATGAAAAATTCACATGGATAAGAGCACATACACCATAAAATCTAAGTCTCATAAGGTTTCTCTCCGTTTCATGAAAATGATTGTGAGGAAACGCTTTAACTAAGAGAGATTTTAAGGAGATAGCGATTATGTAAATTGCATTCTCAAATTCGACTAAGATTACAGCATCCCTATTCATAGTTCGAATTGTGATATTTGGGAATTAGTTTAAACATTCTCAAATTCGACTAAGATTACGGAATCCCTCTTCAAAATATGCATTAGCATTTTGGGTTTCATCTGCCAGGCCCTACTCGTCGAGTCCCTTTGTGGACTCGGTGAGTAGATCACCAAATCCACGATCCCATCTTGCTGCTACTCGACGAGTAGGGCAGCCTTAACTCGTCGAGTAGGACTTAAAATTAAAGAAATTCTTTATTTAAATCCATACCTGAGACTCAAGGTGTTACATTAATTCTTAGTGTTAGAAGTCTAAAATTGATTATTGTTAATGTTCATAACTACATTGGTTTTTAATATTATGTAATAATAGGTTAAACTACAAAGAGGTTTGCGGTGATCTGACCATATACAGTTTTAGACCTAAATTTCGGATTGTCACAGAGATGCTACCATCATTAGTTCCTTCCCTATCGTCTTCTAATATGTCTCCTAGTACCCTTCAGACAGATCCACCTCCCACCGTCTTCAACTGATTCTTCTTCTTCTTCTCTCTCCAGATATGTTTCTCCAAATTTGGATTTTTTATGTTGGAATTGCAATTAATGGGGTTTGTGTGTCAATATAGATTTGCAAAAAATTGATAAGAAAAATGTGAGGAAATTGATCCATAAAAAAATGATAAAAAATAGAGGAGAGTAAGGCGACGGTGGCTTGCCCGAAGTACGGTTCATACGATGCCAGGAAAGATATATATATATATATATATATATATATATATATATATATATATATATATATATATAGAGAGAGAGAGAGAGAGAGAGAAAGAGAGGGAACGATTTTAGTGGAGGTGTATGAGTGTTTGTCGGAGTGTGGTTCTAGTGTTTATCGGAGTCGCTTCATTGGAGTTGAAAATTTGAGAAATGATAGATGAAGAAGAAATGCCAGAAATGAAAGAATAGACGAGGGGGATGGAGTGAGGTAGGGGTAGGGTTTGGGAATAGTGAGGGTGAGACCAAGTTTTAAATTATTAAAAAATCTATTATATTAATAAATAATTTAGAAAAAAAATTATGAATATATAATTTATGACAACATAGTCGTTTTACTTCTGTTAGGGACGAAAAACGAATCAAAAACAAACTAAACCAACGATTTCAATATATTGTTCAAAAATTTACACATGAATAATCTAATATCTTCCAAAGTTTACTTGAAGTTCCTTTATGTTTTTGAAAAAATATCAATAAAACCTCCAACAAAAAAATATACTCAAATTGTCACTCGTTATGATAATGAATTAGCGATATATTTATTAGCAATTTTAAGTTTTGAATTTAACCGTGACAAATCTACTTAATACAAAATTTATAATCTTTTTATAAGGTTTCACTTTGATTTTCGTAGAAGATCTTCAACATATCACGGATAGGTTTGATGTGAATATTAATACAACCTGAATGAAGGAATGAACCCTAAGTATAATGTGTAATTGTTTAAAGAAAAATGAGAAATTGGTGTGATCATAGACCTATATTGCAGCATTTAACAAGAGTGACTGAAAGTGACTGTAAGGTGAACTATAGGGACTAAATGAATCAACAAGGGATGTAAAAGGAAAATTAAGCGATGGAAGTGGTGTGCGTATTTGTTAATGATATGAGAATCATGCCTCACGCTCTCTGTGGACTGTGGACTAAAACAGACTGCATTTGACTGTGTCAGTCCACGTGGCATACACAGTAAATAATTTGTTTATAAGTTAGGCAAATTGAATGAAATATTTTTTGTCAAAGTTTTTTCAAAATTTGTTGGTATAAAATCATTGTATTATCTATCACTAACCATATATATTATCTATCACATTTCATACTACTAATAACGATATACCTACTACTAAACACATTAGTCCATTTTATTTTTTTTAATTAAATTTAATTCAAAAATATAATAAAAACATATTTTTTTAAACTTGTTTTTATTCAATAAAAAAAATACATTAATTTAAAAAATAACTTAAAATAAAATAGAAAAAAAAACAAAAACTACAAACACAAACAACTTAAACTAGTTTTTTAAACCCTATTTTTTGAACACTCAATACGGTAGAATCCTTAAATTTTAGCCAAAGTTTGAGAAGTGTAAGCGATTTGTGGCTCTTCGTATTGATTCATGGTCACAACAACTGCATCGATATCACATTCATGTCTATTGTTTATAACAGAGTTATAAATTCCAACGAACTTGCGATATTTTACCTTCATATCGCGATACATGGAACATATTTCATCAAGATTACGATTTGGACCGCCGATTAAATTGGGGAAAACGTTTCAAATTCTTCCACAAAAATCTCTATAAACACCGCTACTTACGTTTTTTGAAATCAACACTCATGCTATTGCTAACTTCTCTTCTTTCTCTTCCTGCCAATTCCACATTTTTGGAGCCATGGTTTTTGAAAGATCATGAAACACAAATGTATGATTGTGATAAAAGAATTATGTAAGATAGAAGAAGGTGTATTATAACATTTATATAGTAGGTTTATAATATTTTTTTATTTACGTAACTTAAAAAAAAAACCCTAAACTAGCAGTTAGAAGCATTAAATTGCAAATTAAATTCAATTGGTAATTGCTCTCCATTGTATACACCTCGAATGACCACGAACACAGAGGATCACATATCCTCGGGGTGGTGTGCATGGTGGTTTTTCGTGGCCATGTATACCACTGACTCACTCGTGCATTGTATATCGTTTGGTCTAAAAAGTTACAACTATCACAATTTATGACCGTTGTACATTTTTTTTAAACTGAAAATCTACATTTATATTATTTTTATCTCTTCAAATAAACAAAAAATTAATGACACATGTCATCTTTCCACACAATTATTTAGCCACGTGGCATCCTTTCCTACACCCTTTAATCTTATTCCCGCTCCTTCCTTCGGCAAGATACGTCTTAGAAATCTGCACTTAATATTAAAAATTTTTAACTTTTTATAACATTATAGTAACGTACTTTAATTTATCTTTTTTCTTATTAAGGCATTGCACTTTGAAAAATCTAACCTTTTATAACATTGTATTTTAAAAAAAAATTAAAAAAATCCTACATAACATTGTATTTCCATTTTTTTATTAAGGCATAACATTATAAATAGTTAAAAGTTTAGTTTATTACATTTTTAGTTTTATTTGAATAATCTACATCTATATTATTCTTATCTTTTCTAATAAACAAAACATAAATATGCCACATGTCATCTTTCTAGGCAACTATTTATCACTTCGCATCCTTTCCTACACCTTTTAATCTTATTCCGGCTCATTCCTTCGACAAGATATGTCCTGAAAATCAACAATTAATATTAGAAAAAGCTAACCTTTTATAACATTATAACAACGTACTTTAATTTTTCTTTTTTCCTTATTAAGACATTGCATTTTGAAAAATCTAATCTCTTTTATATATATATATATATATATATATATATATATATATATATATATATATATATATATATATATATATAAGTTTCCTGGTGGAAAAGTTTGTTGCGATTAAATAATTAAAGGTTTATTTCTTGGTATTCCATTTTTACAAAATAAATGTTACTTTATGGGATGTTTTTGCTCAAATATGTTAACAACAAGTCGATAGAATATCGTTCTATAAATCCATAACTTTCATTATTAAATATTTAACCTTTCATTTTCATTTCTTCCTTTTATAGCATTTTATTGTCATTTTTTTGTTTATTATAACATTATAATATATTGCATATGATATAGGTTTAAATGCAAGAAACACTTTCATTTACTTGTTTGGTATAACATTCTACTTTCATTTGTTTTCAATGTTATGTAGCATGAAATAGCATTTTAGGATATTTAATTTTCTATTTCGTCATATTATAGCAAGAAATATAACTTTACTTCGTACTAGATATCATATAGAATTTAATGCAAGAAATAACAACATGCTTTCATTTGTTTGTTTATTGTAGCATTCTACTTCCAATTCTTCTTATTAATTAAATAAATAACACTCTACTTATTGAATATTATATATGATTAAATTTAAATGCAATAAAGAACAACGTACTTTCATTCATTTGTTTATAACATTCTAATTTCATTTCTTCTTGTTATAAAATTGTGCTTTGAAAAATCTATGACAACATACAAAGCTTTTGCTATAAGTGGGTAGAATACTGAAAGTGTACCACTTTAACAAGAAAAATATGAATTACAAAAACATGTTATAATACACAAATAACCGAAAGTATGTTGCTATTTGTTACGGAAAAAACCAAGACAATTTTGTTGTGTTGTGGTTATATGCTCATGAAAAAGAATCAACCTCTTTCTTTATTTCTCTGTATAATGTGTTTAAGATTTCTGACAATGCCAAGATAGCCCAGTATTAGAGTTATTGCGCTCCGCAATCTTTTGTGATGTAGGCAAGATAGCCCAGTAGTAGAGTTATTGCGCTCCGCAATCTTTTGTGATGTAACTTTAGTTGTTTCCATTTTTAACCAAAATATCGATCTTATAACATAGTATCAGTTCTTTTTTATCCGTATTAAATAACAAAATTTAGTTGACAATTTTCATAAATCAAGAATCAATATTTGTTTAAATAGCTAAAGTGTTGTATAATTAGTATTTTCTCATCAGTTATTTTTTAACCAATATGCATGGCTTTTATTAAAATGCCATTTAAAAATGCAACATCAATGGTGATCATCCTTAAAGAGATACACAGGTAAAGAAGAGGCATACGACATGAGTACGCTTCACGTAGATTGGAGTACGCCTAATGTACTGAGCATGCCCAACGTACGCGAATGATGTCAACTTATAAATAGAGCTTGTTTTTCCTCATTACTCCACACCAATCTCATTCATTTCTCCCTCAAACACCCCAAACCCTCAAAGCTTTTCCTATAACACCTGGAAACTTGAGGATAAGTTGTATGGAATGAATCCTATTTTGAGAGGACTAGACAGCATGTTGGAGGAACCAACATGACGAGTTTAGTTAAGGAAAAGCACGATTCTCGCTAAGGTTAACATG
Source organism: Lactuca saligna (assembly GCF_052625555.1). Classification (NCBI taxonomy): domain Eukaryota; kingdom Viridiplantae; phylum Streptophyta; class Magnoliopsida; order Asterales; family Asteraceae; genus Lactuca; species Lactuca saligna. The sequence continues at coordinate 107,214,052 of NC_136419.1, forward strand.
GTGTGTTGGTTTTTAAACATGACATGTTGGAAGCTAGGAATGAAACCCTAATTTTTAGGATGTTGCACCCTATATAATCTCTTTAATTCCTAAGGTCTGCTCTCCTTACCAGCCTCAATTGACACTAAAACCCTCGAATCGGTCCTTAAGTCTATTGGTGGTGTTCTTGAGCTAGTAAAAGGTTCTTGGTGCTTATTTTTTTGTCTTTGTGAAGGAAGAGGAGATCTTGAAGTTGCTTTTCTTGGGGAAAAGGCTTCGGATCCATAATCATCATCTTTAAGGGAAGTTTTCTAGAGATATCAAGTTTGCATCTTGTCTTGTATATGTTTAGATCTCTTCATTTTGTGTTTTGTTGTGCTTTTGGTCCTTTTTTGGGTTGATGAGAGGGTAAAGTTGTTTAAGGTTTGTTATTCCAGATTTGAGTTTGTTTTAGGCTCCTTGAGCATAAAGGTGCAAGCTTTATGAGATTTTTAGTGTCATGCATGCATTAAGTCAATTATTAAGTCCATTTTAAGCTTAAGAGCTTCTTTTAGACATGCATGAATGTAAAGTTGGCAACTTTACATGGTTTCCAACTCAAGGAAGTTAGATATATGTTTTAAGGATATGTCTTCAAGGATTAAGTGCTTATTGGTTAAGCCCTTACACTATCAAACCCTTTTGGTTGGGTTTGGAACCTTTTTGGTAATTCCTATGGGTAAAGATGGATATTTTACACTTCTATGTCTCGTTTTGGTCTAGATCCGAGCTTTGGAACTCTTGGGATCGGAGAGAGTAGCTTATTGTATTAAGCTATTAAACCTGACGCAAACACGGCATGTTTGCAAGCCAAAACAGCATGTTGGCTGGGGATTTTCCGATTATCGGGATGAGGGAAGAACCATAGTCACATAAATCATGATCGCTTTGGTATGGGTATGGGTATGCAGTATGTAATTCGCTAGGTCCCTAAAATTTGTTACGAGCGGGTAGGCTCATTTCGGTACACTTTGGGATGCTCCGGTACAACATACCAAATATTGTGGTACCATGTACCAAAATTCCAAAACTCAAAACATATTAGATAAACATAAAATAAAACTTGCAATCATACAAAGTAACAAACATCAGAAACTCAAAATAGGTTACATCAAATCAAAAAACATCAAAAGTCAAAAGTGATGACCCATCCAATTTAGATTCCAGAGTTTCAGATTCCGGAGTTTGAGATTAAAGAAATATAGGAAGATAACTGACAGGGATATAACCTCCATTGAGCTCATGTGTTTCTTCCTTACTTCACAATTGAATTATATTCTTCTAACATTCAATGATTTAGGCACAAAGGTAGTAAAGCAACAACAGAAAGGTACTTTTACTTCTTTTATTTCAAAAAAACCATGATTTTCTAATCAAGAATAGGGGTTCAAGAATAAAAAAGATGAAATGTGATTTTTGATGTTCTGGAAATTAAATTGAATGAAAATTGTGATGGGAGGGAAGCCAAATATAGGCCAAATTACAAACTATGAACTCAATTTTAAAGGGTTGCTCATAATGCAATTGAATATAGAGAGAAACACACGCTAATTGCTTGACTTTTCAAATTCTCAATCACGTACCCCATCGACTGCAAACACATTTTAGAATTAAGGAACCCGTGATCTAAATAACATAGGTACGATTAAATTGCAATTTTAGAACGCTAATTTCAGGTTTAGAAATGCGATCCCGGGCATCCATAGTACACGTTCGTACCACATTTTGGTACGGGCGAATTGGTACATAGATCACGCCCCACTCAACGATTTATGTGACTATGGAAAGAACACGACGTGTCCAAGGGGCAACACGACGTATTTCGTCATCATGGGCTATTGACTTTGACTTTGACCAGAAGTTTGATCAAGGTTGACCATGGGTTATGTTGGGCTATGTTTGGCCCCAATTTGGAAATTTGGGCGAAGCATATGCCTTGGGTGATTATTTGGTTTTGGTCCTTTCAGATTTTGAGTTTGGGCCTTAGTCTTCGGCCAAACTAGGTGAGGGGTAAAATGGTCTTTTTACCTAGATAATGGACCGTTAGACTTATGGTATTGGATTGGACTTATAGTATTGGATTGTTTTGATGTTGATAGTTCGGGGATTTGTCAGCCATCATCCATGGATTTTCTATGCGTTTTAGCAGTGTGAGGTGACTCTTCTCACTATGTTTAGCGGGTCGAAGGAACCAATGCCGGCCCATGGCTTATTATGTTAGGATTATATTTTCCTGCGTAACTCTTGCATGTGTATGTATTGATATGTATGTTGAGCGGGCCCCAATGGTTATTCTATATGCCAGTATCAGGTTATGTATATATGATTTGTATGTGTATGGGGCCCGATATTTGTGCAGTATGCTACTATCTTGGTGATTTTCGCATGTGTCTGAACGTTATTTGATTATATGGTTATATGTTTAGTGGGCGGGGCCCGTTATACGAGTGTAGGCGGGACCCATATCTCATTATCATTCTAGTGTGGGTGGGGCCCATATCTCATTATTATTCGAGTGTAGGCGGGGCCCATATCTCATTATTATTCGAGTGTGGGTGGGGCCTGTATTTCATTAGGCGGGGTGCATTATGCGAGTGTGGGTGGAGCCCGTATCTCATTTAGGTAAGGCCCATTATATGATATGTGTGGTATGTGGTTTCTTGGGGAACTCACTAAGCTTTATACTAACAGTTATCAGTTTATGTTTCAGGTACTTCAGTTTTCAAATGGAAGAGCTCAGGATGATTGCAGAGCACACACCACATGTTCCCACATTTTTTGATTTACTTTGATTCAATGATGTTTTGATAAATGTTGATTACCTTGGTTTTATGGATATGATATGTATTTTGGATTTATTAACCTAAAAACAAAATTATTATGTCATTATTTGTGGGAAATTCCAAGTTGGTATCATAGCCTTGGGTTGACGGATTCGGGCACACTCTCAGGCGTGTCTGAACTGAAACTGAGGATTTGGTAAAGCTTTCAAATATAAATATATTTTTTGAAGGGATTTTTCTAAAAGTAGAAAAGGTATGTGCATGCAATCATCCGAGCTCGAGTAAGTTTCCCAAATTACCCATACATGTTATTTAATGTGCTTTAATCTGTGAATTTATGAATCAGATGCTAGTTAGGTTTGAGGATCTGCTTAGTTTTTGCTTGATAGAATGTTAGGAGAAATGCCTTGTATGCCTATTGTATAAGCTTGTATACTTGCATGCTAGTGCTGATTAGCCAGTGATAGGATGGCCTGTTATGTGATGCCTGGTAGCCTAGGAAGCATGGGATGCTGGATTGGGTATGATTTGTTTGATTAGCGCAATCAGTAGCGGGAGTGGGAGCTCCTAGTATGAGATGTAGCATGTAGGATTGGATACTTGTGATTATTCAGTGGATTAGAGTGTTACTGCACAAATGTTCCTTGGTTTGTGATTTTTGGGACTTGTAAGCGATGTAAGTCAGCTATTGAGTGAATATTTCAAGTCACATGTGGTAGAGGTTGGATAATCTCATAGTGATGGATTTGACCCTATTAGCAAAATGTTGTTTGAGTCTAACCGTTGTAGGGATGAGTATGTTACTCGACAGATTATATAAGCTTTGTCGCATATGATTTTGTTCATGAGGTGGCTAACTGACATTATGAGGAGTCCTTCAGCACCTAATGGAAGGGTGAGGTTGGGAACCAAGAAAAGCAAATGCTTCAATGGGATTTTTGTGCTGGTTAGCGAGTGTGGTGTATGGAATTAAGAAGGTGACTTAGACGATTCAGGAGGATTCTTAAGGAAATTATGGATAGATGTGGAAGGTAGTATTAGGCCATACTACTGAAAGCATATGATCCATACTCGAATCTGTTGGATTAGGTGTCTAAGGCCATAACTATTTTGGTATGTACTTGACCCGATTATGAGCATGGTCCTTTTGGGTTGCCTTCACTAATGCAGCTTGACAGGATGACAATAAGAGAGAGTAGAATTTACTATATAAATAATAAATTTGTACTCAAAATGGTTTTATTAATATATTACAAGTTTGTTATACTATTTGGAAATCATATTATTTAATTAGTATTTACCAGAAATTAATTTAGTATTAATTTGGTGATCAAAAGAGACTAATTAAATAAAAGGGACTGATATTTCAATTAACTGTTAGTTGCTAGTTGGGTTGATGGACTCCATAGAGTGGAGTGGACGAAATATATGGGGAATCCCATGAGATTTCATCCAAAGGGCTCTAAGGAAAGAGTCAATTGGTTGCTTAAGGCTTAAGCAATCATATTAGGGTTTCCACCTAAAACCCTAGCACCCACAAGTATAAATAGACCCCATCACTAAGGGATTTTCAGCCAATGCTTCTAAGAAACCCTAAGGGCCGAAAATCTTCCCTCTTCTAAAGTCATCTTTTTGCTTGAGTGTTTGTGACTCCATTAGAGGTGCAACACTTGAGGCACTAAGCTTTTTAGAGTCAATATCAAGAAGGATTGTGATTGTTATTGCTACATAACAATCAAGGTAATGATTCTAACCGTAATCATATGTTAATTTTAGATTTGTATGCTAGTCAATTTTGGTTTATTGCTTTGGTATTCAATGTTGTATGTTTAGTTAGAAAAACCTAGATCAAAGCAATTAGGGTTGCACGAACATAATATGATTGATGTTATGCTCATATCCCATCAGTGGTATCAGAGCCTAGGTTGTTTTTCTAGTTGAATAGATGCAAAAGTGTACTGCCAAAGGATCAAAAAACGATTTTTTGTTGTCTGCGTTGCCGACTCGGCGAGTCCATCAGTGGACTCGACGAGTAGCCTGAACTTGGCGAGTCAATCAGTGGACTCGGTGAGCTGCCTGAACTCGGCGAGTCCGTCAGTCGACTCGGCAAGTCCAGGGTGTTGTTGATGGGATTTTCGATTTTTTTGACCATATTTTGGTGAGGATAATTGTCAAAACTCGTTTTTCTTGCCAAAATCCGATTTTTTAAATTTGGATGGTTATCCTCATCGAAATTGATGGATTTGGTTAAATATGGATAATATAGGATTATTATTAGTCAAATATTTGACCTAGTAAGTTTGAAAAGTTTCAATTTACACCCTTTAGGTTTTATTGTTCAAATTTGAACTTTAAAAGTTTTAGTTTATGAAATTTAAATAGTTAAACCCAAATATTTTGAAAGGTTTCAAAATTTATCCCTAAGTTTTGGAATTTAAAATTTAATTAAAAGGTATTAATTTTGGAATATTAAATTCTAAGATCCTAGTATTTTGAAAAGTTCAAATTACACCCTTATGGTTTTATTAATTTATATAAGAGTTTAATTAAAAGAGATAATTAATAAATCCATAATTATATGGTTTAAATTAATCAAATTAAAAGTCTAATTTATTAATTAAACCTCATAGTATTTTAAGAGTGTAAAATACACCATTATACTAGATAGAGTTAAAGGTTTAATATTATATATGTATAAGTAAAATATCAGTCTTACCATTAGTAGGCCTCATTCACAAAGTTGGCCTCTAAGGGTTGTTTAAGGAAATTGCCTATAAAATGGCAATTGAATGGGTATCCACTCTTACCCACCGCACTCTTGATTAGTGGAGGTCCGTTAGCCAAACGGGTAGGATAGGATACAACATTCCATTATAAGTATAATGAAATACGAAGTAACTAAAAACTTTTATAAATTCCCAAATCTTAGTTAGTTTAGGAAAAATGTGGAGCTGGTGCTAATCCATGAAATTGCATATTTGCACCTTGTTGGTCATTAGTGGAGCGTGTGTGGTTAACCGGACACTAATATGGGACCAATGAATGATGTCAATGGGTAGTTTGGTGTTTATCATACATCATTGGGGTGTGTGTGGTTAACCGGCACATTGATTAGGTGGTTTGTAACATTGAGAGTATCAGGCTAATTTGCATGGTTATCCACAACTTGTTTGTGATCCTCGGCATTCCAGTCACAAACTTGAAGGGCACACTCAAGATTTAAACATGCCATTGAGAAGTTCAATGAGTCTCAAAAGATCTAGGAGTTTCAATTCATTTAAAACTTTATTTTCAATTTTCGTGTTTCATGGTGGTATTGGTAAATCGTCATTTACCTACTTTCAAATATTCTATAATTTGGATTACGTTGTCCATCTTCCAAAATTATAGAATATTGTAATTGATCCTAGCCTCACTATTTCATTTGGGTGCTATATTGAGTATTTTATCAACTAACTTTAATTTCTCCCGTTTTGTAGATGTCAAAGTTTATCAACTATGATCTTCCTGAATCCATTGGAAAAAGTTTTCCACTTGAAGATGATGTTCCATGATTGGAATATGGAAAGGGAAATCGTGCTTCACTTCCTCCACCTCCTCCAACAATTCTCCCTGACCCACATGTTCGAAGACTTAAAAAGTTCAATGTCACTCAAGCCCTATTAGCGAAAAGACACGAAGATGGAAAGTGGGTATGCGCTCATGTCTTGGATAAGAAGTTGCGTATTGATAGATTGGGAATGTTGGGTGTCGATGTCTCGGGGAAGTTGGCTGTTGACTTGTTTCTTCAGTCACTTCCAAAATCGTATGGTAAGTTTGTTAGAGAGTACTATATGATGGACCACGACGTGACCCTTATTGATTTGACTTATTTGCTTATTGCTGCTGAATATGATAATTCAATATCCCAACCTTCTATGGGAAATGGCAGCATTGGAAGTCCAGAAAAGCTTTCTCTACACAAGAGAAAGGCTGAGTCTGAGATAGTCCCGTGTACCATTCCAGAAGAATCCATATGTTTCTATTGCCAAAATAGGGGGCATTGGTTATGAAGCTTCCTGACTACCTGAGAGATCTAAGAGATGTGAGAGTCAAGATGTATGACTCTGCTTCAGGTAAAATCCACTATCTAACTCTATTAAGTTCCTGTTTGTAGATTCTTAATACATGATGTGATAAGATTACATTTTGATGTTTTGTAGGATCGAAGAAAAGAAAGGAAGCTTAAAGGAAGAACTGAGTTGAGTCTGATCGCGAAGAAATGGATTTCGATCGCATGATTTGATGATTGGATTTTTGTAGTTGCTACTCTTAGTGTTATGATAGATTGCTTAGGAATATGTAATAATATAGTTTTCATTCGAATTTGTGTTATAAGGAAAAGTTTTCCACACCTTTTATAAATAAAATAAATTTTGAGTTTTGTCTTATTTATATCTCCTTGAAATACCATTTGTGAAAATTGATTATTGTGTATTTCTATTATAAGCAATATTAAGTGGATGTGATTCTTAGTTATGTTATTTATGGTAGTTTCACAATTTTCTAAGTAAGGAAAGATTCCTATCACCCAAGTTTCAATTGGACAAAATCCTAGAATCATATGATTTGAGTCATGTGATGTCCGGTACTTAGAAAATTAAGATTAATTCCTTTTTCACATAAGTATGTGAGTCAAGTGAAAGACTAGGAGATCTGGTACGCAATGTTGTGCATTGGTCAAGTCCACCACAAATAACAATAAGATTATACGTCATGATTTACTAAAAGTCTAGTAAATGTGGTTATGCTTACAAGATTAAGTGTAATTCTGAATCATTGAAAAGTTTCAATGAATGGAAGAACGAATAAGAAGAATTAGTTAGGCAGAAAGATAAAAGTTTCTCCAATCTGAAAAGATGGGAGAGTACTTTAGTATCATGTTTTATGATCATCTTATTGATTATGAAACCATATCACAATTGATCCTCTAAGGACACCTTAGTGCACTAGTATGGCTAAGAAGAAGAATCGACAATTGTTGAACTGGTTAAATCAAAAGGATGACTCATACTTCGTTCCAAAATCAAGTCTTAGAGTCATACTCCAAGATTGTGATGTGAGTGACACATTTTAATATGTTTTAACACACTCATCAAATGTGAAGTAGAAAATGTGTTTTTCTTACTCTTTCACGTTTGAAATTGGTAAATTGTGATGTTTTGGATAAGACAAAGACCAACCAATACCAATTATGTGTAGTGCTTGTCTTGATAGGAATCCACACTAACACTTGAATATATGTTTGTCAAGAAATTTTTCTTGACAAGAGAATCTTATATGTCAAGAGGTCAGTAGGAGTCTAAATGATCTTGAAAAGTTTCAAGAACTAATCAAGAGTAAACCTATAATTAAACACTAGCACACGACTTGAGGTTTGTAACCTATTGTGCAGACATATTCTTTTTTCTGTGCCATTCCAGTTTGGTTAACTATACATGTGATTTCTATGAGTTCCCAATTGATTGCGTCGAGGCAAAACACTTTGGTCAATGGAAAGTAGATTGATAGGTAGGGGTGAGCTGCTTAGTAACTTGGAAGCAATGGTGGGACCCTTGATCGCAAGCAATTTAGAATGAACAAGTTTTGTCCATTAGAGTTTGGATTTGTCACAAACATTATCTTATGATTATGGTTATGAAAAATTCACATGGATAGGAACACATACACCATAAAATCTAAGTGATAAGGTTTCTTTCCGCTTCATGAAAATGATTGTGAGGAAATGCTTTCACTAAGAGAGATTTTAAGGAGATAGCAATTGTGATATTTGCATTTTCAAATTCGATTATGATTATGGCATCCTTCTTCATAGTTCGAATTGTGAGATTTGGCAATTATTTTAAACATTTATGACTTATTGCTATAAGTGTTGAAATTATTTAAACACACATATGAGTTATCTAAGGAAAGTTGTATGAGTTTGAGAAGCTTAGATAAAGGCTTATAAAAGCATATCGTATTAGAAATATGAACTTTAGAAGTCAATAAGTATTGCTTGCTAGAAGTACAACTGTTTTCTGAATACATGTAAAAGCTAGTGGGAGCATAAATTTTATGATGGTATGGATATAATCATCATGTTAGTGGGAGCATGATTAGTAATTTAAGTATTGCAAGTTAGTAATATTAATCATAGAAAACAGAAGGTTTCACTTTGCAAAGTTGCAAGGGGTTGAAAAAAAGGTTTTCTATAATTAAGGGAGAGAATATTATACTTCGTTTCAAAATCTAAAAGCTTGGATCGAGAAATTTTAATCAAATTTAGTCAAAGGACATATATGGATGCTATGTTTAAAAGATTCAACATTAAGGAATTCTATATATGGCAATATTAAAGCAAGAAACTGGTAAAGTATCACGTTTTTCATTATGAATGGTGTCCCATACGCTTTAGGTATAAGATCAATTGCATATGTTGTAATATTCGAACGTTCTAAAATTTTCAAATGCCAAGGGCATTAAGAGGGAAAAATGACTAAAACCGAATTTGACAAAAAAAAAATTAAACAACTGTCAAGGACGATCTAAGGTTCGCCAAGGATGATCACTTGTGGGGAGTTGGAAGTATAGAAACTGATGGACCATATTGATATTATTATGAATAGATAAGACTCTATTTAGAATGAGTTGTGATATGGAAAATATGGAAATGTTTCCATATTGGGAGTTGCACGTTAAGAATCTATGTCAAGATACGAAATTTTTATGCAAGAAGGATGTTCAAAGAAATGTACTTTGAATTTGAGACTTCATATCAATGGAATTGCTTTGTAACAATCTCCAATAGAGCACTTTATAATATCATTGGAAAAGTCTTGGTGGCTTTGGTGCTATGACATTACGAAATGATCGTTGCATAAAATGTTATAATCTAACATATTTTAATAGTGATAAGAATCTTGTATTCTTACATTGGGCTCAAACCATGGAAATAGGGTATTTGCACTGATTGCGTATGCCCAATGTACTCAATTTACACCCAACGTACTCCAACATACTAAAATATGCCCAACATACTCAATTTACACCCGTCGTAATAGATTAAGCCCAAAACATTCCTAACTTCAAACGATCATAACTTCTTTGTTCCAACTCCGTTTTTGATGATCTTTATATCCACGAAAATGTATTAAGGAGCTCTACAACCTTATTTAATTACTTTTAACTTAAAAAATATCAAACTAAAATACATAATTCATAAAAGAAGTCTGAAACACTAATTTCCTATTTTACCCTTTGACTCCAAAGCACAAACCGAACCGTTGGATCACATAACTACATTACACATATCCAAATTGGCCTAAACCTCTCTTCCCTCAAAGCTCGAAGCCTTATGATACTTGATCTTCGGGTCACGGCCTCGTGAAACATTCCAAAAATCAACACCAAAAATTTCATTTTTAAATCATTAATTAAACCGTAGTTAAAAAAAATCATTTCATCAAAACAGAAATAGTAGTATCTTAAAACATCATAATCAGTGTACCCATATCAAAACACATGTCAAAAATATCATAGTAACATCCCAAGCTACACATCATGATGTGTGCAATGCGGTCATCCTGAGCCCTTCCCTTTGCTACTAGAAGTACCTGAAACCAAAACTGAAAACTATAAGCATGAAGCTTAGCGATTCTCCCCAAACTACCACATACCATACACATAACAAACAACTAGGATATACGGGCGTTACCCACACTCAAGAAGATATGGGCCTTACCCACACTCGACTATCTAGAGATACGGGCCTAGCCCACACTTGGCTACTAAGAGATACTAGCCTTGCCCACACTTAGCTACCAAGAGATACAGGTCTCGCCCACACTCGGCTACTAAGAACACATATAAGTATCACACATATAACAAGTATAATCAAATCTATCAATCCCTATCCATACTTAAATAATGCTAAGATACGGGCCCTGACCACACTTAGCTACTAATCAGCACACATAATATACACGTACCGTCCTTGGTGCCTTCGACCCATTCAAACCAAGAAGAAACTCGCCTCACAAAGCTGAATGTAAAATCTCACGGTAATAAATCTCTAGCGGGTGCTCTGATGACTCCCTGAGCTATCAGTATAAAATAACACTTAGTCAAAACTCAATAATTCTTCTTAGGGTAAAATGACCATTTTACCCCTAATCTAATTCGAACCATAACCTAGGCCCAAATCCATAATATCAATGGTCCAATTCTATATAGCCTTTCCAAGCCCACTAATGGCCTACTTATGGCCTAATTTTCTAAATTGGTCCCAACTCCTCAAATGGGAATTCCCTTAAGCCCAAACATATTCTCGACCCAATTAACTGATTTCTCATGGCCCAATATGGCCCAAAATAACAAAGTCCATGCATTGGCCCAAACCCAGGCCTAATTGTTGAAAACTCATGTCCAGTGAGTACAAGGGGCGTACTCCTTTGTATAGTAGGCATATAGCTTGCATGGCTTGTACGTTTTGCGTACGAGCTTGTACACCCAACGTACTAACCTGTTAAGCTAGAAACTCCAAAAAGGCTTAATCCCTTAAGACCTTAAGCTCCAAATGCAAATCTGAGCCCAATAAAGTGTCTTAACCTATAACGTCGATTACTTGGTGGCTTGCAAACCACCAAAAGGACCCAAACTTGAAATATGGCAATCAACTTCCATAGAAATGACTAAAACTCATGCATGGCCACAAATAAGACCTTCAAGATGGTAAATTTTCTATCTTTGGGACTCATATAGCACTAAGGGTGGCAACACTAAAACTAGAAACAAATTTGGACCATAAAAATCCATTCTTGTGACCAAAAGGTCCAAAACACCATTACCATGGATCTAAGCATACATGAGGCAAGTTGTGAACTTTTTACCTCAAATGAGTACTAGATGATGATGTTATCTCAGATCCTTGAGCTTAAGCTACACAAGTTCTTCTTCACCAACTCCTTTTTTATCCTTCCAAGCTTCAAGCCACGAAAATGAATTCACAAGATCAAAATCACACAAAAATGATGAATGTTAGGCTTTCTAGGGTTTCTAAGTTTGAGAGGCTGGTAAGGAGGCTAGGGTTTGGGACATAATGATGTATTTATATGACTTAAACCCTAAAAATTAGGGTTTTGGGTCAGCTCGCGTACGCTGCACGTATGCACATCAACCCCCGTATCCAATGGTGCCACTACACCCCGCGTACGCCATGCTTATGCCCAACCTACGTCTGTAGTCGGCCCACTCAATAACGTCCCAACTCAAATAGTCCAAAATTACTCTCATAGTCCAACAATTAATTACAAAAAATAAATAATTTAACATTACCTCGAACCACGGATGTTACAGCCTGAATTGTGAAATGACTCGAAACAAGGTGTTACAATATTGATCTTCATTGACTTTGTACTTGACATCTTCAATCATCACGATCCAAAAATCATAATCCAAACATACCATCTTTGATCAATTAACAAAAGGATCACGAGAACTTGGATATTACTAGCAAGGGAAAGTGAATTTGAAAGAAATCTTTTGAGAGAGAAAGCAAAATTTGAAGGAATTTCTAAAGAAGGAAAGCAAAATTAATCAAAATTTTAGCGAGAGAATGTGATTTCGACATGAATTTTAAAGAGAGAAAGCGAAAAGAACATGAATTCTAGAGAGGAAAAATCAAATTTAAATGAAGATCAAAGAACAATTCGATTGCTCGAATCGAAAATACTCTAAAAATGAAGAACTTACAACAATTTATGATTCACCAAATCATGTTTCATGGATTAATTTCTTGAAAACTTCAAAAACACCCGCTTGGATATTAATTGTAGTGATTCGATTATGATGATGAATGCAGAATTGTAATGATCAAGCGAATCTAAAGCAATATTGAAGAACACACAATGTAAGTAATCTCGTTAGATCTAGTAAGCTATTACAAAATGGGTTATGTAATAATTCTATGTCTAGACTAATCTCTCAAAATGGTTCTTACATAAAATAATAGTTACTCACTTTCTATTTATAGGAAACGCCAAACCCATTACACATCACAAGAGGGTAAGCCATATCCAAAAAAAAAACTTTACACCCTAACATTTTTAAAAAGCCAATAAACACTTCAAGGAGCAATCCCAAACAAGCCTAAAGTGGTGAATTGATAAATGGCGACTATATTGAGTAATTGAAGATTGTATTTATTTTTTTATTTGACAAAATGTGTGAATCCCGATTATAATCATTTTACGCTTGAAGTAAACATTTATTTAAAGGGAAAAAGAAAAACAAAATGCACACAAACACTATATATTTATGCAACATCAATCTGAATTATAGAATGCATGCTAATTATACCTACATCTCTTTGCTTTCCCAAAGTTAACACTAAAAACCATTTAACAAAAAGAAACACCAACATATATCTCAACATATTAACTCTTATTTCCAATAAGTTCATTAGATAAAAATGAAAAATCAACTTGATTTCCTTAGTTTTTGTCTTGATAAAAATCTTGAAACCATTTAAAAAACAAAAACTAACTTTGAAAACAAGAAACAACTATTGAAGCCACAGTACTACTCGTGCAGCATAAATGTACAAATAACAAAGCATTCGGTTTTCACATACTACAATGTGTAAGAGTGAGTGTATTTGTTCCAGAACTTGTAGTCTCCCCCCTCGTGTAACTTTGGATGATTGTGCTTTGTTTCTTGCCCTACAAATACACAGTTTTTAACCATTATTATAGAGGGCGTTTTAGTCATTTCCACATTACCACTAAGCCTATTTTAGTCATTTTGCACACACCTATAATAATTCACTAGACCATACAATAAAAAGGATTCTATGTTCTAACTAGCGACATACACAAGATTCACATAGTTACTATGTATCATTTATAGTTATTGTTTAAGTTTTGAACAGTTATAATCTATTATTACGTTATATGAAAATAGTTATACACTATGTTATTTTAATACCCATTACAAAATTTTCTGCTAGTTAATTTATACCCATTAATTGTATAAATTTGGTTTATTTTTACCTAGGATAGTGTGGGGTGACATTGGGTACTTTAGCTTTATTGAAAGTACCATTCTTCCCAAGAGAAGCGTGTGAGAAAAGTGATTTCCATGAGTGGAGTATTGAATCACCATTCAATAAAGAAACATTTAAAATTCGGTGCTAGTTTTTTGATGTTACAATTTTTAAATTTTTTTTTTTATCTGAGGCTATGACCCGATAAAAAATTCCTTTTTATGTCGAAGTCTTTTTTAAAACATATATGGAATTAGGAGTCGATTAAGAATAATGTTTTTTTTTAATATTTTTTGTTATTTAATGTAATTAAACCCACATAATGCAAGAAATTTATCTTTTTATTTTGTCACATTGTAATAAGATATTGATTTCAAGATCTTATTCTTCTTGAAATCATTGCATTTTTTTTCTTGAATTAACAAACATAGATTATATTATTTAATGGCCATGAGAAGGGAATGTTTGACGCCTAATTGTCCTAACTTTTAAGCACCATGAAAAATGAAAGAAATCATATAAATCCATCAAGAAACTACAAAATTCAAGAACACATGAATCTAAAAAGAACCCATTAAAGATTTCTTTGTTATATCATGTGGGTGCATAATAATTTTAATTAATTTCAAAAAAAGTTTAATTTTTTGGAGTGATACTATACAATAATCCCCATAATCTCCATCTCTTAATACTTTTTAATAATATAGCAAATGCTTGATTTAAGCAACAAAAGATTAAAGGGGAACAACATCAACCATCATTTCTCTCTCTCCTCAATAATTTTACCTTTATTTGTTGGTTGCTTTATTTTAGTTTAAAGTTTACTCAAAATTGTCAGGGCAAATGAGAAAAAAATAATATTTTTTTTAATTCCCTTTTTTGCCCCTGTCCCATAGCCAGGCATGCTTCTTCTCTTTATACTACAAAAAAACAACACAAAAGAACTCAGCCTGCTTTTTCTTGGGTCTATCAGATGATTGTGTAAATTTTATAAACACACCAATGCAACTTCATTCAACAATATAAAGATCGATTTCGAAATTCGAATCATTCCAAGAATTGAAGTCATAAGTTTCCATTGAAATGAGAGTGAAACGAAAGATCGCTGATTTCTTGTTCTTGATATGTTTCTTGACGTTTTCGAGTTGTTCTAATGGCTTGCTTTCTCCTAAAGGTGTCAACTTTGAAGGTAAATTTGTTTCTTTTTTCATGAATTCGACTTCTTCGAAGGTTAAAATCGAGATTTTACATCTGGGTTTTTGAATTTTCAGTGCAAGCGTTAATGGGTATAAAAGCTTCGTTAATGGATCCTCATGGTGTTCTTGAGAATTGGGATGCTGATTCTGTTGATCCATGTAGTTGGACTATGGTTACTTGTTCTTCGGAATCTTTAGTCATTGGATTGTAAGTGTTTAAGTGTTTCTTCACACACTTATAGTGTTTTAGTGTAATAGTGTGTGTGTTTATGAGATTAAATATTTAAATATTTAAAAACTTTTTTTCGTACGATCATTTTCAGGGGAACACCTTCGCAGAATCTATCGGGTAAACTTTCATCAGCCATAGGCAATCTAACCAATCTTCAAATTGTGTAAGTGTCAAAATCAAATCATTTCAAAATCTATGAAATAGTCAAAATAAGTCAAATGGGTATCATTTAATTCAACTTAATGATTGATTTTGATGCAGATTGTTACAAAATAATAACATCACAGGGCCAATCCCTAAAGAAATTGGTGAATTAAAGAAGCTTCAAACAATCGATCTTTCTGATAACCAATTCACTAATGAAATCCCTTCTTCTTTAGGCCACTTGACAAATCTCCAATACATGTAACGTTTTTTAAATTATAGCAAATTAAAATTCTTTTTATGATAATGTTGTTATAATTATCTTAATTTCGTTTTTTTTTTTTAACTTATTCAGGAGGCTTAATAACAACAGTCTTTCAGGACCAATTCCACAATTAGTTGCTAACATGACACGACTTGCCT
The DNA here is from genome assembly GCF_052625555.1 of Lactuca saligna. NCBI lineage: Eukaryota > Viridiplantae > Streptophyta > Magnoliopsida > Asterales > Asteraceae > Lactuca > Lactuca saligna. The sequence goes on from NC_136419.1 coordinate 107,229,910, forward strand.
TTGTGTAAGATTCCTTTACTCTTGATTAAGATCATAATGTGGGACCCACAATAGGGTAATTGGTTTAAAAAGTAACAAGTTATTCAGGAAAGCAGTGATTTAATAAGAAAAAATCTAAAAAGTACAATGTTGTAATAGAACTCAAGAAGTAATGTAAGTGAAGTACAATATTGTAATTATAAAGTAGTATGTTATAATAAGAAAAAAATTACATTTTTGGTCCATGGGTATGGTTGATTATTTAATTTTGATTCAAAAAGTTTTATCTTGCAATATTAGTCCATATTTAAGGTTCATGTAACTACATGTTTTTTGTTTTTGTTCAAACTTAAAAAAAAAAAATATATTTTGTCCCTAAGTATAATAGCATCTTGTAATTTTGATACCAAAAATATTATTATTTTAATTACTAAAAACATTTTAAAAGAAAACTAAAAAGAGGACAACGTATGCAAGAAAAAACATTAAAGGAGAAGAATTGAAAAAATCGGCTATATATATGGACCTCTTTTACTTGAAATACTAAATACAATGTTGTAATAAAAAAATAAAACTGAAAAATATATTGTATTTTTTGTATATACCGTTTATAAAAAACCCTTAAAAATTCTTATATATGTTGTATTCTTGTGCATGGGTAATCATTTTTTTAACAATATTATTTTAACATTACCTATTCATGTTTTGTTTTAGTGACTTGTCCTTCAACAACTTAAGTGGCCCTGTTCCCAGGTTTCCTTCCAAGACCTTCAAGTAAGCTAACTATTAACCCCCCCCCCCCCCCCCCCCCCCCCCCCCCCAAACAAAATTGGATATCTAATGGTTGTGTATGCAATATCTATTTCAGCATTGTTGGGAACCCTTTAATATGCCAAACAGGGTCCGAGGAAGAATGTTATGGAATGACACTCTTGCCCATGTCCATGACTTTAAACACTACTAATCAAGGTACAATATTGTGCACATTTTATTGATTTAACAAATAAAATAGTGTTCCTAAGTATCTATAGTGTAAGATTTTCATTTCTTCTATTCTTTTTGAAGCTAATGGCACTTTGCCAAAATCAAAAGGTCACAAAATCGCTCTTGCCATTAGTACAAGCCTCGGATGCATCTCTTTGCTCATCTTTGGACTCGCGCTCATTTGGTGGAGGCGACGACATAATCAAGAACCCTTCTTTGATGTCAAAGGTTTGTTTATCATTATACTCTCACTAGTTAACTGTCAACTGTCAATTGTCACCTGTTAACTGTCACTTGTCACCTATCAAAATATTAAAATGTTACCCGTTAAGTTGTAAACTGCTATCTATCATCTGTCAGCTATCACAAATCAAACTGACAAATATCAATTGTCAACTGTTAACTTTCAACTTTCACCTGTCACCTGTCAAAATGTTAAAATTTTACCGGTTATGAATTATAGATTGTCATCGGTCAAACTATTAAAAATTTATCCGTTAACTGTGAATTATCATATGTTATTTTGTCATTTGTCACCTGTCATGTATCAATTGTGTGGCAATTCAAACTGTCAACTACTAACTACTAACTTCCATCACCACTTAACTAACTTTTGTCATCTGTTGCCGGTCAAAATGTTAAAATGTTATCTGTTAACTGTGAATTTATTTGTCATATGTCATCTATCACCTGACTCGAATCACATTGTCAAATGTCAAACTGTCAACTGTGAACTACTATTAACTGCTAACTTCTAACGTTCTTGACAATGCAGATAGGCATCATGAGGAAGTTTCCCTCGGAAATCTAAGGAAGTTCACATTTAGGGAACTTCAAAGCGCAACACACAACTTCAGCAACAAGAACATATTAGGGAAAGGAGGCTTCGGGCACGTTTACAAGGGTCAACTCCAAGACGGGAGTTATGTGGCGGTGAAGCGCCTCAAAGATGGCGGTGCCGCCGGCGGAGAACGCCAGTTCCAAACGGAAGTTGAGATGATCAGCCTGGCAGTTCACCGGAATCTCCTCAGATTATATGGTTTCTGTATGACCCCAACTGAAAAACTCTTAGTCTACCCTTACATGTCAAATGGAAGCGTTGCCTCTCGTCTTAAAGGTACATACATTGATACATAATCCACCATTTTTTCTCCATTATCAAACCTGCAACTCATCGTATAAGTTTCTAGAAGTTAAAATCTCGATTTCATTGCATGATTTTATCAGCGAAACCAGTTTTGGATTGGGGAATAAGGAAGAAGATCGCATTAGGAGCTGCGAGAGGATTGTTGTATCTTCATGAACAGTGTGATCCGAAGATTATTCATCGCGATGTGAAAGCTGCGAATATATTGCTCGATGACTTTTGTGAAGCGGTTGTTGGTGATTTCGGGTTAGCGAAGCTTTTGGATCATCAAGATTCTCATGTAACGACGGCGGTGCGTGGAACCGTCGGCCATATTGCGCCGGAGTATCTCTCCACCGGCCAGTCGTCGGAGAAGACGGATGTTTTTGGGTTTGGGATCCTTCTTCTAGAACTGTTAACTGGACAACGAGCTTTGGAATTCGGGAAAGCAGCTAACCAAAAAGGAGCAATGCTTGACTGGGTAATTAGCTTACGTTGTTCTTCATCTCCGGCGAGTTAATTACCATCGCCGGAAAATCAAGATTCCGACTTTCTTTTCTTAACGGGAATTAATAGTTTAATACTATGATTTTGTTTTTTCAGGTGAAAAAGATTCATGTAGAGAAGAAGCTGGATTTGTTAGTTGATAAAGATTTAAAGAACAATTACGATAGGATTGAGTTAGAGGAAATCGTGAAAGTGGCGTTGTTGTGTACCCAATATCTTCCCGGCCACCGGCCTAAGATGTCGGAAGTTGTACGGATGTTGGAAGGGGATGGACTTGCGGAGAGATGGGAAGCTTCGCAGGGTGTTGAGTCGAGTTCAAAGTTTCGGACGCCGGAGTTGTCGTCGTCGGAGCGGTATTCTGACCTCACCGATGACTCTTCTTTGCTTGGACAAGCGATAGAACTCTCGGGGCCTAGATGAATCTTTAATTTGAAATAGGAATTATGGGAAAAAAAAAAAGCAGGGTTTGTAAAGGTTTAAATTTTCAAGTGTAGTAAATTTTGTATTTGAGTTATAAAAAAAGTAGTGTATTTTAATATACTATCAAGCATATAGGTTCATTTTTTATTTTTAATTTCTTAGGAAAAAAAGTTAATTTTTTGTTTTGTTTTGTTTTTGTTTTTTTTTTCCAAGTCACACCAAAATTTCCTTGTGTCATATTATTATTATTATTATTATTATTATTATTATTATTAATGTTTGAGAGTTCCAAGTCTTTATTTTATATTTTAGTTAATTATATAAATCGTTCAAGTGATTTACCAAAAATTAAATAGTGTATTCCTAACTTGGAAGTTTAACCTTTTGTGTCCATGTGTTTGTATTTGTTGTGGATTACATATTAAATTAGAGTTGTTGATAGGTCATAAGTAGATTTTTTATGTTTCAGGTAGGTCGAGTATTTTCTAATAAAAAATAATCGATAAACAAACTAAAATGAAATTTGGGTATTCAGGTATTGCCCTATGGAAGTTGTTAAAACTTATAAGAAAGAAAAACATGTTACTTGAACTGTAGTGACTAACACTGTAACTATCTTTTCAATAGACAATAAGAAGTAAGGACGTACGAAGCACAAGGAACACCAATTTTGTGAATGAGAATAATGCATTAGCCAAAATATATGAAAACAGTACGGAGGCTGTTGTTGTGTTCCTTAACATGAGTAAATTAGATTGTAGTACTTCTTAACAAGAGAAAATACCCTTTTGATGCCCCTTTTGATGCCAAATGTACATACTTTTACTTATCTGAATGCAATAAAACAAATTTTACATCACTTTAAATGTTGTAGTTTAACATATTGTGTAGTTACTTACTATTGTCACAATATGAAAATCATAGTAGAAACTTAAATCTAAATTTGAATGTGTGTGACTACTGATCAATAAATCATAGTAGAAACACAAATGCCTAATTTATTATGTATTGTTGCTATACGAGCTCTCAAAATCCGAGGCTTGGTGTAAGAAAATTGGCTCCGTTAGTGGGGCAAACTTTATTTTAGTTGGCATTACAAACAACAAATCAGAAAATCTTTTAATTGTCGCGAAGACTGAAAAAATATTGGAAAATTTAGAGAAATGAGAGTTCTATAATTTCACTAATATGTTTACTAATCCATATTATACAACATCAACAACAATATCCACATATATTCCATAAAATAGAAGACAATCTAACCAAAGAATCAAATAGCAAACCCTCTAAAATTTGAAATCATTAACAAGAAACCAATAAGCAATCCACTTACTTTGAAACTAATAGATAAGCAGTAAAATGGTGACGAGTGGACGACAGGTGGTGAGTGGTGACGATGTCTTCTTGACTTTATGGTGGTAATGAGTAATGACGATGGCCTCTAAAGAAAACAATTTGCTATCATCAGGTAGAGAAAAGAGAAAAAGAGTAAGAGATGCATGCTATCGAATATTACTTAATGAATTTTTTTGTTAAATCAGGTATTCGGATATAGTTGAAAGTACAGAAGCTTAGTAACATACATTATACATGAACTTATATAAAATTGGGTTAACTGAATACCCAAAATTATATGTCTAAAAACCTATAAACATAAACCCGACCTAATCTACCCGAATTCAAAACGGGTCAATTAGTTATTTCGGGTATCAGTTATTTTCGATATGCCTAGTCCTCATGTCTTATGTCTTCGCCTTCTCGATTACCTGATCATTTTGACTAATGTAGAACTAGAGTTTTGAACAAAACCTAAGGTTAAGTAGAAAAGTGGGTAAAAGAGTGTAGGAGGTAATATACGACGACAAATCGTATATTGAATTGAATCAATGAAATAAACTGATCAATCTATTATATGTCTAATTAACTCGAGCCAAACACTAGTAACTCGTAAGTTTGTCCGCTTGATCACCGAATAAATAAACTAGTTTGTTAAAGGATTAATTTAGTGAATACAAATTTGGTCATCTTAGGAATCGGTAACTAAAGAAACTAAAATCCATTGCACTTCCATAAATTCACCATAATAACTAGTAAACCCGAAGCTAAACGAAAGTCTCTTACTCACATTGGTTAATTAATCGTTGTTCTCTTGCCTTAGTTTAGTTTTAGCTCAATTAATTGATAATTAATTAGTTTGATAATTTACGTATCTAGTCTTGCAAAACTAGGAAAACAAAACCTTTTATAATTTTATTAGTAAGTAGTAAATAGCGGAATAAAGTTAGCCAAAACACCATTCCTTGAGTTTGACATTTGTTCTTATCATAGCTATACTTTCACACGATTAGGTACACTGCCTAGTGTGTTTAATAGTCTACTGCAAGAAACATTAGTTTTATCAATTTGAAAGTTGAACATATACATATATATATATATATATATATATATATATATATATATATATATACACACACACACACACACACATTAAATACACATCGGTCCACAACTTGACTGAAACCCTAAAATTCAAAGAAAGTCAACACCCAACGCGTACACTGGTTTTACATCCCTCTATGCTCGGCGTACAGCTAAACATACATGTATTGGGGACTCAAGGCGCTACGTTGTGTGTAGGTGGGAGTACACTCGGCATACTCCCCATACTTCCATTCTTCGAAACGTATGGTCTTAACTCGTTAAGACAATTGCTATAATTTCATGTCTGGGCTAACTAGAGCCTATTACTCCACAAAGTTGATGGCTTTAAGCCTTAGGGTGGCTGAACAAGTCTTAAGTTCACAAACTCTAACCTCTTAAACATAATGGTCCACATATCTCAAGCATGGAGAGGTTTTGACGACCAAGATCACATTTTTATGAATCTAAACATCCAAATACACCTAAAAGAACAAGATTTATGCTCTAAAGTTCATCAAACTCATAAAGCTTCAAACTTGGGACATAAAACCCTAGAAATGGACCCAAAACATGAACTAATCAAAACAATGAACAAGATTCGATCTTGATACCTTTGGATGATGCACAAACAATAGAAGAACTCAGATCTAAGAGCTTGAACACCAGATATCCTTCCTTCAAGGCTCCTCCTTCACAAAAGAACTCCACAAAGAACACTCAATAAGCCACAAGAACTCACACAAACTATGAAAATGAGATTTAGGGTTTGGGGGAAATTGGAGGTTGGAAATGGTGGTTGGAAATGAGGTCGTCGTGTTCCTTAAATAGGGGTACACAAGGCATTAGGGTTCTCAATTTGAGCCTAGTACGCCCAACGTACCCTTTGGTACCCCAACGAACTAGTTGGCCTCTGCGTCAATTCAAGCACATGAGTACGCTGAGCCTACACATGTGTACACCCCACATACTCAACTGCCACCATTTCTCAAATAAGGACTTTCCTTGACAAATGAAATGAAATTTAAGGTCATCGATGTATACCTATTTTTCGATGTTACAATTCTCCCCCACTAGGATCCGACTTCACTCTTGAAGTCATCCTTTGTAAAAAACTCTAGGTACTGCTCGGGCATCTCGGACTCCAGCTCCCAAGTCCACTATGAACCTCTACGGTGCTGCCACTGAACTTTAACCAAGTGCACCTCCTTGTTCCTCAAGGTCTTTACTCTTATCCAATATCACTATCAGCCTCTCAATATAATTCAGGCGATCATCAACCTGAATGTCCTCTAAAGGAACCATTGTCGTCTCATCGGCTAAACACTTCCTCAACTGGGGTACATGGAAGGTGTCATGAATCTAGCTCAACTCCTCAGGAGGCTCTAACCGATAAGCTACCTTGCCCACTCGAGCAATCACTCTGAAAGCACCAATGAATCTAGGGCCCATCTTGCCTTGCTTCCTGAATCAGATGACCCCTTTCCATGGGGATACCAAAGTCACTGACCTGGAACTCTTGCTCGAAACGCCTTCGATATACATAACTCTTCTAACGAATTTGCACCACCAGCAACCTCTATCTCACCTGCTAGATATGCTCTGGCGTCTTGAGCACTATCTTCGTGCTCCCCATAACTCTCTATCCGGACTCCCCCCAACATATAGGAGTCGGACATCTCCTCCCATATAGAAGCTCAAAGGGAGGCATCCCAATGCTGGAATGATGGTTGTTGTTGTATGAAAACTCATCCAATGGAAGATCGGAATCCCAACTCCCACCAAAGTCCATAACACAAGTGTGTAGCATATCCTCGAGCGTCTGAATCGTCCACTCACTCTGCTCTTCTGTCTGCGGATGGTATGCGGTGGTAAAATGTAGTCGGGTACCCAATCCTTATGAAATTTCTTCCTGAATCTAGAAGTAAAATGCACATCACGGCCAGAAACTATCGATATGGGTACTCCGTGTCGAGCCACCACCCCTCAAACATAGACCTCAACTAATTTCTTTGCAAAAGTGTTCTCAATGATAGCCAAAAAGTGATAACTCTTGGGATTGATGGAGCCTGAACCTCAGGTAACCACCATATTCTCTGAAACATAAACATGGAAATAATCAGGGACCGAATAAAACGTACACACACGTACACATCCCTACATGCTCCTTAGTATCCTAGGATTCCTCCTTGAGTCGCGTACAAATTCGGTGCTTCAGTAGTACGAGCCCAAAACTACCTTCCACACCAAACCGTATTTGTCCCAACTCATCCTCTTGAGACCCTAATTCACAAGCACTATTTGTTAACCGGTCCACTATCACCCAGATTGTGTCCACACCCATCGCAATCATCTGTAATTTGGTAATAAAATCCATAGAAATATGTTCCCACTTCCGAAGAGGAACCTCCAGAGGCTGCAACTTACAATGAGGGCGTTGGTGCTCTGCCTTGACCTTGAGACATGTCAAACATCTCTCAACAACCCATGCCACGTCTTTATTCATATAGGGCTACCAATAATTGTGTTTCAAATCCAGATACATCTTCGTGGCCCCATGATGGATGGAAAACCTGAACTTATGGGCCTCCTCCATCAAAATTTGTCGGGCCGCACCCGTATACGACACCTACATCCACCCATGGAAGTTCATAAGCCCCTTAAAATCCAAAAGTTGTTTGATCACCCTCTCCCTCTTGCGGTTTTCTAGTCTCATGGCCACCGCCCGGGCCTCTCGGATGACATCTAGGATAGGAGTCATCACTGTCATCCTCATACATACATCTCGAATCGGGGAATTCGCTGCTCTGCGGCTCAGGGCATCAGCTACCACATTAGCCTTGCCTGGATGATACAAAATCTCACAATCGTAGTCCTTCACCACATCCAACCACCTCTTTTGCCTCATATTCAGGTTGGGCTAATCAATAAGGTACCTCATGTTCTTATGGTTCGCGTATATGGTACACCGGGCACCAAAGAGATAATGACACCAAATCTTGAGGGAAAACACTACTACTCCCAACTCCAAATCATGAGTGGGATATCTTGTCTCATGAGGATTCAGCTGCCTCGATGCATATGCTATCACGTGCCCTTTCTGCATCAATACAACACCCAGTCTCGATATAGATGCATGAGAGTAGACCACAAAGTCATCCACCTCCTCTGGGAGGGCTAGCACTGGAGCCTCACACAACCTCTGGCAAAGAGTCTTGAATAATGCCTACTGTGTAGCCCCCCAAGTAAAAACGACACCCTTTCTGGTTAATTTGGTGAGAGGAACAGCAAGCTTGAAGGTATCTCTGATAAATATTCGATAATAACCTACCAAGCCAATGAAACTTCTGATCTCAGATAGGGATCTTGACATCTCCTACCGCATAATTGCCTCAATCTTGGTCGATTCGACCAAAATATTGTCTTGGTTAATGAAGTGCCTTAAGAACTGGACCTATGGTAACTAGGAATCGCACTTGGAGAATTTGGCATAAAGCCTCTCCATCCTCAACACCCCAAGAATATCCAAAAGATGTTCCTCAAGTTATTCCCTAGACTTTGAATAAACCAAAATATCATCAATGAAAATGATTACTGACCGATCCAACATGGGCCTACATACCCGATTCATGAGGTGCATGAACGTTTTCCCGTGCGTTGGTGAGCCTGAAAGGCATCACCACGAACTTATAATGCCTATAACGAGTCTGAAAGGCCGTCTTCTAAATATCCTCCTCACGGACTCTCATCTGATGGTATCCGGATCTTAGATCGATCTTGGAAAACCAAGACACCCCCTACAACTGGTCGGATAGATTGTCGATCCTCGGCAATGGATGACGGTTCTCAACCGTCAACTTGTTCAACTCCCAGTAATCAATGCACATCCGGTGTGAACCATCCTTCTTCTTGACAAAAAGAATTGATGCTCCCATCGGCGAGCTACTCAGCCATATGAATCCCTTTCCCAACAGCTCCTAAAGATGCGAGGATAACTCATGCATCTCGGGCAGCGCAAGACAACATGGTGCCTTGGCAATAGGCACTGCCCCTGGAACCAGATGGATTCGGAACTCCACTTGGTTCTCACTAGGTGTGCCTGATAATTCCTCGAGGAAAACATCCGGAAAGTCACATACCACTTGGGCATCAGAGACAGACATCGACCCCTCTTTGACGACCCAGTATCAACCATATAAGCTAAGAAGCCCATACATCCATGCTGCAGACTCTATCTTGCCCTGGCGATAGAGCAGAAAGCTGATCCCGATCTACTACCCTCACCATAAATAGTAAGCAGTCCCCCACTAGGGTCTCGAATCGTCACCATCTGACGCTCGCAATCAATCAAATCCCCAAATCAGCTCAACCAATCCATGGCCACTATAATGCATACATCCCCCATCGCTATCGACACCAAATCGATCGGAAACTCGACACCAAAAATATCCAAAATACAATCCCAGAATACATCAGTAGCAAAAACCGCATGCTCGTCAGCTATAGAAACCCTCAATTGTCGATTCAAAGCCGCACACCTGATGCTAAAACAACGACTAAATGATAAAGACACCAAGGATATGCTCGCACCCGAGTCAAGTAACACTAAAGCAGGAACATGATTCACAAGAAAGGTACCTAACATGAAACAAAACATAAGCATTCATAATTCAATTTAGATATTTAAATAAAAGATACATACGAGAAACAACATCAGGTGCTGCACGGACCTCCTCTGCAGTCAGCTGAAAAGCTCTCCCATGAGCTCTCGGGGTCTCGGCCTTCCCTGGTCGACCATCAGTGATACGCAAGGTAGTAGGAGCAGGGGCTTGAACTGAACCCTGAATGAGCTGAGGACACTCAACCTTACGGTGGCCAGTCTGGTTACAATGAAAGCAAACCGAAAATCCGTTGGGGAAATCCTTTTCCATATGCCCCTCCTTTCCACATTTGAAACAAATACTCGACCAGAAAGGTACCTCATGACTCTTACCACACTTTCCACAAGTGCGACCCTTTTGGCCTGCAACCCTAGAATCAGCGGGCTTAGGCCGCTTAGCCACAGGCTGCGACTGTCCTGGCCTCCTGTCTCTCTCTTGAGACTCTCTCTCTCTCTCTCTCTCCTCTCTCGTGCAGGTCTCTAGCTCTATCTCCCTCCGGCATTGGTCGGCAATTTAGCCAATTTCTGATACGATGAGTTCTCCACGAACTCCCAAATATCCCTCCACAGAATGCTCTAGTACCGGCTCACACGTGCCTGCTCCTTAGACATGTACTCAGGGAAAAATAACGCCCTTTCATGAAAGATCCTCGTAATCTCTGTCATCGTCTATGTCTTTTGTTTGAGTGATAGAAACTCTTGGACTAACCTCTCCGTCTCCACCTGAGGGACGTACTCATCTCGAAACAGTTGCGTTAACCCATTTCCCAAGTCACTGCAACATGCTCTATAGGAGAGAAACCTGTCGTCACAAACTTCTACCAGTCATTTTCTCCCAAGCGAAGCTGGTTCGGTGCAAATCAAACCTTCATGTTGTCAGGGTATGAACAAGTATAAAAGCATCCCTCAATATCATAGATTCATCTCATCTTCTGATCAAGTGAGTGTGTAGTTATTTTCATTCCAACGCAATATTATGAAGTATTTTATATAAAATACGTGTTGTGTGTATATATTTTGTTGTTATATGTGTGAACGTATATTCACTCTCTTCTATCTTATAGATCTGATTTAATTTCTATGAAATATGTGTTATATGTGTGTGCCTCATCTGTTATGTGGAATATGTATTGATTAAAGCATATTATACAGGTTTTTAAGCAATGTATAAAAATGTATATTTTTATCTACTAATATGTTGGGTAGAACATGGGTAGATAATTGGTGTGTAATAAACAGATGAGAGGCCACGGTGTTATTGGTGTTATTCTAGTCATTCAGCAGAGTATGGATGACGACCACAGACTATTCTAGACTGTCCTGTGTAATACTAGCAGGCTCATTACCTGTAGGTGTTGTGAACGACGTGTTCACCGGTGTACTCTATCCCCCACATGGTTGCCTTTAGGACATTTATTGTTGAGGAAGCCCCTCTGCAGTAATGTCCGTCTCGATGAAAATCTTGAATTAGGTTCCTTATAATAGATGTTATTTTTAGGGACGTAAAGCGAGGATAACGGGAATGGGTACTCGGGTTTATTGTTGATTGTTGAATTAAATATAATTATTTATTGTGGGTTGAAAACCCTACATGCTCACCAGACTCCCAAGCCTGACCCACTCAGTTTATTTGTATTACAGGAAGTGGCGCAAGAGCTTAAGATAGAAGAATCATCAAGTTGTTTTGTTTACAAGTCTGTATATGTATATATTCGTTGAATGACTTATAATGCTATTGTTTATGGTTTACGATCTGTCTCGGAACATGACATCCCGACTTTTGATTATGAAATGAAATCATATTTCTTTATGAAATGTTTTGATAAATATCTATTTTATCATGTTTTGTTTTTGGGAACAAATTCCGCATCTCTTTTAAAATTAAAAGGATTTACTCTGAAAATGTTTGAAAAGCATAAATGAAACCGATCTTTTCTGGCCAAGATTTTGGGGATGTCACAGAAATTGTTGGATCTATATGCCCAATAATCATTATTGAGTGACTTTGCCAATAACATATGATCATACCTTAATCAATTTGGTACTTATTGAATATTTATTATATATTTGATATTAATAAATAAAGCCAACTCTTGTATTTAATTAGATAAAAATTATTGTTCTATGAAAACAATATTGTAAGAAGTAGAAAAATACTCTTTGTATGGTAAGGTATCATATAATAAGTCATGGACAAAGTTTTGGATATTTTGGTTAACCATAAGTAAATCAAGGACTTACTCTACCATGGTTAAAGGACAAAGTAAACATTTTTTTTAATCAAAAGGACATATGGCCGAAAAGTGTGTAAGAAGCATGGAGGTTGTTTGTCAACCTCCATGATAATGTCCCCCATGCCTCCCTTTATAACACATACTTTTGAATATAATATTCAAAAGGTCATGCTTGGATGAGGTTATAAATAGAGGGTCTCTTACATGAAGAATACACAAGTTTTTCTCTAAAACTTCTTTTATTTTCCTTTTCTCTCAAAATCGTGAGTTAGTGAAGAGCTTGCAACTCTTTCCTCTTCTGAAGACATTACAAGCTTTTGGTGTTCACTTTGGGTCTTTCTCTTAGTGCTTAATTGTTTAAGCACTTAAGGCTACAAGAATAAAGTTGTACAAGAAGAAATCTTGCAATTTTGGTACCTTACTCTTGTTGGTGGACTACTTATAGAGAAGATCAAACTCCTTGTTTTTGCCATCTACTTTAACACCCTAAATCTAAGAGTGTCCAAAGGCTAGAAGGTTGTAATTTCTAAACATCCTATGGTTGTTATAATATCATTCTAACATCTCTAAAAGGATCCTTGATGGTTTTTGTTGTTGCTTCATTCGAATTTTGTAAGAAAATTTTAAAGGTTTTGTTGCCAGTTTTTTGTGAAAACCCATTTATTTTATGCAACAAAACCCTTTATGCACAACAATTAGGGTTGGAACCCTCGTGTTTTTATAGATTTATTTGCCTCCACGGTTTTACAATATCTTGCACGGTGTGGCAATAGGTATCCTTGTTGCACACGAACTCGTAGGCCAACATGGAGAGGTTTTGGAGATTTTTTATTCGTCATGTCGTGAGGTAAGAGGGCTCACTTCATGAGAACTAAAAATTCCCATTTGGCAGAAGAACGAAAGTCGTCCGAAATTTTATCTAGCTTTTGGAATTTTTTGATTTTTGTCAATCGGAGTTACGAGTCATAAGATATGATCAAAATAATGATGATGAATCAAGCTGCCAACAATGTCCTTTTTGCGTATTTTTTGTGTTTTTCAACCCCGTTCTCTTTTTTTATTTTTTTGCATCCAAACTCTCATTGTAACTATAAGTAAACATTTTCAAGCATATTAAGTCTCATATATCTAAAAATATAATATTTTAATCAAATATATTAAGATAAGGGTTAATATTATAAAGGCCTAAAGTTTTAACGCGTAATTGGAAAAAATTCTAATAATTTTTTTATTATTGTTGTGGCCACAACTTTCTCGCAGAATTATCACTCTAGCCCACTTAATGAGTTTCATGGTTAAGTTAGTTAATTTTTTTGCAAAATTAGTCATAAAAAGTTCAAATTTAGTCCCTGAGGTTTGAAAAAAAATTATACCACATGGTTTTTTAACTTTAGTTTTTGTTTTTTGTATACTTTATTTATTTTCGTTTTTTTAATAAATATATGTACACTTTTTATTTTCTTTTTATATATACTTTATTTATTTTTATTTTTTAACTTTATTTTTCAATATTTTTTTTAACCTTTTTACCTTTTGTTTTCTATTTTTTAATGTATATATAGAGTATATTAAAGTTTTTTTAAAAGGTTTTTTCATATTATATATATATATATATATATATATATATATATATATATATATATTTTATCTTTTTACCTTTTTTATTTTTTTTATTATTTGTTTTTTTTTTTAATATTTTTATCTTTTTATAGACATTTTTCAAAAAATCTAAAATGTATTAATATATTAGAGTATATTACAATTTTGATAATTTATAGTTTTTGTAATTGTTTTTTATTTTTATTCAAGTAAATAAAGTAGTTATGTTTATGTTTGTAATTTCGGTCCGACTTTTTTTTTTTTTCCTTTAGTGCTATTATACTTATGTCACGAAAAAATAAAATTTAAAAAAAAATAGTTTGTTTACTAAGAATTACTCTTTCAATGTGTTATATAACTTGCAAATTAAATCATATTTCTATATGTGATATCAATAGATTAAATTCAAGATAATATTTTTCAATTTGACAATAGACTAAAAAAAGAATACTAATTAATCTTTATAAAAAAAACCTGTTATAGTAACTTATATTGAATTCAAGTTCATTTACTTGAATCAAAGTAAGCAAAAACCTTAGAAAAACCATAAATAATTAAAATAGGAAAAAAAAATAGAAAATAAAAATTGTAATATGAAAAAACCTTAGAAAAAATATTAGAAAAACCATAAATAACAAAAAATAGAAAAAAAATAAAAAGGTGAAAAAAATAAAATATATTACGAAAAGAAATATAAAAAACCTAAAAAAAACTCTAATATACTCTATATATACACTAAAAAATAGAAAACAAAAGATAAAAAGGTTAAAAAAAATTGTTGAAAAATAAAGTTAAAAAATGAAAATAAATAAAGTATATATATGAAGAAAATAAAAAATGTACATATATTTATAAAAAAACCGAAAATAAATAAAGTTTATAAAAAACGAAAAATAAAGTTAGAAAACCGTATGATGTAATTTTTTTCAAACCTCAGGGACTAAATTTGAATTTTTTAGGATTAATTTTGCAAAAAAGTTAACCAACTTAACCATGAAACTCGTTAAGTGGGCTAGAGTGATAATTTTACGAGAAAGTTGTGGCCACAACAATAATAAAAAAAATATCAGAACTTTTTTCAATTACGCGTTAAAAATTTAAAGTTTTTATAGTATTAACCTTTAAGATAATGACCTAAAATATATATTTTTAAATAAGGCCATATCATAAAGGCAAAAAGTTGATGATAAAATATAAGGTTTAAATGAAAGATTTTAGTATGGTATTTATAGGTAAAATATAAAATTATTTGAAAAAAAAAAAAATAAAAACCTACCGCTCATATTTTTTACTAGTTCCTTCTATTCTTCATGTTGCGAATTGTGGTTGAGGCCACATCTGCCCGCTATGTGGTACATATACCATACAATCTAACCTATAAAGTTCACACAACCTTCCGATTGAAATAGTTTCAAAGTTCACATAATCTATCGTCTATCGATTCAATGATTTCATTGTTCACATGGTCTACAAAATATTATAATGCAGCCTCAATTCAAAAAGTTCAAAATTTACGCAATCTATGATTTAAAGATTCAAAGTTTACATAACCATTTTTCTTGGAATGGAAAATCTAATATATTTTTAAACTACTCATAGTTTTACTTATACTCATAGTTTTACTTATGTACGAGAGTTGGACCATCCGCCGCCTCAACTCAAGGAGGAATGATAATGTCGTTAGGCTAGAATTAATTACGAGAGTTTCAAAGCTAAACTACTTTAAAAAATTGACCAAATTTAACAATATCACATTAATTATTCACAAATTTCATGGTTTCAACAAAATTGCACAAACAAGTTTGTTCAAAAATAAATCGAGTACATACCAATAACCTAATTATCAAATAGTAAATTACAATCATATACTACAAAATCACATAAAAATTCAATATTTAACAAAATAATCTCTCAATCACCCCATACAAATTTTGAAAAATTTAGAGGACTCGGAGATGGGCTTAATTCTCACTGACCACATCAATATAGTTTACTCTACTTTAGCCTAATTATTAACGAGTACATATATCATCATGACAACTCGTTGGTGGTCTCCCCCCCCCCAATTCCTTTAAAGCCGGGAGGAGTGGCCGGTGATGCTATTGGTCGAAGGAAGACATGGAGCTGACAGCTGAGCACACAGGCTACTAGAAAACGAGGTATGAACGACCTATAATTCCTTCACAATCCGTCGCTAAATGCTACACGTCGAAGAAACCTTTGTGTTAATTGTCAGCGATGAACTTAGCGAGGAATTTAGCGACCAATTAGCGACCCATTAGCAATGACACAGATTACCTAGGGAATCTCCGTCGTTAATTCGTCGATGATACCTAATTTTTCTAGTAGTTTGGACTCAACATAAGCCGCCCCCTTATCTTGGCAAGACAAAGAAGAAGAAAAGTGTTTGTCTGAAGTGGAGCTCGGTGGTCTGGGCACCACTACTCCCCTGAGCTTGAAAGAAGATTCACACCTCCCCATAATCACCGATATATTCGGTGGTGGCAAAAAGTTCGATTCCCACGTCGACGCTTCAGTATTTTCCATTGCCTCTTGTGATTCCAAAACAACCATATCAACCACTTCCACATCCCACAACACCCACTCCTGCGTTATCATCAACTGAGGGATGTCATGGGTGACGGAATTTCTCCATGGTGGGGTGCCGCCGTTACCCCGCAAGAAGTTCCCACCTTTAGCTCGCAGCTTCACCAACTCACCTTCCTTAATCGGCTCCCACTCAATGGATGTGTCCAGTTTGTTCGCCTGGATGTCTTGCACCACTTTATTCCCGGTCAACCCAGTCAGAAACGGTTCGTCGGAGGGAGTGAGATACTTGCCGGAGTAGCAGTTTTTCAGGCGGATGACATGCTTTTTCCCTTCCACTCTCTCCACTGTCCACTCTTCATTCCTTGGGAAGCTGTTTCTGCTTTGAAGGACAGTCTTTTCATCGTCTCCGGCGACCAAGAACTTGTTAAGGTGGCTCCGCAGTCTGACGACTTTTGCGTTCTTGAAAAACTCCATTTTTTTGTAAATTATTGAATGGAAAAGTGTTAAATTGATTCCGTTCTTATTGATTCTTGTTATTCTAAGTGATCGTCGACGACTTTTGATCCATGATGATTTATGTAGGAATATTAAAAATTTGCAAGTTGTACTTGTAACGTGAAAGTTGGTGCTGGTTTTTCAATCTAATCTGCTTGCTTGCCTAGTCAATGTAGTTTAATGATTTTGTCTAAGTGTTAATGCGTAAATACTTGATTATTAAAACTTAAGGTGCAACTTGATTTAACGAGTGGAATGAGATAAATTAAAAGATTATGATCCACTGGATTTTGATTTTTGGAGTAAAATAACTAAAGCTTATCATAAATGTATCACATGCATAATATGTCGAACCAAACTTGTCAAAAAAGAAAAAATAGTTGACATTGTTGTTGGAGTATATGAAAATAGGGTGGTTATTGTAAGTTTTATCACAAAACTGAATTGTATGGATTGTCAAATTAAGAGTTTTTCTTTGTAAAAGGGGCTTTTTTAAGATTTTTTTTATAAAAATGGGTTTTATTTACTTGTAAAAAAAGGTTATCGCCCCACTTCAGCCACTTCTAATAACATAAATGGCCGTTTCAAAGAATAAATATAAGAGAATTTAACTGCAAATCAAAGAACAAATGATTAGTATCCTAAATTTAATAATGAAATCATTTATACATACATTATGTTTAAGATAGAAAAAGAACTAATAAAAAAAGATGAGAGAAGTATGGAGATTGAGGATGCAAATGCAAGGAGAGAAGAATTTGAAAGATTGATGAGAAAAACTTAATTGGCTGACTCCAATTTATAGCATCAAAATGTGAAAAACTGAAAAAAAAATAAAAAAAATTGACATGACAAGAATAGAGTATGAGATGTACAATGACATTTTTAGATTATTCAATTCCTTTGAAATTGATTTTAGTGACGTATTATCATTGATTGAATAATTCCTATATAAAATTTGAATATTTATGTATCTTATGTCTACTTCTAATATATATATATATATATATATATATATATATATATATATGTTCAGGTTCATTTGAGACCATTCTAATTTTGTGAGACCGTGAGATCAAATCTAAAAATAATATTAAAATGCAAAACAAATGGAAAAATTCAAAAATTCTTTTTTTAAATATTATTTTCGGAACTTGAATTAACTAAAAAAAATATAAACAATATAAAAAAATATAAAAAAATATAAAAAATTCCGTTTTTTTTTTTTGAAAAATACGTGAAATATTCTAAATACAATATTAAACTGACATATTCTAAAAAACAATTTTAAAATACAAAATAAATGGAAAAATCTAAAAATTCTTTTTTTAAATATTATTTTCGGAACATGAATTAACTAAAAAAAATATAAAAAAAATAAAAAAAAAATTCTATTTTTTTGGAAAAATACGTGAAATATTCTAAATAGAATATTACACTGTACATATTCTAAAAATAATTTTAAAATGCAAAATAAATGGAAAAATCAAAAAAAAAATTTTAAATATTATTTTCGGAACATTAATTAACTAAAAAAAATCAAAAAAATGCGTCTCACAGTCTTACAAAATATAGGTGGTCTTAAATGAACCTAACCCTATATATATATATATATATATATATATATATATATATATATATATATATATATATATATATATATATATATATATATATATATATATATATATATATATATCAAGGTTGTAAAGAACGTTCGGCGATCGACTGTCGATAAGCGATTAATCAAACTCGACAGTGATTAGTCGGAAATTAATCGCGGACCCTAAATTATTAATAAAACTATTTAAAAAATTAATATTTCTGAAAAAGTTAAGTATTTGAAAATTTTAAATTTTGAAATTTTGAAAATTTAAAAATTTTAGTATCATATTTTAAACTTTGAAAGCTTAAAAATTTAAAAATTTAAAATTTGGTTGTATTATTTGATAATTATTTTTCTTTTGAATTTTTTTAAATATTTCATCTCTATGACCATCGAGGACCGCCAAGGTTGCCAATGACCAGCAAACCTAATTTTGACAAATTTTGACCAATTTCCTCTAAGCACCGTAATCGTAATCGGATCGAGGCCGCCAAGCGATTAATCGTCCGCCAATGCTGATTTTTGCAACACTGATATATATATATATATATATATATATATATATATATATATATATATATTAATTTGAGATCATGTTAATTTTGTAAAACCGTGAGACTAAATCTATAAAAATAATTTTAAAATCTAAAATAAAAGGAAAAATCCAAAATTGATTTTTTTAATTATTATTTTCGGAACTTTAATTACCTAAAAAAAATTATCATTTTTTTTTTGAAAAATACTTGAAATATTTTAATAGAATATTACACTATATATATATTCTAATATGATTTTTAAAATTTAGAATATTATATACTAGATTTCTCAGATATATAAACTATTCTATTTATTTTACTAGGATATGTAAAAAAAGGAATTTATTTTATATTTTTTTTTGAAAAATATAAATTCCGAAAATAATATTTGAAAAAAAAAATCGAAAATTTTCAATTATTTTGCATTTTAAAAATGTTTTTTGTTTTATCTACCAAATGAATGGCTAAAATTACATCTCACGGTTTCACAAAATTAGACCGTCTCACATTAATCTAACCCTATATATATATATATATATATATATATATATATATATATATATATATATATATATATATATATATATATATATATAATTTTAGTAATATTTATTATTGGTATCCACACAAAGGTGTTAAAGAAAATTTGAAGTTGTATAAAATATAAATTATTAAGATCTATATATACTTATATATAATAACATATTTATAATAAAAAATATCATATAAAAAATTGATAAGCTAAAAAATGGAAATAAAAAATGTTAAAGATAAATATATAATGTAAAATGGTAATTGATATAAAACTGACCATTTATATAATTACAATTCCACACGTGTATGGATGAAGTGACTCCACAACCCCTTTGAAACAACTTCATTTTTACAAACAATACTTTTTAACCAAAAAAAAAAACTCTCAAATGAATGATAAAAATGAAGTCAATTTATGCAAACAAGATGTGCTTGGTGACCTTGTGGGAAAAGTCCACTGTGGATATGCAAGTAGCTAGTGTTTTATGGTTTTGAAAGCTTTCGGATGCTAATTTCTGGGTTGTTACTATCTGTGTTGCTAGCTATTTTTTACTTCATAGAGAAATGTCATAATTAAAAAAAAAAATTACCACACAATGACTGAAACGATAGTAAGACCTTTTCATTTGTGTTCAAAAAGCTAAAATTTCTTTGGGATTTATGATTTCATGGTAAGTTTTAAGTGCTATAGTCTCATTGATGTAGCTTTGGAGCTTTTTGTTTGTAGCAATGTATCGATTTTCCAGAGTTCACTGAGTTTACTAATTGGTTCTTTTTCTTGTATATTTCTCTACTCTTCATTAGTAGATGAATGATTGATGCCTTAGTAACTTCTTAGATTAAAGTTAGATATATCAAGTTTATTTGTGTGTCTAAATTCTTAAGAGAGGAGAGAGAAGATCTTACTTGATATATTTAATATTACCTTTATTAGAAAGGAGTTGTACTTGTATGAGTTTAAGTCTGTAGCATATGCACTTGAAAGCAGACTTACAGAGCTCTTTATGCCAATAAAGAAACTGAGAAAGCAAACAGAATTAGGTTAACTGATCATACGTACTGATAAAATTACGAAAAAATAAACTAGTAAAATATCATGGTATACATTTATTGTCATAAACAAAGAATATACATGATATATACATACACATTCATGTCAACATTCACATGTTCTTCTTTTTAGAGGCAATTTTTCTCAGCCATCTTGTTCATGCTTATCTTGTCCACCTCTCTCACTCGAACAGTGATGGCTACTTTCTTGTGATTAATTAACCTCAAAAGTACTGAACTTTATATATCAATGTCATATCATCTTCAATGATTCATTATATTCGAATCTTTTTCTTGATTAGCATATATCTTTTACTTCTTTTCATGTTGGGTGGGTTCTCAAATGAAGAAAGAAACTAATTGGAGTTAGCTAGCATGCTGATCAGTTCTATACATTTTCCTAGTTTTTTTTTTTATATATTTGATATCATATACTATGTTAAAAAAATAAATATTTATTCCGCTACTTTTTCTTAGAACTCATAGAATACATAGGAATTGACCTAAACATCATCAATAAAGAACAAAAAAAAAAAAACATGTTTAGAAAAACTCAGAAGAACTTGAGATAGAAGGGTTTAAAGATTCATTTCTAAGGTAAAGCATGTTACTATTAATATCATCTAGGTCTATCAAACTAGGGTAAGTGCCATTAAGCTGCAACTTGTTGACCATTTCACGAAGTTCGGAAGCTTCCTCTTTAAGCTGAGCATTCTCTTGTAAAACCTGATCATGAGTCCCTGAGAATTTATTCAATTTGTCAACAAGTTGATGATTTTCATCACGAAGCCAAATCACCTGCGACCAAAGTTCATCTAAATGCTTCTGTTTTCGCATGCGGGACCTACGTGCTGACTCTCGATTAGATATCATTCGCCTTTGCTTCCTTTCATTGATGAGGTTTATCTGTTGTTGATCATCTGCTTCATCAGAAAAATAAGGGCTAATTTCTTGATATTGAGGGTGTATGTGATGATTGTAGAAGGGGTAATTTGAGGGTGTGTTGATGTTGAATTGAAGAATTGGTGAGTTTTGGAGGTTCATGGGTAAGATTGTTGTGTCTGGATTAGGGTTTGGAATGTAAAGGTAGTGGGAATTCTCATCGGGTTGCATGTTTGTTTATAATATTTTATACGACAAATTTTGGTAAGTTGGAAGTTTTTACAAGGTGAAGTAGAAGATGAGGTAAGGACTTTTTATAGTATTTGAAAAGGTTGTGTGGGTCCCACCATTACCATGTCATAGTAGTCGCATATGGCACCTTGATTGTCGATAGTAGGGTAGTTCTTGATGATGTACTGTTAAAATAGGGTATACGTATAACGCATTACGCCACTTCTTGGTGCCCCCACTAATCGTCTCATGGTCAACATGTGGTAGGTAAATTACAATGTCGTGTAAAGTTAAAAAAATATACGATCCTTGAATCCGAGGCTTATATACCACTAAAAGTGACCCCACCTTTTTATATCTATTAAAACTTCAACATTTCATAAGGGCATGCACCACAAAAAAACTTAAAAATTTAAGCTTTTTTTATAAACAAAATTCAATGTCATTAATATTTTGTTGGCAAAATGACTTACACGTCCAACGAAGTTGTCAAACAGTTCAAAAAACATCAATGATGTTTTATCTGTTCAAGACAACATAATCAACTTAACATTTTGTATAAAAAAATTTAATAAAGTTTTCAAACCATTAAGAAAACTCAAATAATGTGTTGTTTGTTCAAAAAGTTAAATTTATTAGGTTTTTTTTTAACAGGCCAAACATGATTGATGTTTTTTAAACGGTTTAGAAAATTTGTTGGTTTTATAAGTTATTTTCTTGATATTGTAATAAGCCACATCATTAGTTTTTCTTCTATGATTTCAATAGAATTGAACAAAAATATAACTTAGTTTGACTTTTTAGATAAAATGTTAATTTCGTTGGGTTTTATTGAACAGATAAAACATGATTGATGTTTTTATACTGATTGGAAAATTTGTTGGACTAATTAGTCAATTTTTCATATTTTCTCTCAAAAAGTGTTGTATGTCCTAATTTATGTACAATGTGACATTATTTAAAATATTTTATGAATCCACCATTGTATTGTACTAGCTTCATGTAAGTCATACACTTTTGATTTTTTTCAAGGTATGTGTCCCTTTATGGTGATGAAATGGCCAACAATTACATGATTTCGCCAGACATTTTCTTTTGGCCAATGTTGAGGGTACTATTTTTATTGTGGATAGGATGTGAATGCTTAAAAAAAGAAAGGAAATTTAAGACCATTTTGCTAGCAAAATATTCTATAATAAAATATATACATATTTTTACTGCATATATTTAGGAATCACTATCTCTTATGATGCGGTTATAGGCTGTAATCAATGACAAATTCATTGGACATAGTAAAAAAGTAATACTAACAGAAGGTACTTGTAAATAATCATTAATGAATAACTATAGTCATGCATATGAAAATCAACTTCAATGGACTAAAATGCCCTTCCTGTTAAACCATATACTTGATTAGATTAAGTAGTGAAAAATATCATAAGACAGAATAAGACTACTCTTTCTTGTCTTGTCCTTCAATTGTTCATGCCATGTTCCATTTTTTCCTCTAATTGCTCTACTCAAATGATTCAGTTAAATTTCCATTTTACCATTGACAATATCAGTTGCTTTAACTTAAAACATATTAGAGGGAATATGTGGATTGTAAAAGGTCTGAAATAAATGATTTGAGATAACTTTAACTCCTTGTATTACCATTTTACCCTTGATGCCATTGATAACTTTCAGTCTTCCACAAGTGTTCAAGACAAAGGGTATCATTGAAAAGTAAGATTGAAATGATAAGAACAGTTCCCTTAAGTTACGGACCACGTCCCACAAGAAGGGTACCTGATTTAACCCCAACCCCATAAATTTTATCACAATTCAATTTACACCCCACCATAAGTGGTAGTGCTAGAAGTATAAAAAGATAGTTTCTTTTTATGAAATTCTTAGCATTTGCCTTAACTAATCTAGAACTTGGATTCTCTAAAGAGGTGGCAATCTTTTTAGAAAGATGTATATAAATTTTATAATCTTACATCATGGGGTCTACTAATGTGTGCGCATGGGTGAAGTGAGCACCCCTGGCCCATCAATTAAATAGTAAAAGTTTTTATATAGTCTCAGGTGCTTATGGCCTCATATTAGTGTATGATGAAAGGCTGCTTGAATTTTCTTGTGGATGTCATTACTTTTAATCCCATTTGTGCACCCCATTGAGGCACACGATTTCCACACGACAATCATAAGTTCTACTAATTAGTTCGAATGTTAGTTTTTTTTTAAAATAAACTAGTTGATAGTCGATAAACAAACTGAAAAAATAATAAGTGTTGGTAAAAACAATTTGATAAGCTAAATGGAAAATGTATTATTACCTCATCTTCCCCTCCCTCTTTGTCTCTTCACATGAACGACAAATGAAAAAAAAAAATGATCCATTTGATGATAATGATGATTATGTAGTTGGCTATGTGACTATTTTGTTGACTTTTTTATGGTTATAATGATTTCCATAAAGACTAAATATAGAAGGTGAAAGTTAACCTAAGAAAGGATTAATCTTGTTAGTGTGTAAAAAACTTGGTGATAATGACTAGGTATTTGTCATGTTTTGAAATCTGAATTTAATGGTTGTTTTTAATTAAATCAAAGATATGCACCCTCATCTTTCAACACTAGTGATCTCTTAGGATACTTCCTTTGTCTGTACAAAAATTTACATATTATTATGATTTGATATTATAATAACACTACAATAAATAAAGGCAATATGGATGATATTTGTCGCCACTAAAGTCCTTAAAAATCAACACTATATGTGTCGTGGCTATTGATGAACACGATGATTATAGTATCATACGGTAAAAAATGTTTATTAAAAAAATAATAATTAAAAATAACAGCGACACCAATACGGGCGACATGTCCATGCTATTAGCGTCGCCATTATTGTTCAAAAATCATCGTTATCGTTGTTGCCCCTGTTGCCAAGTGTCGCTTTATTGGTGTCGCCATTATTATTATTATTATTTTTCTAATAAAAGTTTTTTTGACTGCAAGATACTATGATTATCTTGTTCGTATCTTTATCGTTGGCATGTTATTCTGCATTTGCTTCTTAAAAATCATAAAACAAGAAGCAAAAAAATACCATACCAAAATTAGAGATCAAATATTATTCAGATCAAGATTACAAAGTATGAATCCATCTTTATATCTACAAAAAATTAAGAAAAAAAAATTATTAACTTTAAGATTACAAAGCAAAATCTATTTATTCAACTCTCTCTATCTCTCTGATTATTAGATTTAAAACCAATAAATGTGGCAACGCTAGAAGGTGGCTGATGGCGAAGATTGTTTTTTATGGTGGAGATGTTTAACGATGGCTGATGAAGAAAAACAGCAGATTGATGCTACGGTTGTGGGTAACATATTTACCTTTCTATTAAATATTATATGATATATTGTTCGACGTTAAATAATTAGTTTAGATAATCATGTAAATTTAACTTTACTAGTATAAAACTGGTCTTTGGCCACCCAAAAAACTTTTCAATATAGACATGTTAAGACAGGTTTTGTTTTTATTCGGTATAAAAGGAAAAGTCGCATCATTAAATATAAGTTCTGGTAACATTTAATTGTGGTGGTTGGAACCCATAGAAACGGTTACTATATGTAAAACCCATCACCATAGGGTACCAATGTTTTTAGTTTTGCCAATCATTTTTTGATAACCATCACCATAAACTACTTTTCCTCATAAGTTGTTTTGTTTCATGACTATTGGTAACTTGTAATGGCACTTCAGATAGTAAAACATACCATAAACTAGTATTAGTCACATGTTTTTTAAGTTGTTATGGTTATTGTTGACTTTTAGTAGCATGTTGTATATTAAAACATGACTATAAACTAGTATTAGTCAAATGTTTTTTCATTTTTCATGCCTATTGTTGAATTTTAGTGAAATGTAATATACTAAACTATAACTATCACTACTAGAAAATTTCTCTTTAATGCCACGCAGTAATTTACGATATGTATTTTTTGTGTGTCCTAAAAATAATGTCCGTTTTAAAAAAATGAAGGATAGAGGACACACATTTTTGCATGCACTAAAATTAGTGAAACGCGCGTTTTCTTCTTTCGCAGCTTGAGGGGAAATGAAAATCCCAAAAGTTTGAAAGGCCGTCATTTTATCATCTGCATTATTTCCATCGTTATTCTCTCTCACTGATCAATACCCCAAGAAACCCTAATATCATCACCACTTCTCCTTTCTCGCACAACAAAATCTCAACATCACCAAATACTAAACTCCACAAAATCGTTGTGACCATTTTAGCTAGGTTTTTTTTTTCAAGAACAAAAATACTCTCGCTTCTCTCTGAGCTCTAAAACTATGGACGATTCACCTTGCTCCTCCTTTGGTCACTTCTCCTCCGACGACGTCAGGCTCTCCTAATTACAAATCAACAAACAATAAGCTAATGCTTATAACAGAATCGTTTCACTCTCAATTGGGTCTGCGACTCCTCCATCGCACTAGTGACTACGACTGTGACTCTTCCACCACACCTGTGACTGCGTCCCGCCTCACCTCTCTGGCCTCTACCTTAATAGCTTCATCGTTTCAATTAGATTTTTCTTTTCAGTTAGAAATTGATATCGTCCCCTCCCCAACTCTTTATTTCTTCATTAAAATCGCTCTTCACCTATCCACTAAAATCTTCACGGGTTCTTTAATTTCACTCCTAGGGTTGTTTGATGCCTCTTGTTTAGTTCATTCCCTATACTCAATCGAGAGTCAAAACCATTGTGGTGGTTGTGGCGAAATCAAAATGCGGGTTTGAACCACTATGGCGAAATCAAAATCCAGTTGATGAAGCCATTGAAGACGGTGCTACACCTATGCCGTTGAGCCTTAACAAAACTTTAGATGTTCATTGTATGATCGATGTCATGGATCATATGCTTGCATGTGAGGTACTTTTTAATATTCCAACTCCTGCAGCTTTATTCATGTGATCTAAAGCTAATTCATATAATGAGGGTATTTTGGTCTTCTAATTGTTTGGTAGGCGACTTGGCATAAGGGTCATTCATTGGCACAAACTATTTTTTCTTGCATTTATCTTTTGAGACCTGATAGAACATCGTATTTCTCTTGAAGTTGTCAACAAAATCGAGCAAGTTGTCATTCAAATACATGAATCATTTAAAAAAATTTACATCCTTTCTACCAGGTCATGTTGGACACGGTGGGTCTAAAGTTGCAAGTTATCAACAAAACTCATCATCTTATTTCTCTGTTAGCACTTTCATCTTCAGATCATCCTGATACTTCACATGCTAAAACAATTTCATCTTTAGAAGAAACTTCTGTTACTTCTTTAGATCATCTTGTTGTTTGACCGTGAATCAAAATGGAACACAGAGTTATAACATTGATGGTATTGCAAATGTAATTTCTCTCATTCTGTCCAAAATACATTAATACCCTTGTGGTGTGTATGCGTTAATAATCGTGTGTGGTGATTTGTAGGTACTACTGGCACTTGATAAGATTGAACAAAATGTGGAGTTAACATATGAGGTAATTAATTTGTCTTTAATCTCTATTAGAGGGTAAATTTGTAAATAGTTATTGACTACGCTTCTTTATCTACAACAATTACTCTCACTTGAAGCAAATTTATTCCTTGATGGGCTTAACATGTATGTCTCTTAATTGCAACTAGATTTTTGTTCACCTAATTTTATTCAAGTTTGGATATGTAGGGGTTCTTGTTTAATTATCGTTATGACATCCTTCTACTAGTTTTTTCTTGGCTATTTTCCCTGAGCTTGCATCTATTATATGTTGTTTTATACTTGGATTGCTATAGGGGTGCATAGTGTTTCTTTCCTTGTTGCACTTCATATTGGAAGTGATCTTCTATGGCTTCCATGTGATTTTGTGCAGTGTGCTCCACTTTTAGTAAGATACTATGGTAGTCAGTAAACGACAAAACATTTGAGTAATAGTAAAGAAATTGCATTATGTTCTTCACATTGATTGTTCTTGTTGTGTGTTACACATTATATTAAGTGAGTTCATAACAAAATGTGATTAATTTCAAGGTAAGGAGCCGTATTAGAAGTAATCTTGGAGATGTTGAGTTGGCAGCAGTTCAATGTGGATCTGGAAATGCTATTGGTAATAAGGTAACCACTTTTAAAAATTCTCATTTACTTTTAGCTATGTAATAACAACAACTTATAAATTTACTAGTTTCAACAGGGAGGAGTTGGATTGAGGATGAGAATCTATAGGCAGATTATATGTTTTGTGAACTGTCACTTTGCTCCACATCTAGATGTTGTTAACATGCATAATGCAAATTTGATCATCTATACAAAACAATGTCATTCAGTTATCTATCAAATCTTCTGAATACATCAACTAGTATGATTATGATGTCCTACCTTTTCTTATTTTGCTTGCTTGCCACCTCATCTTATTCACTTTGGATTCTTTATGGTTCTCTCTTCCTACCTGCTTTACTTTTTGCAGATGGAGTCACTTCTATGGTTCATATTGGAAATGTAGGTACATTCTCTACCTATTTGACATGTTGGAAATAAAATTTATCCCAAAATGACTAATTTGACCTTTCTATTTTTGAAGTTGGAGTCACTTCTATGGTTCGTATTGCAAATGTAGGTAGATTCTCTACATAGCCTTTTTAATTATCATATATAGTAATGAAATTGTTTTAAAAAATGGGTCTAAGTGATGCAGGCATTGTATGGCAATTCTTGTACTTCCCAATTTGTCCATTTATACAGAGACGGTGGACTATTTCCTTACTTGTGCATTGTATTTATTGAGAGCTATATTTTAATATGTAATATGTATGTCCTCAAACCTGATTATTTGTCTTTAAGTGATGCATGCATCACATCTTTAAGCGTTGCTTATACCAATTGGTGTGAGTGTTCATAGTTTTTATGAAAGCCAAAGTGGTTGCACACTTCCTAAAGATACCTCTGTAGTTGTTTGCACAATCGAGTGCCACTTTTCCCAATGTCAGTGTTGACCCCACTCATGATCTTTAAATTGTTGGGATGAGTGCCACCTTGCCTAATGTCAGTGCTGTTGCTTATTGGCTTCAATTAAGTTGTAGAAAAGATTAGTCATGCATATCAAGAATCTAAAAACACTACCTTATTAAGTTGATGAATGCTTTATGTCTAGTTGAAGTTTGGTTACCTTTATCTTGCCATTGAAATAAAATTAGTTTTTCAGATAACTTTATACCAGGAAGATTTTCAACATGTTCCACTTAAAGAGTATATCAAAGTCGAAAACTCAATTTATAACAAAAGATGGAACTTGTAAAAAAATCCCAAAAAGATCCGATATTGGTGGTAAAGATCCTAATCATACCATAGAATTATGAAATAAGGTACATTGTTTGATATATAATTTCTTACATTTTATATTTGCATTTACTAAAATAAGATTGCATATTGTATTATGTTGTTCAAGAGGGCAATTTAGTGTTAATCTTTTGCTCCAGTCATAAAGGATAGGAGTCAAATGCTAGACATGCTTCCAAGTACCTTAAACAATTCCCATTCAACACCTTCAATGGTGAAAGTGAATATCCTGATATTGCTTCTGCCATTGATGCATTACGAAAATCTCCAGCAGGATTATATCTTGTATTATCTGAAACACTTTCTTCAGGTGTTGACTATCACCATGCTAGTCTTACAGTATGTATACTAATACTGTACACTCCATCCCATTGTGACTTAGATTAGATTTTGAAGCTTTCAAGAAATTTTATTTCTGATTATTACTTATAGATTGAAGAAAGAGAAATTGTTGAAAAATGTTATCGTAAGGGTCTAGTACATGTGTTAACTGCCACATCAACAATAGCAGCTAGAGTGAATCTTCCTACAAGAAGATTTATCTTCAGACAACCTTGTATTGGTCGTTATTTTTTAGATGGGATAAGATACATACAAATATCTGGGCGGACGTGTTGCATCGGAATTGATACAAAAGGAGAGAGTGTATGTATATTCTTATTTTGTATGTAGGATGGAATCTTTTTCATAACCTCAAGTTCCATGCCTCTTAATGATTGTTTGGATATTAGCAATTGGATCCCTTCTGAGTTATGCATAACATTTAAAAAACAAGGAATATCAAAATTGTATCCATGGCAGGTACTTCTCTAGTCTTTTTTAACTATTTGTATTTTCTAGTTTCTTTAACTTTTAAATCAATTTTATTTTATTAATTGAGTTTCTGTTTTCCAGGTGGACTGCCTTCAGGTGGAAAGGGTGTTACAAAAAAGAAACCTTGTGTATTGTGCATCTACATGGTACTTATCTTAAGTTTGTGCTAAATCTTTTCTACTTAATCAAATTTTCATAGCCATTTGTCTTTTCTGGCATAGTGCTAGGAAAAGTTTTGCTACAAAAATCTTGATGTTACACAGAGTGTTGTCTACAAGAAAAAATGTCAATTCTTGTTCTTCCATATGTGTCCATTTGCACAGAGAAGGTTCGAGTATTTCCGCATCTTATTAGTTGAGAATTTGTATTTATGTTCTTGAAGTTCATTATTTGTATGTAAGTAATGCAAGCAGAACATCAGTTGAGAATTTGTATTTATGTTCTTGAAGTTTGTTATTTGTATGTAAGTGATGCAGGCATAACATTTTGAAGCCTTACTAGAACCACTTGACAAGCATGTATGTAGTTACTATGGAAGCCAAGGTGGAGGAACGCTCCCTAAAGATACATCTGTTGATGTTTACAAACTAAGAAGACAAACTCTCTACTCAATAGATTACTGGAAGACGGGCGTTTTTCAGATGTTGGGATCATAGTAATTCATGAAGTTCACATGGTAATTTGAATTTGCTATCTTTGAACATTATGATGCAAACAATAAGTTCTTTTTATCGTTCATTGTTTGGCAGGTTGGAGATCAAAACAGGGGGTATCTGTTGGAACTTATGTTGACAAAGCTTTGGTATGGAGCTGGTGAAGGCAGGGTGGAGTTTTCAAAAAGAGAAAGTTCAGGGTTAAGCTGTGGGAAAAGTAACCCCACTCATGGTCTTCAAATTGTTGGAATGAGTGCCACTTCACCTAATGTCAATGAAGTTGTTGATTAGCTTCAAGCAACTTTGTATCAGATAGATTTCCGACTTGTTCCACTTGAGGAGTATATCAAAGTTGGAAGCTCAATTTATAACAGAAAGGTGGAACTTGTTAGAACAATCCCAAAAAGAGTTGATCTTTGAGGAGTATAATATTATTTTCATTTTACATATTAGTGCAATAAATTATCTTTCTTGTTTATGGTATTTTATTTTGTATTATGATACTTTTACAGTGTTATTTAATTTGAGAATTAGTAAATCTACCAAAAATATATAATTTTTAAAACATTTAAAATTATGACACACAAAAATGTGTGTCATCTTCATTTATGACAGGGGCTTTAATGATATGAAATGCGTGTCCTGAATTGGCATCGTAAGGTTATGACATGAAAATGCGTGTCGTCTTCCTTTATAACAAGGCCTTCCTTGATACACATTACATGTCGTAAATGAGCGTCGTAAATGCATGTCGTAAATAGACGACGCACAAAAGCATGTCGTATTTCGTTATGACAGGGCCTCCTTTGACATGCATTTCGTGTTGTCTGAGTGTTTTATGACACACATTACGTATCGCAAAATGTTGTTTTTCAAGTAGTGTATAAACTACTTTTAGTCCCACGTTTTGTTCATTTGTCATGACTATTATTGACTTTTAGTGACATGTAATAGATTAAACGGAGGCTATTATTGACACTTAATCACACTGTTTTTTTTTATCATTACCATATTGAACAACTTAAAATCATTTATATGTCAAATATTTATTAATTAACATCATGTAAGTTAAACAACTTAAATTAATAAATATACTATACAAATTGTCTAATACATTAAAAATACCTAATATAAGTACATATAAAATCTAATAAATGTTTAACAACCTAGTTTAAATAAAAAAAACTAAAACCCATTTGGATTACTTAGAGGTTGTTAAATGATGTTATAAAACCCGCCAATTGCTATTTAAGTTATTTTTGTCTTCTTTGTATTTTTAGTTGCATCTCTCCAGGCCCTTTAACTTGTTCATTTAATTCCCACACCTAAAAAATAATAAGAACAACATATATATATATATATATATATATATATATATATATATATGTTACTTTATGTGTACTAATAATAACAATGTACTAACATTTCAATACCCATGGTAGCAATGTACTTGCATTTTTTTTATAGATAATAGCAGTATATAACTCATGTTTGTTTAATTACAAAAATTTCTTATGAGACATCATATGAGATATTGATCTGCATATACACAAAATTAATTACCTTGAACTTATGTGACATTAAGACCTCTAAGTCATTGCTCTTTCCATCTCCTTATGCTCTCATCATCCTGAAATAACAACACAAACTTAATCAATGAAAGAAATATCAACGAATGAATAAACAAATATATTTAATTGTAAAATATAAAAACAAGAATGAAAAGATCAATGTTAATATTCATTCCAAAGGCTCTAGCTATGACCCACTACTAGAAAAGAGGTTTTCCTTGATGGACAATGTCTGTCGTAAATGCCTATATATGACAGACAAATGTTTGTCATTGAAAGTCATGTCATAAAAGAAAATGATAGACATTTGGCTTGTCATAAAATTTACGACAGACCTTTATGACCAATAATTATGACGTACGTACATGACATTTAGTTTTGACATACATTTAAAATTGACTTTGAATGTCATAATTCGTAACATTTTTGAAATTATGACAGACATTTACGACTTCAAATTACGACATATGTCCTGTACAACATGATTTTTGACATAGTTTTACGACATACTTTATATGCCATGGTTTTACATTTTTTATGTAACGACCGAATTTTTAAGAGAAATTTTTCATTTTTGATTAACCAAAATATTTTCCACAAACAATGAAATCCTAAGTACAATTATTTTCAAAAGTCATATCTATTGCAAGTTTTATTCCAAATCATCAAAGTGTCCCATAAAAGCGCCTGAGAGAGAGAGGGACAGAGAGAGAGAGAGAGAGAGAGAGTGCACGCCACACCATCAAGCCTTTCTTTTGCCCTTAGGCTTGGATGTACCTGAAACAAATCCACAAACTGTAAGCTAATGCTTAGTGAGTTCCCCAGAGCATACCCCACACATATCCACATAACGTATATCATATTAGCTATAAAAGCTACATATATCACATAATCCATGCATACAAACATATAAAGATATCATGGGCTCCCTCACATGGTCTTAAACCAAAGTGTCATGGGCTCCCCTATGGTCATTAACTGACAAGTCGTGGGCTCCCCCACATGTTCTTTCATACAACTACCATAGGCTCCCCGACATGGTTGTATCCGAGTACTATGGGCCCCCATGGTCTTCCCTACAAGTGTAATATAATACCTAGCATGCAACTCAACATATAGCTAACTATCATACCATATATCTCTATCACAGCTAGTGTACCACATACTAGAAAATAGACCAGCCTTGGTGCCTTAGACCTATTGGTATGGTGAGGAGACAAACCTCTCGAATGTTGAACTGACAAGCCAAGATTGGATATATCCCAGGCACCGCTCCCCCTTAACTACCTATAATCAACGTGTGATTAACTTAACATAATCCCATAATACCCTTAAACTCAACCCTAGTTAAAGTCAAAGTCAATAGTCTAGGTCAACAGTCCATGTTGACCTCAACTCGTTGAATACATCCGACAACTCAATTGATGAGTTCCTCCCGATTCCATTCCACTAAATCCTGAGTTAACTCACCGAGTCACCTAAGCAACTCGTCAAGTTCATCCAATGTCTGGAAAACCAAAAGCTCACTCAGACCAATAATCTAATCCTTTACTACGCTCATTCAGAAACTTGAAAACGAGTAAACCCTACCCCGACTCGTCGAGTCGACCAATGGACTCGACGTGTTCCTTCAGGCCTTTTGTGTCCAGTCCTTTTTAGTGGGGTCTAAGGTCCCAATCTTCAAATCCAACTTCTCTTAGTGCAAATACCACGTAAAGTTGCAATCTTTATGTGCATGCAAGGCCTCCTAAGGCTAAAACATCAAAACTAAGCTTCCTACAAGGTTTTTGTGCATGGATAGGGCCTAAGCTAGATAAACTGAGCAAATTTATGCCATTGGGGACCTAGAGAGGTCCAGATCTGGAACCATATCCTTGTGATAAGTCCAGATACGATTATGACACCATTTTGCACCAAAAATGGCCATTTACTTCCAATAAAAGGGATCTAAGAAACTAAAGATCAAGGTAACGACTTTATACCTCAAGATGGTGGCCAATAATGTGTAGATATCGGATCTACTACTTCTCTCATCGCTCCTTCTTATTGAAGCTCTAAAATACGTCACAAACACACGACATTACTCACAAAAGCTCTTGCTCTCACTCAAGAAGGTGCAAGGTCGAACTAGGGTTTTCTATCGTAAATAGGGTGGTGAAGGAGACCATAAGAGGCGGATTATGTTCCTTAAATAGGGTGAAAACCCTAAAAATTAGGATTTTCCTTTACAGCGCCTACTCGGCGAGTCGAGGCCTTCTAACTCGTCGAGTAGGATTGAAAACTTGTGTCCTCATAATAACTTCTACTCGCCAAGTTGGATCTCCTCAACTCGCCGAGTCCATACACAAAACCCTAAAAATTAGATAAATTAAATAATACATGGAACAGGTCTTATATATATATATATATATATATATATATATATATATATATATATATATATATATATATATATATATCCTACCAAATCTTAATCAAACTAAATTACAAATTTATTGTCTAAATTACATGAACTAGTGTCAAATTCAAAAATACTTTCCAAATTCATCAAAAAATTAGTATCATATACATATCACTTGAAAATAAAGTTTATGACATAAGTATCCCATTTTTCATGCACCCTATCAAGCTCGACATCTGTATATTCATTCTTCCCCCAAAAATGAGACAAAAAATAATATATTAGCATTAAACTTTTAAAGCAATTATATATGTAGATTATATGTACATATTCTAAAATACTTCAATTCCATCAATTAACTAATGGATTTACTTACTTCATTATTCAACACTTCATTATCTTCATCAACAACTGTTTTCATGCACTTATGAACTTAGGAACATAATACCCGCATTCTGTGTAACTAGGCTGAATGGACACTATACAACTATAAAATAAACCAGTATAAAACAATAATATATTAGCCAAATCCAATTGAAGTTAAGGTTGTAGTTTGTGATAAAAATAACATTTATCATGTTGACATTTGCCTTTTCCTTTGATCCACTTTGTCTTGCGTGCAAAGACAAAACACTACAAAAAATTGGAAGAAACATATCAAAGAAAATAATTTATATTACTTACGCTTCAATCATCCACTTCAAGTCTGTATCAACATCAAGTGGCCTTAGAGAATCAAGGTAATAACATGTTGCTTGCATGTCTATTACTACTAGCACCCAATGGCGACTGTAAACCCAAAAACCAAATAAACTTAGGAAAATAATTTTGAAAGAAGCTTAAATGCAAGAAATTATAAAGTAAGTTGTAATAAAAAGAGTAAATCAAATGGATATTTTACAAATTTACCCTTAGTTATTGGGAAAAAGAAAAAGTACATAGGAACTTGGAATTATTGAAGAATAATAAACATATAGAAAAAGTTATAGAACCTGTATTACTCCAATGAAAATGTGAAATCATAGATGTAACCAATATGTGTTGTACCAAGTTCTTGCATAGACTACAAATAATCTATTACTCTAAATGGTGAAAAAGGAATAATCATTTAAAAAAATAATAACACACTCACCGATAATAACTGGTTCAAAATCGATGATCTAACAAATATAGAAAGATCATTGCAAGTCTATAAATGGCCAAAAAAAAGAACAAATCAAGAACACATCATGTGAGATTCAAAACTATATAAAAACAATTAAACTCAAAACTGAAATATTCATTTAATACCTTCCAAAAGCCTCCCCATCAAAACCTGTAATTAAAAAAAACACTATAATCTTTTAGCACAAACTTGAATTAATAGTAACAAATTTAGTATATGCATGTTATTGTACACACCTTCCTCCAACACTAAGATGTAAAGCCCTTAAAAGCCATGATTTAGGTTTGTAAAGCTCTCCTGCCCAATATATTTTGAATCTGAAGGGCAAAAATGAAATTAGCATCGATGGATTCATCAAAGAGAAGAAGATACCTAAAAAGAAACAAACAAAGATATTATATAAAGCTGGAAGTAAAAGGTGATAAAATTATTTATGGGTAATTACTAGGCCGGATAGATTAAACATTTATTTTTTATTATCTTTATTATATATAGAATCATACATTCATTTTTTTCCATTACAATATTATAATGTGAAAAATCTACCCAATTATAACAATGACATCAAAATATGAAACATTTTAAGTGCTATGATTGGATAAATTTCTCAAAGTATAATGCTTTAATAACTTAAATGTTAAAGTACTATGCTATAACTGGTTAGATTTCTATAATGCCTTAATAAGAAAAAGACTGAAAGTACAATAGAGTAGTAGAAAGAGAAATAGGACTAGGATGTTATAATTAACAAAGAAATGGTATTATGTTGCCTTTTTGCACTTAAACTGCAAATAAAGACCTTTTTTGGACGGAATATTCGTAAATGACCGTTTATCCTTCTCATATAAGGCTACAATTATTCTTACTAACCTCATAAAATCAATTTCACAAATCTTTAAGCAATCAAGATACGAGTAAAACGACCATTTTACCCTTTAAAGTCATAAAGATCTCTCCATTGCTTAACCCTTCTAGACGTGATTTATACATTAAGTGAAAAAGAATTACTCATATACATTAAGTCACTAAGTCAAAATAAACCTAATATGGATTAAATATTTTACATATTAAGTCTGCTAAGTTAAAAAGAAACATCACATTAATGGGTTTATAAGGTTAATTTGGAAAGCTATATATGGTTGTTTCTTTAACTTAATCTGGACAAAATGAGTTCATGGTTTAAATTATGTTGGTTAACTTGATTAAAACTGAACATATATGACACAAGTTTTAGTTTGTGGTTCACAAATCCTTATGTTGAGCTTTACAACTTCTCCTAGATTGCAACATTAGAATGGTTCTTTTAAAAAGCCAAAAAGATGATAGTAATTGGATATTATGACATGACTACGTTAATATCACTAACCGACTTTCTTAACATGAAACATCCCAAAATACAACCCAAAATTTTTTGCTTAACAATCACTAAAAGTACTAAAATAATAACACAAAGTAAAACTCATACGTAAATATTTCAAAACAGTAACTAATAGTTATGTAGAACTGTATCAAAACTGTATCAATCACATTTATGAAAAACTAGAAACATCTCCCAGGACAACTGAAACTGTGGTGTATGCGATGTCATCAACCCGAGCTCTTCCCTTTGCTTGCGGAAGTACCTGAAACCAAAATTGAAACTGTAAGTACGAAGCTTAGTGAGCTCCCCCAAAATACCACATACCATACAATACATATAAACACATACTGGGCCTTACCTACTATATCAGACCGAAGTCCGGAAACTGCATCGGACCGAAGTCCGGAACTAGCCAGGGCCTTGCCCTCTGCATCGGACTGAAGTCTGGAACTACTGAGGCCTTGCCTCCTGCATCGGACCGAAGCCCGGAACTAACTGCATCGGACCGAAGTCCGGAACTAACTGCATCGCACCGAAGTCCGAAACTGACTGCATCAGACAGAAGTCCGGAACTACTGATCATAGCATAGCATAAACATATCAACTAGCATGAACACATAAACAGCATACTGCATCGGGCTGTAACCCGGAACACATAACACATAAATCCTGTCTGAGCCATGAAGGCATCAAACATAATAAAATCTGCATCGGACCGAAGTCCGGAAACTACTACTAGCTATACGGGCCGGCATTGTGGCCTTAGACCCGTTCCTACTAGGAGGAAACTCACCTCGTGATCTGGTTGCTGAGTGTATGGCTCTGGAAGCTATCTGCTGCTGCTCCGGTATCTCCCCGGCTACAATTCCATAAATACACTCAATCAAAATACTAATAACTGCATTGGGGTAAAATGACTCTTTTACCCCTGGCTAAAGTCAACTCTCCTAGTCAAGGTAAACTCTTCTGGTCAAAGTCAACTCTTCTGATCAAAGTCAACTCTTCTGGTCAAAGTCAACTTACAGTTGACCTGACTCGCCGTGTTGGGCCGCCAACTCGCCGATTCCCTACTCTCATTTCTCAACCCTGCTCGCTGCTACTCGTCGAGTATGGCATAAACTCGACGAGTTCCTATTTGATTCTAAAACTCAGGCTAACTGCATCCGACTCGCCGAGTTATATGAACAACTTGACGAGTTGTTCTTGAATCTATGAAGATTGTCTTAGACTCGCCGAGTTGTATGAACAACTCGTCGAGTCCCTCCATTACTGAGTCTAACCTCCGACTCACTGAGTCCATTCTACTACTCACTGGTCCCCACTCGGAATTACTTAAAGGGGAAGGATCGGGGACTCGCGACTCGACTCGCCGAGTCCGAAGAACGACTCGCCGAGTCACATACATGCAATTACTAAAAACTCGATTCTGCTCAAGACCACTGCATACAATATATAGATCTGAGTTCCTAAGGCTGGTTTACCACGTAAAGTTCCCAACTTTACGTGTACATATGCATACAAAAGGATATAAAGGCTAAAAAGGCACTTGGAAGAGTAGATCTAGGGCTATCATGCAAAATGGCTCCATAAAGTTGATAGATCTATGTTTTTGGAACTGAAACATGGCTACATCCGAAAGCTAATCAATCTAATATGATTTCTCTACTATGAACAAGCTAAGGAATGGATAAAATGGGCTAAATATGCTTATAAAGGAGAATCAATCATAAAAACAGGTGAAATCCGATTATTACCTCAATAAACTCTGAAATGGGTGCAAGAACTTGGATCTTCTTCTTCTCCTTTGGATCTAGCCTCCTTCCTCTCTTCAAAACTTCAAGATTTACACAAGAAATGCTCAAATACTCAATGTAATGGTTAGGGTTTGCTAAATAATGCTTTGAGGGTGAAGGAGACGAGTTTGGGGGCTCATAAGCTGGTTTAAATAGAGTGCAAACCCAGGGATTTAGGGTTTCTACCTGGCAGGCCGACTCACCGAGTCCCCGATCTATACGCTGCTCAAGATCACGACTCTACTAGACGAGTCGGGCCATAGACTCGTCGAGACCCTCTGCAAACTTCTAAAATAAATAATATAAAAGCAACATACAAGAGACGGGTCGTTACAATTCTCCCCCACTTAAGTCAGACTTCGTCCTCGAAGTCTGCTACGGCTGAATCTGCAAATAACTCTGGGTAGTGCTCTTTCATCTCATCTTCAGCCTCCCACATCCACTCAGACCCCTTCCGGTGCTCCCACTGCACCTT
This sequence comes from Lactuca saligna, assembly GCF_052625555.1. NCBI lineage: Eukaryota > Viridiplantae > Streptophyta > Magnoliopsida > Asterales > Asteraceae > Lactuca > Lactuca saligna. The sequence continues at coordinate 107,269,332 of NC_136419.1, forward strand.
CACTAGCTGGATTACCTTGTTCCTCAAGGTCTTTATCTTCCGGTCCAGAATCGCGACCGACCTCTCAATATAATTCAAACTGCTATCAACCTGAATATCTTCTAAGGGAACAACTGCTGACTCATCCACTAAACATTTCCTTAACTGAGACACATGGAAAGTGTTGTGGATCTGGCTAAGCTCTGCCGGAAGATCCAACCGATATGCAACCCGACCCACCCGGGCCAAAACCCTAAAAGGACCAATGAACCTGGGGCCCAACTTGCCCCTCTTCCGAAACCTGATGACACCCTTCCAAGGTGAGACCTTCAGAAGGACCATATCACCTACCCAGAACTCCAAGTCTGAACGCCTCCTGTCAATGTAGCTCTTCTGCCGACTCTGCACAGTCTGCAGTCTACTACGAAACTGCTGAATCAACTCGGTCGTCTTGAGCACCACCCCCGTGCTCCCAATGACTCGCTGACCGACCTCGCCCCAACAAATCGGGGTCCTGCACTTCCTCCCCTAAAGTATCTCAAAGGGACGTCGATCAATGCTCGCATGATAACTGTTGTTATATGAAAATTCTGGTAACAAAAGATACGTATCCCAACTGCCACCAAAGTCTAGGACACATGCACGAAGCATGTCATCGAGAGTCTGAATCGTCCTCTCGCTCTGTGCGTCCGTCTGAGGGTGGAAAGCGGTGCTGAAATGGAGACGAGTACCCATCTCGTCATGAAACTGCTTCCAGAATCTGGATGTAAAACGGACGTCTCGATCTGACACCACCGATACCGGCACTCCATGATGTGCAACTATCTCCTGCACATAGATATCGGCTAGCTTTTCCGCCGATATGCTCTACTGGATTGGTATGAAATGAGCACTCTTCGTCAACCGATCCACTACCACCCAAATCCAATCTACCCTACGTGCGGTCCTGGGAAGCTTGGTGATAAAGTCCATGGTGATGTCCTCCCATTTCCACACGGGAATGTCTAACGGTTGCATCTTTCCGTGAGGCATCTGGTGTTCTGCCTTGACCTTCCTGCAGGTTAGGCACCTCTCTACATACCAAGCAACATCCCTCTTCATGCAGGGCCACCAATAATAGGGTCGAAGATCTCTATACATCTTCGTCGCCCCTGGGTGGATGGAAAATCGAGACTTATGAGCCTCGTCCATTAACACCTGCCGTACGGTACCCACACTCTCCCATGAAGGGTCAACAACCCCCGACTATCATAATCAAATGAAGCTACTCGACCCACTATCCTCTCACATTTCTGCCTCTCCTCCTTGAGGCCTTCAACCTGAGCCTCCCTGATCCGTTCCAAAAACAGAGTAATCACTGTCATTCTCAGACATAAGTCTTTGATAGGGACTGCTATCACCTTTCGGCTCAAGGCGTCGGCCACTACGTTGGCCTTCCCTGGATGGTAAAGGATTTCACAATCATCATCCTTCAGCACATCTAACCATCTCCTCTGCCTCATGTTTAGACTTGGCTGATCTATAAGGTATCTCAAACTCTTGTGATCTGTGTAGATGGTACAATGGACCCCATAAAGGTAATGTCTCCAAATCTTGAGGGCAAACACCACTGCCCCCAACTCTAAATCGTGGGTAGGATAGTTAGCCTCGTGAGGCGTTAACTGTCTCGAGGCATAAGCTATCACATGCCCCCGCTGCATCAATACTGCTCCCATACCTGTGATTGAGGCATCACAGTATACTACAAAATCCTGTATTCCCTCTGGCAGGGAAAGAATCGGAGCCTCGCATAGCCTCTGCCTGAGGGTCTTAAATGCCGCCTGCTGCTCAGGCCCCCAACGAAACACCACCGACTTCTTAGTCAGTCAGGTGAGTGGTACTGCTATCTTGGAGAAATCCTGAATGAATCTTCTGTAGTACCCTGCCAAACCTAGGAAGCTCCGAATCTTGGATGGAGACTTCGGGACCTCCCACTGCATCACGGCCTACATCTTGGCCGGATCTACTAAGATACCCTTCTGGTTGATGAGGTGACCAAGGAACTGCACCTCACGCAACCAGAACTCGCACTTGGAGAACTTTGCAAAAAGTCTCTCCCTTCTCAAAACTTCTAGCACCTCCCTCAGGTGCTCCTCATGCTGCTCCTGAGTCTTGGAATACACCAAGATATCATCTATGAATACTATCACAGACCGATCCAGCATCGTTCTGCATACGTGATTCATGAGATCCATGAATGCGGCTGGAGCATTAGTGAGCCCAAAAGGCATCACCACAAACTCATAATGACCATATCGGGTCCTGAAAGCAGTCTTCTGCACATCTTCGCCTCTAACTCGCATCTGGTGATAACCGGAGCGTAAATCGATCTTGGAGAACCAAGACGCCCCCTGAAGCTGATCAAACAAATCATCTATCCTCGGGAGGGGGTAACAGTTCTTCACCGTTACCTTATTCAACTCCCGGTAGTCAATGCACATACGGTGCTACCCATCCTTCTTCTTCACAAACAGGATCGGCGCTCCCCAAGGTGAACTACTTGGCCAAATAAAACCCTTGTCTAGCAACTCTTGCAGCTGCGTAGACAACTCCTGCATCTCAGGGGGAGCTAACCGGTACGGTGCCTTGGTTATTGGAGCCGCACCAGGAATTACGTCGATCCCAAACTCGACCTGCCTCTTAGGAGGTATTCCTGGTAAATCCTCCGGGAATACATTCGGAAAGTCTCACACTATCGGAACATCATCAACTATTGTCTTGCCCTTCTCTCGGGCATCCAAGACATAAGCTACATAACCGGTGCAAACCTGCTCAAAATAGCGCCTCGCCCTCGCGGCTAAACAAAAAGTTGGTCCACGCTGTGGCCTCTCGCCCTGAATCACTAACTCTCCCCCACTGGGAGTGCGAACCCTCACTAGCTGTAACTCGCAATCAATCACTACCCCATTTGGACTCAACCAGTCCATGCCTACTATAACCTTATTCCCTCGCAGGGGAATAGGGACCAAATCCACCAAGAACTGCTCATCGAATAACTGAAGAAAACATCCTCTATGCACCCTGGCAACTCTCACGGTCCTGTCATCTGCTATCTCGACCTCTAGCGGACAATCCAGCTCCCCTGGAGCTCTACTAAATCTCTTGCTAAGCGCTAGCGATACAAACGATCGGGTAGCCTCCGAATCAAATAATACTGTAGCAGAAATGCCGTTCACAGAGAACGACCCTATACAAAACATATAACCATAAGCAATAATCAATAATAATATAGAGATGAAGGGAAGATACATACCCTTCACCATATCAGGAGTCGCTCGTGCCTCCTCTGCTGTCATCTGAAAAGCTCTACTCTTTGCCACTGGTGCCTCTGCTCGGCCCCGCCGGCCATCTGTAATCCTCAAAGTAGCAGGGGCAGGTGCAACCACCTTCCCTGCTACAGCTAAACTCGGACACTGGGACTTTTTATGTCCCCTTTGATTGCACTGAAAGCAAATTAGATCTGATGCTGCAATAGCGGTAGCAGGAGCCGTACAATCCTTGCTCAAATGCCCAGTCTGACCGCACTTGTAGCAGCCGAAACTCCCTGCCTTGCACACCCCATCATCCAATCTCCCACACTTGCCACATCGACTGTGGCTCTGCTGACTCCTGGATCTGTAATTTGAAACCTTGGGTTTTTACCCGAACTGCCTGTACCCGAAACCGCCTCCGGTTTCCTCTTCTTCTCCATCTCAAGGTCAATCTCCCTCTCCCGAGCCCTAGCAATCATGTCATCCAGCGTTTTACAGCTAGACCAACTCACAAACTAGCGGATATCACTCCGCAGCATCTCATGATAATGGGCCTTCTTCATTTCCTCATCGGCTGCATACTGAGGAACGAGAAGAGCCCTCTCCCTAAACTTGGCAGTGATCTCCGCCACGGTCTCCGTAGTCTGGGTGAGGTCCTGAAACTCTGTGGCTAACTCATGCACCACGATAACCAGTGCAAACTCCACCCTGAATCTGGTGGAGAAATCAGCCCAGGTCATGGCATCTAACGTTGCATCATCTCCAATGGTATGTCCGACCTCCTCCCACCAATCCCGTGCCCTGTCCTTCAGAAGACAGGATGCCAATCTAACCTTGTCCCCCTCGGGACACCTGCTCGTGCGGAAAGCGTTGGCCACATCCGCCAACCATCTAGTACTTGCTATGGGGTCCCATGCCCCGTGGTAATCTGGAGCTCCACATACCCTGAACTCCCTGAACGTAAGTGTGCGCGACCCCATCATGGCCGCCACCTCGGCACGGAAGGTGCCCAATCTCTCATCCATCAGCTCTAGAATACCCTCCTTGATCGAACCGAAGATCACAAGAGTTTGCTCTAGTATGATACGAGTAACCTCAGAAGAAAGAAACTCTCTGGTCTGCTAATCCAATTGCGCGGCCTTCGGGCCTGATCTTGATCCCCCTCCGACACCTGAACTGCTGACTGCTGGCCTGGAACGCAAAACTACCATTCTGAAACAAATCACAGCAACATCAGAAAACTGAAATATCTCAAGGGATCACTGATACCAATACTAGTTTCCTGATCTTGTCTCGGCCTTCCTTGATTCGAGTACGGATCCTCTGCTTTCAGTAGTACGGGCCCATACTACCTTCCATATCTATCCGTACTTTCCTCAAGAACTGCCTTGACTCCACCAAGTCACTTCTACTACTACTACTAATCTCTGCTACTCTCATCCTAGGCTTGCCCTAGGGGAAATCTCTAACTCCATTCAAAACAGTCCTCAACTGCTGAAGGCCTCCTTGTAGGGGTGTCAATTTATGACACGACACGACAAAAATAAACGAAATGAAACGAAATTGGGACGAAATCAAAATTCGAATTCGTGTTCGTGTCGTTTTCGTGTCAAGATTAAAAAACACGATGTCGTGTCGTGTCGTGTTCGTGTTCATAAATCAACACGAAATTGACACGATTAAGCATATGGTTGTCGTGTTTTTCGTGTTTGTCGTTTTTGTTGTGTTATATATCTTTAAGTATGAATGAAATACACTAATAGTTATATAATATTATATTTGTCGTGTCGTGTCGTGTTTGTCGTGTTTTAATTGGTTCGTTTTCGTGTTAATGAAAAAAAACATGACATTGTGTCGTGTCGTGTTCGTGTCATCCAAAACCTTGTCGTGTCGTGTCGTGTCAGACAAAAACACGACACGACTGCCCGATTTGACAGCCCTACCTCCTTGTAATGCTAATTAGTCATTACCTGAACACAGTAATGAGGCTCAGATAATCCTTCGAGTAAAAGACTCGTCCCTACAATGGTTAGACTCAAACAAGAGCTACGCAATAGGGCCAAATCCAACACTCTGAGATTATTCAACCCTGATCACATGTGACGTGACGTATTCACCTAATGGCTAGCTCCCATCACTCAGAGTCCCACAAAGCACAAAGCAAGCAGCATTCGGATACAGGAAATTATTCAAGCAAATCTATTCTCATAACGAGATACTGTACTATCATACAATGCTAAGCTCATACTATCAGGCATAACCCTAACATGCTATCCTACTATTTTCTACTCAATACTAGCATGCAAATTTCGAAAAGCTGAAACACATATAGCAGGCACATAAGGCATCCTCCTAGATCCTTAGTCCTATTCTAGCATGCTGTTCTACTGAAATTAAAACTGGTAATCATAACATAACTTGTATGGGTAATTTGGGAGTACTTACTTGAGCTCGGTTGATCGAATACGCCACACCATTTGCCTTTTATAAAACTCTTCTTCTTTCTAAGTTCTTTTTCCAAAATCATTTTCAAAACGTTTTTCTTTTGAAAAATTTTATCGTTTCCTTAGTTTGAGTTCAGACACACCCGAAAGTGTATCCGAATCCCTCAAACCAAGGCTCTGATACCAACTTGAAACATCCCAAAATACGACCCAAAATTTTTTGTTTAACAATCACTAAAAGTACTAAAATAATATAACAAAGTAAAACTCATACGCCAATATTTCAAACAGTAACTAATAGTTATGTACAACTGTATCAAAACTGTATCAATCACATTTATGAAAAACTAGAAACATCTCCCAGGACAACTGAAACTGTGGTGTATGCGATGCCATCAACCCGAGCTCTTCCCTTTGCTTGCGGAAGTACCTGATACCAAAACTGAAACTGTAAGCACGAAGCTTAGTGAGCTCCCCCAAACTACCACTTAGCATACAATACATATAAACACATACTGGGCCTTGCCCACTGCATCGGATCGAAATCCGGAAACTGCAACGGACCGAAGTCCGGAACTAGCCAAGGCCTTGACCCGTTCCAACTGGGAGAAAACTCACCTTGTGATCTGGCTGCTGAGTGTATGGCTCTGGAAGCTATCTGTTGCTGCTCTGGTATCTCCCCGGCTACAATTCCATAAATACACTCAATCAAAATACTAATAACTGCATTGGGGTAAAATGACTCTTTTACCCCTGGCTAAAGTCAACTCTCTTGGTCAAGGTCAACTCATCTGGTCAAAGTCAACTCTTCTGATCAAAGTCAACTTTTCTGGTCAAAGTCAACTTACAGTTGACCTGACTTGCCGAGTTGGGCTGCCAACTCGCCGAGTCCCTACTCTCATTTCTCAACCCCGCTCGTTGCTACTTGTCGAGTATGGCATAAACTCGACGAGTTCCCATTTCATTCTAAAACTCAGGCTAACTGCATCCGACTCATCGAGTTGTATGAACAACTCGACGAGTTGTTCTTGAATCTATGAAGATTATCTTAGACTCGCCGAGTTGTATGAACAACTCGTCGAGTCCCTCCATTACTGAGTCTAACCTCCGACTCACTGAGTCCATTCTACTACTCACTGGTCCCACTCGGAATCACTCAAAGGGGAAGGATCGGGGACTCGCGACTCGACTCCCCGAGTCCGAAGAACGACTCGCCGAGTCACATGTATTTAATTACTAAAAACTCGATTCTGCTCAAAAACACTGCATACAATATATAGATCTGAGTGCCTAAGGCTGGTTTACCACGTAAAGTTCCCAACTTTACGTGTACATATGCATATAAAAGGATATAAAGGCTAAAAAGGCACTTGGAAGAGTAGATCTAGGGCTATCATGCAAAATGGCTCCATAAAGTTGATAGATCTACGTTTTTGGAACTGAAACATGGCTACATCCGAAAGCTAATCAATCTAATATGATTTCTCTACTATGAACAAGCTAAGGAATGGATAAAATGGGCTAAATATGCTTATAAAGGAGAATCAATCATAAAAACAGGAGAAATCCGATTATTACCTCAATAAACTCTGAAATGGGTGCAAGAACTTGGATCTTCTTCTTCTCCTTTGGATCTAGCCTCCTTCTTCTCTTCAAAACTTCAAGATTTACACAAGAAATGCTCAAATACTCAATGGAATGGTTAGGGTTTGCTAAATAATGCTTTGAGGGTGAAGGAGATGAGTTTGGGGGCTCATAAGATGGTTTAAATAGAGTGCAAACCCGGGGATTTAGGGTTTCTACCTGGCAGGCCGACTCGCCGAGTCCCGAATATGGACTCGCCGAGTCGCCGATCTATACGCTGCTCAAGATCACGACTCTACTCGACGAGTCGGGCCATAGACTCGTCGAGTCCCTCTGCAAACTTCTAAAATAAATAATATAAAAAAACATATCAGAGACGGGTCGTTAGATAACAAACATTATGTTGCAATGAAAGTATAAGCCCATGAAAAAAATCAAGATTTATCATCCTCAACTCCATTAATAAGATAGTTGATTAGGTAATATGAAACTGAATTTGGCCAATTCTACACTAGACCAAGAATAAAATTGACTAAAAATATAATTTTACATATGTTGGTCATAAACTTTTTTTTTAATGATCAGAAAAACAATAAATAAATCAACATATAAAAGAAAACTATTCTGTTAAAATATGCACGCTTGAACATGATCCGGTGACACAAAGTCCAGAGCCACTTTAATGCATGAGTGTATACCATAATTCATATATAAACCAATAATATTACTGTATAACTTTCTAAATTAAGTCCCAAAAAAAGACTTCATCATGATCTAATCTAACCTGTCTATTTCTAACTTGATATGGACAACCTATTGAGATGAAAACAACTTCACAAAGGTATTGTTCAAATGTTTATGGCTCCACACCTTGAAAGTTATAACCAAGACTCATCATAAGTTTTAGAACCACTATATTCAACTTCACAACCATCATCATCACTTTTTCATGGATCCACATATTATTAAAACACAAAAATTGGATTAAGAACCCAAACTAAGCAAGAAAAAGGTAGAGTTGGTTGTGATATTTTATCAAATACCTTGTAGGTACTAAAGTTAAGGAACTTAGAAACTATATTGTTCTGCTATTATCAGTGGATGTTGGTTCATTAGAATCTCCAACTATTCTCTTTTATGGATATACCAACCACAAACACAAAATGAAGGTGATAAAAGAAATACAACAACTTTCTTAAAACTCAAAAAAGAGACAGTTAATTTGATGCTACTTTCCCTTAAACCATCATTCCAGGTAAGATAAAGCTATGTAATGATCTCAATATACTTGTGGATTGATTTTCTGTAGGCATAACACCTAGTTTATGCCATGCATTCCTAGCATATTCACAACAATATTGATAATTTAAAAAAGATTTCAAGAACTAAAATTGGAAAAGAAGTTGGACGTATTTTGATTAAAAAAAAAAGTAGTACCTCACGCTCTTAAATTGGCCTACTGGCAAGCAAGAACCCTAGGTTTAGGCATTTGATTTTTGCCGATTTTTCCCCTCTTACCCAAAATACGATGACTTTTAGTTTGTACTTTCTACTCTTCCATGTAAATATGTAAAAGAATCAATTATTAATAAATCGTTAGCTGATCGATATAAATTAAACGAAACAAAGATTAAGAAAAAAACCTTTTCGATATATCCTTCACTTACCCGCAAATCAAAAATACTATTTGATGCGGTCTTATATAATTGATTTTTTTCTTATACGTTTAAAGATCTTAAAAACTCAAAGTGTCGACGCTAATTGTAGTTTTCACTTTTATTACTTTTTTTTTTAAAACATTCTTTCCATATACAAAACAAACGTTATAAAATTATAAAAATTGTTATAAAAATATTAAAATTTTATAAAAACATATAACCAAAAATACATCCATACATACACAAATACATACATATACAAAAACATATACATACATATACAAAAACACATATACATACATGATACACATACTAATACACAAATACATACATAATATACATACAAAAATGTTACAAAATTTTGATGGTCAAAATTTTTTAGTATTATCGACGACAACTTTGGGGGAAACTTTGGCGGTCCAAATTTTCGAGTATTAACGGCGACATCATCGCCGCTATTGGTGTGTACGTTATCGAGTTTCAGTCCTTGGATTAGGGACAAAATCAACGGCTAAGGTTTCACCTCATATTTCTACGCGTATCAGGATCGATAGGCATTAGCGGTAACACTTTTAGCAGCGACATGCATCTTTAGCGGCGACACATAACGCGAAAGTTGTCACCGCCAAAGGTGGTTGTCGCCGCTAAAACGACGCTGCTAATACCCATTATTATTCTTGTAGTGATACGACGAAATAAACGGTTGTGAAACATTTATTTTAAAATTTAATAGAATAAACTACTTTTACATATATAAGATCTTAATAAAATATGGATTTTAAATTTAGAAAAAAAAAAACAAGAAAATGACATTCGAAAAAAAATAATGTAAAAAATCTAAGAAAACGTGATAATATTTAGCAAAAAACTAATTTTTATTTATTTGGTTGGATCTTTTCTTTCCGTTATATTACTTTTCATAATAAAGGCACTGTAGTTTATTTAGTTAAAATCAATATATATCGTAATTATTGAACACTAGAAAATGTAATTGTTATGTAATCTGTAAGGCCAGTAACTTCCACATTGTATTTAATTATTTAATGAAAGTTCGAAAGTCAATATTAGTTAATTTCACTTTTACAGAAATGTACTTCTTCCGGTATTGACTTTTACATCATTTTTTTTCCATTAGCAATTTACTAATTTATTTAAAGTCAGACTTTTCTTAATGTTTTTATTGTAGAAAAACTCAAGAACATGTCATAATATGCTTTATGTAACCGACTTTTTTATTATTAAAAGTTAGGTTCAATCGTATTGTTACCAATTATAACGATGTACTTTATGTATTCCTTTTCTAATAGCAATGTATTTCTATTCTTATGTTATTATAAGCCATTATGGTTAACAAATATTAGTTGATAACGAAAAGGGATAATGACTTAAGAGGATAAAATATTTTTCGATTTGTACACATTTAGTCGTTAATATTTTTTTTGTTGCAAAATAAGTCATTTTTGTTATTGTATTCATTCAGTACGGGAAGTGATTCGTAGACAACAGTTTTTTGCCATACATAACAATTCATGCATTATATAGTTGTACACTACAACATTTTAACGCATCAATTGTTGTGTATGGAGAAAAATTGTTTTGTACGGATCAGCTCCCATTCAGTACTTATGAATGATTTTCTTTAGTTTTTTCTCACGACATCTTATGTGGGATAGCCATATGGTGGTGGGATAGTTTCAGGTGGTTCTGCTATATGTTGTAGGCCAAGATACCTGGTGTAACGCCAAAAATTTCAAAACAATTTTTCGATTTTTATAAAAACATAATTCCATCAATATTCATAAAACAACCATTTTAATTGTTCAACAAAACAGTACAAAATCCCAAGATCAAAATGTCAAGCTCCAAACGTGTGTGTGTACGGATCAAGCCGGCGCCTTCCCGCGATCGTCACTAGTACCTGAAACAAATAACATCAACACTGTAAGCACAAGGCTTAGTGAGTTCCCCAAAATACCACATATAACACATATTAGCCACTCTAGGCTATAACTCTGTGGGTCCGTGCACCCAAACTCTGTGAACCCTCAGGTTCTAGCTCTGATAAACATGCACCACATAAATCACATAGAAATCATGCAGTACAACACATAACATACATAGCATACAATTACTCTATCACATAGCTCTGGTTACCTACTCAGGGTAAAGTATAGTGAGAAGACTCACCTCGCGTGTCTCGATAAATCGTAACCCTGAAATCGCTAAACACTCGATCTGCCGAGCTGTAGTCCCCCTATAGCACAATACATCTCTAATTAACACTTTCTCAACTAGGGTTGACCACACTATAACAAGTCAATCTAGGTCAACGCTGGTCAACGGTCAATGGTCAACTTTGACCAGACTCGGCGAGTACACTATAGCGACTCGGCGAGTCTGAGCGCATGCACCAATTTCCCTGGAACCCTCCCCTGACACGTCGAGCATTTCCCTCAACTCGACGAGCTCCACTTGGCACGAGTTGTGGGGCCACCACGACTCAACTCGCCGAGTCCCAAGAACAACTCGGCGAGTCCAGTTTGACTCGGTCCACTTGTCCATCCTGACTCCCCCTTTAACTCACTGAGTTCACCCTTCCCAACTCGGCGAGGCCACTCGCTGAGTGGTCGGGCAACATTCATGCTACTCGCCGAGTCTGTTCTTCGGACTCGGCGAGTCTGTGCCATGCACTGACTCAATCTTGCTCTAAAGGTCAGATCCAGTCCATTAATCCATAGATCCAGTCCCTCCAAGCTTATTTAGCACGTAAAGTCACAATCTTGATGCACATACAACCTCTATATGACCATATATGATGTTTTAGACTCAAATACAACAACACAAGGTTAAAGACTCTATTGTCACCCATAAATCTTGATGAGTGAGGCCCTCTAGACCACTATGGATCCAGATCCATGGTCTCAACTCAATGAGGGAACCAATGGGCACCAAATCACCCCATAAATGACCACATTAAGCCCTAAATTGCATCAATCTTCACTAAACAGAAAATGGTCCGAAATAATACCTCTAGAGTGATGATCTAAGCTCCAAATCCACGAAATAGCAACCTCCTTTACTTCCTCTTGCCTAGGGTCTCCTTCTCCTTGCTAAACAACACACACAAGATCAAGAATGGCTCTCTTTCCTTCACAAAACGCTCAAGAACTCTAGGGATACTCTCTGGGGGTTGGGTGAGCACAAATGACGGCCATAAGGCCCTTTAAATAGGCCTCAAACCCGGAGATTTATGGTTTCATTACACAGCGCAGACTCGCCGAGTCCATACCCTGGACTCGCCGAGTTCAAGCGCGCACCAGTGATCAATTCCGCGTGCCTACTCGGCGAGTCTGTGCTCCAACTCGCCGAGTCCCTCTCACAATATAACAAAATTTAAACTTACAAGATACCTGGTAAAAATCCGGATGTTACAACTCTCCCCCACTAGAACTGGACTTCGCCCTCGAAGTCTCGCTCTAAAACAGCTCCGGATGCTGCTCCCGCATCATACCCTCCGGCTCCCAGGTCATCTCTGATCCCTTCCGATGTTGCCACCAAACCAATACCAGAGGTACCTCCTTGTTCCTCAAAATCTTGATCTTCCGATCCCTAATAGCCACTGGTCTCTCCGCATAATTCAGGCTTGCATCCACCTGAATGTCCTCTAGTGGAACCACTGCCGACTCATCGGCTATACATTTCCTCAACTGCGATACATGAAAAGTGTTGTGAATCTGCCCCAACTCTGCTGGTAACTCCAGCCGATAGGCTACCCGGCCTACCCTGGCAATCACACGAAACGGGCCTATAAACCGGGGCCCCAATTTGCCCCTCTTCCTGAACCGGATCACTCCTTTCCAAGGAGAAACCTTCAGGAGAACAAAGTCGCCGACCTGAAATTCCAGCTCGGACTGGCGACTATCCGCGTAACTCTTCTGTCGGCTCTGAGCGGTCAGTAACCTCTGCCTGACCAGCTGTATCTGCTCTGTCGTCTGATTCACGATCTCTGTACTGCCCATTACCCTTTGCCCAACCTCTCCCCAACATATGGGAGTCCGACACCTCCTACCATACAACAGCTCAAAGGGCGGCATACCAATGCTCGAATGATAGCTGTTATTGTAGGAAAACTCCGCCAAAGGCAAATACGTGTCCCAACTACCCCCAAAGTCCAATACACATGCTCGAAGCATGTCCTCGAGTGTCTGTATCGTCCGCTCACTCTGACCGTCGGTCTGGGGGTGGTATGCGGTACTAAAATGCAGCTTAGTACCCAACTCCTCATGAAATTTCTTCCAAAAACAGGAAGTGAAACGCACATCGCGGTCTAAAACAATCGAGATCGGCACCCCATGCCGAGATACAACCTCCCTCACGTAAATCTCCGCCAACTTCTCCGCTGAAGAACTCTCACTGATGGCAAGAAAGTGAGCGCTCTTTGTCAACCTATCCACAATCACCCAAATTGCATCAACTCCTCTGGCAGTCCTCGGCAATTTGGTGATAAAGTTCATAGTGATCTGTTCCCACTTCCACTCGGGAACCTCCAATGGCTGCAACTTGCCATGTGGTCTCTGGTGTTCGGCCTTTACCCTTCGACAGGTCAAACACCTCTCGAAAAACCATGCTACATCCCTCTTCATACAAGGCCACCAATACTCCTTTCTTAGGTCCAAATACATCTTCGTGGCCCCAGGATGGATCGAAAATTTCGATCTATGAGCCTCCTCCATCAATGTAGCACGTGTACCGCCCACAAACGGTACCCAGATCCTGCCCTGATAAGTCATAAGGCCTCGACTATCCGATATAAACTCAGAAACCAACCCAACAACCCGCTCTCTCTTCTGCATCTCCGGACGCACGGCCTCGGCCTGAGCCCCACGAATGGCGTCCAGAACTGGAGCTATCACGGTCAATCTCAAACATACATCTCGCAGTGGAGTACTCTCCGCCCTGCGACTCAATGCGTCGGCTACCACATTGGCCTTGCCCGGGTGATACAAGATCTCGCAATCATAATCCTTGACCACATCTAACCATCTTCTCTGCCGCATATTTAGGTTAGGCTGATCCATCAAGTACTTCAAGCTCTTATGGTCCGTGTAAATCGTACAACGAACCCCATACAAGTAGTGCCGCCAAATCTTGAGAGCGAACACCACTGCCCTCAACTCCAAATCATGTGTGGGGTACCTCGTCTCGTGAGGCTTCAACTGCCTCGATGCATAAGCTATCACATGACCCTTCTGCATCAATACCGCTCCCAGTCCTAGAGTCGATGCATCACAGAATACCACAAAACCTTCCATTCCTTCCGGAAGAGCTAAAACTGGAGCTTCACACAACCTCTGGCGAAGCGTCTCAAAGGAGGTCTGCTGCTCGGGACCCCATGAAAATGTAACACCCTTCCGGGTCAATCGGGTGAGTGGAACCGCAACCTTGGAGAAATCCTTAATAAACCTCCGGTAATACCCTACCAACCCAAGGAAACTCCGGATCTCAGAAGGTGACCTTGGCACCCCCCACCTCATCACTGCGTCAACCTTGGCCGGATCGACCAATATCCCCTTCTGGTTAATGAGATGTCCCAGAAACTGGACCTCCCGCAACCAGAAATCGCACTTGGAAAACTTTGCGTAAAGTTTCTCCGATCTCAAAACTCCAAGAACCTCCCTCAAATGCTCTTCGTGCTGCTCTCTGGATCTCGAATATACCAGAATATCATCAATGAAAACAATCACCGACCGATCCAACATCGGCCGACATACCCTATTCATGAGGTCCATGAACACAGCCGGGGCATTGGTGAGCCCAAAAGGCATCACCACAAACTCATAATGCCCATAACGCGTCCTGAATGCTGTCTTCTGGACGTCCTCGTCCCGCACTCTTACCTGATGATAGCCCGACCTCAAATCAATCTTGGAGAACCAAGATGCTCCCTGTAGCTGATCGAATAAATCGTCGATCCTCGACAACGGGTAACGGTTCTTGACCGTCAGCTTATTCAATTCCCAGTAATCAATACACATGCGATGCGAGCCATCCTTCTTCTTCACAAACAGGATGGGAGCTCCCCACGGCGAGCTACTCGGCCGAATAAACCCCTTCCCCAGCAACTCCTGAAGTTGCGAGGATAACTTCTGCATCTCTGGAGGCGCAAGGCGATACGGCACCTTAGAAATAGGCGCGGCTCCCGGAACCAAATCGATGCCAAACTCCACTTGCCTCACGGGAGGCACACCTGGTAACTCTTCGGGAAAGACATCTGGAAACTCACGCACCACCAGAACTTCATCCACAGAGCTCGGTCTCTCTGAGATCACTCGCGTATCCATCACATACGCTACATAACCCTTACAGCCCTGCTGTAAACACTGCCTCGCCCTAGCAGCCGAACAAAAGGTCGATCCAGAACATGTACCCTCGCCGTATACCGAAAGAACTCCCCCACTAGGATCTCGTATAGTCACCAGCTGACGCTCGCAATCGATAACCGCACCGAATCGGCTCAACCAGTCCATGCCCACTATAACACAGACATCACCCATCGCAATGGGAATCAGGTCGATCGGGAACTCAACCCCGAAGATCTCCAATACACATCCCCGGAAGACCTCAGCAGCACAAATCACTCTGTCGGCAGCTATGGAAACCCGCAGGGGCCGACTCAATGCCCCACGACTAACACTGATACGCTGACTAAATGCCAAAGACACAAAAGATCGACTCGCACCCGAGTCAAATAACACTAAAGCAGGTACAGAATTCACAAGGAAGGTACCTATGCATAGCATAATATAAGCATAATATCTCAACACCATAAATAAATAATGAAAAGGAAACATACCAGCCACAACGTCGGGTGCAGCGCGGACCTCTTCCGCAGTTAGCTGGAAGGCTCTCCCCCGAGCCCTCGGTGCCTCGGCCTTCACGGGCCGACTCTCTGTAGCAGTAGCTCTGATGGCGGCGGGAGCAGACCCCTGAGATGCCCCGCGCAGCAGCGGACACTCCGCCTTCCGGTGTCCGGTCTGGTTGCAGTGGAAGCACACTGCAAATCCCTTGGGGAAATCCTTAGCCATATGTCCCTCCTTGCCACATTTGTAGCAAGACCCTGCCCGGCAGACTCCATCGTGACCCTTGCCACACTTCCCACAAGTGCGGCCCTTCTGGCTCCCGGGTCTGGGATCAGCGGGCTTGGCCCGCTTGGCTGCCGGCTGGGACTGTGCCGGCCGCCGATCCCTCCCCAGAGACTCCGCCTCCTCCCTGGCCTGAGTCTCAAGCTCAATCTCCCTCTTCCGAGCATTTGCCTGAAGCTCGGAAAATGTCCGGTACGAGGAGTTCGCAGCGAACTCCCGAATATCCCGTCTCAGAATGCTCAGATAACGGCTCATACGTGCCTGCTCGGTGGACACGTGCTCAGGGCAGAACATCGCCCTCTCATGAAACATCCTCGTAATCGCTGTAACTGACTCGGTACCTTGCTTGAGGGTCAGAAACTCCTGCGCCAGACGCTCCCTTTCCACCTGAGGAACGTACTCATCTCGGAACATGGTAGTGAACCTCTCCCAGGTCACTGCCGAAAGCTCAGCCGGTGTGAAGTGCGCAGTCACAAACTTCCACCAGTCCTTCGCTCCCAAGCGAAGCTGGTTCAGCGCGAACCGAACCTTCAAATGCTCAGGGGATGAGCAAGTGAAGAAGCATCCCTCTATATCAGATATCCACCTCATAGCTGCCACCGGATCCTGCGTACCATCAAACTCTGGTGGCTTGGTGTTGCTGAACTCCCTAAACAACATCGCATCACCTCCCTGGGGCCTTGCCGCAGCAATCGCTGCGGTAGCCGCTGCAAACGCAGCCTCAGAAAGAGCGGCATAGCGCTCGTCAAACGTCTCAATCAAAGCGGTCTTAATAGACCCGAACATCTCTGGTATCTCAGCTCTGATGACCGCAGCCACCTCCTCATGAATGATCTGTCGAATCTCCTCATCACTAGCTCCGGCATCCTCTGGCATATGACGTGTCCTCACCATGATCAACCTCTGAAATACAACATGCGATAATTAGAATTCACTCGAACACTCTTACACTCAACAATTCACCCCTCCTTGATTCTCGGCATCCCAAGATTCTTATTTGGACTGTGTACCGCACCGGTGCTTTTAGTAGTACGGGCCCAATACTACTGTCCGCACCGTCTCAGTACACACCCCAAATCGTCCTCTTTGGATCCCAGTCCCCAAGTACTCTATTATACTTAAATCACTCTGTAACAGGTCTCACACAAAGCCCTAGCTGCTACCTAATTACTCTCAGTGTCTCATAGCTCACCATTCCCTAAGCTAAGGCATCACAAAACAGGCCACTCTAGTCCTATCAGCAATACCTAGCCTACTCTAGCATGCAAACACATCACATTAATAATTATCACATAACAAAAGATATTTTGGGAATTCACCGTTCGGGCGTTGACTGATCGTACACACGTTTCTTCCTGGAAAACCCTTTACTCTTAGAAAATTTTTGGTTTTATTTTGAAATTATCTCTTTAATTCCTCAGTTTGAGTTCAAATACCCCCGAAGGTGTACCCGAATCCCTCAAACCAAGGCTCTGATACCAATTTGTAACGCCAAAAATTTCAAACCAATATTTCGATTTTTATAAAAACATAATTCCATCAATATTCATAAAACAACCATTTTAATTTTTCAACAAAACAGTACAAAATCCCAAGATCAAAATGTCAAGCTCCAAACGTGTGTGTGTACGGATCAAGCTGGCACCTTCCCGCGATCGTCACTAGTACCTGAAACAAATAACATCAACACTGTAAGCACAAGGCTTAGTGAGTTCCCCAAAATACCACATATAACACATATTAGCCACTCTAGGCTATAACTCTGTGGGTCCGTGCACCCAAACTCTGTGAACCCTTAGGTTCTAGCTCTAATAAACATGCACCACATAAATCACATAGAAATCATGCAGTACAACACATAACATACATAGCATACAATTACTTTATCACATAGCTCTGGTTACCTACTCAGGGTAAAGTATAGTGAGAAGACTCACCTCGCGTGTCTCGATAAATCGTAACCCTGAAATCGCTAAACACTCGATCTGCCGAGCTGTAGTCCCCTTATAGCACAATACATCTCTAATTAACACTTTCTCAACTAGGGTTGACCACACTATAACAAGTCAATCTAGGTCAACGCTGGTCAACGGTCAATGGTCAACTTTGACCAGACTCGGCGAGTACACTATAGCGACTCGGCGAGTCTGAGCGCATGCACCAATTTCCCTGGAACCCTCCCCTGACACGTCGAGCATTTCCCTCAACTCGACGAGCTCCACCTGGCACGAGTTGTGGGGCCACCACGACTCAACTCGCCGAGTCCCAAGAACAACTCGGCGAGTCCAGTTTGACTCGGTCCACTTGTCCATCCTGACTCCCCCTTTAACTCACTGAGTTCACCCTTCCCAACTCGGCGAGGCCACTCGCTGAGTGGTCGGGCAACATTCATGCTACTCGCCGAGTCTGTTCTTCGGACTCGGCGAGTCTGTGCCATGCACTGACTCAATCTTGCTCTAAAGGTCAGATCCAGTCCATTAATCCATAGATCCAGTCCCTCCAAGCTTATTTAGCACGTAAAGTCACAATCTTGATGCACATACAACCTCTATATGACCATATATGATGTTTTAGACTCAAATACAACAACACAAGGTTAAAGACTCTATTGTCACCCATAAAGCTTGATGAGTGAGGCCCTCTGGACCTCTATGGATCCAGATCCATGGTCTCAACTCAATGAGGGAACCAATGGGCACCAAATCACCCCATAAATGACCACATTAAGCCCTAAATTGCATCAATCTTCACTAAACAGAAAATGGTCCGAAATAATACCTCTAGAGTGATGATCTAAGCTCCAAATCCACGAAATAGCAACCTCCTTTGCTTCCTCTTGCCTAGGGTCTCCTTCTCCTTGCTAAACAACACACACAAGATCAAGAATGGCTCTCTTTCCTTCACAAAACGCTCAAGAACTCTAGGGATACTCTCTGGGGGTTGGGTGAGCACAAATGACGGCCATAAGGCCCTTTAAATAGGCCTCAAACCCGGAGATTTAGGGTTTCATTACACAGCGCAGACTCGCCGAGTCCATACCCTGGACTCGCCGAGTCCAAGCGCGCACCAGTGATCAATTCCGCGTGCCTACTCGGCGAGTCTGTGCTCCAACTCGCCGAGTCCCTCTCACAATATAACAAAATTTAAACTTACAAGATACCTGGTAAAAATCCGGATGTTAAACCTGGTGCGGGCCGACTATAAGTTGTAGGCACGAAGACTCGAGAAGAGCGGTTGGATTAAGGCGTCATGCCAACAAACCTTGGGTATTCCAGTCCGATAACTGATTGAACCTGTTGCATGTTGACATTCTAGTCCAATGATTGATTGGGCAAAGGTATATCAATCTGATGAGTGTGGGCCCGTTATGCATGATAATATGTTTGTTGTGTTGAGTATTGTTGGGGAAACTCACTAAACTTTATGCTTACCTAGTTGTTTATTTTTTCAGGTTCTATCGTTGGTGGTGGAAAGGCGAATGCATGACTGTACACACTCATCAACAATATTGAGGATTACATATTTCTTATATTACTTTGATTTTCGATAAATGTATTTTGGAATAAATGTTTTTTCTTAATAATGGATTTATAATTAGGGAGTTTTGCCTTATTTAAAAATGAAAATTTTTGGTTGTGAAAAAGAGATATTACACATAAACATCAACAACCTCACATACTTCATCAATGACTGTCCCACGTAAGATGTCATGAGAAAAACCTAAAGAAAACATTCATAAGTACTGAATGTGTACAAAAACATAAATGACTTATTTTGAAAAAAAAAATTTAAGGACTAAATGTGTACAAAAATATTAAGGACTAAATGTGTACAAAATGAGAAATATATTACCTTATTAAATTATTTTTTCCGGCTAACCTGGAATAACCGGTTATAAGGACTGAATATGTACAATTCAACAAGTTGAAGGGGTAAATGTGGATGAAAAAAAAAAACTCAGTGACCAAATATGTACAAATCGAAAAATATATTACCCTTTTAAGTGGTTAAGAAAATGCATTAAGTGATTAAGAAAACTAAGCAAACCACTAAAACCAATATTAATTAACTCTTAGTGGTTAAGAAAATGCATTAAGTGATTGGTTCGATTTATTAATGTACTCCAAATCGGTGAGACACGGTCTTGTAAATGATTACATATGTTGTCCTATTCTCTCCATAATGCTCTTTTGAAAAAACAATCTTGGACTCCAAATATTTTTATTGTATCTAAGTCGGTGTCGTGTACCCCAATGGCTTAGCACATCCTTACATATCTTTATCATTCCTCCAAAGATGAGTGTTAGTAATTCAATACAAATGCAACACAATTTCATAAGTGACTATCTATATTGGAATCTTTCACATATATTTCCATATCAATGTTGGATAAATTAACATGATTATGGTTCAATTTTCATTCTAAGCCAATCAATACACACTCCTACTAGGTGACTCAAGTAAGTTTAAACACTACTATCTGATTCATTGTAATACTATTAAATAATTTTAAGTTTAAAATTTGACTTTTTCATGACAATTTTTATATATTGTAGTTCAATTTAAACTCCATATTTTACTCATAGAAATCAAATATCCTTGTGGTATCATCTCCATATACACTTTGGATTGTGACAATTATTATATTTAATAAAATTAATAATTTTATATTACATTAGTCATCATCTACAACTAATAGTATGATCGGTAAGAAAAAAAATAGAGGGATAATATTATCTCTCTTTTACTCGTGATCTTTTACTCGTGACATCTACTTGCTCTATTTGTAAATTAGAAAAATTATCGAAAATCTAGTATCAATGAGGAACCGCAAGAGATGAAAATGAAATTGACGGAAGATTTCTCTTAATATAGAAAGTCATTTTCTTCGTTTTTTATATAAGTTGAGCAATGCGAGATTAACTTTTATTTTTGTTGTTTTCCCCACATATGGGTGAAAGTATACGTCTAATTCTTTTTTTTCGCCTTTATATTAAAAAATAAAAAGTTAAAATTAATGTGATAAAATATCAACATTTATTTTGAAACATATTTATTCAACTATCTCTAATTATTAAAAATATATAATTATATAGTTTTGTCCATTTTTAGTTTTTATTCTCATTCCACAACGATTCACCTTTTTTTTTTTTTTTTTAAATGTCATTTTTTGTACGTTATATTTTAGTTTGTTAAGTACTTAGAAATTGTCAAATACGAACACAATGGATTATCTAATACTTGTTGAGAACTACACTATAACCTAAACTCCTCGCTTTCCTTGTTTAAAACCGTTGGATTAGAAGTTAGATCACTTATGTGGAGACCGATGCTAAACATATTGAAGGGGTAAGACATGGTATAAGTTCAGTGTTTTAAAACCCGGGTCGATCCGGCCGGTTCAACCGGTTGGACCCTGACCCGAGATAGAAGGCGGGTTAATTGAGAACAGTTTTTTGTAAAAATACGGATCAGATCAAACCGGCCGGGTTTCCACTAAACCGAGGTTCGACCGCTTATGTTGAACCGGTTAAAAACCAGATTGACCCGTTTTAATAGGGTTTGGATAGTTGGATACAAGTAGCGAATGCTAAAACAACGAACTGTTTGTGGTTTCTTCAATGTTTTTCAATGGTTAAACTTTGTGGACATCAAATTATTGGTTTTATATATTTATGCATTAATAGGTAAGTAAAAATATATAAAAATATAAAATGACCATAAACCGGGTTGACCGGTTGACCCGTAAACCGATCATCACACCGAATCAATTAAAAACTCGGTTTTAAAACATTGTATAAGTCTTTATAGATAAATGAGACAATGACAAACAAGGCAAAAGTATTGATAGCTTTTGATCTGTTAGACGTCAGAAAGCTCTTGACGGGTTGGAGCTCCCGGAGGTGGTTTGTCCACCCATCTCATCCATTGAAGCCTCCAATTTTGAGTTCCCCTAAATTCATTTCATTTTTTTTTTTTTTGTTTTTAACAGAATATATGTGTTCCTTATTTTATGTTTTCTCTATCTTTATTTAAAAGTAAATTAGATGAATTATCTGTCCCTTTTAGTTTTCAGAAAAATGGCAATACATGCGAAATTTGGCTCCCTCGATATAAAAGGATTTGTAAGCCTTTTTAGGAATCTTGAAATCAATAATACATTACCCCTTAACATACTTCATTTGTTCTTGCTTTTGTTCTGCAACGACACATACGAATAATATGTGATTATAAAATGTATGAATTATGATGTCAATAATATGTGAAGATTACGAGTAAAAGAGTTGTGAAGGTATCTACTTACATGTCTTGTGTTAAAATATCTTACTATTTCGTTTCAAGGCTAAAAGAAGAAATGTAACCTTGTTACGAGTAAGTGTTGATGCAAAGTTTCCTTTTCTATTATATCAATTAGAATATCGATCGGTAGTATACTAGTATTGGATATGCTTAAAAGAAGAAATGTAATCTTGTTATTCGTTTCAAAAATTCGGGATCTTTTTTTGGTTTATCAATCAACAGTTTCAACTTTAATAGAAGTAAAGGAATCTTTTGTGTTGATTGACTACTTTCTCATCGTTATCTCTTCGACACTTTATATTATATTATTTTTTCCTCGAGAACTTTAGGAGTATATTTGATCCATATATTTGCAATTTGCAATCAAAACATAATGATAACATCAGCAGGAGGCTGCTCATGCACACAAATCATGTTTCCTGATAATTATAATTACACACAAATCATCAAATATCGTCTACAGTTTAAATGATGAAATAAATTCTGGAGTGTGAAGTGGGGTTACTGTGTTTTTTGGATGAATATGTTATGCAAGAAAATCACTACTATCATGGTGAACCAACCACTTGTATACGAAGTGTTCCCTACTACTCAATGTACTCTGTGAATTAGTCTCCAACATCTAGAAATTAAAAATGAAACAGCTGTCATCTTATTTTAATATATATATATATATATATATATATATATATATATATATATATATATATATATATATATATATATATATATATATATATATATATATATATTCTAATTGAATATTACACTAACATATTCTAAAAAATAATTTTAAAATGCAAAATAAATGGAAAAATCTAAAAATTCTTTTTTTAAATATTATTTTGGGAACTTGAATTAACTAAAAAAAATAAAAATAAAAATCCCGTTTTTTTTTTTTTTTTGAAAAAATACATGAAATATTCTAATAGAATATTACACTGTATATATTCTAAAAAATAATTTTAAAATGCAAAATAAATGAAAAAATAAAAAAAATTCTTTTTTTAAATATTATTTTTGGAACTTGAATAATCTAAAAAAATATAAAATATATAAAAAAAATTAAAAAATATGTTTCACGGTCTTATAAAATTAGACCGTTTTACATAAATATAACCCTATCTATATATATATATATATATATATATATATATATATATATATATATATATATATATATATATATATATATATATATATATATATATATATATATATATATTACTTCTTAATGATTAATTTGATTGTGTTTCATTTTAAGAGAACAAGGAATAATAAGAATTAATAAATAAATTTGTTTATTCAATAAAAGTTGGTTTTTGCACATTTTAGACTCTAAGTCTTTTCATATATATATATATATATATATATATATATATATATATATATATATATATATATATATATATATATATATATATATATATATATATATATATATATATATATATATATATATTACTTCTTAATGATTAATTTTATTGTGTTTCATTTTAAGAGAACAAGGAATAATAAAAATTAATAAATAAATTTGTTTATTCAATAAAATAAAAGTTGGTTTTTGTACTTTTAGACTGTAAGTCTTTTCATATATATATATATATATATATATATATATATATATATATTCACGATCAGTTTTATAGATTAACTAATGATAGAGAAAAATAGAAGGTTACAACGACATCAAATACCTATACTTTCTTTGTTACTCCGACAGTGAAGAAAATCAAAGAAATAGCGGCAGCCAATAGTACAAAGAGGTCACAGGGCGACAACCATGCGACCATCAGAGAGCGAAGAGAACTGACGGTGGCGGTGAGCAGATCAACGACCAACATAGTGAGAGAAGTGCACTGAATCGCAATTGATGAGGAGGCAAAAAGCGGAGGCCGCTTTTCCGGTCAGCTTTGAGATTTCTTTCTTGATGATTGGGATAAGTTCATTTAATGTTTAACTATTTTTATTTTTGGAGAATATTAATAGAAATGTTTAAAAATTAACATACTAAATTAAATTTTCCAATTTTTTTGAGAACAAAGTTTTTAAAATTTTTAAAAATTGAAGACTTTTAAAATTTGTTTACAAAACATGATTTTTAAAAAAATAAATAATATTCTTTTTAAAAAACTTCAACTTTTTTAAAAACAATAAGTTTTTAAAAAATCAATAAATTTTTAAATAAACTGGAATTAAAAAAAAAAAAAAAAAAAAAAAAAAAAAAAAAAAAAAAAAACCTATAACTTTTTTAACTAAAAAATTACATTTTAGATGCATATATGCATGCATATTTCCTATACAATAATATTCAAGTAAATTATAAATCAAAAAAACTGTTTTTATTACTAATCTATAAAACAATCATACACATATTTTATTCAATACAAAATAAAAAATAAAAAAACTAAAAATGTTATTTTAAAGCATTTTCATGACTTCGTGTCAAGACTTCCATACTTTCTTCAATTTTTTTTTACCTTTTCAATACTTTCTACAAATTATTCCAAATCCACAAGAAAATTAAAACATTGATTACTCTAAGAACATTCACAAAAATATGTTTATATATATATATATATATATATATATATATATATATATATATATATATATATATATATATATATATATATATATGTAATGTCAGATTCACATCTGATCCATATAAGATTTATATGAATATATAATGTGATATTCATATGTGGATTGTATCTTTTAATATTCTAATGTGAAATTCACAAGAAAAATTAAAAACAAAATTAATGAAGAATGCTCACACAAAATGCATGTATGCATATATACGTAATTCATATGTAATTCATTTGTCATTTACATGTTATTCACATGTGATTTATATGTGAATCCAATGTAATTCATATGTGAATTACATGTGATTTCCATGTACATAAATTATATGTGATTCACTTGTGATTTACAAGTGAATTACATATGATTCATATGTGAATTGTAACATACCAAAAATCATAGTAATTTTTTTTAAAACCCTTTAATAATCTGCAAACCATACGAAAACATTGTTTTCAAGCACATAGTCGAAATCAAAGTATCCCAAAATCGTCAATCAAAAATATATCTAAGGATGATATGCACAATCATACCTTCGCCTTGCCCCAATCATCTGATGTACCTAAAACCTTAAAATCAATCTGTAAGCAAAGGATTAGCAAGTTCCCCCAAAATACCACCACACAAACATATAATAACATGTATATTGGGTCTATAGTCATCATAGCTGATTACCCCTGAGCCCACAATGCGAGTCTGGTTTGCCCACTTGGCCCACAACTCATGTCTGGATTGCTCCTAAGCTCACAACATATGTTTGGCTTGATTTTCCGGTCCACAACTTATGTCTAGCTTGCCCCCAGGTTTGTTGGCTTCAGTACAGAGCAAATTTTGCCTCAACATATGCAACAGATAAAACACATAACAACAATGTAGAGTTTATTTGGGTTGCGTCATGGGCTTTTTGTATTGTATCCGGATTGGGCCTGTCTATCCGTGATTATCTAGTAGGGTTATACTATATATATATATATATATATATATATATATATATATATATATATATATATATATATATGCATGCATGTATGCATTATATTGTTATGACTTTTATTATGTTTAATCTTTGTACCCTAAATGCATCTACAGTCGAAGTTCTTAGTCGAGCTCTTCTGAGGCGTTGAAGTATTAATCATATGACATATTCTGTCACACCCCCGAACCAGACGGCGGAAAAGTCCGAGGGCTGTTGTGACTCAATTGAATACCATCACAGTGAATATACATGAAACATAACATCATTCATCACCATGCATTGGAATAGTACAACTAGTAGTGTTTACATTTAGTACATTGTTTCATAACATTACATTCCCAAAAGTAGATTGTTCGATACTAATTAAACAAACAACATGACATCACTGAATACATTTTTCCCTTCGATTTACCTGTTACCTGAGAATACAAGCATTTTGAAAAATGCCAACATATGAAATGTTGGTGAGTTCATAAGTAATGTTTGAAATAAAACGGTTTGTATTGTTTTGAAAAAAACCACCAGAAAATCCGATATTTTTCTGAAAATAGTATCGTATAAAAAGTGTGAAGATCCATAAGTATGCTTGTTTGTTTCTATAAATGTAAGAAAAATTGTTAGACTTGGTATGCATCTCGCAGGTGTATGTATTGAAAACCCGATGTTTTCCTAATACTTCGAATTACGCGTTATATAATTTGTTATACCGTTACGACGTGTGTATTTGATAATTCCAGGTGTCATTGGATTAATTATGGTTTGTGAATCATTATAAACACGCATTAATGAAAACGACTAGTTTACAACTATACAAACGATCCCTTAGGCGTCGTCCGTTTCATTCACTTAATCCAACAACCCCGACCTCTCATAGCCCCACAACCAAGGAGAAGAGATGGTTCGAAGCCCCCGATATTTCCATAGGTTGTTCAAGGCTATCGTGAATGCGAAGGGCCCTTGGCACGACTCGCATTCGTGAATTCTCGACTTTGCTAGCAGTACCAAAGGACCCTTGGGGCCCAACAGCACAAAATCCATTGAAAGTCCTTTACACGAAATTAGGTCATATAAGACCCAACTACATGTAAGCGAGTTACCTTTGGGCCTACAGATCATGTCATTGGACTAGCTAGGCCCAACAAGCACGATTTGAAACTTTCGGGCCCCAAGATGGTGTATCGACGTCTGGTGAATTCTCACGTGTGTATTGACTTCTGGTGAATTTCCGCGTGTGTATTGAAGTTTCGTTGTGTATTAATTTTTGATTCGTTGTTGATTCGAGACCGGATCAATTCGTTTGATAACGATTTTTGGTGTTGAAGGTGTATTATGTTTTGTCGGTAGCCGTGGTACTGGTATTTTATCATAACAGATTTATTATTTCAAAACACTAAAATTTTTCTTTTTGCAACCCCTTTCTTTTGGATAAATTACAATTTTTGGCCCTTTGTATGATAGAAATTTTCCATTTTAGTCCTTAAACCATTTTTCTTGACACTATAGTATCAAAACTTGTAGAAAAGACATTTTTCAGGTCAAATTTATTTGAAAAACACTTTTAGTCCCTCAAAATGAAGTTTTCTCGGTTGAAACCTCAATTTTTTGCAATTTTTACACTTTTGGCCCACAATAGAAATTTTTTGCATCTTTGGTCCTTTTTATATGTGAAAAGAATTTTTAACTCTTGAAATGGACTTGGTACACTAATAGTCCCCTGTTTTACAGAAAAGTGCAGTTTCAGCCCCTCTAAATTAAAAATCTCGCAATTTGGGCTTTATTGGGCCGAAAAGTTCATTTTTGGCCCATTAGGTTTAAAAATTCACATTTTAATGCATCAAAAGAGTAAATGTTCAGAAAATACATTTTTGAATCTGTTTTGACTCATCTTAACCCTCAGAATTTGTATTTTTTCATTTTTGGCCCTTTAGTTTTATATTTTTAGCATTTTGAGCCCAAAAATGGGTTTTAAGCCCAATGAGGTTCATATTAATCAACTTGGTTATTTTTCTATAATTGATTTGTATGAAATAATATAAGTTGTACTTATTTCATTCAACATATTGTAGATATCGGTTTCTAAACTCATTTTGACTAGATCCAACACCACAATCACATAGAACATATATATAAGCATAGATATCACACAAAGCATACATATACTCATAGATCTACACATTTGCTTGTATTCCCCCCCCCCCCCCACAAAACTTATAAAAACCGAAAAATAAGGGGTATGAAGCTCACCTTTGGGTGTGGTTTCGGTTTTGGAGAAGAGATGGAAAGAAATGAGGTGATTTTCGGCCCTAGCAACCTTTCCTTGAAGATCTCGAGTTTAGGAGCTTCTAAGGTGCAAGATCACAAGATTGAATGAATTTAGAAGAGATTTTATGGAGTGAAGGAAGTTAGATTATAAGTTAGCCATTAACTTACCTTAGATGATGAATCACTTTATGAAGATCCTTAAGCTTCTAGCCAAAATTTCAAGATCTTGGATGGAGAGAGTGGGTGATTCTTGAGTAATTTAGAGAGTGTTTTTCTGAGGTGTGTGTATGTGTGCTGTCGACCGAAACAAGAAGGGAGGGGAGGAGTGAGAAGCTTGACAAGATTGTTGCATGGAGATATGTGTGTTGCAAGGAAAACCTAAGGATAAAAATGAGGTTGATGAGATTCAAAAACTCTTTGATCGATTAGATCTTTGTGTCAGGTAGATAATGAAAGTAAAACAATGAAACAATACTCAAGAATGGATCTGAATGAGTCGAATGATTAGAACGTTTAATCCTCAACAGAGCTCGATTAAGAACTTCCGCTGTAGAGGATTTTAGGGTTACAAAAGAGATCTTCTAAAACACATGTAAAAAAACGATCTATCAGTTATGAAAAAGATGCATGCAAGCATCTATTAATACACAAACCCTAACAAAACAAGTCATGGATGGACAGGCCCATACCGAACACAAAATGGGCTAAGAGACGAGCCCAAGACGCAACACCAAATACCCAACAATCTCCCCCTTTGCGTCAATAGGGGCGAGACCTCACTCCAGCTTGCTTACTCCTGCGGCACTGGATTTCTTCACAGTTTTGAATAGGCAGGGAATGATAGAAAGAAGTGTTTGTCGGAAGTGAATGTACCAATTGATCATATCGTTGAAGTACTTCTTATCACTCTCTGAGTTCTGTTTGCATCGATTGATGATACCCAGAACATGCTCCAAGCAGGAAGTGGTGTAAAGATGTTTGTCAGCCAAAGCAAATAAGCATTTCTGACCTTCTGCCCTGGTGAACATGACTGAGTTTTGTTTCGGATAAATCTTTCCCATCTTCATTCTGTTTAAATCGCTTGCAGAACTGACTGGAGTGACGGTGGGCTTCTTCCTGAGAACATTGGCAACTTCTTGATCCAGCTTAGCAACCTCCAAAATATAACACACCAACATTCTCTTGAAATGGTCTATGATCGGACCATATTCAACTTCATTAACAAGAAGAATGTTGTGCAAGATTATCCAATCATGAGGGTTAAGTTGGGAAGATCAGCTAGAGAGATGGAATGCTCGGTTTTGTCAGATCCCCTTAAGACCTTGAATCTGACATTGGTGAAGTTGCCCTCCCGAACAGGTTTGAGAACCCGAACGTTGATGATCTTCTGTGCCCTCCACGTCTGATACTGAGGTTGAGCGGTCCTCAGATAAAAGTCTACAAGCTCCCTATCAACCTTCGGGTAAAGATGAGGAACTTCATCTATGTGGGCGAATGCATGGAAGATGAAAGCTTTTCTGGTCAGGGGCATGTCAAATTGAGAATCTACCGAATTAATTCGGTCCAAGGAGATCACTGGTTCAAGCCAAATAGTGCAGGGGGACTCGATAGCTTCTTTGACAAGCACTTCGAGAGTCCAAGGAGGAAATAGAGTTTTTCTGCTTTCAAGGAGATCATTAGCCTCCTTTATCTTCCTCTCCTTGGCTTTAGCCTCTCTGACAATGCGAGCATTTTCATCAAGCTCCTTCTCACTTGCCTGTTTCCTCAGTAGGCTGACAATCGGTTCTTGATCATCACTTTCATCACTGTCATCGATGATTTGTTTGTCTTTGCTTTGAGCACTCAAACCTGATGCAGGAAGAGTTGTTGGTTTGGGCTTTCGGAGGGACAAGTGATGAAACTGGAAGTGATTGAGCTTTGTAAATCGGAGGGGGTTTTGATTGAGCTGTGGGCTTCCCTTCTCGCCCTTGTTTCGGATGTTCCTCCTGCTCAGAAATCCCTTCAATGCGGCTAAGTAGGGCAAGGGCAGGAGCGAGCTTCTCTGCAAGAGTGCGCCTCACCGAATAGTTAAGAATCGGATCATGGGCTTCGATAATGTTGGACAGAGCCCCATGGACATCTGAAACACAACTCCGGACCACAACTTTCTCAGACTGAAGAGAATCGATCTCCTTCTCGGCTTGGGAGAGCTGATGAGTTGCAAGAGTAAGCTCGGAAGATTTACGAGCAAGGTCGTCCTTGGTAGTAGACTCGGCGGCAAGAGTGGCTTGAAAGGTAAGAAGACGATTCGCAACCGAAGATTGAAAAGACTGATTGTCTTCGTTGAGGTTCTGACAGAAGCTGGCAAAGTGGTCTTTTTCGGTTTCGAAAGAATGGACCAGCTTCTCCACAACGGTGCGAATCTTCTTGGTATTTGTTTTTGATGCCGCCTGCAAAGACTCCAGCCAAATCAGGGCATCTTGAAATAGTTTTTCGACTTTTTCAGTCGCAGCCGCACTAGCCTTTGTCGATTTGTCAATAGCAGCAGCAGCTGAGCTAATGGAGGCTTCATGTGCTTTGGAGAGAGATTCCACCATCCCCTGAATGGCAGCCTCCGAAAAGTGAGATTTTGAGGAAGAGGAAGAAGCCACAAGATTATCAATCTTCTCGTGGAGTTCCTTGATGTGCTTTTTGGTAACTGGAGCATCATCATCATCACTTTGGGGTTGGTAGGGGCTGTAGTAGATGGATTCAAAGACCATATCCTCCCCTCCCAAAAAGGATTCGGTTTCAGCAGATGGAGTGGGAGATAAGGGTGTGGCGGATGGTTCGGTAGTGGAAGTGGGTTCGGGAACTAAAGTAGGTTCGGGTTGTGAAGTTCGAACCCCCGTATCAGATACGTTGGTTGGAATCTCACTGGTGGTGGTTTTGGTGGCTTCTGTGAAGATTGGTGGTGGTATGGAGGTAGTTGTGGGTGAAATGGTAGTAGAGGTAGTTATGGGGGGAATAGAAATAGGGTTAGATATGGAGGGAATGCAAATGGAGGAGGTTATGGTGGGAATGGAAGATATGGGGATAGGAGAAGCGGAAGGAGGTTTTGATGAAACTGGTACCTCATGAGCAGGCGAGTGAGGAGGAGTTTCGCCTCTAGCCGACTCGTCTGAGTCAGATTGGTTATCTTCTGAATCGCTGGATGAAGAAGAGAGAATAAGTTTCCTCTTCGGCTGTGCTTTCTTCTTCTTTGCTGGGGGGGGGGGGGGGAAAGATCTGTCTTTGAGGTTTTTCGCTTCTTAGGAGAATGACCCTTTGCTCCCTTTGCTGCTTTCTTGATCTTCCCTTTCTCGGGTTTCTTCCCTCTAGCAGCTGGTTTATCTGCATCATTAATGGACTGAACCATTTTCGTAGAAAATTCCCGTGGACCTGAAGGATGAAATTCCTTGTAGGCCTTCATTATAACGCTCTCCTTGGACACACCAACAGACATGGAATCCGGAATGGATCCGACGAAGGAGAACTTGGTTGGATCAGTAACGATGATCTTGGTGGTGTGGAAGACACTGATGGAGGAGAGGAGGGAATCGGAAACAGTTGGAACATGGAGCTTATCCATGGCCCACTTGGTGATCAGCGTCGAAAATCTAGCATAGGACACTTCAGTGTGGCGAGAGGAGGAGGCTAGGCTCTGAATGAGTTGTTGCCAGAGAACCGAGCCGTAGTCGAGGTTGATGCCATTGTATAGACCATAGAGAATGGTCATGAACAATTTACTGGCCCCATCAGAACCAGAACTTCGCTCATAGAGCCCTTTGAACAGAATGGTGAAGAAGCCATTCCATGGAGGAGGAAGACACGACTTCTTGAACTTGGTGACCATCGTGAGAATTTCCGTGTAGCCCATGTTGTAGAACATCGAAAATAACTGTCCCACAGTTATGGAGTCGGGATTAACCCTAGATTCATCGGATTCAAACCCTAGGAGCCAACAGAACCTTTGCTTGGAGATGGAGGTCTTGTGAGAAAGGAGGTCGAAGTATATTCGATCCACTGATTTGTCGTAGTGAGCAGTGGAGTAGACCTGGGAAAGACATACCATGGGAACAATCTCGACCTTTGAAAGGGCTAGAACCAATGGAGAGTATTTGAGACACTCCACCATGGGATACATATAAGTCTCGTAGGATTTAGGGTTTAAATCGATCACCAGACTTTGTTGAGCGTGAATGGGAAGAATGTTGGTGCGGGAAGAGGTTTCCTGAACTGAGGAAGAGTCCGCCATTGTTGAATGTTGAAGATGATGAACAGTAGAGTATAAATCGCCTGATTTTGCTCGTTTAATTTTTGATTGTTGTAAGTGTGGAATGAATCAGAAGTGTTCCTTTTATACTGGGGGTAGAGGAGATAAAAGAATCATCCCCCAAATATTCTTGACACACGAAACGGTTTCGGTTGTGATAGAAGTGCGATGGTTGACAACCCCGATGATTACGCATGAGAGAGAAAAACTGTTCTGTTTTGCACGCGTGCCCGTCAACTCACTATTGAAGCCGTTACTCTGTCGGCTGAGTCAGCATTTTATCTGTTAAATAGCTGTCATCCAAACACAAGATTATGATAGAACCGAACTAGATTTTTGGAAAATCAAAGATTTTCGTGCATAGAGTGTCAAAGATAAGGAAAT
Source organism: Lactuca saligna (assembly GCF_052625555.1). Taxonomy (NCBI): domain Eukaryota; kingdom Viridiplantae; phylum Streptophyta; class Magnoliopsida; order Asterales; family Asteraceae; genus Lactuca; species Lactuca saligna. The sequence continues at coordinate 107,302,213 of NC_136419.1, forward strand.
AAAGCGATATTTGTGTGGGAATTTGTGATGTCAATATAGACACAAAACAGTTGATCCCGGGCACGAATCACTTTCTTCAAGGTCAAGAGAGACCGTAAAGTGTCTGTATGGATTCCCGTTGAATTACGATCAATCACTTATTAAGAAGTATTGAAAGGCATCTTTTGATAAGGCTTAAAAGGGTGGCTTTCGCCTCAGTTTAGAATCCCGGACCTTGACATAAGACCGAGACTAAATGAAGTACCTGTGAGACTGATGTGGTCTGGTGAACAAGTAGGTTGGAATATGTACATAGTGACTTATTGAAGATGTGTGATTGTGAAATATCAAAAAAAATTTAAAACTGGATTCTAAGGGAATAAATGTTATGGTAAATAACAATTTCATAAGAATCTCACGACGAAAAGAGATTTCATATTTACCGTCAATTCATGTTAGGTATTGAATTTTGGGTTTCACTTAGTACGTAGTGACACGAGGCTAAGATCATAAACACAGAGATTGTGTAACCATAAACCTCAGTGGTTAATTATGAGAGTCTCAAGGGTTATGATATGGGACCGAAATATGATGGAGAAAAATATTGAGGTGGTGAAGAGAAACTAAAGTACCTCTGCTGAAAATAGTGACCAAGCAGTAAACTCTTAACCCATTTGAGAAAAGAGTAAGGTAGCTCAGGATTAGAATAAATGGAGCAGCCTTATTGGGAAGACAAGGTTTGTATATACCTAGTCATTAAGGCTTTTATTCAAAATCAGTTGAGGCTTTGGACAACATGCAGCAGCATGCTTCTAGGGACGCTTAACTAGTATAAAGTGTGAGAACGAAACTTGTCCTATCGATATTTAAACAAGAATGAAAGAAAAAGAAAAAATATTTTTGGAGATTTTAAGTTTTTGAAAAGAGAAAAACCAAATAGAATAAAAAAAAATTGAACCGAACCCGAAATGGACCGAACGCTCGGTTCATTTCGGTTCCTAAAAAATTTTTTTTTTTTGGGATTTTTGGAAAACAACTTTTACAAAAGGATACAACCATAGACAACATCTTTTTGAGATTGAGCAAAAATATATGCAATGGGATCGAACCCGAAATAGACCGAGCGTTCGGTTCATTTCGGTTCCCATGTGAGCCGAACCCGAAATAGACCGAGCGTTCGGTTCATTTTGCTTCCAACTTTTAACTTTGAGATGGTGTTTTTGGTACCGATTCTGATTCCATCATTCCTAGTCCTTGAAGGATCTTATTGAAACTTGCTTCAGGTAGGGCTTTGGTGAAAATATCGGCCAGTTGATCAGTGGTTTGAACAAAGTGAATTTCAACATTTCCATCCTCCACATGATCCTTAATGAAGTGATACCTCAGTGCTATATGCTTGGTCTTAGAGTGTTGCACTGGGTTATGACAGATCCTAATTGCACTTTCTGAATCGCAACATAGTGGGATCTTTTTCATGTTGAGTCCATAATCTCTGAGCTGGCTTTGGATCCAAATGACTTGAGATGTACAAGAAGCGGATGCGATGTACTCTACTTCGGCTGTAGAAAGGGAAACGCATGTTTGCTTCTTTGACTGTCAGCTGACCAACTTCCCATCAAGGAATTGGCAACCCCCTGTGGTGCTTTTCCTGTCGAAACCGCATCCTCCAAGGTCTGCATCTGAGAAGGCTTGAACAAAGAAGCCTGAGTTTGATGGATACCATAGACCAAGAGAGGTGGTTCGCTTTAGATACTTGAGTATATTTTTCACTACAAGCATATGTGGTTCTCGAGGATTCGCCTGAAACCTAGCACAATAACATACAGAAAACATGATATCAGGCCTGGTAGCAATAAGATACATTAAGGACCCAATCATCTGGCGGTATAGCGTAATGTCAACTGCCGGTTTCTCCAGGGAAGGTTGATAAAGATGCCTTCGGGTCCCTGTCTAATATTTAAACCAAGGAAAAAGTTAATTGGACCCATGGAGCTCATTTCAAATTTAGTCTCCATCAGCTTTCTGAATTCAGCTGTTAACCTGGGATTCGTTGAGCCAAAGATGATATCATCGACATAGATTTGTACAATCATAAGGTGGTTACCTTCCTTCTTACGAAAGAAGGTTGGGTCAAACAATCCTTGTTTGAATTTGGACATCTTTAAAAACTTAGTTAGCATTTCATACCAGGCCCTAGGTGCTTGTTTCAGGCCGTAAACTGCCTTGTCCAGAATATAGCAGTGATTTGGGAACTTCTCATTGACAAAACCAGGAGGTTGCTCCACGTAGACCATTTCTTCAAGTTCTCCATTCAGAAAAGCGCATTTTACGTCCATTTGGTAGACCTCGAAGTTTTTGTGCGCTGCATAGGCAAGAAATATTCGAACAGATTGCAGCCTTGCAACTGGAGCCAAAGTCTCTTCGTAATCAATTCCTTCTTCTTGGCAGTATCCTTTCACCACTAAACGAGCTTTGTTCCTTATTACATTGCCTTCCTTGTCCATTTTATTTCTAAAGACCCATTTGAGACCAACAACGGAGGCATCTTGAGGAGTTGGAATGAGACGCCAAACTTTATTTCTTTCGAACTCATTAAGTTCATCTTGCATAGCTTGAACCCAATCAGAGTGATCAAGAGCGTTGTGTTTACTGTCTTTGGTTCAACCTTTGAGACAAAAGAGTTAAACATGCAGAACTCTACTTTGAAAAATAAAGAAGATTATTTTGCCTTCAGTTGAGATCTGGTCAACACCTTTTCAGAGACATTACGCACAACCTGTGAAACAGGATGATCTCTAGTCCATTTGACAAGAGGAGGGTAATTTGGATCATAGGAAGAATCCAATTCAGCGTTCACCAATTCTTCCAATTCTGATTGACTATCTTTGTCATAAAACGTATCGGCATTCTCCCCCTGGAATGATGAGCTTTCTGGTGTAGCAGGACTTTCGGGTGTAGTTGTTCTCTCTGACGGTGTAAAGTTCTCTGATAGTTTTGAGCTTTCGGTTGCTATAGTACTTTCGGGTGCTGTGGAGCGTTCGGGTGCTACAGTACCCTCTTGTGCTGTGGAGCGTTAAGGTGCTACAGTACCTTCGGGTGCTATAGTACCTTCGGGTGCAACAGAACTAGAGTGCTCCCCCTCAACTGGTAAGCTTGACTGTTTTGAAGAGGATAGATCCTCCCCCTCAACTGATGCATTGTGCTGAGAAGTTTTATTTGGAGCTGATTCTCCGTCACCCAGTCGTTTGGCAGCTTCATCGACGATTTGCTTCAGATGGTTGATTTTGTTGTCTGCTGCCTTGGCTTCCGAGAGAGTAGCTGCCTCAGGTGCATCGAATAACTCCTCAAACAGCTCAAACAAATTGGCAATCGAGGCTGTAACATGACCTGTTTGAGTGAAAATTTCTCCAATTGCTTCTTCAGTAGCCTTTATCCTTTTGACGAAGCTGTCATCAAAAGTCACATAATATGTCTCTTCAATCTTCCTTGAACGCTTGTTTAAGACCCGATATGCTTTTGAAGTTAGAGAGTATCCCAGAAAAATCCCTTCATCGGCTTTTACGTCGAACTTGTTACGATGTTCTTTAGAATTGAAGATAAAGCATCGTGAGCCGAACACGTGGAAGAATTTGACATTTGGTTTTCTGTTGTTGATGATCTCATAAGGGGTGAGAGTGAAACGCTTATTGAGATAGGACCTGTTCTGCGTAAAACAAGCTGCAGAAATAGTATCAGCCCAGAAATATAATGGTAAGGAAGCGAAACTTAACATGGTTCTGGCCGCCTCACACACAGATCGGTTTTGTCTTTCGACAATTCCGTTTTGTTGAGGGGTGTAGGGAGCTGAGAAGTTGTGACTGGTTCCTTTTTCCGCTAGAAAGTCTTCAAATTCTTTATTTTTGAACTCCAGTCCATTATCGCTTCTGATGTCGTGTACAACTTTCCTCAACTGCACTTCAACTTGCTTGATAAACAGCTTCAGCTTAAGAGTTGCCTCAGATTTGTGCTTCAGAAAGAACACCCATTTAAATGTGAAAAGTCATCGACAATAACAAGAATATACTTGGTACCGCCTATGCTTTCAATAGAAGATGGACCACACAAGTCAATGTGAATTAACTCAAGTGGTTCAACAACCTTTGTGTTTATGATGGATGGGTGACTTTGACGACTTTGCTTCCCCATTTCACAAGCAGCACACAAATGTTCCCGATCAAACTTGAGCAATGGAAGACCCCTAACATGACCTCCTGTGACGAGTTTATTAATATCCTTGAAATTGAGATGGGAGAGCCTTCGGTGCCACAACCAGCTTTCATCAGAATGTGCTTTGGATAACAGACAAATAGTTGGGTTTCCTTTGATAGGTTTGAGATTGAGAGGAAACATTTCGCCTTTGCGCTCCGATTTGAGAATTACCCTTTTTGTCTTCTTCTCTATTATTTCCGAACCCTCATCATCAAATGAAACTTTAAGACCAGTACCTCCAACAAGCTGAGACACACTGATGAGATTGTGCTGCAGTCCTTCAACGTATGCAACCTTTCTAATTGTGAAGTCTCCATTTGTTATCATCCCATAACCTTTAATCGTGCCATACGAGTTGTTCCCAAACTTGACATTCCCAGCATTTGAAAGTGATCGAAATTCCCTCAGCTTTCTTTCCTTCCTGTCATGTGACGCGAGGAGCCACTGTCAATATACCATTCTTCGTCGAACTGCTCGTCATTGATACTATGCAAAAATTAAGCAGATTTAGGAACCCAAAGTTTCTTGGGTCCACGTGAGCCTTTCACAAGAACAGGAATAGTGAGAGAAATATCAACAAAATATGTTCTTTTTATTAACGTTGTTTCATCTTTCTTCTGAATGGTGTAAACTTTAATTTTATTGGGATTTGTTGCAGTTGGTTTGAATTCAGGTTCAGGTGTTTGGACTTTGGAATTCTTTTGATCACCCTTGACCGAGGAAACCTTCGATTTTCCTTTCAAATCTGTTGAAGATTTTGGATTTTGAGTTTGAACAGAATTGGATTCAGAATGGGGTTGAGAAGAATTAGAATGAGAGAATTTAGATTGAGAATTTTGCTTGACTTGATATTCTAGGTGACCCTTTTGTTGGTGGTCATGGGAGAGACCGAACCTTGAACCTTGGTAACCTGTGCTCTCGGAACCGAACCTATGCTTTCGGTAGCTTGTGTGCTCTGAACCGAACCTATGCTTTCGGTTGCTTGTGTGCTCTGAGCCGAACCTATGCTTTCGGTTGTTAATACCTTCTTGCGGCCTGACTTTCCTGTTCTCTGACTTCCTGTTATGATCAGAAAAACGAGCGTTTTGAGATTGCCATAACTGTTTTCGCTCTGATAGATTCTTCTTGTATCTCAGATTCCTTTGTTGCTTTTGGTTTTTCACCTGTTTGGGTTGCCTGTGAATATTCGCCTTTTGTTTTGGCTTTTGAACAACAGGTTCGCTTGTTATAGATGAGGTTTTGGTTGTGGAGGTGACTTCATCTAATGGAATTTCTTTAGTGCCACTAGTACTTGGCACGTTAAAGTTATCAGGCTTGTTCAGCGGCTCTGGAATATAGCTTCCTTTTGTTTTCCAGGATGTTCACTCTGATAAACCAACTGTTTCATCAGCATTGTCGATAGGGGCGGACCAGAAGAACTCATCACAACCATCAGCATTATCTTCGTTTACAATGGCTGTGAGTTCGGCTGTCTGATGTTCGGTTACACCTGTGACCTTATACACCTAATTTGGAGTTTTCCTTACCTTTTGGTATACAACAGCTTTTTCTTCAAGGATCGGGGACTTTTGTTGGGACAGACGAGCAAACTCCACAGAATTTTCTGAAATAAGATTTTTGTGGTTTTCGGGTTCGCTCTTGACAAACTCAGAACAGTCAACTTCATCCTCTACAGAAATTTCACTCATATCATCATCCTCATTAAGCTCAGGTGCATTTTCAACATTAATTTTATTTTCCGAGCTCAAGTTGGCATTCAGTGAGTCAAACTTTTGTATGGTTTCGGTCCTTAGATTCACTTTATCATTTTCATCCAAAAGATTTTTTTCAGCATGTCCTTATGGTCCTTGGACTTTATGAAAGATTCGATTTTGTCTAGGCCATACATATAAGTTGGATTTACATCCTCAGAAGAAACTACACTTTCGCAATTGTATGCTTCAGCATCGATTTCATCTTCCTGAAACTCAAGGAAGGGCAAAATCATGCAATGAATTTTCTGTCCTATTTCGCAGTTAAGATGAAGTTGAGTAATGTTAGAATAAAGATGCTTAGCAATCAAACAAAACATATTTCTTTGTTTCAAAAGTTTTAAATTGTCTCTTTGTAAATAAATGTTTTCGTCTTTGGATTTGATCAGCTCCGACTCCTTCAGCTCTATCCACATCCTTCATTCCTCACTCTTTGAAGACACCCTGCTTATTTGGTTAGTTAGGTTAGAATTGGTGACCCGTGTTTGAGTTAAACTGCTATCTAGATGAGAGATTCTTGAATTTACATTTTTTAATTCTTTTTCATATGAGTTTTGTGGGACTTTGAATGAAACAAAAATAGATTGTACCTTCTTGATTAATTCATCAAGCTCATTAAACTGCACGCTGAGAGGTTTTGCTGTGAAACACAAGTCCTCTCGATCCTTCGTGTCTCTATTCCCACTATCTGTGTTATATCCCCTCATTTGAGATACATCCGACACCATCAAGCACTTTCCACCGCTTCCTTCATCTTTCGCAACATAAGCCTTTCCATGAGATGGCTTTCTGACTTCATCATCTTCAGAGTCGGTTGACCAAACCTCCACGCCACTGAACTCATCATCCGCTACCGAACCCTGTACAATTAAATCATTCATTGAAGGGTTAGTGATAGTTTTCTTTCTCTTTATCTCTTCTAGCTTTTTCATTAACACAGCTTCTTCATCTTTCTCCTCATCCTTTTCTGCCATTTTCTTTAGGACACAGTGTTTGGCATAGTGGTTCTTTCCTCCACAATAGTAGCAGTTCACTCCCGAATCTCCTTCAGCTTTCGGTTCTTTCTTTGGTTCTTCTGCCTTCGGTTCTTCCCTGACCTTTTCAGAACTATAACTTCCCTGCCAATTTCAGTTTTTATTGGTAGGGAACCTTTTCTTGATGAACCTCTTCGGGTTTGACACCATCATTGCATAGTCTTCAGAGGTAAGCTCATAGTCTTCTAAGTTAAGGTCTTCATCTTCCACCACACCTTTGCTTTTGGATAGAAGGGCTAATAATCCCAAGCTCGAAACCACATTTTTCTCCTGCAAGACAATCTTTTCTTGGGATTTCAAAATCCCTACCAGCTTTGCCAATGAGTAAGATTTGAATTGCTCATGTGCTTTAACAGTGGACACAACCGCTCTCCACTCAGATCTAAGACCATTTAAAAATGTAACCTTTTGTTCAATCAACTTCCTTTCAATATCGTGTTTAATCATCTTACTAAGAAGATGATTGAAGCGATCGAACGTCTGAGTAACAGTTTCTTCAGGATTCTGCTTAAATTCACCAAACTCAGACAAAAGTAAGGTTCGAATTGAATGCTCAAGATCTTCGTTTGTGGAATATAGCTCTCGCAGTCTATCCCATATTTCTTTAGCAGTGCTGCACGAACTCACTAGCCTGAAAGTATCAAATTGAAAAGCGAATCTGATTAGTCTCAATGCTTTAATATTGCACTGAAATTTATCCTTTTCGTCTTGGGCAATATCTTTTACGTCTTTCAACAGATCATTATACTCTTTCTGAGTTTTAATGATTCTTGACGTTGCTGAATGAGCGAATGGTCCAGACACGATTGCTTCCCAAATAAGATATCCATTGTCTTCAGATCCAATGACATAATCTTCAAAGTGATGTGCCCAGACTTCGTAATCCTGGGTGTAAAGGATAGGAATCTTTTTTGTTGATCCAATACTGTTTGAGATGTTGATAGGATTTGATTGAGAGTCGTCCATGCTTGATCGTTTAACCAGTTTGAAAGATCAGACTTGTAATATATAATATTAGGGCAAAATGAATAAGTAATGAGATACATCAATTATGGAGTGACGGCTCAATAAATATCAGTTAATGCGGAATAAACCCTAATAACTTCTTTCACAGAAGAGATGTGTATGAATTACACAACCTCCTGCTCTGATACCAATTGATGAGATTCAAAAACTCTTTGATCGATTAGATCTTTGTAACAGGTAGATAATGAATGTAAAACAATGAGACAATACTCAAGAATGGATCTGAATGAGTCGAATGATTAGAACGTTCAATCCTCACCAGAGCTCGATTAAGAACTTCCGCTGTAGAGGATTTTAGGGTTACAAAAGAGATCTTCTAAATCACACGTAAAAAAACGATCTATCAGTTATGAAAAAGATGCATGCAAGCATCTATTAATACACAAACCCTAACAAAACAAGTCACGGATGGATAGGCCCATACCGGACACAAAATGGGCTAAGAGTCGAGCCCAATAGGCAACACCAAATACCCAACAGAGGTGTCATGAAATAAGTCAACTCTTCCTTTTCTTTTGGGCTTGTCTTGAGCCGAGAATGGAGAGAGGAGAGAAAGGATTTTTGGGCTTTTTACCCCTAAGCCCGTATTAGAGTTAGGTTGAATGATTGTTGGCCTTATAAAATATAAGTCTGATTTTTATGCTTTATTAGGCTAGGTTAGGTTAATTATGGTCCATAATAGTTCATATAATTGATTTATTTCATTCTAGGCCCAATATGGCCCAAAATGTTGAAATAAATGAAAGTGGGTCCACTTAGAGCCCATTAAAAGGTTCTAAGCCCAAGATAGTCAAGTTGGAAGCTTATTGGCCCATTGGGCCCAATAAGGAAGTCCTAGTCCAAAATGAACCTACACAAGAACTTCTAGGGTTTCCAATTACTTGTTGACTATTTGAAATGCTTGTATGGTCTACTTGATTGAAATTTTGTTGCCATGAATTAAGCATTTTACATGCTCTTAAGTTTTTTATTCAACATTTTACTTTAGTGTTGCGATTACAAGACACAAAATTTCTAGTTGTGACATCATCCCCCCGTTAGAGGGAATTTCGTCCCGAAATTCTGTTTGAAAGCTAGATTTGAGAATGCTAGAATAAGTGAGGGTACTTTTGCTTCATTTGGTCTTCGCATTCCCACGTGAATTCTGGTCCACGCTTCGCGTTCCACCGTACTTTCACGATCGGGATGCAACTTTGCTTAGTACGCTTCACCTCCTTGTCCATGATTTCAAGCGGCTCATCCACGAACAGGAGATTCTCGTTAATTTCGATCTCGTCAAGGGGAATGACGAGTGTTTCATCTGATAGGCACTTCTTTAGATTAGAGACATGGAACACGGGGTGTACATTGTTTAGCTCTGCGGGTAGTTGCAGTTTCTATGCCACTGGACCTATTCGGGCGATGATTTTGAAAGGTCCAATGTATTATGTTCAGTTTTCCCCACTTCCCAAAATGAATAACTCCTTTCCAGGGTGAGACTTTTAACAGTACTCGATCGTCGACCTGAAATTCTAAGGGCTTTCGCTGTTTATCGGCGTAGCTCTTTTGTCGGTCGCGCGATGCTTGTAATCGAGCTCTGATTTGAATGATCTTTTTCCGTGGTTTCACGAATGATCTCCGGTCCTGTTAGCGACTTGTCCGACGTGAGTGCTCTTGCTAGCTGGGTGTCGCCTACTTCAGCCCAACATAACGGTGATCTACACTTACGACCGTATAGTGCTTCGAAAGGAGTGACCTTGATGCTCGAATGGTAACTGTTGTTATAAGAGAATTTGACTAAAGGTAAATGGGTATCCCAAGACTTCCCAAAGTCTATCACTCATGCGTGAAGCATGTCTTCGAGCGTTTGAATGGTTCGTTCACTTTGACCATTTGTTTGCGGATGATAAGTGGTGCTCATGTCGAGATGAGTTCCAAGTGCTTTTTGGAGTGATTGCCAAAAACGCGAAGTGAACCTACTGTCTCTATCCGAGATAATAGACACCGGCACTCCGTGGAGTCTCACGATTTCGCGAATGTATAAACGTGTCAATCTCTCCATCTTGTAGGATTCTTTTATTCGCAGGAAATGGGCAGATTTCGTCAGTTGGTCGACTATTACCCATATGGTGTCTAGTCCATCCGGCATCTTGGGTAGTTTGGTCACGAAATCCATAGAAATACCTTCCTATTTCCACTCAGGGATTACAGGTTTCTGTAATAACAGGGGTGTTTTATGTTCTTATTCCTAATACAAGCAGGGGTGTTTTATTGTTATGTGTTTACTTGTTTTGTTCAGAGTTGTGTTAGTCCCTCTTTTGGTTTATAGTTGCATATCAATGTGTGGTTAGATATGCTAGTTCACTATAAACAGAGCTCTGATACCAACCCGTCACACCCCCAAACCAGACGGCGGAAACGTCCGAGGGATGTTGTGACTCAATTGAATACCATCACAGTGAATATACATAAAACATAACATCATTTATCACCATGCATTGAAATAGTACAACTAGTAGTGTTTACATTTAGTACATTGTTTCATAACATTACATTCCCAAAAGTAGATTGTTCGATACTAATTAAACAAACAACATGACATCACTGAATACATTTTTCCTTTCGATTTACCTGTTACCTGAGAATACAAGCATTTTGAAAAACGTCAACATATGAAATGTTGGTGAGTTTATAAGTAATGTTTGAAATAAAACGGTTTGTATTGTTTTGAAAAAAACCACCAGAAAATCCGATATTTTCTGAAAATAGTATCGTATAAAAAGTATGAAGATCCGTAAGTATGCTTGTTTGTTTCTATAAATGTAAGAAAAATTGTTAGACTTGGTATGCATCTCGTAGGTGTATGTATTGAAAACCCTAGGAAAACCCGATGTTTTCCTAATACTTCGAATTACGCGTTATATAATTTGTTATACCGTTACGACGTGTGTATTCGATAATTTCAGGTGTCATTGGATTAATTATGGTTTGTGAATCGTTATGAACACGCATTAATGAAAACGACTAGTTTACAACTATACAAACAGTCCCTTAGGCGTCATCCGTATCATTCACTTAATCTAACCACCCCGACTTCTCATAGCCCCACAACCAAGGAGAAGAGATGGTGCGAAGCACCCGATATTTCCATAGGTTGTTCAAGGCTATCGTGAATGCGAAGGAACCTTGGCCCAACTCGCATTGGTGAATTCTCGACTTTGCTGGCAGTACCAAAGGACCCTTGGGGCCCAACAGCACAAAAGCCATTGAAAGTCCTTTTACACGAAATTAGGTCATATAAGACCTAACTACATGTAAGCGAGTTACCTTTGGGCCTAAAGATCATGTCATTGTACTAGCTAGGCCCAACAAGCACGATTTGAAACTTTCGGGCCCCAAGATGGTGTATCGACGTCTGGTGAATTCTCACGTTTGTATTGACTTCTGGTGAATTTCCGCGTGTGTATTGAAGTTTCGTCGTGTATTAATTTTTTATTCGTTGTTGATTCGAGACCGAATCAATTCGTTTGATAACGATTTTTGGTGTTGAAGGTGTATTATGTTTTATCGGTAGTCGTGGTACTGGTATTTTATCATAACAGATTTATTATTTCAAAACACTAAATTTTTTCTTTTTGCAACCCCTTTCTTTTGGATAAATTACAATTTTTGGCCCTTTGTATGATAGAAAATTTCCATTTTAGTCGTTAAACCATTTTTCTTGACACTATAGTATCAAAACAAGTAGAAAAGAGATTTTTCAGCTCAAATTTATTTGAAAAACAGTTTTAGTCCCTCAAAATGAAGTTTTCTAGGCTGAAACCTCAATTTTTCACAATTTTTACACTTTTGGCCCACAATAGAAATTTTTTGCATCTTTGGTCCTTTTTATATGTGAAAAGCATTTTTAACTCTTGAAATGGACTTGGTACACTAATAGTCCCCTGTTTTACAGAAAAGTGCAATTTCAGCCCCTCTAAATTAAAAATCTCGCAATTTGGGCTTTATTGGGCCAAAAAGTTCATTTTTGGCCCATTAGGTTTAAAAATTCACATTTTAATCCATCAAAAGAGTAAATTTTCAGAAAATACATTTTTGAATCTGTTTTGACTCATCTCAACCCTCAGAATTTGTATTTTGTCATTTTGGGCCCTTTAGTTTTATATTTTTAGCATTTTCAGCCCAAAAATGGGTTTTAAGCCCAATGAGGTTCATATTAATCAACTTGGTTATTTTTCTATAATTGATTTGTATGAAATAATATAAGTTGTACTTATTTCATTCAACATATTGTAGATATCGGTTTCTAAACTCATTTTGACTAGATCCAACACCACAATCACATAGAACATATATATAAGCATAGAAATCACACAAAGCATACATATTCTCATAGATCTACACATTTGCTTGTATCCCCCCCCCCAACACAAAACTTATCAAAACCGAAAAATAGGGGGTATGAAGCTCACCTTTGGGTGTGGTTTCAGTTTTGGAGAAGAGATGGAAAGAAATGAGGTGATTTTCGGCCCTAGCAACCTTTCCTTGAAGATCTCGAGTTTAGGAGCTTCTAAGGTGCAAGATCACAAGATTGAATGAATTTAGAAGAGATTTTTATGAAGTGAAGGAAGGTAGATCATAAGTTTTCCATTTACTTACCTTAGATGATGAATCACTTTATGAACATCCTTAAGCTTCTAGCCAAATTTTCAAGATCTTGGATGGAGAGAGTGGGTAATTCTTGAGTAATTTAGAGAGTGCTTTTGTGAGGTGTGTGTGTGTGTGCTCTCGGCCGAAACAAGAAGGGAGGGGAGGAGTGAGAAGCTTGACAAGATTGTTGCATGGAGATATGTGTGTTGCATGGAAAACCTAAGGACAAAAATGAGGTGTCATGAAATAAGTCAACTCTTGCTTTTCTTTTGGGCTTCTCTTGGGCCGAGAATGGAGAGAGGAGAGAAAGGATTTTTGGGCTTTTTTCCCCTAAGCCCGTATTAGAGTTAGGTTGAATGATTGTTGGCCTTATAAAATATAAGTGTGATTTTTATGCTTTATTAGGCTAGGTTAGGTTAATTATGGTCCATAATAGTTCATATAATTGATTTATTTCATTCTAGGCCCAATATGTCCCAAAATGTTGAAATAAATGAAAGTGGGTCCACTTAGAGCACATTTAAAGGTTCTAAGCCCAAGATAGTCAAGTTGGAAGCTTATTGGCCCATTGGGCCCAATAAGGAAGTCCTAGTCCAAAATGGACCTACACAAGAACTTCTAGGGTTTCCAATTACTTGTTGACTATTTGAAATTCTTGTATGGTGTACTTGATTGAAATTTTGTTGCCATGAAGTAAGCATATTACATACTCATAAGTTTTTTATTCAACATTTTACTTGAGTGTTGTGATTACAAGACACACAATTTCTAGTTGTGACATATTCAAAGCCATATTCATGTTTATATTTACGTTCTTAATTGTTTGCATGCATAGAATCAAACGATCCTGATTGAACTTAGTTCTCACAATTGGTATCAGAGCAGGAGACTGTGTAATCAATACAAATTCCTTCTATAATCAGAATTCTTTTAGGGTTTCCGCTTTTATCGTATAAATAAAAGCCTTCTTCCTCATATTTACGAAAACTCTGTTTTAGATAAAAACCCTAATCTCAAGTTTGCAAGTTTGATTCTAGGAGTTCACCATGTCTCACGAAGATTCGCAAACAAATCCCATCAACATATCAAACAACATTGGATCTACAACCAGAATACCCATTCTTTACACTCAAGACTATGAAGTTTGGGCACATCACTTTGAAGACTACGTGGTTGGATCGGAAGAGAATGGCTATCTCATCTGGGAGGCAATCACACTTGGATCGTTTTTTCATTCAGGAACAAACACAACTGTTAAGATGCAAAAGGAATACAACAAGCTGGTCGTGGATAAAAACAAGATGGCACAGGATGAAAAAGACAAGATGTTGTGTAACGCGAAGGCTATGAGAATGATCGGATTCACCTTACAATCTGACACTTTTTGGTTGGTCGGTTCATGCATGACTGCCAAAGAAATCTAGGATAGGTTGAAGGAACTTTATTCGATTGATGAAGATCTAGAACACTCCATTCAAACCTTGCTGCTGTCAGAATTTAGAGTTTTTGAACAGAAACCGGAGGAGAAACTCATACAAACTTTTGATCGGTTCAATCATCTTCTAAGTAAGATGATCAAACATGGAATTGAAAGAAAATTGATCGAGCAAAAGGTAACCTTTTTGAATGGACTGAGACCGGAGTTAATGGCTATCGTTTTCAACCGTAAAAGCCTACAAACAGTTTAAGTCTTACTCATTAGTGAAACTTGTGGGTATACTTAAGTCCCATGAAAGTGTGGTAACCAAAGAAGCAAAGGTAGTTTCTGGTATGGGATCACTGGCTCTTATCTAAAAAGTAAAAAGTGTTGTAGAAGAAGAAGAGGAGTCCGACAGGTCATAATGTGATCTCACAAGTGAAGAGTACGCTATGATGGTCACTAATCCAAAGAAGTTTGCATGAAGAAAATTTCCTGTCAACAAAAACTAAAACTGGCAAGGAAGTTATAGTTCAGAGAAGGTGAAGGATGAAGCGAAAGTCACTTCTCAAAAGGATGAATATGAGAAGGAGAGCAAGCTTACAGGAGACTCTGGGTTCTATTGCAATTACTATCACGACAAGAACCACTTCGCTAAAGATTACATGCTGTGAAAATTGACTAAGAAAAGAGATGGTGAAGATGACAAGGCGTACTATATGTGCAAGATGGAAGAAATCAAGAAAAAGAAGGCAACTAACAGTGCTAAAACTTCTATGAATACCTTGATTGTGCAGGAGAATGCATATGAAGATGAGTTCGGTGGTGTTGAAGTTTGGTCAACCGCCTCCGAAGATGAAGAAGTGAGAAAACCCACTCATGGGAAGGCTTATGTGGCAAAGGAATTAGGTTCGTCCGGAAAGTGCTTAATAGTCACAGAAGGATTATGAACCAAAAGTGAAGATGAGGAACCGACCGTGACTGAAAATAAGTGTTTTGCAACTAAACCTGTCAGTGAGAAAATCAACGACTGTGTACAATCCATCCTTGAATCACTTAATGTTCCATTAACAAACTATGAAGAAGAATTGAATGAATTAAAATTTAATTTTTTTAACTTAATTGGTAGTCTCATGCAAACTCGCTTAGCGAATTTTAACCTAACTGACTAGGTCAACAGGGTGTCATCAAAGAGTGAGGAGAGATGGATGTGGATTGAGATGAAGGAGACAGAGTTAATTAGGGCTAGGGATGAAAGTATTTATTTGCAAAGAGACAATTTGAAGTTTTAAAACAAAGAAATGTTTTCTGTTTAATTGTTAAGCGTTTATACACAAATATTGCTCAAATAAATTTAAGCTGAGAGGTAGGAAAGAAAATTCATAAGATGATGTTTCCCTTCCTTGAATTTAAGGAGGATGAGATCATAGCAGAATGTGAATCAGAAGTTTCATCCGAAGAGACATCCGTATCTTACAAAATAGGACTGGACAAAATAGAAACCTTCATTGATTCTAAGGAACACAAATGTATGCTAAAAGATATCTTAGATGAAAATGATAGGTTAAAAATAAAGTCAGACACTATTCGATCCTTTGACCTATCCAATACCAAATTATTTTCAGAAAATAAAATGAACTTAGATAATGCGTCTGAATTTGATGAGGAAAGTGAGATAAGTGAAATCTTGGTAGAAGATGTTCTTGATTACTCAGCATTTATGAATAGCGAAACCGAGAATGAGAAACCCCTCATTTCAGAAAATTCGGTTGAATTTGCTCGCATGTCAAAAGACAAGCCACAAAACTCAAGGAAAAGGTTGTGGTTTATCAAAAGGTTCAGACTGTGCCGAATCAGGTTTATGCAGCTAAAGGAGTCACTACAAGACAAATAGTAGAATTAAGAGTCTTGGTGGAAAAAGACAATGCCGAAGGGTGCGACGATTACTGATGGTCTGCCCTATTGACAACGCAGATGAAACTGTAGGCTTGTCTGAGCAAACTTCATGGAAGTTTAAAGGAATATATGTTGCTGAACCCATCAAAAAACCCTCAAGCTTCGACAAACCAAGCACAAGTGGAACTAAAGAAATTCCTGAAGAACCAATGACAAAACCAAATGCTCCAAATAATACAACTGAAAAGCAAAAGCAGAAGCCAAAGGCTAGCTTCAATATCCACAAGTCACAGAAGGAGTTAGCAGAACAGAAACGCTTAAGAAACCAAAGATATGCAAAGACTTGAATGAGCGAAAACGTAACTAGGAATCTCAAAAACCCAACTACATACCTCTTAAGAAAGTGTCAACTGATAAGGGAAAGCAAAAGTAGAAGGAAAAGAAACTTTCAACCCAAATTCCTGCTACTCCAAAAGTCTGAACTGAACATCGGCTCTCGGTTCCCAGACTAACTCTCAGAACCGAAAGTCAAGTTTCTATCCCCGCATCAGCACTCATAACTGAAAGTCAAGTTTCGGTCCTCACATCGGCGCACAGAACCGAAAGTCAAGTTTCGGTACCAACACTAGTTTCGGTTATTTCAATTCAAAGTGCAAAATAAACTCTGTGAAGGACATAAAAGGAAAGGGAAAGCTGGCATCGGATTCTGAGTTCAAAGGTAAGAAAAATTCAGCTAACCCTACGATTCAAAAGAAAAATCCTAAACCAACTAACAACACACCAACTAGTGCACCAATCTTTAAACAAGATAAAACTAAAATCAAGGTGTATACCATTAAACGAAAAGATCAAACCACTTTAGTAAAAAGAACATTTTTGGTTGATATTTCTTCTGCAATTCCTTTTTCTGTGAAAAACTCACCAGGACCCAAGAAACTTTGGGTTCATAAATCAGCTTGAATTTACAGGGGCTTTGTGACGAGCAGTTCGATGATGAATGGTATATCGACAGTGGCTGCTCACGTCACATGACTGGAAGGAAGGAAGAGCTGAGAGAGTTTCAATCCCTAAAAGATTATGGGTGTGTAAAGTATGGAAATAACTCCTATGGAACAATGAAGGGATACGGTATGATAACAAATGGAGATTTCTCAATTCGAAAAGTGGTGTATGCGGAAGGATTGCAGCATAACCTCATTAGCATGTCACAACTAGTCGTAGGAACAGGTCTGAAAGTGTCATTTGATGATGAGGGTTCCGAAATCATTGAAAAGCATACGAAAAAGGTTCTATTAAAGTCTGATCGCAAGGGAGAGATGTATCCCTTGAATCTCAACCCAATAAAAGGAAAACCAACAATATGTCTGCTATCAAAGGCAAACACAGATGAAAGTCGGTTGTGGTATTGACATTTATCGCATCTGATCTTCAAAGACATTAATAAGTTGGTGCTTGGTGACCATGTTCCATGCCTCCCTCTTCTCAAGTTTGACAAGGAACATCTATGTGCAGCATGTGAGATGGGCAAACAAAGCAGAAAGAGTCATCCTACGAAAATCAATACAAAAATTGTTGAAGCTCTTGAACTATTACACATTGACTTGTGTGGATCTTCGGCTATCAAAAGCATCGGTGGTAATAAGTACATACTTGTCATTGTAGATAATTTTTCACGTTTCACCTGGTTTTTCTTTCTTAAACAGAAGTCAGAAGCAACTACCAAGCTGAAGACATTTATTAAGTAGGTGGAAGTTCAACTGAAAAAGACGGTGAGAAATGTTAGGAGTGGCAATGGGTTGGAATTCAAGAATAAAGACTTTGAGGACTTTCTGGCTGATAAGGGGATAACTCACAACTTTTTGGCCCCGTATACACCACAACAGAATGGGATTGTTGAAAGGCGAAACTGTAGCGCCCCGATTCCAGGTATGAATTCAAATGAAGAATAATTGACCTTATGACCTACTCGGCGAGTTGGATGCCCTACTCGCCGAGTAGCAGTGGGAATAGAACGTGTATTTAGTGACCTACTCGGTGAGTCTACTAAGGGACTCGGCGAGTAGGAGCTGGCAAATGAAACCCTAAATTCTGGGGGTTTTACACCCTATTTAAATGATCACTGGCCTCCACCAGCCTCCCCTTACTGCTTCTTGTCCCTCTCAAACCCTAAATCATGTGTGTGTGTGTGTGTTCTTTGGTGTGTTCAAACTTGGAGGAGTAACCTTGGAGAAGGAAACACTTGGGGTAGCAAGGAAAAGCAAGGCCAAGAACTCGTGGGAAGCTAAGGAATTCCTCAGTCATCACTCTCTAGAAGGTATTAGGTTGTTCCTTAAGCTCATTTCTCTTTTAACCTCTCTAGGATGGGTGTTATGAAGGGCTCTCTATGTTTAAGCTAAGATCTGAACTTGTAACTTCAGATCTGGACTTCGCTTGACCTCTAGATTCAGTTTCCAGCTTATTCAAGGATGAGACTCTCCCAAGGTGTAAAACTCCATTAAGAGCTTAGGTGATCATTTAGGCCCTTTAGAGCCTTGCATGTGCGTAAAGTTTGCAACTTTACGTGATAAACATGCCTTAGGAGCTTGGATCTCTAATCTGGGACCTTGCCATGGCTTAAAAAGCATAAGCATGGATTAAGAACTGCAAGGAATCGATGAGTTGAATGATAAACTCGACGAGTCCGATGAAGATGACCATGAACTCGGCGAGTTCGTTGAAGATTTCCTTGAACTCAGCGAGTTGTTAGAAGACTCGGCGTGTTGGCTAAGGTTTCTTCTAAATCTTGGCCACTTATGAACTCGACGAGTTAAAATGGGAACCTCGATGAGCCAATCAAGGATTTCACGACTTCTCAAAATCAAGAAGAACTTGGCGAGTCGGTGATTTACACTTGGGGAGTCAAGTCAACATAGATTGTTGACTCTGACTGTGGACTTTGACTTGGACCAAGGGTTGACCAGTTGAATTTTGTTGGTTTCTGGTAATTGGGAGATTTATGAAAAATGTTGTATGGTACATATAGGTGGCGGAGTTCATGTTAGACCCGGGAGTTGAGCTTTCTTATTTCCAATGACAGTTGCGAGGTGAGTTATCCTCACTATACTAAGGGGACTAAGGCACCAAGGCCGGCCCATTGGATATAATATCCTAGTAGTTGTATTATGTTGAGTATGAGTTAGTTATGCATGCTAGTTGAAATGCTAGAGGGTAGGTCTGTAGGACTACCTGTGATAATGATTGATTGCATGTATGTGCATTATCTGTTACATGTTGATATGTTATGTGGGATGGATTGAGGTTGTACTGTTCCGTGCGGTAGCCAACAAACCCTAGAGTATTCCAGATATGATCTGGAAGCCCGGTAGGCTTTACAGACTCGTACTGAGGGCTCGGTGGCAATCCAGATGTGAGTTGAGGGCCCGGTAGGCATTCCAGACTCATATTGTGGGCCCAATGGTATTCCAGTTTGTTAAGTTGTGGACCCGTTATGTGTTGCTCTACTCAGTTTGTTATGATATGTTATGGTGTGATATGGTTATATGGACTGTATGTGTATCGGTATTTTGGGGGTAACTCACTAAGCTCTTGGTCTTACAGTTTCATTTTATTGTTTCAGGTACATCAGGGGATCGCGGCAAGGCGAAGGCATGATCGTACAGCTCCTCCTATTATGTTATGTTTCTGGGAAAACTCTAATATAAATGTATTTTGAAAACAAAGTTGTAATGTTTTGATGAATCTGACATGTTTTGAAAGTTTAAATTTGGCTTGAATTCTTAGGTGTTACAAGTTGGTATCAGAGCCTTGGTTTGAGTGAATTGGAGGAACACTCGTGTGACTCTAGTCTCAAATCAAGGAAACGATTTTCAAAATGATTTTTTTTTCAAAAAGGTTTTCAAAATAAATAAAGGAGGATGCATGGCGTACGATCAGTCGGAGCCTGTAAGTAGACCTCAAAATACCATACAAGTCAATTGATTATATGATATGATAGAACAACATGTTAGTGCTAGGCTAGGGATCTTCAGGAATTGCATGATAGAATTGTCTAGATATATGATGCCAGCTAGCCTAGGGTTTTCCTTATGTGAGATTGACATCATTACTGTAGTTGTCTAATGTATGCATCACAGTTGTACATAATTAAAATCTTATAGCATGAGAATGTTTGATTTGACCATATGTTATGTTCTTCTTTGACTGGGAGCTTGGGGTAGGATTGGATATTCAAAAGTCTATAGGGTCTAACGTTATGTATGGCTAGCATACATTAGTGCTGCAGGGTTGGTGAAAGTTTCATGGATAGGAGGCATTGAGTGAGACCAGGAGGTCGAGCTGGTAGTGGATGCCACAAGTGTGGCAAGGAGTGTAAGTCCCTAATTTGCCCGTGTATCAGTCAGATCCGTTTGATGGTGCGGAATCCCAATCAAATGGATGCTGTCATATCAAATAATGCCCCAAATCTGACAAAATTGACTGATACAACTTGGCTCTGATACCAATTGTAAGTCCCTAATTTGCCTGTGAATCAATCAGATCCGTTTGATGGTGCGGAATCCCAATCAAACGGATGATATCAGATCAAATAAAAGAGAAGGAGAAGAAGAATAATATGAATCTTCGTATCAATTGATATGAATTAAAGTTCCAGATAAAAAAGATTCACACAATTACACACATACACTCCTTATTCTCTCTGTCCGTAAACTCTCTTCGTGTTCATCTATCACTACTCCTCACCCTAACACCTATATTTGATCTTATTTTCGAAATATTTTTGCGTTTTTGGATAGATCTCGCAAAAAAAAAGGGGGGTTTGTTCTTCGCGTTTTTCATAAAAATGGTTTTTTGATCGAGTTTTAGAGCAAAAAAGGGTAAAAAACGGTGTTTTTAGTCGTAAACTGGGAGGGGGTGGCGGCCAGCAGCTAGGGTTTCCGAGGAGTTCACAGCCCGAGGTTTGCGGCTCGGAGTTTGCGGCCTCGACTCGGAGTATACGGCTCAGCAGCGTTTACGGTCTCGCATCTCGCAACAGGTCCCCGCTTCACATCGCATCGGCTCGCATCGCATGATTGTCCTCGCTGCAGCAACTTCGCTTCACATACATTAAAAAAAATTGGGAAACGGATTTGAGGGTGCCGGGGTTCGAACACGGGACATCTACTTCACAAGGCAGCGCACTTAACCAACACAGCCAAGCAATCTCTTGTCATTTAACTTCGAATATTTGAACTTAACCCATCCCTATCGATTCCAACTTTCATTTTTTAACACTTTTAACCCCAAAACTAAATTCCTTTTAATTTTAAATTTCTTTTTCATCTAAAATAAATAATAATAATAATAATAATAAATAAATTAAATTAAAATTAATAAATAAATTATATTTTAATTTTTGACTTTTTTTTAAAAAAATTTTGATTTTTAATTTTGACTTTGACTTCCAAGTTTGACCTTTGACTTTAAACTTTGACTTTTTCATTTAATTTTTTAAAATTTTCAAATTTAACTTTTCGGTTTGACTTTCAAGTTTGATTTTTTTTATTTGACTTTTAAGTTTTATTTTAGCTTCTAGTTGTGTTTTTTTTAATTGATTTTAAGGTCTACGAGGGACTTGAAAACATGAAAGACAGTCGTCAGGATATGTTAAGACAAAATTTCAACATTTTTTATTATATCCCTAGAAAAACCCTCGAAACTCAGTTGATTTACTACACTTATTACCGAGATGAATATATCTGGGATCTTCTTGTCTAAATTTGAGATAAACAAAAAGCTATTGAATTCACTTTCAAAATCGTGGGATATGGACGTGGCTGACATCAAGAAGACAAAAGATCTCAATCCTTTTAGTCTAGCTGATATAATTGAAGAAATTAACGCTTTGAATTGTCGAAAAACAATGAGTTCAGCAAACCTTCAGGTCAATGAAGTGCCGTGTTCTCATTCATGTTCTCAATCATGTGACGATACGATTAAATTTCTTCGGGAACAAATTGATTTATTAAAAGGGGAAGTTGAGGACCTGAGATATAAAGGATATCAACTCAGGAAAGGACAGAAACCCCTGAAGGTTGAATTAGAAGCAAAAACCAAGGACTTTAGGAAACTTCAGGAAGAGTATAACAACAAGTGTGAAAATTATGATTATATTAAGAGACAACTTGCTGCTGTAACTGAAGAACTTGACGCTTTAAAAATTAAGTGTGGAAAAACAGATGCCAGTTTCAAAAATTATACTACGTCAAGTCAGACACTCAAGTCTTTATATGAAACCCAATTAAAATTCAAAGAAAAGCAAAACAAGGGTCTAGGGTATGATAGTGTTCATCCTCATTATAATCATAACTACACATCCATCCCGATGACATAGGACGAAACTTGCAGGGAGGCACATCTTCAATATGGGAAACGAGTTGGATTTGTGTCAGGAGGGGTTATTAATATTGAAGATACTAATGTTGCTACTTCTTGTGCAGGCAAAGTAACAGAGGATGAGAACAAGGAGAGTTCTTATGAACAAACAAACAACCTCGTGAACTCTGAATCTGTTGTTTTTAATCAACATGTCGTTGGTAAACAAAGGCCACCATTTCAAGCTAAACAGAGTGCCTGTGGCAAGTGTGCATGTGGGAACAACAAGAGACAAGGAAAGGATAAGCCACCAGGGGCAGGAAGAAATAACTTCACATTGAAGAAAAAGACTTGTTTTCATTGTGGAACACCTGGACACATTGCCAGAAATTGTCCTAATCGCGCATACGTTCCCTACTATGCACAAGGGTGGCAGAACGCACCAAGAGGGAGATACTCCAAAGGAAACCCCTCAAGGTCACGTTCAGACAATGTTGACTGGAACGCGCAGAAGGCAAAGAATCAAAACCACAAGGCCAAGAATCCGAATGCCAAGGGCAAGAAGGGAGTGTCGGCCAAGAAGCCCAATCCAAGACATGCTCCAGTGAAACAAAGACTGGCTAAGTCAAAGACATCTCGAAGATCGGTTTCAATTTCCAAATCAAGTGTCGAGGCACCCATCAGATCGAAAAATAAATGGGTTAAACCTAACTACAAATGGGTTCCGAAGGCTCAATCTCCCAAATCAACTAACGACTCTAATATTTCTACATCTTCTGTTTGTGATAAGCAGGATATGTCATGGGAGAAAGTATCGTGCGTTGATGACAAAGGTCGACCCAGTTTCAAAATGGACTGGGTTCCAAAGACTAACTAATCCCGCTCTATGTCGGAGCAGCTATGGAGGCATATCATCATACTTCGGTTTGTTGGTAGTAGCTATTCCAGGCACATGATATGAGGCATCTCTCAACTGTACAACATTCAGATCTTTGTTGAGAGTATATGTCCTTTGCGGGAAAGGAAGAAAAGAAGAGATCACTCATGGGGTTAGTGCTTAACGACATGAAGAATTTTCGGATCTGTTCTGAGATTACACGTGTTGTTCTCAGACCTTCTGAATGCAAATGCAATCAGTGACTTATGGTTTGCGTTTTCTTCTCTATACTCCTGAGTTTATCTTAAGCTGATTCGCTTTAAAGTCTAATTTTTGTTTTAGGATAGTTTAAATTTGCGCATTTACTTTCATTTCTCTCCTAAGCACAAATTTAGGGGGAGAAATAAAAACAAAACAAAAATTAGAAAATTTTCAAAAATCCAAAAACATCAAAAAAACAGAAAATAAAAAACATGTTGGTTATGAAATGTGCTTGAGGGAGATGTTTTGGGAAGTGATATTATCAAGTGATAACAGGCAACCTGAGTCTGCGTAACATACCCGAAGTTGAAGGGTCTATGCTTTGACTTGATGCATCGGTAGGCACAAAAGATTCTAAATGGACTTGACTAGGCAGAGTTGAACTTAGGAAATTTATAGACTTGACAAATCATGACCTAGTTAGATCCGTTCATCCTGACAATACGACGCTCGGATAGGTTGAGCAGGGAGATATATATGAGAATCCACTCGTCACATTAAATGAACCCGTACTTGGAACCGTGGTTTAACTTTTCCTTGATGTGCGGATTCTGTCCTTAATTCCGGTTGGATGGGGCGACTGGTAAATTCCGATACATTAGGTCTGTAGAATATCATTTTCTTTCTTTCCGTATGTTAGTCATATGTTGCACCCTTTGCGTGATTGGAAGAGATCCGACCTGGATTGAAACATATGCAACTCCATTTCTCTGTAAGTTATATATATGAAATTCTTATTATCTGTTAGCCAAATGATGTCTCCTTTGCATGACTTCTAATCCGACCTGGTACATAGCATATGCAACCTTCTTCTCCTCAACCCCTCTGAAGGAATAAGTAATAGAATTCTGAATCTATTCTCTCTCTGAATGATTGTCTGCTCACCCGATGTAAGGAGTACTCTGGAAGTTCTTGATGGCTGGGGCATATCAGGAAGCGGGAAACATGTTCTAGTACACTTAAAATTGAAGACATATAGATTGTC
The DNA here is from genome assembly GCF_052625555.1 of Lactuca saligna. NCBI lineage: Eukaryota > Viridiplantae > Streptophyta > Magnoliopsida > Asterales > Asteraceae > Lactuca > Lactuca saligna. The sequence goes on from NC_136419.1 coordinate 107,326,667, forward strand.
TATAGATCTCGCTGCTCAATTTAGGTGGATAATAATATCCCTGGTCGTCGTCAGCTGAATGGTCCTTAAGATATAATATCTAGGAACTTAGGATCACTTTGTCTTACAATTAATAGTATGTCCTAATTTTGTCACAATTTTTTGTGTTTCAGTGGACAATAATACCGACGATCAACCAGACAAAGACGTGAAGATAGAAAGTACCGACAAGTGGATAAAGGTTGTCTAAAAACTTTGATCCCAAATCACTCTTAAAGTTAGATATCATTTTATTTTGTTAAATTTGTCATAGTTTCTTCTAATTTAAATATTAGGGGAGAATTAAAAAAAATTAAAAACAATAAAAAAAATCAAAAAAATCAAAAAAAAAATTAAAAATCCAAAAATAGTGTTATTTCTGCTTTATTTCTTGTTCAGAAAAATCAAAAAAAAAATCCAAAAAATATTTTTGTTTCTATTTTAATTTGTGTGCTAAGTTTTCTTTTAGTTTTGTTTTGTCTTGAAAAGTGATTTCAGGTATAGATAAGACTCATGGAGTTTGTGTTGAAGATTTCTGAGCCAAATCCTCGTTCGTGAGCATTCGAAGGAGCAAGAAATGAAGATTATTCTTTTAACATTCAATCCTTTAACCTCAGAAGCAAGGTGAAGCTGCAATTGAAGAATATGTGACAGATTGCATTGAAGCCTCCTCAATCAGTCTGCTGCTATCTTAAACCTGCTGAAGTGATCTAGAAGATTTGTTCTCTCTGATGTTCTCTCTGAAGATTCTCAAGCTAAAAGCATCATCTTTCAAGAATCAGTACATCAATCATCCTCACCTAATGTGCGTTCAATTCCAAATCTTGAAGAATTGCCCAAGTGCTCAAGATGAAGTCATTCATTGAAGATAAATGTTGAAGCCAAGCTCTCATTGAAGATTGACAAGAAGAGCCAGCTACTTTTTAGGGGGTGTTTGTTGGGTCAATTAAGAAAAGAAAGCTATAAACCAAGGGGGAGATTGTTGGGTCAAAAATATGGTTTATACTTTGCTTTTCTAGGCAATTATATTCTTCTATAATATTTATGGAGTTTACGATCATGTTTACGGTGGAGTTTACGGCCGTAAACTCATTTACGGCCCATGTCCACTAAGTCCATATTCTTCAAATATAAATATAGGTGTTAGGGTGAGGAGTAGTGATAGATGAACACGAAGAGAGTTTACGTCCAGAGAGAATAAGGAGCGTATGTGTGTAATTGTGTGAATCTTTTGTATTTGGAACTTTAATTCATATCAATTGATACGAAGATTCATATTATTCTTCTTCTCCTTCTCTTGTATTTGATCTGACATCATCCGTTTGATTGGGATTCCGCACCATCAAACAGATCTGATTGATACACATGCAAATTAGGGACTTACAAGGAGGGGCATTATGCTAAGGACTGTCGTCATGCCGCTCCAGTTCAGAGTATGAGGTTTTGTTACCATTGTGATCAGGTTGGCCATCTGAAGGCCAACTGCCCATTACTCGCCACCAAGCCGGCGCAGGCTCCAGCACCGACTACTTTGAGGATCACGGATAGGAGGCCAGTCAAGGCAGAGCCTCCAAAGGCTGAGGGTCATGCCTTCCAGCTTACAGCGGAGGAGGCCAGAGCAGCACCAGATGTGGTTGCGGGTATGTTTCTATCCTTATCTCGTTTTTCTATATCTGTTGCACCTATGGTTAGGTACGTTTTTAGTGAACTCCTTGCCTGCTTTGGTCTTATTTGACTCGGGGGCGAGTCGGGCCTTCGTATCTCAGACATTTAGTAGGGGGTTCAGTGCGCCAGTGGGCGAGTTAGAGTGTCCGTTGCGAGTGTCTATCACCAACGAACACGGGGTTTCTGCTTCTTCAGTTTATCGAGGGTGTGACTTGGAGATTTTTAGGGTGTCATTTCAGAAAGATTTGATTTTGATTCCCATGGGGGAGGTATGCGTGATTGTAGGCATGGATTGGCTCAGTCGATTTGGTGCCATGATCGACTGTGAGGGGCAGTGTGTAGTAGTTCGAACCCCAAGTGGGGGAGAACTGACTGTATATGGCGAGGGCACCAGAGTGGGATTAGGGTTTTGTTCAGCTGCCAGGGCACGACAGTACATTCAGCACGGGTGTACAAGTTATCTAGCGTATGTGATAGATACGCGAGCCAGGGACCAGATTTCAGTTTTCGACGTACCGGTGGTCAGGGAGTTCGCAGACGTATTCCCGTAGGAGTTACCAGGGATACCTCCGGAAAGGCAGGTCGAGTTCAAGATCGACCTGGTGCCAGGTGCGGCCCCTATTTCTAGGCCGAGTTCAAGATCGACCTGTCATTGCAGCTGCAGGAACTGCTGGGTAAGCAGTTCATTCGACCTAGCAGTTCTCCATGGGGAGCACCAATACTTTTTGTCCGGAAGAAGGATGGGTCGCACCGGATGTGTATCGATTACCGGGAGTTGAATAATTTGATGGTGAAGAACCGTTACCCACTCCCGAGGATAGACAATCTATTCGACCAATTACAGGGTGCATCATGATTTTCCAAGATAGACTTGAGGTATGGGTATCATTAAGGCAGGGTCAGAGACGAGGACGTCGAGAAGACCGCGTTCCGAACTCGTTATGGACATTACGAGTTCGTGGTGATACCGTTTGGGCTCACCAACGCGCCAACGATATTCATGGACCTGATGAATCGGGTCTGTAGACCAATGCTTGATCGCTCGGTCATAGTGTTTATGGATGATAACTTGGTGTATTCCAAGACCCGAGAGCAGCATGAGGAACATCTGCGAGAGCTGTTGGAAGTTCTGAGATGGGAACGGCTGTACGCCAAGTTCTCGAAGTGTGAGTTTTGGTTACAGGAGGTCCATTTCCTCGGAAATCTCGTTAACCAGGAGGGGATTTTGGTCGATCCGGCCAAAATCAAGGCGGTTATGCAGTGGGAGGTTTCGAAATCTCCCTCGAATATTAGGAGCTTTTTGGGATTGGCAGGGTACTACCGGAGGTTCAGACGGGACTTCTCCAAGATAGCAGTGCCACTCACTCGTCTAACAAGGAAGTGAGTGGATTTCCGATGGGGTCCCGAGCATCAGAGGGTGTTTGAGACCCTCCGTCAGCAATTGTGCGAGGCTCCAGTATTGACACTCCTGTAGGGAGTCAAGGATTTTGTGGTGTTCTGCGATGCATCCATCACAGGTTTAGGGGCGGTCCTCATGCAGAGAGGACGAGTGATAGCCTACGCATCGTGGCAGCTGAAGCCGCATGAGACGAGATACCCTACGCATGACTTGGAACTGGGGGCGGTGGTGTTTTCCCTCAAGATATGGAGACACTACCTCTACGGGGTGTGTTGTACCATTTACACGGATCACAAGAGCTTGATACATATCATGGATCAGCCGAACCTGAACATGAGGCAGCGTAGGTGGCTGGACGTAGTCAAGGACTACGATTGCGAGATCCTTTACCATCCCGGTAAAGCGAATGTAGTGGCGGACGCTTTGAGCCGCAAGTCAGGAGGGTCTTCCACCCCAACAGTATGTATGAGGATAGCATTGGATTCTCCGCTGGTAGGTTTGATCAGAGATGCCAAGGTTGAGGGCATCCGCCCGGAAATTTGGAAGCTGGAGAGGATCAAAGGCGAGAACTCCCAGTTTGTGCAGGATAGTCGGGGACTATTAACCCGATGCGGTCGGGTTTGGGTCCGCATTTCTTTCTATTAAGCAAAATCAGAACATGATCATCGAACTCAATTTGTTCCTGTATGATTCCTACATGTTACATGTTGTTGAGTGTTTGAAGTATTCTCCGTTGGTTCTAGCCCTAACCCAGGTTGAAGCTGTTCTAATGTCTCTCTTGTCCCAAGTCTATTCTTCTGCAACCTACGACAAGAAAAAGGAATGCATCTACTTTCAAATCCACTCGAAAGGCCACTATTTCCAAAGGGAGGTTTTGTTCTTTACTGCATCTTGCTGTGGATTCCTCCTTCATCTCACCCGACTTCATCACTACTGCACAATTATTCTCGATGCTTTATGAAATGGGATATACAGATGTGCTGACCACCATTACAAAGGTCAAGAAGTCATGTCTACCGTCTCAATGGAACAGTCTTCTTACTCTTCTTATTAAAAGCTTGGCGGAACGAAGTGCTGGATCTTATGGCACCAGCAAAGAATTTCTGACCATTCTCTATGGCATTTACAATGGTCTAAACCTTGACTATGGGTCTATAATCTGGTCTAAAGTTGTGCAGAGTCTCAATGCTTCCACTCGTCATTCCGAAATTTCTTACAGAAGGTTTTGGACACTCATTACAAGGAGGGCTATCGATACTCTAGATATTCTTGAGATGAAAGATGCCCTAATCACGTCCATTTCGACATTTCATACAAAGAAGATCATTTTTTTTTATCCAATGAAGTTTCCACATTATGGCTCTATTCTGGAGACCATGTATCAAAGTGTCACAGCCGAAAGTCAAGTGATGGCTGATTATCGAAAACTTCTTCCAAAGGAGCCAGAAATTCTATATCAGGAGCAACAGGCTGCGTTGGATGCATTTGATAATCCCAGCAACCGAGGAAAAAGAGTAACACTTAAGAAGGAGACAATAGAGGAGGATCAACCTAAGCCTTCAAAATCGAAGAAGCGATAGTCGGAGAAAGAGGCCTCTTCTAAGCCAAAGAAAATTAATACGGTGGCGAAGAGATCAAAGCATACAACTCCTTCTAGCCCTGACAATCAAGATGATGATGAAGAAGAGGAAACTCATCCCGAATCCACAAGAGGTAATACTCCACCTAGATCTCCCACTCCAACCGAATCTCCTTCTCACAAACTTCCAACCCCACCTCCATCACCGAAACCGAAAGTTACAAATTCAGTTGTTACCATATCACCACCACCAACCTCTTTTCCACAACCACCACCATTTTCTTCCATTTCTATTCCTATAACCACCTTACCACCTCCTATAATTTCCCAATACACCACCACTACTATTCTTGAACAGATAGTAAGGGTCAACGTATCTGATATGGGGGCACCTACTAAAACCGAACCTCCAATAATTACCAAACCTCTTTCTCCAACACACTCAACTGATTCCGGTGCCACTCTCGGTGGTGCTAATGATGATTATGACTCCACATACTTCAGTCCTTACTGACTTCCCACTGATGATGATGATGAGGCTCCCATCACTAGCTAGCACTTGGAGAGTATAAATGAAAAGTTGGACAAACTGCTTGCTGATAACAAGGCCTATAGTGGTGTTGTACTAAAGGATTTTGTGGAGACTGCCATTGGGCAATTCAAGGAATCCATTGATAAATCTACTAAGGCAGTTGAAGAGTCCACCTCTACTTACAGAAAGACCTCTGTTGATGTTGCTAATGTTGTTCATACAACACAGCTCTTCTTGGATTCTCTTAAAGGGCATGCCGATACGAATGCCGCCAAAGTACAAGCCTTAGTGGATTCTCTTTCCAAGTCACTACAGGAAGAACATACAAAATTTGAAGCTGTTCGTTCCTCTATCCAAGCTGAAAATACCTCTTTTATCAGTTCAGTTTCCTTTCGGCTGGACTCACTTCATGCTGATATTGCAAAAGAGAGTGCTTTAAAAGAAGAAATTGGTCGCCAAGCCTCTACCATCAAAGTTCAAAAAGTTCAAATTGCTCAAGCTGAAAAGGAGATTGCTTTATTAAAGATAGAGAGAGCTGTGTTTTGAAGCTGTGTAGGGGAAGTAAAGGATATGCTCACCAACATCCTTGGTGCTCATGATTCAATACTGACTTTGACCATTCGAAACCATCTCACCACCAAACTGCTTCCAACTCTTGCCCTGTTACATGAAATGAAGGGTGTTTCGGAGAAGTTTGTTGCTCCAAAACAAGGGGGAAAGGGTGCTCCTACTGTTAAAATCGAACTGAAGGATAATGTAGCTTCAGGTTCTAGTTCCCACACCAAGCTCAACATTGTTAAAGATGACAGTAAGAAACGATTGCTGATGCTCTCAAGAGAAAGAAAAGAGATAGAGAGTTAGATGAGAATTTGAGAATAGCAAAGGAAGCAGAGGAGAGGGAGAGGAGAAATAAGGATGAAGACGAAGCCTTAAACTGCAAAAATCCATTGTTTCCCTTGTGGAAAAAAGAGACACTAATCCATTAAGCGATAGAGTTCCGAAGTGTTTATTGGTTGGAACCTGTTGCTTCGTTTGATTGTGATAACTCTAAGGACTCGCAGTTCGATATGCCGATCACAAGAAAAGTGTTCACGTTTCATTGTTTTGATTGGAATGATGAGGTTCTTTTCCCTCATCCGAAGGTTGACCGAGAGCTTATCGATTTTAATCTGAGTTAAGGGCAACCACAGTACTTGATATCGAGCGCATAGAAAATCATAACTGTCAAAGTATTAAAACTGACACCTGCTGGAAAGTTTGTGAATATAAACTTCAAAATCACTCGAGGGTCTGCAAACTCTGTGTCAATGACTTCTTTAGCAAATCTTCCAAATCTTAATCCTGATGATTGGATTCTGTTATTCAACATCCTGCTCACCAACTCGGGGGAATATGAGTTGATTCTAGAATGTTTGAATAGGATGTTAGCTTCATATGTTTATGAGGTTGCAGGTATGGATCAGGAGATAGCGAAGGTAATGAAGAAGAAGGTGAATGTCATGTTGACACCGAAACTAGGAGATGTGAATAAAACGAAGATTGGCCAGATTGATTCCAAACATCTTATTATGATGTTTACTAAAGGCAAAGGTCATAAATTTTTGTTCGCTCTTGTAGATAAACATCTATTTTCAACGGACTTCTTAGAGCACATAATCAATATAATTCATCGGTGCAAGCAGAACTCTGAAGCAGATAAGAAGAGCTTCACCGACATGTTTCGATGGTACATCACATTTCGTCATCATCTGTTGGCCATTATTCCGAAGCTGCTTAAAAAGGTCAAGAAGTCTTCTGCTGCTCAACCAAATTAGACTTTCGGTCCCATTGGCGCAAAGGGGGAGATTGTAGAATTTTTTTGTGTTGCATCATGGGCTTTTTGTATTATATCCGGATTGGGCCTGTCCATCCGTGATTATCTAGTAGGGTTATACTATATATATATATATATATATATATATATATATATATATATATATATATATATATATATATATATATATATATGCATGCATGTATGCATTATATTGTTACAACTTTTATTACGTTTAATCTTTGTAACCCTAAACGCCTCTACAGTCGAAGTTCTTAGTTAAGCTCTTCTAAGGCGTTGAAGTATTAATCATATGACATATCCAAAGCTATATTCGTGTTTATATTTACGTTCTTAATTCTTTGCATGCATAGAATCAAACGATCCTGATTGAACTAAGTTCTCACAAACAAACACATAATTATGTAGATCTAATAGATCACTAGAACATAGCAACATCGTATACTAGGATACATAGCCTATTGGGCCAACATTAGTGCCTTCGACCCATGAATGCAATGAGGAAAATGACCTGAATCATGAATCAACTAAACAACAACTCAAATCCTCGCAACCGCTACTACAACAGCCCTATCACATCATACAAGGTCCAACCTTAGTCTACACACTAAGACTAACCTTCTTAACCAAAAGTCAACCAAGGTCATAAGTCAACGGTCAACATTGACATCAGTCAACTGCCATGTCGTGGCCCTCCTTGGCCATGTGTTGGCCCTCCTTTGATCAAACATATGTGCATTTCCCAGCCGCCACACTTTGGACACTTATAGCCACGCCGTGGGCGTTGTGTCTCCATCAACTTAATGGATTAAGCTGTTTTCTTTGATTCCTAAAGCTCCAAAGCTTAGTCTGGTCTATTATATGGTCTAAATGGATAAAGTTTTCAACTTTATCCATTAGAACATCCACAGAGATCAATATTTCCAACCCTAGGTCCAAATAAGTCCAAATGCCACCATATCTTAACCATTAAGCCCTTCATATGAAAACTCCTTAACCCAACCACTCTAGGAGGGTTTCTAATTCCAGATCCCTCATAAATTGAAAGCTTTATAGACATGCATGCCCAACACATGTCTAGAATCTATTTTATTCAAAATGAGCTAAAAGACCGAAACTCAAGCAAATGACTAGTACTCCAACCAAAGTCTAGATCTGCAACATATGTTGCTCATAGGACTCAGAAGAGTCATAAAGTTGCCAACTTTATGTGCTTTATCCATTCAAACTTGCTTATACATGAAGAACACGGTACAATCTCTTAGATGTAACCACTTCAAGCCATAACGTTAAAGCCTTTTACACTTACAAAGGCCTAGAAGCAATGTGAGGTATTGATGGTGTTTCTTCCTTACAAGATCCAACGTTACAACACCTTCTTCTCCAAGCTATCAAAAGCTCCAGATGGCCACAAATGACCAAGAGAATTTGGGCTAGGGTTTCTCTAAGTTATAAGGGTGTTGGAGGCTAGTAATGAACCCTAGAAAAAGCTTAAAGAGGTTTAAATATGAAGTAAATGCTAACAGAATCATGAGATTAGGCTAGAACAGCTGCTACACCATGGCAACCCTTGGCTACGCTGTGGCGGTCCAAATAAAGTACGTTATACTTTTAATAGTTGCCACATCATGAGCATCCTTTCACTATGTCGCGGCATAGGGTTTCCTCCAAAACTTCATCCTTGGTCCTTGATAAAAGTAAGCTTAACCAATCCGAAACGTGGGTATTACAATTCTTCCCCACTTACAATTGATTTCATCCTTGAAATCACTCCTTACTACTTTTCCATACACCCCAAAAGATTCGGTCAATTATTCTAGAACCCTGATTCAGACTCAAAGGTTGAATCATACACACGACGACCTTCCAATTCTACAATCAAACGCCAACCTTAGTCGGACACACATAGCGTAACGAAGAACGAATCTATGACCCACTAACATTAACTAATTGTAACGCCCATGTTTCTTGCTAGCAATTAATAAAATGATTTAATAGTTAGGGTCGAAATTTGTAACCTATTTGATGTAATTAAGAATAATTATTTGAGTATTATGTGATTTATGTGCAATATACATGATTATAACGATATAAAAAAATAGGAATAGAATTCATGTATAAAATAGAGTAATACTTAGACACAATATCCTTGAAGAAAGATTAAGAAGTTGTGACAACAATTATGAAGATATAAGGAGCGCTTAAACCATACTTATAACGAAGAAGTTATGATCTAGTGAAGTTCTATAATTAAACCGATACAACTCTGCGTATCGTAAAAATTGAGATTATGATAAAATAATTTGTAGACTTAAGTCGTAGTAGTCGTTAAACTGAGAGCATACATATAGATAACATCAAAATATGACTTCATCAGCGGAAATTATGATCTTTCTAAGATTGAGCGTAGTAGTATACAAACCATAAACCAAATTTTATATCGGTCGATTATTATCTGAAATGATCTAGACAAGAATTGAAGATCTCCGTTTAGGAGTTCAACGATATAAAGACATATGAGAACGGATAATGGATAACAAAGTTATGAATTTTATACGTGCTTTAGCAGTCTAAGCTTGTGTGAAATAAATGAGTCAAAATTAGCCAATGGAGCCTAAATGAAAGTTGTAGACCCGTCAATGGCTACGTGTTGATATAAAGAACGTCAAAAACGGAGCTCGTATGAAGAAGTTATGCAATTTTGAAATTCTGAAATCGTTCAAGTGTGTGCGACACACACACTATGTTCTAGAAGCCACCACGTAGCACTAGCCAAAATTCGACATGTGGCACTGCACCAGGGAAAGTATGTAACGTCTGCGTTTCACGCTAGGCATTGATTAGATGATTAGGGTTAACAATTGTAACTTATTTGATATAATAAAGGAAATTATTTGAGTATTATATGATTTATGTGGAATTATTTGTAGTATACTTCTTTACGACAATATAATAAAATAAGAATAAAATATGTGTCCAAAATAGAATAATAATTAGTCTGAATACCTTTGACAAAATTTAAAGTAATATGATAAGGATTATGGTGATATAAGAAACACATAAATCGTACTTATAACGTAGAAGTTATGGTCAATTGAAGATTCATGATTTGACCCAACTCGGCAACGTGTGTCATAGAATGTAAATTTTTTATAGGCTACTTTTTAGCCTTAGTGGTCTAAACAAAAGTCATAATAATTGTTAAACAAAGAGTGCACATATAGCAAACGAACAAGTCGGACATCATTAGAGGAAGTTATGATTTTTCTAAGATTCGGTGTAGCAGTAGACAACTCAAATATCGAATTTTAGCCGAAACAATCTAAACAAGAGTTGAAGATCTTGTTAATAGGAATCCAACAATAAGAAGTCAATTGAAAACGGACGTCAGATGAAAAAGTTATGCCATTTTTACGAGTTTTAATAGTCTAAGCATATGTAAAATAAATAAATTCAAAACTAGCTGATGGAGTCTAAATGAAAGTTGTAAATACCATCGGTAACTACGCGTGGATATAAAGAAAATAAAAAATGGAGCGTTTATGAAGAAGTTATGCAATTTTGAAGTTGGAATTTCATTGCTTATGTCTGGGCCCCGCATGCATCCTTCTAAAAGTTGCCTCTTAGCACCAGCCGAATTCCAACACGTGGCACCACACTTGGCCAAGTACATCGACCATGTGCACGACACATAAGGTCCTTGCACAACATAGATGCCCATATCCCAGCTTATAAATAGACGCCATAAGCTTATTCTTTTCCCACAACATTCGGTTCTCTTTTTTTTCGATTAATCTTTATTTGGTATGAATTTCTCCTTAGTAGTTAGGATATTTTGGCAAGTTTAGAAGTCCCTAGGAGCCTGATATTTGGTAGCTATTAACCCAATTTTCCACCAATATAATTTCCGGAATTTTGTACACAGAATCTTTGTAAGTTAAATTACACTCTATTTTATTCTATTATAATTTTTGTTTAAAATTCATAGTCGTTGTTATGAATTTATAAATAGGATTCGTCAGTAGTTGTAATGTCGTATTATTGTTTGATCTACTTACGCGATGATGTGTATGCTAGATTTAGTGAGGTGTTTAAAGTGAGATTTCCAAATAGTATACTTTATATACCAAACGGATCCTATCTCCGATATGATCCAACCTGGTTATCCCTTATTACCTATAGATCAACAAAGTTTGGAATTAATGATGGATATAGGCTATCTTTATTCATACGCAATATTAGCTAAGACTTAGTATTAATTAAACCTAGGTTGTGTCAAAGGAAAATCCAAGTGCTAAAGTGAAGCGTTGTCCATGTTTCGATTCATCACTTTAGCAAGGGAGTGCATAGTTATTTTCATCCTACATAAAGATATAAAGTATTTAAGATAATTACATGCTATATATTCCTATTACCTATGTTCCTGATATCTACGCTAGATGAATAATTCATACATGTTTTTACTTGATTTAAATTGTATATGTATTTTTATACCTACAATTGTGTAGAGACGAGTAGATGTAAGATGACATAGAGAGATGAAAAATGAAATAGATGATGAGAGGCCTTGAATTTGAAGATGGTCTACTCGTCTAGCAAAGTATAGATGATGACCATGGACTATTCTAGATAGTTCATTGAAATGCTAGCAAGCTCGCAACCTATAGGTGTTTTTTGAACTATGTGTTCACCATGTGTACTCCATCCCCCTTAGTTGCCTTATTGACATATATTGATAAGAAATCACCTAAACAGTATTGTCTATCCCGAAGATGATTCCTTAGGATATGTCCCATGAATAAGATGCTTTAAGGAAATAAAGTTAGGATAAAGGGAATGTGTAATTGGGTTGAATGTTTTGATGAAAGTAATTTAATTATTGTGGGTTGAAAACCCTCTATGAGTGCTAGGCTTCTAAGCCTGATTTACTAAGTTTCTTATATTACAAGTAGTCCCACGAAAGAACAAGTGTGATATTCTGATGAACGATTTATGAATGCTTATAGGCTAGTAGTTTAGATAAACTAGTGTGTCACACCCCAAAACCAAGAATGGCGGAAACGTTCTAGGGCGGAGGACGTCATGTAAGTATCACAACACAGTAAATGTAAATAAGCAAACAACATCATCCATTGCATTAAATAAATAATTTTAATACAAGCGTGTTCTGTACATTATAGACACCAAAAATAATGTATATCAAAATAATAAGATGAGTCTTGAATGCGCTCCATCTTCTCAAAAGCTGGCCTCGGTACCTGTCTACTGATGACCTGAGAATACAAGTTATTTTGAAAGAGTTTATCAGCATTAAGCTGGTGAGTTCATAAGTATTTTAGTGTCGGTATTTGTCATCCAAAAATGTTTGAACATGTATAAAGTATAAGTTTGTAAAATGTATGTAAAGATTTGCAATTGTTTGTAAAAGTTTGAATCTCTCAGAAAAACCTATATTTTCTATTAAAGTAGCCTTCTACCAAGGCTTAACTATTTTGTATGCTCGTTTGATGTAAAAGTGTGTAATTTCCCAAATGTAACTATCATTTAACAAAATATAGTTTGTACATAAACGTTTAAGTGAGGTTATCACTAAAAATATGTAATGGGTAAATTATTGTAGTACTGTAGCCTTGTATTATAAGAACTACTGTTGTACTAACTACCTTAAACCGGATTTATATTAAGGCATTACGTGATAAATTACACCATACTATCGACAAGTAACAACGACATAATGAATGGTCGTAATAACGGAATGACGTTTGGCACCCGCAGACCTGCAGGTCCGGCTGTAGCTAGCAGCAAGGTGTAGGATTGTCAATCCAGTATAGATCTATACGCAAACTCACGCTCTCCTTTCAAGAGAATTTTGGCTACAACTCGAGCCATGACAGTTAAGTCATGCTCTGATTTAAATCACAATAATAAAGTATTCATGTATATGTACTGTTTCTTGTTCTAGTATAGTTGTATATGTATTGTTTCTAGCATCATTGTATATGTATTGTTTCTAGCATCATTGTATACGTATTGTTTCTAGTATATGTATATGTATTGTTTCTAGCATCATTGTATATGTATTGTTTCTAGTATATGTATATGTATATGTATTGTTTCTAGCATCATTGTATATGTATTGTTTCTAGTATATGTATATGTATTGTGTTACCCCGATGGTAACTAACTATTGATGTACTGATAAATATGAATATGGAAGTACTTTTATGTTTATACATGTATATATGATATATAACTAATGTTGAAACGACCTTCGGATGGTCACCCGAAATCCCACCAGACCACATCCAAATCGAGGAAAAGGAAATAGGGCGGATGGCTGTCCTAAGCCCTTTAAACATTACTTATATATATATATATATATATATATATATATATATATATATATATATATATACATATATGGGCATGCAATTTATAAGAAGTAAAACAAAGTTTAATAAAAGCATTTGATAAGTAAAAAGAGTTTGTAAAACATTTGAAGTGAAACAGTTTGATAAACAGTTGAACAGTGATAAAATCATTGGTTTTCTAGTTATTAATCACATATGATTAATGCAATCACATGTGATTGATGTAATAACTATAAGTATTTGACTCGTATTCCCCCCCATAAAGTATTTAAAACATTTAAAAGTATTTCAAAGGTTGATTAAAGGGGTATAAACTCACTTGTGGTGAGTAGATTGAATTGATGTATCGGGTACCGTGCTAAGTGTCAAACGGAGACTTGTTCACACGTTCGAGCCTAGTTATCATATAATAAGCATATATATAACTAATTAGCCACATAATAACTTAACAAAGTAAGTTAACACAATTAGGAACATGTATACACTTTGTATAAGTGTTATAGGTCCTAATGGTTGCATCTAAGTTGATACGGGACAAGGCAAAAGGGTTTGAAACATCAAATGGCCTTGCATAAGAGTTCACCACCCAACAAACCCCACCCTTTGGAGTTTACGGCCGTAAACTCATGGGTTTATGGCCGTGAACTCCTCAGATGGTGGTTTTGGGTGTTTTAAAGTGTATCTTGATCCAAGAACACTTCTAGCTTTGTTGGAATAATACATGAAGTAGTTTAAGGCCCTAGAATGCTCCATAGGGGGTTTACGGCCTATAGTCCATATACCCTAGAGTTTACGGTCGTAAACTCCTATGGGTGATGGCTTTTAATTCATTTGAAGCCCTTGCATGTGTAGGATAGCTTCCATACTTTTATCTAAGGCTAATGGGGACAAGATGCACACATTTAGGTCATCACTTGGAGTTTACGGCCCAAGATATGTTCCTTGGCCGTAAACTCCTTTTAAGGAGTGATTATGAAGTCCTTTGATCCCCATCCAAGTCCCATGTGTTCAAGGTAAATTGTCTTAAGGCCTTAGGGGTGTTTGTGGTGCATTTCACCCTTAGAAAAGGGGTTTACAGCCCAAGATCCTTCCTTGGCCGTAAACTCCTATAATTCTATCATTTTGAAGTCCAAAATAAGCACAAGTATTAGTGGTTAAAGTCCTTAGGCTCAAGGAGGCAAGTTAGGGCATTTAGGTCCCTTAAAAAGGGGTTTACGGCCCAAGAAGTTCCTTGGCCGTAAACTCCTCTAACTTGTTGATTTTGGATGCTTTCTAGTCACTAAAGATCATACACAAGGTCCTTTACACGTTGTCTATCGAGGGAATGGGACTAGGAAGCCTTAAAGTTCCATTTTGGAATTTACTCCCCAAGAACGTTCTTGGGCGGTAAACTCGCGGATCTTGTATTTTGGACATGTAATTGATGTTATAAAGCATATAACAAGTATTAAAACACGTTTAGGAAAGTAGACTCACAATCCAGGATGAAAACCCGAAGATCCGCCAGAGAGAATTGGCTTTTCTCTAGTTGGAATTCTGAATAATGAATTAATTAAATTCATAAATCTATTTATAGTCCTGGAATATTTTGACAGAAATTTTTTTTATTCCGGAAGTCGGACTATAACATTGTGAAACTTAAAATGTTCAAGTTTCACAATTACAGGAGCATCCACTCTCCTGATACATCCAGAAACGTAAACCCTAATGTACACAAACTTGTTCGGACAAGTCTGAAATTTACAGAAACTGGACTAGCTTCTATTGAATAGATAATGTTCGTACAATGGAAATTTCGGGTTGTCACATCATCCCCCCGTTAGAAGGAATTTCGTCCCGAAATTAGAATTTAAGCAAATAAGAAGTTACAAATAACTAAGCGAAAAGATGAGGATATTTTAGTTTCATCTGATCCTCGCGTTCCCAAGTGAATTCTGGTCCTCGCTTGGCGTTCCAGCGAACCTTCACGATAGGGATACGACTTTGCTTCGTCTGCTTGACCTCACGGTCCATGATCTCTACAGGTTCTTCCACGAAGTTGAGGCTCTCGTTGATCTCGATCTCGTCGAGTGGGATTACGAGAGTCTCGTCGGACAGACACTTTTTCAAGTTAGATACATGGAATATAGAATGTACGTTACGAAGTGTGTCGGGTAGATCAAGTTTGTAAGCTACGGGGCAGACTCTTGCGAGAATCTCGAAAGGCCCTATGTACCTAGGATTAAGCTTTCCACGCTTACCGAAGCATATCAAGCCCTTCCAGGGTGAGACTTTGAGAAGGACTCGGTCTCCCACCTGAAATTCCAAAGGTTTTCTGCGTTTATCAGCGTAGCTCTTTTGTCGGTCTCTAGAGGCTTTCAATCGTTCATGAATCTGAACGATTTTCTCTGTCGTTTCCCGAATGATTTCCAGACCAGTGAGAGTACTGTCGGAGGCTTGCCCCCTAGCTAATTGGGTATCACCCACCTCAACCCAGCACATAGGGGATCTGCACTTTCGGCCGTAGAGAGCTTCAAATGGTGCTGCCTTTATGCTCGTGTGATAATTGTTGTGATAGGAAAATTCGACGAGGGGTAAATGAGTATCCCACGCTTTTCCAAAGTCAATTACACAAGCACGCAACATGTCTTCTAAAGTCTGGATTGTCCTCTCACTCTGTCCGTCAGTCTGTGGATGGTAGGTTGTGCTCATGTCCGGCCTTGTTCCTAGGGAATGTTGCAGTGATTGCCAGAATCTTGAGGTGAACCTACTGTCTCGATCGGAGATAATGGATATAGGCACTCCATGTAGTCGTACGATTTCCCTAATGTATGTTCTCGTAAGTTTCTCCATCTTGTCGGTTTCTTTGATAGGCAGGAAGTGTGCAGACTTGGTCAATCTATCAACGATGACCCATATGGTATCAAGTCCACCCGTTGTCTTGGGAAACTTGGTTATGAAATCCATAGTGATCCGCTCCCACTTCCATTCTGGGATCTCTGGTTGTTGCAATAAACCAGAGGGCTTCTGGTACTCGACCTTTACCCTTGCGCAAGTAAGGCATTTACTCACAAAGGTAGCAATCTCTGCTTTCATATTAGGCCACCAGTATAGCTTTTTAAGATCTAGATACATCTTATCTGAACCTGGGTGGACGGAATACCGAGTGTTGTGCGCCTCGGTCATGACTAAGTCTCGGAAACCACCGTGTTTCGGTGTCCAGATCCGATCCATGAAGTATAAGTCTCCGTCACCCTTGGCTTCTAAATTCTTGTCCATTCCTCTAAGGGATTCACTCGTCACATTTTCAGGTTTCATGGCTTCAAGTTGGGCTGCCTGAGTTTGATTAGACAAGTGTGAATGGATGGTTATTGACAATGATTTGACTTTGCGACCAGAATATTCTTTCCGACTCAGGGCGTCTGCTACTACGTTGGCTTTACCCGGATGATAACGAATATCGCATTCGTAATCACTGAGTAGCTCGACCCACCGTCGTTGTCTCATGTTGAGCTGCTTCTGATCGAATATGTGTTGTAAACTCTTCTGGTCGGTAAAGATAGTGCTCTTCGTTCCATACAAGTAATGTCTCCAGATCTTCAGAGAAAACACCACTGCTCCCAGTTCAAGATCGTGTGTCGTATAGTTAACTTCGTGTGTCTTCAACTGTCGGGAGGCGTAGGAGATGACCTTACCTCGTTGCATCAGAACACACCTGAGCCCTTGGTTCGATGCATCGCAATAGACTACGAAGTCTTCTATCCCTTCGGGGAGAGATAGTATTGGCGCGGTGCACAAGGCTCGTTTGAGCGTTTGGAACGCTCACTCTTGTTTCTCTTCCCAGTCAAAGGCCACGCCTTTCTGGGTCAGGGTTGTAAGAGGTTTCGCTATTCGGGAGAAGTTCTGAATGAATCGGCGGTAGTAACCAGCAAGGCCTAGAAATTGACGAATTTATGTCGGCGTCTTGGGTGCTGACCAGTTCTCAATGGCTTTAATTTTGGATGGGTCCACGTGGATTCCCTCTTCGCTTACCACGTGTCCTAAGAATTCGACTCTTCGGATCCAAAATTCACATTTTGAGAACTTCGCATAAAGTTTCTCCGTTCGTAAAGTTCCTAAAACTAGTCGTAGGTGATCGCCATGCTCTTCCTTACTTCGGGAGTAGATCAGGATGTCGTCAATGAAAACGATGATGAACTGATCCAAGTAAGGCCGGCATACTCTGTTCATCAGGTCCATGAAAACTGCTGGCGCATTGGTCAATCCGAATGGCATCACCACGAACTCGTAGTGTCCGTAACGAGTTCGGAAGGCTGTCTTTGGAACATCCTCCTCTAGCACTCGTAACTGGTGATATCCGGATCTTAGATCAATTTTGGAGAAATAGTTCACCCCTTGCAGTTGGTCAAATAGATCGTCTATGCGAGGTAGAGGGTAACGATTTTTGACAGTCAGTTTGTTGAGTTCTCTGTAGTCGATACACATACGAAACGATCCGTCTTTCTTCTTAACGAACAAGACCGGTGCTCCCCAAGGTGAGAAGCTTGGTCTTATGAATCCCTTGCTGAGTAGTTCGTTAAGTTGACCAGATAATTCCTGCATCTCCGCTGGTGCTAATCGGTAGGGCGACTTGGCTACTGGGGTAGCTCCTGGGACTAAGTCGATTCTAAACTCGACCTGTCGTTGCGGAGGTAATCCAGGTAGTTCTTCTGGGAAAATGTCGTGAAAGTCGCTCACTACTGGAATGTTCTTGAGTTCTTTCGTTTCGAGGTTCGTGTCGACGACGTGAGCAAGGAATGCGTGGTATTCTTTGCGCAGATATTTCTGTGCTTGAATACTTGATATAATGCGAAGACTCGCACCAGGTTTGTCGCCGTAGACTATAAGAGTTTCGTTAGACGGAAGGTTTAATCGGACTGCTTTCTTGAAGCACATGATGTCGGCGCGATGAAGACTCAACCAATCCATGCCGATGATAACGTCGAAGCTTTTTATTGAGACCGGCATGAGGTCGATTGGGAATGAATGGTTATCTAGGGTTAGGATACATCCTAAGTATATGCTACTGGTGTTTTCTGTTTTTCCGTTAGCCATTTCTACTGTGAATTGTTCTTTAAGTGCGTGTGGTTGTGGTTTAAGCATGCGAGCAAATTTGTGGTTTACGAAGCTTCGCTCCGCTCCACTATCGAACAGAATGCATGCATAGGAGTTATCGAGGAGGAACGTACCAGTCACCACTGTCGGGTCAGCGACTGCTTCCCCGTGGCCTATAGCTAGTACCCTCCCTGCTCCTCTAACATTTCTCGCTTTGGGACAGTCCCTCTTATAGTGGCCTGTTTCGCCACATCCATAGCAAGTTGGGCTCGCGCCAGAGCCAGGGACTTGCGTGATCGGTTACGCCAGGAATTTACAGAAAAGGACGGTGTGTCCTTTCCTGTTGCAATTAGAGCACTGCATTTCACGGCAGGGGCCGTTGTGGTGGAAGTTGCATTTGTTGCACTTTGGCAAACTTCCAGCATACTGCTTCGTCGGAGCAGTAGCAACAGGGGTTACCGCGGCATGTACCGCCACAATTTTCTGCTTCTTGGCAGCTCGCTGCCTCTTCTTGTTATCCCAGAACTTCCGCTTGGTGTTAGCGGGTTTGGAAGGTTCTGAGATGGCTAGGGTTGTTGTGGTTGCAGGGGTTTTGACACTATGGTCAATGAGTCGTTGTGCCAGTCGCTTGGCACTGTCGAAGGTAGCGGGGTTTGATGATAGAACATTCCCCGGATACGGAGGAACTAGCCCCCATATGTACCTTTCAATCTTCTTCCCTTCAGTGGGAACCATATTAGGGCAGAGGGCCACCAGTTCGCTAAATCTGGCGGTGTAAGCAATGATGTTGGTGCCCTTCATGGTCAGGCTCCAAAGCTCCTGCTCTAGTTTCTGGATCTCGCCCCTCGGGCAGTATTCCTCAATCATGAGGTCTTTCATCGTATCCCAGCCTATGTCGTTGGCCACGACGAGAGTTAGAGATTTAACGTGGCTGTTCCACCACGTCAGTGCCTTCCCTTCGAAGGTGCATGCGGCATATTTGACTTTGCTCGCAGCAGGGCAAGAACAAATTTCGAAGACTGATTCAGTCTTCTCGAACCATTGCGAGAGAGAAATGACTCCGCCAGTCCCATGGAAAGGTTTCGGCTTACAGTTGGTGAAATCCTTGTAAGAGCACTCTCTCGAGCGCACAGGAGTTTCAACCGGAATGGAGTTAACCGGGGTTCCACCTCTGCTGGCATCAGTAGAGTGATACTGTGCCATGGCAGTTGCCACTGCTGCAGCTACGGCAGCATTTAGGGCTGCTGTATCAATGACCGGGGGTGGTGGAGGTGTAGGGTTATTCCGGGTAGATTTGCGAGGAGGCATCTTTCAACTATAAGTTTACAAAGATTGAGAAAAGTGGTAAGAATCAATTTGTAAGTAATGTGCGAATGACACATGGACTAACTAACCATAGCCCAACAATTGAATGAGTGTTTGTGTTCATAACCAGAAGGATGTGTAGGAAAACCCAAATGTAAAGGTTCATCCCACAGAGTAGGTAGTTGTCAATAATACTGGTATTACTGATGTAACGAGTTCAATGAAAATTGACCTAACAGTAGGTCTTACATCATACCATACAGAAAGTTTGACGGTTCTTAGATTCCTAATTAGAGTACTGAAAGTTAGGAATATTTTACAGATAAGTGCTACTTAGAGCACAGATGTTAAAAGGCTAATCCTTAACCCAAAAGATAATGATGTACTAGACATCATCTAACGGCGATGAGTATTCCTCGGGAGAACCCTGAGGTCTCTCATTTGACGTACCACCTCTTGAAGGTGTCGTTCATGAGCCCTTTGACGAGCTCGAAGTTCCATGACATCAGCTTGAGAGGCAACCAGACGTTGCTGCAGAGTTTCATTGGTTCTTCGGGTCCGTTCCATATCTTCTTCGAGACAGCGAATGCGGACTGTGTTGACACCAGAGTTGGCATCAATCTCCACGACCCGGTCGATGGCTGCTTGACCTTGCTCGACATTACGAGCTATTCTACAGATAAGGACAGGTAGAGCTCGGTCAGTAGAGCCGCCATCGCTGACGTTGTAAAAGGTTCGGTCCCCAAAGTATGGTAAGGGTTGACCCTGTTCGTCACTCCAGCGATTCAAGTTATCTACCCACAAGAGAGCGGGACCTAGAAAAGCTGGTCGAGGGTTGTTGTTTGGGGCTTGACCTACTGGAGGTAGGTTGTTGACTTCGGGCTCAGAGTCTGATCCATCTGAGAAGCCTTCAGCTTGATGATCATCCAACGGGATTGGGTGTTCATCGTTAGACTCTGCTTCGAACCATCCTGCGTTGCCTTCATTTGGAAAGTACGGGTCGCTGTGATGGAATCCAGCCATTTAGATCTACGCAAGAAGAGAGGTATAAAGATATAGTATACAAGTAGTTGGTAGTACAAAATACACCTATAGTATTTTAAGTTTAGGTTCTATTGAATCTTCTTGTGGTATTTTTGGTAAGTTTTTAGACTTGTTAACACATCACAACCATTCTAGGGCATATGCTAATCACTCCTCGGACCAGCATAGTTGATCAGGCTATGCCATTCCCAGGACTGACCATATATCCTCGAGCTTACCTGTGATATTTAACAATCGTAATACTTTTGTTCTTGTCGTTGTGACACTGGTTTTAGTATGAATGTAGACTAGTATACTTAATTAAATATTTTAGTATTTTAAGTATAGACTCTTGGTCAGAGTGTTTTAATCCCAAATGGGTTTATAGTTTAGTATATCTTTTATGGGTTGATACACTTGATTCACTATAAACAATGCTCTGATACCAATCTGTCACACCCCAAAACCAAGAACGGCGGAAACGTTCTGGGGCGGAGGACGTCATGTAAGTATCACAACACAGTAAATGTAAATAAGCAAACAACATCATCCATTGCATTAAATAAATAATTTTAATACAAGCGTGTTCTGTACATTATAGACACCAAAAATAACGTATATCAAAATAATAAGATGAGTCTTGAATGCGCTCCATCTTCTCAAAAGCTGGCCTCGGTACCTGTCTACTGATGACCTGAGAATACAAGTTATTTTGAAAGAGTTTATCAGCATTAAGCTGGTGAGTTCATAAGTATTTAAGTGTCGGTATTTGTCATCCAAAAATGTTTGAACATGTATAAAGTATAAGTTTGTAAAATGTATGTAAAGATTTGCAATTGTTTGTAAAAGTTTGAATCTCTCAGAAAAACCTATATTTTCTATTAAAGTAGCCTTCTACCAAGGCTTAACTATTTTGTATGCTCGTTTGATGTAAAAGTGTGTAATTTCCCAAATGTAACTATAATTTAACAAAATATAGTTTGTACATAAACGTTTAAGTGAGGTTATCACTAAAAATATGTAATAGGTAAATTATTGTAGTACTGTAGCCTTGTATTATAAGAACTACTGTTGTACTAACTACCTTAAACCGGATTTATATTAAGGCATTACGTGATAAATTGCACCATACTATCGACAAGTAACAACGACATAATGAATGGTCGTAATAACGTAATGATGTTTGGCACCTGCAGACCTGCAGGTCCGGCTGTAGCTAGCAGCAAGGTGTAGGATTGTCAATCCAGTATAGATCTATACGCAAACTCACGCTCTCCCTTCAAGAGAATTATGGCTACAACTCGAGCCATGACAGTTAAGTCATGCTCCGATTTAAATCACAATAATAAAGTATTCATGTATATGTACTGTTTCTCGTTCTAGTATAGTTGTATATGTATTGTTTCTAGCATCATTGTATATGTATTGTTTCTAGCATCATTGTATACGTATTGTTTCTAGTATATGTATATGTATTGTTTCTAGCATCATTGTATATGTATTGTTTCTAGTATATGTATATGTATATGTATATGTATTGTTTCTAGCATCATTGTATATGTATTGTTTCTAGTATATGTATATGTATTGTGTTACCCCGATGGTAACTAACTATTGATGTACTGATAAATATGAATATGGAAGTACTTTTATGTCTATACATGTATATATGATATATAACTAATGTTGAAACGACCTTCGGATGGTCACCCGAAATCCCACCAGACCACATCCAAATCGATGAAAAGGAAATAGGGCGGATGGCTTTCCTAAGCCCTTTAAACATTACTTATATATATATATATATATATATATATATATATATATATATATATATATATATATATATATACATATATGGGCATGCAATTTATAAGAAGTAAAACAAAGTTTAATAAAAGCATTTGATAAGTAAAAAGAGTTTGTAAAACATTTGAAGTGAAACAGTTGAACAGTGATAAAATCATTGGTTTTCTAGTTATTAATCACATGTGATTAATGCAATCACATGTGATTGATGTAATAACTATAAGTATTTGACTTGTATTCCCCCCCCCCCCCCCCCATAAAGTATTTAAAACATTTAAAAGTATTTCAAAGGTTGATTAAAGGGGTATAAACTCACTTGTGGTGAGTAGATTGAATTGATGTATCAGGTACCGTGCTAAGTGTCAAACGGAGACTTGTTCACACGTTCGAGCCTAGTTATCATATAATAAGCATATATATAACTAATTAGCCACATAATAACTTAACAAAGTAATTTAACACAATTAGGAACATGTATACACTTTGTATAAGTGTTATAGGTCCTAATGGTTGCATCTAAGTTGATACGGGACAAGGCAAAAGGGTTTGAAACATCAAATGGCCTTGCATAAGAGTTCACCACCCAACAAACCCCACCCTTTGGAGTTTACGGCCGTAAACTCATGGGTTTATGGCCGTGAACTCCTCACATGGTGGTTTTGGGTGTTTTAAAGTGTATCTTGATCCAAGAACACTTCTTGCTTTGTTGGAATAATACATGAAGTAGTTTAAGGCCCTAGAATGCTCCATAGGGGAGTTTACGGCCTATAGTCCATATACCCTAGAGTTTACAGCCGTAAACTCCTATGGGTGATGGCTTTTAATTCATTTGAGGCCCTTGCATGTGTAGGATAGCTTCCATACTTTTATCTAAGGCTAATGGGGACAAGATGCACACATTTAGGTCATCACTTGGAGTTTACGGCCCAAGATATGTTCCTTGGCTGTAAACTCCTTTTAAGGAGTGATTATGAAGTCCTTTGATCCCCATCCAAGTCCCATGTGTTCAAGGTAAATTGTCTTAAGGCCTTAGGGGTTTTTGTGGTGCATTTCACCCTTAGAAAAGGGGTTTACGGCCCAAGATCCTTCCTTGGCCGTAAACTCCTATAATTCTATCATTTTGAAGTGTTTTGAAGTCCAAAATAAGCACAAGTATTAGTGGTTAAAGTCCTTAGGCTCAAGGAGGCAAGTTAGGGCATTTATGTCCCTTAAAAAGGGGTTTACGGCCCAAGAAGTTCCTTGGCCGTAAACTCCTCTAACTTGTTGATTTTGGATGCTTTCTAGTCTCTAAAGATCATACACAAGGTCCTTTACACGTTGTCTATCGAGGGAATGGGACTAGGAAGCCTTAAAGTTCCATTTTGGAGTTTACTCCCCAAGAATGTTCTTGGGCGGTAAACTCACGGATCTTGTATTTTGGACATGTAATTGATGTTATAAAGCATATAACAAGTATTAAAACACGTTTAGGAAAGTAGACTCACAATCCGGGATGAAAACCCGAAGATCCGTCAGAGAGAATTGGCTTTTCTCTAGTTGGAATTCTGAATAATGAATTAATTAAATTCAGAAATCTATTTATAGTCCTGGAATATTTTGACAGAAAATACTTTTATTCCGGAAGTCGGACTATAACATTGTGAAACTTAAAATGTTCAAGTTTCACAATTACAGGAGCATCCACTCTCCTGATACGTCCAGAAACGTAAACCCTAATGTACACAAACTTGTTCGGACAAGTCTGAAATTTACAGAAACTGGACTAGCTTCTATTGAATAGATAATGTTCGTACAATGGAAATTTCGGGTTGTCACATAGTGTAAGGCTTGAATTATTTTATGCTTATGCTTATGTATTGTAGTAATGATGACATCCCAACATTTTTAATATAAATAAAATACATTTCTTCGGAAATGCTTTGATAATATTTTTATCATATTTTTTGTGAACAAATTCCGCAATATTATTCTTTAAAAAGGATATTATGATTTTAATAAGCATAAATAAATCGGTCTTTTCTGCCCGTGAAATTCGGGATGTCACAAAGCATATCGACCATGTGCGCAACACGTGTGGCCCTTACGCTACACATATCCTAAGATCTCAACCAATAAATAACTGGTCACCCCATTAGTTCCTCACAGCCTCCTTACATTTCTCTCTCAATATTTTTTGTTTTTTAGTTCATTTCGTCCTAGTTTTTAGTATTCCAGTGTTGCCTTGCAACCCCTAGAAGCCCGACATGTAGTAGTTATCAGACTAGAGTTACAGTAGTGCAATTTACATACTTTTGTCTAGGGAATCTCTTTAAGTTAAATTACACTCTATTATGTTGTAGTATAACTTATATTTAAATTCATAGTCATTCTTATGAATTTATAAATAAGATTTGTTAGTAGTTCCAACGTCATATTACTAATAGATCTACTTACAGGAGAGGTGACTAGAATGGTCATGTTGGCTTGGTTGTTGGATTTTAAAAAAATTATTATGTCGAAATGCTCATGCCTCTCAACTATCCTACATGCCTGATCTTTATTTGATAGAACTATCAATATTCATTCGAATGATTGATAAAACTGGTATATAACTTTTTGGGGGAAATAAGGAGAATTGTATGTAGAATAAAACCTTCCCAATAAAAAATTATTGTGATTGTATGTTGAATGCCTATTTTGGTGTATAAAATGTCATGGTTAGAATACACAGTGATTTAGGAAATGCTAATGGAAACCAGCAGTCGAAGCCACAAATGATTAAGCGTGTGCTAAAGTTAGCAGCTGCACCCGAAACTATCACGTTAGCAATGATACATGCAATGTTGGATCGTCAGATGGAAGAGAGCCTACTTCAACAGAATAGAGATCCCATGACACATGTTGAGTAACTCAATCTAAATCTAGAGTAGCCTAAGGAAGGAAGTTTTGGCATGATTGTTAGTCGAGTAGAACCCAACGTGGTTAGAAGGAATAACCCTATGGGAGGAAATAAAGGAAATGATGGATGTGAGTGTAAGTATAAATAATTAATGGGTGCCTAGCCACCATGTCTTTCTGGAAGTCTAAATCCAATAGAGATTATGGAGTGGATCTTCGAGATGGAGATGGTTTTTGTGAGTTGCAACTACATTAATAATCATAAAACCTTTCTTCCAGTCAGGAAACTAAAGAGTGAAGTTTTATGTTGGTGGAAGTTTATGGCAGATACAATTCCTTAGGTAGAATCCCTGAGGATGCTGTGGGAAGCATTCTTGTAGAAGTTGAAGATGCAGTACTGCTCGGAGGTGGATCTGATAGACCTGAACAAAGAATTTCAGAACCTAAGGAAAAGGAAGATGAGTGTTGATGAGTATGTCACCACATTCACCGAGAAGATGAAGTTATTCCACTACTTGGTGCCTAATAAACTCTCCAAGATAGAGAAGTTTTCTAACAAACTGCCACCAGAGTTTGGTCTAATGGTAAAGATGACAATTACTTTGAAGGCAGTCATTAGAGCAGCCAAGAATATGGTGGCCCAACCTTGGGAAAAGGGTCTACATGGAATAAAGGTTGGAGATAAAAGGAAGTTGGATGTATCTTCAAGGTAAATAAAAGAAGAGAAGATTTTCAAAATCTGGTTCCAAAAATTTTGGAGGTGGAGGAGAAGAAAAATTGTGCAAGAGGTGCAAGAAGAAGCACTATGGGAAGTTAGAGACAAGTTGACTTATTACAAGTGTGGGAGGACTGGTTATTACACCAATGAGTGTACATCCAACAAGAAGGTATGTTATGGATGTAATGAAGAACTGTTGGATTAGGTATCTATGCCCATAACTATAATTGGTATGTACTTGACCCTAGAGTAGCATGGTCCATTTCAGGTTGCCTTCACCAAAACAATTTGACAGGATGGATATTTGAGAAAGAAGTTATTTGTGATTTATTAATATATTATAAGTATAATAAATTATTTGAGAAATCATATTATTTAATTAATATTGGTCAAGAATTAATTTGGAATTAATTTAGTGATCGAAAGATATTAATTAAATTAATAGGACTGATTATGTAAGTCAATAATACATATAGTTTGGTCTAATGATCCATGATTGATTAGTGACGGACTAATTATATGTGAGATTCCATGAAGTGTTAGTCCATAAGGCTTATCATATAGATTATTGGATTAAATGCCCAAGGAATGAATTAGGGTTTAGAAGATGAAACCCTAACAATTCCACACTGTAAAAGTAACCCTTAGCGCCAAATTCATGACCCCAAGGGTTCTAAGAGAACCCTAGCCAATTTTGGTGGTTCTAGCCTCTCTCTCAAAGTACTCCATTTGTTCATGGTGTTTGTGATTTCTTTGAGGCGTCACACTTGAGGCACTATGCTCTTGAAAGGTCAACAACTAGAAAGCTACAAATAAAAGGTATTCTTCTAACTAGTTTTATGATTCATGTACCAAATTTGTATTCTAGATAGATTTCATGCTTTGAATATTTTTTTGGTTCATTTATACCTAGAGAAAACATACATCTAAAGAATTAGGTTTGTATGTGCACCATAGGAGTGTTATAGTACATAAAACCTAACAGTTGTATCAGAGGCATGGGTAGTTTTCTGTTATATAGATGCATTGTTTAATTGTTCAAAGCTGAAAAACTTGAAAAATTGTTGTCTTACTGCTGGACTCGATGAGTCCCATGAGTAGACTCGAAAAGTTGGATCACATGACCATGAACTCAACTAGTCCATAGCCCAGCTCGACGAGTTGGATCATTAGATGGAAAAATTTTCGAGTTTTTGGCATGTTACTGGATTTGGATCATTACCACAACATCTTTTGGCTCATAAATTTTGATTTTACTGATATGGTAATGATTCTCCCCATCCAATAACATGATGATTGTCAAATTCTAAGATAATTACTTGATTTTGTGAAAAACTAACTATTTGTTGAATTTGAAATTATCTTGCCATATGAATTGAATTAGTTCAAATTAGTAAAAGATAAAAATATATGATTATTTTATTAGTTTAAAATTTGAACTAAATGGCTTTGAATAGTTTCATAACTTGCCCTCAAGTTATGGAACTTGGAAAGTCTTTTCTATGACTAAAGAGAGTTATGAAAACTTGCCATCAAGTTTTGGAACTCAAGAGTTTTTGAATTTGAAAAGTTTAATTAAAAGGTTTTAATTTTAAATATTGAATTCTAAAACATCTTGTAATTGAAAGGTTTCAAAAAGGTGCATAACTTAAAAATTAATTAAACAGTTTTTAATTATGAATTTTTATAACCTTGATGCTATGAATAGTTCAATTACACATTATAAATTTATTAAATTGATTAAACTGTTTAATTAAAAGAGAATTAATTAATCCATTATCATATAGTTTAAATTTAATTAAATCAAAAGTTTAATTTATTATTAGATTAAACCACCTAATATATAAAAAAGTGTAAATACACCATTATACTATATAAAATTAAAAGTTTAATATATTATATATGTATAAGTAAAAAAGTTAGTCATACCGTTAGTAAGCCTCATTCTCGAAGCTGGTTTATAAGAGGTGTTTAAGGAAGTGGCCTGTAAAATGACCATCATTGGGTATTCACTCTTACCAATTGCACCTTTGACCAGTGGAGGGTCGTTAGCCGAACGTGTTTTATAGGACACTTAAATCCTCATTAAAATTATGATTAAATATTAAGTAACTAAAACTTTTATAAATTCCCAATCTTATTTACTTAGGAAACATGTGAATTTCATGATAACCCATGAAATTGAACATTGCACCTTATTAGTCGTTAGTGGAGCGTGTGTGGTTAACCGGCACACTAATATAGGACTAATGAAGGATGGCAATGGGTAGCTTGTAGTTTTTCATATATCAACGGAGCATGTGTGATTAACTTGCACATTGATTAGGTGATAAATGACTTCGAGAGTACCAAGCTAATTTGCATGGTTATTCACACATTATTTGTGATACTTGGTATCATAGTCACAAACTTGAAGGGAATAATCGATATTAAGCATGCCATTGAAAAGTTCAATGAATCTTAAAAGATCCAGGAGTTTCATTTAAAATTTCATTTGTTTAAAAAATTCATTTTCATGGTGGAATTCGTAAATCGTCATTTCCCTACCGACAAATAGTTTACAATTGGATTACGACATCCCTCTTCCGAAATGTGAATTATTGTGTTTGGTCCTAGCCTTAATATTTCATTTGGGTGTTATCTTAAGTACTTAAATAAACTAAATTTGAATTTCTCCCTTGTAGATGTCTAGTTCTGACAACTATGGTCTTCCCGAATCTTTTGGAAAAAGCCTTCCTCAAGAAGATGATGTTCTCTGAAATCATACTTCCAAGGTATTACCCTAACTAGCCTACAATCTTTGATACTTGGGTAATAAAATAGATATAATACATACCTTATTGACGTAGCTTGACTTCATGAAGCTTGAGAGCTTAGTGCCCCAATTGTGACACCTCAAATGGTTCACACAACATCATAAACACTTGGAATAACCATGAAAAGAATATATGAGACATGGAAATCAACTTCCCTCCATATTATGCCCTAGTGCCAATTTCTCCAACCAATGGGGTCTTTATATAGTGTGCACATTAGGGTTACACCATGTAACCCATGACTTTACCCATTCCTTATGCTCCATGGGTTTTAACCTCCATGGAGTATCCATGGGTTACCACATGGGTTAAACCTAACATAAGGAATCATGGATCATAAGCCCACTTATATAAGAATGAATGATTTACACAATCAATCCCCATATATTTAACGAGTCTCTTTTGATCACTAAATTAAGTCCAAATTAATTCTTGATAAATACTAGTTATATAACATGATCTCATATTAATATATTAGAACTTGTAATATATTAATATGTCACAAATATCTTCTTCTCATAAAAGGTCTATCCAAGTGTTCCGATGCCATGCAACCCAAATGGACCATGTCGGGTCGGCTTAAGTCTTACCAATTATAGTTATGAACTTAGACATTAATCCAAAAATCTACCACTTGTATAAGTCTAAGACTATTATTGCAAGTATGACTTCATAACCCGACTAGCAATCGTAGCTCTCAAAAGCTTCTGTCGAACTATGACGTTGTAAATGAAATTTGATCTCGTCAATGACGTGCAATTAGATATGGGATCATATATTCTTCCTTTCTAGATATCATATGGAATGAGACATGGATTATAAATCATTCTCTCTGTCCATTTGTTGTTTCCTGACTTCCGATTCACGATGACTGACTGATTGAACAGATAAAATTAGTCCTGGCTTGGCCAAGCACTCACATGTGTCATCGTTAAATCATCGAGGGCCCACATATATTGATTTTATCCCAAAGGTAATAGGAATGGATAAACTTTGACTCATATGGCTTGTTCTACTACTTGTTGATGTTGGATAAGGTGTCTCAGTCCATAACTATTTCTGGTATGTACTTGACCCGACCCGGCATGGTCCATTTGGGTTGCATGACACCATGCAATTGGATAGACTAAATGAGAGAAATAACACTTGTGGTTTATTAATATATTAATAGTTCTAATATATTAATAATATTATTTAATTAGTTTGTTCAAGAATTAATTTAGAATTAATTAATTGATCAAAAGATAACTAACTAAATATATGGGTTGATTATGTAAATCATCCATACTTGTATAGTGGGCTAAGAGGCTCCATGGATTATCAAGTTGGGTTCCACCCATAGGATGCTCCATGGGAGTTACAAACCCATGGGTCATGGAAATGCAGAGTTATGACACATTAGGGTTTACATAGTGTAACCCTAGATGTGTCAACACTATATAAGGATCATATTCTCCACTAAAATCGGATACACATGAAAAAGTGAGGGCTAGGTCGATTTTTGCAAGTGTAAGATTCTCTCAAAGTTTACTCCTTTGTATTTGGTGTTGTGTGAAGCATTTGAGGCATCACACTTGGGGTGCTAGGCTCACAAGGTTTCAAGGATCACAAGCAACAACAAGGTAAGTTATTCTATCTTCCATCAAAGTTAAAAATTGTTCCCCATGTATGCTAGATAGGAATATAACCTTGGAATTCAACTTTGCATGATAATTAGACAAACATAGATCCAAGGTTATTAGGGTTGCATGTACACTTAGGAAGTGTGAGAATGCTCACAACCCATCAGTGGTATCAGAGCCTAGGCTTGTTTGTTGATTATTTGTGCAAACTGCTTGAAAAAAATCATTTTTCTGCTTTCTTCTCGTATGAACTCGCCGAGTCCATGGGGGGACTCGACGAGTCCATGACCAAATGCAAGCTACTCGTCGAGTTTGTTCTTGCACTCGACGAGTAGAGGCTGCAGTGTTCAGAATTTTGATTTTAATTGCTGGAAATGGACTAGAAAAATTACCCTAAATTGTTTTGGTACTTGAAAACATGTTTTAGATGGTGTAATGTTTATGCTAATCCATTTACAATGACAATTATCAAAATTACAAGTTTTAAGTGTAATTTTTGATTCTTGAAAGTGTTCATATTCATGTTCTTGTGCTTATGATGTTTAGATGATCATAGGAATTGTGTGTAACCTATGTGGTAGATTAATTCATGATCATTATGTGTTTTAATGGAGTCCATAACTTCTCCTCAAGTTATGGAAAACCAAAAGTCACTTTGTTAAAAGCCATTAAAAGAACACATGAGTTGTAAAAAAATGGAGAGTCTTCATTTTTAATACTCTATTAACTCATAAGTTACAAGAAATGAAAAGTTTTGAAAGTTTACAAAACTTGCCCTCAAGTTTTGGAACAAGTCTTAATTAAAACTTTAGTTTCAACCCTTAGAGTTTTAAAAGTTAAAATTCAACCCTTATACTTTATAATATTATAAGATAATAATAATAATAATAATAATAATAATAATAATAATAATAATAATATATATATATATATATATATATATATATATATATATATATATATATATATATATATACACACGTATAAGATCAAGTCGTCTTACCGCTAGTACGCCTCATTCACGAAGCCGGTCTATAAGGGGGGTATAAGGTTGTTGCCTATAAAATGGCAACTTAATGGGTGTCCACTCTCACCCACCACTTCCTTGATTGGTGGAGGGTCGTTAGCCGAACGCGTAAGACAAGGACTTATAAATTATCATTAAAAGTATGATGAATATTATAAAGTAACTAAATGTTTTATTAAATTCCCAATCTTATTTACTTTAGGAAAAATGTGAATAAGGTGCTAATCTATGAAATTATACTTTACACTTTGTTTAAGTCGTTGGTGGAGCGTGTGTGGTTAACCGGCACACTAACTTGGACTTAACAAGGTAGGTAAAGGTTGACTTATGGTTTATCAAAGTATCGGTGGAGCGTGTGTCGTTTACCGGCACATGGATTGAGTGATAAACTTTAAGGGTACCAAGTGATTTGCATGGTTACTTCACACCTCGTTTTGTGATCCTCGGTATCCCAGTCACAAAACCTGGAGGGCACACTCGAGATTGAAACATGTTATTGAAAAGTTCAATGAATCTCAAAGAATCTAGAAATTTTTAATAACCAATTAAAAACCTAATATCAATATTTTGTTTTTCATGGTGGAAATTGGTGAATCGTCATTCACCTACCTTTCAAATATGTTATAGCTTGGATTACGGCATACCTCTTCTAATTTATAATATATGGTGATTGGATCCTAGACTTAATATTGCATTTGGGTGTTTTATTAAGGACTCTCTTAATATCTAAACTAATCTTTTCCTCTTCATTTAGATGTCTTCAAAAAATGCTGCTTGTGGCTCTAATCCTAATAGCTCCTTTACCCTTATGAACTTGTGCGGGAAAGTCACTTTTGATGGATCCGACTTCAATGAATGGATCAAAAACATCAGGATGATTACCCGCAACGAGGACAAAGAATATGTCCTTGATAAGGAGCTTAAGGAGATTAATGAGACCACTACAACTCCTCAGGAGATCGCTGATTTCCAGGCACATGAAAGGGATGTTACCAAAGTAGCATGCATCATGATGGCCAGCATGATAGCAGAACTCCAAAAGTTCTATGAGGACTTTTACCCTTTTGAAATGCACCAAGATCTGATGGAAAGGTACCATCAAAGTGCACGAAAAGAGAGGTATGAAATCATCTGCTCCATGATAACAACCTTGATGAAGGAAGGAGATTCCATCACGAGCCACATGCAGAAAATGCAAAGGTATGTGGATTGGTTGCTGAAGCTTAATGTGAACTTCCCTGAGGAGCTTGCAATAGATATCATTTTGTAGTCCTTACCATCGTGGTATGATCAATTCCACATAACATATTATATGAATAAGGAGGAGGTCACACTCAGCAAACTTCAAGGACTTCTCAAGACCATAGAAATAGGTCTTAAGGGGAAGTCAGTTGTTAACACTCCTACTCCAAACTCCGCCCTGGTTTTTGCAATTGGGAAAAGTTGAGGGAAGAAGAGGAAGAGCTCTTAGAAGGGTACCAAGGCTAGGACACTTGATGACTCCTCTTCAAGTGGAACTAAGAAAGGTTTCGTCACTCCTTCTTCTAACCCAAAAGAGGCTGAATGCTTCTATTACTATGAAAAGTCACATTGGAAGCGAAACTACCCAAAGTACCAGCAAGACATGAAGGATGGGAAAGTTAAACCCAATCATGCTGGTATTTACACTATCTTATCTAATAACTCACCCCATTCTAACTCTTGGGTCCTTAATACCGGTTGTGGTATTCATATCTGTTATGATTTTCAGGGACTAAGAAGAAGTGAGAATGTGGAGCAAGCAAGAATGAACTTAAACATGGGGAATAGGAAAGCTTTACCTATCACCAAGATTGGAGTTTATACTTTATCGCTATGTAGTGGGTTTAATTTAGATTTGAATAAATGTTGTTATTCTCCAGAAATGGCAAGAAATATTATTTCGTTTCATGCATTGTATAAACACGGTTTCACCTTTTCATTTGATAATGAAGTTGGTTCGATTAATGCTTTCTTTAATAATGTTCTTTATTTTAAAGCATTACCTTGTGATGGTGTGTATGAAACTGTATCTATGGTTGATAACTTAGGAAATAATGGTTTCAGTTAATTATAATAACTTGGATAAAGCATCATTATGGCATTTCCGTCTTGGACATATAAGCAAGAAATGCATAGGCCAACTCCAAAAGGATGGAGTCTTGGAGTCATTTGACCTAAGTTAGATGATAGTTGCGAATCATGCTTACTTGGAAAAATAACAAAGTCACCCTTCACAGGTTCTTGTGAGAGGGGTGAAGGTTTGTTGGATCTTGTACACACGGATGTGTGTGGGCCCTTCAAACATGCCACAAGGGATGCTAATCGTTATTATTTGACTTTTAGTGATGATTACAGTAGATATGGATATGTTTACTTAATCAAGCACAAGTCAGAGACTTTCAAAAGGTTTAAAGAGTTTAAACAAGAAATTGAGAATCAGTTGGTCAGGAACATTAAGATGCTTCGATCCGATCGAGGTGGTGAGTATCTTAGTTCAGAGTTCCTCGACTATCTTAGGGAATGTGGGATTGTCTCACAACTGACACCTCCCAGGACACCACAGTTGAATGGTGTGTTTGGGAGGCATAATCGGACCTTGTTTGACAAGGTTCGTTCCATGATGAGCCAAGCTTCGCTACCAATCTCATTTTGGGGGGCATGACTTAGAGACTGTCGCCCATATCCTTAATCTGTTCCCTACAAAGAAAGTTGCCAAACCTCCTCATGAGATGTGGACTGGTAAAGTACCGAAACTAGACCACATCAAGATTTGGGGTTGTGAGGCTTTCGTGAGATGCGAGACACATGATATGCTCGAACCTCGAAGTGAGAGGTGTATTTTCATCGGCTACCCACATCAATCCTTTGGTTACCTCTTCTACAGACCTAGTGAAGATGTGGTCTTTGTAGCTAGGAGGGCATTCTTGAGAGAGAGAGAGAGAGAGAGAGATTTGATAAGCCAAGGATATAGTGGGAGGCAAGTTGACCTTGAAGAAATTAGATAGTCAAGCGGTGAAGGAACTTCAAACCCTAACACTCAACTTGAGGAGGAAACTCCTGTTAAGCCAATTGACAAGTCTTTACCTCTGAGGTGTTCCACAAAGTTTAGGAATGCACTTGAGCATTACTATAGATTCCTATTACTGCAGAAGGTGATACACTTATCAGTGATGAGACACTGATAGGTCTGGATGAACCTAACAGTTACGCGGAAGCAATGGTAGGCCATGAGTCAGCTAAGTGGAAAGAGGCAATGGACAGCGAGATACAATCAATGTATGACAATGAAGTTTGGAATTTGGTTGAGAATGTAACAGGTCGTAAGACTGTAGGGTGCAAATGGATCTTCAAGAAGAAGACCGACATGGATGGTAATATACACGCTTATAAGGCACAAGTGGTTGCAAAGGGTTTCTCACAAACTCCAGGAGTTGATTATGATGAGACCTTCTCTCTAGTGGCCAATATTAAGTCTATTAGGGTTCTGTTAGCCATAGATGCATTTCATGACTATGAAATTTGGAAAATGGATGTCAAAACCGCTTTCCTTAATGGAAAGTTGGTTGAGGATGCTTACATGAGTTAACCAGAGGGTTTTGTCAATACAAAGTACCCTAATAGAGTGTGTAAGCTTGAGAAATCCATTTATGGGTTAAAGCAAGCACCTCGCAGATGGAATCTTTGCTTTGATGAGAAAGTCAAAGAGTTTGGCTTTTCTAGGAGTGAAGATGAATCTTGTGTATATGTCAAGGCTAGTGGGAGTATAGTTAGCTTTTTGGTATTGTAAGTGGATAACATACTACTCATAGGAAATGACATCCCAACTCTGCAGGAAGTTAAGTCCTGGCTTGGAAGTGTTTCTCTATGAAGGACCTAGGAGAAGCTGCCAATATTCTAGGGATAAGGATCTTGAGAGACCGGAGTAAAAGACTAATTGGACTTAGTCAGAGTACATACTTGGATAAGGTGTTGAAGAGATTCAGCATGCAAGATTCCAAGAAAGGAGAGTTACCCATCCAGAGTAACACTAGGCTAAGTAGGACTTAAAGCCCGAGTACTAAGGATGAGATGGCAAAAATGAGTCGGGTACCTTATGCTTCGGTAGTAGGATCGATCATGTATGCTATGACGTGTACTCGACCTGATGTAGCCTTTGCCTTGAGCATGGTTAGCAGGTATCAGGGGAACCCTGGCAAGGCACATTGGACTTCGGTAAAGAATATCCTCAAGTACCTACGGAGGACTAAGGACTGGGTTCTTACACTCGGTGGGAGTGAAGACTTGAGAGTTGTAGGGTATAGTGATGCTAGCTTTCAGACTGATAGGGATAATTTCCACTCACAGTCAGGCTGGGTCTTTACCCTAAACGAAGGAGCAATTTCTTGGAAGAGTTCCAAGCAAGAGACAGTGACTGATTCAACTTGCGAATCAGAGTATATTGCAGCTAGCGAGGCAACAAAGGAGGCGATATGGCTGAAGAACTTCATTGGAGACCTTGGAGTTGTACCAGCTATTAAGGAGCTAATGGAAATTTTCTGTGATAGTGAAAGTGTTGTTGCCTTAGCCAAGGAACCAAGGGATCATGGGAGATCCAAGCACATTGACATAAAATACCATTATATCAGACATCAAATAGAAGAAGGACTTGTCGTGGCAAAGAAGGTATCATCGGATGAGAATCCAGCAGAACCCCCCACGAAGGGACTGACTCAGGTTAAGCATCTCCAGCATGCTCGGAGCATAGGGCTGAATGATGATATTAGATTTAGTAATTAGATAACCTTGAAATTTGTAAAGTGTAATTGACATTAGATGATGAATAAAAGGTGTTTTACTTATGAGTAAAGTGTTGCCATCTCTTGTCAATCGTTTACTATGTTTCTTTTGCATGTTTTGACTTCCAGAATAATTATGTTTGGTATATCATATTTTCAAACCTCCACATTCGGTCATATGTTGGAAGTAGGTATGAATCAAGATTGTCATGATTGGTTGCAGAGGTCTAATTGGACATGGCTACAAGAATCATGAGTGCTCATAATTTCTGAGCATTAGACACAACCCACGCTCACTGGAATCACTTCATGGAATTTATCTCGAGTGATCGTGAGATGGTAATATCATAAGTCTTGAAACCTAGATATATGATTTGTTACTTATGAGTTGGTTATGCATTGATTGTACATAAACCTATTGCTAACTCGATGTTATAAAACGTGCTTTTGTGTATAATTCAATGAGTAGTAGAACAAACATATGAGTCGAACTTTATCTGTTCCTTCTTGGATTAGAAGCTGATATCTAGGCCCCTCTATGATTTTGTTTTGACATATGTACCGGGCCCGGTCAGAACTAAGTTGATGTGTTCAATTAAGTTCTTTGTCAAACAAATCGGAAATTTGGAAACCAACTACTGAACAATAAGTAAGACATTGTTCCATGTATTTGTCCGGCTGATATCTCAAACAGAGGATTATATGATCACTTATCTTAAATTGCGTATCATCATCTTCTCAGTTCCGAGAAACCTTGAAAGAGCTACGATTGCTGATCAGTTCCTGAAGTCATACTTGCAGTTATAGTTTTTAAACTTATCCAAGTGGGTGACTGTTGGATAGGGTGTCTGAGTCCATAACTATTTTTGGTATGTACTTGACCCGATGCGGCATGGTCCATTTGGGTTGCATGGCACCATGCAATTGGATATACTAAATGAGAGAAATAACACTTGTGGTTTATTAATATATTATATGTTCTAATATATTAATAATATTATTTAATTAGTTTGATCAAGAATTAATTTAGATTTAATTAAGTGA
Organism: Lactuca saligna; assembly: GCF_052625555.1. Classification (NCBI taxonomy): domain Eukaryota; kingdom Viridiplantae; phylum Streptophyta; class Magnoliopsida; order Asterales; family Asteraceae; genus Lactuca; species Lactuca saligna. Next base: position 107,364,175 of record NC_136419.1, read on the forward strand.
TCAAAAGATAACTAATTAAATATATGGGTTAATTATGTAAATCATCCACACTTGTATAGTGGGCCAAGAGGCTCCATGGATTATCAAGTTGGGTTCCACCCATAGGATGATCCATGGATTCTCCATGGGAGTTACAAACCCATCGGTCATGGAAATGAAGAGTCATGACACGTTAGGGTTTACATGGTGTAACCCTAGACGTGTCAACGCTATATAAGGATCATATTCTCCACCAAAATCGGATACACATGAACAAGTGAGGGCTAGGTCGATTTTTGCAAATGTAAGATTCTCTCAAAGTTTACTCCTTTGTATTTGGTGTTGTGTGAAGCATTTGAGGCATCACACTTGGGGTGCTAGGCTCACAAGGTTTCAAGGATCACAAGCAACAACAAGGTAAGTTATTCTATCTTCCATCAAAGTTAAAAATTGTTCCTAATGTATGCTAGATAGGAATATAACATTGGAATTCAATTTTGCATGATAATTAGACAAACATAGATCCAAGGTTATTAGGGTTGCATGTACACTTAGGAAGTGTTAGAATGCTCAAAACCCATCAGTTGAATCATAGTCATAACTCATATCTCTAGTTTTGAAGTATATAAGATATTATCGTCTCATGATCACTTGTGATAAAATCCATGAAGTGATTTAAATAAGCGTTGGTTGAATCCAATACTAAGAACTTATGAGCACTCATTAATGTTGTAGCAACTCGTGCTATGTCCACTACATTGGACATCTACAAACACCCTTCATGACAGACTTTCCTTAATACCCACTTCCAACGTATTATTGATTTTGGATGATTTGAATAACTTAGTCATTCGGGAATAACGACCTAGTTTATTCTGGAAGTCAAAACATGCAAAATGAAACACAAGAATAATTGAATCTAGTATGGTATCAGAACACTTTTTATTTATCAGCGTACTGATTACTCATTATTCATTGTTTCGGTTTTATCAACTTTATACTTGAATTAAAAAACACTAGTTGTCCCATGCTCCAATCGTGTACACTATGTTCTTCTAAACAATAGCTTTGCCATACACCAAGTATGCACTCTATGTTTGTCTATGATCCTTACTTTGTGAACTAGATCGATTGAACATAATTTCAAAGATTATCTTTTCACACTCCCAAATCCTTATAAAAAATTTAAGAATTCCAAATTCCTATCATTTATCGAAATCTGTTAGATTTTAAACTTATATGCACATACCCTCTTGTAATGACTATGTACAAAGTCACAAAGACTTGTCAACAGACATTACAGAGTATTCCAATGGAGATCAGTTCCATGTAAATAAAGTCTCATATTCAAAGTAAATTGCTTTGCATATGCTTCTTGCATTAAGTTTTTCTAATCTTACACAGATTGGTTCCATTGATGGAAGCAACTCCATATTCCCCTTTTGACTATCATTTCTGTACAAGATTTGCCTCTTTTCATAATATATCAATATGGTCCTTCCAAAGTTAACACTATACTTCTAACTGTCCCTGAGCAACCAATCTTTGGTAAACCTTAGATTGTCCTCGACAGTTGCTTAATCATCTTAGTCATATCCAATTCTATACTTTTCCTCCTTAATGCCCTGAGCATTTGAAAATTTTAGAAAAGATGAATATTATAGCACATACAATCGATACTATATCCGAAGCATATGGGACACGATTCATGATGTCTCACGTAAAGACATGATACTAGACCAGTCTTTTTCTATAATATTTCTATTTCTATTTTCCATGTTCTCATAATTCAGATTAAGAAAAGGGATCTCGTTATCATAATCGAATTTTAGAACGCAAATAATGGACCCATATATAGTATTTCCTTATGTTGAGGCAGTCCAACACAAAATTCATATATATCCTTGACTAAAGATGATTAAAACCTCAATCTAAGCTTTTAGAATTGAAATGAAGTATAATTTCCTCTCCCTTATTTATAACAAAACAACTTTTCAACCCCTATAACTTCACAAATTGAAGCTTTTGTTTTCTATAATTAAGATTTCTATCTTGCAATATTAATAAAAAGTTATCATGATCCCAATAACATGATGATTATCAGCATAATACTTATGATCCCACTAGCTTAGACATGTACTCAGAAATCATCTGGACTTCTAGAAATCAATAATTTATTGACTTTCTTACCAAATTTCAGATGTCTGATACGAGATGCTTTGATAAAAATTTATCAAAATCATACACCTTTCCTTAGATATCACACATGTATGTCTAAACAATATCAGAACTATGAAAAGGGATGCCGCTATCATAGTCTCATTTGTTTAGACCTTTTCCATTTCTCACAAGTCCATGTTAGTGTGCTGGTTAACCACACACACTCCACTAACGACTTTGAGAATGCAAATATCACAATTGCTATCTACTTAAAATCTACTTAGTGAAAGCGTTTTCACACCATTATTTTCATGAATTGGAAAGAAACCTTATGAAACTTAGATTTTATGGTTTATGTGTTCTTATCCATGTGAATTTGTAAAAACCATAATCACAATACAAGAATAATGACAAATCCAAACTCATATGGACTGAACTCAATCTTAATTTCTTGCTACTTAGCAACACAAGGGTCTACCGTTGCTTCCAAGTTGTTATGCAACCAATTGAGAACTCTCAGAATTCATATGCAAAGCCAAATTTAACGAGAATGGGCACAAAAATAGAAATATGTCAACATGATAGATTACAAACCTCACATCATGTGCTAGTGTCAAACTACAGGTTTTTATTCTTGATTTGATCTTGAAATTCTTTCAAGATCTTTAAGACTCCCACTGTCCTCTTGACATATAAGACTATCTTGCCAAATATTCAAGAGTTAGTGTGGATTTTTTATCAAGACAAACACTTCACACAATTGGCCTTAGTTGGTCATTGTTTTATCCAAAAATATCACAACTTACCGATTTCAAATGTACAAGAGTAGAAAACATTTTACTCTTACATTTGACAAGTGTTATAAACCTTCTTTCAAATCTATCACTCAAGTTACAATCTTGGAGTATTACTCTAAGACTTGTTTTGGAACAAAGTATGACTCATCTTCTTGATTTAACCATTTCAATAATTCATGACTCCTCTTCTTAGCCATAAGAATGCACTAAGATGTCCTTAGAAGACTAATTGTCATACGGTTCTTTAATCATTAAGATGATTACAAATATGATACTAAAGTACTCAGCCATTTTTTCAGATTTGAGAAACTTTTGTCTTTCTGCCTAATTTTGATTCTTCTCATTCGTTCTGCCATACATCAAAACTTTTCCAATGTTTCGAAATTATACTTGAACTTGTAAGTATAACCATATTTACTAACTTTTAGTAAATCATGACGAATATTCTTATCGATCTTTGTGGTGGACTTGATTAGTGCACAAGAATGTGTACTCGATCCCTTAGTCCTTTACTTGACTCACATATACATGTGAACAATGAATTTGTCTTAATTTTCCAAAGATGAAAATTCTCATTCATCATACTACTTGCATGATTCCAAATTTCGGTCCAATTGAAACTTGGGTGATGAGAATCGTTCCTTATTTGGTAAATTTAGACACTACCACAAATGAAAGAATCAAATTCATATTTCCAATATTGCTAGAAAGATAAAAACATCAAGATTTCATTAATGTCATTGCAACGAGATATAAAATAAAGTAAAACTTTTATATATTTATAAAAATGCGGAAAAACTTTTCCTTAGAATGTAAATTGAAACGAAAACTATGTTATTACATGTTTCCTAGCAGTCTATCATAACTCCTAAGAAGTAGCGTAAAAATCCGATCTTCAAACCATGCGATAGAAATCCATCTACGCGATCAGATTCAGCATACTATTTCTTTAAGGTTCCTTCCCTTTGCTTGATCCTGCTAAATATCAAAATGCAACCGAGTCACATTTTGCATAAAGAATCATCAATTGGGAACTTAACAGAGTTAGATAGTGGACTTACCTGAAGCAGAGTCAAACTTTTTGATTCTTCTATCTTTCGGATAGCTAGGGCAACTTCACTTCCAATGCCCATTTCTTTTGGCAATAGAAACATATGGACTCTTTGGTAATGGTACATGGGACAATCTCAGACTTAGCCTTTCTCTTTATCATTTGGTCAACCAACTTGACTATGGCCGATCCCTTCCACTGGGAAGAGAAAGTTTTTCCGGATTTCCAATGTTATCATTGTCAATGTCCATGGAAGTTTGGGAAGGTGATCTTCTAATCAAATTTGCTTTACTAGTCCTCCAAATCATTTTTGATTAAGAAGCACCAAGCAAATAGATAAGATCATTAAGGTTCATGTCATAGTCTGTTCCATAGTAGTCCCAAAGGAACTTACTATGTGACATAGAAAGTTATTGAACATCCAACTTTCTCAAGACTTTGACACCCAACTCTCCCGGCTTGTCAATAGGTGACTTCATCTTCAAGATATGATCACACATAGACCTTGCTTTCCAATAGGTCTTGAGTGACCTTGAACTATTCAAGAACTTTTGGCTTAGGAAGAATTAATTGGAGGAGGTGGAGGATGTGAAGAATGATTTCCATGAGCCAAAATCAGGAAGTCGTCTTCATTAGTAAAGCGTGTTCCAAGGGATTTGGGAATGATCATAGATGTCTAAACGAGACATCTAATGGGAGAAATTCAAGTTTGTTTATTGAAGTCCTTAATATAACGCCCAATATGAAATATTAAGGCTAGGACCAACACAATATTTTATAACTTGGAAGAGGGATGTCGTAATCCAAGCTATAAAATATTTGAAGGTAGGCAAATGATGATTCACCAATTTCCACCATGAAAAATGAAATAATTTATTAGGTTTTAATTGGATTTGAAACTCCTAGATCATTTGAGATTCATTGAACATTTCAATGGCATGTTTCAATATCGATTGTGCCCTCTCAAGTTTTGTGACAAGGATGTCGAGGATCACAAAACAAGTTGTGAATAACCATACAAATATACTTGGTACCCTTAATATTTACCCCTCAATCGATGTGTCGGTTAACCATACACGCTCCATCGATACTATGATAAACATTAAGTTCTCCTTTGCCTACCTTGTTAAATCAAGCTGGTATGTCGTTTAACTACACGCGCTCCACTAACTGACTTAAGCAAAGTCCAAAGTGTAATTTCATGCGTTAGCAACAAATTCACATTTTCATAAAGTAACTAAGATTAGAAATTTATAAAAGATTTAGTTACATTATATTTATCATTAATACTTTTAATAAAGGGATAATTCTAGTCATTGTGCTACCCATTTGGATAACGACCCTCCACCAGTTAAGGAAGCAGTGGGTGAGAGTGGACACCCATTAAACGACCATTTTATAGGCAGTAACCTTATACCCCCTTATAGACCAGCTTCGTAAATGATGTCTACTAACGATAATATTGACTTGCTCTTACATATATATATATATATATATATATATATATATATATATATATATATATATATATATATTATTAACTTATAATACTATAAACTATAAGGGTTGAATTTTCACTTTTAAAATTCTAAGGGATTAACTTGGAATTAAAGTATTCATGAGGAAACTTTACATATTTCAAAATTTGAGGGCAAGTTTTGAATAATTCAAAAACTTTTCTATTCCATAGCTTATGTGTTTAATTTTTTTTTAATATACTCTCTTCAAGTTCCATAACTTGAGGACAAGTTATGGAAAACTTTAAAGCACTTACAAGTTATGGAGTTCATAAAAACCATTTATGAGACTCTTAACATTCATAACTTGAGGACAAGTTATGGAGTTCAGAAAAACTATTTATAAGAAAAAGACTCTTCATTTTGTAACTTATGACATTATTTATGAGTTTTAAGAATCATAAATGTGTTTTTTCATATAACTTGAGAACAAGTTACAAATACACATTTTATGAACAATTTGTAGATTATTTTGGATTGAAAACAACTAACACAAAGTTTTTTCATTAATCCAAATTAACTCATAAAACAAGGTAACACAAAAAAAACTTTTGATAATCCATAACTTATGGAAGTTTCAAAACTCTTAAGATCATAACTTTTAAAAAAGACTTTTGAGTTCCAAAATTTTATGTCAAAATTTCTAACTCCTTAAAAAAAATTTGATCAAACTTTTAAAACAAATAAAATAATGATATCATTGTATCTTTTAATAAATTGACCTAATTCAACTTTTGTAGTAAAATGACTCAAATTTTACGAATAAGTAATTTTCCATAAAATCAAGTAATTATCTTAAAATTTGACAACCTTCATGTTTATTTTTTCTCTTTTTGTTTTCAACTTTGAAAATCAAACATTTGCATCAAATATAAGAGAAAACAACCCATGGCTTTGATACCACTTTAGGGTTTTGAGCATTCTAACACTCCCATGATGTACATGAAACCATAAATACCTTGGATCTATGTTTTCTCTATTATACATGGAAATATGAATACTCCAAGGTATTACCCTAACTATCATACAATCTTTGATACTTGGGTAATATAATAGATATAATACATACCTTATTGATGTAGCTTGACTCCATGAAGCGCGAGAGCCTAGTGCCCTAATTTTGACACCTCAAATGGTTGACACAACATCATCAACACTTGGAATAACCATGAAAAGAAGATATGAGACTTGGAAATCAGCTTGCCCTCCATATTATGCCCTAGTGCCAATTTCTCCAATTTGATTGTAAAAAAAAAAAAAAGACTATGTCAATAAAATCTTATACTATCAACATTTATAATGATATTAATGACTAAAGAGGAAACTTTACACCTTTGCCTAGAAACAAAATATTATATTTTTTTACACATTTCAAAATAAAACTTGTAATAAAATATCATATATTTAAAAAAAATAAAATAATATAAATGCTAGCTAGGGGCTAGGGAAAAAAGACAAAGTTAAGGCAGCATTGCATTAATTAACAACTTATTTAAATTAGTGTTAGCCTTAGAATTCCTACAATAAAAACAACATAAAGACATCTCGACAATATAGTCTAAAATAAATTGTTTCCTATACTTCGAAGGGAAAAAAATAACTGAATTCTTATATGACCAAATCACCCAAAGCATTGACTCCACTATCAAACAACCTCGCCTAGCAACCGAATATGAATCAAACCAAGAAAAAATATATGAAGTCTCAAAAAAAGTAGGAATTGACAAGTCTAACCAAAGCGTAGTTAAAGAATAAATGTGTTCTATGTTCCGATTTTAACTGGCAAATAGGACACAAAATCGAATCCAACTCTACACTAGCTTCCAAAATCAATCAAGTATTATATTCGATAAGACTCACCAAAAAATATATTAACCTTGATAGGAACATGAAAATCCCATCTCGTCGCATCACTTCCCATTGGAAGTCTCAAAGCATCTATTTGACTCCTGGCAGAGTTGACAGAAAATGTACCAGAACATTCTAAGTCCCAAATCCATTTGTCTGAGAAAGATGTCAACCTAAGCTGATTCAAAATATCCATCAGATTTTCGACTTGCCCAGTTTCCACACCACGTCTAATAGGGTGATGCCACATGAAATTCCAACCTGCCAAAGACCAAAAGTTAGAAACAAGGTCTCCTTGGTTTAAGGAGAATGCATACAACCTATGAATTTGAGTCTTAAAAGACAAATCTCCACACCACTTATCATTCCAAAACCTAGCAATAAACACATCGCCAACCAACAAAGACAAAGAATTTGAATTAACAACATTTCTTTCATGCAATTGATTTATAGAACCCATAATTTTCTGCCAAACTCCAGCCCCAATGATAGGATGAGAACCCCTTCCCATAGCACCATCATCTCCATGTAAACCTTTAATAACTCTCACCCTTAAAGAATATGCTTCATGAAAATTTTTCCACTTCCACTTGTACAATAGGGCAACAATAAAGGCATCCAGACTACCAATATCAAGTCCACTTTTATCTTTAGAATTTAGAACCACATCCCATATCACCTAGTGAATGCACCTATGGTCTTCTTCCATACCCCAAAACAATTGATCTCTACAAGACTCCAAAAAAATGTAAAACAATTGTATGTAATCTAAAAATCGAAAAGGAGTATATACTTAAACTGCCCAAGACTGATTTAATAAGCATAAGATGATCATAAATAGAGAGAAATTCAATTTTACAAGAATCTAATCTCCTACAAAATTGATCAATGATGTCATCCAAACTTCAAACCCAAACCGTGACCCACCCCCAGGAATCCCAAGCTACAAAAAAGGTAATGAATCCACAGCACACCCAATATTATAAGCTAGAGAAGTAATCTATGCATGACCTACACTAACACCTAAACGACTAGATTTAAAGAGATTAATATTTAAACCAGAGGCCATATAACATCGAAGAATGGTAATAAGACTCTGAACATTACTCTTATCCCAGTCCCCCAAAAAAAAGTATTGTCTATATAAAAATTGATGAGAGAGAATCATATTTAATCTCCCACATGAATAGCCCGAAGACACCCCGTAGCCACAACATCCTCCTAGCCACATGGAGACCTTGCATCAAAATAATAAACAAACACAGAGAGATAGTAACTCCTTGTATCAACCCTCTATCTTAACCCTATGAACAACTGAAATTCGTCAGTGGGGCTCCCATTAAAAAGAATAGAATATATGGATTTTTAAATAAATCGGTAATCCAACTCCACCACCTATCACCCGAACCCATAAACACCACAATCTAGTATAAATAATCCCAACTGATAGAATCATATGCCTTCTAAAAATCAACTTTAAAAATAAGAAACTATTGGGTGACAACAAAAAAAATTAAGCACTTCAGACAAATATCAAAACATAAACTTCGGTAAACTCACCAAGTTTCTGAAAAACATAAATCAAAAGGACATGATATTTAACGTGGTTAGGTCAAGATGACCTACATCTACGGGCAAATGAGAGAGAGAGAGAGAGAGAGAGAGATAGATAGAGAGAGAGAGAGAGAGAAAGAAAGAGAGACTGAGAGAGAGAGAGAGAGAGAAAAAGAGAAAGAGAGAGAATGAAAGAGAGAGAGAGAGAGAGAGAGAGAGAGAAAGAGAGAGAGAGAGAGAGAGCGAGAGAGAGAGAGAGAGGGTTTTATTAACTTTTGGAACAATTACAAGCACGCAAAATTATATCTCACTTTGAGCTCTCATAGAAATCTTGAAATTTTCAATGATGGGGTATGAACCTATTTATGCTTAAGGGGTCCAACCTAAAACCCTAATGGGCCAAACCCATTGTTCCATAGGCCCATGAATGGTGACAACAAATCATATTCTACCATGCAGCATCTTCTGGAACATTCTTCCATCGTGAGCATCATAGAGGACTTCATAGCATACTTGGCTCATCAAGGACCAAAATGGTCCATCTTGTGCCCTCATGGCACAACAGGAATATGGATGCCAAAAAAGGCATCAAGTGTGGCACAAGAGCATCTACGTTGGAGTAAAGTCATAATCTCGGCTCAATAATAACATGCATGGCACACCACAGCCATGCTTGGTGCAACAACATACTCCATGGCGCAACAAGAGTACCCCAAGGCATAAGAGGGATACCAGATGGCGCAAATTGGATTATCTTTGCACAAGAATTAATGCCATTGGTGCAACAGAATCCTTCTTGGCCCAAGTATTCATAAAATGGGACAACAAGGTCCCCTTGATTCTCTGAACTACTATCATATATGCTCCTACTATCTCCAGATTCATCGAAGCTCCCACTACTTCTTGAACTTTCATCTATCTCTAGAGTACTTACAGGTTTTATAATGTCGTCTTTTGAAGTTTCTTCTAACTCAACTTTTTCATCTTCTACGTGTGTTTGTTACTGCTTGATCCCTAGCAAGTTCATCCTTGTATAGCGTATTCTCATTAAACACTACATCCCAGATTCTGATAACCTTTTTGTGCTCTTTATCTCAGAAGTGGTATCACATGTTGTCCAACCCATAGCCTATGAAGGTGCACTTATTTGACTTTTCTTCTAGCTTGTCTCCCTCGGAGTCTTTGATTTTTACATACGAAATACAACCGATAACCTTCATGTGTTTGAATGAAACCTCGCGACCTTGCCATTCTTCTTCTGGAATCTTGAACCCTATGGGAACTGAGGGTCCATAATTGATTAGGTATGCAACTGTGTTGATTGCGTCTACCCAAAAAATCTTGGGCAAACTTGCATGTAGTCTCATGTTGTTCTCCTTTTCATTCAATGTTTTGTTCATCCTCTCAGCTACTCCATTCTACTAAGGTGTTTCTGGAACAGTCTTCTGCATCCTGATTCCATGTTCAGCACAACAATTAATGAATTTTTTGTTATTGTATTGGCCCCCATTATCAGATCTGAAACACTTAATTTTCAAGTTAGTTTCATTTTCAACCATTGCTTTCCATTTCTTGAAATCACTGAAATTTTCAGACTTCTGCTTCAAGAAATACACCCAAACTTTCCTAGTGTAGTCATTGATGAATGTAACATAATATCGGGATCATCCCACTGAAGAAACTGAAGTGGGACAATAGACATCTTAATGAACAATCTCTAACATCCTTGTCTTTGGTGGATGTCCTATTTTCACGAAAGTAACTTTCTTCTGTTTGCCAAGAACACATGGCTCATATGAATCTACTGTCACATTCTTTAGATCTGGAATTCTTCCTTTGGACGCAAGCATCTTCATTCCTTTTTCACTCATATGTCCAATTATTTGGTACCATAGAGTGGATTCCCCAATTTCTTCAACAACATGTGCCTCATCATCAGAAACTTCCACCATGTAAACTGTGACTCGCTTGTGACAGCTAGCAACCACCAAGTTTTGTCTTTGTCACCTTCCATTGATAATCACCAAAGTAACATGGTAATCTTCATCACCAAGTTGCGAACTGATATCAACATTCTTCTCAAGTTTGGAATGAACTTGACATTCTTCAAAGTTAATTTTGTACCCAAATTAGTCTTGAGGACCATATCCCCAACACCTGTGATATCAAGGCTCTTGTTGTATGCAGTCTGACCTTCCCATGCTACTGCCTGAAATTCTGCATCACATCTTTGGAATAACTAGCATGGAATGATGCACCAGAATCTATGACTCATGATTCAACTGAGTTTTCGACTACACAGATAACAGTATCTCCTTCAGATTCTAATGCAATGATCATCTCATTCTTGCCTTTGTTTGCAAGAGGCTTTGGACATTCATTCCTCAAATTACCCTTTTCTTTGCGGTTCCGACAGGTGATGTCCTTCCTATTTTTCGATACACCGATATTGCTTGACTTTGATCTTCCATTACCCTTACTCCCTCTGTTGCACTTCCTTCCTCTTTCCTCAGTACTAAGAAGACTGTTATAGGATTCTCTAGAACTTCTCCTGTGTACAAGCTCACTGAGGATGAAGTCGTGTATGCTAGGGATGAGCATCGGAACCGGGTACCCGCTTTTGGAACTGGAACCGCCTCGGAACTTCCGGTTTTGGAAATGGAACCGCCTTAGGCGGTTCCGGTTCCGGTTCCTAAAGTTATGGAACTGCCTTAAGCGGTTCCGGTTTCGATTTTTTTTTTCAGAACCGCTACCAGCTGGGTACCCGCCAGAACCGGTTTATATATATATATATATATATATATATATATATATATATATATATATATATATATATATATATATATATATATATATATATATATATATATATATATAACTTCATATAAATGTGTGTTACTTAGACCGGTTTAGAATATATTGGTTCGATTTTGTCCGTCTTTGGTCCGAATTGATTTGATTTAGATCGAACTAAATTGCGGTTTTGTCGAAAAAAGTTAACAAAACTAATGCGACGGGGTTATTCGCTCCCGGAACCGGAACCGCCGGTTCCGGGACTGGTTCCAAACATTTAAGAACTGCCTAGAGCGGTTCCGGTTCTAACTTTCTAGGAACCGCCGGTTCCGGTTCTCGCCAAATGAGGTGGTTACCCGCCTACGCTCCTCCCTAGTGTATGCCTTCGAATGTCATCTTGGCACCTCCAGCTGAGCTGCTGACTGCTGTCACTGTTATTGACAAACTTTCGGGTAATGATGATAATAGTAGTAGTGCTTGGACATCATCTGCAAATTTAATCTCAACCGATGGCAACCTTTACAAGATTGAATTAAATTCATTGACATGATCAGTCACTGAGCTATTTTCCTTCATATTCAAATTTACCATTTGTTGAATCAAGTGAACCTTATTCGCCTCTTAAGGTTTCTCGTACATATTAGATAGCGTTTTAATCAACCCATAAGTTGTCGTCTCATTGACAATGTTGTAAGCAACGTTCTTTGCCAATGATAAACGCACCACACCAAGTGTATGTCGATCTAACAACTCCCAATCCTCCTGTTTCATAAGGAATGACTTATCTTCTGACAACGGTTCATGTAAATTATTTTGGTAGAGGTAGTCTTCAGTTTGAATCTTCCAAAAACCAAAATATTTTCCATTGAACTTGTCGATCTTATCTCTCGCGTCTTCAGCCATAGCTTTGATACCAGTTTGTTGGGTAACAACAAAACAAGGTAAGTGCCTCGAATAAATATTAAAACACAAACTTCAGCAAACTCATAAAACTTCAGAAAAACATAATTCAAAAGAACACGATATTTAACGTGGTTCGGTCAAGGTGACCTACGTTCACAAGCGAAAAGAGAGAGAGAGAAAGAGAGAGAGAGAGAGAGAGAGAGAGAGAGAGAGAGATTAAGGGGGAGAGAGAGAGAGAGATGACTTTATTAACTTTCTGGAACAATTACAAGCATGCAAAATTATATCTGACTTGATCTCTCATAGAGATCTAGCAATTTACAATGATGGGGTATGAGCCTTTTTATACCTGAGGGGTCAAACCAATAACCCTAATAAGCCAAGCCATTTGGCCTATAGGCCCATGAATGGGGACTACTAATCATATTCTGCTATGCAGAGTCTTCTAGAACATTCTTCCATCTTGATCATGATAGAGGACTTCATAGCATACTTGGCCCATCAAAGACCAAAATGGTCCGTCTTCCGCCATCATGGCATAACAAGAATATAGATGGCATAATAGGAATCGAGTGTGGCACAAGAGTGTCTAGGTTGGAGCAACATCACCATCTGGGCTAAACAATAACATATATGGCTCTACAAGGCCGTCCTTGGCGCAACGACATACTCCGTGGCGCAACAAGAGTACCTCATGGCACAAGAGTGAGTATATTGGCACAAGAAAGAGTGCCCTTGGGAAACAACATCCTTCTCGGCCCAAGTCTTCAGCACATTGCGCAAAAAGGTACCCTTGTTGCTCCATATCATTACCAAGTGCTCCAGACCCCTTCCATGTGCTCCAAAGCCCCTTCTGTACGATTCGTTCCTTTAGCACTTGACCCATTCCTTTGTTAGACGGTCCATTCCTTTCTCAAATGATCTATTCCTTTGCACATGCTCCATGAACCCGAAGTGCTCCATTGTGATCTAAGTGCTCCATGTTGGACAAGACTTCATAAGCCAATATAAACTTCTTTTTTTTCTCTTATTAAACCACAAAATGAGCTCACTTACCATAAGGGGACCATCTAAAATTTGACGAACCTTAAAAAAAGTAGGATGCTCCATACCAATATAGTTGGGGAGAACCAAAGCAAAGTTTTGCTAAAAACTTAGAAATTACTTTGATTTGTATCCCAATAAGACTAATAGTGCGGACTCGTCACCAACAACGGGTTATCAACCTTCGGGATAAGAGTAATAAATAAGGAATCACAACCTACTGGAATAATAGGTTTGTAAAAAAATTCCTGCACATAAGCAATAACATAGTCACCTAAAACATACCAATACTCATTAAGTAACTTGAAAGAAAACTTGTCCAGGCCAGGTGCTCGGTCCCGATTATAGTCCCAAACTGTCTCCTTAACCTCTATAGCTAGAAACGTTTTTTCTGGTAACTCAACATCCTTAGGTAAGACGGAAGAAAATCGATTGCTTGTAGATGCCATGGGAATATTATGGAAAGCCTTGAACTTAGACAAATACAAATAAAAAAAATTCTTTTCTAACATCGATCGGATCCGTGACCTAGTCCCCGTCAACATAAACACTGTGAATTAATATATGACATCTTTTTATTTTCAACATACCAATAAAAAACCCTAAATTTATCAACCCATTCGACCAACCATTTGACCTTTTTGCTTTTAAAGAATCAAGCTTCTCCATATTAGTGAACACCCCACAAATTTGTTTTCTTTCATTAAGCAAATCAACCGTAGAAGTACCATCATCAATAGAGTTATCAATAACTATCAACCAAGACACCAACGGCAAGTTCTTATATTCTCGAACAATCTTAGCCCGAACATGCGAATCAATGATCCTATTCATAATGAATTGAAGTTTATTTTTAAACAAAACAAACTTACTCCATGTATGATTAACAACAAAATCATCAACATACACGTACCCTACATCATCGTACCCATCCATAAGGAGCCAAGAATTATAAAATTTAAAAAGAGTAGGATTGTAATCAACTTTATGATCATGAAGCAAAATAAGGCAATGATTAGACCACTTTCTATCCAACATTGTCACTTGCAAGCCTCGAAATCTAACAAAAACTGCCTACGACACCAAGAAATGATCAAGTTTACTAATTTTAACAGTCGTTGAATCAATCCTATTAAACGTTTTTCTTGTCATGAGAACATCCACCCCATCCATATCATCAATAAAATCATTAAAATCTCTTCTTCACTTCTAAAAACATTAAAGTCGCCAAAAATAATATAATTACCCCCTTGTTGACAAAAAAACGGACAATTATAACTCTGGTGTTTCCCTTCCAAGTCTTGAGGCGCATACACATTCACCATATAACACTCCATATTAAACATGACCCACAAGCGACCAACAATAACCACATTCCTAGTGGAAACTACATTATTTTTATTAAAAACATTGGGGGTCCGAAATAGCTAGAACACCTCCCAACCCCCCACAAGCATTACTAAAAGCATAATCAAAATTGCTATTCCCCCCACATACTCCGAGCTCTAAATAAATCTGATTAAGTCATCCTTGTTTCATGGATACCCAAAAACGAGACACACTGTTGAACACAAATAGACCACACCCAATTCCTGTTAGAAAGAGCACAAGTACGACATATATTCAAAAATTAATAATTCATTTATCAACATGAATTACACCAGTACTAGTCAAAATTTTCTTAATCTTTTCCTTATTACCATACATATCATAACCAAGTACACCTCCTATTTCAACATATTGCTTCATAATATCAACAATATCCTACACATTAGCTGTAACACATTTCTTCAAAAGCTTCGACTAACCATGAGAACTTGAAGAAGTTGATTTAAAATTATTAGCAACTAGTTTTGAACCATTGACACGCCTGAAACCAGATGAACAGTCGTAACCCAAAAGGAGGCAGCTGTCGTAGAAGGAGAATTGGCAACAACAAGATTCGAGGAAGAGAAATGATTGTCATCTCCCACCAGAACATTTGATTTCAACCCGCTTGTTTGGAAGAATCCACCCTTTCTGTTAACAAAACACGCACCTCGGTCTTCATTCACTTCCTTTCTAATTGGAAAATAATCAATAAATGCACCATCTTTTTGTTGATTATTTCCAATTAGAGTGTAATTACTCTCATTTACTTCATATTCGAGAGCCTCATCATCCGTATCACCAGAGATATTTGTTATACCACGATCCAAAACTTCTTTATTACACACAATATTTGGTTCCCAGTTGGATAATTCTCTAATCACCAGTTTATAATTAATGCCTTCAACCACCATACTAATCCTATCATGAGTCAAAAAAAGGTTTAAGATTTTTAATGAAAACTCTTTTTACAACCAACGGAGGTTGAATATCCTCTTCCAAGAAGCAGACATCACCCTATAAACCCGCCACCTTTTTCACGACAACATTGTTCCATGCACAATAAGGCAATCCTAAAATCTCAATCCAAGTAACTCTCTCTAAGATCTTAAAACCATTCAACATTGGTCTAAATTTAGAACAAACTAACTCTGACTCAAATATAACATATACCTAATCTGCACCCAAATAACGAAAGTGAAGATCATGAAACCCTTCTTCCTTTAAGAGAGCAACCAATTTTCGAATTAGTATCATGTTTCTAACCTGAAAAAACACGGTTTCAAAGAGAGGTCATTAGAAATATCCTTCCCCTCCAAAACCAAAGAAACATCTGAATTCTTACCCTTGTTTTATCCACCTTTTCACAACACTAGAAAATGATCCCTTTTGAGAATTTGAAGTTCCTACCAACACTACATTTGGTTCAACCTGAGCAGGACCCACACCTTTTCGTATATCATCTCTATAAAATTTCGGGAAAGAAAAAAAAACATGGTGATTACCAATGCAAATGTCATGTAAATTAACGTCTAACTGTTTTTAATTATGTACTTTAATGAACAGAACAACAACCGTTTCCAAAATATAGATAATTTTCGTGCAATATAAACATCAAATACATTCCTATAATCTTCACATATTCCCCATAATTGTAACAACACAAAATTTTACAAAACATTTTAACTTTTAATAATCATAAATACCAACCACAATTGTTTCCAAAAATCTCATTGCATGACAATAGTGTTTTAAAAGATCATAGTATCAAAACTAAATGTGAAAATATTGGAGAATGCAAGCCGCACCATCAAGCCAGGCCCTTGCCCTTAGAGCTAGAAGTATCTGAAACATCCAACAAAATTGTAAGCACACACTTAGTCAGTTTACCAAACCACAGAAAACATATATGACATAATGCTATGCATACATACATATAAGTTTGCCATGGACTCCCTCCATGATCTTTATTGGAATGGCATTGGCTTCCCCCATGGTCTTGTATCCCCAAGCCATGGGCTCGTGCCATAGTCTTGCCAAGTGTCATGGCTCCTCCCATAATCTTCACATGAGTCGACATATAGATCAAAGAGCAAACAATTACATACTCCATTACAAATCATCTCCTAATAATTAATGGGCCGACCTTGGAGCCTTCAACCCATGAGTGTAGTGAGAAGACTCACATCGAATACAAAACGATAGCTGAACAGGTCCCCGCTCCAATATTAACTCTACTCAACCCCTAAACAGAAACAATTCCTTAAATACAACTCAAAATGCTCTAAAACCCCTTATAGGTCAAAACTGGTCAAAGACTAAAGTCAAAAGTCAAAGTCAACGACCCGAGTTAACCTAACATGCCAAGTTGTCCTTCAACTTGCCTTGCTCCTCCATTAACTGCAAAGATTGGGAAAATCGTATCAACTCGCCATGTTCACTAATGAAAACGCCGAGTTAGCCAGAAATTCAACAACTTAATGCATTAAGTTGCTTCCATCGAATCTAGGAGCTCCTAATCTTATATATCCCCTAAAATGATGTCTATAAGGGTAGAGTTTCAAACTTTACCCTTAGGAACCACCAAAATGAGTCAAACCCGAACCCTAGACTCATTAGAGTGAGGTTTGACCCATTAAGCCCATAAACTACAAAGACATAGTCCCAAAATGCAGATCTGGCATCCAAAGGTTGGAAAAACACATAAAGTTTCCAACTTTAAGTCCATGCATGCTAAAAAGAAACCCTAGGGCTCAAGAAGGGCTTAATAAAGGACTTATATGATGAATGGGACCTAGAACATAGTAAAGATAACCTTAAGCTAAATTAGGCCATAAAATGGCTAGATTTAACATGACAACCCCTGGAACACTCAACTTCTTGGACAACCCAATCATAAGCCCAAAATCAAGATAAAACCCCAAACCAAAGAGATCTAAACAACAACAAAGCAACATATAAATTTGATACCTCTATGAGACTGCAATAAGTAGGGAGATTATGGATCTAAGTCTTCTCTCCAAGCTATACACCTTCAACTTCAAAGCTTCTTCAAATTAGTACCAAAAAAGATCAACACTCAAGACCCTCCACAAGATCACACACTAAGAAAGGAAGATGATACACATTTTTAGGGTTTCTGGACAGAGGAGGCTGGTAAGGAGGCCAACCAAGGGACTTAAGGCCTTTAAATAGGGTGCAACACCCTAAAAATTAGGGTTTCCTTCCCAACCCCTAACAAGCCGATTTGAGTAACCTCCACTAGCCGTTTTGGTTCATTAATCTTCACGGCCAAAGTCTTCTCGATGCACTGTGTTGAAGCTTTCAACACATTGAGTCCCATAGAAAATATGAACAATTTGGAGGAATAAGCTCATACCGGAAGTGTTGAGTCTAAGTGATTACGCCATTGGGCTTTGGTAGTTCGGTCCATATGTACTCACAGTCTGGCCCTGTCCAGCCGTGTTCAGTTTTAGGGTGTGTATATATATAGTGCATGCATGCATTATATAAAATACGCTTTTGATTATTATTTTGGAGATCAAGTATTGTAACCCTAGCACACCTTTACAGTAGCAATTCTTATTGAATTCTTCTGAGGTAGAGCATATTAATCATTCGACATTCTCTTGATTCATTGTGGTGTTCATTGCCTTTTGTTAATTATTATTCATATATGTTTGAATCTATCGATCTTATAGATTTTAATTCTCATCAGGAAGCAAGCGTTACAATAATTTCTTAGAATCCACATCAAGAGGAAAATCCATAAGAAACAACGAAGTAGATACCTTATGAACATTCCATACATAATTCTTTATGTTCGCAATCTTTCAATCCTAGTTTTCCTTGCCCAGTTGATCGATCTAATGCTAACAATTAAAGCAAAACAGGAGACAAGCAATAATTCTTATGAACTCTTTACTCGTTTTTGTCAGTGGGTGAAAAACAAAATCTCAATGGTGGTCCACATGATTTTAAGGGTGGCAAACTAGAATATTTACATTATATCGGGAAATTTCTGAAAGAAACTACACTGTGCTTTAAAATTTGAGAGGTTGCCCTGGCCATCCGAACCCCCCCCCCCCCCCCCCCATTCTTCGCGTTGTAACCTTTACATCATATTTCTTACATTTGATAATACAACAATTTACTTTGACTAAGGTAGGGCTTGCAAATGTGTATTACGCAAAACCAACCAACATATTACCAACCGAACCAAGAATATCGGTAACCAATATGTTTGGGAACCAACATATTCAGTTGTTAGTACCATACCAATTGTGAAATCATGGTACGATATCGGTACAAAGTTTTTAATACCATGTTAGTACCTTAGCAACGAATTTAATATATATATATATATATATATATATATATATATATATATATATATATATATATATATATATATATATAGGATATAGACTATATATAATATTATAAAAACTCTAAATTTTTAACGTGTAATTGAAAAAAACCCTGATATTTTTTTTATTATTGTTGTGACCACAACTTTCTCGCAGAATTATCACTCAAGCCCACTTAACGAGTTTCATGGTTAAGTTTGTTAACTTTTTTGCAAAATTAATCCTAAAAAGTTCAAATTTAGTCTCTGAGGTTTGAAAAAAATTACACCACATGGTTTTTTAACTTTTTTTTTTTTGTATACTTTATTTATTTCGGTTTTTTTATAAATATATGTACATTTTTTATTTTCTTTATATATATATATATATATATATATATATATATATATATATATATATATATATATATATATATATATATATATATATATATATATATATTTTATTTATTTTATTGTTTAACTTTATTTTTCAACAATTTTTTTTAACTTTTTTGCCTTTTGTTTTCTATTTTTAGTGTATATATAGAGTATATTAGAGTTTTTTTAGGTTTTATCATATTTCTTTTCATATTATATTTTATTTTTTTCACCTCTTTATTTTTTTTTTCTATTTTTTGTTATTTATGGTTTTTTTTTAATATTGTTTCTAAGGTTTTTTCATATTACAATTTTTGTTTTCTACTTTTTTCCTATTTTAGTTATTTATGGTTTTTCTAATGTTTTTATTTATTTTGATTCAAGTAAACGAACTTGACTTCAATATAAATTACTATAACAAGTTTTTTTTATAAAGATCGACTATTGTTATTATTTTTTTTTTAATCTATTATCAAATTGAAAAATATTATATTGAATTTAATCTATTCATATCACATATAGAAATATGATTTAATTTGCAAGTTATATAACACATTGAAACACTAATTCTTAGTAAACAAACTATTTTTTTAAATTTTTATTTTTTCGTAACATAAATATAATAGCACTAAGGAAAAAAAAAAATAAGAAAATAAGTTGGACCAACTACTTTATTTATTTGAATAAAAATAAAAAACAATTACAAAAACAATAAATTATCAAAATTGTAATATACTCTAATATATTAATACATTTTATACTTTTTGAAAAATGTCAATACAAAGATAAAAAAACAAAAAAAAAAAAAAAAAAAAAAAAACCAAAAAAACCAAAAAAACCAAAAAACAAAAAACAAATAATTGGAAAACAAATAAGAAAAAATAATAAAAATAATAAAAAGATGAAAAAATAAAATATAATACTAAAAGAAATATGAAAAAACCTAAAAAAAAACTCTAATCTACTCTATACACTAAAAAAATAGAAAACAAAAAGTAAAAAGGTTTTAAAAACTTGTTGAAAAATAAAGTTAAAAAATTTAAATAAGTATTATATATATATATATATATATATATATATATATATATATATATATATATATATATAATATATATATATATATATATATATATATATATATAAAGAAAATAAAAAATGTACATATATTTATTAAAAAAAAAACTAAAAATAAATAAAGTATACAAAAAACGAAAAATAAAGTTAAAAAAACCATGTGGTGTAATTTTTTTTCAAACATCGGGACTAAATTTGAACTTTTTAAGACTAATTTTTTAAAATAGTTTACCAATTTAACCATGAAACTCGTTAAGTGGGCTAGAATGATAATTCTGGCAGAAAGTTGTGGCCACAGCAATAATAAAAAAATATCAGGGCTTTTTCCAATGACGCGTTAAAAATTTAGGGTTTTTATAATATTAACCCTATATATAGGAGATAATTCAAATAAAAACAATAAATACTATGAGAATGAAAAAACACTGTTTCTATGTTATTATTCTGTAATAAATTTTGTATCCACAACTTTATATCATTATTTAACATTGAATAAATGAATAATTACAAGTTAAAACTAAAATTACAATTTACTACAAAAATGCACGTACATAAATTTATAATAGAATAATAATAATCTAATAAATATATATTAATAATCAAACGTTAATATTCATATTAGAATTACTTCAACAATACATATATACAATATTCATTACACAATAATAAAATAAACATACTATTTTTACGTTCTCACATTATTTAATATATATATATATATATATATATATATATATATATATATATATATATATATATATATATATTGACTAAATTAGTAAAATCAAAAGTTTTAAACTTATATTGGTGCGTCCAATATTTCTGCATAGTTTTAATTTATATACTCATGATAGAAATTAATAGAATCATTTTGGATTGAATTTCCAATCTTAATCATTACAAAATTCATATTATAAATAAATAAATAAATAAAATTAAAAAACAATTAAAAAAAAAAAAAAAAAAAAAAAAAAAAAAAAAACTCATTGAAGTTTAACCATACTCAAGAATATGAAAATCATCATTCACAAAATCTCACAAAATCCCCCATGATGTTGGTCAATACCATTACCAAAATGTATAAGCTGAACTTACCGGCAGTTAAATAAGTTGGTACCATCTATACTTGGTACGGTAGTGGTAACAATTTTTTTGTACCAAGTATAATTGTTATGGTATACGGTTTAGTGGAAGAAAAAAAAATTTACACCTACCAATTCCACCCCTTGATTAAAGGGTGTATAGATATTTATTTTAGAAGAGATTATGTCTTGTTAAAACATAAGTAGTTATAAACTTATAATCAAACAAACCATAGGATATGGCGTAAGATGATAAATGTAACATTTTTCTTAAAAGAAATGAAATGAACTCTTGGGAAATGCAAGTGAAACTATAAAAAATTAGATTTAAAACTAACTGCTGAAATTGATTGATCAATTTTTTAAGACGAAGGGAGAATCGTATGGGATTACCGGTGTTGATAAATGAGGGTGCATATCTCTTTTGATTTGAGAGTACTCAATTAGTTTCGACTCCTCAAGATTCATCTCTCCTTTACTTTGGGTACAAAGCATGGCCAAAACGTCACAACTCACCAGATCCACTCAATTTAGTTACAAATTACAAAAATTTAGAATTCAAAACATGACAAAATAAGGATCGTTATCATAGAGGTTTTACCACACTTAACTTGGCTCTATTAAGACTTGCTAGGGCCTTAGAGTAACTTTCACCTTCTATATTAGTCATTTGGGTAATCATTATAGCCATAAAAAGTCAACAATAGAGGCACATAGTCAAAAACATTATCATCTAAGGATAAATTTTCTTTTGTTTAGGCCACCTGACAATTTTTTTTAAGATTTTTGATGATCAAGGCATTTATATCCTCAACTTTGTGTCTCATATTGTTTCATCTTTGCGGAATGAGACAAAAAAAATTATATTCACTGTCTCACCAATATAAGTTTACTGTATGATAGAAAATACAATATTTAGTTTACCGTATGATAGAAAATACAATATTTAGCGGAGGCGCTGAGGCTATGCGCCAAGCCCTTCGCACATGTTGAACACCACCCTTTAGTGCATGGTATGGGGATGCTCCAAGCAAAACTCACCGGCACATTAGTAAGATGAGAGAGTATAAAGATTTAATCTATGATGATATTTCATGTAAATCAGATACAATATATACACGTACAGATATAACAGCTAGCCCTATAACAAAGGAATTTAAATAATACAAATACAACCTTATCTAAAATTAAATTTTATCGCTAATACTCTCCGTCAATCCGAACGGTGGAGGTCCAACACGAAGCTTGGTGCGAAAACGTTCAAAGATTGGTCGCGAAAGACTTTTAGTGAAGATGTCGGCTAGCTGCAAGTGAGTGGGAATAAATTGTGTATCGAGTTTACCAGAGGCCACTAATTCACGAATAAAGTGATAATCGATATCAATATGTTTGGCGCGTTTGTGGGAGACAGGATTTTGGCTCAAGAAAAGCGTACTTTTGTTGTCACAAAGAAGTGTAGGAACCGATGGTGGCAAAGCATGCAACTCGCGAAGAAGGTGAGTAACCCAAATAGTTTCTGAAGCGGTGTTTGCCATAGCCCTATACTCGGATTCAGTGCTAGATCTGGAGACAGTGGGTTGCTTTTTGGCACTCCAAGACACTAAATTCCCGCCAAGAAAAATGGAGTAACCATAGGTAGATCGTCTTGTCTCAATACACTGTGCCCAATCGGCATTAGAATATCTAATCACGGAGGAGGAATGAGGCCGATGAAAGTGCAACCCGTAGGAAATGGTACCTTTAACATAGCGCAAGATCCGTTTTACAGCCTGAAAGTGAGCATCAGTTGGAGATTGTAGAAACTGACTCACTTGATTTACTGCAAACGACAAGTCAGGCATGGTAATAGTTAAGTATTGAAGGGCTCCAACTAGTGAACGATAGAGCGTGGGATCCGAGAATGGAGTGCCGGTTGTGACCAAGTAGTCGGTAGTGGATAATGGTGTAGTGACGGGTTTGGCCTCGAGTAAACCGGCTCGAGTAAGAATATCATGCGCATATTTGGCTTGGGTTAGAAAAAGACCATCATCCGTATATGTAACCTCAAGACCAAGAAAATAATTTAATTGACCCAGATCTTTAGTGGCAAATTCATTGTTTAAAAGTGCAATGAAAGTGATAATAAGAGATGGGTTGTTACCGGTTAGGATGATGTCGTCAACATAGACAAGTAGATAAAGCAAAGTGGTGTCTCTATGAAAGATGAATAATGAGGTGTCGACTCTACTACAACTAAACCCAAGACTGAGATGGAAGGTGCAAAGGCGGTGAAACCATGCACGGGGTGCCTGTTTGAGGTCATAAAGAGTCTTGCGGAGATGACACACATGTAAGGGAAACTTTTCATCTATAAATCCGGGAGGCTGTTCCATGAACACCGTATCTGAGAGTTGACCATTCAAGAATGCATTTTTGACATCAAGTTGGTGAAAAGGCCACTTTTGCATGATAGCAAGAGAAAGGAAAATTCGAACAGTGGAAGCCTTGACCACCGGACTGAAGGTGTGTGAATAGTCAATGTCGGGTACTTGAATGAAGCCTTGAGCTACGAGGCGTGCTTTGTACCTGTCAATGGTGCCATCAGAATGAAACTTGGTACGAAAATCCATTTGGAGCCAACAATATTGGTGTTGTGAGGACGAGGAACGAGCTCCCATGTTTCATTAGAATGTAATGCAGCCATTTCTTCTTCCATAGCCATTAACCATTGTGGATTCTTGGCCGCAGACTTGAATCCTTTAGGAACTAAGGTAGTGAGTAAGGCTTGAAAGAGAGTTGTTGTGCTAAGAGATGCAAAATCCGCTCTATATTTTGGTTTAATAATACCAGCCTTGCCCTGAGTAATCATAGGATGAGTGGCTGGTGGGGGTGAGGGTGGTGATGAAGGAGAAGGTGTAACCGGTGGTGTGACTGGTGGCGTAACCGGAGGTGTGACAGCAGGGGACTGTTACGGCATCTCAGGTGTTGAAGTGGGAACCTCTAGCGGTAGTTGAGCAGTGGAACCGGCTGAGATAGGAGCGGACATAGAGCAGGAGCTACAAGGCTCAGGATCTGTAGCAGAAAGCACCTCGGCAGGAGGCTGGGGAGATGCGGTTGTGGCTGCTGAAGTTGAGAGTGATGGCAGTCCTTCATCAAATGTTGAGATGAAAAGTTTATCTAGATCAGATGCAACTGTGGATCATAAAAAAGGAAAAATATGTTCGTCGAATTGAGCATGGCGAGTGGTGTAAATTTGATTTGTTGTAGGATCAAGACAACAATACCCTTTGTAGGCGGAATTATAACCAATGAAAATGCACGAAGCACTTCTCGGAGCCAATTTGTGTGGTGAGTAGTCGTGTAAATAGGGAAACACACGACAACCAAAAAATTTAA
This sequence comes from Lactuca saligna, assembly GCF_052625555.1. Taxonomy (NCBI): domain Eukaryota; kingdom Viridiplantae; phylum Streptophyta; class Magnoliopsida; order Asterales; family Asteraceae; genus Lactuca; species Lactuca saligna. The sequence continues at coordinate 107,389,449 of NC_136419.1, forward strand.
AAATGTCGTAGTTTGGCACCGTGTGATATAAGAGCTGAAATGGACTTTGATTGTTGAGGAGCTTGGTTGGAAGACGATTGATGATGAAAACTGTGGATGTAAATGCATCAACCCAAAGAGAACCTGGGGCGTGTGCATGAAATAACATGGCAAGACCGGTTTCTATGATGTGGCGGTATTTACGTTCTGCTCTACCGTTTTGTTGCGGGGTATAAGGATAAGACACCCGTTGATGTATTCCGTTTTTGGCAAAAATATCTTTGACATGGTGATTAAGAAACTCTGTGCCCCCGTCGGTTTGGAAGTTTTTAACTTTGCAAGAAAATTACGTTTGCACATATGTTAGAAAAGTGTCAAGGATTTGGGCAAAGTCGGATTTTTTCTTTAACGGATAGAACCAAGTGAACCTGGAAAAATCATCAATAAAAACTGCATAATATAGATATCCATTTGTAGATTCAATGGGGGCAGGACCCCATAAGTCACAATGAACAAGATCAAGCACATGTAATGAACGTTTCAAGTTATCATCAAACGGTAATCTTTTACTTTTAGCAAGTTGGCAAGGTGAGCAAAGGCCCGGTTTAGGGGAAACAGTAGTAAGAGATAAAGAACCTAATTTTTCCAATAACGTAACAATGTCAAAAGCTACATGTCCTAATCTACTATGCCAAATTTCAAAGGAAGCACTAGTCCTCTTATTTTTTAATGCAGCAAAAAACATCTTATTTCCTTGCTCAATAATGTAAAGCCCCTCTTCACATCTACCTCTTGCTATTATATCCTTGGTGCTTCGATTCTGAATAGCAAAATATGTATTAGACAATAAGATATCTACCGGCCAATCATGAGTTAACTTGATAATGGAAAGCAGATTCTTGGTAATATGAGGCACCACTAGCACATCTAAAAGAGTAAGGTTATGGGAAATATGAGATGTACTAGTACTGGAGATGTTTAATAAATTACCATTGCCAACAGCAACATGATCATTGCCTGTGTAGGAAGAGGAAGTGTCCAAATTTGAGGCTGAATTTGTCATATGTATCGAACCCCCGTAGTCTACATACCAATCAGAATTTGTGTTCCACTTTGACTGAAATTCATGAGCCAAATTAGCATCAACTATTCCTCCTTTTGCATATGACGAGAGGTCTGGACAAGAAGACGCATAGTGTCCGTTGGTCCTACACAATTGGCAGTGAGGAGGGTGGCGGCCACCACGCCCTCTGCCACCTCCACCTCTAGAAGTTTTTCCACCACATCCTCTAGAGTTGTAGTTGGTAGGATTGCGAGGAGGTGCAGTAGTATTGGCTGTAAAAGCAACCAGAGTAGTGGCAACATTACTGTGAATTGAAGCCATGAAAATTTTGTGGCTCTCTGCATAGGATAACAGGTTGCGGAAGGAGGGGGTAGGCTTGACAGCCCGCTGGGATGTGGAGAATGTCTCGAACCCAGACTCAAGTCCACAAAGGAACCAGTGGGCCTTATCAGTATCTTCAACTGGATGGCCCACAACAGACAATTGATCGCAGACTCCCTTGAATTTTCGGCCAAACTCTGATAAGGAGGAGGATCCTTTCTGCATCTGCCTAAGTGAATCTCGCAGAGTTTGAACCCTCTCCATGGAATCGTCAATATAAGCTTACTCCAAAGCTTGCCAAATTGCATGTGAAGTAGAAAGATTTAGCGTCTCTGTCATGGCCTCCTCAGAGATGGAGGATTGGATAATCAAAAGAGCCCGTTGATCTGCATCAATCCAAGATTGATGGGCGGGATTTGCGGCAGATTTACCATCGGTTTGAATGGTAGCAGGTGGGCATGGATTTGTACCATCGACATGCTCAAGAAGACGCTGATAGGATAAAAGGGGTTTGATTTGATTCTTCCAAATTAGGTAATTGGAAGAGGTAAGATTTATTGTGAGCAGATACAAAATTGTGGCAAGGGGAAGCTCTGAGGAAGACGACGCCATAGAGGGAGGAAGACGACGAGCAAGATTTGAGGTAAGATTAGGTTTTTACGCAACCCGCTCTGATACCATATAAAGATTTAATCTATGATGATATTTCATGTAAATCAGATACAATATATACACGTATAGATATAACAGCTAGCCCTATAACAAAGGAATTTAAATAATACAAATACAATCTTATCTAAACTTAAATTTTATCGCTAATAGAGAGGATAGAGAGTAGGGGAAAGTATGGAGAGAGTTTGTATTTTTGGGTTGTGATTGGTTGTTTTAATTTTTTGTAATTGTTTTTTAATTTTTTTTCTTTTAAAAGCATGTTTCACACACTATCACCATGTTGGGCTTATTTGACATGCATAAAACGTTGTGGTAATCCTTAGCACATGCTACTACTCTCCTTAGTCTAAGCTTAATGGTGAAACAACGTTTGAAGTTGAGCTACAATGATCCAACTTAGTGCTAATTGGCTATTGATATGAACCAATAAAAAAACGCTGATATTTTTATTAAATGCATTATGTTGTCACATTATTATTATTATTATTATTATTATTATTATAAACTCCTTAGGTAATAGTACTTGACTGTGATTAGCTAATTTTTTTCCTCTTTGCTGGGATTTGTATTTTTAATTTTTTTTTTCTTTGCTTGGTGGCAAACCACGTGTTATCTCCTCACACAAGCCACCACCTATTGATTATCTCAAGATGATTTTTATTCCACCGCCTCAAATCCACAGCTTTAATATTCTTCTTCAATCTTCTTTGCCCCAGAAAAGCATCAATCTACCTTTTCTCTTCTCAACATTCTTTGTATTTCTCTCGCCGGGTTTGAACCAGATTCCCACCTCCTCTATTTCTTTGCCAGAAGATGCTAATCTACCTAGCGCATGGTTAGTTTAATCCGTTCTCATACTTCTACATACTACCGTTCACCAATAAGGTTTTCAAAGAAAAAATTCTCATGCCCTTTCAGCAACCCTTTGTTTCTTAATCTCCTTTCCCACTGATTTCACAGCTCAAATCCAAACACTTCAATCGACTATCATCTAAAAAAAGAAGCAAAAAAGAAAGAACACAAGACTACTAAAGCATCCCTGTCCATACATGCAACCTTCGGTGGCCTCGAGACAACGATTCCTCCTCAAGATCAATTAAGAGTCATCGACACCACTAACTGTTGCTCGCGTCGCCCTAGAACAACTCTCCCTTTTTCCCTTCATACATCACCATTGCAGCAGGAAGCAGCTTCGCTACTTCTTCCCTTCATTCCTTCGGTCTCAATGAATCTACAGATGTTTCCTTAGTCGGCATTGATTGGCACCCATTGAACCACTCAGCAACCTTCCTTCCCCCTTTTGGTCGCCGCTTTCCAACCTTCCACCGCCACTTTCCTAGCGCAGGGTTCTCTAAAAGATATACACAATTAATTGTCGGAAAAGTGGAGATTTCATTGGCTATTAACAAGTCGATGTAATCTGCGTTGGAAATCGCGACGTGAATCGTGGTAATTTGTAATCTTTAAATCTTCCGATACAAGTCGCGTTTTTCTTAACTCGATACAGTATGTGCAAATTGGAATGATAACCTCATATCACTTCCAAACATCTATATTTTTAATTTGATAACAAGCATTTTGTTTTCTATGTTTGATTACTTTAGATTTACATCAACAACACCAGCGGTTTCATTAGATTACATTCAATTTGTTTCATATTTTTTCGTTAATTTATCTGTGATGTACATTATGATATGCAGGGTATACGAAGTAGGGCAAGAAATGCTAAAGCAGTTACTAATCTTCATCATAGGTTGCTTGATATTGAGAACAAGGAAGAGTTTCAGGTCAAGGGTTTTAGAATTCAAGATATATGATGTAGGTGCAGTTTTCATGGCCTTATGGTTATATATATATATATATATATATATATATATATATATATATATATATATATATATATATATATATATATATATATATATATATATATATATATATATATATTTACTTAGTTTGTATATTTTGACATCTTACTTTTGCAATAAAGAACGGTTAAACACAATATTTGACATGATTAAGGTAGTTTGTATATTTTTCATCTTGTTTAGTCTAAAAATGAAACATTTTTCATCATTGGTCCTTATAATATCAAGTTTAATCACATGGACTTCCTGATTACGGTGATTATTGTCCTTATTATAAGGTTCTATATAGATTTTGTTCAATATTTTAAGGTTTCGAGAACCTAAATCAATATGAATCCTTGAATTACATACCATCGTTGAAAATGTTTTAATTTGTGACCAAACATGGTTTAAAATCACAATGAACAAGTTGACACCTGAGTATTTTGGCATTCTCAAAGGCCTATTATCGACTTTTGAATCACAACACCTGATATTCTAAAGGTTTATTTTTATAAACTATTATTTATATATTTTAGCATTTTACTTAGTAGGACATTAAATTAATAAAGGAATTAAGGAAAACGAAAAAAAAAAAAAAAAAAGGACAATAAACAGTACAAGTGGTTTGGGTATGTATAAATGGAAGTAATAACCATTTAGGGGGTGTTTGGCAAAAAAGCTTATTGTTTATTAGTTTATTAGCTTATAAGTTAATAAGTAAATATAGGGTAACTTATGAAAACATGACGTATTAGAGGTTCCCTACCAGAATAAATTATTTTAATCCAAACACTTTTTTAACTTATAGTGATGTGGAACCTAATAAGTTGTTTTAAAAAAAACTTAGCCAAACACCCCCTTAATATGGTATGGTAATGCTCTTGAAAAGTAGATGTCATTTAATATTCATTTCTCGAACTGAATGCAAAATGGTTTTAGCTCTAAAGAGATCAAATTATTCGTCGTCCGCCGCTTTGCGCGGGTAGACGACTAGTGTATATATATATATATATATATATATATATATATATATATATATATATATATAATTCAAACTGTTAGAGCAAATAGAATCACAATTGTTGTTGGGTATCATCTGTAGATTCTATGAATAGAGATGTTTAAAGGTTTTTGTAAACAATTTATTATTTTTACCCTCTATTTACACCAAATCCCTCCATCCTTCAACCTTTGTTGTCACAGCCGGAGTAGAGATAAGCATAGCCAAAAGAGCTTGTGATGAGGCTACAGGTGTCCAGAAAAAGTGCAACAAATCTAACTAGAACCTGTAAGTCATTTGGTTCTTTTATTTTAGCCCTATTATTTTGTGTTTACTTTATAAAATGTTATTTATTCATGTATTTAATTTATTTTCTGATTGGTTTAGATCGCGTCATCATTGGACTCCTCCTACTGTTACATATAACTTTTTAGGGATTATGTTATGAAATTTGAGCCCAAGAAGAAAGTGGAAGCTACCCTAAGATTAGTATTATATGATTCTATAGGAAGGTAAGGTTAAGACTTCCATGGAAGATGCTATTTCAGCACCTCAAAAATCCAAATGTCTTCCATGAGTTGGTTGCTTTTAAGCAAAATCAATTTCACATTTCAAACAATTTAAAATTATTTTCTGGTTTACTATTGTTCACTTGATTTGTGTGTGAAGTTTGGGTTGGATTTACAATCTTTTAAGGTAACTATGTGGAGGTTGTAGAAAGATGTCCATGGAAGATGTCGTTTCAGTACCCCAAACTCCAAATGTCAAACCGATTTCGGCCCATTTTTTACAAATAAATGAAAGTATGTTGCTATTTGAAGCATGTGTTAATCTTTTCATTAACTACTTAATTTCTTGAACTTACTTTGTTTATTTGGTTACAAACAGTTTTATCCGGCTTGAAGTTTACACTCAATTTGAAGAAGGTACAAAATTTTCTTTGTTAAGTTTAATTAACTGTGATATCTGATTTTATTAATTACTTAATGTTTAGCTTTCATTTTTACATGGTTAATAAAATTTATATGTACCTAATAAGTGATAAAGTTCATAGTTATCTACAATAAGCTAAACCTTAATTTTCTTTATATTTTAGTATATTATCTAATAACCAATAGTATTTTAACAAAAAACTAAAATTTCAATTAAATAATTTTTTGTTATTCTCTAAAAATAACTAGAAAAACTTTCTTCTTATAACTCTATTACTAGATTCCATGGGATTTATTTTTTTATTTTAGCAAACCACTTTTTAAATTTTCTGTATAGGAATTTATGGCTGAGCTTTCAAGAGGATAAGAGGATAAAAGGAGTTAAGAAAAGTTGTTGAAGTGTATCAAGAAAACTGACATATTTTATAGAAGATGTTTAGTTTTCCAGGAACTTCTTAAAATTCATCAAATTTAGCTTGATATTTTGTTACTTTAGTGAAAGTTTAGGATGACAATTCGGAATCAAACAAACAACAAAACCCCATACAAAGCATGGACATCTTCCCTAGTTATTATTATTATTATTATTATTATTAATTTTTGGTTTTTATTTCTTTGTGTAAACAATAGAGTTATAATTTTTAGAAAAAAGTTCAAAAGTAGTTTGTGTGGTTCGCATTTTTTACTACGTTTTTTTCTTTTTCTTTTTCTATAAAATGGTCGTTATTGAAGAGTTTTATTATGAAATTAGCCCCTACTAACAGCTGTTAATCACCCTCCGTTCTCTCACCCGCTTAGCACACACGTGAGTGTATTTAGTCTTTTTAAGTCTAGGGATCAAAGTTACAATATAGCTTTTTAAGATCGTGGACCAAATTTACAGTATAAGCTTATTACACTAATCTTAAACTCTCTGTTTTTCTCCCTCGTTTGCTTCGCGTAAACCATCAAAACCCTAAACTTTCTTCCTAACATTACCAATTTATTCACGATGATGTGTCTAGAACCAAGATAACACCACATTTCCATTATAGAGGCACTAAGTAAATCAATAGTGTCCCTTTTTCTCGTCTCCCTTCAGATGGCATCCTTTTCTAAGAAAATGTAATACACTCATCCTAAATATATCAATTTTGTTACGTAAACTTTCTTTCAAAAACCAATTTTAGGATACTTTCATGTCATGGTGATTTACTTATGCTGATTTACTCAATCAATTAAGAAACTGGTAATATTTTAAGTTCATTAATTAATCCTGATGCAATCCCGATAAATCTCAAATTAGGGTTTCATGGCATTAAGGTTTTCCAAACCCTAATTAGGGTTTCCAATCCATCTTAGCCCAATAGGCCCATTAGCTAAGTCCTTGGATCCATTAGGGTCCATTAAGCCCATTAGACACATGTTTGGGCTTTTATGTCCATTAAGCCTCATTGGGCCCATTAGGGTTCATTAAGCCCGTTAAGCCTCATTGGGCCCATTAGGGTTTCTTAGCCACTTGTCCAAACATCCAACGAGTCAAAACACCATTGAAGCACACCGCCACCCGACACGGCGGTCGGTGGCAGCAGGAGCCGGTAGCTACCACCCTAAGGTGGTGGTTTTTAGTTTTTCCATTATTAAATTTGTAATTTATGCTTTACAACGTTGGAACTCAAAATAAACACATACACTAAACAACATAAACACACACACAGCCATCCTATGGTAGCCGATGGTGGTAGAAGGTGGCAGCCACCACCCTATGGTGGTGGTGATGCCTTTTCGAGCAATCTAGTCAACATCCACATACAACAACACGCCTTCAGCTTGGAGAGGGAAGTCAAGCACCCATTTGATGGCGTATGGCGGTGGCAGTGGTGATTTCACGTCTGCAGCCACCAACTCGTGGTGGTGGCAGTGGTTCCTTTGGGTTCCCAGTTGAATAGCTCCCCCACACCCGAATCTTGAAGCAGAATCACATCCACATGAACTCACGAGAAACTGTAGCAACGATTCACGGTGGTGGCTCGACTAGTCTCGGTGCTTTTGGCTAGAGCGAGTCGTCAACGACACATCGACCAAGAGCAACGGTGGCGCAACTGTGGAATGAAACGGAGATAGAGGAGATTGGCGACCCAAATAGCGAATCGCAGCAGCACGATCCTTGATCTCCCGACCAACCTGCATCGACTCGTGGCTCCTTTATCTTCAACGACAGTGGTGGTGATCGAACTCGAACTCACAGTGGTGGTAGCTTCGGTCCGCAAAGTGGCGAGTGGGTGAAGCCTCAACTGGCAGCAACTGAAGAAGGAGAATGGGGGGAAAGGACGGTCGTCCGGTGGTCGTTGGCTGATCGGGAGCATCGTGGTGGCGACTCCAGTGAGGGGGCATAAGGGGGATGATGGCTGCTACATAAGGGAGGGTTTTGGGTTAGGGTTTGACTGATAATGAGGCTATATACCCGACTCCACTTTGGAGTTTTCCATAATGGCATTAACAGTCCCTCCATGCCCCTTTTCTTACAAATGCAATCCAATATTTACCCTTTCTACCCTGACTTTAGAAATCTACTTCAAATTAAATCTGATAATTACATGTAGCACCTGGTTCCTGGTAACTAAAATTTATCTAAGTATTAGTCATTTTTAGCCTTGGACTCGGCGAGTTGTGGGTCCGACTCTCCGAGTAGGGACGCGGTCCGGGGGCACGTTTAAGTTGGCGACTCGGCGAGTCCCCGCTATTTGATGAAACCCTAAATTTCAAGGGTTTTCACCCTATTTAAACCCTCTTATCCGCCCCTAAGCACGCCCCCTTCACCCTCAGAGCTCCCAACATCGTTTATACCCTTATTCCTTGTGAGATTGAAGTGTTTTGGTGTGTTCTTGAAGATTTTGAGTAGAAAGAAGAGTAGATCAAGAAGAGGAGAAGGAGGCCAGGTATCTTTGTGTCATCTCAACGTTTTCCTTGAGGTATAGCTTGTTTCCCCTCTGTTTTCAAGCTTGTAGTCTCTATTAGCTTCATGAAAGTGCTTCTTGAGCCATTCCCCAAGCTTGTTTGTGCATTGTGGGTTGTAATAAGTTGTTAGCCTCTAGATCTAGGCATGATTTAGTCCCTGGAGCTTGGAGCTACTGCCTTTATGGAGTCATATTGCATGAAAGCCCTAGATATACCCCTTTTGGTGCACTTTGAGCCCTAAAACCTTCATTGGTGAATATCTACACGTAAAGTTGGAAACTTTACATGTAATCCATGCCCTAGAAACCCAGATCTGTGAATGGCATGAGCTGGATTCAAGAAAAATCGAGTGTATAGTAATTGCATGTGGCCGACTCGGCGAGTCATCCCTCGGACTCGGCGAGTCGAGTCGCGAGTCGCCGAGTTTCTTCTTTTTTCACATTGGCGGGTTGGGAGTAATGAGTCATTGGGTGTGACTCAGTGGGTCGAAAGCTAGACTCACTCATGAAGCCACTCGGTGAGTCAATGCCATGACTCGGCGAGTTGTTCATACAACTCGGCGAGTCACAGCTTAGAGTGTTCTTCTGATGAAGGTGAACTCGATGAGTTGTTCATACAACTCAGCGAGTAGGATGAAGGACTATTGACCTTGGGTATAGAGAAAGGGACTCGGTGAGTCTGGTCAACTGGCAGTTGAATATGACTTGACTCATGACTTGTTAAGGGTAAATGGACAATGTACCCTGAAGGCGGTTAGCAGTATTTGACTAAGTGTTTGGTGGGAATTGCAGCCGGAGGATTTCCAGAGCAGCAACAGCAGACAGATCGTTCCCACACAGATCAGCAGCTACGAGGTGAGTTACCTTCCAGTAGCGGTGGGTCTAAGGCCACAATGTCGGCCCACCAGTAGGAGATGTATGATAGATGATTATCTTTGTGATATCATCTAGGTTTGCTACTACCTGATATGTTATATTCTAGCATGATATGTTGTATCTGATAGTAATAGAGTTCGGTTGTTAGGACCGAAGGGTAGTCAGACACCCCAGATACATCTGACAGTATGTGATGATATGTTTGCATGCTGGCTTGTTACGTTATATGTGATAGAGGTAGTAGGAGGGAACTAGTCCCCGAGTTCGGTTGCTATAACCGAAGGGTAGTTCAGGCGCCCCAGATATGTTTGATAATATGTTACGTTATGATATATATGATAGTAGAAGTTGGGGTGAAATAGTCCCCGAGGTTCGGTTGTTAGTACCGAAGGGTAGTCAGCACCCCAGAATAGCTCGACATGGGTAGTCAGCACCCCAGAATGGCTTGATACGAGTAGGTCGGGCACCCCAGAATGGTCGTACCGGGTAGGTCGGGCACCCCAGAAATGCTCGGCAATATGTATGATATGCGATTGTATGGTATGCGGTATGATGGGGGAACTCACTAAGCTTCGTGCTTACAGTTTTCAGTTTTGGTTTCAGGTACCTCTTCTTCGAAGGGGAAAGAGCTGGCGCAGTAGCGGCCCGTCAAACACATGCTCCTTATTCCGCATCATGAGATCTTCCTGGGGATTTGTACTCTGATATTATTATGTTTTTATGAAATGTTTTTCCAGACATGCGATATCTTTATAAAATGTTATGATCAGTAAATGTTTTTATTCGAATGTTTTGCTAAATATACGTTTTCAAAAATGAAATTTTTGGCTCGTATTTTTGGGATGTTACATACCATTTGAACCCTCAACACTAAAATCCTTTACACCTTAGGTACAAAATTAACAAAACAACCCTCAATATCTTAATTTTGACATAATCAACCCCTCCACCTAATTTCCTTTTAAATTAAATCCAAATAATTACCACGAAGCCCCTGACTTCATAAATGCTTATAAAATGAGTCCCAAACACACACTATTAACCCCCAACTTCTAGAAATGTGACAATTAAATCCTCGAACAAAACACCCTGCATATATAATTATTTATTATAGGCTACCATTCGTTCACTAATTTATTTATTTAACTAATAAATAAACGGGTGTTACAACAAGATCTCTTGATAACCCTTTGGTTAGATGATCAGCCAAATTCAACTGAGTTCTCACAAACTCTATAGATGTCACACCAATCATGATGAGATCATGAATCATACTATGTTTAATAGCTAAATATCTAGACTTACCACTATAAACTTGACTATAAGCTTTAGGCAAGGTTACATCACTTTCACATTTGATAGAAATCATCGATATCAGTTTTTACCATAACAGAATTTTATAAATTAAATTCCTTATCCACCCAACCTCTTTACCAACAACAGTCCATGCTATAAACTCAGACTCCATGGTTGAGTTTGTAATACACATCTATTTCTTGGATGCCCAACAAATAAAACCTTCTCGAAGAATTAACACCCAACCATTAGTAGAGGAATGATCCTCTAAGTTGGTAATCCTGCTGGTATCTAAATAACCTTCCAAGACAGAAGGATATCCAATATATTAGACCATAATCCATGGTTCCTTACAAATACTTGAACACACTATTTATAGCTTGCCAAATGTGGGAACAAGGATTATTAGTATACTTATTAACCTTTCTAACAACATAAGCTATATCAGACCTAGTACTAATAATAACATACATAAGACAACAAATAGTAGTTGATTATTTAAGTTGAGACACTAAAGATCCTTATTAGGTAGAAGGTTAAGATTAGGATCTATAAGAGTGCTAATAAGAGAAGAATTCTCAAATTTAAACTTTTTCAAAATCTTCTTAATGTAATGAGATTGAGAAATTGATATCCTATTGCTTCCTTGTTTGATTCTTATAACAAGAATCGCTTTTGTCTCCCCATTTTTTCCTTGTTTGATTCTTACTAGTAACAAAATAAATTTAATTGAAAGGAAATTTATATATAACAACAACTCTTGTTATATATATATATATATATATATATATATATATATATATGAGAAAATGACGTATAAGCCCTATAATGTTTCTAGGGTTTACTCATTCAGTTCGTAATGTTGTTTATGTACCTTTTAAGGGAACAAAGTTGGTTGTGTCAGGTCTAAAACGTCCTTTTTGAGAAAACGAAGGGGTAACCCGGTTACCCCTTATGACAGCTCACGTATTTTTACATTTTAATAATTAAAAATAATAAGAGGGGCCCACAACTATCTCTCTCTCTCTCTCTCTCTCTCTCTCTCTCCAATGCACGATGTGTGCTCATTCTCCGGATGACATTCTTCTCCAATACTTCCCGTCATCGATCTTCTTCTCCAACACAACGTTAGATCCTTCATCGATATAGTTTTTCCCAAAATCAACACCACTGCAGTCCAAATCTGAGGATTATTCATCGTTCCACATCTCGTCTCATTACTGCCTCCGAATCCAGATCCAATCGATTCAACTATCATCATCGATGATCATCAATCGATATCAAAATCATAAATCCTCAAACGATCAAGCCTTGATTGTCTTCGATCATTAACATGATGAAGGTGTGATGTAGTTGGCGTTCAAGGCGTTAAAGACGTTTGTCACCATCGAGGCTCCCAAGGATTGGGTTTAAGTGTACGTGGATTTCATTCATTAAAACTGATACATCTAAATATATGATTAAAATTATCACAGTAGTTAGCTATTTCATCTCAAAATGCAATCCATTTTTCCATAAATGAAACAAACATAAAAAATAAAAAAATAAAAAAATAAAAAAATAAAAAAAACATCAATTTTGTCAGATGTTTTATGTATCTTTAGGTTATACCCAATTGACAGGAAGTGGCGGTGGTTGGAGGTTTGTGTTCTTGTTTTCCTTAAACCCAAAAATTGAAACCTTAATTTTGTTCCTCCTGAAGCTTTAATGATATAACCTTCGCTGATTCTTTTTGGATACACTTCATAAGGGTGTTAGATGTTGCTGATTCTAGGTCGAAAAAAATGTCACATGGATTGGTAATAGAGGAAGGATTTTAGAGAGAGAAACAGAGAGAGGAGGAAAGATTTGGGATGAATTGTTCTTGACTTCTTCATTGGTTCTTGGCTTCTTGTTGTTGGTGTGTATAATTTCATATGCGATTTCATCCACAAATTTGAAATCTGCAATCTTGTTCCTCAAATTTCAAGGGTGGAGATGGCTTACTGACGGCAGCGACAACGAACATTGGTGGTAACTGCAGATTGTCGGTGGCAGCAGCAGCAGTAACAAAAGGTGGTTGAAGGGCAGTTGGTGGTGGTGTGCGACAGGGGCTGCTCTGACGGCCTTCTGCTACTTCATTTCTTCTTGAATTCGACGGGAAAATGAGTGAGGGGAATGAGAGACTTGGTGGTGGTCGGAATTTCACAGCAGTGGCGGTGATGTGCGTTTGATGGTGGTGGGTGGTGGCTAGAAAGTGGTGTTGGGTGGTATTATGTGATAAAACAAGAGAAACTGATGGGTTTGTGTTCGGATCTATGGTAACAAAGAAATGGTCAAAATGTGATATTACTTTCCAACGGCTGATGTGGCAATTTTTGACTATTTGTCAATAAAACCGGAGAAAAGATGTGAAGATGGCTAAATAAACAGGTTCACACTACTTCGTTCCTTTATTAGGCCAAAAAATAAGTTAAGTTGTTAAATGGGTAAACCCTAGAAACATTATAGGGCCTATATGTCATTTTCCATATATATATATATATATATATATATATATATATATATATATATATATATATATATATATAGTGAAGATCAAATAAGAAGGAAATTTTTGGTAGAAAGGTAAGAAGTTTTTTTTTCTACATATTTTTTTCGCGAACAACCAAAATGAATCATTAGATGATTCATTTTTAAGATGATTCACGAGAAAAACATCTCAATGATTCATTTATACAATGATCTTGTTGTTATTCACTAAAATTGTCATAAAAATGAATTTTTTCTTAATTTACTTAAAAATGAATCATCTAGTGATTCATTTATTTTGTTCGTCAAAAAAACATGTAGAAAAAAATTTCTTACCGGATATATATATATATATATATATATATATATATATATATATATATATATATATATATATATATATATATATATATAGTTCGTTTCAATTAATTTATTTTGTTATTAGTCATACATATTCCACAAGAGTTTGACACTTTTATTTGTCATAACTATGCTATACTCGATCAGGTTCAATATCTGTGTGTGTATTTGTTAAGTCGTGATAGATTAAAGATGTGTAAATTTAAAACCTGATATTTTTAATATAATACAAAATACACATCAGGCCCCAACCAGAAACATATATTAAGAGGAAATGAAGGAGGGGAAGATGAGGTGATACAACTTGTTTTGTCTCGTAGGATTTTCAGGTTTTGGCAATGTACTTTGTCCACAATCTCAAGAGTCATAATGTTAATCATATTGTAAAGTACATCAAATGAAACCATATTTTTAGCTAAACGAGATCAAGATCACTAATATTTCTTACCAAAACTACGAAGGATCATCATATTCCATATTTCTTAAGAGTAATATGTGGGGTACCAAAACTTATAGGGATCATCGTATTCGATATTTCTTATATAATTACACATATATCATTGATAAAAAATTTCAGAAGTTTGCGTACTAAACATAGCCTTAATTAAGACTTATAAGAAACTAAAGCACTAGGCGATTATGTGATGTCCTTTTTCACATATTAGTTGAAAGGGAATTAAAATGGAGAGAGGATAAGAACTGGATTTAGTATATCACATTAGTGGCATGTGGAAATCGTGTGCCCTCTCATTCTTATGGAAGAATAAAATGAAGTTACTCAAGTAGGGTGCACAAATGAGGTTAAAAGTGATGACATCCACAAGATATATACTAGCGGCTTTCCATCATACACAAATATGACCACCTAGGACTATTTAAAAGTCTTTCTGGGAACTTTACCTATGAATTGACTCATCGCGCAAGAGAGGAAAACTGTTGGTGCTCACTTCACCCATGGGCGCTTGTTAGTAGACCCCATGATGGGTGAACTTATACAGCTATCCAGTATAGGCTATGTAACACTGTAAACATGGATTCTTAACATGTTAAAGTTAATTTTTTTATTGATATAATATCTAAGGAAAGAAGTGATACATCTTTCTAAAAAGAATGTCACCTCATTTATGAACTACAAGGACTAAAAGAATCTCAGTTGTATATTAGTTGAGGCATATGCTAAAAATTTCATCAAAAAAAACTATCTTTTTCTACTGCTAGTAGTAAGCACCACCACTTATGGTGGGGGTGGTGGTTGAATTGGATGTCCTATTGATAAAATTTATGGGGTTGGGGTTAAATCAGGTACCCTCCAATTGGGACTCAGTCCGTAACTTTAGGACATTGTCCTTATTTTGTCAATTTCACTTTCCCAAAATCTCCTTGGCTTTTGTCTTCAACACTTAGCTCCAAATGACATCAAGGGTATAATAGGTAACACAAGGAGTTAAAAGCATGACACACAGAAAACAACAAAGATATGATGGTAAGGTGGGAAGCCAAGGGGATCTTTTTTTTTACCTCCAATCATTTATTTCAGACCTTCTACAGTCCACACATTCGCTCTACTGTGTTGCAAGTTAAAGAAACTGACATTGTCAATTAATGTCATGGTAAAATGGTATTAATCTAATCCTATAAAGCTGAAAAAAATGTCGTTACAAATGTTAACATGTAGACATCTTTGTATAATTAAACTCCAATAAACAAACGACAACACATTAAATATGAAAATACTGAAACACATAAGAAGAGCGATTAAAGGAAAAGATGGAACATGGCAAGAACAATTGAAGGACAAGACAAGAAAGAAGAGTCTATTCTGTCTAATTAATGACATTTTTTAGCACTTAGTCTAATCAAATATGGTTTTACAAGAAGGGCATTAATTTCATCCATTGAAGTTAACTTTCATATGCATGAATGATGAATATAGTTGATCGGCAATGTTTATTTACAAGTACGTCATGATTTTAATATCATAATTTTCTTATATTATATATCTTATGGTTATAAATTAATATATGTTTTTTGTTTATGTTGTGCCCCTAAATCTTGTATTCAATCTGAAAGAATACAATTTCTCTTTAAACTCTAAAACATATCGTTCAGATGTCACCAAAAACCCCATTCCAGGAGATATTATATGGTAATACATCACATCACAATTCTTCTGGCTTGACCACTTACCAATCACAATATATGCTGCTTTTATTTGCTTTCAAAATGGCGTTGAAAACTAATCATTTGCTATCGTGGGTTAACTTAATGAAATAATGACTAAGAAACACCAACTTTTACCATAATGTGCCATTGATTGGTGCCTTGCGTCACAAGAAACATTGATTCCTATTTCATAAAGATGAAGTAATTAAAAAGGATATATATTTATTTTAGTATATTTTGTTAGCAAAGTGGTCAAATGAGTCCCTTGTTTAATTAATAATCTTTTCCACTTGCATAAAAAGGGCTTGTCTTCTCATATTTCCTTTTCTTTTTTTTAAGCTTTATAATCCTATCCACAATAAAAATAGAATCCTCAGCAATATGCCAAAAGAAAATGTCTGGGGACAATGACAATCATGTATTGTGTTGACCATTTCATCACCATAAAGGGGTACATGCCTTCTAAAGATCAAAAGGGTGTAAATATTTACAAGAAGACAGTTGTGGATTTAGAAAATATTTTAACTGGTGTCACATCGCACATAAAACCAAGATAGACCAAACTTATGAGAGAAACTATTAATGGAATTTGAGAGTCTTTTATATAACTTATAACACTTGAAAATTTTAACATAAATTATCTAGTGCTCTCAATTTTTTAATTATGTCCTTTTATTTTTGTTCAATATGTTATAAAAATAGATGTAAGACCCATGTATTAATGGGTGAATTAAAAAAAAATGTAAACATCTAAATATTTAAGAACATTGGATTACTAAAAAAATAAGAAAAATAATAAATTATTAAAATGATTATTTTATCTTTTAAATTTAAATAAATAAACAAAGGAAATTAATAAGTTTTAGTTTTGAAATTTTGAAATAAAAATGTAAATCCATTAATAAAATTTGTATTCATTTATTATAATTATTACATTAAACTATGATGTGAAATTTCTTAAAATAGAAAAAATCATAAAATTATATGGAAAAAAAAATCAAAAATTACATTTAGTAAATTGAATGAGAATGTAACTTAAAAAAAAAAAAAAATCATTTATTAGAATTCATTTGTAATATAAAAGAAAGATTGAGGACCATTTTTAATGGTGTCATCCCCCCCCCCCCCCCCCCCAAGCCATCTTAGAGCATGTCTATACGATTATTTTCTTTTCCTTATCGAGGGTAAGAATCCATAAATAAGATCTCAGTTTCAATCATCTTCTTAGCTTTGCTTTACACACACTGTAGTGGGGGCACCAAGGGTGTGACCTAATGCGTATACCTTTTTTTTAACAGTATATAGTCAGGTAGTACCCTACTCGTCCACAATCAAGGAGCCATATGCTTCTACTGATGAATTCGTAAATGGTAATACGCTAGGACCCTCGATCACAACCTTTTTAAATACTATATAAACTCCTTACCTCATCTTCTCCTTCGCCTTCAATTCCAATAACAACCTCCATCTTAATTACCAAATTTACATAAATATTACTATAGCCATGCAAGCCACCGAGCTTACCGATTCCCACTACCTTCTTCCTCCAAACCCTGATCTCGATCATGACACTACATACATAACCATGAACCTATACAACTCACCAATCATGCAATTCAATCTCAACACACCCTCAAACCCATTCTACAATCTTCACATGAACCCTCAATATCATGAAATTAACCCCTATTTTTCCGATGAAGCAGATGATCAACAACAGATGAACCTCATCAATGAAAGGAAGCAAAGGCGAATGATATCTAATCGAGAGTCAGCACGTAGGTCCCGCATGCGAAAACAGAAGCATTTAGATGAACTTTGGTCGCAGGTGGTTTGGCTTCGTAATGAAAATCATCAACTTGTTGACAAATTGAATAAATTCTCAGGGACACATGATCAGGTTTTACAAGAGAATGCTCAGCTTAAAGAGGAAGCTTCAGAACTTCGTGAAATGATTAACAAATTGCAGCTTAATGGAACTTATCCTAGTTTGATCGATCTTGATGATATCAATAGCAACGCGCTTTACCTTACAACTGAATCTTCAAACCCTTCTATCTCTATCTCAAGTTCCTCTGAGTTCTTTTAGATATGAGTCTTTTCTCTTTATGGATGGTTTCTAAGTCAGTTATTATGTATTCTAAGAGTTCGAAGAGGAAATAGCAGAATAAATCTTTATTTTTTTAATATAGCGTATAATATATATCACATGTTTTATATCTATCTGTAATTAAAAACTGGGAAACTGAAACAAGATTCTTTCTTGATTTGAAACCCCACCAAGCATAAAAGACTTTTTTGAAGAAATAATTAAGAAGACATGTTAAATAAATTACTAAAAAGGTTAGAAATTAATATCGGTATAAATATAAATATACTTTCGAGGTGGACAGGATAAGCAAGAACAAGATGGCTTAGAAAAACTGCCTCTAAAAAGAAGAACATGTGAAAAGGTCCACCAAGATCTTAACTATCATCAAAGTTCATAAGGTATCACCTTAAATTAATTACTACAATCAAACATTTTGGTCTTGAACATGATTCTGTGTGAGGTTTTCGAACATGGTGATTGTGGATTCATGGCTGAATGTGACACATGAAAGTGTATGTATCACATTGTTTATGCGAATGAATGTGGTCTATGCTAGTTTACAAGTTTTTTGTATCTTTTTTACATTTTATCGGTTCAAATGGCTAATCAATATATATGCCTCCTTACTTAACCTGATTAGTGTCTGATTTCTTGGTTTTTTTACAGGCATAAAGAACATTGTAAGTCTGATAACAAGTGCACTTGTAGCAGAGTTAAATCTATACAAGTACGTACAAGAAAAAAGTAGTAGTCCTCCTCCATTTTGATAAAGGTAATTTATCAAGTAAGATTAATTTTCACAAGTTTTGGTTAGGCGACTTGATTAAAAAGATGTCTCACAAGGGTTTTTCTAACAAAAAGTCATAGGTTCAATATACTATCTTGCCCATTAAAAAAATAGAAAATAAAATACAATCAAGTGAAATTTTATTCAACTCTCTCTAAAATAAATTTGATGAGTGACATTATATGCTTTAAGTTGGTAGTAGTTCATACTAAACTAAATGAAGTAAATTATAATATGAGGGCATCAATAATTCATCTACTAGTGAAGAGTAAAGAGAGACACTAGAAAGTGAACCAATCAGTAAACTCGGTGATCGAGTCTGGAAATTCGACACATCGCCACAAACAAAAAGCTCCAAAGTTACATAGATGAGACCATAGCACTTAAAATGTGGCCTCTACCACAATGTCTTTTAGGCAAAGGCAGCAAAGCAGTGCAACTTTTGACATCATTTCAGTATTATAAATATATATATCCTCAATCATACTTGCCATGAAATCTTGAATCTCAAAGAAATATTAACTTTTTACACACGGAAGGAAAGGTCCTACGCAAGCAATGGTTTGGGTCGTTGTGTGCTAATTTTTCATGACATTTCTTTCAAACTTTTGTTTAAAGGTTTACTCCATTCTTGTGGTTGAGGATATGAAAGAAATCCCGAATAAGAAAATGAAACTATTCAATCATTAAATTAATGTCATGGAGGTTTTACAGTAAATAATTTTTGAAATATGGTCTATTGCATATTGTATTTTTTAGACTCCAATGCATTGTAAAAAACAAATTGATATTGCTGTATGAAAATATGAAAAGTAAAATGATAATGCTTCTACAAAATTCAAACTATTTTATATGCCTATAGGATCCTAAGGAAGATGACAAATGCGGAATTAAGAATCAATACATAATCGATAAGACACGATATAACATTTAAACACATTTGTATAGATAATAAAGAAGTACCAAATTACTCTCTCTCTCTCTCTCTCTCTCTCTCTCTCTCTCTCCAATATAAATCTATACAATAAGAGCTCTCTCAAACCTATACATGGTATACTATACAAGTATAAATAGGCAAGCTCAACCAAAAACCATATCAAATAAGGGAAAGCATAAGCCACCATTCAATAAATAGTTTTGCACTCTAATATTCTCCCCCTCAAAACTTGGAATGGATGAACCAACTTCAATTTCTAAAAAGAGCAACTTTACTAAAAATACCTCAAGCGTGACATATGAAGAAGCAATCAAAAAATCTTCAAGTCTTCAATAATCTTCTAATCTGAGTTCTAGAATGTGAGACATTACAATCCAAAGCAACAAGAACCAAATGACAATTTAAGGTCCATGAGAATCCAAAACCCAAGGCAAATTACAAGCCCTTAAGCTTTAAACCCCAAAAATCCTCATAAAGAGCAAACCCTTCCTAAAAATCGAAACATTTCAGAAATCGAATCTGAATCATTTCATAATCAACTCCCCCTCAAGGTCACTTCGGTCTTCAATCATAAAACATCATTCTCGGAATATGAATATCCAAAAACTTGCGATTTTGGATACTCGTATCATAATCTCTCCCCTTTTTATAATCGAAGTATGACGAAAAACGAGATATTGAATCCGAAAAAATCGAAAAAAAGATGTTAAATTTTCAAAACATTAACTTCCCGGATCACTTTTCACCTGAAAATTAATAAAATATGTTCATGTTGTTGGAAAAGGTTTTGCGAAAATAACAATATTGAAATCCCCAAAAAAAATCTTCAAAAGTTGCAAAGATTTTAATGCCAGGGTAAGAATTGATATTTTTCTGAAACTTCAAGGACCAAATGTGACAACTCGAAATTTCTATCTTATAACAATCCCATCATTCAACCAAAGTCAAACTTTCAATTGCTAAATTTTAGTAGTTTTGAAGTCAGTTTGAGTGTTCTAAAGCCTAGTACTTCAAAAGATAACAGGAGAGAGGATGCTCTATGGTTTATTATGCATCAATAAAGTCTCAAAACTCCAAGAGATTGGAGTTTACGACCTAAACATGGTGTTTATGGCCGTAAACCCCAAGGGGTATAAATATGACACTTAGTCATATTTATCACTTTTTCACACTTTCAAGAACTAGAACTCGAAATCCTCTCAAGTATCATCCGATTTTCCTTCTTGATCTTCAAATTTGTAAGTGTTTCTTGCCCTAACTAGTTGATATCTTACTTGATCTAGTGATCTTACATGATTTCATCCGTGAAATCATTCCATTTGTGTAGATCTTCAAGTGTTATTAGTTTCACCAAGAACACACACTAGTGTTCTTGGACCTTAAACACTCAATCAAGCTTCTAGATTGTAAGTACACTTATCCTAGCTTGTTATAAACTTGAAATGGACTTGTTTGCACTTAGAAATCACAAAGAAACACATGCCATAAACTCCATAAGGAGTGGTCCTTGGGCCATAAACTCCAATGTCATGCCATACAACCTTCAGATGCAACCCTTCGGTACCTATAGCACTTGAATCAAAGTGTTTCCATGTCCTAGGGTGTCTTAACTTGGTTAATTAGTTGCTAAATGACTAATTGGATACATATATGTTTCATTATATGTTAACTAGGACCATTGTGTGTGTTCGAGTCTCCACTTGACACCTAGCACCTTGTCCAACACTCTCGTACAATCCACTCACAACAGGTGAGTTCATACCCCTTAATTAACCTTTCAAATGTTTTTAAATGTTTAAAAAAGCTTTTAGGGGGAGGGGGGGGAATACAAGTTGAATCATGATAGTTATTATATCAATCACATGTGATTAATAACTATCAAACTATGGATTTACTACACTTTTAGTTGTTTTACCAAGTATACTACTTCGAAATGGTTTCTCAAAACGTTTTTACATGTTAAAGTATTTATCAAACTATCTTACATATTTTATCTTTCCTTTCAAACTTTGTTACAATTGTGTTTCAAACAAATGATTTCTTATACTTTAAAATGTTCTTATCAAACAAACTGCTTTCAAATCATTTTATAAACAGACATCAAGTCATCAATTCTTATTTATTAAACTTTTCAAAGGTTTTACCAAAACTTCTTTTATACTTTTATATTGTCAATTGCATGCCTGTATATGTATAGTTATATAAGTAATGTTTAAAGGACTTAGGACTGCTAGCTTGCTTTAATTCCTTTTCCTTGTTTGGATGTGGCCTTAGGGTATCGGTTATTTGTCCGAATGTCGTCTACATATTAGTTATATATTATGTATACATATATAGACATAAAAGTTCTATCGTCAAATCAGTACCTTTGGGTAGAAAATGCGTACTTTTGGTTATTCACATACATTACTAGTAACTATAATAGGTATAGTTAGGAGATACTATTTACTATTTCTAGTACAATTGTTAAAAGCATGTCTAGATATGTATGGTTATATAAATAATGTTTAAAGGAATTAGGACTGCTAACTCGCTTTATTTCCTTTTCCTTGTTTGGATGTGTACTTAAGGTATCGGTTAGTTGTCTGAAGGTCGTCTAAATCTTAGATATATATTATGTATACATATGTAGATATAATGTTCTAATCAGTCAGTTCAGTACCTTTGGGTAGCAAGGGTATACGTTCATATATTCATATATATATATATATATATATATATATATATATATATATATATATTCATATATATATATATATATATATATATATTCATATATATATATATATATATATATATATATATATATAAATTCCTAGTAAGCTATTATAGGTATAGTTTTGGGTATATATATGATGGGGTAACATTAATGTGGATCATTCAACCTAGCAATTCGTTGCGGAAGTCACCTTTAGTTCCCAGAATCTCTTATATGGAGAACTTTTAGTATGGGGACTATCAATCACATTATTACTCACTTTCAGTGGGTCTCGTTAGAAGACTACTTACTTACTTTCAGCGGGTCTCGTGAGAAGACTACTTACTTACTTTCAGTGGGTCTCGTTAGAAGACTACTTACTTACCTTCATTCGGGTCTCGGTAGATGACTCCTTTTATACTAGTAGAAAAATATGGGATTTTCTAGGAAGTTCAAACGTTTACAATTACTTACAAACATTTTCATTGATACTTATACAAATAATGACATTAAATACTTATGAATTCACCAGCTTTATGCTGATACTCGCTTTCAAAATAACTTATATTCTCAGGTCACCAATAGTCAGGTACAATGACCAGGTTTTGTGAAGATGGAGCAGTCAAGACTCGTCTTTTATTTTGAATATTCATTATATTGTTTTATTCTATGAAAGAACACACTTGTATTTAAAATTATACTATAAATACAATGGATGATGTTGTTGCTTGTTTACTACTTTGCATTGTTGTGATACTTTACATGACTTCCTCCGCTCCATAACGTTTCCTCCGTTCTTGGTTTTGGGGTGTGACACCAAATGTGAAAATATGATATCTTCTTCCCCAAATTAGTTCCAGATGCAAGAACGAATAGTAGGCTTCGCGAACAAATGTGAATCACATTCTTCCCTTACGAAAATTTCTTACGTTCTCAAACCTTAAACATCTTCCCATTGAAAGTCGAATCCTAATTTTGGCACAATATTATTTGAATCGTAATTTTCAACCTTCCCAAGAAGCTTCAAATTAGATTCTCAATCCTCCTTCCCATTCGATCACTCAACATCCAAATTCGACTACAAAGCTTGATTTCGACCATCAATGTCCAAACTTGGTTATCAACCCTCGAACCATTCGACCCGAAAATTTTCACTTTAAACCATCGATTTTCAAAAGCCTCGTCCGTATATATCTAACTTTGAATCGAAATCCAATCCATCACTATCAAAAATTTAATTTTTCACAAACCCAATTTTCTTCCCAAGAAACCATTACTCTCACTTCTTAATATTGAAAATTTTATTTCCATAAAGCATTCAACCAAACAAATGAGATGTCGAACCCATTAAAGAATTCCAATTTTGACCATTCATACACCCTTGAATTCGATTGTGAGAACGAAAGCATTTGCATGATCTTTTTAACACCCAAAATTACAAGTTTGATGCAAGAATGAGAGCCCATTCGAGGCCATAACGAAAATCAATTGCGAGAATCAATAAAATCAATATCCGATTACAAGCATCTTGTAAGAGCTCTGAAACCTTCATTCCGATAATCATTTTAAGAGTGAATCTTATGTTCCACTCACGAATCTGTTTCAAGCGCACAAATCCAATTTTGACATCTCGTTTGACTCAGATAAACAATTATCGACAAACACCAAAATCATTTTTATCAAATTGATTTTCAGATTAAAAACACCGATTCAACAAATTCATCATGTTCTTGATCTATTCTTTAGCGAAAAGCTTTTGTTCTTCATCAATCAATTCGAAATTAGCACAGATCCATCACCAATATCCTTTAGCTTCCGATAGAAATCATACACAAATATCATATCATCGCATCATTATGATTGTGATTTTCAGAAACAAATTGATACAAAATCAAAAATATATCGATTATACATAAAATCGATCGATAAAGATTATGATCAATCAATGTACTAGATAAAACTTGAAGGATATTCGTGATGATCAACAATTTCTATGATTTTAGATTGTTTTGAAAAACACGGCATAAGAAAAGCAATTGACGTTTAGAAATTAGAAGAAATCAGGAATCAGACACAAATCAAATATACAGACAAGACATAAATCAATCAAACTCAAAATCCTGAACAATAGAGAATCTTTGAAGTGATAAAACACTATTTGAGCTTGAATTTGAGTAATAAACAGCAAAAGATCAATAGAATTATTGGGCTAAATCAAGAGATAATCAGATCAACAAGTTTAGAATTAAAAGCAAAAAGATCCAATGGAGAGACTTACCAATGATTTCAAATCATTTGGTCGACTACGTGAAATTGTTGTCTTCTAGGATCGTTGTTCTTGAAAAAGTTGTTAAACCTTCAAGATTAAGCTCTGATACAACATCTAGCATCCTAAGGAAGACGAAAAATGTGGAATTAAGAATCAATACATAATCGACAACACTTGATCTAACGTTTAAGCAGAATTTGTATAGATAATGGAGAAGTATAAAAATGTAGAAGCAAGTGTTTGCTTTCTACACAATTTTTATCATGAGTGTGTTGGATTAGTGTCTAAGGCTATAACTATATTTGGTAAGTACTTGACCCGGTTGAGCATGGTCCTTTTGGGTTGCCTTCACCATAGCAACTTGACAAGATGATTTATAATGAGAGAAGAAATATTATTAATATATTATGAGAATGATATAAGGAATAATAATATTGTTATTTGATTAATGTAAGTCATAAATTAATTAGGAATTAATTTGGTGACTTAAAAAGGTTAATTAAATAAAGGGGCATAAACTGTCAAATGTGTGATAGTTGTATTTTTGGGCTATGAATCCTTATGGATGAGAGGTGGACGATTTTAGGGTTTGGATAAACCTAGAAATCATCCAAGGCCTTATCTATAAGAATTATTGGATTGCTTAGGGCCTAAGTTATTCACTTAGGGTTTAAGGTGTAACCCTAGTAGCTAATAGTATATATAGACCCTTTGGGTGGAAGAAATCGACACTCTTGTATCCTAAGAAACCCTAGGCCGATTTTCTCACCCTCTCTCTCTCTCTCTTTATTATCATCCTCTTGCTAGTTGGTGTTTGTAAGCCATTAGAGGAGTGACATTTGTGACTCCAAGCTCCAAAGACAAGAAGAATCAAGCAAGTAACTCAAGGTATTCCTTTAGATCTGATTTCATATGTTATGAATTTGAATGTTTACACTAGATCTATCAATAGAAGTCTTGGATACATTGCATGTTCAATTAGAGAAACCTATATCCAAGCATTAGGGTTTGCATGTGCACATAGGAAAGTTCTTATGGTTCAAACCAATCAGAGTGATCATGAGACAATAATGGCTTATTGTGACAACCCGAAACTTCCATTCTAACCAAACCATTTCAATCCAATAGAAGTAGAGCAGTTACAGTGAAAATTCAGACTTAGAATATAAGTTTGGCAGTTTCAGGGTTTTACACCTAAAGAGATATTAGGAGAGTGGTTACACTAGGATTTTGTGCAACATTGTAAATTCCATTACCCTAGATCATTATAATCCATTACGAGAATAGAAATATTTTCTGCCAAAAATCTCAGGACTATAAATAGAATTCTGAACCAAATTGGTTCATTAGTTGAATTCCATTTAGAGAAAAGCCAATTTCTCTCTCACGGATCTTCGGGTTTTCATCCCAGATTGTGAGTCTACTTCCCTAGATGTGTTTAAATACTTGCTATGCTTAATAACATTATTTACATGTCCAAAACACAAGATCCGGGAGCTTACGGCCCAAGAACGTTCTTGGGGTGTAAACTCCAAAACAAGGCCTAAAGGCCATCTAGTCCCAATTCCTTGTTAAGCAACTAGTTAAGGACTTTATGTATGAACATTAGAGGCTAGAAATCAAACAAAACCATATAGTTTTAGGAGTTTACGGCCAAGGATATGCTCTTGGGCCGTAAACCCCTTTTTCAAGGGCTAAAAGTGCCCTAATCACCCCGAAAGGCTTGGACTCTATTTTTGGCAAATACCTTAATGTGTTTAGGACCTAGGAAACATAAGAAAAGCACAAGTATTGAAGAGTTTACGGCCAAGAATGGTTCTTGGGCCGTAAACTCCCATAAAGGGGTCAAAGGACACCCTAAACACTTCCTTAGGCCATGAGACAATTTGGGCATGTACCTAGATGAGTTATGGACTAGCTAAAACATTTAGAACCCCATGTGTGAGGGAGTTTATGGCCCAATATGTTCTATGGCCGTAAACTCCAAGAAATGGTACCAAATGGTGCCATAAACTCTTCCAAAGCCAAGTACAAAAGCCTAGAATTGTTCCTAGTTATTATAGAGACTTGAAAGCACCATAATCACCCTCCCAAGGGAGTTTACGGCCGTAAACTCCAAGGGAAAAGGGTCTTTGGGCCGTAAACTCCCCAAAGGAGTCAATATGGTGCCCAAACACTTGCATAGGCCTTGAAACAATTCCCACTAAGGTTGTAGTAATTGAAAGTACGATCCCAAGCCTTGGTTGGGAGTTTACGGCCAGGAGCTTACTCTCTTGGGCCGTAAACTCCAATGAATATGGTCTTTTGACCTTAAACTCACATTAGGGGCATTGCACTCCTTTGTTGCAACCCTTTAGCCTCCTAGCACTTGACCAAAAGTGTTTTCCTCGCGCTTAAATGTTATTACTTGTATATTTAGTCTTATAATCACTAATTATTTATATACATATGTTTTCATATGTAATTAGGATCATTGTGTGTGTCTAAGTCTTCACTTGACACCAAGCACTTGTCCGATCCTTCCGTACGATAACAGTCCGTTCAATTCCAGTCACTTACTGCAGGTGAGTTCATACCCCTTAACTAATGTTTTAAACTCTTTTTAAATGTTTTATGGGGGGGATACAAGTAGAATCATGCTACTTATTATGTCAATCACATGTGATTAGTAAGTAGGATTATATTACTTATTACATCAATCACATGTGATGAATATACAACATTCAAATGACTTGGCTACTCATTAGCCGTTTTACCAAACAGTTTCCTTCAAATGACTTTTTATAAACATTTTATATGTTTTAAACTCCTTTTTACACTGTACAGCTTACTCCGTACATTACCTTTCAAACTTATTTACAACTATGTTTCAAACAAATGTTTCCTTATACTTAAACTGTTTTATTAAACTTATGCCTTCAAATTGTTTTATAGATTGACATCAAGTCGATCTTTTCTTAAAATAATACTTATATTTCAAATTTCTTACAAAACTTATTTATGCTTTTATATTATAAATTGCATGCCTATATATGTATAGTTATATAAGAAATGTTTAAAAGACTTAGGAAGGCTATCCACCCTATTTCCTTTTCGCGCCTTGAGATATGGTCTGGTGGGATATTGGGTATTCGTCCGAAAGTCGTTTAAATATTAGTTATATATCATGTGTACATATATAGTCATAAAAGGTCCTTCCAGTTCATCCTATGCCCTTGGGTAGCAAGGGTATACATCCATGTCCATACGTACCACTTAGATTACTAGAAAGCTACCATATGGGTAGTTCAGGAAGATACTAGAACCATTACTAGAATGCGATATCATACAATGAGTCAGTTTGTTCATGAGTCAATACTTTCTAGAACATTACAATACATTACATATACAACTATACTAGGACGAGAACATATACAACTATACTAGAACGATTACATTACTATACTTGCTAGGTAGAGAGCACGTACATTACAGCTAGAACAGTTCATTACATTACAGCTAGAACAGTTCATTACATTACAGCTAGAACAGTTCATTAAAGTACATATACAAGAATACGTTAATTATTGTGACTTAAATCGGAGCATGACTTAAATGTCATGGTTCGAGTTGTAGCCAGAATTCTCTTGGAGGGAGAGCGTGAGTTTGCCTATAGATCTATACTGGATTGACAATCCTACACCTTACTGCTAGCTCCAGCCGGATCTGCAGGTCTGCGGGTGCCAAACGTCATTCCGTTATTACGACCATTCATTATGTCGTTGTTACTAGTCGATAGTATGGTGCAATTTATCACATAATGCCTTAATATAAATCCGGTTTAAGGTAATTAGTACGGCTGTAGTTCTTACAACACTACACCATAGTACTATTTCATTTTCCCATTACATTCACTTCGTGAACATTCACACGACGCACATTAATGTAGAAACTATATTTTTGGATAATGATAGTTATACTTGGGAAAATACATACTCTTACAAGGAACATACATTCAGAACAGTTAGGTCTTGGTAGAAGACTACATTCAGAACAGTTAGGTCTTGGTAGAAGACACCTTCATATACTAGTAGGAATCATAGGGATTCTAGGGTTTTTCAAACACTTACAGTTCATATACACTTTCAATACCTACAATACATATACTTACATACTCTTACATACAAATTAAGACACTAAATACTTATGATCTCACCAGCTTTAAAGCTGATGCTCGCTTTCAAAATTACTTGTATCCTCAGGTCATCATAGACAGGTACCGATGCAAGGAGAAAGGAAGATGGAGCTTGTTCAAGACTTATCTTTCATTTTGATTTATGCTTTAGTGTTTATCAAAATTTGACAGAACATATTTGTATAATAAGTATATTATTAATGAAATGGATGATGTTGTTGCTTGTTTACTACTTTACATTGTTGTTGATATTATACATGACGTCCTCCGCCCCAGAACGTTTCTGCCGTTCTTGGTTTTGGGGTGTGACACTTATATTCTTCAAACCTAGAGATATGATTTGTTGACTATGAGTTGGTTATACATTGATTGTACGAAAACGCATCAGTAACTTGATATTATAAAATGTGCCTTTGTGTATGATTCAACAAGTAGTTTGTACAAGCATATGAGTTGAAGTCTATCCATTCCTTTTATCCTTGGAAGGATAAAAGAGATATATGTGTTTCCCCTCGATGATTTAGTGATGAAAAACGTAAGTGCTCGGTCAGGCCTAGACTGATTGATTTGTTCAATTAGTCGGTCGTCATAAACCGAAAGTCAGGAAACAACAAATGGATAGAGAGAATGATTATAATCCATGTCTCAGTCCATATGATATCTAGAATGGAGGAATATATTATCCATAATCTAATGGGCATGTCACTGACTAGGTCAGAGTTCGACGGCGGATTTTAAGAGCTACGATTGCTAGTCGGGTTTTGGAGTCGTACTTGCAATAATAGTTTTAGACTTATCCAAGTGGGAGACTGATGAATTAGATGTCTAAGCTCATAACTATTATTGGTATGTACTTGAACCGAGAGTAGCATGGTACGTTTGGGTTGCATATCATCAGGACAAACCGTTAGGATGGATTCTTGAGAGAATGTTATATATATATATATATATATATATATATATATATATATATATATATATGTGTGTGTGTGTGTGTGTGTGTGTGTGTGTGTAACGATCGAAAAGTCCAACTAATTAAAAATTTTCAAAAAAACAATCAGATTTCATTAAATTATTACAAAAAGGTTTTCAATACATTATTTATCAGAATATTCCCAGGTCCATTTCATAAAACATAAACGCGAGGGACGGTACGATCATGCCTTTGCCCTGCCACAGTCTCCCGAAGAACCTGAAAAACATTAAATCCCAACTGTAAGCCCGAAAGCTTAGTGAGATACCCCCAAAATACCAACCACATATACGCCCTTCCAGGCTACGACCTTCCGGTCCAAAACATATTGCCTTCCGGCCCATAGCATAAAAAGCATAGATAACATAACAGAACATAGAACAGCCATGCATATCAGGTCTACTGTGTGACTGGTCCGTCGTATCGGGCCTTCAGTCCGTCGGATCCACCCTCCGAGTCTAGTCATGTCCTTTGAGTCTATAGTGTGATTGGTCCGCCCGCACCGGGCCTTCAACCCACCTGGTCCACTCTCTGAGTCTACAGTGTGACTAGTCCGCCCGCATCGGGCCTTCAGTCGGCCTAGTCCACTCTCTGAGCCTCGGCACATCTGGTCCGCCCTCGTGGGGCCTACAGCCTATCGGGACCGCTCCCTGGGCCTTCGGAATAACCAGTCCGCCTTGGGTATCTTGGCCTACAGCATAAAGCAGGACCCGCCTCAACCCATCTCCAGTCCAAACAACCATGTGCACATAACATACAATCATATAACAGTCATAGTCAACAAACCGAGCAAGCAGATCACATAGCATATCATTACCCTAACCAGGTTACCGACCTAACCGGTCACTAGCATAGCATCACTCTACATATCGGGATACTGACCTTAACTAGGTCTCCAGCATATACCAACCCAGCTACCCGGATGCAGACATATCAAACAATAACATAATAACCATATCCGAATCTTAATCCAATAAAGGGTCGGCCTTTGTGCCTTAGACCCTGTTGATATAGTGAGGATAACTCACCTCGAAACTGCCGGCTGTAAGGATAAGATCCCGCTGCTCCGAACTCCGACACGAACTCCTCCACTGAACACTAAAACACTCAACTCAATATATACCCTTATTTACCAAAATACCCCTGGAAGACAACTGGTCAACCCCTGACTAACTCTACTCGCCGAGTCAACCCGATGACTTACCGAGTCCCCAAGTTCAGAACTTCCCTCAATCCGCGACCTGACTCGTCGAGTCACCCCGAGACTCGCCGAGTCCAACCACTTTGAGTCTACTCGCACCCAACTCACCGAGTCATCCCTTGACTCACCGATTCTCGACTCAACCAGAAAATATTGGGACTCTTCGACAAGACTCGTCGAGTCCAAGAATAGACTCGCCGAGTCTAAGGCTATCTTCAACCTACTCGCCGAGTTGTTCATCCAACTCGCCGAGTTCCAGATCATCTTCAAGCAACTCGTCGAGTCCACCCTTGTGACTCGCCGAGTACCACCGGTCTGAATCCATACAGAAGCATTCCAGGCCATGCAATTGATCCAAAACAAAGATCTAGCCTCCTACAACCCATCCATCACGTAAAGTGGCAAACTTTACGTGAATCCATGAAGATCTAGGCATTATACACATTAGGGCTAAGGTTTGGGACAAGATAGCTTCACTCAACACTCACCACAAGGACTTTATGCACATTTGGACCATCACCACTCCAGATCTGAGGTAACATCCTCAGATCCATCTTCCAATCCCGAATAACTCATGAAATACACCCAAAAACCCCAAAACAACCCCCAAAGAAGACAACAAGGGGGAAAAGAGCTCAAGACAGAGGATCCTTACCCCAAAGATGAGCCTAAACTGATGTAGACTCCAGATCTCCAAGCCCTCTTGAAGTTATCCTCGAATTTCTCCCACTTCTCCTCACAAACCCTTTCTTCCAAGCTTCAATCCTCTCAATAATGAAGTTATTACGTTTGGGGGTGTTCTCTGGAACTCTCAGGGGGTATAGAGGCTGAAAAGGATGCATAACATCCTTTAAATAGGGGCAAACCCCGAAGATTAGGGTTTTCTTCACCCAGCACCAACTCACCGAGTCCAGCCGCCGACTCGCGAGTTGGCCAATTAACACGCGACCAATTCGCGACCCTACTCACCGAGTCCATCCATGGACTCGCCGAGTTCCTCTTTTCCAATTTCCCCTTTTTGCCCATCAACTCTACTCTTGGTATTTCGGGATGTTACAATTCTCCCTCACTTAAATTAGGCTTCGTCCTCGAAGCCTACGACAACTCAACTTCAAAAACACACCCACAACGCACCTCCTAGCCTTAACTGGACCAGGTTCCTCAAGGCACAACCATAGAAACCAGAAGCTCACTTTCCTTTCTTATGGTGTCCTAACCACCGACTCAAACCGAGCACCGGCTGTACCCTCCGATAACCGCACTCAACAACCGAGAATTACCCATAATCCATTACTGGTCCAAATCACAACCATTACTCGACCCATATGAGCTAGAAGTTAACCATGCACCACCCGATTCCCGATCCGCGTCCAACTCTATCCATTCCAGGCTGACAGAAAGACACACTCTTCAGAGCAACTCCCATGAGTTCTCTTCTTGCAATCGCATGCACACGCTGAACTAGCTCTAGCCCCCTCGGGTTAGGAACCCATCACTCTGACGATCCTCAAAACAACCCTCAGGATGAACCACTGATACACAAATCCTTTCCCGAAATCAAACTGGGAACCCAAAACTCAATATCTGCATCCCTTATGAGCCTCTTGACTTTACAGCCCCGGAAATCCCTTCTGCAACCCCGGCAGGCATCCCCTCATGATGTCATCCCAAACCGCCGCCGCACATGCTGCTCAATGACCACCGTCGGACCACTCCGATCATAACTTTACACTGCCGCTTTCACTTCCGTGAATTTGCACTTCCTTTCGGAATTTCATTCCTCCCTCTTTCCTTACCAAGGAAACCACTCGACCGCCTTGTCACCATGACAAGTACCACGGTGCTCACCCCACGCTACACCATCTCTTTAAAGCGCACCCGATATCCATTCATCACCACTACTCTGACTCTCATCGCAGGGACTCTCAAGCCCATGCACTACCTTCACTGCTCAAGATCACTACCCGGGGCCAGACCTTCCAATGCAATCACACTGCAACATACGTAATACATATCCTCGAACCGATCCAACAATACTCGCAGAGTCTTCAGCATGACTGGACCGCCTCACCAGGCCTTCAGCAATTTGGACCACTCTCAGAACCTTCAGCCAATCTAGCTGGACCATCCTCCGAGCCTTAGGCCTGACTGGTACGCCTACCGGCCTTCAGTCTATCCGGACCGCTCAACTAGCATTTATCATTTCGAGCTATCTCTTCGGGAAATCCTCCCATGCATACTGTTCTAGCCCTCTAGGGGTTCCGAGCTCTATCTCCATCATACATACTCGATCCCGGCCTGCTCCCAGGCCTTCCACAATCAAATGCCCTAGGTCTGTATTCCGCCCCGCATGCCTGTTACTCACCCATACGAACCTGCTCTCGGCTGATAGAAATACCGCTGAACTCCCCAAGCAGCTAAGCAACCTCTCAAGCCTAACGACCATCCGGAGAATTTCCAATTCTCCCCCACTTAAGACACTGACAATTAACCACTGGTCGTCATCACCGATCTCCCAAAACAACCTTGCAGAAAACCAACACTTACACGCAAAATGTTTCTCACCAGCGCTAACAACTTTCATCAAAATCATATTTCCACACTGAACAACCCGCTCGAAAGGAACCTAATCTTCAAATATCCATACCTCAGACTGCAGAGGCTACCTGACATTCAAACCAACGCCGCATCCGCCACTAATCCTCACAAAGATAATCCACGATAGCTCGAAGCACTAATCCATAACCATATCGATCCTTCAGGGAACAAAGGATACCAAAACGAAATCCCGAACACAACTCGTCAAACCCTCAAGGAACAACGAATACCACATGAAAACCCAAAACGCAATTCCAAGACCATCCAACGAGACTAGCAGATAACGATACTCCGCAATAATCATAAATAATCAAAACAACAGGAAAGAAACATACCCGCAGCAGCAAGCTGAAAAGCACGACCCTAAGCCCTTGGGGGCTCCGCTCCACCCTAACCTCCACCTGTGATCCTCAACGTGGCAACACCAGAGCACGCCACGTGGTAATCCGAACTCTCACTCCTCTAAGTGACAATCAACATGGCAAGGTACGGATGTGAGATGTGGCTCCATAAGATTGTGAACTGTGTCACATTCTAGAGAGGTATGAGGTGGACTAACCGACACTTGACACGTGGCGAAAGGGAGATGGAGCCATCCAGGCACGAGAGTACGGCGACTCTTGGAATCGTGCGGCGCACATGCCCTATAGTATATATATATATATATATATATATATATATATATATATATATATATATATATATATATATATAGACCTCTGTTAGGGTGTAAAGTCACTCTTGGATGTCATGTGTGACATCCCCATTTTCACAGCCAGAAAAGACCGATTTTGTTTATGCTTTATTAAAATCAGAGTTCTTCTTTTAATAAAAATGTTGCGGAATTCATTCTCAGAAAAACATGATAATTTATTCATTTTAAAACGTTTGGGATGTCATCGTCAATACAGGAACATAAGCATAAACAGAACTTACATTTATTTACACTAGTGATCTACATCTCTTTAATCTCTCAGTGTAATGTGACTTCGTATCAACACCTGTGATATAAATAAACTGAGTGGGTCGGGTTGGGAAACCTGGTGAGTACATAGGCTTTTCAACCCACAATAATATAATTATTATGTTTAAACAATCAACCCAATTACCCATCCCCATTATCTTCTTTACTCTTAAGGATTTATCCCAAGAGTCATCTATTCTGCATTCGTTTATTTCAAAGTCCCTTACTTCCAGGGTTATAGGACTGGCACTAAATCCATAGCTGCCAATGTTCGTTCATAAAGCACTAATTCCATAGCTGCTATAGTCTATTCATCGGGTACTAAATCCATAGCTACCAGTGTTTATCTAATAGGTACTAAGTCCATAGCTACCAATTCCTTAACAGGTACTAAATCCATAGCTACCGGTGTTTGTCCAATAGGCACTAAGTCTATAGTTTCCGATGTTTATTAGTTAGGCACTAAGTCTATAGCTACCAATTTTTACTCACATCATCTTTTATCTCTCATCATTCATCTACCTATGTCATACCCAATTTCGTATATATAAAATACGTATACAGTTTAAATCATTTAAAACATGTATAAAACGTTCATACAGCATAGACAGCAAGTATTCAGATAATATGCACACATAGCACGTAGTTTATATAAAATACTTCATATCTATGTGTAAGATGAAAGGGACTATGCACTCACCTGAGAAGGTGGTGACTCGGTACTCGGACAACGCTTCGTTTACTTTAAAATAATTTCCTTCAACGAAACCTAGTATTATCACCACTAGATTTTAGTCTAATATTTACCGTGACTAATTATTAGTCTAGCTATTATTACTATTATATAAGCGTTCAAAAAATACTTATATAACCCATAATAATAGCCCAAGTATTTATTATAAGTTCCTAATAACGTTACTATAATTAAATAAAAACTATATTAAAAATAGCGTAGGCGTAGCTCACTTACAGCGGGTTTTATAGAAAACCAGGCTTTGCTTGGAGCAGCATTCCCATGCGGAAAAGCTCTTCTTCTCGGAGCCGTCGAGCACTCAGGGGCTTCCGCCTTGTGCTAGGGAGGTTCCCTAGGCTTTTCGGGGGATTTCGGGGCTAGAGAAAGGTTCTAGAGAGAGAGTAAAGAGAAGAAAGAATGAGAAAGGTGTGAAGAAAATGAGGGTGTGAGAGGTTCTATTTATAGGGTGAAAATGGCTAAACTTGGTGCCACATGTCACCATCTAGTGGCAAGACTTGGGGAAAAAGCAATAGCCAAGATTGTGCTACATCACCCATTTTCGCACAGCACACTTCCGACTTCTAAAATCTGTAACTTTCACATACGACCTCCGTTTTTGACGTTCTTTATATCCACGCGTAGGTAAAAATAATATCTACAACTTTCATTTTGACTCCATTGGCTAATTCTCGACTGATCTTAAATTTAACAGTATGAGGCGTTTAGACTGTTAAATGACCACGAAGAATTCGTAACTCCTTCATACAGAATCTGTTTTCGTCTGTTTTTTTACTGTTAAGTTCCTATTAATGAGATCTTCAACTCTCATTTAAGTCACGTAAGCCAAAAACCACTCGAACTAAAATTCGAGTTTCCGGTCGTGCACTGCTAAGCCGAATCTTAGAAAAATCATAACTTCTTCATACGAAGTCAGATTTGGGCGTTCTTTTTATGGAGTTTATCGGTTTAACATATTATACGACTTTCGTTTAGATCACTAAGGCTAAAAAGTCCTCCATCGTAAAATCACTATTTACGCTTCCCGGTGCCGTGTCGGTTCCGTCGCGAAACTTCAACGGGTCATAACTTCTTCGTTATAACTCCGATTTCGACGCTCTTTATATGTACGGAAACCTTGTGACATATTCTACAACTTGGTTAAGATTATTTATTCTAAATAATCTTTTGTCGAAAAGTCATTTTCGACCCCTATTACCTCTAAATTGACTAGTCCGGATTTACGGGTGTTACATCATGTGTGCTTACTCCTTTGTATGCGTGTAATGAGTTATCTTTACTTTATAAGGAAATGAGTGACTCTCATTTTATCTAAGGAATAACTTTAGAGTGATTAGTTTAGAGAGAGAATCATTGCAAACCCACTTGTACTCTTTCTAAAAACTAATGAAAGTTTAAACGATTTATTTACTCTTGTGTTCTTCATGTTCATGATTCTTACAATGATTCACTAGATCTTATCAATTCCGCATATGTCATCCTAATTCAAATCACATCAGAGTGGGTCTTCGAAGATCAAAGCGGTTTTTTGAAGAAACGGTTCTCGGTTTGGCTATATTCAACACAATTGGAACATTTATGGTGAGTCTCTCGATGATCTCTCTAAATCTTTTTGGTTCGTGCTTACATTCTTGAATTTTTTATCATTTTGACTCATTGGATCAATTTTTTATGAAAAACCCATTTGTTATGATCCAGTAATTTTTTCATTGATCAAGCCACAATTCTTTTGTTCGATTTTATTCTCAATTGAAATTGTTTGTTTAAATCAAGATTTTATCCAAAATTCATTTTGATTCAGTTTTGGATTTTGATATTGGCTATATTCAAATTCAGCCAAAATCTTTTGATTTGACTAATCCATATATTGAGCCCAAATTTGATGTCCATTACTGTTCATGTCTAAATTTGAGCCCATAAATCAATTCATTTAATAGATTCAATGATTGGTTGAAATTCAATCAATATTAACCCATTGATTGATTCATCGGTGTCATACGCTTAAAATTATTGTACATCTCGATTTTATTGACTCGTGTTCTTACGGTTTCGGTTTCTTCTTATCATTCCTAATAATCGTTTGTAGTTGATTGATAGTCTGGAGCTGGGATTCGATTTCATATGATTTGGTATATGATGAAATCGATTTTATTCAAGTCATAGCATAGAAATTAAAATTTGATTCTTTGATTTTAAAGATTTTGATCAAGAACACTTGAATATGATGAAGAACAATTGGATGAACTTGTTTTGATCTAAAATTTGATGTTAGAATAATCAATTTCATGTTTTGTGACTTTTGATTTCAAAAAGTCAAACGTGAATTTCAAGTGGTGATTCTGTGAATTGGTGGCTGAAATTGGTTAATACAAGTTGTTTTGAGGCTATGGATGTCGAAATCAAGTCTGATTTGGGGTTCAATTTTGAATATTGGTTGAGTACATGTTCTTGACATCGAAGATTGGAATGGTTTTTGCTCAATACTTAATGTTGATTTGGAAATCAAACATGGATTAGTGAATGTGAAGTCGAACTGAAGCTGAAATCGATTTCGATGGTGTATATGTGTTTGTTCGCATCGAATGGGAAGGTGTGATGTTGAATGTCCGTTAATTGAGTATTCGATGTCTTGCAGTTGACTTTGTTGATGAGTGATTATGTTGATGATCGAAGATTCAGTATCGATGGTTATGTCGACATTTCTTATCTGGTATCGAGTTCGAAAATTATTACCTGGATTCGTGGTTGATGTTATTTACCTGGCAATAAAGTCGGGGTCTTTATCAGGTCTAGATATTAAGGATCGAAGTATTGGGTGCTTAACACTGGATGACTTTTGCAAAGATGATTAGGGATCAAAGGCTTGGAGTCGATATCAAGGATTAGTTAATGAGGTTAAATGGTTTGATTTCGATGGTTTGAGGAATCGAACGCCTGGAGGTCGGTAGTCGGTATTTGATATCCTTATTTAACTGGTATAATGATTTGGGGTTAAAATTGAAATCGATGTCGATTGATGATTGAACTTCGATGTCGAGGATCCTTTGTTGAGTTTTGATGTCGATGATCCTTTGCCAAGTACCAATGTCGAGTGTTGAGTGATATCGTTTGATGTCGAGTATCTAATTTCGTTTTCAAAGTCTTCGTTGTGGGTAATCAATTTGGTGCTTCGCTATGGTCACTCTTTGGGTAATAGTGAATGTCAACATATGAATCAGGAAAGCAAAGTGCAGGTGGAGGAGAATTAAATTTTGTCGATTCGGATCCCTGGAATTTCAACAAAGTGGCAAAATTGCCCAAATGATGACAAAACTTATGAAGAATGAGTAAGTTTTGTTTCAAATCCCTGATGTTTCGAAGACTTTACAGAATTTACCCAACTTCGATATTGGGCTGAATATTCTAAGAAATGGGATTATTTTTTAAACATGCCCCTACAGTTAATGTGAATTGCCACTTTATGTCGAGTTTCGCATTTAGGGTAGGGTTTCACATCTTTGACTATTTTGGGCGTATCAGGTCACTACAGAATTTCGAAATTGTCAATTTCTACCCAATTTTATGAAATTTTGTCAAAGGCGGTCTGTGAACGGATTCGAAAATTGAAGATTTTTTGGATTTTTTGGATTTAAGCAAAATATTTATTCCATATGTTGGGGGGGAGGGGATTTGGATAGAAATGTTTCGAATTAAAGTGATTTCTCATTCCTTTTTGGTTTTATAATCATCTTTCGATTATAAAAGGGGTGAGAGATTTAAATATGGGAATTCGAAAGTTGAATTTTTCATATTACGTGTACTTGAAGACCGAAGTGACCTTGACAAACAAAGTTTATAAAGTTATTTGATTGGAGATTCGAAAGTGACTTGGGTTTTCCTGGTTCATAATGGGTTTGGATTTATTAAAGATTTTTGGAGTGTGCTTTTATGCTCAAATTTGGGTAATATTTTGGATATTTGGATACTCCTAATTACCTTTTAATGCTCAGTCTGTACGGTCTCACACTCTAGAACGTGGATTGGAAGGTTATTGAAGAATTGAAGATTTGAAGTTCATTTCTACATGTGTCACGCTTGAGGTTTGGCCCGTGAAGTTGCTCGATTTTCGAAGATTTGAAGCGGGTCACTCATTCCTAACTTTGAGGGGGAGAATGGTGGGATACAAAGTTATTCATGTATAACTTTGTAATGGTTTGACTCATGTAGACCCACTTGCATGTGGTAATAGCCTTGTGACATGAGATTGATAGATAAATAGAGAGAGAGAGAGAGAGAGAGAGAGATGTAAACACCTCTATATAAGGTGGGTTCCATACCACTTGTAGAGGTGTGCTTGAGAGATATACTTCATAGTAACTAGTGACTGATGTATTTATGAAGTTTTAGATCTAGTACCCTTTTTATACTCATTCCTATGATCGAATACATCTTTTAGCACCCAAATCACCGTATTCTTTGTGTTCTTTAATTCCGCATGTCAAATCAAATGCTCATAATTCACATCATGCCTCTTTGTTCGCAGCATGGGGTGTCATTCTTAGCACTTCAAGAAACTAGAATGACACAAGTTGATCTTTTTAAAATACATAGTATGTGGGGTTAACTATAGATTTGATTCTACTAGTAGTTGTGCTTGTAGTCGCTCAGGAGGGATTCTTTTGTATGGGATCCGACTATTTTTTGTTAAAAGTAGTGTGTTGTGTACAAATAATGTTGTTATTGTTGGCAGGTTGTGGGTCCTTATAATATAAAATATTTTATGGTTAATATCTTTTCTCCTTAATATTTTGTGGGGAACGATGAGTTATGTGATTTTTTGCTTTCTTTTGTTCGAAGGAATGGGGGTTAATTATATCTTTTTTGGTGATCTTAATGAGTTAGAAAAGCTTATGAAAG
Organism: Lactuca saligna; assembly: GCF_052625555.1. NCBI lineage: Eukaryota > Viridiplantae > Streptophyta > Magnoliopsida > Asterales > Asteraceae > Lactuca > Lactuca saligna. The sequence goes on from NC_136419.1 coordinate 107,429,748, forward strand.
GTATGGATTGGTTTTATGTCATCTTTTTAATGATTTTATTGACAATTTGGGAGTTGTTGATGTGCCTATCACTAGGAAGAAGTTTACTAAATTTGGTGCTATTGGAGCTAAATTGAGTAAGGAGTTGTTTGGTAGGATTCGAATTTTTAAGAGGTCTGAATTTCTAAGAGGGTCTGGATTTTTAAGATCTAAATTTTTAACATGTTGTTTGGTTGAAACTTCTAAATTGTGCTGGTGAATTATAAAAATTATTATTTTACCCTTATGAGTTATTTTTATTGAATTCAATGTTTCTATTTATAAGCGAACAAACTTCTTCCAGCTTCTTGAATAACTATAAAAAAATATATAAAGACCACAAAGAAAATATAAACAATGTACTATAATTATTAAACTAGGAAAGATCTTTATCAAATACACCAACTTCCTTCAACTTTTCCAACACGTTTTCAACACAGGGGACTTGTTTATTTTCCAATATTTTAATGTTGTCATCTTCCTAAACAAATCCTAAATTGCATATGTTTAAACCAAAAAATAACACACTCCAGCCCACGATGATGAATCAAAAACATGCAAATTGGAAACAACCATCATTATTCATAACAAATCTTATGTTAATGAATCCATAACATGCTAATATTTGAGATTTCATCCAACAAAACAAAAAACATATGATTCATCAACAAACATTACCATATTTCGTATAAATAATAATAATAATAATAATAATAATAATAATAATAATAATAATAATAATAATAATAATAATAATAATAATAATAAATAAATAAATAAATAAATAAATAAAAGAAGAAGAAGAGCAAATTGATGTATTTACTTGAGAAATAACCATGTCTGCCGTGGTTGGAACTTACAATTCATTACACTAAACACAAACAACAAATCATCTTGAAAGTGGTCTAACATATATTTCATTTATCTCAACTGAAGATTGATTAGGAAGAGTTCTTTACCACTTATCCTTTTTTATCCTTTTAGATGTCTATTACAACAAAATTGAAAGTAATCTAACAACCTTAACAGCAATATTCAAAATCATGTATCAAAGCTAACAACAAATTAAGGGAAAAAACAATTTCATGTGTAGATTTCACAGAAACGATCTAGCAACCCTAAAAACCATCAGTGTTCAAACGATTTCAAAAACCGAGTTCACATAAATCGATTTTTGGAAAATTAGAGAAAAACAAACGTGGTGCGCAACGGAGGTTGAGTGGCGGTCATCGGTGTTGTCAAGGGAGGATACCAGCGTTGGCGAAGCTAATGTTGTCGGAGATTGGCTTCGGAGGTCTGACCTTGGTGGTAGAAGTCGATATCAGAAGCTGTGAGAAACTCGTGTGTATGAGGTCGATGATGGGGGCAACAATGTTGTACGACGTCGACGATGGGAGGAGGTGAGAGCAGATTATCGGCACTGGATTTGGTCAGATGTGGGAGGAGATCAGAGGGATGATGAAGGCAGGTGTATGTTTGATAGACGGATGCGTACAAGGGCAAACGAGAGAAGACCACGTTTTTTTTTTTTTTTTTCAGATATGAGTTGAAGTCTGAAAGTTTAAGACGCTTTCAAAAGATTCAAACGCTTTTATTCATACCCAACCAAACACTCTTAATCTTAATAATAAGATGTTGCCTCTTAATTTTTTAATTAATAGGCTACCAAACAGCCCTTAAGCTCGATCATTATATAGTTTCTGAAGCCATTTTTGATAGTTTTGAGATTTTACAAGTTTCAAAAGCTTTTATTCTTCTTTTAAAATTTTTAATTCTTGCTTATAACCGGAACGTTTTGAGATGTTGTTAGAGGGGTCGTGTCGAGGTTTGTAGTTGATCCAGTTTAGAGCAAATTTGTTTTATTTAAAAAACAAGATTAAACTTATTAAATCAAAATTAGGTGACGTTGCTAAGATGGAAAAAATTAAATCTCAAAAAGCTAAGGTAACGATATTATAGATTTTTTGTGCAGGAGTTCTTTTCTAGGCCATCTTTCCCCCTTGGATGTAATGTAACTCCTCGAAAGCTTATGAAATTCAAATTTATTTTCACTTAACATAAACACTGATGAAAAAAGACACCACATTTCACAACAACAAACGCAATTTATTGCATTGCGATAAAACTAACAACAAACTATTTACAGATATCATGATATACACACATAATATCATATATATAATATCAAGGTGAAAGTTGAAAACCATACCCAACTCGAAGCTCAACATCATCATCATCATCATCAACAACAACAGCATCGACTCTGTTCTTGCTTCTCTCATACTCAACATCGTCTGTGGGCAACTCAAATCGGCAAACAGGGCATGTGTTACGAATGTTTAACCATGGCAGGATGCAGTCACCATGGTAATGATGACGACATGGAAGCTCTGTCACTTTCTCTTCAATCGAAATTTCATCTTTACAAACTGCACAGATGACATGGTCGTCATCTTGTTTTGAATCTTTGTTGTTCTTTAAGGTCACCAATGGTAGATTATCCACGATGGATTTGGAAGCAGGAGGACTACCTCTTAAAGCTCGAACAGTCTCCACGAATTGACCAATTAGAGTATCGAATTCAGCTGTGTAAACAAAACCCTCACCTCCTTCGGTTTCAAATTCGAGGTCTCTTTCAAGGTTGTTGACAGCTAGAAGGATCTCCCATTCCAAAACCCCAACGGCGGCGTCTCCTTCTGAGGAAATTTCAGATGAAACGGAAATCTCTTCGATTCGATCAATCACGGAACTTAATCCGTCTCTCTCGTCAACCCTAGAAGTCGCTTCTGCTTCTGCTTCTTCTCTCTCGATAGATGAACAATCCCAAAAACGTTCGAGATTCGGTTCACTGTGTTGAAATCTATCGTTAACTTGACCTAATTCTTCTGTATCTGAGTCCGATTCGATTCCGACGACTCTTAAACCGCCGCCTTCAAACCCTAGATGCTCGATATTACTGGAAACGAAATCGTCGTTGTCGTCATCAATCGGACTACCTTCAGAAACGCTGATTCCTACATCGGTGCTCGAAAACCGGCGAGAAACAAGCTCGGTATCTCCACGAGAGTCGAACAAATCGGTGATGAAATCCATTTGGTCGTATTCTTCATCGTCACCATACAAACAATCCGGATAAACAGTTGAATCCGGAAATTCGGATGCGGATTCTGATTCCGATTCAGATGAGCAACACGAACATGAATTCGAATTCGAATTCGATTTTACCTGGTGATTATGATGATGTTGGTGGTGATAACAAAAGGACGAGGAAGATGACGGAACGAAAAACGATGAATTGAGCGGAGAAAACGGATCGAAATTGAAGGTGTAAGGAACGTCTTCTTCTTCCTCCTCCTCCACGTTCACGAGATCATCGTCTTCAACCAAAGTAAAGCAGTTAGTCATGGTGTTGTCTAGGGTTTGTTCAGATGAAATTCCTTCATCTTCTTGGAGTATATCGTGTTCTGATTCATCTGATTGTTGATGTAGAAATTGGGTTTTTGAAATGTGTGCCATTAGCAGAAGTTGATTGAATTTGATTGAACCCAACAAGAATTTGGATTTGGATCAAAACGATGAGGAAGATTTCTTTCTTCTTGGCACACGCTCTTTGACAAATGTTGCTACTCTCTTCCCTTTCTTTTTTTTTTTTCTTTTTTTTTTTTTTCTTTTTTTAATACAAATCAGAATTTAATTTTTGTTTTTAACGATGGGATTTGTCTCTCAACAACTACACTTGTGTGATATCGTAACACATACTCCAACATATGGATAATGGTCAAATTAATGCTGCCATAACAATAAGTGATAGTACTAGTAATAGAGCATCACAATCGTTAATCATTTGTATAGTTTATTGTTTTTGTTATATAAAGGGTGTCCTTAAGTAACTAAAATAACATTATTGATTTTGTTAAATAAATGGAATCCCTAATTGACTATAGTAACATTGTGAACAAAATTGCTAACAAAAATAACTAAATTTTTTGTGATTTTAGAGAATGATTATTTTGTTTGGGATGCATGTTATTTGAGAAATTAAATATCTTTTTATTTTTTTTTAATCATCTTACTATTTATATGAAAATATAACAAGTGTCTTAAAGTATTCGTCAACAATTCATATGATTAGAAGCATAAGTAGGAAGAAATGATAGAATAATATTTAATTTCTCGAGTTTTTTTGAACTAATGAAAATGTATATTTCGGATAATTCCAGATTCTTACAAAAAAAATATTCCAAAATTTGAAAACAATTCCAAAGGTTTGATGAACAACTTGGAAGTTTTGAAAAAACGTTTTGTTTTTTTCTCAAATCTATCGAACTTTAAAAATATTGCTAATAGGAATCTACCCTAATAAATGAAAATGTTATTGCCACTTGGCATTCACTCATTTATTTGGCTACATGTCATTTTGTCATAATTTTGAAATATATTTATTTTCCACTTATCAATTACTTCATTATTCATTTCTACTATATCATTAATTTAGTTTCCACAAATTAAACCTACTATAATAATTATTAATTTCAAATTTGAAATTTCAATTTCAATTTCAAATAAATTTACACTTTAAACATTTGTATTTATCATTTTATAATAATAAATCGTTTAGTACACGGGTCTAACAATTAAACACATAATTTTAATTAATATATTTTTTGCATGTTTTTTTTCATAATTTTCACTTATTTCACATTTCAAATTCAAAAATACTCTTCATTTAATCGCTCCTATTTAACATTATGTTTTAACTAACCCGTATAATATACGGGTTTCACAACTATCTACCCTAATAAATGAAAATGTTATTGCCACTTGGCATTCACTCATTTATTTGGCCACATGTCATTTTGTCATAATTTTGAAATATATTTATTTTCCACTTGTCAATTACTTCATTATTCATTTCTACTATATCATTAATTTAGTTTCCATAAATTAAACCTACTATAATAATTATTAATTTCAAATTTGAAATTTCAATTTCAATTTCAAATAAATTTACACTTTAAACATTTGTATTTATCATTTTATAATAATAAATCGTTTAGTACACGGGTCTAACAATTAAACACATAATTTTAATTAATTTATTTTTTGCATGTTTTTTTTCATAATTTTCACTTATTTCACATTTCAAATTCAAAAATATTCTTCATTTAATCGCTCCTATTTAACATTATGTTTTAACTAACCCGTATAATATACGGGTTTCACAACTATTAGATATGATAAAAGAACTTAAAATATGATATTTGATTGGAACACGACGATTCGAAATGAACATTAAGAATTTTTTTAAAGTTTTTTTTTGATGAAATTGAGAAAATATACATATACATATTTTATATTTTTGATTAGTCTCGAACCGTCATTTGGCACAAATGGTCATTTTTTTCAAAAAATAGATAAAAACTTGATTATTTTTGTCGACAATATTGTTCCTAGTTTACAATGGTTAGTTTTGTTAAGACAAAACTGCACAAATGGTCTCTGTAGTTTGCTCAAAATTGTCACTTTAGTCCAAAAAAGTTCAAGCTAGTGTCACAAGTCCAAAGTTTTCATTTTCTTGCGTCTTTTGTCCAAAGGGTTAACTTTCATCTGTTTCTCTCCGTTATGTTATGTTTGACTAGTCAAATTAGGGGTATTTTGGTCATTCCCTATTTATGCCCCTTATTTTATATTAATAAAAGAGTCCTATAAAAACGAATCACGATCCCTCTTTGTCGTCGTTCTCAATTGTGTCTTCTTCAACAAAGCGATCGTCTTCGATTTCTTCAAGAAATCAAAATCAAAAATGGTGCTTTGTTTTTGTGGTAAAATAGTCATAGTTTGCACCACATGGACTGACAAAAATCTAGGTAGACGCTTCTAGGGATGCCCTACTGAGGTACGCAAAAGTTTTTTTTTTGGATTTCAGCATAAATCTCCCATTACATGTTACGATTTTCTTTTGTTTATTTAATTTTGAAGGGATTCAAATGTCAATTTATTGGGTGTTTTGATCGTCTAGTGTGTGCACGTTCAAAAGCTATTATATATGGGCTGCTGAGGTCAATCAACAAATTGAAGTCACAAAACACAAGACTCAAATGTTACCTGTTATGCAGTTGGATGTTGTTTGTTTGTTCTGGTTTATAAGAAGTAGATTGAAGTGTAATGGTTTTTGTGGTTTCTAAGAAGTAGATTGAAGTGTAATGGTTTGGGTAGTGTTTTAATGTTTTGGGTAGTATCTTGTTTAAGCAATGTAATCTTTTGGGCAGTACTTTGTGGTAATCTTTTGTGGTTAAAATGTAAGCAATGTAAGCCATGTTTTGCAAGAATTTGTCAATGGTAATTATATTTGGTATGTACATTTTGACCATTCTAATTTGTTTTTGGTTTACACATTATCAATGACAATTGTATGTTTTGTTTAAAAGGGCACATTGGTCAAGTTCTACAACATGAAATTATACATGAGAATAACATCAAGACATTAAACATAACATAAGCCATTAAATCAAATCCAATCTAAATTGTTCCCATGCATCACAGGGGTACACTATTAAGTACCAAAGATAACATCCAAATTGCTTAAACCCTAAAACACATCAAGTACTAAACATACAATACACATAAACATAACATTATCCCAAAAAGACACTTATACCCTTACATGCATCAAAATCCATTGAAATCTCATAACTTACCCCCTTGGCCTTTGCAAGTTCTAGCATTGTGCCCTTTATTTTTACACTTATTGCAAGTTACTTTGATAAACTTTCTTGTAAGCTTTCCACTCCTACTAGTAACATGGCTTTAACTCCCACTCCCACCAGCACCATTGTCTCCATTCTTCTGGATTTTCTCCTCAACAGATTGCCTCCTCTTTTTCTTGGGCCTTCCAGGTTGATTATGGTGTAGAGGAGGGGTGATTTTAATTGGGCATTCACTTAGCAGACCTTCTCGAACTACCACTCGTCCAACAGATCAAGTTGAAGCACAGAGGCTCAAGACGAATACAGCCCGCCTATCACTATTACGTGTATGCGCAAGGGTGGTATATAATTATGATTATGTAGATTTAGTATGTGTGTTTCCGCCCTATCTCCTATTCCTTGTATGGTTGTGGACTTGGGGAAGAGTCGCACATCCGACCGTCTTACTAATCCTAATTATATATGACTTATATGCACGAGGTGATGATAGATGGACCAAGTATGAATCGTATCGTGAGTGTCAGAGCAAAGTTTCCAGGTCTATGAGTGGGTATTCTGCTATTCAGAGAAGCGTGACCCCAGGAGTGCTGCTAAGAAAGCTAATTTTGGGACGAAATTCCATCTAACGGGGGGACGATGTGACGACCCGTAAATTTCTATCTTGTCAAGTCAATCCATTCAACCAAAAGTCGGACTTGTTTCTATTGCCTTTTAGCCTTGTTAAGGGTCATTTTAATGAGTTCTAAGCCTAGTATGCTTAAGAATTGAGTGTTATGAAGTGTTAGCTCGAGATTAGAAGGCAGCAACCGAACCAGAAAGCTCAACACATGAGGTTGAAGGATTCTCAATCCTTCTCGGCATGCGAGAAGGATTGAAGGATTCCCAATCCTTCGACTAAGTCTTCACGACATGCGAGAATTGAAGGATTCCCAATCCTTCTCGCTTTCTAATATCCCACTGATGACGACATGTGCTTACCAATGTTAGCGATTAATTACCGGTTGCACCTTGAGATCGCCCATCCTCAAAAGTCTTGATGAGTACTCTTGAAATATGGTCCGGTCTAACACCTCAATCCATCTCACATGTTGTCAATTGAAGGCCTTAATCTTCACCCTAGCTGACGGATCCTCGTTCTCACTTCCAATCTTGCAGCACCACTGAACTCTAACTAAACACAACCCATGCGAGAAATGCAATTCTCTTGGACATCCAATGACCGAACACCCATGAGTCCCACACTCGCAACTGACTCCACAATCTTCATGCTACCAATCCTTCCCTAGCAACGATGGTGCCTTGAACTCTAAAGTTCTTCCATAGACAATTATCGACCATATCTGAACGATGACTTAACTAGAGAACTATCATTCTAACCCTAAACGAATATCCTCTAAATAATACCCCGCATAGATCCTTACGAAGATCCAGAATGGTAACGGTACACGCAGAACCTACTCCGCAAGATGCATCCCTCTGTGGATTCATCAAGGATTTTTTTTGGCATGCTGGATGGCATATGTGATCCTTGATAACCCAAACACTAGCAGAAAACCAACCCGAGATTTGACTTATCCAAACTCACTCAGAATCCTAAATCGATACATATCCCTAAAATTCATCTATCAGCAAAAAAAGATGACATACCTGTAACATATGGAGAAATACTGATCACCTTCAGCTGTCATGATCAACCCTGCCACACCTGTAGCACCCTAAACCCTTGGAGCAACAAACTCCCTTGTGTACTTTTCCGTACGTGCTGCACTGAATCCGGCCCTACTGTCCTTTCACCCAATGATCAAAAATCATGGGTCTCTTCCCGGGACCCTCTACTATACGCACCTGACACGACCCTCTCTTGTCATAGTGCTCCAAATAGATCTCGCATCTACAAATTCCTGGAAGTCATATCCTCCAGGGTTTGACACCATGTCACACTCACTAGCTCACTCGCCAACGGCTGAGCTGCAACAACTGAAACACCCTCTATCCCTAAACTGGGTCACAAATTCCTCCCTAAAGCTTCTCAGATTCTCCAATACTCTCACCGATTCGAGTATGGATCCTATACTTTTAGTAGCACGGGGCCAATACTACCTTCCACACCTATCCATACTTTCCTCAGCAATCCTCCTGAATCCTCCAAGTCACTTCCTCAAACTGGCACCCAAGTCTGACTAGTCTTCACTACTAACCTGTTGAATCATATCCTAGGCTTTCTTAGGTTCGTGACCTCGTCGTGCTATCAACTGCTGAAGAACTCCCCATGATGCCAGCCATCCACCTCCTGGATATCGTCACATCCACTTAGTAGCTGACTCCCATCACTCAAGAGTTCCACAAAGCACAAAGCAAGCAACATTCATGCAGTAACACTACGATCCAAGGAACTATCGAAGAACATTCCGCCCACATACCACAACTCATGCTATCCACATCCATCCATCCTCACTGGCGACTGCCTTATGCATGCGAATTATACACAGAACGGGATCTAATAGACTCTACCCTAGTACCACAACCAAACAAGGAACATGAAATAAGGCCAAATAAATTATTCTAATGCTATAAGATCCTAACCGTATACGATTTTAAAAGCATACACATAACATTTACAAATACCAATTATCATTCTCATTCCAGCATGACATCCAATATTCTCGCCCCTACAAGCATCACATATCAAGCCAACCTATTGCTGATTACTCAGCACTAGCATGCAAGTCTACCGGCTCATACAACATACACAGGCATCTCCTCTAGCCCTAACTAGCATGTGAATCACATATTCATAATCAAATCATAACAGACAACATATGTGGGCATTCTAGGAAACTTACTTGAGCTCGACTGATTGCACGCATCACACACTTTGTTCTTTTCAAAGTTCTTTTCTCTTTTCAAACTTCTTTTTATAAAATGATTTTACTTTTTAAAATTTACATACCAAGTCCTTAGTTTGAGTTCAAACACACCTAAGAGTGTGCCCGAATCCCTTAAACCAAGGCTTTGATGCCACCTTGTAACGTCCCAAAATTCAAGACCAAAAATTTCTTTTTAATTAAGTTATTATATAAAACCATCAGTATAAAAACATTCATATTAATATCTCATGTCAAAACCAAGGTGTCAATAATCAAAACATATTATCATAAAATCATATCAGAGTGTAATCCCAAAGATCTCATGTGCGGAAAACATAGTGTGATACGTTGCGATCAAGCCGACTCCTTTCCTTTGAAATGAAGTACCTGAAACCAAAACTGAAAACCGTAAGCACAAAGCTTAGTGAGTTCCCCAGAGCATACTCAACACACAATCCACATAACACATATCACTTTAGTTGTACAAGTTATCTCTACCGTATACCACATATCATATTAGCTATAAAAGCTACATACATCACATTATCCATGCATACATAAAACATGTAGAATGTCATGGGCTACCCTACATGCTCTTTACCTAGGACTACCATGGGTTACCCCATATGGTCTTACATCTAATGCCATGGGCTCCCCCACATGGTCTTTACCTAGGACTGCCATGGGCTACCCCACATGGTCTTATATCCAATGCCACGGGCTCCCCGCGTGGTCTTCCACGCAAAACACACAATCACATATCATAACAAATCATATATCATATCAAGTCACATAAAGACCAACACATATATCATGATCACATAATGGGCCGACCTTGGTGCCTTGGACCCATGGGTATGGTGAGAAGACTCACCTGACATTGCTGAAGTCCCGCAGATAAGACTCCAATGTTGGTTGACAGGTTCCTGAACTATCAACGTCAAACAATACCCAATTAATAATTAGGCTCCAACATAACCATAAGTACGTACTTGGGGTTATTACTACATTACCCCATGCTTGGCTTTATTCAAGCCCAAGCCCCAATGTATAGGCCCAAAAGTCAACTATGAGTCAAGGCCCAACATATGGCCCAATTTTTCCAAATTGGGCCCAAGCCTATACATGGTCTTATTCTAAGGCCCAACATCATATAACCATTAAGGCCCAAAATGTGGCCCATCTATGGTCCAATTTTCCAAATTAGGCCCAAACCCCTTACATGGGCCTTACCCTAGGCCCATTAAATTATTTTAGTCTATATGGTTGTTATTGGATGCCCCATTAATAATCCAATCATCAAGGCCCAATTGAAAGGTCCAATAATAAACCCAAGTGAAATTAGGGTTTCCCATAAAATGATGATTAGGGTTAAGTTTCCTACTTAACTGTGACATCCCCAATTTCACGGCCAAAAAAGACTGATTTGTTTATGCTTTGTTTTTAAATCAGAGTAATATTTTACAGAAAGCAATTGTGGAATTTGTTCCCAAAACAAAATATGATAAAAATTTATTAAAGCATTTCTTTAAAGAAATGTATTTTCATTATATAACAAAATTTCAGGATGTCATGTTCAATACAGACCAAAAGCATAAACAGAACAAAATAGACCTTATAACAGTTATTCATAACTACTAGCCTATAATCCAAAATCTCTCGTTATATCAGCCAACTTATGCTCTCGTGCCATAACTTATAATAAAAAGAAAACTGAGTGGGTAAGGCTTGGGAGCCTAGTGAGCATATAGGGTTTTCATCCCACAATGTTATATATATATATATATATATATATATATATATATATATATATATATATATATATATTAAAACTCACAAACTTATATAATTTCACCATATAAAAGCAACTCTTATCCCACCCCATCGATCCTCACAACGACACGATCTAAACTCTCGTATCTAAAACTTCCCTCTTTACATGATCCCTACTCACGGATCTAAAACTAATCTCTTCACCTGATCCATACTCCCGAAATCTAAAACTAATCTCTTCACCTGATCCATACTCCTGGATCTAAAACTAATCTCTTCACCTGATCCATACTCCCAGAATCTAAAACTAATCTCTTCACCTGATCCATACTCCAGGATCTAAAACTAATCTCTTCACCTGATCTATACTCTCTGATCTAAAACTAATCTCCTGATCTGATCCATACTCCCGGAGCAATAATTGTGCCCAATCCATACTCCTGGACTAGGGACAATTAACTTAGTCTTAATCCATACTCTCGAACTAATAACAAGTTTATCTCTTTACCTGATCCATACTCACGGATCTAAAACTAACATCTTGATCTCATTATCCAACTCATCTTTTATTACACACCAACTATCTCATCTACCCATGTTCTACCCAACATATTTGTAGATATAAAATATATATAAAGTTTAACTCATTTAAAACTATATAAAACATCCATTCCACACTCATCTTAAAGAAACAACAATATATAAATACATAGCACGTATTTCATAACAAATACTTCATATTTATGCGTTAGAAGAGAGTGACTACACACTCACCCAAAACATATACTTAATACATTCAAGAATACTTGTATTAAAATCGTGTTTATGAAAGGAATATACACTCACTTGATAAGACGATTATCGGACAACACTACGGCTCTTCAAGTAGAAATTCTTCGGTGAAACCGAGATATCTTCACACACCGGACTTCTCGCGGGCAGAGCTTCGGCTAGAAAACTCTTTTCTTCTCGGGATCTTTGAAGCGTCGGGACTCACTTCGGGTCTTGGGATGATATCGGGGCTTCAGGGGTACTTCTTTGCACGTAAATCGAGGTAATATGGGTGAGAGAAGGGTGAATTAGCAACCTTGTCCGGCTGCTCCTTCAAATCTATTTATAGGGCTGATTTCTCGATTTTCACATCGTGAACAATATTTTCTCATCGTGGGCTTGATCGTCACTGCATGCATCATCGCAAGTTACGTCTGTCAGGCTCCAGAAGTCATTAATACTAAGTTCACGTCGTGAACTCTGACACATCGTTGGGGTTCGTGCCCTGAACTTCATAAATTCATATCTTTCGCATACGAGCTCTGTTTTCGACATTATTTATATGCACGCGTAGGTAAAAACAAGATATACAACTTTCATTTAGATTCTAGCGGCTAATTCTTGACCGATTTTAAATTTAACAGTAGGAGGAGATTAGACTGTTAAATAACCGCGAAGAATTCGTAACATAAATCATAGCAATGGCTGGTGGTGTAAAGATCTGGAAGAAAGCGGTAAAAGGAAGCTATATGGAGACAACGACAACAGTTTGCAACAACAGCCACTACCTCACGGTGGTGGCGACGGTTTCTTTTGTCTTCTGCTCGGTGATAGGTAAACACACGCGAGCGCATGCCGGACTGCATCTAACCACCTCCACCATTGCGGTGGCAGGCGGCGTTATAAATAAAAGAGGAAAAGGAATGGAGGATGGTGGCGATGGCGATGGAGATGAAGTAGGGGTATAACGATGGAGAGGTGGCAGCGAACGTCGGCCACTGTGGTGTCTACAACTGGCAGCAGCCACGCGACGGTGAGATACCCGACTGATCTATGTCCTAAGGTGGGTCCTCGCCCCACACAACATCGGAGCAATAGCGGACGTCTTCAATTTGGTGGCTCCCAACTTCGTTGTTAACTGGAAAAGATGGTGACGCTAGAGTGGTGACGGAGGAAGAATGGTGATGTAGGGGTGGTGCGGCACCGGAGTTGAAGGAGGAGTGGTGATGGCGGAAGAATGGTGATGTAGGGTTGGTGTGGCGTCGGAGTTGAAGGAGGGGTGGTGTTGGCGGCTGACTTCCCGATCCTAGGGTTAGGGTTTTGAACCCTTAAATACCCGCTCCATCTAAAAGTTTGCCATATTGACAACAACAGTCCCTCCCTTCACATTTTCTTTCAAAGCAAGGCCAATATTTACCATTTAAACCCTGAATCCATAAATTTCTTTCATAATAAGTCCGGATTTACTACACAAACCCTATCTTCTAAAATCTTTACGAAACTAATCCAGAATTTACAAAACCACCCTTTGTTTGACAATTTCTTTTCAATTAAGGTCCAATGCTCAAACTTCAGCCATGTTAACATTTTTAGTCCCTGCCTTCATAGATATTTACGAATCTAATATGAAACTTTACACTTTAACCCCCGACTTCTAACATTGTAGCCTTTGGCTCCCGGAAACCAACACCTTGTTATATAATTATTTATTTTAGGGCTACTATTCATTCATTATTTTATTTATTTATTTAAAAATAAACGAGTGTTACATCACAGTGCATATAATTGAAACAAAACATCATTATCATCACATATGCAAAATTACAACTGTTAATGTTTACATCAAGTATTGTATGTCAATATTACATGAAAAATATCCAAAGTATGGCGATGACAAATCACAACAAAATATCCAGGTATTATTGCTGACCAACCTGCTCAACGATTTCTTGAGAATACAACTTAATTTAAAAAGGTCAACATATATAATGTTGGTGAGTTCACAAGCATGTTTGAGTAAAATGTTTTGTATTACTTTGTAACTGCCAGAAAATCCGATATTTTCCGAAAAACGGTTTGAAATGTTTGTGTCCGATCTTGTATTAATGCATGTGTGTTAATGTTTGTAAGAATATAAAGTGAATGATCCCAGAAAACCCAATGTTGTCTGTTTATGAAAACGTGGTGATATCAACCAGTGCGTGTATGTTACCGTGTTATCCATAAAAAATTGTTTCCTGTAAATTTTATAATGGTGTTCATTCCTCTAAGTGAGTCGTTATAACCATACTTGATAATTACAATTCCGCCTGTCATGATGTCTTTCAAACGCCGACTTGTTTAAGGTAAGGTTTGTCACCCTAGACTGACCTAATCTAACTATAGCGAACAACTCAGGTGTGGGGTGTCACCCCATTATAGATCTATACAGAGACTCCATCTCTCTCTCTCTCTCCAGTAGACTCTGGTTATAACTACTGATAGCTTCATTTTATTACTTCTTTCCGTAGTTTATTTTTAGTTAAAACCATCCCATTTTAGTTAATCATCATGCATATTTTCTCTTTTTGTTATTTTTCTCCTTTACCGGGTACTTTCCAGTCTTTTGAGCTTATTTGCAGGATTTATCGAAGACTTTTTGTTATTGGTGGCTTAGAAGGGTGTGGGACTTATAGAGGCTTGCGGTTTGCTTGTGGATTTGGAGTGGTGCGATTAGGATTGGTGCTTGCATTAAGAAGAAATCAATTTAGACCTAATTTGTGAGCAAGGATGATGATGAGGTGACGCGGAATCGAGCTACAAGAAAATTTAAGAAGTATTGGGTCAATCATTAGAAGGCTTTGGAATGGCACAAATGGGCTCTAAAGAGTTATGATTGTGGGCTGAAGTTGAAGAATTGAAGATTGGGCTAGAATGCATGATTAATGGCCTAAGTCTCACATTCAGCGTGACCCACGCGGTCTGCGTGGACTCATACGCGGTCCGCATGAATTGTTCTGAGCTGATTCCGGGTTTGACTTGTTGACTCTATATGTGGAAGTTTTGTGGGTGGCTTTTGGCACCTTTTTGAATCTGGAAATCAGCTCCCTTTTGTTGGATATTGGAGCCATTTATGGGAGGGATCACTTAAAGAACATACACCATATTCTCTCTCAAAAAGCCTTGGAAGATTTGAAGAATTTTTGGAAGAATAGTGTAATTTCCTTCCATCTTGCATCTAAGACAATGTTTGGTACCACTAAAATATATTGTTTTTCTTTTACTTTGGTCATGCTAGGCTAAACTTTCATTTTTGGGAGGGATCACTTGAAGAACATACACCATATTCTCTCTCAAAAAGCCTTGGAATATTTGAAGAATTTTTGGAAGAATAGTGTAATTTCCTTCCATCTTGCATCTAAGACAATATGTGGTACCACTAAACTATATTGTTTTTCTTTTACTTTAGTCATGCTTGGCTAAACTTTCATTTTTGGGAGGGATCACTTAAAGAACATACGCCATATTCTCTCTCAAAAAGCCTTGGAAGATTTGAAGAATTTTGGGAAGAATAGTGTAATTTACTTCCATCTTGCATCTAAGACAATGTTTGGTACCACTAAACTATATTCTTTTTCTTTTACTTTGGCCATGCTTGGCTAAACTTTCATTTGGTTGATTAGGGTTTAACCCTTGGTTGATTATTTGCTTTGAAGACTTATCATTATATTGTGTTTGAAGTTTATGGAAATGTTTTCTAATTAATCATCTTGTTGTGTTTATTTATCTTTGATCATGAGCTTGGATGAATGAATGCTTGTTTTTGTTGACTAATTTCTTGTTTAAGTAATGGACCTTCAAATTAGTAAGCAACAAATGGTTTATATGTTTGTTTTCATTTCATTTAGACCATGGAAATGTTTCCTCTATAATGATAATGTAAACATTTGATTATCTTTTGGACTTGGTAACTCTTACAACTTAAAGCTAATTGATTTTCACAAGATTTTATGCTTCATTGATTTTGTGACTTCAATTAAGGAAATGTGTTAAGAGCTCCTCTAACCATTTTAATTTCTAAGAAGAGTTGAGGCAATTTGTGCGTATGAATTACTATAGCCAAGTTAAACCAATTCACAAGTGTTATTCCATTAAGTCTAATGATAAGTCAATTATATCATCCATGAGGTGTACCCCAAAATCAACCAATTCCACTTCTTTGAATTTAATCCAATCTTTTACTTGTTTACTTGTCATATTTTCATTCTAGCTAGTTTTAATTTTGTCAAACAATCGAAAGAACTAAACACCCCCCCCCCCCCCCCCGCCCCTTTTACTTTTAACTTTATTTTGCAAGTATTTTACAAAGATATTTAAATTGAACCAATATTCATGGATACGATCCCTTTACAACTATACACTATTTTAGTGTAAAAGATTTTGGGTTATTAATTTTGTTGTCCTCGATAACCACCAAAATTTGTCACCATTGCCATTCCAAGTGTTATTCCATTAAGTCTAATGATAAGTCAATTATATCATCCATTAGGTGAATTCATGCGGACCGCGTGTACTCGCGTCCCTGTCCGCGTGAGCTGTTGACCAACTTTGACTCGTTTTGCCATTGTTGACCGTAATTTTTAGCCAATAAACTTAATAGTTGGCCCTTTTCCTCTCTTCTTCTTCTCCATTATTATCCCTTAACCTCCATTAGAGCTCCTCCTTCTCCTCCACTAAAACTCAGTTTCCCGTCAAACCGCCAGTCGGAATTTTGCGAGACCACCGCCATTCTTCACCAAATTTAGAGCTCTACAAACCCCACTAAAAAACAGTATGGTCTGTTGTTGTAGCTCGGGGCGCCACCACCACCCTATTTCCACTTTCCGACCGTTTTCCTGCCAACTCCGATCACCTCTCGCGATTCCGACACCACCATTGTACTCCTCTTGGACAAGGCTACAAACCCCACCAAAAATATCTCCCAAAGCTCGCCGAAAAATTTGTTAGAATTTCAAGCCATTGTCAGATTCGTCGGGTTTTCGCGGTAAATTGTTTCTCCCGGGATATTAAACAAAGCTTAAAGCTTGGGGTGGAGAGTTGCAAGATTTTCAAATCCCGAATTTTCGCGCTCAAATTTTGAACTTTCAACAAAAACAAGTACTTTCTTTCCTTTGTTTTAATTGATCAAGATGCATGTCCGTTCATATGCTATTGCATCAAATGAGTTTAAGAATTATTTCTTCCTCTGATTGTTGAATTGCTTTAGAAGTCCATATGGAGTTAATTGGTGGTTTGGATTGACATATTGTTTGTTGAAATTGTGGTTCATGTAGTGGTTATTTTTCATGCAGGAAGTCCATGTCCACATCTAGGAAGCGCCCGGCTGCTGCCCGAGGCAAGGCCCCGGCTAGAAATCAAAGCGATGCTCCCGATATCCCAAGATTTCGGGAAGCAAAGGCAGGCGAAAACTACACAAAGAGCTTGCCTAGAAAGGTTGCATCTACCAAGTTTGTGTGTAGGCCCACGTTCATATCGTTAGGGGTTCTTGAAGGGGTCACCCAAATGTTCCGTAACATTGGGTGGGAAAACCTTCTCAACCTCATGACGCACACTTACGAGCTCCCCACTAGAGAGTTTCTTGCCGATTGTCGGTACGATAGCGAAAAAAGAAAGTCTCATTCCAACTTCTAGGGGGCCGAAGGTACATCGATTTTGCAACGATAAACGACATCTTGGGCTTGCCTTTTTCAAACACATCCACAGTTTTTGACGTCCTACCTGCTGAGTTCAATCACGAGACATTTTGGATGGAAATCACTGGGGGTATCTTTTCGTGTGCCGGTCGGGATAAAGCAACCTCTATCATCCACCCGTGCCTCGGTATTGCCCATCGCATCTTGGTGTGTACAGATTTTTCCCGCAAAGAAGCAGGCCAGGTCACCAAAAATGAGCTCTTCTTCCTTTTGTGTATGATGAGGCATGACAGGCCACCGATCTCGGACTTTTCTTCATTCTTTTTCCACAAATGCGCACACATGAGATCCAAAATGTCCGGTGATATTTTCATTGGGGATTTGTCACACTTTTGGCTCGCGGTCTTGACATCGAGCTCCCAGATGAATACCAGCCTGTTGACAACAAAAATCTTTTGGATGAGCGCGCTCTCATAAACATGCACCACATCCGTCGCTGGAACATGAGCAGCTTCACATGGTATTGTCCTCAAGGGGTCGGGTATCTCGTTCTTCCCGACCTTCGAGTCACCAACTTCACCTTCCACGATCACACTCAGTGGACACTCGCAAGGATCATCACTCAGTCAGTCAATTAGGATGTGCTCCAAGATCAAGATGATAACGAGATGCCTTTGGATGACGAGCCCGATGATAAGCCCACCCATGGTCCACAACAAGCCCAGCCACAAGCCCCTCCAGGGCACTACCCACTCCCCCCCCCCCCAATTTTTCTGAGCGGTTCGAGGTGCTTTTTGTCTCAAACCCAATCATGTCCCAGCAAATGCACCATATGTGGGGGTGGCACCAATCCCAAAACCATTTTGAGAACGTCCCACTTTCGCCTCCCTATCCATACCCTCCACCCACCCATCCTTATCCCCCTCCACCTTACCCTTACCCCTACCTCCAATACCCGTATCCTACTCCCGATCCCCCGGTTTAGGTACTTTCGCCTCGCCCCAAGCATTGAGGACAATGCTTATTTCTAAGCTTGGGGTGGGGTATTCCTTTTCTTTTTTATTTATCATGCATTTTAATTAGGTTGCATAGCATTTTAGTATAAATTGCATTAAAAAAAGATTTTATTTTCTTCTTTTTCATCTCTTATTTTTGCATGGCATCTAGCTTAGGGCATTAGCATTCATGCATTTTTGTTTTCTGTTTATTCTCACCTCTATTGGATGCTATGGAACAGATTCACAGTTATTGTATCATTATTGGTCCAGGATCTTGTTGCTATCTCACCCATCAAACCAGGACCACTAGCTGCAGTTTGGGATTTCATACTTGGGATCACATGTTGGTAGCTTAAAGGGGTAAGTGATCATGTCCAGGTAGTTTTCATGAAGAATTATGCATATAATACTAACGATTGTAGGATATACTATAGCAATGGATGTCTTAGCCTTGCGGTCACTACCGCTGAGAGGATCACACTTGATCATGTTTGAACCATTAGGATGAAGCACTGGTGCTTGTCCCCGAGTAGAATCGATATCCGGTCTCTTTACATCACCATATCTTTTTTCGATTTTCTTAGGATTTTAGAGAGTCTTTTAGTCCACATTTGGACATTTTTATCATTTTTGAAAAAAATCACAAGTTTAAAAAGGAGCTTACATTATATCTTTATGCTCTACACATGGTCATTTTCACACTTAGACCATTCGGATTATATTACTACCCTTTCGGTTCTACTTACACACTTTTGGGAACCAAATTTTGAGTCAAAGGGTTTTCTTGTTAAAATTTTTGATTGTTAATACATTACCTTCAAGTATGGTATATCAAATAAATAAATAAATAAATAAGAAAAAATGGCATGCAAATTGTCAGCTGCAACTATCTTAGATAGGTGGCCGGTTCAGTTATTGAACAAATTTTCCAACATCTTGGTCACTCGGCGTTTGATATTCATTTGTATAGGCCTGTTTTATTGTATATAGATCGAGCTATTTTTCGCAAATTTGTGATGTTAGGGAGACTGCGAGTCGGATACTACGGGAGGTTTGGGCCAACACTAAGTCAGCCGATTCCTACAACGGTGCCCGAGCGATTAAACCTAGTTACACATGAGAGAAACCAGCAGACGTGAGATCATAGTGTGCACTTAAAGAAGAGCTCCACCCGAGCCCATCCAGTTGCTTTCTTCCTACTACAGATGTTATTCATTGTATGCATGTTCCATTGAGGCTGCGACTGACCATCCCTCCTTACTCACCTAGAGGAGTTGTCCTGGCTGTGGTTTATGGTCCCATTGTCATCGGATGAAAAGTTGTGAGATAGCAACGAGATCAATTCTGACCATGTTGACTAACATTGAATAGGTTCCATGGCTTTATCTATTCTTTTTATTTTTAGGGTAGTTCGTCCCAAGTTCATTTTAGTCTTGTCTTAGTTAAGGACAATTAAGGTTCAAGCTTGGGGTGATTTAATAACTTCATTTTATTACTTCTTTCTGTAGTTTATTTTTAGTTTAAACCATCCCATTTTAGTTAATCATCATGCATATTTTCTCTTTTTGTTATTTTTCTCCTTTACCGGGTACTTTCCAGTCTTTTGAGCTTATTTGCAGGATTTATCGAAGACTTTTTGTTATTGGTGGCTTAGAAGGGTGCGGGACTTATAGAGGCTTGCTGTTTGCTTGTGGATTTGGAGTGGTGTGATTGGGATTGGTGCTTGCATTAAGAAGAAATCAATTTGGACCTAATTTGTTAGCAAGGATGATGATGAAGTGACGCAGAATCGAGCTACAAGAAAATTTAAGAAGTATTGGGTCAATCATTAGAAGGCTTTGGAATGGCACAAATAGGCTCTAAAGAGTTATGATTGTGAGTTGAAGTTGAAGAATTGAAGATTTGGCTAGAATGCATGATTAATGGCCCAAGTCTCACATTCAACATGACCCACGCGATCTGCGTGAATTGTTCTGAGATGATTCCGGGTTTGACTTGTTGACTCTATTTGTGGAAGTTTGGTGGGTGGCTTTTGTCACCTTTTTGAATCCAAAAATCAGCTCCCTTTTGCTGGAGATTGGAGCCATTTTTGGGAGGGATCACTTGAAGAACATACACCATATTCTCTCTCAAAAAGCCTTGGAAGATTTAAAGAAATTTTGGAAGAATAGTGTAATTTCCTTCCATATTGCGTCTAAGATAATGTTTGGTACCACTAAACTATATTGTTTTTTCTTTTACTTTGGCCATGCTTGGCTAAACTTTCATTTGGTTGATTAGGGTTTAACCCTTGGTTGATTATTTGCTTTGAAGACTTATCATTATATTGTGTTTAAAGTTTATGAAAATGTTTTCTAGTTAATCATCTTATTGTGTTTATTTATCTTTGATCATGAGCTTGGATGAATGAGTGCTTGTTTTTGTTGACTAATTTCTTGGTTAAGTAATGGACCTTCAAATTAGTAAGCAACAAATGGTTTATATGTTTGTTTTCATTTCATTTAGACCATGGAAATGTTTCCTACATAATGATAATGTAAACATTTGATTATCTTTTGGACTTGGTAACTCTTACAACTTAAAGCTAATTGATTCTCACAAGATTTTATGCTTCATTGATTTTGTGACTTTAATTAAGGAAATGTGTTAAGAGCTCCTCTAAAATTTTAATTTCTAAGAAGAGTTGAGGCAATTTGTGCTTATGAATTGCTATAGCCAAGTGAAACCAATTCACAAGTGTTATTCATTAAGTCTAATGATAAGTCAATTATATCATCCATGAGGTGTACCCCAAAATCAACCAATTCCACTTCTTTGAATTTAATCCAATCTTTTACTTGTTTACTTGTCATATTTTCATTATAGCTAGTTTTAATTTTGTCAAACAATCAAAAGAACTAAACACCCCCCCCCCCTTTTTACTTTTAAATTTATTTTGCAAGTATTTTACAAAGAGATTTACATAGAGATTTAAATTGAACCAATCTCCATGGATATGATCCGTTTACCACTATACACTATTTTAGTGTAAAAGATTTAGGGTTATTAATTTTGTTGTTCTCGACAACCACCAACTACAGGCTACGAGTGTACACTCAATAGGTGCCAAACGAAGTGTCTCACAAGATCCTTAACTGAATTTAAGCGAATAAACATGTAAGTTGTATTCCAGGCCCAATAAACATGTAAGAGGACAACTAATGGCCCACTAAACATGTAAACTATATTACAGGACCAATAAGCATATAAGGTATATTCCAGGCTTAATAAACATGTAAGAGGACAAATAAGGCCCATTAAACATGTAAATTTTATTTCAGGCCCAATAAGCATATAAGGTATATTCCAAACCCAATAAACATGTAAGAGGACAACTAAAACCCACTAAACATGTAGATTATATTTTAGGCCCAATAAAAAGTGTAAACGATGTAATTGATCTGTGGGTTGTTACATTGGTTGTTAAGTTTAGTTGTATACCAAATGACATAAAAGGCCCACTTTTTGTAAAAAGACATTTTTGGTTCTTAAACCAAAAACTTACAATTAATGCACATTTGTGGTAAAATATACACTTTAGGTCCTCTAAGACCGAAATTTACATTTTTGGGCTTGATTCGTGTGAAATAACATTTTTGACCCCACCTTTTTCAAAATAACACTTTTGGCCTTAATTTTATGAAAATTAACATTCTCGACCCAATTGTGAATAATTTATCTTTTTGACCCAAGATTTAATAAAATTTCATTTTTAGCACTTTTTAACCGAAAATTTACATTTTTGGCTCAAATTCGTTTAACATGACACTTGAGTCCACAAAAGCCCTAAAATTTACAATTTTAGCCCAAAACCGTGAAAGCCCAATATGAGTCCCATTTGTGAAAGTTTACACTTTAGCCCTTACAAAATCATAAATACCATAAAGATCCATAGTCATTCAAATAAATCTTTTTAAAAACCGTGAGTTATGCATAATAACTTCACTTTTTGGATCTTTTGTCATTTTTAGCCCTCTTATGTAATTTTCCCTAGTTTTAAACATCCTTGTAATGTTTTAAGCCTTTTCTTTGCCTAATAAGTTGTCTTAAATGTTATGTGCCACAAAAATCATCATGTTTTAGTATATTTTCGAGTTCATGAAGTTTATAACACATAATCACACTTATATCATGAACAACACACAAAATCATGCATATACACATAGATCTACACAAAATAACTTGTATTCTCCCCCATAACATAGTAAAAACCAAAAATAGGGGGTATGAACTCACATTGGTTTGATGATTTCGGTTTTGGAAGGAGATTGTAACATCCCAAATTTCAAGTCCAAAAATTTCAATTTTTAATATAATGGCTTGGAAAACATTTAACATGGAACATCATTAAGTCATATCTTTTGCAACCATAATCTCGTGTCTGAAAATAATATCATAAAAGTAGTAACATTATCAGAGTACAATCTCAAGAAATCTCGTAATGCAGAAATCCAATGTGTGTGTATGATGTGCAGCTACCGCGCCGACTCCTTCCCCTTCGCTGAAGAGGTACCGGAAACAAAACTAAAAACTGTAAGCACAAAGCTTAGTGAGTTCCCCCCATAGTTACCACATACCATACAATCACATAGCATACATACTGTCGGGCAATTTTGGGGTGCCCGACCTACCCGATACGGCCATTCTGGGGTGCCGACTTACCCGTGTCAAGCCATTCTGGGGTGCGGACCTACCCGTTTCAGGCCGTTCTGGGGTGCTGACCTACCCGTCGGTCCTAACAACCGAACCTCGATGACTATTCCCCTCCTACTACCACTATCACATATAACATATCATGCCAGCATATAAACATATCAGGTAGTAGCAAACCTAGATGAATATCACAAAGACAATCATCTAACATACAACTCCTACTAGTGGGCCGACATTGTGGTCGTAGACCCACCACTACTGGATGGTAACTCACCTTGTATGAATGAATGCTGTCAATCTGAGTGAGAAGTCTCTGTCTGCTGCTCCGACGATTCTCCGGCTATAATTCCCATAAAGACACTTAGTTAGAAGCTGATAACTACTCTTAAGGTAAAATGACTATTTTACCCTTTGGCCAAAGTCAAATCCTGGTCAAAGTCAACTTCCAATTGACCTGACTTGCCGAGTTGGGCCGCCAACTCGCCGAGTCCCTATTCCTTCATTTGACCCCCTCCCGACTCCACCCGACGAGTTTAGCTAAGACTCGACGAGTTCTCTTTCTATAATATCATCAAATGAACCTTCATCCGACTCGCTGAGTTGTATGAACAACTCGTCGAGTCCATCTTCAAAGGGTTGGGAGATTGCCTTGGACTCGCCGAGTCTGTTCATACACCCGTCGAGTCCGATGATTCCCAGGTCTAATGCTAAGTCTAATATGTTGAGTCACTCCCCTGGACCCTTCCAGTACCCTTCTAATACTCAACTGGGTTCCTTGAACCTCAACAAACGGGGGACTCAAGCCCTGGACTCGCCGAGTTCCAAGAACAACTCGACGAGTCGGCACTATCCAAGTCTTATATCTTGATTTCTGATGTACAACACTCATCCAAAAGACAGATCTGGGATTCTAAGATCAATCTAGCACCTAAATTTATGAACTTTACGTGTATGCATGGGAGTATAAGCTTAATGGACCCAAAAAATGAGGTCTAAAGGTGCATGTGGCTCTCAAAGGCTACAAAGTTGGCCACTTTAGACCATGTAGCCCCCCTAAGGACCATGGATTTGGAATCTTAACCCCCAAACATGCTTGCACTCATGATTGGTCACTAAAAAAATGGTTCCTAAAATCCCTAATTCACTCCAAAAAGGGATCTAGAACATGAGTGAACAAGGTATAAGCTTTATACCTCTAAGGAAATGTAGATGTTACACAAACTCGAAATCTCCTGGTTTCCTCTTGGCTTCTCAAAACGATTAGGGTTTCAGTATGAGGTGTTATGGGAGCATAAGGGACGATGGAAGCTGTATTAAGACGTTTAAATAAGGTGCAATCCCTTGGATTTATGGTATTGTCCAAACAGCGCCTACTCGTCGAGTTGGTTTGCCGACTCGTCGAGTAGGTCACCCGTGTCTAAAGTCGATTCTACTCGACGAGTTGGACCTTCAACTCGTCGAGTCCCAAGCCAAGATGTTATAATTACTTGAATGAAAATACGTACCAGGAACCAGGTGCTACAGAGATTTGGAAAAGTTTTTGGCCTGGCTCAATTCTTTGAGGAGATCTTCCAATTCTAGGAAAGTCTAACATCATGATCATGAAAACATGTGTTCATGAGGATTGATCTTTCATAAAATGAAATAAATCACTTTGAGTTTACATGATCTTACCTAAGTATGAAGCTTGGAGAGATCTTCTTGTATACACCCAAACTCTTGAAAATTTGGAGGTGAAGAGGAGAGAAAGTTTAGATGGTCTTTGAGAGGAAATCTTGGAGTGTTAGTAATTGAATGTAAAGGGATGAGTGGGGATCCTTATGGCCAAGAGGTAGAGAGAGGAAGGGGAGAAGAGGAGTATGTGTAGGGTTTGACCCTAGTGATGTGAAGTTTATGGAGATACTAGGCGAATCCCCGCGCGTTGCACGATTATTTAATTATTTAATTAAATTAATAACTTTTAACAAACTTTAATTTATTATTTATATATGTTAAACCAATGTTAGTAGAAAAATAAAATATATAGTTACCCTGTTCGTTTTATGAACAACCATGGTTGTATGTCATTGGTTATTTCTACTATAAGTTGATAATTTTATAAACCGTTTTAAGCTATGTAAATTTTATATCAAACGTATTAAGTTGTGTAGCTTGTATAAAAATGCATGCTAATATCTAATATAACGAATAACAAATAGTATGGAAAAAAAACTAAAACTTTTAATTATATTTAACCTCTACAACATCTACTATAAGATTTATATCAACAAACTTATTAAACCCTTATAAATCATACAAAAATATATAGAGATCAACATACATTAGGTATACATAAACATTATTATCCCCTAAAACAAATCGTGTTGTAAAAACCATTGATGCGATAAAACTCATTTTCTCGACACTTCATATTTAAAATCACAAATCTCTTCAAACACATGATTTTTTCTATCACAACCTACTTGTATACTACTAATATAGTTATAATGTGTATAGATAAGAGGAAAATAAAAAGACATTATATATTAATAACCATATGTTAAAATCTCTTGAATGTGTAAATATTTAAATAATAACATGCATAAGTCTAATCTTTATATACAATTATAAAAGCTCAAAATAGTAATAAAAATATGCTATAAATGTGATGTTATATATATATATATATATATATATATATATATATATATATATATATATATATATATATATACACACACATAAACATTTTAGTCATCAATGACTTAGATAACCCATCTCCACGAAGTCTTTCTTACCTATTTTGCTTCTTGTCTTGATCTTTTTGGAAAAGAGAAAGAAATCCATCTTATCTTATTTTCCAAACATAATGAAATAGTATTCAGTTATTGTGCTTGGATTTGTTCATTATCGGTTAGTTGTCATATAATGAAGAAAATCATCTTTCGCTTACTTTTTTTTTCATATATAAGACAATATTACCTGTAAAAGAAAAATCATGTTAAAACAATAAAACAAATCTATGTTTTTGTTTGAAAGAAGAGCATGCATAATATAAAAATAGACCTTGAAAACAAATTTGTTATCTTCAAATAAATCATTTTGTTTGAAGCTTCCAATCTACCATATAATCACCCAAAAAATTATAAATCCTACCAAAATAATCTACCAATGTGAACTATATATATACCAAGATTAATCAATTAGTGTCATAAGTACCATTAAGTATAAAACTCTTAAATGGTAATTAAAAATCATTATTACAAAGAAATATGAAAAGATATAAGTTTCAAATCAATGTAGTGCTTAGAAAAATGCATCCATTATAAGATACATATATATATATATATATATATATATATATATATATATATATATATATATATATATGATATATGATATGATGTTGGATTTTGCATGTTTACATGGTGGATTACTTTGAGGTGGCATGTATTAGTTAGCTAATCTTTTTTTTTTTTTTTTTTTTTTTTTTTTTTTTTTTTTTAACTGAGAATTTGAGGAGTAGAAAGAGATGAAATTAAATGTTGGGCTTAGTTTTGGTTATACTCGAAATTACAAGGCCCATTATAAAAGTTTTCAGTCCATTGGGCCCATATGTGGGTTTACGGCCCAAAAATGATAAAGAAATGACTTTACAACCCAATAATATTTAAGAAAGTTGTTTACAGCCCAATAAGGCCCATGAAAACAATGTGAGACATTTTAGGTCTAATAAGGCCCATAAAAAGTCTTATGACCCAAAATGTTATACTTTAATGAATGTATGTCTAATTAGGGCCCATGTAAGGATTCTTGGCCCAAAATAACCAAATTGAGAGTTTACTGGCCCATTAGGCCCAATAAAAGGATCCTGATCCATTCTGAGTTTAAACCGGGATATTAGGGTTTCAAACTCATAGTAGAGTATTGAGATGTATTGAATTAGGTTTTAGACTTCACGAGTGAGTTCCGATTTAACTAGTTGTTTTTGGAATGATCATTTATACAAAAACTTCAACTTATGTTACAAGTTACCTTGGAGTTGATTAAATGAATACATAATTTTCTAGCCAAAAATACTAGTTGTGACATGATGACTTTTAAAACCCTATGGCACATGAGTGGGTCAAACTAACCAATAAACCCACACTTTGAACCATCATGTCGACAACACTCAAATCTTCAATCATTATTCAAGTTAGTCTAGGATACAATCTCTCTTGCTGGGTTTCCACAAGAGCAAATCATCATTTGGAACTTAAGGTTTTTGTGTTTGAGGATTGAAAAAAAAAAAAAAAAAATGCAAAAAAAGAGAGAGATGAAATATACCATTTAATGGATATATTCAAGTACATTGATATAAGAAGACCTACATACCAAAGGGCTTCTAGCCCAGCGGTACCCGGTGTTGCCCTCCCTCCTTGAGGTTGAGGGTTCAAGTCCCATCGTGGACATAGGTGGATTTAAGGTGTAATTTAAGAGTAAGTTAGATTTGCCGTTTAACAAAAAAAAACCCTACATGAAAAGACAATTTTGACTTCGCATGGAAGCACGTGTAAGTAACTAGCCAACATAAATTAACAAGGTGAGAGGAAAGGATCTAGTGATGCAAATGGCACAATGTTTCAAACTATCAAGGACTAACCATGCTCAAAATTATTCATAAGGACTTGAGGTGGTATTTTTTAACAACTATAAGGGCCATTTGTGTAATTTTCTCTTTTCTCATTAAAGAAAAGGGATATAACTTAAGGTACAACCGTTAATGCACAAGATACCATGCTTTGATGCAAATCTAACAGAAACAGAGGCCTAAAGCTATTTAAACAACGTTGGTCATCGCCACCTCCTCCGCTGCCTGAAACCCGAAAATGACGACCGACATGGGTCCTCCGCCTCCCCGTAACCCTACCCCCACCACCAACTCCGGTCAACCTCCATCGAAAGAGAAACCCACCAAAACAGTAGACGGCGTGAAGAAGACTCCTATGGGCCCTCCGCCTTCAATTCAACCTATTCCCCCAAATATCGAACCAGAGGAATCCGTACAACCTACAGAACCACCGCTTCCTGAGGATGATGCCGCCGCTGCACCTCCCAATTCCGCGACCGGTGAAGTGGATAATTCACCAGAGACTAAGAAGAAAGAGCAGAAATCATCAAGCAATGTCGGTGGTGGAGTAGCGGTTCCTTATACCATTCCTCCATGGAGTGAACCTCCCTGCCACAATTTCTTCCTTGAAGTGCTTAAAGATGGCTCTATAATCGATCAGTTTGATGTGTAAGTATCCTAGATGGCTCTATCATTGGCTCAATTCGAAGCGTAAGCTGTTCACAACGTTTTGGATTAACAACTTGTAGCCATTTTCAGCATAATAAACCTAATCGCAATAGCTTGCAAGCCAGTTCATATTGAGAAACTATAGCTTTACTGAGAATGTAACAGCTGTTGTTCTATCTCATTTTTATGGCTTAATCAGTGGAACAGTGGCTTCGCATTATGGATCAGATTCATTCTCAAGATCTGTGTGCACATGTGTTTTAGTTGCATCAAAATGCTTGCTCTGTGTTTGATTTTGATCTTGCTGAGTTATACCTGTTTGTTATTGACTAGGTATGAGAAGGGAGCTTACATGTTCGGGAGAGTAGATCTTTGTGATTTTATCCTTGAGCATCCAACCATATCTCGATTTCATGCTGGTGAGCATCAGTTTTTATCTTCCCTGATACAACAGATCCATTCTCCCTGCACCCTTTTGACCCTATTTTTGTTCTTTTCAATCCTCGATTAAGAAATCAAATCGTTATGATCTTGATAATATCAACTTAATCACATACTTCCTTCTATGCTAGTTCTCCAGTTCAACAAATCTGGTGGAGCTTTCATCTATGATCTTAGTAGTACACATGGAACATTCATAAACAAGAACCAGGTACTTAAACTTCCATATCAAGTTTTCAACTTCATACCTCAATACAACCAACTATTGTAGATTGTATGATGTGCATTCTAATCTTTATATGTTAATATTGTTAATTTGTTATCCCTTTTCACTAATTAGGTGAAGAAAAAGGTGTATGTGGAGCTCCATGTTGGTGATGTTCTTCGATTTGGCCAGTAAGTTCTTGCATTTTTATGCTATTCCTTTATCATTTTGTGTCACTTGTTTGGATTCATTACTCATTACATATTCTTTCCCTTTTTTTTCTTCTTTGGATACAGTTCAACTCGGTTGTACATATTTCAAGGACCAACTGACTTAATGCCTCCAGTAAGACCCTTCAACTATCTCATTCACTTGAAGCATATTTTCATTTCATTGCATTCTTCTTATAGAAGTTCATTAACTGTTTCTTGTTTATTCTAAAAGGAAAAAGACTTACAAAGTGTTAAACATCTTAAAATTCGACAAGAGAAACGTGACATGGAAGCTTCACTTCTAAGAGCAAAAAGAGAAGCAGCACTTGCAGATGGTATTTCATGGGGCATGGATGAAGATGCAATTGAAGAAAATGAGGTTTTTATTATTTTGAATTAAAAACACATGTGGATTTGTCTCAAAATATCATTATAACTAAAATGGAAAGTGTATTTAAGGATGATCTTGAAGAAATAACATGGCAAACATTCAAGGGACAACTTACAGAGAAACAAGAGAAAACCCGTGAGAAAGTTTTGAAGAGGCTTGAAAAGGCAAGTATACTTTTTTTTTACTAACATTTAAATTACCAAAACTACCCTTTTGTTTTCTTTAACTAAACTTCATGAATGGAATCCAGATTGCTAATATGAAAAAAGAAATAGATGCAATACGTGCAAAGGACATTGCACAAGGTGGTTTAACACAAGGGCAACAAACTCAAATTGCTCGTAATGAACAGAGAATGTCTCAGGTATGATGGATTAATAATTTAATACTATATATTAATATTATTCATTTTTTTAATGAAATTGCTTAGGTGGCAGAAGAGCTTGAAAATTTGGAGGAAACTCTGAATGAAAGTATCCGTGAAAGTATGGGTGCACGTGTTGGTAGGGTCCATGGTAAGAAAAAAGGAGCACCTGAAGATGATGAAGATGAATACATGAGGTATTTTTTATTTTATTCATGATTTACATTTTTTTTTTCCATTTTTACCCCTGAGTTGATTAAATGAGAATAACGTGATGTGGCAGTGATGAAGATGACTTCTATGATCGAACAAGAAAGAAACCATCAAAACAAAAAGGTGCAGAAGGTCAAGCAATTGAAACAGCAGATTCTCTTTTAGACAAAAAAGATGCAATCGATAAACAAATTGAAGAGAAGAAAAAATCAATTCTTGATGAGAAAAATAGATTGATTCTTGAGAATGATGAGGTGGCAGAAACTGGTGATGAGCTGGATGCATTCATGTCTGGACTCTCCTCTCAATTAGGTTTGTAGAGTTCTTTTGTTGGCTTTGAATCTTTTTGATTTGAACTGTGTTTGATATTTGTTGGACTAAGACTCCGACTGATGTCAGCTTTTTTGTCCCATCCAAAAAGGTGGGACAGGCACTGACAAGACAAGACAAGACTGTGTTTGACATGCATAAGACTGGTGCCGACACTGTTACGAAATTCAATTTTTTTAAAAATGTGGGACAGGAGTATCGGCTTTGATCTTACGTTTGTGAAAAAAGACGTTAATGCCCTTATCCTCATCATTGAAAATAGGCCTAGAAAGCTTGTCCAGTCCCATCATGAAGGGGGGCATTTTAGCAATTTCAGTTTTTAAAAAAATATGGGACATGAACATCGCCTACGATCTTATGTTTCTGGAAAAAGATGTTAATGCCCCTATCCTCATTGAAAATAGGTGTAGAAAGCTTGTCTAGTCCCATCACGAAGGGGGGTATTTTAGTAATTTCAAGCTTTAAAAAAATATGGGACATGAACTTTGCCTACGATCTTACGTTTGTGGGAAAAGACGTTAATGCCCCTATCCTCGTCTTAGAAAATAGGCCTAGAAAGCTTTATCTAGTCCCATCATGACAAGGGTATTTTAGTAATTTCAATTTAAAAAAAAATATGGGACATGAACTTCGCCTCCAATCTTTCGTTTGTGAAAAAAGACGTTAATGCCTCTATCCCCATCATTGAAAATAGGCGTGTAGAAAAGCTTGTCCAGTTGTCCCATCATGACGAGGGTATTTTAGTAATTTAACTAATTCTCTTTTGTCTTATCGTATAGTCCATGATAAAACAAACTCACTCCAGAAAGAACTCGACGCGTTACAATCAGAACTAGAACGAATTGTATACCTGTTAAAAATAGCGGACCCCACCGGGGAAGCTTCTAGAAGAAGACAATCTGTTGGACATGAAGAAGAAAAACAAAACATTTCAAAACCACAAGTTGCAACGACGAAAGTAGAAGTAAAAACACAAAAACAAAATTCATCTTCTGCTGATGTCACCACAAAACCAAAACAAGTAACCGCTGATGTAACCACAAAAGATCCTACACAAGTCAAAGAAGAAGTCAAAGCTAGTGTATATACTGTTCATAAGCCACAATGGCTCGGGGCTGTAGAGAAAAAAGAAACGAAAAAGGTCGCTGACGTGGCGGTTGTGGTGGAATCGGAATTGGAATCGGATGAGTTTGTTGACTATAAAGACAGAAAGGAGGTGTTGGGGCAGAAAGAGGAGGACACGGGACTTGAAAATGCCGCACCTGGTTTGATTATACGAAAGAGGAAACAAGTTGCAGTTCAAAAATCGGAATGTGATTCCAATTCCGATTCCGGAGTAGACATTGCGGCGGAAGACGCTGTGGCGTTGTTGTTGAAGCACACGAGAGGGATTCAAGCAACGGATGATGAAGAAGAGGCGGTGAAGAAAAAGGGGAAAAAGAAAAAGGTGATTGGTCCTGAGAAGCCTTCGTTTTTGAATAGTGAAGGTGATTATGAATCTTGGGTGCCTCCAGAAGGTAAATAAATAAATAAATAAATAAATTTGGTTTAATTTGGTTTAAGTTTGTGATGTTTGATGTTTGTGTTTGTGTCTCAGGTCAATCGGGGGATGGGAGGACGTCGTTGAATGATCGATTGGGATACTGATTATGAATGGTAATTTGTGGTGTCGTATAAGGGTAAAAATGTCATTTTATATGTGAGGTTAACGGATGAAGTTAGATAGAGAAGAAAAGTGTTGCAAAATTATATTTAAGGGTGAAATTTTAAGTTAGAAACCCAATGCGTAATTTTCGTATAAGCATAGGGACTAAAGTGTAGTTTTTATGTCTTGTTTCTCATTATAAATCAAAATTTTTACTATAATATAATGTCGTAAATTAACAATTTAGTTTTAGTTTAAAAAAATATATTTGTCCCATGGTTTTTTTCTTCACCAATTTGGCATTTATTACTTAAGGGAGTTGATATATCCACTTAGTTTTTTTCTGCATCCACTTAAAAAAAAAATTGTAATTTTCGTTTTATGCCCTTTTGAAATTTACCTTTATTAAAATCCAGTAAATTTATTTCAACTTTGAAATTGATTTTTTCCTAGATTTTGATATTACACATTATATTTGGAAACCTACTCCTTGTTCGATTTGTTTTATTTTTTCATTTTACTTTTATTCTTTTGTTTTATTTTTTCATTTTATTTACATTCTTTTGTTTTATTCTAATTTGGTATTATTTATATATATTTAAAATAAAATATATACAAATATCAGAATTAAAGTAAATAAAAAGTAAAGTAAAAAGACAACCAAAAAAAGGATGTAATTGGCCGATTGGGAAAACAAAATGGGTTTACAAAAGTATATAAAGGTTAAAACTAAAAACCGAGACAAAAATCAAGTTAATTAGCAAATAAATCACAATTAGAGGGTTTCAATAACCGGTGGTTTTCAAAGGGCATAAAAGGAAAACATAATTTTTTTAAGTGGATAGATAAAAAATGTTAAGCCAAAATATCAGCTCCCTTTACTAAATAGACTTAATGAGTGGAGGATTTAATTTACTTGATCCCTAAAAATGTGCTTAATGGGTTAATGTGAGAAGATTGTGCATTTATCCACGGATAGCTTCTTTTTACGTGTTATGGTATGCACTTATGTATGTATTAACGAACGGGTATTTAATTGTTCCCACTTAAAGGCCATAGAGTGTTCTAACAATGAAAGAGTGTTTTAGGGAATAGTTTTAGCTTCTTAAATGTAGTTTTATTTAAAAATAAACGAGTTTTAATTTTATAATTTAACATGCGTCTTTTTTGAAGATGAGCAAAGTCTCTTTAGAAGATGATTGAAAGTTTATTAGGAGGGTTTAGATCATTTTTAAGTAAGACACTATTGAAAATTTAAGTTGCCAACAACTCCAAAAATGTAATAATTTTTGTGATTTTGTTTTTCCAAAAGCTATATAAGGTTTAACATGTTATACTGTTAAGACGCTGTTGTGGATGTTTTAAACAAATAAATTATCGCTATTTGGTTGCACTAAATTATCAATGAGTTGAATCCTCATTGACATAACCTATTGGTCAATGTCTCTTTGCGTAAGACACACACTAGTCATTAAACACAAAATATAAAAATAATGGGTTTTGATTATTAAATAAAACTAAAATAACAATGAAATAACATAAATAATATTCAATAATAAAAAACGAATTCAGTTATGCTACGACTTTCTTAATTATGCAATCAATACAAACCTGATTATTTAAAATGTGTTCTATCTAAGCTGATATTGAAAACTATTAATTTGTACAATAACTGCACTCAATCTTCAAAATTCTTCCTAGTTCTCAAGGTAATCACGTTCACATTATGCTTTTCACCTTCCTCATTTTCTGGTTCACTCTGGTCTTCATAATTCTTCTACTTCTCAAGGTAATCACGTTCACATTATGCTTCGGGTTATTTTCGGTTTGCTCCGGTAGTTTACCTTGAGATCCCAATCGACTCATAGAAGTGGCAAGTTGAGATACCTGCTGTTCCAGATTTTTGATGCTTGATTTGGTTTCGTTTTGGAATGGGTGAGTGATGGTGGCTAGGATTTTAACGATATCTTCTAAAGCTAAGCGATAGTTGCCATATTGCTGATTCGAAGGCTTTTGCTGAAAACTCTGATGTTGAAAATTCTGTTGGTGCTGATTCTAAAAATTCTGCTACTGAAATCCAGAAGAGTGTTGAAATTGCTGTTTATATTGAAAATTATTGTTCTGCTAAAATTTTAGAGGTTGATTAAAAATTTTCTGCTAGTAACCTCCAATAACTTTTAATAGAGCAACATCTTATACTAGAGGACATATGTGAGTGGAATGTTCAGTTTTCAGGTAGATTCCACATGACTTTTTTGTAGACACAACTCCTCTTTTTTATTTATTTATTTTATATATATATATATATATATATATATATATATATATATATATATATATATATATATATATATATATATATATATATATTATTTTTGTTGTTGTTGTTGTCGGCAGCAAAATGCTTTCGTTAATTAAAAAATATAGGCTTCTAGATGATGTGAACTAACTTAGGGGTGAGCATTTGGACCAGACCGGACCGAACCTGGCCAACTATTGGACCCGAACGGTTTCAAAAAATATTGTGGATCGTGGACTGGACCAGACGAGGCTTATCAGGTCTAGATCTAGGTCAAGGTTTTCTCGTTCTTGGATTGGTACAACTTTACAAACATACAATACAACTTGTTAAAACGAGTTTTTGAGTTGATACAACTCGTTAAAACAAATATGTTTTGGGTTTGATACATTACAATTCATTAAAATGAATACATTTTTTCGGTTTAATACGTTAAAATGAATATGTGTTTGACTTTATCATATTTCATGCATAACTAGCTAACTTTATATATAATATTCTAATTTGCAAAATTAATTTTCCAAATAAAAGCAACTAACATTTAAATCAAAGTTAAGATTCTTAACACAAACATACAAAAGTAATTATCACAACATCAAAAATCATAGTTTAAACTTTAAAATCAATGCAACTAACAAACGTTATAATCTAATCTTCCATTGACATCTTCCTCATATCTTTGTCATCCAAATCTAGCATATTTAAAGCTTGTGTTATCTCTCCATAAACAAAAAATGAAAATATTGTTAGTATTTAATAAAAAATAATACAGTCTAAAAATAACTGAAATATTTCAACTTTTATATTCCAACTTTAAAGGATTGTAATTTATTGAAATATAACACCAAAAATGACAAAAGTATAGTCTAAACTCATT
Source organism: Lactuca saligna (assembly GCF_052625555.1). Classification (NCBI taxonomy): domain Eukaryota; kingdom Viridiplantae; phylum Streptophyta; class Magnoliopsida; order Asterales; family Asteraceae; genus Lactuca; species Lactuca saligna. The sequence continues at coordinate 107,465,483 of NC_136419.1, forward strand.
TACAAACTCTAAATTACACGTTGGAAAAAACCACATGTCAGTCCGATTTACAATGAGTGCAATATGCTTGTTTAAAGATTTTCACATAATATAAAAGTTTTAAAAAATAGTTGAAATATTTTAGCTTTGAAAACCCAACTTTGAAGGATTGTAATTCAATGAATACAACACCATAAACGACAAAATTATAGACTACACTCATCTTCAAACTCTAAATCACATGCTGAAAAACACCGCATACCAATCCGACTTAAAACGAATGATATATGCTTGTTTAATGATTTTCACATAATACAAAAGTTTCAAATAATAGCTGAAAAACTAAAATATTTCAGCTTTGATATCCCAACTTTGAAGGATTGTAATTCATTGAATATAACACAAAAAACGATAAAATTATAGTATAAATTCATCTACAAACTCTAAATTACACGTTGGAAAAAACTGCATGCCAATAAAACTTAAAGCGAATGAGAATATTTGTTTAACGAAAAAAATATTTTTTAAATCAGGTCCGAAACTGGTTTTTACCCAGAACCAGATGGACCAAATCGGTAAAAAAATCGAACTAGTTTGATGAAATCCTAGAACCGAGAGCCGGATCAGGGGTCCAAAAAATGTCCAGGTCCGGTCCACAGGTCCAAATGCTCACCCTAAACTAACTTCTTTGACACCCCTTGGCTGGTCATCATACCACTCTTCTTCATTACCAGAATGTTTCAAATCAATAGCAAGTTTTCATATCAGCTCCTGGATTTTGGTTGGTGTGTTAAACTGTTGCCGCGCACGATTTAAGCAAATAATATTTTCACTGCTTGGTTGCACTAAATGATAACACGAGGAAGCATGGTCGAATCCTTAAGGACACAATGTAATGGTCAATGCTTTTTGCGTATGGCACATACTAGTCATTAAAACATAAGATAATAAAAATGAGTTTTTGATTATTAACTAAAAACTAAAATTGCAGTGAAGTAAATTAAATGAAATCAGTAATAAAAACGAATTCAGTTCTGCTGCGATTTTCTAGTCATGCAATCAGCCCAAATTTGATTATTCAAAATGTGTTCTATCTAAGCTGGTACAGAGAAAAACTAACAAGCTATAGTATAATATCTTTTACCTAAGTTAAATTAACCAAAATAAGCTCTTCAGTTAACCCTAAGTTTTTACTCTCTAATTAAACAAGCTCTTAATTAAGATCATAAAAGTTGCATTAAGTTTTGTGTAAAATATCTAGCAATACTCAATACTTATCACAAGCTCAGAAGCATAAAGTTCTGAAAAGCATACTTATCAAAAACTTTGAAGGATTGTAATTCATTGAATATAACACAAAAACGACAAAATTATAGTATAAATTCATCTACAAACTCTAACTTACACGTTGGAAAAAATTGTATGCCAATAAAACTTAAAGCGAATGAGATATGTTTGTTTACATAATTTTTTTTTAAATCGGATCCGAAACTAGTTTTTACCCAGAACCGGACGGACCAAATCGGTTAAAAAACCAAACTAGTTTGATGAAATCCTAGAATCGAAAACCGGATCAGGAGTCCAAAAAATGTCCAGGTCCGGTCCACAGGTCCAAATGCTCACCCCTAAACTAACTTCTTTGACACCCCTTGGCTAGTTATCATACCACTCTTCATTACCAGAATGTTTCAAATCAATAGTAAGTTTTCATATCAGCTCCTGGATTTTGGTTGATGTGTTAAACTGCTGCCGCACACGATTTAAGCAATTAATATTTTCACTACTTGGTTGCAGTAAATGATAACACGAGGAAGGAAGGTCGAATCCTTAAGGACACAATGTAATGGTCAATGCTTTTTGCGTAAGGCACATACTAGTCATTAAAACATAAGATAATAAAAATGAGTTTTTGATTATTAACTAAAAACTAAAATTGTAGTGATATAAATTAAATGAAATTAGTAATAAAAACGAATTCATTTCTTCTGTGATTTCCTAGTCATGCAATCAACCCAAATCTGATTATTCAAAATGCGTTCTATCTAAGCTGGTACAGAGAAAAACTAACAAGCTCTAGTATAATCTCTTTTACCTAGTTAAATTAACCAAAACAAGCTCTTCGGTTAACCCTAAGTTTTTACTATCTAATTAAACAAGCTCTTAATTAAGATCATAAAAGTTGCATTAAGTTTTGTGTAAAATTTCTAGCAATACCCAATACTTATCACAAGCTCAGAAGCATAAAGTTATGAAATTTTAGTTTATATCAGAGTTAAACCCCAACACAGAACCAATATGCTACTTGTTACTTATTACAAGTTGACAAGAACAGTTACTGATTCTATTAACTGATTAACTAGAATGATTAAACCCAAGCTAGGTGATCAGACTTACAATAATTAAAAATCATTCATTAAGTTTAAAAATAAAACAACTAGATAGAAGCACACAATAAAAAACAAATATGATAACTCATCACTTGAAAAGTACGAGTCTATTGCAGAACTGAAAACTAGGGTTTTAGCCAGACATGGCTAAAAACGAGTCTAAAATGTCACACCCCAAAACCGGAACGGCGGAAAACGTTCGGGGGTGGAGGACGTCATGTAAAGTATCATAACAATGCAAAGTAGTAAACAAGAAACAACATCATCCATTGCATTAATAGTAAAGTTATAATACATGTGTGTTCTTTGTAATGTATTAGACACCAAAATGAATGATCAAAATAAATGACGAGTCTTGACTATACTCCGTCTTCTCAAAACCTGCCATCGGTACCTGTCTAGTGATGACCTGAGAATACAAGTTATTTTGAAAGCGTAGATCAACATTTAAGCTGGTGAGTTCATAAGTATTTATGTTAAGAGAATGCTTCTTGTTTCTTTGAATAGATGAATGTTTCCCAGAAAATCATATATTTTCTGTAGTACATGAAAAAGTAGTTTTGTTTGTATAAACTTGATCTGCCTGTAATTCAATGTTCTGTAATTGTACTTATGCTTGACTAATTATACACTAACGTATTGGTAATATCTTTTATATGAGTTATTATAACCATATTGACTAGATGGCCTGACCCAATGCTATGAATGCATTGAAAACTGTTGATAACAATTGTCACTCGTAGGCGTGTATGCCTGACTGTAGCTAGCAGCCTGAGTGTGGGATTGTCAATCCCAATATAGATCTACACACACATTGTTTCGATCCCCTACTGGAGATTCTGGTTATAATATCAGGACTTAACTATATTGTTTAAAATAAAGTAAACAACCTGTACCAAATGTCTCATAAAAAGTATATAAACGTTACATGTATTATAGTTATGAAAACCCAGTCATTCTGAAATGAATGATTGATAGTATGTTATTTACTAGTATTCTTAACTTGTTATTGAATAACTATGTACTTTAGTATACTTGAGTTGTGTAAAAATGTTCTATGAACCATAAGTTATACCTATAATAATTTATATGTACGTCCTGAATTGTACTGGGTATGAATGTAAACACATTGCTCAGCTTGTACAAAGGGTCAAGTGAATGATGAAACTAAAACTTTTAAAAGATGTTTCGTAATACATTTTAAAGAGTTTTCAAATAAATAATAATAACTTGATGTCAGTTTTAAATTATAAGAAATCATTTATTTGAAACACAGTTGAAGTGTATGAAATCCTTTGTTTGAAACATAGTTATAAATCACATGTGATTGATTATATAACTAACATGTTTTCTACTTGTATCCCCCCCATAAAAGCATTTAAATTCATTTAAAATATAAGTTAAGGGGTATGAACTCACATGTAGTGAGTGGTTTGGATGGAAGTGTTAGACAAGGTGCTAGGTGTCAAGTGAAGACTTGAACACACACAATGATCCTATTTAACATATAAAGACATATATGTGTATCTAATTAGTGATTATAACCACAATTAAGCAAGTATAAACACCCTAAAACGTGGAAAACACTTTGGTTCAAGTGTTAGAGGGTCATAGTGTTGCATCAAAGGGGTGTAAGGCATTGCTTTAGAGTTCACGGCCCAAGGACCAACTCCCATGGAGTTTACGACCTAGGGTTTACGGCCATAAAACCATGGTAACTCCTACCATTTCGAAGTTTAAGGTCTATAGCTCAAGTATGAAGGGTTCTAGTCCAATATCCAAAGACCTAGGAAGTAATGGTGGCACATATGCAACACTTAATGGTGTTTACGACCCAAGGTTGCCTTGGCCGTAAACCCATGTGTTCTTGGGCATTCTTGGTGTTTTTCAATGGTTTAACAAGTAATCTAAGCATATAACTAGCTAATAGGAGTGTACTTACTTATAGGAATCTCATAAGAGTGTTTAAGGTCTAAGAATACTAGTGTGCGTTCTTAGTGTTTCGAAGAAAACTTGAAGATCTATGAAAAAGAGAAGATTTCATGGATGAAATCATGTATAACAACTAGATGAAGTGTTATAACAACAAATATAGAGAAGAAACACTTACATTTTGGAAGATTGGAAGGAAGATGTTCTGATACTTGAGAGAGAATTGTGGTTGTTCTTGAACTTGGAAGTGAGAAATGAGGAAGGAAAGGAGTAAACTCATGCCTTAAGCATGAGTTCACGACCATAAGGGAGTTTACGGCCCAAACTCCCCAAGTTTGGCCGTAAACACCATGTTAAGGTGTTTAATGTTTGATTGATACACCAAAAACTCTAGAAGGTACTTCCTCTTGTTCGTTCTTTTGAAGAATTAAGATTAAATCAACCAAACGGACTCTAAACCGAGCTAAAACTTAGCAGAAATGAATTAAACTTTTTATTGAAGTGCTTGACTGCAGGGTATGTACAAGTAGAAATTTCGGGTTGTCACATAAAATAGTAAAAAGAGAAATCAAAATACTAATTCTTATTAAAATAACTGAGAGTCACGATCCATAGTCTTCAGATCTTTAGAAATTGCTGAGATCGGAGAGAATTTGCCTCAGAAATCGTATTCTTTATCGTCTGGAGCTTCAGGAATCGACTAGGGTTCAAACTGATCGGAGGGGATGTATTTATATGCAAATTAGAGCTTCCGGAGCAAGAAATTGAAAACCACGATCACGTTTATCAGAAAATGCGATCGTATTTTTTTTATATGATCTCATTTTTCCGAAATTTTCCTCAGATTGATTTTTTTTGACCAACAAACACCTCGACCACTTTATGTGATCGCATTTTTGGAGAAATGCGATCGCGTTTTGATTTTTTTCAAACACAAAAGTTGTCCAAAATTTTGTCTAGTGTCTGGAAAATTTTGAATCTTGTCAATTGGAGCTATGAGTCATAAGAGATGGTCAAAATACTGGCAAGGGGTCAAAGCTGCCGCAAACATCCTTTAGGCTTTAGAATATAACAATCTATCTTAGTAAGATCAATTCTATCAAATTTTCTTGATCAAAATAGCTTCCAAGCTCCATTTAACTCCAATGCTATATCAGACACATCCAAAGCTACTCCCAAAGTACTACTCCACTCGAATTATCTGAAGACAACATAAAAACATGAGTAGTACGGGAATTCTAACGAATGACATGAGCTGGAAATTATTTAAACTAATGACATGTAAATTTATAATATATGATGCTAAATACTAATATAAAACTACCCTAAAAGATGCATAAAATGGCATCTATCATGGTGTCATATTGCCTAAAGATCCACCATTCGAAGAACTTATCAACCATCTTTCCATGGGTGTCAATCCTTCATAGAAATACTGATACAACTGATAATCACTGATTCCATGTTGTGGGCAACAAACAAGGAGCTTTTTGAAAGCGCTCCCAATATGTGTGTAAAGGCTCGCGTTTTCCTTGTTTAATTGCAAGGATCTCTCTGTGAAGGCTTGAAACTCATGCTTCTTGGAAATATTTCTTTAGGAATAGTTTTGCGAGCTCATTCTAGGTGGTTATGGAGCCAAATGGGAGATCATAGAGCCATACTTTTTCCAAGTATTGGACTAAAAATAGGAGTGCTATTAATTTTATCTAGTCTTTTGTAATAGTATGTGGCTTCATTTCAAAGCATACTACATGAAACTCCTTGAGAAATTTGTGTGTGTCTTCAATCTCAAGGCCTCAGAACATGTGAAAGAGGTAAATCAACCTAGATTTCAGCTTAAAAATTTAGGCATCGGGAAAGGTAATGCAAAGAGGTTGCTGAGTAACCTATTGGGTGGCCCACTCTTTGAGAGTTTTCTCTTCGGGTTATCCTTCACTCATGGCTGATTTTGGGGAGTTGGGTTCTGAGGGTTCGAGTGTTTTTAATTTTTCAGAGGGTGCTTGCGAGTATGTTTTAAATGGGCTTTAGGAAGGTAAAGATGGTGGTGCTTTTCGGAATGATGAAAAGGTGATTTTTGGTTCATTCTACAAGGGACTACCTTGTGGTTCAGTTTTCTCCGAGGCTAGAGAAGACGATGAAGCAAAGAAATATGTTGAAAGTTTTTACTGAGTTGCTTATTTTTTCAATTTTCTAGCAGTCCTCTCTATCTCTGGATCAAACTCTGCTGGTGTACCTGTACAAAAAGATATAGGAATAAACTATTAGCAGTAACGTGTCCCTGAAAACGATGCCAATTTGTTAAGACGTTGCTGCGAGCTTCTTAAATAAATATATTATCACTACTTAGTTGCACAAAAAGAATAATACAGGGAAGTAAGGTCAAATCCTCAGGGATACAACCTAAAGGCCAATGCCTCTTTGCTTACAACACACACTAGTCATTAAATAGAAAATGTAAAAGGGGGGGGGGGGGGGGGGTATGATTATTAAATAAAACTAAAATAGCAGTGAAATAAAGCAAATAAAATTTAATAATAAAAAATGAATTCAGTTCTACTACGAATTTCCTAATTATGAAATCAACACAAACCTGGTTATTTAAGATGCGTTCTATGTAAGATGGTACTGAAAACTACCAACAAGATCTAGTAAGTTCTCTTTTACCTAGTTAATTAACCAAAACAAGCTCTTTAGTTTATCCTAACTTTTTACTAACCTAATTATACAAGATCTTAATCAAGTTAGAAAAGCAACATTATGATATGTGTAAAATTCCCAGCAATATTCAATACTTCTCACAAACTCGGAAGCATAAAAATATGAAATTTCAGTTTATATCGGAATTAAATCCCAACATGGAATGGATCTGATACTTGTTACTTATTACTAGTTTATCAAAACAATTACAAATGTCAACAACTAATTAACTAGAATGAGTTAATCATAAATTAGGTGATTAGGTTAAAAAGAACTAAAATCAAACATTTATTAAGATCAAAACTTAAATATCTAGATATAATCATACAATAAAAACCAGATCTAATGATTGATTACATAAAAGTACTAATCTTGTAGAACTGAATCTAGGGTTTAGCCAGACGTGGCTAAACCCTGATATAGAACAATGAAAAGAGAAATCAAATGATTGATTTTACTAAAATAATTGAGTTATATGATCCACAACCTTCAGATCTTCACGATGTGATAAAAAAATGTGCACAAATCGCCTCCAAAAACCGTCTTTGGTCGTATGGGAACATGTAGGGTATAAATGTATAAGATAAGAGGTATTTATATGCAAGCCATCAACGTCAGGAATGAAAATAGAAAAAAACACGACTGTGGTTTGGCAAAAACACGATTGTGTTTTTGTTTCGAGGTGTCCATAATTCCCCATTAATGAAGTACATTGTTAAATGTGACAAAAAGTGAAAAACACAATCGTCGTTATGGAAAAAAACACGATCATGGTTATGGAAAAGCACGATTGTGTTTTGTGTTCGAAGTCCCGAAACTTGATTTTTGGCCTAGAAAAATTGTGAAGGTTAAGCATGATCAAAACCACGATCATTTAATAGAAAACATGATATTGTTTTTCCTAAGACGTGTGTTTCGGACTGTAACACCCGTTTTCCAGATTGGATCAGAGTAGGGCAAAAAAGTGTCAAAGGCATGAGTTTTAGGAAAAATCATAGGTCACAACATGACCATGAGGAGGGAACGACGTGGCTAACCAAATGAAGATCACGTGTTTGGAGGGTTGTCATGACGTGATATGTATTTAGTTTGTTGGGTTTTGTATACTACAACATCCTATGTACCACATACAACCCTAAATGCCTTGAATCTATGTTTTTCATAATTATACATGTAATAGTGTTTCCAAAGCATTAAGCCTATGACTAGCATGCAATTGAGATAAACAATATAAAATACTAGTTAGGATGACATACCATTTGTTGTAGCTTGAAACCATGTAGTATTTGGCCTTAAAAGCTTAGCACCAAAAGTATGAATGCCTCAAATGGCTTACAACACACCTAGGACAAAGGTGACTCCTGAGAGAGAATTTCCATGCACTAAAACACCTCCATGAACTCCAAGATCTAGAAGTAGGCATTTTTAGGTTATGGAGCATATATTTATACGTAGGATTCCAAGGGTCATGGGTATAACCCAAATCCATACCCATGGGTTTATGATCTATGGTTCATGTGGCCCAACTCTTTTTGTATCCATACATAAACTTAGTCCAATATGGATCATAAGCCCAACACATATAAATATAACCAATTACCATAATTAGTCCTCATATATTTAATTAGTCTCTTTTGATCACTAAATTAATTCCAAACTAATTCTTGATCAATACTAATTAAATCATATGATTTCATATTAATATATTAAAACTTATAATATATTAATAAATCATATATAACCTCTTCTCAAAAGTCCATCCTAACAAATTGTCCTGATGATATGCAACCCAAATAGACCATGTTTCTCTTGGGTCGAGTACCTACATTTAACAGTTACGGGCTTAGACATCTATTCCAATATGGTCATGACGTGAAAAGGGCTACAACCTAAGCCCATGATATTTTAGGGTGTCCTTCATATTTAAACCCCATTAACTTGAAATTAGGGTTTATTATCAGCCTCCATCACTCTGAAACCTCATAAAACCCTAACCCTAATCCCTCTTAGTAGTTTTGGCTCATTTTGGTGGTTTTGGTGCTCTTTGAACTTAGTAGAAGGAGATTTGGAACAAGGATCAAGCAAGGAACACCATCTCATCTTTGATATCTCCTTCTGGACCATTTGTAAGGATTCAAGCTTCTACCTTTATGGTTTATTCTTTTAGATATAAGTTGTTTAAGTCTTATTTTGTTCATGGTTTTGATTTGAGTGAATGGATGGAATAAGTGGGCAACTTTATGGCCCTCCTGATTCCCTAGAGCATCATATCTCATGGATCTAAGAATTGGATGTGGTTTGTGAACCTAACAGGAGTTTATGGTCACTTTATTGCCTTTTCACCTAAACTGGATAGAGGACATGCATGGAGAATGCATACCCATAAAATTTTCATTTTAATAAACCTATAAAGTCCCTTAAAGTTTTTGGAAAATGGGTGTTGAAGACTTAATGAATTAAGGACTTAAAGCATTTAGTTATTGCCTCAGACTGTGGTCATGACGCGACACGAAGGATGTCACGACGTGATAATGGAGGCTTTTGAGATTATCTTATCCTAATGAGTTCACGACGTGACCAAGGAGGTTTCACGTCATGATGCCTTTTGATTGAGTTGTTCGTGACCGAGTTGGCGCATGACCGAGTTTGGAATTGAGCTGAGTGTGTTCTCACGACATGACCAAGGGATGTAAACTTGTGAGGTGCAACTGTTGGTATTTTTGGTTGTTGACTTTGACTTTAACTGTTGACTTTTTGGTATGATTGACTTTTGGTCAAATTGTTGGATTCATGGTATAGGCTAAGGTAGGACCTTGTATGTACTGATAGGTGTGTTGTAGCATCGATTACGTAGCATTGAGCTGATTTCGTGAGTTAGGTGAGTCTTTTCACTATACTATGTAGGGTGCTACTTGTTATTATGATATTTGCATGGAAGACCCCAGGGGCAGCCTATGGCATTTGTATGAAAGACCATGAGGGTAGCCTATGGCATTTAAGGCTCTGTTTCGAGAAGTTTCTTATTTCAGGATTGTGGGAAATAAATGGATCAAATGGAGGCCTTAGGTTCCAAGGAAATAGGGTTTAGACTCTATTGGGTGTTGATAATATGGGTTATGTAATCCAATCCATTGGTGTGTGTTGGAGCATTATAGGCATAGCGGGAAAAGCGATGCTTGGACTTCTTGCATGAAATAAGGATTTTCGTTTGAGAAGTTTCTAGTTCAAGATAATTAGATAATGTTGTAAAGATATTTAGTACCTTTTTGAGGATATAAGGATCGTCAAAATCGAAGCTCAAACGAAGAACTTATGGCCTTTAGAAGTTAGGTAGTTTTCGGGCAAGGCCTAGTATGCTAGGCGTACATGGTGTACGCCAGGTGTACTAGCTGGTTGTAATTGTGAAGGGATAACCTAGTACACTGGGCATACTAGGAGTACGCATGGAGTACACACTCAGGTTCCAAACCCTAAGTTGGGGGTTTTGATCCATATTTAAGCTCCTTAACTTACTCCAACCCTTTCCATTCTTAGCCTTCGTACCACCATAAACGTTCTCACTTGAACCCTAACCCTAGATGGAGCTTGGTGAGCAAAATAAGGTGTTCTTGTGTGCCTTTGAAGGAAGAAGAAGGTGGGGATTGTGCTTAGAAGCTTGAAGTAACCTTGAATCTGGAAGTTCTCTTTCCTCATTCATCTCCATAAGGTATAAAGTTTGTACCTTTATGCCTCTATTAGTAGATCTAGTTTAATGGTTAAAGTTATGTCCTTTTTGTCCCATGATTTGGTCCATTTGACTATGGGTTGTTCCTGGTCTTGTGAGGTGCATTTCCAGGTGTATAAGAGGATATTAAGTCATAAAAATATGATCTTGGCCTTATGCTTCTTTCCATGCATGCATTATGAAGTTTAGAAGGTTATGATAGGTCAGGGTTTTGGATTTGGACCCTTTCTAGCCATGTAATATCATAAATTTGGAAATGTTATGATTTAGGGAATCATCTAGACTTAGATCTAAGCTTTGGATAAAAATTCTTAATAGGTAAAGCACTTTATAAGAGAATGGGTTGCTGGGGGGTACGTTGGGTGTACCCAACTTGTACGCCATGCGTACCAGTTAAGGGTGACTATGTTGGGTGTGACTAAGTATGTAGGGCATACTCAGTCGTTTTGAATTTCGTTTACTTTTGTTTACTTTTGCGTATTAGGCTATATTTTGGAATTATAGGGTTTGGACCTTGTTGGGCCAATAGTCTTTTGATTTTGGGGAATTATAAGGCTTTGGGCCTTCTTGGATTGGGCCCATAATAGGCTTTAGGTGCCATTTAGGATTTTGGGCCATGTTGGGCTCTTGGAGCTATTGGAATGGGCTTTGGTTATTTGGCCAAGTGAGGAAAGGGTAAAATGATCTCTTACCCTGGAATTGGATAATTGAATGAGATTCATGATTTTGGGTTATAACTTAACTTACTAATTGGGTATATTTGATTGGTTAGCATGAGGATTTTTCTGGATCAACAGTTCAAGCATTTGTCTGGGACATTTAACCACTTCAGGTGAGTTTTCCTCACTGTACTTTCGGGTTGAAGGCATCATGTCACATCCAAAAATTTTACGCTAAATTTAAACTTTTTCCAATCATAAATAAAACCAAATAGTATTTGCTTACAAAAATGTTTTCAAATCATTATTCATCAGAGTGTCCCAATAACCAGATCATAAGGATGAGGAGCAACACGGTCACGCCTTCGCCTTGCTATAATCTCCTAAAGTACCTGAAACAATAAACTGAAAATTGTATGCCCGAGGGCTTAGTGAGCTACCCCCAAAATACCAATACGACACTGATAATACCATATCAGTAATAGATAATCAACAACATGCATACTGGGCCATTGGCCTGACTGGACCGCCCTATAGGGCCTACAGTCTATCTGAATCTGTCCTGAGCCTTCAGCATGACTAGACCACCACGTGGGCCTACAGTCTCCCTGGACCGCTTATAGGGTGTGTTGGCCTTCAGCACAACAAGACCGCCTCAACCCAAGCAACAAGCAAATAACCCATATGCATATAGATAACATATATTGGCATATACAACATCAAAAATATCTATTTCACTGATCATCAATCATAGAAATCTCTCATAACTAGAGCACCGACCTAGCAGGTCACTAACATACCCACCCCTACGGATCATAAGAGCATAGCATACTGTCTATCCTGATTCAGACCTAACAAGTCATAACCACATGTAGCATACATAACAAAAACAACTAAAGGGACGGCCTTGATGCCTTAGACCCTATCGATATAATGAGGATAACTCACCTTGCAAATGTCGACTCGGTAGATGAACCCCAACCCTCGGATCACTGTCAAAAACTCCACCACCTATTTCCATAATATAATCATGCCCATAAGTTCCTAACCTTTCAAGGTACCCCAAAAGCCAACTAATCAAACCCTGGTCCAAGTCAAAGTCATCAGTCAAGGTCAACAGTCCATGTTGACCCTAACTCACCGCTCGGCTACTCGCCGAGTTCCTTAAAGTACTTGTCCACTCGCCGAGTCACCGGAGTGACTCGTCGAGGTCCTTCGGTTTACGATCGAAACACTAAGGCCACTTGTTGGGTTCCTTCTTGCAACTCGACGGTTACACACGCATACATAAATTGGGGAAACCTAAACCGACTCGCCGAGTTGTTCAAACAACTCGTTGAGTTCTATGGCAATCTTCATCGGACTCACTAAGTTGTTCATCTATCTCATTGGGTCCAGGCCTATCTTCATATGACTCGCCAAGTCGACCTTGCAACTCGCCGAGTTCCTTCAGTCCTTAAGCCATACAGACTCTTTTAAGCTATGCAGTGGCTCCAAATTACATATCTAAGCTTCTAAGGCATGCATTTCATGTAAAGTTGCAAAATTTACGTGCATGCATGGCTAAAAAGGCTCTTAATGTCAAATCCAAGCTCATAATGGGAGTTTCATACTCAAGGAGGCTTCATACATGACCATGCTCAGAGCTTTATGACTCTAGAACCCAAGGAGGGTCCAGATCTGAAGTTACAACTTCATATCTAGCTCATATCCTAGACTGTAATCTCAGTCAAACCATAAAAACCCTAAATCTCAACCAAATGAGGTCTAGAAGGAAAATGAAGTAAAGGTGATGACTTGATACCTCCAAATGATGCTAACTGAGGTAGATTTCTGATTCCCACACCTTTTTTGTTCCTAGTATCTTGCCCTCTAAGTTGTTCATTTCCAAAAACCTTCTTTCTAAAGCTTAAGACACACAAGGATGAAGCACCACACGAATTAGGGTTTTCTGAGCTCTCAAACGACTATAAAGAGGCCAAAGGAGGCGTATGCTTCCTTAAATAGGGTGAAAACACGCGATCCCACCCTGCTGCTACTCGACGAGTAGGGTAACCAACTCGTCGAGTAGATCTTAAAACCAAATAACTTTCATATAAATCAATACCTGAGTGTAACGCCTGTGTTTCTGGGCCTGTCATTAATGTTGACATAATAGTCTAGGTTAACCTTTGTAACCCGTTTTGAAATAATAGAAGTGTATTATTTGAGTATTATGTGTTTTGTGGTTAATTGCTTAATTATGTGGTTTGATTAATTAAGAATAAAAATAAACGTCAAAATTTAAGTATAAAATAAACTTGATATCTTTGGATAATGTTGTAGTAGTTGAAACAAGGTTTTCGAAGATATAAAGAATGCCGAAATCCGAGTTATAACGAAGAAGTTATGACCTGTCGAAGTTTCGCGACAGAACCGGCAATGCTAAATGACGTGAAAAGTGAAATTTACGTTAGAGCGATATTTAGCCTTAGTGATCTAAACAAGAATCGAAGATCTCGTTGTTAGTATCGAAGCGATAAAAAGTTAGGCGAGAACGGACGTCAAACGAAGAAGTTATGAATTTATAACGAAATTTTCTGTCCCGGCCTATTAAAAATAAATAATAAAAATACATGTCAAAATTAGCCGACGGAGTCTAAACGAAAGTTGTGGAGCGTAGTCTCACCTTCGCGTGGATATAAAGAACGTCGAAAACGGAGTTCGTATGAGGAAGATATGAATTTTCGAAGTTTATTAAATAATTAATAATTAAATTTAATTATTAAATCTCGGTATTATCCGAAGGCGAGTCATCGGACTCATCCGAAGTATGCCCCGCGTACACCGAGGTATGTCAACATTCGCACTCGAGTTCTTCGGTAAGTAAGCAATGACGTTTCGGAGCAGTACGCCCCGCGTACTCCAAGGCTCCAGCCTCCTATAAATAGGATGCGAGGCTGCCGAGTTCCTTTGCTATTTTTCTCTCTTCTCTCTCCCGTTTTACCTCAATTTGCATGCCAGAAGTACCCCGAAGCCCCGGTAATATTCTCGAGCCCCGAAGCAAGTTTCGAAGCCCCGAAGATCCCGAGAAGTGCGATTTCCGAGCCGAAGCTCTGTCCGCGAGAAGTTCGATTTTTGTAGAGATCTTCCAGATCTGCTGAGGATTACTACTTCTACAAGCCGTAGTGCTATCCGATCATCTTCTGATCAAGTGAGTGTGTAGTTACTTTCTTCTAACGCATAATTATGAAGTATTTTATACGAAATACGTGTTATGTGTATAATTTTGTTGTTATGTGCGTGAATGTATATTCACTCTCTTCAATCTCATAGATCTGATTTGTTTTCTATGAAATACGTGTTATGTGGGTGTGCCTCATTTGTTATGTGAAATATGTATTGAATGAAAATGCTATACAGGTTTTAAACTATGTATAAAAATATATATTTTTATCTACTAATATGTTGGGTAGAACATGGGTAGATAGTTGGTGTGTAATAAACAGATGAGAGGCCTCGATGTTGTTGTTGTTGAACTAGTTATTCAGCGGAGTATGGATAACCACCACAGACTCCTTCTAGACAGTCCCGTGGAATGCTAGCAGGTTCATAACCTGTAGGTGTTGTGAACGATGTGTTCACCGGTGTACTCTATCCCCCTCATGGTTGCCTTTAGGATATCTATTGTTGAGGAAACCCCTTAGCAGTAATGTCCATCCCGATGAAAATCCTAGATTAGGTCCCTTGAGATAGATGTTGTTTTAGGGACGTAAAGTGAGGATAACGGGAATGGGTAATCGGGATAGTGACTGGTTGGTGAAATTAAATATAATTTATTTATTGTGGGTTGAAAACCCTATATGCTCACCAGGCTCCCAAGCCTGACCCACTCAGTTTTATTTGTATTACAGGAAATTAAATATAATTTATTTGTATTATTTCCGTACCTAATGCCAACGAAACTCTCCAAGATTGAGAGGTTTGCTAATGGACTGCCCGCCGACTTTGGTCCAACAGTCAAGATAGCAACTACTCTGAAAACGGTTGTTCGTGCAGCTAAGAATGTGGAGGCCCAGTAGAAGGAAAAGGGTCTGGAGAGGATAGAGGTTGGTGAAAAGAGGAAGTTCGATGGAACTTCACGGTCCAATAAGAAAAACAAGTTCTCGAAGTCTGGTTCGAGGGCAAGTGGAGGCGAAGCCAAGTGGTGCGACAAATGTAAGAAGAACCATCATGGAAAATGTGAGGTAGTGGCCACATGCTACAAGTGTGGAAAGCCAGGTCACTATGCCAATGAATGTACCCTCAATAAGAAAGTTTGTTATGGTTGTGGTGAGGAGGGACACATGTCGAGGGACTGCCCGAAGAAGAAGGAGGCAGCTAGACCCAACATTCCGCCAAAGCCAAAGGCGAGAGCATTCCAGATGACACTGGAAACCGCTAAAGATGAAGCTGATGTCGCTTCAGGTACCTTTCTTGTAAACAAATTGCCTGCCCAAATTTTATTTGATTCTGGAGCCAACTACTCCTTTATATCGCATGAATTTGGTAGAAAACTAGCTTTTCCTGTTGATAGGCTAGATAATGCCTTATTAGTCGAAGTTGCTAGTGGCAAGTTTGTACCTGTTAGCCATCGTATGAAAAACATCTTAACCGACCTTAATGGGAATAAGTTTCACGAGGAATTATTACTTATCGAACTTAACGGTTTCGACATCGTTTTGGGAATGGATTGGCTTAGCGCCAATGACGCCGAGATTTTATGCAAGAAGAAGATAGTGAAAGTGAACCCGCTTGGGAAGGAATCATTTATGGTGTATGGGGACAAACGCCGAGTGAATTCTGGAATCATTTCCCTAATGAAAGCCAGAAAGTGTTTGACCAGGGGATGTACATCATATTTAGCATTCGTGATTGATGCTAAGAAGGAAAAGAAGGTGATGCAGAGTATTCCTATGGTGTGTGATTATCCGGAAGTATTTCCCGAAGATCTTCCTGGATTACCACCTGATAGACAAGTGGAGTTCAGAATTGACTTGTTACCAGGAACCACGCCAATAGCAAAAGCACCTTATCGATTAGCACCGACGGAGATGAAGGAATTGATGATGCAACTTCAGGAGTTATTGGACAAAGGTTTCATTAGACCTAGTTCATCACCCTTGGGAGCTCCGATGTTATTTGTGAAGAAGAAAGATGGAAGTATGAGAATGTGCATCGATTACCGAGAGCTGAATAAGGCAACAATAAAGAATAGATATCCGTTGCCAATGATTGATGACCTATTCGATCAACTACAATGTTCGAGCTATTTCTCGAAGATCGACCTAAGGTCAGGATATCATCAGCTGAAAGTAAGAGAGCAGGATATAGAGAAGACTGCATTCAGAACCCGATATGGATACTACGAGTTTTTGGTTATGTCGTTTGGACTAACCAATGCTCCAGCAGCATTCATGGATTTAATGAATAGAGTTTGTAATCTGTTCCTTGATAAATCTGTGATAGTGTTCATAGATGAAATTCTGATTTACTCGAAAAGCCAGGAGGAGCATGGCAGACACTTGCAAGAAGTGTTAGAAGTCTTAAAGAAGGAGAAGCTGTATGCTAAGTTCTCCCAATGTGATTTTTGGATTCGTGAAGTCCAATTCTTGGGTCACGTGGTCAACCAAGAAGGGATAATGGTTGATCCAGCGAAGATCGAAGCTGTGATGAAGTGGGAACAACAGAAAAGTCCCACGGAGATCCGAAGCTTTTTAGGATTAGTCGGATATTACCGAAGGTTTATCCAAGGTTTTTCTTCGATTGCTAGTCCATTGACAGCTTTGATCCACAAAGGAGCTACTTATGCTTGGAGTGAGAAGCATAAAGAAGCATTCGAGAAGCTAAAGAAGAAACTATGCGAGACACCGATACTTTCTCTACCCGATGGAGTTGAAGACTCTCCGTTTATAGCGATGCATATGGGGTTGGATTGGGTTGTGTTTTGACCCAAAGGGAAAAGGTGACAGCATATGCGTCTCGACAGCTGAAAGAGCATGAAAAGAACTACTCGACTCATGATTTGGAGTTGGCAGCGGTAGTTTTCGCTCTCAAGATATGGAGGCATTACCTCTATGACACGAAGTGCAAACTTTTCACTGATCATAAGAGTCTCCAATATCTCTTCAATCAGAAAGAGTTAAATATGGGGCAACGACGCTGGCTAGAGTTACTCAAGGACTACGACTGTGAGATACTTTACCATCCCAGCTAATGTTGTTGCTGATGCTCTCAGTCGGAAAGTCAATGTTGAGAGAAAAAGGCCAAGAGCGTTCAGAAATGAAGTTGTCTCGACTATTTTGGAAAGTATAAAGAAAGCTCAAAGTGAAGCTTCTGAGAAGAATGACCGAAAAGAGGAATGTTTGGGCAAGACGTTGGTGTTCGGTGTAAACAGTCATGGACTAAAGGTGTTCCAGGATCGGATATGGATACCTAAGACAGGAGGAGTCAGAGATCTTCTGATGGAAGAAGCTCACAAGACCATTTACTCGATTCATCCCGGTAGCACTAAAATGTATAGGGACCTAAAACCCTACTACTGGTGGCCGACGATGAAGCTTGATGTTGCAAAGTATGTGGCTGAGTGTGTGACTTGTGCGAGAGTAAAGACACAACATCAGAAACCGTACGGGAGTTTAGAACAATTGTCTGTGCCTATGGGTAAGTGGGAAGACATTGCTATGGATTTTGTCACTAAACTGCCCAGAACAAAGAATGGTCACGACATGATTTGGGTGGTCGTTGATCGATTCACTAAGAGTGTGCATTTCATAGCAGCCAAGGAGAAATGGTCTATGGAGAAGCTTGCAAATTCTTATGTGAAGGAAATTGTGAGGCTTCACGGTGTTCCGTTAACGATTGTATCGGATCGTGATAGCCGTTTCACCTCGAGGTTTTGGAAAAGTTTACAAGAGGAAATGGGTACCAAGTTGTGTTTAAGTACAGCTTACCATCCGCAGACTGATGGCCAGAGCGAACGAACGATACAAACGCTTGAAGATATGCTAAGAGCATGTACCTTGGAATTCCTAGGTAACTGGGATGAACATTTACCGTTGGTAGAATTTTCCTACAATAATAGTTTCCACTCGAGCATTAAGATGGCACCTTACCAAGCTTTGTATGGACAAAAGTGTCGTACGCCGTCTTGTTGGCTTGAGGCTAGGGAAAAGCAGTTTATGGGACCGGAGATGCTTCATCAAACTGCTGAAAAGTTGAAAATAATTAGGGAAAGAATGTTAGCAGCTCAGGATCGTCAAAAGAGCTATGCTGACAAAAAGCGAAGACCGATGACTTTTGAAGTTGGGGATTCGGTTTTGCTTAAAGTCTCGCCGTGGAAGGGACTTATAAGATTTGGTAAAAGGGGAAAATTAAATCCAAGGTTTATTGGACCGTTTAAAGTTCTTCAGAGGATTGGGAACCAAGCTTAAAAGCGCGAACTACCAGAAGAACTGAATGGAATTCATAACACTTTTCATGTGTGTTATTTTAGGAAGTTCACGGGGGAAGTTCCCGACATGATTCCACTTTCGGAGTTGAGAATCGATGACAACAAAAGGTTGATTGAAGAACCAGAGGCAATTGTTGACCGAATGACAAAGAAGTTGTGACGCAAGATGGTCGAGTTAGTGCTTGTCCGATGGAAACACACGAATAGGCCGAATCTCACCTGGGAGACGGAGAGTGACATGATGGGTCGCTATCCGCATTTGTTTGTTGATGTGTGATTCCGGGGATGGAATCATTCTAAGGTGGAGAGAATTGTAACGCCTGTGTTTCTAGGCTTGTCATTAATGTTGATATAATAGTCTAGGTTAACCTTTGTAACCCGTTTTGAAATAATAGAAGTGTATTGTTTGAGTATTATGTGTTTTGTGCTTAATTGCTTAATTATGTGGTTTGATTAATTAAGAATAAAAATAAGTGTCAAAATTTAAGTATAAAATAAACTTGATATCTTTAGATAATGTTGTAGTAGTTGAAACAATGTTTCCGAAGATATAAAGAATGCCGAAATCTGAGTTATAACGAAGAAGTTATGACCTGTCGAAGTTTCGCGACAGAACCGGCAACGCTGAATGATGTAAAAAGTGAAATTTATGTTAGAATGATATTTAGCCTTAGTGATCTAAACGAGAATCGAAGATCTCGTTGTTAGTATCGAAGCGATAAAAAGTTAGGCGAGAATGGACGTCAAACGAAGAAGTTATGAATTTATAACGAAATTTTCTGTCCCGGCCTATTAAAAATAAATAATAAAAATACATTTCAAAATTAGCCGACGGAGTCTAAACGAAAGTTGTGGAGCGTAGTCTCACCTTCGCGTGGATATAAAGAACGTCGAAAACGGAGTTCGTATGAGGAAGATATGAATTTTCGAAGTTTATTAAATAATTAATAATTAAATTTAATTATTAAATCTCGGTATTATCCGAAGGTGAGTCATCGGACTCCTCCGAAGTACGCCCCGTGTACACCGAGGTATGTCGAAATTCGCACTCGAGTTCTTTGGTACGTAAGCAGTGACGTTTCGGAGCAGTACGCCCTGCGTACTCCGAGGCTCCAGCCTCCTGTAAATAGGATGCGAGGCTGCCGAGTTCCTTTGCTATTTTTCTCTCTTCTCTCTCCCGTTTTACCTCGATTTGCGTGCCAGAAGTACCCCGAAGCCCCGGTAATATTCTCGAGCCCCGAAGCAAGTTTCGAAGCCCCGAAGATCTCGAGAAGTTCGATTTCCGAGCTGAAGCTCTATCCGCGAGAAGTTCGATTTTTGTAGAGATCTTCCAGATCTGCTGAGGATTACTACTTCTACAAGCCGTAGTGCTGTCCGATCATCTTCTGATCAAGTGAGTGTGTAGTTACTTTCTTCTAACACATAATTATGAAGTATTTTATACGAAATATGTGTTATGTGTATAATTTTGTTGTTATGTGCGTGAATGTATATTCACTTTCTTCAATATCATAGATCTGATTTGTTTTCTATGAAATACGTGTTATGTGGGTGTGCCTCATCTGTTATGTGAAATATGTATTGAATGAAAATGCTATACAAGTTTTAGACTATGTATAAAAATATATATTTTTATCTACTAATATGTTGGGTAGAACATGGGTAGATAGTTGGTGTGTAATAAACAGATGAGAGGCCTCTTTGTTGTTGTTGTTGACCTAGTTATTCAGCGGAGTATGGATAACGACCACAACTCCTTCTAGACAGTCTCGTGGAACGCTAGCAGGTTCATAACCTGTAGGTGTTGTGAACGATGTGTTCACCGGTGTACTCTATCCCCCTCATGGTTGCCTTTAGGATATCAATTGTTGAGGAAACCCCTTAGCAGTAATGTCCATCCCGATGAAAATCCTAGATTAGGTCCCTTGAGATAGATGTTGTTTTAGGGACGTAAAGTGAGGATAACGGGAATGGGTAATCGGGATAGTGATTGGTTGGTAAAATTAAATATAATTTATTTATTGTGGGTTGAAAACCCTATATGCTCACCAGGCTCCCAAGCCTGACCCACTCAGTTTTATTTGTATTACAGGAAGTGGCGCAAGGGCGTAAGATGGATGAATCATCGAGTTGTTTTGTTTACAATTCTGTATATGTATATATTTGTTGAATGACTTGTAATGTTATCGTTTATGCTTTATGGTCTGTATCGGAACATGACACCCCGAGTTTTAATTATATAATGAAAATGCATCTCTTGATGAAATGCTTTGATAAATATTATTTTATCATGTTTTGTTTTGGGAACAAATTCCGCAACACTTTTAAATCAAAAGGATTTACTCTGAAATTATTTTAAAAAGCATAAATGAAATCAGTCTTTTCTTGCCATGATTTTGGGGATGTCACTCTGAGAATCGGGGATTTACACACCATGGCCTGTCCATTGGATTGATATCCCGATTTACCGTATGTTGTTATGCTGTAGAGATATGTTAGATATGTATCCTAGTTTATAGGATGTTGCTATGTGGTAATGATCTGTAGATATGCCAGTTTTCCTGTTGACTGATTATATGTTTATCTATTATGTAGATGTCAAACTATTATGTTGGGTTGAGGTTGTACTGCTTTGTGCTGTAGCTAACAAACCCATGATCATTCCTGATATAAGCTGAGGGCCCAATTGGCATGCCAAACTCTTATCGAGGGCTCAGGAGCATTCCGGATATGAGCTGACGGCTCGATTGACATGCCAGACTCGTACCGAGGGGCCGAGGGTATTCCAGTCTGATGACTGAGTGGAACTGTTGCATATTTAGTCTGATGATTGATTGTGTCGAGGGTATTTCATTCAGATGACTGAATGGACCCGTTGTATATTGGCATTCCGGTCCGATGACTGAATGGGTCGGGGGTAATCCAGCCTGGTGGTTGTGCACTCGTGGGTATTCCAATCCGATACTAATTGGACCCAAAATGCTTGTTTGTATATGTTATGTTGTGTGGTGGTACTTTGATGAAACTCACTAGGGTTCGTGCTTACAATTTCAGTTTATTGTTTCTGCTACTCCAAAGGATCGTGGGAAAGCAAAGACGTGATCATGCACATCTTCCTATTTTTACGACATTGGATCTTGGGAGACTCTGATTTTTAAATAATGTTTTGGAAACAATGGTTTTGTAAATACTTCTTTTTAGTAAATGAGTTGTTTTGAAAAGTTTAAATTTGTTGTAATTTTTGAGACGTTGCATGGCATTCGCATGAAAGAGCATAGTGGTAGCCCATGACACTTGGATGTTAGACTATGGGGGCAACCCATGATATTTTAAGGAAAGACCATGGGGGTAGCCCATGACACTTGAAATTAAGACCATGGGGGGCAACCCATGAAATTTTAGGGTAATACCATGGGGTAGCCCATGGCAATATATGTATGGTATGTGGTATTTTGGGGAACTCACCAAGCTTTGTGCTTATGGTTTGTGGTTTAAACATTTTCAGGTACTTCCACTTCCAAAGGGAAGGGTCCGACTTGATTGCATATCATCCCCATATGGTTTTTACGCATTGATTGTTATTGTATTACTCTGATGTTTGAAAAATACATTTTACTTTGATTGGTTTTAAACAAATGGTTGTACGAATGTGATGTTTTAAAAATGAAAAATCAACTTGGTATTTTTGGGATGTTTCACGGATGTGAAATCTTCAGTTTTAGTAAATCCAACCCATGTTCCATATTCCTCAAGTATTTTAGCTCAATTAAGCTCCAATTATGAATCCAAACTGCTTCTAAATCACCGCTCCACTCAAAATATCTGAAAACGACATACAAACATGAACACTATGGGAATTCTGACGAAATACATGAGCTGAACATTATTTAAACTAATACACACACAAATGCCTAAAATATGATGCAAAAATGCTAATACAGACTATCATAAAAGATGCATAAAATGACATTTATCAAATATCCCCAAGCTTAAACCTTAGTTACCCTCAAGTAATAAAAAGATTATAACACTCTAAATAGATGGAAATATGTAGATGAACTAAAAAGAACTTAGAATAAAACTAAAATAAGATTAGAGAAACTAAAAAATTAAACTTTAAGCTTTTAAAACACTTCACTCTTTTTTTTTCACATGATTAGACCTCACATCGAGGAAGCTCCAATGAAATCACTACCTAGACGACCATTATAATACCTTCCATGTATCCCAAAATTCCAAAGTTTGGAAGACCTACGACCGTGTGAACCAATAAACTTTATATAATTTTTATTTGAACTTTATACCTTAATTAACCATGTTCTAAACATAACATATTTTAGAATTTTGTTTCCTTTTTAATTGTAGCTCAAAAACCAAACTCAACCCATCCTTAAGAACCTTGTGATGGCTAAATCAGCTTTCATCGAAGCAGTCAGCCCTCCTATAGGGCCATAACTCTATGCTTTCACTTTTTTTTTGAGAGTATCATGTACTATAACACATAGTTCTTCTCATGCGCCAGATTTGTATGTGGTTTTAATCCCTCCGAAAACTAAAATTACTGTAATACCCTGATGTTTTTTTTCTTTCATTCTTTATCTATTTATATAACTAAAAAATAATAAAAAAACCCACCCCTCTATCTCTCTCTTAATAAAGGAACCCCCCCACACACAACTACACCCTATTTTTATCTCCCTCAACCCTTTACAAACACTAAACCAACCACCCTCTTCATTTTCTATGATCATCTTCTCCAACTAAACCAATTGCGTGTATTACTGTTTCGAGGTTTAGATCTCATTTCCATTATTCTTATAAGACATAAACACCATTACTGCTCTAGATACAAAACCATGGGCATTTTCCACACTTTCAATAGATAACTTTAAGCCAAAAAGTTATTTACTTTTAGTAGCTTTGGAACATTTATTAAGCACTACTAGATCGTACATTTCATATAAACAAAATTTATTTAGAATGTAACGTTCCTTTGTAGACAAGATTTAATAACTTATTGGCTAAAATGGTAATTTGTTTAGACCATAACATTGAATTCAAACATATACACATGAATGAAGGAAGAATAATAAATAATGAAGCAAAGTTGTAACGTCTAGCCTTGAAAATCTATGAAACAGAAGAACACTGTCCCTGGACTAAACATGCTTAGGTACTGGAATCGCCATCCATGGAGATATTATGTAACTCCTTCTATAGGAAAGCATTTCCTCCGGATGCGGCTGAGCCTTCCAAAATCATTTGGTGCTCTGTCCTATTAAGATCAGAGGCCAGAGCTATTGAATCGAACTCAGAAAAGAAAGGTCCTTGCAACATGCAATGGCTTTGTATCTTTAACAATCCAGTTCAAATGAATCTGAAACCAGGTTTGTCACATCTAGCTTTAAGTTCCTGGAAATCCTGAAAAAGAATCAATTTTTGTAGACATATTCTTCATGTCTAACCAATGACATCTATTTTTCATCTCCAAAAATTAGTTCTCCATCAGTCCATCTCGAAAACCTATTGCAAGAAGAAACCCAAAACACGAACACATACATATAATGTATCGATCGTCTTCCTACCACTGCCATTATTTGGCGATTGGCTAATGTTGTAGAAGGTGGCTTGAAGGGAACAAATGAGGTTGATGGTGGCAGTGCATCCACTAGAGAAAAAGAGAATTGAGGGCTTGGGTGCAACTTCCTCGATGCTCTTCTCCCAAATCAACTTCTGATTGCTTGATCTAATTTTGTTTCTATGAATGGAAGAGAGTGGGGGTGAGGGTTTTTCATTTCATCCGCTCAATTTCAATTTCCTTTTCTCAATTGCAAGTATGTTAGAGCTGTTGGATTCCATGGATTTAGAAAAAAATAGAAGAGAAAGGGAAATGATAAGATGGGTAGATCACAAACAACTATTTTAGTTGCAGGGAATATGTGTTCTTATTGTATGTATATGTGTTCTTGACGAGAGAGAGAGAGAGAGAGAGAGGGAGAGAGAGAGAGAGAGAGAGTGTGTGTGTGTGTGTATGTGTGTGTGTTTGTTTGTGAGAGAGATAGAGAGATAGGGGTGGGCCATTTCTACTTAAAATCTATTAAATAATTATAAAATATCAAAAACCCATAAAAATAGGGAAATAGGGTATAACAGTCTTTTTTACTTTGGACAAGAACCAAAATTACAAGCATATATGCCCAAAAGGACCATCAATCCAAAAAATTGAGTTCGGATAAAAAAACCGTAAAAAATTCATACCATAAGGACCATTTTTGTAGTTTTGTCACAAAAAAATGTTAACTTAAACTACACATACAATATGGTTTTGGAAGTGTAAGATGTTTTTTTTTTGAAAAGGTAAAATATTCACAATCTTCTTTTATATCTATAAAAAAGATATGGATAAAAAACTATAGTCTATTAAAAAAATATATTTGTTTTGTAAAATATGAGTATCGGTAGATGATTACTCTTTATTTATTTATTTATTTATTTATTTATAAGAAGATAACACTTAGTTAGCGAGTTGTAGCAAATAAAAGAAAAGAAAGTAAGGAAAGAAAAGAAAAGAAAGGAAAAGGGAAATAAATTTGTCTTTCGTGTTCCTGAGTTAGAGAGAAATGGAAGGAAAATTAAGCATTTTGTTCTTTCTCTCTAAATCTTCCAAATCGGAATGAAAGTTAGGAGGGAAAATGATCATTTCATTTCCTCCCACTTCCTTCCTTCAATGAAACACGAGAACTCCGATTTCTTTTACTTTCTTCTCACTTGCACTCATTTCCTTTATCTTCTCTCATTAACTTGAACTCGGGAACGTGGTGTTCGATTTTGTTTGAAGACATGTGGTGTAAATGCAAAATAAATGCATCATACTCAATTTATCCAACATCATTTTAGTTTAATTATAGAAGATATCACTTAAGACCTTACCTTATAAAATATATAAAATAGTACCATACATGGATCTCAAAACTTATAAGTCAAAGAATAACAATTCCATGTTTTTTTTACTGTGAAATGAAGATTCAAGCGGTTGGTATACAAAGAAAACAAATTAGAATACATAGACCTATTCTCCCAACAAAAGATATAAGATTTTATATAGGTCGAAACTCAATACCTTGTATGGTAAGCTTAGGGATCCATAAATATTCACATAGTTTATATTTGGTTATTCTGTCTAACCAAGTCATATGTATATCTATCATTGGGTGATAATCAGGGCATAAACTAGCAAATTTGGTCGTTATCTCATCTGCATTTGCATGGGGAAAAGCCGGTACAGATGTAGAATTCCTGAAAAATATGTATTGCTTAATATGTAATATAGAAAAATGAAATCTTTGTTATTATAGTGCACTTTTTGAAAGAATTGTTTTATGATAATTAATACATACCGTGGTCTAGAACTTTGGACCATCTGCTCATGATCATGTGTAATGAATTCCCCCAACCTCACCTCCCACCAACCATCTTCTCTCTTTCTTGGAAATTCTATCATTTCGGGTTTATTCATTGTGCCACATGATCTTAGTGCACCATCCGGTTCAATTATTGGGCTTTGAGGTAAACTCAAATACACAAATTTTTCTTGATTATACCTTCTGTGGTTATTTCGGAAATCATTATCACCACGTGGTAGTTTTAACATGTGTTGTTTGATAGTCACTCTCAATGGATTTTGCAAATGTACATGTATCTTGTACACGAGGTAACACGCATAAGTAGTCTTTGATGACAAAAGAGGACTCCTGATCTTGAATGACATATGTATGCCATATAGATTAGACTTCATTTGTAATACATGTCTGAATCTACACTTAACAACATGACCAATTTCAGTGGCATTCGAAATATCAAGATCTATTTGTCATATTGTAACTCTATGTGTATCGGGAATTATATGATCCACTCATGTGTTTATTTTGTTCTACTTCTTCAAATACTTGTATTTTGTAACTAGATACTATATATGGTTAAAAAACCATTAGATTTATACATAAACATATTAAAGTCTTTGTCTAACACTCCAATACTTCAAAATATTTAATTGTAATAGAAAGTACGACAAACTATACAGGGTAATGGATGTATATAAATAGATAGAAACGATCCCAAAAAAAATATTGGATTTCCTTAAATAACTCAGAGTACCAAACCTTCCAGTTTTGGATGATAGGAGTAGTTATCTGATAGACATATTTGTTATATTTATTTTTGGCTATTTAGGCATTACTTGTATATAGTATAGGGACCATATTATAAATTGTATATCTATATATTGAATTCAATACATGCAACTTTAATTCAAGGTTTCCACAATATCGATCATGGTATTACCTTAGGTTCTTTTTGTTTTTTTCAGAGAAAAAAACTCTACAGTCTGCAAACTATATTTGCATACCTCTACAGTAGAAGAGGTTGATCAAACGTCTTATGTCTGTAAGAATATAACTATTTACTTTTAATGTATGTATGTTGCTAAAATAAACTAAAATTTAAATAATATGAAAATGTAAACTTAAAAGAGTTTTTCAATATTGAAATTTAAATAGTTTTAGTGGTTCCATCAAATTCAGTTTTATTTCATTTCACTTTGGAATCATACAATTTATTTAAGTGATTGCACATTGGAATCATACACACCCTTTATTATTTATTCATAGACACCAACAAAATAATCAAATACATATTTTATCTTTGGCCAATATTTCTATAACAAATCATCTTTTGAACTTAACATTTTTTGACTTTATTATAAATAGTTAATAAATCTAGATCAAATTTTATGTATTATTTTATAACACGTTTAATGACAATAGGATAATTATATCATTTTTTAAATGGTATGTTGTATTATAAAAAAATGAAAGTAAAATGTTATGAATTAATGAATATATTTTATATTTTATGTATTTCATTATAGTTAAAATGAGAAAAAATTACAAAAAATAGGCATTTGAACAAAAGTTATTAATGATTTTAATAATTGTTAATGCTTTACTCTTAATAATTTAATTTTAGGCGCACAACATAATGTATGTGAATACAAATCTAATTATATCATTGATATAAAATAACTAAAATGTGAATATGTCTTTTTTAGGCTAGTAGGTGTCTGAAGATGGTAAAAGACTCCCCTCCGCATCTAAGCCAAGAATAAGACGTACACATTTTATTTTTGTCTACGGTCATCTAAAAAACAAACGATTCGCGAATGCTAATGTCCGCGTGACACATATAAAAAAAGGCCAAGAAGATCACAGACAAAAAATAAATAGAACCTTACTGTCTACAACATAGAATACATCATGGAACCCCAAATTTTGCATGTTTCTCCTTTACGACACTCTTCGATGAGATTCCGTAGACTCTTGTTGTTGCCATCGTCTTCTTGTTCCTGCCGTCGTTATTCTTATCTTGTTATCTTCGAGATCAATCATCAACACCACATGTCATAGCTGCTACTTGCGTCTCTTTACCGTTGCTGCCACAATGTGTCTTTACAATCATCTCAAAACGAAAACCTTCGTTACGACCAACCATGTCCACCATCATCTTTACCGCTTCACACATGATCATCCATCCTAAAATCGTTAGACTATTGATAATATATATTATCAACCTATAATTAAGCTTTTCGATTTTCTTTGAGCTATGTCTATTATATTAACATCGAACATCTCACCTGCATCAACTCCCACTGCTTGTCAATTGATTTTTGCACTTATTAATGTGTATTTCACAATTTTGATTTAAAATGTCCATTGATGGCTCAAAATACAAACTTTGGAGATGTATTTTTCTTGATATGGGCAAGGAAGCTATAAGATACATGGATATATTACTTGAAAGTCCCAACCTCAAGGTGATGATGATGATTGGGCGGCCATTACCTCATGTATTAAATCTTGATTTTACTCTACATACGATTCTAATCTCTTACAAATTATTTCAAGTGATAGCTGCACATCCAAAGACTTATGGAACAACCTTGATGAATTCTTCCTCAATAACAAGATGTGCCACATGCTACAACCTCAAGAACAATTTCATAACTCTTAGAAAGGTCCTTATTCAAATACTAAGTTCTTTCACTCCCTCAATAACTTAATCGGTTGTGACTCCAATATTGATGAAGTAAAACTGGTTATGCAAATTCTTTGATAACTTCCTCCTTCCTACCATAATATTATCGATGTCATCACTAACACAAATCCATTTCCATCATTCCTCGAAGCTAAAAACATGCTTCTGATTCATGAAGCGTGCGAATAAACTATTGATCCTTCTAGTGATGTTGCATTTTCCTCCATGACATGTTTATACTCCTCTACCACATTACACACAAAAAAATCAAAAAATAAGTTCGATATAGGAAAAATAACGGGGGAGTTGCTTTCAAGTGGGTAGTGGGGGGGGGGGGGGGGGTGAGGGGTAAGACTAACGTTCCTGCTAGCTCTAACTCTTTTTTAGGTACCCAAGGCATTTTGGCTCACTTTTAAGCTTACTTTGGCATGTAAAATCAGCATATAACTTCCTCACTTAAGCCATTGGGTTCTCAGAATTCCTCCCTAGATAGCACCATTATTTGGTCACTTTTAACAACCTCCTACTACAATATAGAATCAACAACAACAACCATTTTTTGCTCTCGATTTTCTACCACATCAACTATCAACCAACATCCCATTCTCTACGTTCCAGCAAAAACTCCCTCTACTACCTCTAACACTTTCACAACAATATTTCCTACCTTGAAGAAGCCTATTTATGCCCCTTCATCAACTATGCATAATCTCTATCCATAACAACGTTCATCAACTTCATTTGGAGGTCATGTTACTCAACTTTAACCATAAACATAAATAAATCCTACATTAGTTTTCATGCCATGTATGTAAGACCTCCACCAGATAACAACTACTACATGTGACAACTCTCAAATGACATTCAATCAAGGTAATATGTGCTCCTTAACCCCATGTACTTTTAAATTCATTATAGTTAGGTGTACTTAGCTGTGTTGACCAAGTTTGACTTTTGAACTTTTCTAACTATGACCAAGTTTGACCTAAGGGTATTTTGGGTGTTTTGAGTTGTGTTTGAGATTGGTCTCTATTTGATGTATAGGTAACATGTAGAGCTGATATTCAAAGTAGGGACCTATTCAACTATTTGTTCAGACTAAGATGTGAGTTTTCCTCACTGTACTTATGGGTCGAAGGCACCAAGGCCGGCTCATTGGATTGGTATCCTATTTTACTGTATGTTGCCATGTTGTAGTGATCTGTTTGATTTGTATCTTGGTTTATTGTATGTTTCTATTCTGTAGTGATCTGTTAGATCTGTATCCTGGTTTAATGTATGTTGCTATGCTGTAGTGACATGTTAGATCTATATCCTGGTATATAGGATGTTTCTATGCTATAGTGATCCGTTAGATATGTATCCTGGTATATAGGATGTCACTATTCTGTAGTGATCTGTTAGAGCTGTATGACTACTTGTATCTGCTAGCTATTGACTGTTATGGTGTATGTTGATATGTGATAGTTTACTAGGTTGAGGCAAAAATACTGAGACTGAAGGCCAAGGCACCCAGGGTGGTCCAAATAGACTGAAGGCTTGCGAGACGGACCAGTTAGGCTGAAGGCCCGGAGAGCGGTCCAGATAGGCTGAAGGCTCGATGAGGCGGTCCAATCATGCCGAAGTCTCTAATAAAGGGACAAATAGTCTATAGGCTTGTGAGGCGGTCCAGTCATGATGAATGCTCATGTATGCATGTTGTTGTTATGTCGTGTGGTGGTACTTTGGGGAAACTCACTAGGCTTTGTGCTTACGGTACAATTTATTGTTTCAGGTACGTTAGAGGATCGTGGGAAAGCGAAGGTGTGATTGTGCACATCTTCCTGTTTTTATGACATTAGATTTTAGGATACTCTGATTTGAATAATATTTTTGAAACATTGGTTCTGTAAACACTTTATGGAAGAAATGGATTGTTTTGAAAAGTTCAAATTTATGGTGATTTTTGGGATGTTACATTGTCGTTTACCTTTTACCTTATGAGTTGATTTCCTATGACGTCTTGAATTCCTCAAGTACAAGTCTTAGTGGTTTGAAGTAATATATTCTCTTTGTTGATGATTTTTCTCATTTCTTATTGGTCTTTCCAATTCCCATTAAGTGAAAAATCTAACATTTTTTATGTTTCAATTTTTTTCTTGCGTATGTTGTTAATCAATTCAAAACTAACATACAACTTTTCCAATGTGACTTCAGACGTGAATTTAACATCCAACCTATTCTTGAATTCTTTTAGACTAATGGAATCAAGATTCGTTATTTATGTCCCTAAATGTCTCAACAAAATGAGAAAGTCGAACGTACCATTCAGACTATTAACAACACCACTCGTACCTCTCTTCTCATCCTTCTCTTTCACCTAAATTTTGGGTAGAAGCTCTCCATTACACATATCACACTTTCAACTTTCTACTAACTACAACCCTTAAGTTTCAAACCCTGTTTGAAATTTTCTTTGGTTTCTTTCCTTTTACTCTCACCTCCATGTGTTTGGGTGACTCTACTGCCCCAAAATCAATGCCATTGCTGAGCATAAGCTTTCACCTCGCTTTACTGTATGTGTTTATCTTGATTCTTCGGTTGATTATCATGTATATTGATGTCTGGGTCTCATCGCACATAAGGTGATCATATCCTATCATTTGATTTTTTTTGATGAAACTCACTTTCCATATTATGATTTTCACCATCCTCAGTCTTTCTCTGCATGTGACTCTTTTTATCCCCGATGACGATCATTCTTCTAAATCTATCATTCTAGCGACCTACCCCTCTGAGCATATTGATTTGTTTCTTATTCCTCCTTCTCCCACTCGTTATAATTTTGTCTCTAGATCTTCTATGGAAGTTCTGATTTATTCGATACATTCCTATATTAGTGTTGCCATGGTCACTAGATCTCACACTAACTCCCATAATCTAAAGCATATATTGAACCTTTATACCATTAACAATGTTTCTCCTATTATCGAATTTACTTCTCAGGACATGTGTGATCCTCAATAACAATCAACCATGGATTTTCGATGTCATCTTTACAATCCAATCACCTTTAGGATATAGTTACCAAGCCTCCTATGGCTAAGATTGTTGGTTGTCGTTGGATCTATCCCCATAAATTGGATAACATTGGTTGACTTGATCACTATAAAGGTTGACCTATTGCGTAGGGTTTTCTCAACAACAGAGGTCATATTTTGATGACACTTTCAATCACTTTTTCAAAAAAGATACCATTCGTATATTCCTTAGCATTTCGATCTCTCATAGATGTCCTATCAATAAACTCAATGTTAATCCCTATAGTGACCAGACTGTTTACATGTGACAACGCTTGGTTATGTCAATTCTTAATTTTGGGGACATGTGTATTGCTTTTGAAAAGGCTTATATAGTTTATATAGTCCATTCTTTCATGGTACCAAAGATTTTGATGTCTACATATCTTCCATTGGATTGACTACTGGCAAATAAGACAACTCCCTATTCACTTATCCTCACAAGTCTGATATCATCCACCTTCTTTTTTATGTAGATGACGTGATACTCACTGCCTCCTCACCTTTCCTTATCACTAGGATCATGTCTCTTCTTTCATATAAGTTTCCCATGTCCGATCTGGGTTCTTTATTATTTTCCCTTGGCAATCATGCTTCTCGTAGTGCTTTTAGGTTGTTTCTTTCTTAAAAAAAACTTTGATTAGGACATTTTTACGTGAGATGACATGGCCACATGTAATCCTTACAACACTCTATATGGAACTACATCAAATCTTTTCGTTGATGGTGAACCCGTTCTTGATTTGACTCTTTGCCGAAGTCTTGTAGATGCCTTTCAATATCCGACCTTTACTCATCCTGATATTGCATATACAGTTCAAAAAATCTACCTCTTCATGAATTAATTGCATGTACCTTACCCTTTAACCATCAAATGCATCCTTCAGTGCCTTAAGGGTACCTTATTGCTTGGTTTTTATACTTGTCTTTCAGCTGTTGAGTGCTTTGTTAGGTACCTTAATGCTGATAGGGTTGGTTTCCCTTTAATGATTCGATCTACCAAGGTAGCAAATATGGTTGCTGAAACTGGTTGGCTAAGGAATCTTCTCCGTGATTTATATTGCCCTCCCTCTCATGCTATCATCGTCTTTGGTGATAATGTTATTGCATTGTATTTAGATTTATACCTAGTTCAACACCAAAGAACCATACATATGGAAATATATTTAAATTTTGTTAGGGAGTATGTTATGATTGGTCATGTTCATGTTTAAATGTTTCATCTGTCCATCAATATACATATATTGTTATAAAGGATTTTCGTACACAATTGTTTCTTGACTTCAAAGATAGTTTGAACATTCAAGAACCTTTTGATCCAATTATGGGGGTGTGTGATACAGATTTGTTATATTTATCTATGGATATTTATACATTACTTGTATAGTATAAGGATCCTATTATAAACCATATATCTATATATTGAAGGTAGTACATGCAATCGTAATTTAGGGTTTCCACAATATCGATAATTATCTTTTAAATTAGTTTTTTTTTAATAAATTATGTTTCTTTCAAAAAACATATTCAACTTTTAGTTAACAAATGCAAGACAAAATGATGGTCTTAAACTACTTGAAAAAGAGCCATGTGCATTTGAATACTATTTGAGTATCGGGAATTGCACCTGAAACGACCATCTGTATAGATACTACACGGTGTTACCTATAGATACATGCATGCTCATCGTAGCACATATTGTTGGTCTTATACTTACTCTTAACTCGAAGTGTATAAAGGGAGATAATTAGTTGGACCAATGCTCATGGGAAAACTTAAAGGGTGCATAATTTGTAGTTTTTGGGATATGATTTTATTGAATTTTAAAGCACGTTCGAGGAATGTAGAATATGTATGAAATAGTATGGATGACATCATTAAATAAGTATCCAAATAAATACAAATTAAGGGTGTAAACGAGTTGAGCCGATCTTGTAACATCCTAATGATGAGGTACTTTTAATTTTGACCCTATAATTGAATAATATTTTGTTTTTCCCTTTGAAGTTGAAAAGATTGCAAGATTGGCTATAGTGGAATGGTGGTAATTTTGGACTTGAAGTTAGTATGTTGGGTGTACGATGTGTATGTTGAGCGTACTAGGGATGGGCATATGCGCAAGACGTCTAAACCCTAATTTTATGGGTTTTGGCCATATATAAAGACCATTATAACTTCATGCTTCATAATCTCAGTACCCTCCCTCTGTGAAAAACTTATTCAAGCAACCCTAAGTGAGAATAGTCCATTTTTTAGCACATAGGAGTGTTTTGGAGGTATGTTTAAAGAAGAAGGTGGTGAGAAGAACTTCGAGCTTGAAAGCACTTTGGATCTGAGATTTCCTTCTTGTTTGCAACCTCTAAGAGGTATAAAGTTTTTAACTTGATTATTCCATCTTGTAGATCTTAGCATTTCACTCCTTTAATTCACCTTTTTGTCCTAAAATGAAGATTCTTGAGCATTGCATGTTCTTGACCCATTAAGTTGTCCTTTCATACCGTAGGAAGGGTCTTGATTCATAGCAATGTGGTCTTGATGGTTGGCTTTGCTCCATGAATTATATAAAAGGTCTTAATTGAATAAGATGTTGAGTTAAGCACTTATTGGACATGTAAATTCATAAAGTTGGAAACTTTATGACTCTTAGTGAGATTTTGGCATTGGATTTGCAATTGGATGCATTAAGTCGAAATATTAAGCTCTTAATGTGAAGCTCATACTCAAGATTGTTTAATAAATGAAACTTATAATTGAGCTCGTTTAATAAATGAGTAGCACAAAATTAGCTTAGGCCATTACACTCATATGCACTATTGACGTCAGTGGGGAAGACCAAGGAGCATGAAGAATCTTGGTGCTGGAGCAAGGAGGTTCAAGGTAAAGTTAAGATAAAACAAACTTGATTTACGGGGTATTTATTAATTAATGAGGACATAAAGAGAACCAACAAAAAAAGATACAATAAGGCTAAACGAGACAAGAGAAAAGCAATTGCTAAAGCAAATTACATGACATATAAAGAGATATTAAGATATATGCATGAGATTAGACATTAAGAAAAGGGAGACTGGTATCTACAAACTTGGATATATATATATATATATATATATATATATATATATATATATATAGAGAGAGAGAGAGAGAGAGAGAGAGAGTAAAAATTAGTTAATATAAGACCTAGAGAGAGAGAGATACAACCTCCTGTTACCTAATTTTTTAATAAGAAATATGAGGAAATAAGTTCACACAAGAGAGAGAGAGAGAGAGAGAGAGAGAAAGAGAGAGAGAGAGAGAGAGAGAGAGAGAGAGAGAGAGAAAGACATAGAGAGAGAGAGAGAAAGGTAAAGTGAGAGAGAGAACTTTGCTTATGTGTTTTTAATAGGAAAAATGACTCAAAATAAAAAAAGTGGCTATCTCTCTTTTCCTTCAGTCACACCTATTCTCAGTTCTGCTTCCAACTATCGAGCTTATACGTATACAAGATTGAAAAAGAGAAATGTCATATGATAATAGTATATGGTATATAAAAGGGAAACACACACATACATACAAACACACATATACATACATACATACATACATACATACATACATACACACACACCTACCCACACACATGCACACACACACACACACACACATATATATATATATATATATATATTGTTAAATGTAAGTTGAGAATTGAAGACCTAAAATAAGAGTTGGAGCATCCAAATATTCAATGGAGCATCTAGATATTGAATAGAGCATCTAGAACTCAATGGAGCATCTACAAATGAATGGAGCATCCCGATATTCAATGGAGAATCAAGATTTCAATAGATCATCTAGATTTTAATAGAGCATTTGGAAGCAGAATAGAGCATCTAGAAACTTAATGGAGCATTTAAAGGTGAGATGGAGCATCTAATAGAAGACTGGAGCGTTAGAAGAAGCACCATGCGTAAGATGTTCCATTGGTGATGCTTGGTGTGCTATTATACCACATGATGCACCATTATGTGCATGGATGGTTCTTATGTAATGTCTCTTAAGGTTGAAGGTTATAGTAGTGGTTGCATGGCATATTGTGATTACTTGACACCTTTTATGGGCCTATAGATTGATGAGTTTGACACATTAGGGTTTTAAGTCTGGTCCCTAATCTATACATAGGGATGCATGCTAAATCATTAACTGGTATCTTTGTATCTTGTATCCTTAGTGAGTAGGTCCAATCTCTGCTAAATTGTACTTGTAATCTATACATAAAAACTATTGAATAAGAATACTCTTTCCTCCTTGGGAATGTAGTTCACCTTGATCGAACCATGTAAATAATTTGTCTTTATATGTGTGGTTCCCTGAGTTATACATTTTACTTCCTCACAAGTGGTTTAGAGCTTGGCAAGTGGCATCAAATTTGTTCTAATTCTTGACAAGTGACGTCTGATTCATAACAAGTGGTATTATAGCTACTGTTTGTTTTTGGTTGATTGAATATGGCATATCACAAGTTAAATTTGGAGAAGTTAAATGGTTCGAATGATTTCACTTTGTAGAAGGTAAAGATGCAGACACTCTTAGTACAAGGGATTTGTAAGACAAAATTGGAAGGAGAAGCGAAACTGTCGAAATATATGACAGTTGAGAAAAAGATGATATTATTGAAAAAGTGCACAAATTTGTTGAGTTTTTAAGATGAAGTATTGCAAGAGGTTGTGGATCAAAAAAGTGTTATTGGCATTTGGGAGAAACTCTGTGAAAAGTATCAAAAATGTATCTAAAAAATAAGTTGTATCAAAAGTAATGTTTATATACTTTTAGGATGTTCGAAAGTACCTAAGTGAAGGATCATATGCATAACTTTAATAGGATCATCTTGGATTCACAAGGCGTGAATGTAAAAATTGAAGATGAATATCAAGAACTTATCCTTTTATGTTCACTGCCAAATTCTTATGAGAATTTTGTTGATACCATACTATATGGTAGGACGATGATTACTGTAAATGATGTGAAGTATACTTTGTTTTCCAAGAAATGAAACGAAAGGTGCCAGTTTGTGAAGATGTTTATGGTTCCATTTTATTCGAAGGCAGAGGAAGAACATCAGATAAATGTGGAGGTAATAGAGGGAAGTTATGTTCCAGATCTAAAGCTTTGGCTAATATTAGATGTTATAATTGTAAGGAAAAGGGCAATTTAGAAGAGATCATCCATTGCTAAAGGATGGGTATCACGAAGATGAATCAAACAAAATTAACAATGTTGATATAGTTCAAGAGATTTTTGATGAAGGAGATGATGGTGAAGTTTTGACTTAATGTACAACTAATTTTGTAGATGTTTGAATCTTGGACTCAGGAGCATCTCATTATATGAACTACATGCATGACTATTTAGAAGCTTTTAAATAGTGGAATGGAATAGTTAAGATGGGATATATAGTATCAAAGGCAGTGACACAGTGCATATTAAGATGCATGATGGTATGGTCAGGAAAAACTAGATTGCTGGTTTGTCTCGGATCTTCAAAAGAACCTGATTTCTCTTGGCACTTTGGAGAAGGATGGGCTGAAGTTTTTTGGTGAAGAACACTACGTATAAGTCTCCAAAGGTGCTCTGGCAGTTATGAAGGCTAAGCTGCAACACGAAATTTATTTTCTTGAAAGTTGCATGCTGAGAGGAATCGTGACTGTATCCAAATCTTTGGGTTAGTTTAATGATAAAACAGAGTTGTGGAACTATAGGTTGCGACAGATGAGTAAGAAGGGCATGAAAAGCTTGAGTAAACATGGGTTATTTAGTGGAGAAGTAACTAGAAAGGTTAAACCTGGTGAAGCTTGTGTTTAAGAGATATAACATAGGGTGTAGTTTATTTTAGTTCAACAATCAAGAAAAGAAATCCTCGAGTATGTTCACTCAGATTCATAGGTTTCCTCTCCAGTAAATTCTCATGATGGATGTCAATACTTTGTGCCTTTTATCGATGACTACTCATGGAAGGGTTGGGTGTACTTTCTAAAGACAAAAGACGAATATGAATTATTTGGGCGGTTCAAGGAGTAGAAGACTATGGTTGAAAAACAAACTCAGATCGGTTAGAATAGAAAATAGGTTGTAATTCTACAAGGCTTCTTTTGAAAACTTTTGAAAATTAGAAGGTATAGTGAGGCATCACACTGTATGACACACACCGAAACAAAATAGGGTTGCAAAATAGATGGAGTAAACATTGATGTAACGTGCTAGATGCATGCAAATATTTGTTGCTTTATCGGAGCAATTCTGGGTGGAAGTAGTAAAACAATTCTTGCTATCTGGCGAATTGATCTCCATCAACTATAATGGGTTGTAAGATTCCTCTAGAGGTATGGTGTGGAAAACCCTCTAATTATTCTGGTTTACAAATGTTTGGA
This sequence comes from Lactuca saligna, assembly GCF_052625555.1. Lineage (NCBI taxonomy): Eukaryota > Viridiplantae > Streptophyta > Magnoliopsida > Asterales > Asteraceae > Lactuca > Lactuca saligna. The sequence continues at coordinate 107,503,887 of NC_136419.1, forward strand.
TGTCGTACTTTTGCTCGTGTGAATGATGGTAAACTAGAGTCGAGGGAAATGAAGCGCATATTTGTAGGATATACATATGGAGGTAAAGTTCATTTTCTATGGTGTATACATGAAGGAGAGACTCCAAAATTTGTTATTAGTATAAATGTGACCTTTGATAAATCTGTTATATGTAACTAGAGAGGAGGTGGTATAAGTGTTGCGGGGAATGACCAAGGTGCTAGCTAGAAGGTGAAGTTTCCAAGACACTTAATCTTCAACATTTGATCTAATAGGAGGAGGTTATAGGTGTTCGAAGGATCATCGTGGGTCTGGTATAGGGTTATTGTAGAGGATAACCCGCTTTTTTTTTTTTTTTTTTTTTTTTTTTTTGGAATTTTTACTCCTAAGACCGTAACTATGGTAACGTCAATAAAATCTAAATAAATTCCATAATATTATTTTATTTTTATGCATTTTCATTGATTTTACATCGAACCATGTGACGAATTTGTGTTATTATGATAATTGTGTGTTAATATATTCATCATATGTTGTGGATATATTCATTAAATGTTGTGGATATGAGATATGCAATTTCTTATTTACTGTAGGTGGAAGATTTGCTCAAGAGCTATCAGAAGGTATGCACATTACATGTAGAATTCCACATTGATTTCTTTTGATTAAACCGATCACTAAAACTCCATTACCAAAATTGCTAATTATAAGAAGTGGTTGATATCCTAAACTCCATGACTGTTCTTGATGAGCTTCTTTCTATCTCTAATGAAATTACAAAGGGAACATTAGTGTGATCTATAACCTCAAAAACACTATTTGGATCAACCATAAACTAATTTAGGAGATGTAAATTTAGGAATATGGTAATGTTAGAGTCCAAACTATGTTTCTCTTAAGGTGACACTAATAACATCCAATTTTCTGGACGTAAAATGGAAAATATTTACATATGTTGTCACATCGCGCAATACATTTTCAGTCTAGGTGTTTTTCTTAGAATTCCTTACTTGTAATAGCAGTGCACTTACATTGCTTCAAATATTCAGACAATTGTAAAGGAAAGACAATATCAAAATTACCTTTCTTGGGTTGAACTAAGCATGACCCTTGAAAGTACCTAGTGTGTGTGTGTATATATATATATATATATATATATATATATATATATATATATATATATATATATGAGTTTTGTGGAAAACCAATAACTAGGGCAACATATGCTAGAACCAATAATCAAATGACACATATCCATTTCTTTATTCACAAGTAATGTATTGTGGAAGTTATTTATGTAGTTACCCTAAAGTGATGTGTTGTCATGTTTTCATTGGTTCAAATATGTGTTACATTCTTCTTTCCAACTACAAACTAATGTATTGATTTTGATTATTTTTGTTTGAAAAAGATTAAGGATGGTAATTGAGTAGCTTTTGCTTTTTAAGAGGATACTTGGTTGGTAGATTTTCCTTTGAAGACTCGTTTTCCAAAAGTATTTGTATAGGATCCTAATAAATTGTGCTTGTGAAGTCTAAATTTCCACTTTCGACAAGAATTTCATACAATTTTCCATGTCCTTATAGATAATCTACTCACACTTATGTTTTAACATATTATATCATTGTGTGAAGTATAAAGTTTATAGAGCATGTCCGATCTAATGATAAATCTATATTATAACATAAATTATTGTGAGTTAATTATTCTATTAATTTTGATGTTTTATTAAATGATATCTTTAGTGGTCATTTTTCTAATAATTAATTTTTTTTAATGAATTTCATATATTAATCTTTATCCATATTAACTCCGTTTCAAATTAATTATCCACATTTAATTTTTGAAGTATTTATTTTTCAATATTGACCTTAAATATTTTTATTTTTAATAGATAATACTTGATGCAAAATATATGAATTGATTGTATTTTCATTTATAAGTTTTATATCAAGTAATGAAAACCTACAAAAAAAGTCATTAGGTCTTATAATCGATTTAGTCATAATATTTTTTTTATTCAATTAAGTCCACAAATCGATAATGGTATTCAATTTAATCATTTTACACGGTTAACAGGCCATCCAACTTTCAAAAATGACACTTTTGCCCAAATTTCAAATTTGATCTAAAATTTATACTTTTGGCCTAAATTTTAAATTTTATTAGAAATTTGGTAAAAAATTTACCCTTTTGGACTAGATTTCAAAATTTTATTATGAATTCATTATAACTTTAGTTTTGTATTTTTTTATTTTTATTATTATTATTATTATTATTAAATAATTTTTTTCTCAAAAAAGAAAAATCAAAATATGTTTTTTCTTTATAAGAACATATTTATAAAAAAACATATTCACATATAAGAATCTTATATTTTTTATATAAAAACTTTTTAATTTTTTTATACGAATCCATTATAGTAGAAAAGTTTTTTAAAAAAGTTTTATTTCTATTCGAATACAAAAAAGTTTTTTCAAAATTTTATAGGAATCACATAACAAATCTTATATCTATTCGTGTACAAACCAGTTTTTATATAGAAAATATAAGATTTTTTATGTAAAAATATGTTCTTTCTTTGTATAATCATGATTTTTTAAAGAAAAGACATCCGATTTTTTTTGAGAAAAAAATATAGTAAAAAAACGAAATTTAGGAAGAATTCATAACAAAATTCTGAAATCTATGTCAAAAGGGTAAATTTTGGACCAAATTTGTAATAAAATTTAAAATCTAGGCCAAAAGTATAAATTTTGGACCAAATTTGTAATATAATTTGAAATCTAAATAAAAAATGTAATTTTTAAAAGTTGTATGACCCGTTGACCGAGTAAAATAGTTAAATTGAATACGATTACCGATTTTTAAGACTTAAATTGAATAAAAAAAGATATAAAGATTAAATCGATTATAAAACTAATATGTAAGGACTTTTTTTTGCAAAATTGAAGAAAAATTTAAGGTTCAAAAGTCAAAATAATACAATTAATTTGGTGTGTGTATATATATATATATATATATATATATATATATATATATATATATATATATATATATATATATATATATATATATATATATATAGAGAGAGAGAGAGAGAGAGAGAGAGAGAGAGAGAGAGAGAGAGAGAGAGAGAGAGAGAGAGAGAGAGAGAGAGAGAGAGAGAGAGACCTTGATTCATTTTTGTGCCTAACTTTCAACTTGTCCTGATTGGAAGCTTGTATAGACTCTGGCGAAAGCATAAAACATTTCTTGCCATTTGATTTGGTTATCCAAAACCACTACAAATAAGTAGTTTTCAATTATATGCTACACATTACACTGTTAAACTGGATCTCTTATTCCTTTGCATGCTTAAGAAAAATGAATATATGTAACAAATATATAAATGTAATGTGCATATGTTTTTACTTGTGAAACAAAATATTCCTGCGACTCCCGAATTTTTTCCCGGTCCTATATAAGCATCATCGTAAAACGAATCTAAAAAACACATGAATATATGAAAGGTGAATATTTGCATTTTTTTTTCCAGATATATATATATATATATATATATATATATATATATATATATATATATATATATATATATATATATATATATATATATATATATATATATATATATATGTTTTTTTTTTTTTTTTTTTTTTTTTTTTTTTTTTTTTTTTAAATATTTGTACATATATGCATCTTTCGTATATGTAAATTTTTTGAGATTTTTTATGATGAGAATTGTATTGGACAAACTTAATGCATTAAGTCATTTAAAAAAAAAGTATAAACAATCTATATATATATATATATATATATATATATATATATATATATATATATATATATATATATATATATATATATATAATATATAATAATAATAATAATAATAATAATAATAATAATAATAATAATAATTCTTGCAAATTTGTTTGCACCAAATTAATTTGAAGGTCTATCTCAACTCAAGAGTTTTCAAATATATGTATACTTATGATTTTAAATTAAAAGTAATTAGTCAATATAAATCAAGAAATTTTTAACTTATGCTTATTAATTGGTAATATCTTTTATTTTCCATTCATTTATATATTGTAGCTACATTAGTAGTATGGTTTTCCTCATTAAAATAAATTGAATATATTTGTGATCAAATATGAAGAGGTTAAAAAATATATTTTTTTGTATCAATAATTATTGCAACACAATTTTTTTGGGATAATAATTTTTCTATATATCAAACGTGTGTTGATTTCTATATATTATTTTTGAATGATTTATAAGTGTTGAATACAGTTTTTTATATAAATGCTATATTAGATGTATTAGTGTTTTTTATGTTAAATAATATATATATTTTTCCATACTATCTGTTATTCTTTTATAAAAATGATTTTTTATAAAATAATATTTAAAAAAAAAAATTTAAAATGTATTTGAATTGACTTTTAAGACTTTCAAGAATTAAAAGTGAATGTGACAAAAAGATGAGATTTTATGATTTTTAAGAAAACTCATTTTTGTCCATGACAAAAAATTTCTATAAAAAACTTTTCTATTTTGCTAATTTTTTTTAACCTTTAAGAAAAATTAAAATTCCAAAAATTATTTTAAAAAAAATGCCGTACACCCCCATATGATAAAATCCAAGCTCTATAAATTTCAATATAATATATCAATTTAATTAATTTAAATATGTTATTGTGAAATTTGTGGGCCACACATTCTTTTACTTTACTGTTCTTTTTCTTCTTATAATCTTATAACTGTGGGTATCGATTGCCACCCTGTTAATTTTAACAACTTTGCTAACATGAAAAGTAAAAAGTTGAAAATGGATAGAGGTTAAAACACACTCACCACGTCCATATCACCTTCGATCTTGATATGGACTCCCTTAGTAAGCATGGAGAATGCCTCCTCTTTGGTTTCACCGATGAATAAATCTTGAAGCCTTTTCACCATATTTTTCCCTAAATATACGAATTGTTCATAGTCACTTGGCAAATGACGTGTCCATTCTATCTCACTTGTTAGAGGATTTTCCATATTTTGGTGTTTGATTATTTCATCTTCAAACTGTAAAAATGAATATTCTAGAATGATAAGACCAAATCAAATAAGTAAATCAGAAAAAAAAAAAAAAAAAACAATGAATTTTATCTTATTTTTCTCGGTAAAAATTTAATCTACTCTTAATTCGATCTATACGGTAAAAATTTAATCTACTCTTACCCGATGAGTCAGAAGCCATTTGATGATGTATTTTATATTATTATAGAGTGAAAATATGGTTCTAAGATCGCCTTATTTACAAATGTTAATACTAATAATATCCCAAATAAATAAAAAGGCCTTTGGCCGAAGGTATCATATTGAAAAGAGGTTCACTCAAGCCCCTATTAGTGTATCAAACCAATATTAATATATCCAAGGTTGGTGTGATATAGTCATATATCTGTCTTGGTATATCTAAAAAATTACCCAAAAAAGTGATTTAAGTATTTTTTTTCCCCATACTTATGTAACTTTGCTATTTCTTAAATTAATCATTGTCTTTCAAATAAACTACCAACTCTTTGCACGTCTTTATAATTTAACCGTACGTAGGCACATGTAAAATAATATTAGTAGGCCAAATGCATCAAGAAAAAACTCATGATCTTTTCATTAAGAGATGATCATATATATAAACATATAACATACCTTTTGTATTGGCAAAAACACAATACCTTCGACAATAACTTCATCGTCACCCAAAAAGTTAGCCAAACAAAATCCCTGTAGTGAAACATTGAATTCTACATCATGTTTAATACTGGTGGTTTGAAAGAGTTCCAACATCATCCATCCGTCTTTATAATCTCCGCAATATGATTTATAAGATTGACTTTGGTTGTTCAGTCTATACTTTAGACTCCTGATTATTGGATAGTCAGGAGAATATTTGTGTTTGCATCGGAGGTAAGCTGCATATGTTACTCCAGATGATAGAAATTGTGTTGTAATCTTCACTTGCATATTAAGCTTTGATGCATCAAAAATCTTGACTACCATCGGGAATCTGCTTGTTGGACTACATGCAACTACATTAGGTCCTTCAATAATATATCTACGAAATTCCTACTATAAAAAAGGAGTTAATTTGTTTTTGGATATAGATATTAAAATCAAGTACATACACATATTCATTACATACATATACAAACTCAAATACTCATACATATACATACATTATACACGTATACGTGCCCCAATAATGTGTGCCTACTAGCTAGGTGCAAAAATTTAAACATGAGATCATGAGCTCAAACCATTGCAAACTTAAAATATGTTGCGTGCGGAGGTTGAATTGCTTATGGTTGTCTAAGTAGGTTGATTATTGGAGTCAGCCGGAGCATGGCTAGTGATTGGCAGAATAAGTATGTGTACTTATTGGCAATCTGAAGGAGCGGGAATAAGTAGGGCTCCTTAATATAACAATAAGTAGGGTTTCTTATTGATAGTAAGCAGCTAACATTGCTTAAGTAGTCAACAAGCTCTCAAGCAACAAGACAAATTTTTTTGGAGGGCAAGTCTTTGCCTCGAACGTTCAGTGGGGCTTGTTTTGTTAGCATTGACTTCGGCCCATGACATTTTTTGGCCCATTAATATTAGGTCAACCACTCCATATATAATCTCATTTAGTAACCCTAATGTACTGTGCGGAAAAGACTTTTATGACATGACATAAATAATCTCTCCCTCCCTCTCTCTCTCTCTCTCTCTCTCTCTCTCTCTTTCCCTCTCTCTCTCTCACATGTTCGCCATGGACATAGCCGATCACCCTTATTGTGTGAATTGTGAAATCGGCGTGTCTTGTTCTTCTTGATATTATATTTATTACTCTGGTAAGATCCTTTATCCTTTGTCGAAGTGTTGTTTTAATAACCTAACAACCAATATCAGAGCAAAGGCAGAAGTGAAGGTTAAAATCGATAAATTTGAACCACACAAATTCATGTTCTGGAGAATGCAAATCGAAGATCATCTCTACCAGAAAAAACTACATCTACCAATAAGGGAAACAAAGCATGATGATATGGAGCAGGAGGACTAGGATTTATTGGATCGACAGACACTTGGAGTGATATAGTTATCCTTGGCAAAGAATATATCTTACAATATTATCGATATGAAGATCACCTACAATCTCTTGAAGATATTGTCCAATATGTATGTAAATCCCTCTGTTGCAAACAAGGTGCATCTAATTTGTTAGTTGGTAAATCTAAAAATGAAGAAGGGTAGCTCAGTGACTAACCATGTGAATGGGTTCAATTTAATCATATCAAGGCTGATTTTTGCTGATACTGGATTCGGGGATGAGGTCTTGGCATTGTTGTTATTATCATCTTTATCTGATAGTTGGTCTGATACAGTGAAGAAAGTTAGCAGTTCAGTTGGAGGTGCTAAGCTGACCTTTAAAGGTATTCGTGATCTAATCCTCGGTGAAGGTATTCGTGATCTAATACTCTTTATCTGGTGCATCGTTTCACGTCAGTTATTCCAAGAGTGTGATACAAAATTTTAGGCACTACAAAGGGGAGGTTTAATTGGAAGCTAACAAAATCTTGGATATGACAGGTGTTGGGGATGTTGTCCTTAAGCCAAATTTAGGTACAAATTAGACTTTGAAGAACCTCAAGTACATTCCATATCCGATGTAACACCCGAATCAGGTATGAGTTTATGTTGTGCATGTTTAACCTTAGAGGCTTGCTTTTGTGTTTTAGCTTTTCCGTGGCATGGTGGGTGGCTGACCACGTCATGATAATGCCACATCAACACAATGTGTTAATCATTAATCCCATGACATGTCGCCTCAGTGGGATCAAAACCGTAGGCCTTGGGTCTAGAGCCCTATTTAAAGAACGACGGGGTCATGGTTTCCCCCAGCTCCAACCTCCATCTCTCCAAAAAGAATTCCCTCAAAACCCTAGCCTCCTTTAATGTAATAAGCCTCTTTTTGTGTTTTGTGCTATTCTTAAAGGAAGATCATCAACCTTTGGAGATTGATATTGTTTCTAAGAAGTGATCCAACAGCTTGTGCATCTTCTGTACCTTTGCAAGTGTTCAAATTCCTAGCTTGATGGCTTAAACTTCATAGATCTAGTATTTTATGGAATTTTGAGTCCCTTTTGATGGTTTAATTGGAGTTTATGCAAAAAGTCTAGGTAAAGTTTGCAACTTTATCAACCTTGAGTGTCACTGGAGTGTTTTATCTATTAGAATGGTGTAGAACTTGCATGGAGTGTTTTATCTTTTAGAATGGTGTAGAACTTGCATAGAGTGTTTTATCTTTTAGAATGGTGTAGAACTTGCAAAAAGTCTAGGTAAAGTTTGCAACTTTGAGGCCATACAATGAATAAATGTCATATATTTATATTTTTGTCCTAAAATGGTGTAGAACTTGCATGGAGTGTGTATATTCATAAAGTTTTAATTTTTATGACTCATTTTAGTGTATTAAAGCCTCGTGGAGTGTTTGAGGCTTGGTATTAACGAATGAAGGACTTAAAAAGATTTGAGTTTTCCGGGTGGACCATAGCATGGCTAGGGGCTGACCACATTGCGGTGGGCGAAAGACTCATATTTGATCTATCTCTCATTACCACAATGTCATGGTAGGTTGTTACGCGAGTATTTTGCATTTTAGATACCACAAAATGGCTATGGAGTTGGCCACAGCGCAGTGACTAAGCTATTAACTTTGATTGTTGACTTTTGACTAAGTTTAACTTTAGGTCAATCTTTAGGGTTTTAGGTCATAGGCAGAGGGTTGATCTTTAAATACATGTTAGGTGATTCTTAAGCATGTATTCGCCTGTTGTGAGCTGTAGAGGTTTTTTTTTTTTGCTTTGTTTATGAGGTGAGTATTCTTACTGTGTTACTTATATCCAATGACTGTTTATAAGATGTTGATAGCTTAGGGTTGTTGATAATCCAAGTTGTTGTAAGTGATAGCTCAGGGTTTCTAATAATCTAAATGACTGCATGTGTAATAACCCATAGCATTGCTAATAACGTGTAAGTGTCTTATATATTTAGTTATGTTGTATGTGATACTCTTGGGAACTCACTATGGTTTGGCTTACATTTTTGGATTTAAATGTTTGAAGTATTTTTGAGGATTAAGGAAAAGAGAAGGTGTGACTGTACACATTACCAGTAGACTTCATGATTTTGAGAGATGCTATGTTATGATACTCTAATTTTGATTATGTGTTGTGAAACAATTACTTTTATAGCATTTAATTTTTATGAAAATGGATTTTATCTCTTTTAAAAATTGAAAGTTTCATCATGGTTTTTGGGATGTTACAAGTTGGTATCAGAGCCCTAGTTTGAGGGATTTGGATGCACACTCGTGTGATTCTAAAATCAAACTAAGGATCTGCGAAAATTTTACAACTATTTTTTCTTTAAAATTAATTTTAAGAATGAAGGATGCAATGTGTACAGTTAGCTGAAGCTCAAAGGAAAGTGATCCCCTAAAGTATCCAAACTTGTTATTTGCTGATATGCGAATTACTAGAACTGCATACTAGTGAATAGGCTAAGGATCCTCAGTAATTGCATGATAGAATTGTCTGATTATTGTGATGAGTGGTAGCCTAGGGGATTTCTTAGTCATGTTATTTGCAAATGATGTTATTGATGTGTGACAACCCAGAAAATACGTTGCCAACTGCCATTGGGAGCTAACATTATCAACAACATGTAATTGGAACCCTATATAACCATTCAATATATGAATAAATATATTCGATTTTGTCCTTAATTACGTCGACTAATGGGCTCAAAACATAAGTGCGAGAAAAATTGTGTCATGTTATAAGCATGTTAACATTTCTAAAATGTATGTGTTATTGAAATCCCAAAAATATCAACTTCTTAAAAATCCGACGAGGCATGAAAGTGATATGATTTTTTATAGTAAATAAAAATCCACCACCATTAATACTTACCACGTCAAAAACTACGAGGATAATGATTGAATGCTAGTAGAAGTCACCGAAAGGAGAAACATAGTACTACTTAAAATAGAAATTTTGAAACAAAGAAAGCCTGAATCGGAGCCCGCATAAGAGAGTTATGATTCTTATAAAATCATAACAATTATAAAATATAAGCTAAAATCAAAAGTTTGAATTTGCCAAAATGACCAAAAAGAGAGCTATAGTGTAGGTCGAGACCTACACGAATATATGAGAGTCGTTGAAAACGAAGTTCGCATGCGAGAGATAAGAATTTTCAAAGTTTAAAAATCGCCCACACGTGCACCTATGTGCAACACGACTTTCTTTCTGACACTTCAATTCCTCAGGATACAGATGACGTGACACCAAGAAAGGGAGACACGTGTCTGCTCTCAGGTTATTCACGCACAACTTGCATGAAGTGCTCTCCAAATCCCCCTATAAATAGCAAGCTTCAACATATCATTTCTTACACCTTAAAAAATTACCATTCTCTTTCTCGATTCTCGTTTCGATACCATCCAAGCGATCCTTGAGTCTCGGGCTTTCGACTCTACCTTACATGCATGGTTCACACTAAAAGGGTAACTTCACATCCTTTTTACGGTGGGGGGGATACATGTTATATCACAACTATTTTCATAATTTTTACTAATTGTATATCATTAGTTATATAATTATGCTTAGGACATTAGGATAATATTATGCTTGGTAGATACCATGCACGACTTTTATGTATAATATTATGTCTAGATGTTATGATGATGAAACATTTATGGATATATTTTACCTAGCTAGGACGCTAGCCAACCTATAGCCACCCTTTGGATAACTTTACACCTAGTGGTTACACTACCAAAATACCCAGCTAAACTGAATACTATAACTTAGTTTATATATATATATATATATATATATATATATGTATGTATATATAACAATAATAATAATAATAATAATAATAATAATAATAGTAATAATAAGTATCTCGTATAAATACAACAACAAAGAACATCATTATCGACCAATGGAGGTTGCACACAAACAAGTGTTAGATGAGACACAATTCATCTCTTAGCTAAATGACCTTTAGCTAGCCTCGGCGTATATTGATAAATCTTAAGTAAATGAGAAAAAGAATGGAGGCTGCACACAAACAAGTGTTATGATTGCCACTCCCACATATGGTTGGTAGCTATAACCTGACGGCAGGTCGAATTGGGCATAACTTTCTAAACTATTTTCGACATCAGATGAAGTGTCGTAGTTTTCAAGTATTATTCTATACAGTCACAACTCGATTATAGGAACACATCGTAATATTGTTAAAGATCAAACTACTACTCTTTAAGGGACGCCTCAAAAGGAGTGGTAGCATACGTAAAGTAAAAAAATAGTAAAATAATACTAGGATGGTATTTATATAGTGAGTATAAGAAACCAACTATTCAAGTATTCTAAGGAATAAAACACAAGAAAATAGGAAATTGTAATCTACATTTTTCCTATTCATAAACAAAGATCCAGATCTAAAATATAGGTGCGAAACTATCTAAACAACTACTAGGATAACCCTAAGAAAATAGTTTTGCATACCCAAAACCACTAACACAAGTTTAGGAATACAATAATGCTGACATAACAAACTCTACATATTATTTTAGAGAATACAAAACCTGTGGACTCACCAACATTATGTTGACCTTTTAAACCACATGTATTCCTAGGAGACCGATGGAAACAAAAGATCTTACAACAACTACTAAAGAGGTGACTAGCAGTCTACAAAGAGGCATATTTACCAAGATAAATCATTATGTACTAAATTTGGTTCCTTATGTAAAATAAAAAATGATAAATGGAAGTGATACGTATGTTATAAAAGTGTGTATAAATTCAAGTGCAATCTTTGTCTGTGAACCAACATCCTAATGTCGCACCGTACGGTGTTTCCGCTGCCGGACGAGGGTGTGATGGATGTTAGTGGTCAAGTGTATGCCCCATGGTTGTACATAATTAAGATTTTATAGTCTTAGAATACTTGATATGGCCTTAATTCTTGTTCCTTGTTTGGTTGTTGGCTTATGTGTGACAACCCGAAATTCTTATTCGTACGAACTCTACTATCCAACACTTCAATTAAAAGTTAAATACTTATCTGCTAATATTTAGCCAGTTTAAAGTCTGTTTGAGTATTTTAATTAATTATTCATGAATCGGACGGATAAAAAGAAGTGACTTCTAGTTAATCGGGAATGTAATGGAACGATCAACACCTTGAATTGGTGTTCACGTCCAAACAAAGAGAGTTTGGGTCGTGAACTCTCTTAGGGATGAAAACTCATGCCTTAAGCATGAGTTTACTCTCCATTCTACCATTTCCCTTTTTCCTAACTCAAGAACCAAAGCCATTCTCTCTCAAGTAGCATACCGTTCTTCACCCAATTTTCCGAAAATGTAAGTATTACTTGACTTGATTTGTTTTTATAACCTATCTCCTAGTCATTATACATCATTTCATCCATTCAATTGTTGATTTTCATTAGATCTTCAAAACACCAAGAACACCAAGAACACACACTAGTGTTCTTGGACCTTAAACACCCAATCGAGCTCCGATCTTGTAAGTGCACTTGCTATAGCTTCTTGTATGCTAAGTTTGATCCTTATAACACTTGAAAATCATCAAGAAACCATAGAACAAAGGAGTTTACGACCAGGGATGATCTTGGGCCGTAAACCCCTTTCAAGGTGGTAAGTTGGACCTTAGCTCCTTCCTATGCCTTAGGTGCCAACCTTGATCCTTCCTAGAAGTGTTTAAGACCTTAAACAACAATCAAAACAACTCCCCATAGGAGTTTACGGCTGTAATCACCTAAGCAAAGGGTCCTTAGGCCGTGAACTCTACTAGGTAGTGTTATTTTGCCCTTAATGCTATCCTAAGGCTTGGACTTGATCATTTGATGCCCAATCATGACTTGTAAGACCTCAAAACACAATTTGGCACTTAGTATCATGATTTTATGGCCATAAACTCATGGGGAAATGGTCATGCACCGTAAACTCCATATAGGGATGGTTCATGGGCCATAAACTCCAATGCCATGTCATACAACCCTTAGCTGCAACCCTTTGGTACCTGCAACACTTGAATCAAAGTGTTTCCATGACCTGGGGTGTCTTAACTTGATTAATTAGTTATTAATTGACTAATTAGATTACATATATGTTTACTATATGATAACTAGGGTCATTGTGTGTGTACAAGTCCTCACTTGACACTTAGCATCCTACATCTTCCGATCATCCAAACCACCAACTACAGGTGAGTTCATACCACTTAATTAACCTTTTAAATGTTTTTAAATGTTTATAAATGCTTTATTGGGGGGGGGGGGGGTGAATACAAGTTGAATCATGTTTAGTTATTCTATCAATCACATGTGATTAATAGCTAGCCTGCAAATGGATTTACTATACGTTAACTGTTTTACCAAACAGATTTCTTCAAATGAATTTCTTAAACGTTTTTATATGTTTAAAACTCTTTATTAAACTGTCTTACACACTGTATGTTTCCTTTTAAACTCTTTTACAACTGAGTTTCAAACAAAGGTCTTCCTTATACTTAAACTGTCTTATCAAACAAAATACTTTCAAATCGTTTTACAAACTGACATCAAGTCGATCTTTTCTTAGATATTAATCTTTTTCAAAGGTTTTACAAAACTCCTTTTATGCTTTTATATTATCAAATGCATGCCCATATATGTATAGTTATATAAGAAATGTTTAATGGACTTAGGAAGGCTAACTCACTCTATGTCCTTTTCCTCGTTGGGATGTGGCTATGGGGTATCGGTTATCCATCCGAATGTCATCTAAATATTAGTTATATATTATGTATACATATGTAGACATAAAAGTGCCTTCATGTCAGTTCATTACCTTTGGCTAGCAAAGGTATACCTTCATTGATACTTGTACATTACTAGTAACTATTATAGGTATAGTTAGGAAATACTATTTGTTATTCCTATTGCAAGGAATTACACCAGAGTCAGTTCATACATGAGTCTATACTAAATGCTATATGAAGAGATACACTTATATGGACACACTTACTTGAATACACTTACATGGATACACTTACTTGAATACACATACATGGATAATTTTACCTAGATACCTTGTTAAAAGCATGCCTGTAAATGTATAGTTACATAAGTAATGTTTAAAGGACTTAGGAAGGCTAACCTGCTTTATTTCCTTTTCCTCGTTGGGATGTGGTCTGGTAAGGTATCGGGTATCCGTCCGAAGGTCATTTAAATATATAGTTATATATCATGTGTACATATACGGACATAATAGTTCTGATCAGTCAGTTCAGTACCTTTGGGTAGCTAAGGTATACATTCATATATCCCTAGTAAACTATTATAGGTGTAGTTTAGGCTAATATATGATTTAGTAATTAATATGGATTTCGACCTAGCGATTCGTTGCGGAAGTCACCTTTAGTTCCAAATGTACAATAGGAACTACCAATCATATTATTACTTACTTACAGTGGGTCTCGTGAGAAGACTACTTACTTACTAGACGGGACTAACCATTCCGGCACCCAACTGTTAGCAACAGAGGTAATGAACATCTACGGATGCCTACGGTTAATACTTATACTAGGGTACCATTATGGGACTAACCATTCCTACAACCTGCTGTTAGCTACAGAGGACAATGATCATCTATGGACGTTCAAGGTTAATACTATTACGGTAGTCGCGATGTCGGGTTGATCCTAATACAAAAGGATAACACTTACATGGCTATATTTTCCTATTACTTTTATTTTGTGATACATTCACATAAACGATGAGGTAGACTATATATATTGTTAATAGTAGTCATACAAGGGAAAAACCAGCTTTGTTACTTTCAAAATAGTCTAGTCTTGGTAGAAGACTACTCTTTATACTAATAGAAATCATAGGGATTTGCTAGGGTATTCAAACGCTTTCAACTACTTTCAAACAGTTCATACTTATACAATCTTTTTCCAAATGTTTACAAGTCTTTACTTTACAGTTTTACAAATCAAAGACACATTAATACTTATGAATTCACCAGCTTTATTGCTGATACTCGCTTTCAAAATACTTGTATTCTCAGATCACAAATAGACAGGTACGACGACCGGTTTTTGTGAAGACGGAGAAATCAAGACTCTTATTTTATTTTGATTGTTCATTATGTTGTCTTATACTATGAAAGAACACACTTGTAACTAAAATTATACTATTAATGCAATGGATGATGTTGTTGCCTGTTTACTACTTTTCGTTGTTGTGATATATTACATGACGTCCTCCACCCCAGAACGTTTCCGCTGTTCCGGTTTTGGGGTGTGACAGATTGGTATCAGAGCATTGTTTATAGTGAATTAAGTATATCAACCCATAAAAGATATACTAACTATAAATACAATAGGATTAAAAATACTCTGACTAAGAGTTTATAATTTTAAATAATTAAATATTTAAGTAAGTATACATGCCTGCTACAAGGAAGCAATGGCAGGCCTGAGGATGTTAAATGGAAGGAGGATATGGACCATGAGATTCTTTCCATGTATGATAACCAAGTATGGAACTTGGTTAATCATATGTTTGGTTGAAAGACAGTCGGCTGTAAATGGATTTTTAAGAAGAAGACCGACATGGACGGGAAAATGCACACCTATAAAGCTAGGCTGGTTGTATAGGGCTTTACTCAAACCCAAGGGCTTGACTCAGATGAGACCTTTTCACCAGTAGATAAGATAAAGTCTATCATGATTATGCTTGCTATAACTGCTTTTAATGATTATCAAATTTGACAGATGGATGTTAAAACCACTTTCCTTAATGGGAAGCTATCTAAGGACGTTCACATGAGTCATCCAGAGGGTTTTATACATGATAAATTTCTTGATAGAGTGTCTATGCTTGAGAAATCCATTTATGGATTGAAATAAGCATCTCGTAGTTGGAATTTTTGCTTCCACAAGAGATTCAGGGAGTTTGGGTTCTCTAGAAGTGAAGATGAGTCCTATATATATATATATATATATATATATATATATATATATATATATATATATATATATATATATATATATATATATATTTGCCAAAGCTAGTGGGAGTATAGTGAGTTTCATAATTTTGTATGTTGATGATATACTCCTTATAGGAAACGATATTCCAACCTTGCAACAAGTTAAGTCATGGCTTGGGAAGTATTTCACTATGAAGGATCTAGGGGAGGTTTCCTATATTCTAGGAATAAGGATTCATCAAGATAAAAATAATAATCTTATTGGTCTCAACCAGAGTACATATTTGGACACAATATTAAAGCATTTCAATATGGAGAACTCATAGAAAGTGGAATTGCCCATTCGTAGTACTAGCAAGTTGAGTAAGACTTAAAGTCCAAGTACTGATGAAGAGATTGCTGACATGAGTCGAGTCCAATATGCTTCGACGGTAGGATCGATCATGTATGCAATGAAATGTACTCGCCTTGACGTGTCTTATGCTTTGAAAATGGTTAGTTGATTTCACATAAATCTTGTCAGAGCCCATTGGATTACATAGAAGAATATTCTTAAGTATCTACAAAGAAATAAAGATATGTTCCTAGTTCTTGGCGGCAGTGATACGTTAAGAGTGAGTGGTTACAGTGACACCGATTTTCAAACCGACCAGGACAACTTTTTTTCGCAATCTGGTTTTGTGTTCTTACTGAATGGAGGAGCGGTTACATGGAAATGTTTTAAACAAGACACGGTGGCTGATTCCATGTGTGATTCTGACTACATTACATCATAGAAGGAAGAAGCTTGGTTGAAGAACTTTATTGGAGATCTCGGAGTTGTTCCAACTATTCAAGAACCCATGGAATTGTTCTATGATAATGAGGCTATAGTTGCTTTGACCGAAGAACCAAAGGATCATGGTAGATCAAAGCATATTGACAGAAAGTACCATTACTTTCTACATTGGGTAGAACAAGGACACCTTCTGGTGAAGAGAGTATCTTCAGAAGATAATGTTGCAGATCCTTTGCAAAGGCTCCGAGCAGAGTCAAACACTACCAGCATGTGAGGAGCATAGGCTTAAGAGACGGTATTAGTTTTAGTAGTTAGGTGATATGTTTGAAACTTGTAACAAAATAAATGTAGTTAATTTAGTGAATGAATAATAGATAATTATTTATGAGTATCATATTGCCTTATTCAATTATTTATTCCTGTGTTTCTTTTTGCACGCTTGCACTTCCTAAGTAATTTGAATTATTCAAACTTCCATAGTTGTTCATACTTTTGGATGTAAGTAGTGAATTAAGATTGTCATCAATTGATTGTAGATTGTCGATTGAGGTTAAGACATTGCAATTTGAATTGCTATAATATTCATGGGTACTTTGAAAATAGGGATTCTTAATATTGGATAAACCCATGCTTAGCGATTACTCATGGATCTTTTCACAAGTACTTCAAATATGACAGTATCTTCTATTCTTAAAATAGAGATATTTTGTTCATTGTTTACAAATTAGTTATGCATTGGTTTGCTTACACATATCTCATAGATGGATGTTATAAAGGGTAATTCCATGTGCAATTTGATGTGTAAATTGTATGTCTATTTAGTCAATGTAATTCATTCACTTTTCCTTAACTAGAAAAGTGATACCATTGGACCCCTTGATGATTTGATGTTGACTATATTGTGCTGGGTCTAACCAAGACTAATTGATGGTTTCAATTTGAAGTCCAATTTAGTCTTTACAAAATGGGAAATCGGGAAGTAGAATTTTGTACAATAAGGTTGGTTATGATCCATGTCTGATGTGCATATGATAACTTGAAGAAATAAAGAATAACCGCTCACTTATCTTAGGGCCAATAGCTGATTTGAATTAGAGTTTAGCAGTGGCTTTGGAAAGCAATCTTTGTTATTTATTTCAGGGTTTATACTTATAATTGAAGTTACATAATTATCCAAGTGGGAAACTATTAGACTAAGGTTTCTAAGTCAATAACTAAATTGGTATAGTCTTGAATTAGAGGTAAAATCCTTTTTGGGTTACCTTCAAAACTAGTATTTGGATAAAAATGCTTTTGGAGGAAGAGGCTGAATTTCTAATTTATTATATGATTATTAAATTAGAATAAATAGTTTATTAATATATTATATGATTAATATATTAATGATAAATAATAATAATTAAACTGGAATTAATCATAAATTGATTATAATTGATTTTGGGATTAATTGAATTGATTAAAAGTGTAGGGACTATTTGGTTATTTATTGAAAGTTGAACAGGAAAACTCTAGAAACCCATGGGATGGGAGTGAACTAAATTTGGCCAGGAATAACCTAAAATTTTCATTCATGAGGCTTATGAAAAGAAGATAAGCTAGCTTGATTATAATATTAATTAATGTGGGCCTTATCCCCAAAACCCTAGCTTTAGTCTAAAGTTTCCTTCAACTATATAAACCCCTCCCTGGGTTTTATTATTTTCATCTACTTCTTCTTGCCTTCATAGAGCTAAAATTTTTCTCAAGCCACCTCTCTCCTCAAGACTTCTTCCTACTAGGGTTTTGGGTATAAGCTATTAGAGGCATTTATTCCTTTGGTGCGAGCTTTCCAGGAATTTGAAGTAGGATTCTACTTTGATTATTTGCAATAATAATCAAAAGGTATGTAACCCTAATTTGATGTGAATTTCGATTTCATAGCGTCTCTGTAAGGGGTATTTTTGATATTCATAGTTATTTGCTATTAATAGAGAAAACATAGATCATTTCTAGGTTGCATGTGAACTTAAGGGTTTAAGTGTTTTTCCGCCACATGTAGAACTTTTATAGCCTAGAAAACCCACCAGTGGTATCAGAGTCTCAGTTATCTATTTGATTGTTCACTTAAGTGAATTAATCAAATTAGGGTTTATGGAAATTAAACCCCAACTACTTTGCTGATCTAGTTAGAGGACTTCTTTCAAGAAGGGCTTGAATCCAATAAATTGTGTTTCCACTAGAATGGTGAAAATGCTAATGCTTAGATTGGTTACAGGAGCTTCTTTGAAAAGAATCAATCAATCAAGCTTGGACCCATGCTATTTAGAGGCCTTCAAGAACCTGTCCAGACTATCATCTTACTCCCCGGAGATGATTGTTTCTTTTAATATTGCTTCTTAGTTCGTATCGCTACAATAGATGAGGCCATTTCATTTATTCATAAACTCGTATGTAGTCAATGAACGGCACCGCTCGATTCTACTACCTAAGATGTCCCTCCCAGTACCTGCTTGAGTTAGCGTAAGAGGCTCATAAGACCAAGGAGTTAGCCACCTTCCTGGTGAGAGGAAAACTAGACCCAGAAAGGGATAGAGCTCTGAAATAGTGAACTGGGTGGGAACACAATCGATGTGTCATAAGAAGGCAGTGATGAAGTTGGTGATTGTCGCCTATTAGTATTAGAGATGAAGATAGAGGAATGCAAACTAGCTAACTCCTCTATCAGCGGAAAGAGAGAGAGCCAATACATGACAGGGGGAGAGGTGAAGCAGCTTTCTTAGATAGAGAAGGTTCATAGTCGAATCGCAAAATGAACCTGTCTGTAACGATAATGACTATATGCTTAACACACCTTCTGCTCGATCTTAGCTAATTGACCTTTTTTGAATGAGAATTCATCAAGCGGGGTGGAGGAATGGTTAACTCATCAGGCTCATGATTTGAAGACTACAGGTTCGAAACCTGTCCCCGCCTAATCACTTGAGATCTTTTTTTGGGTGGTGGAAAGATTTTTTATTTCAAAATTTTGTATTAAGACGGATTTGATTTCAAGCCTTCTCTTTTCTTTGCTTTATAGAATTTATCTTTCTATCTATCAGTGAAGACTGAATTTAGGATTTGGCAATTATTGATGGAATTCCTTCCTTCTTTCTTGAAGTGACAGAATTCTTAATTTATTTCAGGAATTTCTTTCAGATATGACGGAATTGAAATCGCCGTGAAATCTTTTAAATTTTGACTTGGCTAGGGTTTTCTAAAACCCTAGCCACTACCTCCCTATTTTTGAAAATTATATCCTTATCCCTAGTGTTTCTAGTTTCCTTAATTATTATTTTAATAGGAATTACAATTTAAATAATTAAATACCTGATAAACCCTATCCTTTTTCGAAACTTAGTAGGATAAGAGATTATGATTAAATTTGAATTATTTAATTAATTATTTAATCGGTAAATAATTATTTAATCCATGTATTTAAATTATTTAATTAATTGTTTAAATGGTAAATAATATGATTTAAATTTACTTAATTAATTGTTAAATTAAGATAAAAGATCAAATCTATATTTAGTTTTAAATTAATTTTAAACACTAGAATTTTAAAAAAGTTTTAAAATACACCTTATACTATATATATGATTAACATTTTAATATATATATATATATATATATATATATATATATATATATATATATATATATATATATATATATATATATATATATATATATATATATATATATATAAGACGACTCAGTCAAATCGCTAGTACGCCTCATTCACAGAGGTATACTATAAGGGGAATATAAAGAAGCGACCTATAAAATGATTGTTGAATAAGTGTCCACTCTCACCCACCACTCCCTTGTATTGTGGATGGTCGTTAGCCGAACGGATTTGATAGGATATTACCTCTTAAAATTATGATGCTATTAAAGTACTAGAACCTTTTAAATAAATCCCTACTCTAGTTACTTTAGGACAAAACATGAAGTGTATGAAAACAGACATCACACCTATATGTCGTTAGTGGAACGTGCGTTATTAATTGGCACGTTAATTTGGGACTATAAAGTTGAGTGATGGACGAATTGAAAATTATCATTGTTAATGGTGCGCATATGGTTTACCAACACATTAATTTGAGATGATAAATGACATCGAGGTTGTCAAGCGGGTTTACATGGTTATTCATATCTTATTTGTGATCACACGAGTCACAAATTTGAAGAGCATAATATTAGATTAAACATGCCATTGATAAGATTCAATGAATATCAAACGATCTAAGAGTTTCATGCTAGATTGAAATTGCTAAATTTGTATTACCTACCTTGATAAATTCAAATTTTGACTACGACATTCCTCTCCTTTACTGTGAATTATATTTTGGATCCTCCCCTTGAATATTTATTTTGGGTTAAAATATTAAGGATTTATATCACTAACTAAAAACTATGTATCTTTTTATAAATGTATGGAAATGGTGATCTCTCTACTACTCAAGTCGGCTCCTTCAACTCTAATTTCTCTCTACTCTCGATCTTGTCAAAAGAGAAGCTCATTGGCCCTAACTACATTGACTGGATGAGGAACTTGAACATGAACCTTCGATATGAGGGTAAGAAATATTTCCTCGAAAAGCATCTTGCTGAAATCTATGAATCCACTACTACTCCTAAGGAGATTGTCTCCTTCAAAAAACGCTCTGATGATGCCACAAAGGTTGCTTGCATCATGGTGGCCACTATGGTACATGAACTGGCCATGTTCTGTGAAGAATAATGGCCATACGAGATGGCTTTTAACCTTACTGGATAGTTCAACAAGAATCCGAGACAAGAGTGTTTCAAAGTGTTCAAAGCTTTCATGAAATGTAAGCTCAAGGAAGGAGAGTTTGAGGTACGTGATGGATCTGGTAAATTTGAATATATGGCAGGGTAGATGCTTGATGTGGTGAAGGATTATAACTATTAGATCTTCTATCACCCGGGGAAGGCCAATGTAGTGGCTGATGCTTTAAGTCGCAATGTGACTAGTGTTCCTATTAAAAATCTATTTTTGAGGATAAACATCCCTTCACCACTACTAGATTTGATTATAGAGACACATACCTAGGGGATCAAGGAGGAGAACTAATAGGAATGGGTTCCTGGTCCAGTGTTGTAGGGTTTGGATTCCAGTTTTTGGTAGGGTTTGACAAACATTGGTTAAGGAGGAGCACAAGTCTAGGTTCTTGATTCATACTGGCACAATGAAGATGTATTAGTATATAAGACTTAGTTATCGGTGGCCCTGCATGAAGAGGGATATAACTTGGTACAATGATAGGTGCTTGACTTGTCAAAAAGTCAAGGTCGAACACTAGAGGCTCATGACAAGCTGGAACCTTTAGAGGTTCCCTTACGGAAATGGGAGCAGATTACCATGGATTTCATCACGCAGTTACCAAGGACGACTAAATGGTTTGAGGCTATTTTGGGTGATCATTGACCTCCTGACCAAGAGTTCTCATTTTCTTGCGATCCAGGAGAGCTCTTCGGCCAAGAAATTGGCTGGCATCTAGTTCAAGAGGTTGTTTCTTGTTATGGTGTGCCTATTTCTATAGTTTCATATCGATACGTTCGATTTACTTCTAGGTTTTGGACAAGGTTCCATGAGGATTTGGGTACTCAACTGCATTTCAGCATCACCTATCATCCGCAGACAGATGAGCAGAGTGAGCATACCATTTAGGCACTTGAAGCCATGTTGAAAGCCTGCATCATTGATTTTGGAGGGAGATGGTATTCTTATCTTACCTTCGTGGAGTTTTTGTAGCACAACAAATATCATTCTTGGTGCACCTCCTTTCAAGCTCCTTTATAGAAAGAAGTGTTGGACCCCGATTTGTTGGGAAAGGTTAGACAGAGGCTCATAGGGAGCACTGAGGTGGGGATTAAGACTACATAACTTATTTATCAGTTCAGATAGAGATTGTAGACATCTTAGAGTTGACAGAAGAGTTATGAAGACCGATGTTTATCTGATTTGGAGTTTCAGGTCAAGGATATGGTGTTACTAAAGGTGTCTCTATGGAGGGGTGTTATTCATTTCAGGAAGCAGGGTAATCTAGACCCCTGATTCATAACACTATTCTGAGTGATTGATAGGGTGGGCAAGGTGGTGTGTCATTTGAATTTATCGGAGGAGCTCAACTAGATTTATAATACTTTCCATGTCTCTTAGCTTCAGAAGTGCTTAGTGAATGTTTCAACGATGGTGTCTCTAGACAACATCCAGGTTGATGAGCGCCTAAATTATGTGGAGAGACCGGTAGCCATCTTGGATAAAAGAGTAAAGGTCTTGCACAACAAGGGAGTGTCCATGGTAAAGACATAGTGGCAACACCAGAAGGGCTATTTGTAGACTGGGGAGCACTAAGAGGAGATGCGCGAGCACTACCCAGATCTGTTTGCATCTATGAACTTCAAGGACAAAATCTAATTCGTATGGGTGAGAACTATAACACCCGAACTAGGTATGAGTTTATATTGTGAATGTTTAGCATTAAAGGCTTGGTTTTGTGTTTTAGCCCTTTTGCAGCATGGTGAGTGGCTTACCCAACTGTGATAATCATTAATTTTGCGGTGCAGTGCTACAATGGGCTCAAAACCCTAGGCCTCAGAACATGAGCCTTATTTAAAGAATGAGGGGGATAGGGTCCCCCCAACCCCAACCTCCATCTTTATTAGAAACATTGTCATCAAAACCCTATCATCCTTTAATGTTTTAACATTTTTTTATTTCTTGTGATTTTTCTTGAAGGAAGATCATCACCCTTTGGAGATTGAGAGTGTTTCTAAGACTTGATACAACAACTTATGCATCTTGTAGAACTTTGTAAGTGTTCAAATTCCTAGCTTGATGGCTTAAACTTCATACATCTACCATTTTATGGGATTTGAGTCTCTTTTGATGGTTTAGTTGGAGTTTAAGGTAAACTTCCATATAAAGCTTGCAACTTTATCAACCTTGAGTGTCCGTGGAGGTTTTAATCTTCTAGATCTTGAGCTAAAGTGTGATTTGGAGCCATGCAATGAATAAAGGTCATATCTTTATCATTTTGACCTAAGATGGTGTAGAACTTGCATAGAGTGTGTGTATTCATAAAGTTTTTTTTTGAACTCATTTTAGTTTATTAAAGCCTTTTTTGAGAGTTTGAGGCTTGGTCTTAACAAACTAAGGACTTAATAATGATTTGATTTTTCCATGCGAACCGCAGCGTGGCCAAGGTATGATCACGGTGGAAAAGATGCGATGGAAAGCTGTAGTGTGAGTATTCTGACTTTTATATACCAGGACATGACCATGGAGTTGTCCATGACGCTATGACTAGATTTTTTACATAGGCCAATGACTTTTGACTAAGTTTTACTTTAGGTCAAACATTAGGGTTTTAGATTATAGGCTGAGGTTTGACCATTAAACACACATTTAGGTGGTTGTTGTGTCTGCCTTTGCATGTTGTGAGTTGTAGAGGTTTTCAGATTTGTTTGTGAGGTGATTATTCTTAATGTGTTGCTTATATCCAATTACTATATGCGAGTTGCTGATAACTCAGGGTTTCGAATTACCTAAGTTGTTATAAGTAAGTTGTTGATAGCTCGAGGTTTTTGATAACCCAAACAAATGCTTTTGCGTTGCTAATAGCTCGGAGTTGATCATAACTCATACGATTGCACATAGCCTACAATTGTCTTATATATTTTGCTATGTTGTGTTGTATGTGATACTATGGGGAACTCACTAAGCTTTAGCTTACGGTTGTAGACTTAAATGCTCCAAGTATTTCTAAGGATCAGGGCAAAGCGAAGGCATGAAAATAGACACCATCTAGTAGACTTCATGATTTTGAGAGATTCTATGTTATGATACTCTAATTTTGATTTTGTGTTGTGAAAAAAATTACATTTATGGCATTTAATTTGTATGAAATGGCTATTATCTCTTTTAAAAATTGAAAATTTCATGATGGTTTTTGGAATATACATGTGAAGAGAATGTTGATATCAGTATGGTAACTTGATGATGAGGGTCACCATGTTACTTTTAGTGATCATTAGTGGAAGGTAACTAAGGGAAACTTTGTGGTTGCTAAAGGTAAAAAATGGGGTACACTTGGCATGATGAAGGTTTTTTTACAATGAATCAAACACGATGGATGAAGCAGGGACATGCACTCTTTGGCACCAATGACTTGGACATATGAATGAGAAGGGGATAAAGTTGCTTGCCTCCAAAGGAAATTTTCCAAAACTGAAGAATGTAATAGTTGACTTCTGTGGCCATGTGTTCATGCAAAATAAAAGAAAGTTACTTTTACAAAGATGGGTCAACCACCCAAGGTCGGGAAGTTAGAGTTAGTGCATTCAAATGTATACAGTCCAACCTCGGTTTCTTAAGTTGGAGGCTCCAGGTACTATGTCACTTTTATTGACATGCACACAAGAAATGTTTGGGTTAATTTCTTGAAGAACAAATATGAGGTATTCAATTAATTAAAGAAATTAAGATCTGAGGTAGATAATGAAACATGTCTGAAGATAAAGTGTTTGAAATAAGATAATGGGAATGAATACAACAACAAAGGTTTGTTGATTATTGTGTTGAAAATAAGATTATAATTCTGAAAATGGTTCCTGAAACACCCTAACAAAATGGTGTGGCTAATAGAATGAACTCTATACTGAACGAGAAGGAAAAGAGCATGGGACTACATATAGTGCTAACAAAAATGTTTTAACCAGATGCGGTCAACATATCAACCTATTTAATCAATAGAGGACCCTCAGTCCCTATAGGGTTCAGAATTCTAGAATATGAATGGTAGGGTCATGAAGTTTCCCTTAGACACTTGAAAGCGTTCAGTTGCGTCTTTTATGTCAACATCAAGAATTCTGAAGGAGATAATCTTGAGGCGAAGGCGAGGATGTGTACTTTCATAAGCTACGAGTTATATGACATAGATTACCAATTATGGAATAACCAAAATGAAAGGGTTATTAGAATCTGTGATGTGGTATTCAATGAAAGTGCCTCATACAAGGATGATATTTCAATATGCCTCAAGAAAGAAAAGAAACCAAAAGTGAAAGATCAATTTGTATTTGATGAAATTTCAAATGACGACATTGTAAAGCTTATCAGCACCCCTAAGTTAGGTGAAACTTTAGGAAGCAATGGGAACTCAAGAAGAGGATGAGGAATTTGAAATAAATGGGAGTGACACTGAAAGAGAAGTTATGGACAATGAATCCGAAGCCACAAAGTCATCAACAAGTGGACTCCGCAGATCCACTCGAATCGGCAGACCTCTAGTACGATATTCCTCATCAACAAACTACTTATTGGCAAACAAAAAATGGTGAACTTGAATGTTATCTGGAGGATTTTATGATGAAATAATACATACATTGGAAGGAGGATATGGAAGAAGAATTGAGCTCACTTGACAAGAACCAGACTTGGTCCTTGGTCAAGTTAGCAGTAGGGAAGAAGGCACTGTAGAACATTTGGATGTTTTAGATCAAAGATGAGATAGATGGCAAAAAGAGGTACAAGGCTTGGTTGGTTGTCAAAGGATTCCAATAGAACATATGAGTTAATTACAATGATATATTCTCTCCAGTTGTGAAGATGACCACTATCAGACTATTATTGGCTATTATGGCTGTAGAAGATCTCCATCTTGAGCAGCTAGATGCAAAAACAACTTTTCTTCATGATGACATAGAAAAATACATCTACATGGAACAACCACATCGTTTTCCTACAGTGGGTAAGGGATATCTGGTGTAAAAGTTGAAGAAAAGTGTGTATGGGTTAAAGTAAGCTCCAAAACAATGGTACTTGAAGTTTGATAGCTTCATGCAGCAGAATGGGTACAGGAGATGTGAGATGGATCATTTTTGTTAATTAAAAAAGTTTAGTTTTCATACATTATTCTCTTATTGTATGTTGATGATATGGTAATTGTTTGAGCAAACATGTAGGAGACCAACAAGCTGAAAAACCAGTTGTCTACAGAGTTCGAGATGAAGTACCTAGGGGCTGCTAAGTAGATATTGGGCATGAGCATAGTCAGAGACAAATCTGCAGGTACTTTGAAACTTTCTAAAGTAAAATATATCAAGAAAGTCCGAGAGAAGTTCAACATGGATAATGCAAAACTCAGAAGTACACCTTTTGGGAGTCACTTAAATCATTCCCTTAAATAGGAAGAAGACAAGAAGATATAGGTAAAGTCTCTTATGCCTCATTAGTTGGTAGCTTGATGGATGAAATCGTATGCACCATACCAAATATTGCTCATGTAGTAGGAGTTGTGAGTCATTTTATGTCTAATCTAGGTAAAGAACATTAGGAAGGGGTTAAGTGGTTGTTACGCTACTTAAAGGGCACTTCCAAGGTTGCCTTATGTTTAAGAAGAAAAAGGGTAGTTTTGGAAGGTTTTGTTGATGCTTATTTGGGAGGCTGGATGGATTCAGGAAAAAGCACAACTGGGTATATATGTTTTTATAGTTGGAGGTACTAAAAGCAGTTAGATGTCCAGGTTACAAAAGAGTATTTCTCTTTTAGCAAAGAAGAAACGTATATGCCTATTATAGAAGCAAGCAAGGAGCTTATATGGTTGAAGCATTTCTTATCAAAACTTGGTATGCAGCTGGAAGATTGTGTACTGCATTGTGAGAATTAGAGTACAGTTCATTTGGAAAAGAATCTAACATTTCATAATAAGATAAAACATATTTAGATGAAGTATCACTTTATTTGTGAATTGATAATTGGTGAGACCTTGAATTTGAATTTGTGCATGACTTCAATTGGCCTTCCTAGTACCTGAAGAGTAAGTGTGGCCAGAGAGAGATGAGGGTTATAGTGTTCTTTTTTTGGATGGTAGCAAGTTTTTTTTATCAACCTCCAAGTGGGAGATTGTTGTGTCTAGAGGTTGAGTTACTTATGGATGTCCTTATAAGTAAGCTACATATTGGAGTTAGAAGGAGTAGGTCTGCTTATTAGAAGAATAAACAAAGCTGCTTATTGGCAATCCATAGGAGTAGTTCGAATAAACAGGGTTGCTTACTATCAGAACAAGTAGGGTTGTTTATTGATAGTAAGCAGTCAACCTTACTTAAGCAGTTAACAAGTGACCAAGCAGCATGGCGAGTTTTCTTGGAGGCCAAGTCTTTGACTCGAACGTTTAGTGAGGCATGTTTTATCAGCATTAATTTTGGATCGTGATGTTTTTTGTCCCATTATTATTATGTCAATCTCTCCATAAATAGTCTCATTTATTGTAACCTTAATGTATTGTACAAAAAATCCTTTTACGACATGAAGTAAATAATCTCTCTCTCTCGCTCTCTCGTATTTGCAGTGGTCGTAGCCGATCATTTTGATCGTGTGAACCATATAAATTGATTATGTGTTGTTCTTTTTGATTTTGCATTTATTACTCTGGTAAGATCGTTTGTTGTTTGTTGAAATGTTCTTTTAACCTAACAAAACATTGTTAGTGTTTTAAAATTGGCGTCCTGCGTGGACCTTGGACGGGTTGATGTGGGTAGCTTATATGATGTATGTTACCATTTTCATACATATATACAAACATTCATAGACACATACACGCATATACATCATGAATATGTACATATATACATACATTCATACATGCATGCATACATCTTGTGAAACTATAACTCCTAGAAGTCTTATCAACCCCTTTCATTAATTTTGACCTAATAGATGCTATCAAAGAGCTTTCTTTTCTCCCAAAAGGTACTCATAACTCCTAGAATTCTTATCAACCCTTTTCATCAATTTTGACCTAATGGATGTTATCAACCCCTTTCATCAATTTTGACCTAATAAAATTTAATGTTTGTTATTTTGGTTTTTTTTTTTCAAAAAAACTAGTTGAAGAGCTACCTTTTAGATGAAAAAATAGATTTTAAATTGAAAAGTAGTTTATGCATTTACTATACCATGTTTATGAATTTACAACGTTTTCTAAACTTTTTATTTTAATATTAAGAAAATAGCAGTTGTGGCGACATTTTAGATGCGACATATTAGCAGCGATAAGTGAGCAATCGTGGCGACGCTCATAAGGCGACATTAAGTGGCGAATTTTGAGCATTATGAACGAAGAATTAGCGGTGAATTTGTCCCTTATTGCCGTTTAATCTTGTAGTGGTTGGTGAGGGGGAGAGGGATGATGGCATGAAGAAAGGTAAAATTCTAATCCAACAATAGAGATTGAATAACACCATTATCTATTGTTTCATTTTTCTCTTAAATATTAAATAATACTCCAACGTTGAGTAATCATAAACCATAGAAGATAAATTACTCTAAAAGCAAGAATTGTGATTTTTCTATTTAGGATATGAATTTTAGTTAAGATGAGAAAATATCCAAAAGCAAAAGAAAATTGTAAACTACAAACCTATTTTTTCCCCAAATTTCACCATTCACCTCTAATCGGCGTGAATGCAATATAGTGGTCACATCCTTAATTATGGCCATATCAATCAATGTCTAAGGACTGAATTGCTCTGTTGAATTAGCTTATGTTTCGGTTTTGGGGAAGTACCAATAAGTTTGACTTGTGTCAACATTTTGGTTGTTGACATCATCAATGATATGCTTTGTCTTTGCTATGTTCTTTGTATGGTTTGAGGTTTCCCCATTGAAAGTTATTTCCACGTTATAATAATATGTAGGCTTGATTTTATAGGCATTGTCACTTATACTTTTCAGAAAATAAAAGGCTCAAATGCCTAAGGATACCATGTCCAAAAACAACCTACTAGAAGCCTCTGGCTATGTAAGTGAATACAAACATGAGATCATGTGTTATGTAATATCCACAATTTGGGGTAAGAAATTTTTGGCCTTAAAGTATGAAAAATATTATTAATATATTCATATTTTTTAAATGTGGAACCAAGATTAGAATAGTAAACAAATATGATGATTCACGATGGAAACTACCCTATATTGATAACTAAGGGATGACGGAAATTAAAAGTTTAAAGCTATGTTTGTATTTATATCTTAAGTGTTATCAAATGGTGGAAATTGGTGAGATGTCATAATTATTAGTTCTTTATGGGAGGTAAGTAATTTATAATTAAGAGTTTTGGGAAGTAATGAATATACATAAGTATATAAAAGATAGAAAATATTAAGAAACAAGAAAAACCATCCATGGTGTTTATACGTATTTAAGAGAGAGAGAGAGAGAGAGAGAGAGAGAGAGAGAGAGAGAGAGAGAGAGAGAGAGAGAGAGAGAGAGAAAGAGAGAGAGAGAGAGAGATAAAGAGAGAGAAAGAGAGAGAGAGAGAGAGATCATAAAGGAGGACTAACCATTTTCAGATTCGCACATATTTGAAAGTGAGAGATCCAATTCAGAAGCTCTCAGCTAGTCATCGTCGTAAATGATATAAATGGAAGGCAATCTTATATATGAATGGTTATTTGGATATTAATTTTTGGATTATGGAAATGATTTGTATCAGAAAAATGTTTAAGATGTTTTGACTCCATCCCTAATAGTGAAAGCCCTTGAAATTGGTTTTTAAGATGATATGAGAAGGGCGTGTTTGGAAAAAATAGTCGTTAGCTGGAAGCCGGTAACGGGTAGCTGGTAGCACGTAGCACATAGCGGGTAGCTGGTAGCTATAACTTTTATTTGTTATATGAGTGTTTGGCTAAAGTACTTGGAAGCATTTGAAATATATAAAATTACATAAAAGGACAAATGTTTAAAAATAAATAAATATATAAATATACTTTTAAGGGAAATTACGTAAATTGATTTCAAAAGCTCAATAACTTTTTGTTAAACGCTACATGAAGTATCTTTTAGATTTGGAGTGTTTTGTTTAAACTAAAAGCTAAATGCTCATATTGCAAACGAAGCTTTTTGTTAGAGCATTTTGTAAAAAGCTAAAATCTAGAAGCTCCCAAATTCTTCCAAAAGCTCCATGCCAAACACACCCGAAATTAGAATATGTTGGATTAAGTGTGTAAGCCCATAACTATTTTAGTATGTACTTGACCCGATTGTGAGTATGGTCCTTTTGGGTTGCCTTCACCGTAGAAACTCATAGGATGAATTAATGACAAAGAGGATTAATTATAATTTGTTATTATTTTATAAGAATAATATATTAAAAGAGAAATCATATTGTTTAATTCATATTAGTCAAGAATTAATTAAGAATTAGTTTTGTGACTAAAAGAGATTAATTAAATAAAGGGGACTGATATTGTAATTATAAGATAATTTCATAAATGGGCTAATGGACTCCATAGAAGTTGGAGTGGACAAAATCTATGGGGAAACCCATAAGAATTCGTCTAGGGCCTTTAAGGAGGGAGTCCATGGGCTACTTGGAGTTTAAATGGTCAAATTAAGGTTTCCTTGTTTGATAACCCTAATAGCCTCACTATATAAGATACCACTAAGGCCCCAAAAAACGTGTGGAAGTGATCTATAAGGGTTCTTAGACGTTTTTGGTGCCTCCTCCCTCACTCCTTGTTTATCTTGTTACTTATGGTGTTTGTGACTCCATTAGAGGTGCAACATTTAGGGCACTAAGCTTTCAGAAGTCAATTACAAGAAGGATTGAGATTGTTATTGCTATATAACAATCAAGGTAAGATCTAAACCATAATTCATATGTTAATTTGATTATTGTATGATAGATCTAGGGTTTATGAGCTTTGGATGATTATTGCATGTATATTAGACAAACTAGATCCAAAGCTTTACGGTTTACATGTACACCATAAGATTGATGTAGTGCTCAAAACCCATTAGTGGTATCAGAGCCTAGGCTATTTGTTTGATGTATTTGATTTTTTACATGATTATTCAAAGTTGTAAATCAAAAAATCTTGTATCTGGAGGCTGGGCTCACCGAGTCCATATGTGAACTCGCCGAGTTCACTGGCAACTCAACGAGTCCATGGTTGGCTCGACGAGTAGGAGTATCAGATGCCATATTTTTCGGGGTTTTGAGCTGTTTTGGCTTGGGATTATTACCAAAAACATTTTTTATTGATAAAATCCAATTTTTATTGATATTATGTGATTATCCTTACGAAAATAGTAGATAATTGTCAAATTAATTAGATAATCATTGTCTTATGTGATAGACTTGATTTATTTGAATTATTTGATGGATTATCTTGCAAGAAATTGAATTAGGTCATATTTAGATAATCACTAATTATTTGATCAATTGAATTATTTGTAATTTTATTTAGATAGTTTTGAAAAGTTTCAAAACTTGTCCTCAAGTTTTGGAATTTAAAATTTTTGATTAAAAGTTAATTTTGAAATATTTAAAATCTAAACCCTAATGTTTTGAAAAGTTTCAAAACTAATCCTCAAGTTTTGGAATTTAAACCTTTTGATAAATGTTTAATTTTGAAATTTTTTACATTCTAAAACCTTAGTTGTTTGAAAAGTTCAAATTACACCCTTATAGTTTTATTAAGTTAATTAAATGTATAATTAAAAAAGACTTAATAAATCCATAATGATATATATTTAATTAAATTAAAAGTATAGTTTTATTAAATTAGACCACCTAGTATTTTAAAAGTGTAAAATACACTCTTATACTATATATAAAATTAAAAGTCTAATATTATATATATGAGTAAAAGGTCAATCTTACCGTTAGTGGGCCTCGTTCACGAAACGGGTTTCTAAGGGGTGTTTAAGGAAATTGCCTATAAAATGACGATTGAATGGGTATCCACTCTTACCCACCGCACTCTTGACTAGTAGAGGGTCGTTAGCCGAACGAGTAGGATAGGACACAACCTTCCATTATAAGTATAAACTAATACGAAGTAACTAAACACTTTTATAAATTCTCAAATCTTAGTTACTTTAGGAAAAATGTGGAATTGGCGCTAATCCATGAAATTGCACATTGCACCTTTTTGTCGATTAGTGGAGCGTGTGTGGTTAACCGACACACTAATATGGGAGCAATGAAGGATGACAATAGGTAGCTTGATGTTTATCATAGATCAATGGAGCGTGTGTGGTTAACCAGCACATTGGTTATGTGATTTGTAACATCAAGAGCACCAAGCTAATTTGTATGGTTATCCACACCTTGTTTGTGATCCTCGGCATCCCAGTAAGAAATGAAGGGCACAATCGAGATTTAAACATGCCATTGAAAATTTCAATGAATCTCAAAAGATCTAGGAGTTTCAATTCATTTAAAACTTATATTTCCTTTTCCTTTTCATGGTGGAAATTGGTAAATCATCATTTACCTACCTTCAAATGTTCTGAAATTTTGATTATGACATCCCTCTTCCAAATTGTAGAATATTGTGTTGGGTTCTATCCTTAATATCTCATTTAGGTGTTTTATTAAGGACTCAATCAACTAACTTGAATTTTCTCCCGTTTTGTAGATGTCAATGTCTGACAACTATGGTCTTCCTGAATTCGTTGGAAATAGTTTTCCATTTAAAGATGGTGTTCCACAATTGGATTATGGAAATGGAAATCATTATTTACTTCCTCCACCTCTTCCAATAATTCTTCCTGACCCACATGTTTGAAGACTTGAAAAGTTAAAGGTCACTCAAGCCTTATTGGCGAAAAGACACGAAGATGGAAAGTGTGTATGTGCACATGCCTTGGATATGAAGTTGCATATTTATAGATTGGGAATGTTGGGCGTCGATGTCTCGGAGAAGTAGGGTGTTGACTTGGTTCTTCACTCACTTCCCAGATCATATGGTAAGTTTATTAGAGAGTACTATATGATAGGCCATGACGTGACCCTCATTGATTTGACTTATTTGCTTATTGGTGCTGAATCAGAAATGATTTGGTGCACTAGTCAAGCAAAATTGTCTGGTAAATCAATATCCCGACCTTCTATGGGCCACGACAACATTGAAAGTCCAGAAAAGTTTTCTCTACGCAAGAGAAAGGCTGAGTCTGAGATAGTCTCGTGTACCATTCTAGAAGAGTCAATATGTTTCTACTGCTAAAATAAGGGGCATTGGTTACGAAGTTTCCCTGACTACCTGAGAGATCTAAGAGATGGGAGAGTCAAGATGTATGACTCAGCTTCAGGTAGAATCCACTATCTAACTCTATTAAGTTCCTATTTGGAGATTCTAAATACATGATGTGATAAGATTACATTTGGTATTTTGTAGGATTGAAGAAAAGAAAGGAAGCATAAAGGAAGAGGTGAGCTAAGTTTGATCGCGAAGAAATGGATTTCGATCGTATGGTTCGATGATCGGAATTTTTAGATGCTACTTAGAGAGTTATGATAGATTGCTTAGGAATATGTAATAGCATAGTTTTCATTTGAATTGCATTGTAAGGACAAGTTTTTTATGCACCTTTTATAAATAAAATATTTTTTTGTCTTATTTATATATTTCCTTGTAATGGCGTATATGAAAATTGATGTTTGTGTATTTATATTTTTAGCAATGTTGAAAATGGATGTGATTCTTAGTTATGTTATTTGTGGTAATGTCGAGAATTTTCCAAATAATGAAAGATTCTTGTCGCCCGAGTTTCAATTAGACAGAAACTTGGAATCATATGAATTGTATTGTATGATGAATGAGAACCTTCATATTTGGAAAATTAAGACTAATTCCTTGACAAAGAGTCAAGTGAAGGAATAGGAAAATTGGTACACAATGTTGTGCACTAGTCAAGTCCACCACAAAGAACAATAAGATTATTCTTCATGATTTACTAAAAGTCTAGTAAATATGGTTATGCTTACAAGATTAAGTATAATTCTAAATCATTGAAAAGTTTCAATGAAAGGCAGAACGAATAAGAAGAATCAAATAGGCAGAAAGATCAATGTTTCTCCAATCTGAAAAGATGGGAGAGTACTTTAGTATCGTGTTTCATGATCATCTTGTTGATTATGAAGCCATATCACAATTATTCCTCTAAGGACACCTTAGTGCACTAGTATGGCTAAGAAGAGGAATCAGAAATTGTTGAAATGGTTAAATCAAAATGGGATGAGTCATACTTTGATCCGAAATTAAGTCTTAGAGTCATACTCCAAGATTGTGACTTGAGTGACACATCTGAAGAAGTTTTTAGCACACTCATCAAATATGGAGTAGAAAAATGTTTTTCTTACTCTTGCATGTTTGAAATTGCTAAGTTGTGATGTCTCGGATAAGACAAAGACCAACCAAGACTAGTTGTGTGTAGCGTTTGTTTTGATGAGAATCCTCACTAACTCTTGAATATTTGTTTGTCAAAGAAATGTTTCTTGAAAAGAGAATCTTATATGTCAAGAGGTCTGTGGGAGTCTAAATGATCTTGAAATCTTTCAAGAACTAATCAAGAGTAAATCTAGTTAAGAACTAGCACACGACTTGAGGTTTGTCACCTATCGTGTTGACATATTCATGTTTCTGTGCCATTCCAGTTTGGTCAACTATGCATGCAAGTTATATGAGTTCTCAATTGATTGCATAGAGGAAAAACACCCTGATCAATGGAAACTACATTGATAGGTAGGGGTGAGTTTCTAAATAACTTGGAAGCAATGGTGGGACCCTTGATGGCAAGAAATTAAGAATGAACAAGTTCTGTCCATAAGGCTTTGGATTTTTCACAAGCATTATCTTGTGATGATGGTTATGAAAAATTCACATGGATAAGAACATTTACACCATAAAATCTAAGTGTCATAAGGTTTCTCTCCGCTTCATGAAAATGATTGTGAGGAAACGCTTTCACTAAGAAAGATTTTAAGGAGATAGTGATTGTGTAAATTGCATTCTCAAATTCGATTATGATTACGTTATCCCTCTTCATAGTTCAAATTGTGAGATTTAGCAATTAGTTTGAACATTTAAGACTTATTCATATAAATTTTAAAATGGTTTAGAAACACACATGAGCTTTCTAAAGGAAAGTTGCATGATTTTGAGAAACTTGGATAAAGGTTTATCGAAGC
The DNA here is from genome assembly GCF_052625555.1 of Lactuca saligna. NCBI lineage: Eukaryota > Viridiplantae > Streptophyta > Magnoliopsida > Asterales > Asteraceae > Lactuca > Lactuca saligna. The sequence continues at coordinate 107,539,818 of NC_136419.1, forward strand.
ATCTCGTATTAGAAATATGAACTTTGGAAGTCAATAAGTATTGCTTTCTAGAAGTCCATCTGTTTTCTGGATACATGTCAAAGCTAGTGGGAGCATAAATGTTATGTTGGTATGAATATAATAATTATGTTAGTGGGAGCATGATTGTTATTTTAAGTGTTGAAATTTAGCAATATTAACTATAGAAAACAAAAGTTTCACTTTGCAAAGTTTCAGGGGTTGAAAAGTTGTTTTGCTATAATTAAAGGAGAGAATATTATACTTTATTTCAAAATCTAAAAGCTTAGATCGAAAATTTTAATTGAATTTAGTCGAAGGACATAAATGGATGTTATGTCAAAAAGATTCAACATAGAGGAATTCTATATATGACAATATTATAGCAAGAAACTGGTAAAGTATCACATTTTTCATTATGAATCGTGTCCCATACGCTTCGGGTATAGGATCGATTGCATATGTTGTAATATTTGAACGTTCTAAATTTTCCTAATGCCCAGGGCATTAAGAAGGAAAAAGGACTAGAACCATATTTGACTAAATTAATTAAACAACTGTCAAGGCCAATCTAAGGTTCGCCAAGGATTGGTCGCTTGTGGACAGCTGAAAGTATAGTAATGGATGGACCATATTGACATTATTATAAATAGATAAGATTCTATTTAGATTGTTTCCATATTGGAAAATATGGAAATGTTTCCATATTGGGAGTTGGACCTGAAGAATCTATGTATAGATAAGAAACTTTCATGCAAAAAGGATGTTCAAAGGAATGTACTTTGAATTTGAAACTTCATATCTTTGGAATCGCCTTGTAACAATTCCCAATAAAACACTTTGTAATTTCATTGGAAAAGTATTGGTGACTTTTGTGCAATAAGATTACAAAAGAATCATTGCATAAAATTTAAGAATCTAACATATTCGAATAGTGGGAAGAATTTGGTATTCTTACACTAATGATAAGGATTAGGAGTTGTGAAATGAGTATCATTGGAAATGTGTTCAATTGATCTATTTCACAAAATAAGGACCATAGGTAAACATAGTGTGCATGCTTAGAGCATGAGACAACCGTTGTTATAATTCAAGTAATAAGTTAGTTACCTAAAACATTATACAATGAATAATGAGTAATAAATATGGTGATTAAATAAAGGTGTCTTATTTATACTCAAAAGTTTCGGGTCATATAAGATTAAGTAATACTCTTGTGTTTCACTTTGCAAATTTTGACTTCCCGAATAATAAGATTATTCAAACCATCCACAGTCGGTAAATACTTTGGAAGTAGGTATTGAAGCTAGACTGTCATGAATCCATCTGTAGATTGTCTAAAGTGTTTAGACATAACACAAGTTTGCTGCAGAGTTCATGAGTGCTCCTATAAGATTAGAGTATTGGATTAAACCCACGCTCGCTTGGATCGCTTCATGGATTTTATCACGAGTGATTGATGAGACGATAATATCTTATATTCTTGAAGCCGATACATGTGAGTTGTATTCTGCAAGTCAGTTGCACATTGATAATATGTAAACACACCAGTAACTTGGTGTTATAAAAATATTGTTGTGTGTGATTTGATGAGTAGGTACAAGCAAGCATTTGAGTCGAAGTATATTCGTTCCTTTTACCCAAAGTGGGATAAAAGCGATATCTATGGGTCCCTCGATGATTTAGTGATGACACCCCTAAGTGCTTGGCCAAGCCGAGACTAAGTTGATGTGTTTAATTGTAGTATGTTGTCAGTCGTCATAAATCGGAAATCGGGAAACAACACATGAACATACAGTATGATTAAAATCCATGTCTCAGTTCATATGATATTTAGAAGGGAGGAACATATGATCCCTTAGCTAAAGGACGTCTTATTGATAAGATCAGAGTTGACAGCGGCTATTGGAAGCTACGATTGTTGATCAGGTTCTGAAGTCATATGTAAAATAGTTATTAGACTTATCCAAATGGGAGACTGTTGGATTAAGTGTCTAAGCCCATAAATATTTGGATATGTGCTTGATGCGATTGTGAGTATGGTCCTTTTGGGTTGCCTTCACCGTAACAACTGATAGGATGAATTAAAGAGAAAGAGGATTAATTATGATTTGTTAATATATTATAAGAATAATATATTAAAAGAGAAATCATATTATTTCATTAATATTAGTCAAGAATTAATTAAGAATTAGTTTTATGACTAAAAGAGCTTAATTAAATAACGGGGACTGATATTGTAATTATAAGATAATTGCATAAATGGGCTAATGGACTCCATAGAAGTTGGAGTGGAGGAAATCTATGGGGAAATCCCATAAGAATTCGTCCAGGGCCTCTAAGGAGGGAGTCTATGGGCTGCTTGGAGCTTAAACAACCAAATTAGGGTTTCCTTGTTTGATAACCCTAATAGCCTCACTATATAAGAAATCACTAAGGCCCTAAAAACGTGTGGAAGTGATCCATAAGGGTTCTTAGACGTTTTTGGTGCCTCCTTCCTCACTCCTTATTTATCTTGTTGCTTATGGTGTTTGTGACTCCATTAGAGGTGCAACATTTAAGGCACTAAGCTTTCAGAAGTCAATTACATGAAGGATTGATATTGTTATTGCTATATAACAATCAAGGTAAGATATAAACCGTAATTCATATGTTAATTTGATTATTGTATGATAGATCTAGGGTTTATGAGCTTTGGATAATTATTGCATGTATATTAGACAAACTAGATCCAAAGCTTTAGGGTTTTCATGTACACCATATGATTGATGTAGTGCTCAGAACCCATCATAATAATGAAAAAGGGAAAATTCTTAGAGTTTGTACGAACTTAGGATACAAAGTCATCGGTATAGGAGTCTATATAGCTTATACATGGAAACTAAAGTATTAGCAAGTAATGAAAGATGGTACAAATCATAAGAGGACGTCTACCATCTGTATAAGTATGGGTACACCAAGTATATCCTCGTATAACACGTACGAAGCCCACTAAGGTAAAGGTATTTTGTAAGAGAATTATACGACCTATTTAGGTTTATGTATGACCTATAAAGGGTTGATATAACATGTACATCTTTTATATATTATGTATGTTTTATTCAGTGAAGAATATTATGAAAAAGCTTCATCTATGTAGAGTATAAGTCTTATACATGTTCGTAATGACTCAGAGGCAATGGGAGGATCATATAGGAATATAAGAGAATTTTAAAACATGATGTATTTAACGATTATAAAGTGTGATTATTTTGACTCCTCAATTAAAATCGAGGTTAATAGATAATATATTTCTAATCACATGTTCACGAAGACATTTTATTTATATCTCACACACACACACACATACATACACACACACACACACACACATATATATATATATATATATATGTGTGTGTGTGTATGTATATATGTATGCATATGTGCTCATTCATAATGTTTTTGATTTAAACAAAGGATGTCTTTAAATAGTTAGTGCTTGTAAAGACTCATGAAGTGTGGCTTAAATTATATACATGTTGCATTCATTCATATATATGAATATAGGTGAAATGATGATTGTGGTTCATATATTTGGACTATTTACGGATAACGAAATTTAATATGGATGATGATAATGTTCATATTTTAGAACATCAACATTAACAATGTGCACTTTATTCTTACAAACCGTTATGGGGACATGTGGTCGTGGTTCTCGTGTTACCTAATTTCACGATCTTATAATTCATTTATTTCATGTCAATGTTTTGTGGTAACTTAAAAACACATGACCATCCAATATTTATTAATGATATCATGTTTAGAATGTCATATTCTACTCTTCTCATAACCTTGTCCAAATTTAAAGCAACACTCTTGAAAAAAGAGATATAGTTTGCTTGTGAGAGTTTTATATTTAAGGAACAATTTCTAAAATGTTGTTACATTAACCACTTTTAGAGTATGTTGTACGGGGGAGCCAAATTTACATGTTGCATTGCACTTGATTACTTGATTTCCATGTTTGTTATTATTATGACATTGTTTTCTTATTCTTAGGAGTTTAGAACTTATTTAAATTGCACTGGATATTGTTGTATAAGAGAGCCTAAAATTTAAGAGAAGAGATATAACCTAGATTCACGTAAGGCGATCACTTCATTATTTTTTGGATCTAGATGCATGAACTTCATTGCAGATATCATCTCTTGATACTTTCCATTATCATCTATGGAAAACCACTGTATATGAACGAAAATATTAGCAAATCAAAATGTTAACTTTCAAATGACATATCAAACAAGTTTAATCAAGATAAAAATCAAGAAAGATTAGATCAAATAAAAAATTATAAGAAAGCATATATTCAATAAAAATGGGTCACCTTTAAATCCATTTCCTCCTACCTTGACCCTTCTGTAATATATATTAATCTTGCCACCCACACTAATTGTTTCATTAATATCATTCAAAATTGAATTTTTTTGGATGACAACAAAACAAGTTAAACAATTTAAACAAGTATCAAACAAACTTCGGTGAAACTTGCGGAAATAAGCTTCTGAAAAAACGTAAATACAATGTACACAATAATTAACGTGGTTTGGTCAAGGTGATCGATGTCCACAAGAGAGAGAGAGAGAGAGAGAGAGAGAAGGTTTTATTAACTTTCTGAAACTATTACAAGTACTAAAAATTTTATCTCACTTTGAACTCTCACTTTTCTAACAACTAACAATGATGGGGATATAAACCTACTTATAGACAAACATGGAAAGCCCTAATTAAGTCTGATCTATAGTTAGCTTATAAAGGGGATGATCTAATATGAAATTGTTGATGATTTCAAGGTAATATAGGATGAGACTAATACAAAATATAGCAGAGGAAGCTTCTTTATTCTAGAGGAAAAACTATTCAAGGGAAATTATTTATGCCACCTAAAACTTCTATGAGAGAAAAAGTAATCAAAGACTTGTATGTTGGGGGATTAAGAGGATGTCTCGACGTAGATTAAATAAATGTTATAGTCAAGGAGACATAGTTTTAGCAACAACTAAAACAACATGTTTGTAGATTTGTCCAACGCTATATGTAGTTACAAGAAGGTAAAAATAAGGCTCCAAACATAAGCCTTTGTATGACCTTGCTAGTTTCCTTTGGACCATTGGAAAATGTTTATGTTGACTTCATTATGGGCCTTTTTAAGACCTAAAAAAGGGTTAGATTCTTTTTTCGTGGTGGTAGAATTGTTCTCAATGGTTGCCCACTTCATACATTTCATGAAAATATTTAATGTTAAGTAAATGGGAAAAAAATCTTTTAGGAGGTGGTTTGTTTACGTGGGATGCCCAAATCCATAACCTCTAACAGGGATAACAAGTTTTTTGGCCAACTCTTGGCAAACTCTTTGACAATATTTTGGAACATAACTGAACTTAGGAGAACTCCCACCCATTGTCTAATGAGCAAACCAAAATGGTGAATTGCACCCTCAGAAACATGATCTAACCCACAACCACAAATATGGGACGCAACCCTCGTATAAGCTGAATTTTCCTATAAAATTTCTATATGCAATTCGGTTAAGATCTTAGTATTTTTTGTAGTGTCTATCACTTCCCCATGATAAGTGGTGTATTGGGTTGATTGTCCAACAAATAACAACAATATGAGAAATAATTTTATTGAATGCATGAATACTACCCATGAAGAGATAAGGGAAAAGATTTCCATATCTAATGATAATTACAAGGCAACAACTAACAATCATTATTGTCCCAAAATATTTCAGGTGCAAGATTAGGTTATGTATAACTTTGAAAGGCGCGATTTCCAGTTGAAACATATATTATGATTAGTCACCAAAATTATGGTTCATAAATTTTTTTGAGGAAGATAAATTATAATGCCTACATTGTCGATATCCGAGACTTTTAATGTTGCATATATCTATAAGCACACCCTCAAGAAGAAGCTTTTGCGCTAAAAACCGAAAATAAATTAAATTAAATGTTGCACTAAAAACCGAAAATAAATTAAATTTTTTTGCTTAAAATATTTTATTTTGTATATTTGAAAAAAAATAAGTATATTTTTATTTTAATACTTATTTATAAAAATAATATTCTTTTCTATAAACAAATCTTTATATTAAGCCATTTTATTATGTAATGATTAGTTTTATTTAAAGTAAAATATAAAATAATCATGAGGGTCTAATATTATGTAATAATAATTAATAAAAAGATAATTATTTGGTAATAATTAGCTTATTTTAAGAAAAAAATTAAAGTAATTATTAAAGTAATTATTAAGGGATCTTTTAAAAAATAAAAATGATCAAAATAACCGAACCCATTATAAATATGTAGCATAAGATTAAATTACCACATTTCCCTCATCGACAAGGATTCCACTACAGACACGCGAGTATAACTCATCAATGGTAGCATATAATGGAGGATTAAGTGCCGTCATTTGTATGGATTTTATAACTGCATAATTCCTCTGCAATTTAACAACGTGAAAATAAGTTAACTTATCTAGCATAGTAGATAATCTAAGATGTTAAATTCTTATAGAATAACAGCAGGTTCTTAACATAAGGATAAAAACAACATCTAATATTGTATAAGAGATCATATACACAATGTTTCTTAAATGAATTTTTTTTATTGGTTATAGTAAGCAGCTAGTGAAAGAAACATATAATAAATCATATACATAATCTTTTATCTTCTGTATCAAAAGGCAATTTACATTTCTTTTTCGTGTACAAACGTCGGTAAACATATGACTTCAATACCATAACAATGTTCATAGTTCGAACTGGTCAATATAATTAATAGTAAAAGTGTTTCATGGGGCATTTACACTTGTTGAAAATTTTAAATATTCAACTTTCAATTTGTTACAATTTTATTTCGATTAATCATTAACTTTTTATGAAAACATAATTAAATAGGTTACATGTTTTGTCATTATAACTAAAAGTGTAACCATTTTATATTGTTGTGTCGGTCACTCATTTTTTTAAGAGTTTAAGCGCTTAATTTTTAGTTTTTGTTCTATTCTTGTGAAAACTAGCATAAGCTTTTGTCTCTGCAATGGATGTTGAGTGGTTGAAGAATGAAATTCCACATAGGAGGTTCATGGTTTTAGCCACACGCACAATATTACTAGTGTTCCGTAATTAACATCTTATGTGGGCCTTGCGGATGTTTAACATGGGTCTTTTAGATTGTGTCGTTTACCATTTTTTATAATAGCTTTTGTAATTTGTGTCATTATGTACATAGATTATAATTATGATAGTTATTAGTAAGATGTAGCTATATTAGTCCTACCTGTTTATATTAGTCCTACTTCTTTATGAATATAACTATAGTAACATGTAGATATATTAGTCCTACTTGTTTATATTTTTATATGTGTTTATCCTTCTAATTAATGGGAAATCATTTCACATGAAATATTCTAGATTTAATTTGTATGAGCTATATGGTCTCCCATTGAATCTTTCTTTTCCCAGACTAACCCTCGTTTTCAAAAACCTCACCAAACCATACACACACATTCTCTCTCTCTCTCTCTCTCTCTCTCTCTCTCTCTCTCTCTCTCCCTCCCCCTCTCTCTTTCCCCCCCCCCCCTCTCTCTCTCTTTTGTTTGCATGTATATATTATTCACTCTTATGTTTCATCCTTGTTGTATGACCCACAACAATAAAACCTATAAAATATGTTTTTCTCATCATTGGTTTATAAATGTATTGAGCTAGGATGCATAATGGGAGTTTTTAGAAACCCATTGCATGCACTTTAGTATTTCCAGCCAACTCAACAATACCTCCACTCCATTAAAGATGATGATGTTGAATGTCATAAATTGACTATGTGGTTAAAATATGGATATTTAGGATGATAACTCAATCTTTTATAACTACTATTCTTAAGAAGGGTGCAACTTCTTGTTCCATTTGGTTAAGTCTTGAAGAACTATTTTGGGAAAACAACAATGCATGTTCCATTGAAATGGACAACGAACTCTAGTAATTTTTTCTTAGTGATAGGTTAATCACTTAATAAAGCCAAAATATGAAACTTCTCTCTGATCCTATAATATTCAATTTCCAGACATGCATTATATTGTTTAAGTGCTTTAATTTTGAGTTTTGTGGGAATTAGGGTTTTGGTAGAAGCACTTCACACCCCATTTGATTAATGAAACCCTAATTGCTTAGGCCTTGAGCCATATATAAAGACATTATCTCTTATGTATGCCTTTTATCAACCTTCATATCCCATAGATCGAGAAGTTCATCAACCTTCTAAGCATATGTTGGACCAATTGGAGTGTAATGGCATGATTTTTATCCTTCCATTTTAGACATGCAAGACTTTGGGTACATTTTGAACCAACTTGAGATCTAGAGTTAGTGTAGGGTTTGTTTAATGCATCCAAATGGATAAAGTTGGAAACTTTATCTATTAAGAGCATTTTTTGATGTATGTGAGAAGTGTAAGTGCTTTAGTTTTTAGGGATAAAGCCTTTAAAAATGAAATTAGTCTAGACATTAGGGCACATCGCCTACCAAGTTTCATGGCATGCTCTTTGAGCCAAACACGAATAATTTTTTGTTTTGTAGGGCGTAGCGTTTCAATTCAAGGTCACGACATGCCAGACTATTGACTGTTGACTTTTGACTAGTTTGAATTTTGGTCAACTTAGAATGTTTTAGTCGTAGACTAAGGTTTGACCTCTTATTTTTATTTAAGTTGTTTGTGTTTATGATTCGCTCTAATATGTGAGTGTGAGGTTGTTCTGATCATTTTTTGAGGTGAGTCTTCTCATTATACTGTGTGTGATATTGCATGTTTACTGTGGTAGATTGGATGAGTATTGTTATGGTATAATTATGTATTTTGGTTGGTTAGTTATTTTCTTAGTAAGTGTTGATCCTAAGGGAAGTTGGCTATAAGCCTTCAGGCCATTAGGAAGAACAATTGGAAGTCAAATAGTTCTTTGGGATGAGGGATTTGTGTCTATAGACCCACCCAGGTTTTGATTATAAGTTGGCTGGAAATCCAACAAGTCTTTGGAATAAGGGATATGAGCCTACAATTTCACTAAGGTGTTGACTATGAGCCTTGTATGCATTATGTAGGTAATTTGATATATGACATTTTGGGGAACTCACTACGCTTTATGCTCACAGTTGTGGATTAAATGTTTTTAGGTAGTTCTGTTGATCGTGGGAAGGACCCAACTTAACATTATGGTGTGCACATCATTGGTATTTTACATTTTACACTTCCATTACTTTTGATGATTCTGATACATAGGATATTATGTCTTGGTTTTATGGTTTAAAATAACATGGTCTTTCTAAGGTTTAAAACATATGTGCTTATGCTACTCACACATACCCACTCCTTATAAACATACGATCTTCCTATATAGATCTATGATTCCTACCCAACCGCTATCGTACATATTCTTTATACTTTCTACAAAGCATCTACTCTTCCTTTGTTGCGTTTTAATTTCTCTTCCTCTCACACTAACGTAAATACCACACCTCTACCCCTACCCGCAGCCCAACCAACTCATACCCATTACCCTTCCAATTAGCATTCGTCTATATTGAAACCCTCCTTAATGAGGCAAACTTATTGTCAAATAATTCTAACCATATCTAGAGGCCGTGACCGCAACTTCTAACTCACCATATAATCACTTGTGCCAAAAGTGGTTTTTCTAAGCCTTTACATATCCTAGATATCTACAAAACTACTGGATCACCCATATCATGGCCTATTTTTGTGCACTTAATGACTCAAATTTAGCCATTTCCGTACAAGAAGAGTTTAATGCTATTACTGTTAATAGTAACTTGTTCTTAGGACCCAATGGTTAATACTGTTCTGTAACGCCCTGATTCTGGTATGTTGTTTAATATCACTGTTTATTCAAGTTTCAAAAGGGACTCGATGAGTCAATAGCCCGACTCATCGAGTAGAGACAGGATTTCGAGCACATTTAAGTTGGAGACTCGGCGAGTCCATATCCTGGACTCGATGAGTCCATCATTCTGAATAAAACCCTAAATTCCCGGGTTTTGCACGCTATTTAAGCCATGCTATGAGCCCCAACCTCGTCCCCTTCACCCTCAGAGCATCATTTAGCAAACCCTAACCTTTCCTTGAGCATTTTGAGCATTTATTGTGTGAATCTTGAAGTTTTGGAAGAGAAGAAGGTAGCTAGATCCAAGGGAGTAGAAGAAGGTCCAAGATCTTGCATCGATTGTAGAGTTATTGAGGTAAAAACCAGATTCCCTCTGTTGCTATGATTGATTATCCTTTCTTGAATCATATTTAGACCATTTTATACATTTGTTAGCTTATTTATGGTAGAAAAATCACATTAGGGTGATTGGACTTCGGGTCTAGCCATGTTTCAGTCCCAAAGTCGTTGATCTAACACCTTTATGGAGCCTTTTTGCTGGAAAGCCCTAGATCTATTCCTTTAAGTGTTTTTTTAGCCTTAAAGTCCATTTTCATGCATATGTACACATCAAGTTGGAAACTTTATGTGGTAACTAAGCTTTATGAACACAAATCTATAAGTTGTATGCATTAGATTTGAGCAGAATCATCGGAGTAGTGTTGCATGCAACCAACTCAGCGAGTTGTTCTTAAGAATCGGCGAGTCTGTTCGCGAGTCCCCGATTTCTTCTCCTTTTATGTGTCATGCTGAGTGGAATCAGTGAGTTATGGGTGGACTCAGTGAGTCGGAGACCAGACTCATTCATGAAGGGACTCGGCGAGTCAATGCCCCGACTCGACGAGTCCAAGGAAATCTTCATACCTCAAGAACAGACTCGACGAGTCACAGCCAGAGTGTCATGTGTTAAAGGAGGACTTGACGAGTTGTTCATACAACTTGGCGAGTTGGATGCAGATTGACTGAGTGTTAGTATCGAAAAGGAACTCGTCGAGTCTATGCCAAACTCGACGAGTAGTAGTGAACAGAAGCAAGAAAGTGAGAGTAAGGACTCGACGAGTTGGTGACCCAACTTGACGAGTCAGGTTAATTGTATGTTGACTTTGACTAATAGGTTGACTTTGACCAGGGGTAAAATAGTTATTTTACCCTCAGTGTAGTTATCAGTGATTGATTGAGTGTACTTATGGAAATTGTAGCCAGGGAGATACCAGAGCAGCAGCAGACAGTTTCTCGAGCAGTTCATTCAGCAGCCAGATTACGAGGTGAGTTTCCTTCTAGTAGGAACGGGTCTACGGCCACAATACCGGCCTGATTAGCTAGCAATAGTTTCCGAACTTCGATCCGATGTAGCAGATAGTGTGTTTGATGCCTTCGTGGCCCAGACATGATTTATGTGTTATGTGTTCCGGGCTATGGCCTGATGTAGTATGCAGTATATGTGTTTATGCTAGATGATATGTGTTATGCTAGTTGATATGTGTTTATGCTATGCTATGATCAGTTAGTTTCGGACTTCGGTCCGATGCAGTTAGTTCCGGACTTCGGTCCGATGCAGCTAGTTCCGTACACCGGTCCAATGCAGGGGACAAGGTCCCAGTCAGTTCCGGACTTCGGTCCGATGTAGTTTCCGGACTTCGGTCCGATGCAGTGGGCAAGGCCTAGTATGTGATTTATATGTATTGTATGTTATGTGGTAGTTTGGGGGAGCTCACTAAGCTTCGTGATTATAGTTTCAGTTTTAGTTTTGGTTTCAGGTACTTCCACAAGTAAAGGGAAGAGCTTAGGTTGATGGCATCGCACACACCACAGTTTCAGTCTTTGTCCTAGGAGTTTGTTTTGATCTATAGTCTGATTTGATACAGTTCTTTCACGACATTTTATTATGATTTGAGCTATTTGACGTATGGTTTTATGATATGACGTTCAGTATATGATTTTTATTATTATTAAAACAAAAAAATTTGGATCGTATTTTTGGATGTTACATGTTCCTTATATGTGACTTTTCATGAAGAATTATAGGGCATATGGATCTCTTAACATCTATAAAACAATGCTTGTTGCAAATCATAAAATCTAAAGACTCGACATAAACTATCTTGATACTTTTATTTTGACCTTAATTCGGTCATTATACACATTGTCCTTAGTTTTCCATATTAAGGGCATGACTTGTACATCAGTTGGACATCAATATCATTTTCCATCATGGCTATATAAGTGAAAGAATTTATATGGTATCCTTCTATGTCAATGTAAGCATGATAAATATATTCCTGAAATGGAAAACATGCTCAACTACAATCCTAACACACTCATATTGATACACAATCAAAGATTGATCACTCTGGTGAACGTGTCATTAATCTCAATTTATTTCACAACCTTGCCAAGGCCCTTCAAGTACTTGTATTCACATGATCATACCTTGAAAATGTTTATAAATAGATATGCCTATACATTTACTAGCCCTGCAAACCTCACTCCATGCATTGAAATGATTCTTGTGCTATGTTTAAGGAACTTTAGATTTCAACATCTACGTTTATGTATTAAGCACCACTTATATTATTTCATACTCGATACCGATTGCGGGATGTTCCACCTCATGATGCTCTAACATGACTTTACTCCCCTTTATTGAAGCTACCATCATGTACTGTGATAATGACATAGCGGTTTACCTCACCAACAACTCAATGCATTACTAAAGAATGGTGTACGTGTAGATTGACATCCATTTTGCTTGTAACAAAGTAGCCATGAGCCAACTTTGAGTTCTATGTGTGCCCATCAATCTTCAACGTGCCAACATCTTCATAAAGGATCTTCCTACACCGCTTTTAATAGAACTTGGAGACAATTTGATTGTCTAATCTCGAAATTCTATTCAAATTATGGTGGATATTAGTGTAGATTTATGTTGTATATTAGTATATTCATATTTATATGTATTAGTCCAGTCCTTTTATATCTATAATTAGTAGCGATGTTGATCTTGTTTGTAATAATTCCATGTAAAATATTCTAACCTTTAATGCATTTGAATTTAATAGTGATGTTGATCTTGTTTGTACTAAATATAATGTTGATAACATGTATCGAGATTGAAAATCAGTAACAAAAACACCTAGGGCGTGTTCGGAAAAACTAGCTGGTAGCGGGTAGCTTTTGATTTTGGAGCTTTTTGTTGAAAGCTAATTCATATAGCTTTTAATTTTGGAGCTTTTTGTTTATGCTAAAAGCTAAACGCTCCTATCGCCAAACGAGACATTTCTTTTGAACTAGCGTTTTCTTAAAAGCTAGAAGCTAGAAGCTCCCAAAAGCTATGTGCTGAACACGCCCCTAGGGCGTGTTTGGCAAAAATAGCTATTAGCTAGAAGCGGGTAGAGGTTTGCTGGTAGTAGGTAGTTGCTAGCGTGTAGCGGGAAGTTGGTACTTTTATTTGTTATATGAATGTTTGGCAAAAATAGCTGGAAGCTTTTGAAATATATAAAATTACATAAAATAACAATTGATTAAAAATAAATAAATATATAAATATATTTTTAAGGGTATCTATGAAATTTGATTTCAAAAGCTCATGAGTGTTTTGTTAAATGTTACATGAAGTAGATTTTAGAATCAGAGCGTTTTGTAAAATCTAAAAGCTAAAAGCTCGTACCGCCAAACGAAATTTTTTGTTTAAATTAGATCGTTTTATCAAAATCTAAAAGTTAGAAGCTCCCAAACGCTCCGTGCCAAACACACCCATAATGGTTGTATTATCATCTATACCCTTCAGTTTTTTTCCCTTACTTTGGGTCTTAAAGTTAATCCCTCAAAGGTCAAAGATTATACTCCATGGAGTAGGTGTTTCATTCGAGGAGGTTAACGGTTTAGGTTGTTTCTAGTTGTCGAAAATAATATATTTGTATTTAGATTATGAGAAATCTCCAGAAAATTTCTAATATTTTACCTTAATTTATGAAAAAAAAACCCTAAACTAATTTATTTTTTTTTTTTAAATTTTATGAAAGAGCATAAATTACCGGTAAAAATAACAATTTAACCACTTTTTTCCCGGTTTACCGTTTTAATTACTTACCTAGTTCTACTAAAATCTCATTATTTTACCCTAATTTATGAATAAGTTCAAAACTAAAATTTAGTTATGATTTAGCTATTTTTTCCATGTAACATACATTTTACCAGTTTCGTTGATGACTTGGACGTCTAGTCATTAAATAAGATGATAAGATGAATATGATGACTTATATAATGATAAATTTACCATAATATTCAATATTCATCTCATCAGTTCATTTATGAATATGTATCTAGGTCAACAATGAACCGATAAAATGTGTGTTTACGGAAATTTTTTTTTGGGAAATGAGCTAATGTCTGATGAGATGTATATAATGTGTTATATAAGATTAGATAGACAATTTAACATTTTTTTATAAACTTAAAAGATAACAAAGATGTTGCTAGTTTATGTAATTATTGCAGTCTTTGTTGGATACATTTTATATTCCAAAAATATACAATACATAAGGATATCAAGTTTTATGGTAAATATAACATTATATAACACAACATATTCAGCTCATCGGCTCATTTAATGACTAGACATCCAAGTTTAGCATTGAAACCGGTAAAATGCATGTTACATAGAGAAAAATATCAAATCATCACTAAACTTTAGTTTAAGACTTATTAGTAAATTATGATAAAATAATAAGACTTTAGAACCATTGAAGTAATGAAACCGGTAAACCGGAAAAAAATGATCAAATCGTCATTTTTACTGGTAATTTATGTTTTGTCATAAACAAATTTTATTTATAACTTTTTCGTAAATTAAGATAAAATATTAGGACTTTTATGAAAATTTCATTTTAGACTATTCCATATCATCAGCTAACAAAAATATAACACTTATTTATATTTCCATTTATAAGATATATTTATTTCTTTATAACATTTTTAAAATAATGAATGATCATCGATTACAATCATGACTTAGAATGTATGCTATTAATTGGGGAAATTTACTTATTAAAATAATTAATTTTTAGGTTTGTTTATATAAGATGTAGTCATGTGAAGGTTATATATATATATATATATATATATATATATATATATATATATATATATATATATATATATATATATATATATATATATATAGGGTTAAGTTCAAATGAGAACATTATTTAACGTGAGAACGTGAGAATATTACTTTATGTTACTATTCTACTATGAATTTTGTATATACAACGATATACTATTATTCATCAACAAATATACGAACAATCACGCATTAATATTCACATTGAAATTTTGTATGTATAACTTTATGACATTATTCATCACCGAGTATAAGAACAATCACATATTTAACATTCACATTAAAATTTACTAAATTACTACATATATATAAAAAATTTATAGTAGAATAGCAATATAAAATTGAAGATATTCATATTATAATTACTACAATACTATACATATTAAATTTATAGTAGAATAGTAATATAAAGTAGTCTTCTCACATTAAATTGTATTCTCATTTGAACTTAACCCTATATATATACATATATATATATATATATATATATATATATATATATATATATATATATATATATATATATATATATATATATATATGAAGGATTTATTCATTTTAACAAAAATGAGGTCCTAAAGTGAAGACAAATTACATTCTATTAGAGTAAGAATGCCCCGCAAACTTAACCTCTCTTTCTTTTCATTCCTTTGCTTTTTCATTTGTACAAAAGAAGAACCCTTTAACACTTAGGCACCCCTTAGGCTTTGGGTTGTGGTTGACATTTTGCTCGGCAAGCTCGGTATACACCATCCTTCGACGGTGGCATGCCAAGGGTGGCATAGGTCAACGACATAAATGTGTCGAGGAAGGAGAGGAGCCAACGGCTATTTTGCATTTTTTTTAATTGTTACCTTTTTAACCCACATATTCAAATTTTATTTAATCATTTTTTACGATTAAAATTCACCAATTTAAAAAAAAAAAACACCTAGCCATTAGAGTTTTAAAATTCAAATTTTAAAAATCTCATTGACCTTCTATAAATATATCCATGTCTTCGAATTCATTCCACACCAACCTACAAAACATCAAACCTCTTGTAATCTTTAAGATTAAAAAATAACTTCTCCTAACCAACAAAAAAAACTTTTAAAAAAATAAGATAAATGTTTCAATTACTTCATCAATCAATTTGTCATCTTTGGTGTATCGACCTCAACTTGAAGCACCCATATACTCACCACTAATGATTCATTATCCCGAAATTGTTTCATATTATAGATATAGAGCAAACCAAACCCAATTTCAATCTCCAACCCAAATTTCATCCCAACCCCTTCCAATCTGCAACACAAATTCCGTCACGACCCCAATTCCAATCTTCATCTCAAATTCTATCACAACCCCAAATTCCATCAGAATTGCAATTTACATCCCAATTCCAATATCAACCAACTTCACATCCTGAATTTAACCCGTTCGAAACAATGAAAGAAAATATTTTCCAGTCTATTGCATCGGATTCAACGAAATCCAAATATCCACCCCTCACTCACACCGACCCTCTACCACACAACCCTCGAGTCGAAAACAAGAAAAAAAAAAGGAGGGACAGCAACAAAAATTGTCAACAAATGAAGAAAAGGCGTTAGCAAAAGCATGGGTTGATGTATTGGAGGATCCTATCATTGGAGATGACCAAGATTGAGAAACTTTTTATGTAAAAGTGTGGAAAATTTTTATTAAGCACACGAATAGAGGTTCATGCCGAACAAAAGTTCAAATATATTCAAAATGGAGGAATACGAGCAAATATGCAATGGATTTCAATGGTGTCTATGTCAACTTGAAACGATCTTGGGCAAGAGGTGCTAATGATGCACAAATCCTATCTAAAGCTCAAGAAGTGTACCGTAAGGAAAAGAAGAAAACATTCAAAAATATTAGTTTTTGGAATGTTGTGAAGTTTATAGAAAATATGGCTAAAACAATACATGTCGGAAGACTTTACAGGTAGTTCAAAAAGAATTAAAACATCCGAAAACTCCCATAGTCAAGCATCAGATACATATATTGAAATAGACCTCAAAGATTACGAACCATATGATATTCTGATGTCAAGTCGTCCTATAGGAAGAGAAAGCTCAAGGATGTCGAAGGTTCTTCGGTTGTGGAGAAAAGAGAGGGGCTCATGGAGTTAAATGAGCAAATCCTAAGAATGTTGCAACTTGTGGAGCAAAAAGAAAAAAAATCGTGAGTGGAAGCTAATGATGAAAGACGTTTCAAAATTACCCGAGTGTCAATGTCAAGTAGAGGATAAAATGCAAGAGGATCTTATGAAAAATATATGAGTTTGACAAGTAGTATTAAGTCACTTTTTAAGTCAAATTTTTTAACGTTTAATGTTAAGTTTAGTATTGAGTAATTTTACGTTTAGTTTAGGTCAAGTTTTAAGTAATATTTCAAATGTTGTAGCGTTTTTTATTTTAATGAAATGTTTTTTATTTTAATGATTTATTTTAATTTAAGAAAAAATAAAATAAAATAAAATCAATCTTGACCCAACCCTTGAAAATAGCATGTCATGTATAGCAAAATTGACATGCATACAATTTATGGCTTTGAAGATGATGTGGCAGCATGACCTGTCTCCACTCCTTCGAACCTTAATGGGTGAGGAATGAAAAAATGATCGGTGAAAAGGGAAATAAATTCATATAAGGGTTGATGTGGCGTTTAGATGTCATGAAAATTGAAATATATATTAATTTTCTTTATTATATATAAATATTGTCATCGGAATTTAATCATAACAAGTTATCCTTATATAATATTTGATTTATTGTTTAATATGATAACAAAAATAACTACATAAAAAGGTATTTAAACTTACATTAATGATAAATATATGGACTTCCAAATTGTTGATAATAAATAATTTCCATAACAAATATATATCAACATAACAAATATATATCAACAAAACATATGTTATTCATAGATATTCATTAGTTTAATTGGTATATTTGTATGCTATTATGAATAACATATGTTTGATGTTATATTTGTTATGTATTTAACATTAGGATTATTGAGTATGTGTCACTACTAGAAAACTGGACAATTTCCGACGGCCGTATTCATCGGAAATTCGTAGGTAAAGCCGATTTCCGATGGAATACTGACATAATTAGGTCTGTTATAAATGCCCCGTGGGTATTTTTTTGTGATGAAATACCGATAAAAATTTCTGACCGATTTCCAACAGACAACGACGACCATTTGTTGGACCTCTTTGACCAAATTTTGACGCAATACTGACGGATACTATTCGTGAAGGATTACCGATATAAACTTTTTTGTAATGGATTACCGACATATAGTGTTAGTGACGTATTACGACGGAACCATAAGTGACGGATTACCGACAAAATCGTAATTGATGGGTTACCGACGGAATTATAAGTGACGACTTACCAATGGATTCTTTTTGGTGACAAATTACTGGACGGGTTTTCTAACCTTTTCGTTTGTGACTATTCCATCACTGCTCCATCCGTAAAATGATTTTTTAAAAAGAATAAAAATTAAAAAATATAAAATTCCAGATTATTTTTTCACATAAATGCAAAAAGTAAACTAAAGTGAATACTTAAAAAAGAAATACAATCATAAAGTGTCACAAATTAGTGTTTAGTGTTTCTATGTTTGTCAATTCCGTCATTATTTTCCGACAAATTCACCAAGTTTTCTAGTAGTGTGTTTTAGCCATTTTATTAAAAACATATAATCTTATTAAGGGATTTCGACAATCGGATTTGGAGTATGTCTTTAAATATAGATGTGAAGAAAAAGTGTATCGTTCATTATGTATAAGTTAGCATATATAGAGATGGATAAAACTCCAAATTTTCAACAATATTCAACGTACAATTCCATATAAAAAGGCATACCTGCAAGTCCAAAATATCGCCATGTTTCTGTGTTGCACCAAAAAAAAATTTATAAAAAACAATGAATTCCTTTTATATATATATATATATATATATATATATATATATATATATATATATATATATATATATATATATATATATATATATATATATATATATATATGAGAAATTAAATATCCTCCTATTTTTTATTCATAATTTTCTTCCTACCTATTTAAGATGATGACAAATGTACAAAATTAACATCTCATTCAAATTTAAATTAAATTAAATGACACTTGTCACCATCTAAAATAAGTAGGAAGAAATTAAGTATAAAAAGTAAGAAGATATTTAATTTTTTTTTTTCTCTCTCTCTCTCTCTCTCTCTATATATATATATATATATATATATATATATATATATATATATATATATACATACATACAATGTATGATTATGACAACATATGTTTCAACCAATAAAAACATGACAACACATTATTTTAGAATAAATTACATAAATAATTTCTTACATATATTACTTATAATAAAAAATTAAGACAGATTGGTTCTAGAATATATTGCCCTATTTATGTATTTTCTATTGAATATATATATATATATATATATATATATATATATATATATATATATATATATATATATATATATATATATATATATATATATATAAAATACATATCTATTTCTTTATTCATAAATAATATATTGCATAAGTTATATATATATATAGTTTAATCTAACATAATGTGTTGTTATCTTTTATTGGTTTAAATATGTATCTTTATAATCATGCATTTTTTATAGAACTTTCCCGTGTGTGCATATATATATATATATATATATATATATATATATATATATATATATATATATATATATATATATATATATATATATATATATATATATAAAGGGAATAAGACAAAAACATACATCGAATACCAATGCTTCCACAACTTCCTGTTCAACCAAATAAGTGATAAAAATTGTATGAGTTTATTTCGCTATATAGACACATAGGGAAATCCAACTTTTCAAAAAACTCGAACTTACCTCCACTCGCAATGTCTCCACAAGTTTCTGTACCACCAAGAAAATTTTTAGAAAAATGATTGAGTTCGTTATACTTAATTTATCATATAGACACACAAAAACTCTTCGCTTCAATAATGTGTACATACTTGTATTTCCAGTGCTTCTTCGAGTTTCTGTGCCACGAAACATTTTTACATAGAAATTCATTAGTTGATTATATAGAATTAAGAAGATAGACTCAAAGGAACATCTTAATTTAACTCAATATAACTTACTCGTAATTCAAACGCTTCCTCCGATTCCTGCAGCACCAAATAGTTTTTCAGAAAGTTGTTATGAGTTTATTCTTTCTTGTTGGGTAATTTAACACATATAATTGGACATGAAAGAACATAATTCTTAACACACTTGATTAGATTAGGAGTAGGATAGTTTGTTGTTTAAAAAAAAGTAGTATATATATATATATATATATATATATATATATATATATATATATATATATATATATATATATATATATATATATATATATACACACACACACACACACACACATGAGAGTGTGTGTGCACGCGTACACACGTGTGTGTCACTGTTGAAGAAATCAATCATAGCGGTTGATTCTTTGTTTGGCGGCTTTGAACCGATTATGATTATTGATTAGCTGCAAGGTTAATTGGTATTGGTCAATACCAATCAAAATTGGTTGTTGACAAGCGCACACACACACACATGAGAGAATGTGTGTGGGCGTACACACGTGTGTGTGACACTGTTGAAGAAATCAATCACAGTGGTTGATTATTTGTATGAGGGCTTTAAACCGATTATGATTGTTGATTAGCTGCAAGGTTAATTGGTTTTGGTCAATATCGGTCAAAATTGGTCGTTGATACAAACACACACTACCTTTTTTAAACAACAAAATACCCTACTTGTAATATAATCCTAAACACCACTCATGTCTTCTAATGAGACTTGAACCTATGACCTCTCAATTGAGAGAGTTACTTCTTACCGTTAGGTCCAAAACCCTTTAGTATACACACACACTACCTAATAAATGAAAATCTCCACATGCCACGTGTCAGATTTTTAAAGCTTATATTTAATTGGAAGAGATTTGTACACAATAATTTTTTGCAATACACAACAATATATGCATCATAAAGTTGTACAATACAATACTTTAAAACACAAATTATTGTGTATGGAAAAAAAAATTATGTACGAATTAGTTCCCATATTTAATTTTCTAACTTTATTTTGAAGGTGACATGTGACAGCCTTAGCCTCACAGATTTTCCTTTAATTACTTTGCTTTTTTTACTCTATTGATTCTGTTTTAAACTTTTTAAATTACGTTTTAATAGATGAAGATTACCAATTCACCCCATGATTTTAGCCATGATCTTAACTCCCAATTAACATCTGTTAATACTTTTGATTTTTTTTTCCCATTTTCAATTAAATTTACATTTTGACAAACGTCAAATCATATTTCTATAAAGCAAATTTCAAATTTATTAAGTTTAGGCGTTGATCTTATAAGTTCCAAAATCACGAATAGTGTTGGATAATGATAAGAATTAAAGTAGAAAATAAATAAATAATTAATCCTAAAAAACACATCTACAAAATCTTGATTCCCCATGACTTCATCTAGCTTTTTACTAATACTGGTTGGTGCTTCAAGATTTTGGTTTCATACAAGTTTTTTCTATTCTAGCCACTTACATTTAAAAAATCTTTAACATTTATTCTTTTTAATTGTTTTTTTTCTTTTAATCAATTCCTATTTATATGATATTTTGAGTGTAACTTTAATAAAATACACTATTAGTAAACATTTCCAATCTACAGTATATATACTTTCATAATAGTTAAATCATATTTAAATAATACATTTTTATATTTTCTCGTATTTTAGCAATATAGTTTGATTTTCAAATTGTCAAACACTGTAATACATGAGATTATATAACTAAAAAATTAGTTGGATGTATATTACATCTAAATGATGTATTTGTTATTATTCTGTCTTGAAGATACAATTATCTAATGTCTTGTATATTTTAATTATCCAACATTTTTAGTTTTATCTTTCACTTGAAATATACAATTTCAATCTCTGCTATAATAGTTGAATAAGCTATTTAGTAGTTGTAAATTTTAACTATCTAATGTTTATAAATTTATATTTCACTTAGAACTATAATAATTGATCTAAGTAGCATAGTCAACTAGTTTATATATTATTTTTTAATTTCAATTGGAATATATATATATATACACACACACATATATGAGAGTGTGTGTGCACCGTACACACATGTGTGACATTGTTGAAGAAATCAATCATAGTGGTTGATTATTTGTTTAGTGGTCTTGAACCAATTATGATTATTGATTAGCTGCAAGGTTAATTGGTTTTGGTCAATATCGATCAAAATTGGTCATTGACAGTCGTTGTGGGTATATATATATATATATATATATATATATATATATATATATATATATATATATATATATATACACACACACACACACATACACACACATGAGAGTGTGTGTGCGCGTACAAACGTGTGTGTGACATTGTTAAAGAAATCAATCATAGTGGTTTATTATTTGTTTGACGACCTTGAACCGATTATGATTATTGATTAGCTGCAAGGTTAATTGGTTTTGGTTAATATTGATCAAAATTGGTTGTTGAAGTCCTTGTCGATATATATATATATATATATATATATATATATATATATATATATATATATATATATATAACTCTCTTATAAGGTGCTCCATTAAGACCATCGGAGCACCGTCGGTCGTCAGACCATCACATGATTGACTGGACCACCATTAGAACAAACAAACCACTGATGGAATGTTGTCTCTTTACTCTCGACATATCTGTTTGCGCCTTTTGGTTCACCTCCATCAGTTTACTCGTCGAAAAACACCAACCTCTACGTCTCCTTTTCCTATACGACCTTCCTCCACCTATGCTCTTCCTAAACCGCCTCTCTCTACTAAATCTATATCGAAATGTTACCGTATCTAGGGATATAGTGCGAAAAGTCACCAAATCTGAAGAAAAGGTAACCAAAATTGTCGCTCTGATTTCTGAAGCAAATGTAACCATTAGATGTGAAGAAAAGGTAACCACTAGATCTGAAGCAAAAAGTCACCAAATCTAATTTCTTTTTTGATAGTTTGTTTGATTAAATTCTTCTAAAAGGTTTCCTCTCTTGATTTGTTTGATTATATGCTTCATATTTGTTAAACATCTTTGTATTATTAGTTGCACTCCATCTATTTGATGGAATGCATGTAAAGGTTTTACCTATTGTGTTTTAGGGTTTCGAGTGAAGAACATAATAATAGTGTTTAATCACATGTGATTAAATACATATAATCATATGCGATTAAATACACGAGACTAACTATCAAATCGAAACTGCGAAATGAGTTTTGTCCATATAAATCATATATACTTAAATACATATTATCATATGTGTTATTGGTTGCACTTCATCTATTTGATTAAATCTCTGTAAAAGTTTTATCTATTCTATTTTAGGGTTTTTAGGTAAAGATTGTGATAATAGGGTTTAATTACATAGGATTAACTACATATTATCACGTGCGATTAAATATATAGAACAAATTGTTGAATCAAAAATATGAAAATGAATCGTGTCCGTATAAATCATCTGTGACTAAAATACATATAAGCATGTGTGATTAAATAGATGAGAACACATATTAAATCAAAAACAACGAAACGAATATTGTCCATGTAATCATATGCGATTAAATACATATAATCATTGGGATAAAATACACAAGAAAAACTATTGAATCGAAAATGTGAAAGCGAATATTATCCATTTAAATCATACGTTATTATATACATATAACCACATGTGATTAAATACACGAGAAAAAAATTAATTAATAGAGAACGTGAAAACGAATATTTTACATATGAAACATATATGATTATATATATATATATATATATATATATATATATATATATATATATATATATATATATATATATAAAATGATTAGTTGTCATGTCATGAAAAATATACGCGTAACAGGAATATTAGTGGTTCATATATTAGAAGTTGTATATTCCAATTTGAATGTACGACCACATACTATAGAATAACTATAATATTAAAAAATTTGATTGTATTTAAATTAGGTATATTGATACTCATAACTAGTTTTTAGAGGTTACAAAATCATTAATTTCGATATAACTTGTATACTTTAGATAAACATTAGAAAAATAAATAAAAAGTAGCTTGACATATATCACTTCTAAAAAAAGGATCATGCTCCTACTAAATTTTGCTAGTAACTTTTTCCCTCAGAAGTTACTATGCATTTCCAAGGGTTTCCTGGAAATTATGTAAAATAGTTTTCCTTGGAAACTACTATGCATTTCTTAGGGATTCCTAGAAAATTCGAAAAATTAACAGTTCTTCGGAAATCCCTTGGAAGTTCCTATGCATTTCCTCGGATATAGACATACACATCTGATACCGTTGAGTCCTGGTGACGCTAGACATTTATACAACGGTTATGTTGGCAGTAATAGCAATGTTAGTTTTTTTGATCCAATGGTTGATTTGGCGGGGGTATATCAACATGCTAGTGGACAGGGGGGATAGCACAAGACCATAATGACTTGTTCCTTGATGGTGCTGAGCCTCCTCCTCAGTCATAGGTCATTTATAACAACGAATGGGAAAAAGTTTGTCGTTGTAACATTTACATTGATCTTGTTTATTCATGCTATAGTTATACTTATTTGGTTATTTAAGTATTATTGTAGGTTTGGAAAAGGTGAAATCCATTGACGAATCATCTATAAGCTATTTAGGCATATCGGCAACTCGATGAGTCATGAAGAACATCAAATCGACTTGGTAATTTAGCTAATCTTATTTATAAATTTTAGTAAGTGCTTTTACTTTTACACAAATTACAAAAATTATACTTTGTTCTTTATGTAGGAAAAGAAATTGAGGTGTCCACGCAACATATTTGCAAATATTTTGTTATACCTACCTTACTAAGGAGGACAAGAAAAAGTTTTGGGATGGAGAGTACGATAACATTCATGATTTGAACTTTTGTACATCTAAAGCGAAAGAAGCATTAGTAAGATATCTTTATCATTCTTAGATAATTGTCTCTTAAGTTTTAATATCTCAATCTTGTTATTTTGATAAATTGTAGGTCGCATGTGAAAGAGGCATGATTTAAAGGTATAGGGAGGATATGACTCAGCATCTAGGGGATGATGCTAATGTGTGGATGCATGCACAAGAAGGAAGAGGCCGAGGTAATCATATATATGGGATATGTAATTCAGATCTTGATTTCCTCGTTATAGGACATTTATCATCAAAGGTGGGAGCTTCACTTCATTTGCTGACTACGAGCGGTCGCAAGAATGAGTACATTATGATAGATAATAAAGAAAGTATGTTGCTATTATGAATTATAAAATAAAGTATGTTTTTTATTATGGATAAAAAAAATTAAATATATTGTTATAGTGAACTAAGAACATTCTCTATATTGGTTATAAAATAAAATAAAATTTGTTGTTGTTTTGGTGAATAACTGTGGTTCTTGGACTTATTTGCCTTGAGATTTGTGACCATTTTGCCCCTGGTTGTTATTTTGGATTCCTATTATTGATTGGATTTCAGCTGTTGTTGTTTTTGTTGCCTATTTGATAATGGTGTTGCAGTTGATATATGTTCGTTGGCTTTTGTCATTTTGTTGTCGTTTTTGAATGGTGTTGTTCATTATTTGGCTTAGCTTACTTCTAGTGTTAGCTTAGTTGGTTTTTTGGAGATTGTTTTTGTTGTTCATGCCTTGCTTGTTGCATTTTGTTGAGTCTAAGTTTTGTTTGCTTAGCTTCTTATTTTTTTTGTGTTTAGTTTTGTTTGCACTTTTGTTTTTTTTTTTTGCTAGCTTCTTGCTAGCATTTACTTTAATGTTATTTGATGTTGCTCAAAAAACTAAAATTATGTATGATTGTTTTAACATTTATTTAGGTCTGCGAGTTGGAAGAAAGGCAAACCCAAATGCAAACCCAAACCGAACGACATCCACAATTAGAAGCGCAAATGGTTGAAATCTTGATACAACTCCGTAATTACAATCTACATAATGGTAGTTAGTTATTGTTGAAAACTCTTGTATGTTTCTTAGATATTTTAAATTATATTTGTGATTTTAGACGATTTTTAAACTTGTTTGTTAATAAATACATTTGCAATTTATTTTCGTCTTTGTGAAATGTATCTGGTTTTTTGTATTTATATTTTTTCTGCATTTTGGATAGAAAAAATCTGGATTTCTGTGTGTTTTTCGAGGTTTGTTTA
Organism: Lactuca saligna; assembly: GCF_052625555.1. Lineage (NCBI taxonomy): Eukaryota > Viridiplantae > Streptophyta > Magnoliopsida > Asterales > Asteraceae > Lactuca > Lactuca saligna. The sequence continues at coordinate 107,566,301 of NC_136419.1, forward strand.
CTTGTGCACATTTTATCAGAAATCCCTAGGAAATCACTAGATTTGTTTTCACAATATGTGACAAAAGCATCATAAAACTGGATCATAGAGATTCCTTCGGAAATTCATAGGAAAACATTCCCTCATAAATCCTCGGGATAAATAAATCTCCTCGAAATCCCTAGGAACTTGCTCCCTTCGGAAATCTCTCGCAAATTTTCCCAGAAGAGGCTTTGTAGGAAAGTCCTCGATATTTCCTACAAAGATATTTTCTCGGAAATGTTTCCGAAAAATCCCCCCGAAAACTTTTCCTACCATGGTTTTTCCGAAGAAGTAAATTTCATTGGAAATGCCTAGAAAACATCTATTTCCAAGGAGTTTTCTTGGGAAATTTTCGTAGGAATAACTGCATTTTTCTAGTAGTGTATTAAGGTTGTTATTCTGACATAATTAGCATAAATTAAGGTTGTTGTCCTAAATTGGTGTCTGCAAAAGTATTTTTTCAGAAATATTTTAACTTACATGTAGTTCCAATGCTTTCTCAAGTTTCTGCATCACTAAATTCATTGAGGGTCGTCCTTTCTGATCATTATGCAAGCATCGATATGCAATATCCGTAAATTCTTTCACCGATTCCGAGTCCATGGAATCAAGATCCATAATCACATTTAAGTTTCCTTCTTCGTAGCAGCGTAGGGCTAGTGGGACTAGATGTCGTTGTTCGCCAATTACATCCATGAAGCACATCCTACCACATAATACTTCAAATAATACGACGCCAAACGAATAAACATCCGACTCTTTTGTTAATATCCCTGTATTAATGTATGCTGGATCGCAGTAACCATGAGTGCCACCACCATTTGTAATCAGGTAAGTCTCATTCTCATTCGCACGACCTATTTTCGAAAGCCCAAGATCACCAATCATAGCTTTCCAGTTCTTATCTAAAAGAATGTTTGCACTCTTTATATCCCTATGGATAACTCTGTGATTTGCTCCTACATGGTTATGAAGATAATCCAAACCACGTGCTGCATCAATGCATATATTGATCCGTTGCATCCATGTAAGTGGACACGTGGTATTAGACTTATTTAGGTACCTATCCAAGCTTCCATGCTCAGCGTACTCATAAACAAGGATTTTTTCATTTCCTTCTTCGCAATAACCAAGAAGTGAAACTAGGTTCGGATGTTTATAACGAGAGAGTAAGTTAATCTCTGTTAAGAACTCTTTAAGCCCTTGACCAGAAAGGTTGATAAATGGTAGTCGCTTTACAGCAACAGTGGTAAGATTACCGGAAAGTGAGAGTTTTCCTGTATAAACAGGGCCATATCCTCCTCTTCCGATTATGGTTGTGAAGTTTTTGGTGGCTACTACAATATCTTGAAAGGGTATTCTAAGGTGCTCTAACTCTTTAAAGAAAGACATTATATTTGTGTGGGAAGAGGAAGTAGTGAAGAGGGAAAAGATGAAAAGCAAATGATGATGAGAAAGGATGAAGTAGGAACGTTGATGTTTAGAAGGGGATGGATACGAACGTAAACAAAGATGAGACCAGGTTAGCTGGTATTTAAAAAGAAAGGCCGGCCAATTGTTCATGATTATTATTTGTTTTACACTGTTGTTATATTATAAAACAAATTATGATAAAGTGATAATAACGCCTTTTAGACGAATAACTATTTTTAGTGTGGATATATTTTTGGGGAGACAGTATCTCTAGTTATGTTAAAAAGAATTATGATAATAATGCATTTTCAATCCTAAGATGGTTTGCGTTTAAAAAAAACCAAAAATAGTTTCCACGCTTCGACTTTGTTTGACTTAGTTTTGGTTTGCAAATAAAAATATGTGACTGAATGCCCACGCTTTGTTTATATATCATAAATCAGTTAACGTAAAGATGCCGACTTGCCGGCTTGTTTTAATTACAATTAAATGGCATTATCATAATTGAATACCAATATACAATTCAATGCATAGGATTATAGATTGGCAAAAGTAACATAAGACCCAGTAAGGACTTGCCGGCCGGATTGTTGAATTAGAATGGAATTGCATATCATAATTGAATACCAATAAAAGTGTTTACCACTTCTTTAAGTTTATTCTTAAGGGAAGAGTAAAAAGTAAAAACCATCCATATAAATTTAGAAGTGATATTATCGAGTTAAGGCATCTTGATTGAGAATAAAGCATTCCCCCTAAGGTTTTATTTTAAAGATGGTAACGCACTACTACTTAAACTATATATATATATATATATATATATATATATATATATATATATATATATATATATATATATATATATATATATATATATATATATATATATATATATATATATAGAGAGAGAGAGAGAGAGAGAGAGAGAGAGAGAGGTTCAGTTTCATTTGATACCATTCTAATTTTATGAGACCGTGAGATCAAATCAAAAATTAATTTTAAAATGCAAAATAAATGGAAAAATCCAAAAATTCTTTTTTTAAATATTATTTTCTGAACTTGATTAACTAAAAAAATAATATTAAAATTAAAAAAAAATTAAAAAAAAAAATCCCGTTTTTTTTTTTGAAAAATACGTGAAATATTCTAAATAGAATATTACACTGACATATTCTAAAAAATAATTTTAAAATGCAAAATAAATGGAAAAATCTAAAATTCTTTTTTTAAATATTATTTTCGGAACTTGAATTAACTAAAAAAAATATAAAAATAAAAAATAAAAAAAAATTCTATTTTTTTTTTGAAAAATACATAAAGTATTCTAAATAGAATATTACACTGTACATATTCTAAAAATAATTTTAAAATGCAAAATAAATGGAAAAATCAAAAAAATTCTTTTTTTAAATATTATTTTCGGAACTTGAATTAACTAAAAAAAATTAAAATAAAATAAATAAAAGAATAAAAAAATGCGTCTTACGGTCTCATAAAATTAGGCCGTCTCACATGAACCTAACCATATATATATATATATATATATATATATATATATATATATATATATATATATATATATATATATATATATATATAGGTTCAAATGAGAACCATAAAAAGTTAAAGAACCATAAGAACCACTATTTTTACCTTATAACTTAAATCATATGATATATTTGATCAATATAATCTCACAAGAAAACTTTTCTCTCACCTTTCTCTCATCTCTCTCTTTCTCTCTCTTACCTTCTACCGTTGCCGACTACCACCACCAACACCGGCACAATCGTCAGCACCGTCGTCATCGCTGGAATACAACAATCTTCAGATTCGGAACCGCCGCCTTTAGATCTGAAGCATTTACCTTCAGATCTGGTTCATTCGCCTTCATATCTACAACCCCCGACTTTAGATCTGCCATCACCATCGAGCGCCGCCTTCAGATGTCCAACCACCTCTAGATAAATTCAGATCTGATGTAGATATGAGAATTTGGTGTTTTTATACAAATGTTTTGTTCCATAACTCTTGATCTAATTTTTTTTCTCTGAAATGTTCCATCACCGACGAAAATGTTTGTCAAATTTGTACCAGATCTGTTATGTGTCACCTCTTTCCCATGTATAACTCATTTTCATCTTTGTCTCTCTTATTTTTGGTCAAAACACCACCAAATCGACATCTGTTCTGATGTTTTTGTCCATTTTCAGGTTAGATCTGGTGTATGTATGGTGTTTACATTGATGGTGTTTACAAATCTAATTTAGAAGAAAATAATGGTTGCGATGCTGGTATAGGTGGTTGGTGGCAGCGTGTGGTGGTGGTAGTAGTAGGGTTTGAAATTTTGATTTCTTTAAGTTTGTGAATTAGTATAAAATGGTTTGTATTAAATTGTGAATTTTGTGAATTAAATTACGAATGGACTGTATAAATTTGTAATTTATATAAGTTTTGTGTTCAAATATGAGAGCATATAAGAATGATAATATTATTATGCAAAAATTATAATTTTGCCCTTTTTGTATCGAAAAGAGAGAAAAAAAAAGGATTTTCACATGCTAAACAAAAATATCATGTAAATATTTATTAACTAATGGGGTTCTTAGGTTCTTAATCTTTTATGGTTCTCATTTGAACCACTCCCTCTATATATATATATATATACACACACACACACACACACACACACACACAAGATGAGAGAGAGAGAGAGAAGTAAGAGTTCATTTGAGACAAACATAATTTTGTGAGATCAAATGTTTTTAGTGAAATTTTCAAATATGCAATATATTCTAAAATTATATGTTTTAGAATATTTCAATATAAAATATGTTAAAATTATTGTTTTAAAATATTAGAATATTTCACTTGAAAAAAACGGTTTCACGGTCTCATAAAACTAGGTCACATGAACTTAATATATATATATATATATATATATATATATATATATATATATATATATATATATATATATATATATATATATATATATATATAAGAAATGATCATTTGAGAATTTATAGTTTTCTGAGATCACGAGAACTAAGATTAGAACGTTATATTAAAATTTTTAATGACCTAGATGAAAAATTAATGGCAGATTTGTAATTATCAACAATTTTAATGGTATCTTAGACTTTTTAAAAATGATTTAAGAGGTATATTGGAAATAAAATATATCATATCCTAGGAACCAATTTAATTAATTAAGAAAAAAACATTTTCAATATTTTTCTCACGACTCCATTTATCTCTCTCTCTCTCTCTCGCTCTCTCTCTTTCAAACACACACACACACATACACATCTTAATTCTTCACGCTCTGCCATCAGAATTTGTTCTTCATTATCATCATTGATAAAGAAAAGAAAGTAAATTGCAAAACAGTTTAATCAAAATAGCTCTTTGATTAATGAGAAACTTGCTCAAAACTCAATTGTTTACAATTGTTATCTTATGCCCTAACACGGCTATAATAGTGTTTATATAAGATCTAATAACCGACTTGCTATTAGATTGGAATTAGGAAACATGACCAACTTGCAATATTATGATTGCTTGGCCTCCAAGGTCCTACGTGACTTAGGATTCCAACAATCACCCCCCGAATCTCTAAGTCCTTCTAGAGAATTCTTCAACCCCGATCAAGCTCCGCATTTCTTTGAACTTGGTTCGAGCTAATGGTTTGGTAAGAATATCTGCCCTTTGTTCTTCACTAGGAATGTACTCCACCTCCATTTGTTCTTTTTCAACACAATTACGAATGAAGTGAAACCTCGTGTGAATGTGTTTAGTTCTTCCATGAAAGACGGGATTCTTCATTAGTTCGATAGCCGAATTGTTATCAACTCTAAGAATCACTTTCTCTTGTGTTTTGTTCATGATTTCTCTAAGCAAATCTTGAAGCCATATTGCTTGACATGCACTTGCTGTGGTTGCCATGAACTCCACCTCGCAAGATGATAAAGCAACAGTAACTTGCTTCTATGAACACCATGTAATTGGTGATGACCCGTAGTAGAAAATGTGACCGGTTGTGCTCCTTCCATCATCTGGGTCAACATTGTGACTACTATCACTATAACCAATAAGTCGCCTTTGTCCTGTCCTCTCGTACTTGATTTCGTATCCCGTTGTTCCTCGTAAGTACATTAGAATGTGTTTGATTGCACCACCATGCGATTCTTTTGGACTTTGCATGTATCGGCTAACAACTCCAACCGCATATGCCATATCAGGTCTTGTTTGCAAGAGATATCTAAGACATCCTACCACCTTTCGATATTGTGTCGGGTCGATTTTGGGTTCATCTTCGACCTTTGACAATTTGTTTCCTGGTTCCATTGGTATGTGGGTTGGATTGAAATCATGTAAACTGACTTCTTTTAATATGCGTTGAGCATATGCTTCTTGGTTTATAGTAATCCCCGATTCTTCTTGCTTAACTTCAATGCCAAGGTAATTAGTCAATCTTCCAAGATTCAACATCTCAAAGTTCTTGGACATCTCTAATTTGAACTTCTTGATCATGCTCAAATTTGTACCTATGACAAATAAATCATCAACATAAATTGCTAAAATTAGCAAGTTAGATCCTTCACTTTTTCGGTACACCGATGGTTCTTTCATGCACTTTTGAAATTTCATACTCTTCAAAATCCCATCAAGCTTCGTGTTCCATGCTCGAGGTGCTTGTCTTAGACCATATAGTGCTTTTGTAAGGCGATATACTTTATGCTCGTTGCATTTCTTTATATAGCCTTCCGGTTGTGATACGTAAACGGTTTCTTTTAATTCTCCATGTAAGAATGTTGTTTTAACATCTAAGTGGTGAAGCTCCCACCCATGAGTAGCTGCTAAGGCTATAAGAAACCGAATGGTTTCAATTCGAGCTACCAGGGCAAACACTTCCTGAAAATCAATACCGGGTTGTTGCACGTAACCTTTAGCAACCAAGCTTGCCTTGTATTTATTAATGGTGCCATCTGCATTTTTCTTCAATTTGAACACCCACTTGAGTCCAATTGGCTTCACCCCCATAGGCTTGTTCACAAGAGTCCAAGTATTAATTTTTTTATCGACTTGATTTCCGCATCCATGGCCTTGACCCATTCTGGTTCTTTCTTCGCTTCTTCAACCGATACCGGCTCGTCATTGGTTGTTAGAAGGAGTTCTTCGAGATTGTCAAGATCAAGCTCATAATCTTGAAATCGTCTTGGAGGTACTCTTGCTCTCGAAGGTCTTTGGTTTGCAGCTCCTTGTTGAACATTATTATTTACCGGATTTAGTTGTTCATTATCTTTTACTTTCGCTCCGTCTCCAATCTCATAATCCGATTCAATTGGATCATTGTTTACATCATTTCCTTGGTTGTTGTTCACATCTTCTCTTGGATAGTCCCATGGTATTATGAATGAGCCCGATTCTTCATTGTTGGTTCCTGCTTCTTTAATCCAATCCCACCCTTTGCTTTCATCAAAAATAACATCTCGACTCACGATTATTTTTTGTGTTACTGGGTTAAATAACCGGTAAGCTTTCGTACCCGGTTCGGAACCAACATGTACTAGTGGTCTTGATCTTGCATCCAACTTCTTTACATTAACCGGTTCAACTTTTGCATGTGCTAGACACCCAAATATACGAACATTTTCTAAATTTGGTTTTCTTTTATACAACTTTTCATATGGAGTTGTATCACCAAGGACTCTTGTGTAAACTCGATTGATTAGTTTTGTTGAGTGATTTACCGCTTCTCCCCATAAGTAGTTTGGAACATGCATTGCCTTCATTATACTTCGCGTCATGTCCATAAGATTTCGGTTTCTTCATTCCACAATTCCGTTTTGTTGTGGAGAGTATGGGGCGGTGAGATGGCGTTTGACTCCATTTTGTTCACAAAAAGAATTAAACTCGAGAGAGGTAAACTCACCTCCTCGATCACTTCTAAACACTTTCAAAGGCTTTCCAATTTCATTTTCCACCATAGCTTTGAATTTTTTGAAGTGTGTAAATGCCTCACTCTCTTCTTTTGTGAGATAAATCCACATAAATCGTGAAAAATCATCAATTAGTGTAAAAATATACCTATTTTGACCCGTGGTTTCCGGCGTGATCGGACCACATAAATCACCGTGAACAAGCTCCAATGGTTGTTTCGCTTTGTATGTCGTCATGGTTGGGAAGGACTTTCTTGTTTGCTTGCCGACTAAGCACGATTCACATAATTGATTCTCATGATCTAATTGCGGTAACCCTTTGACTAAACCCTTCTTGGACATCTTTTTCATCGACTCGAAATTAATGTGCCCAAGTCTTGCATGCCATCACCATGCATCTTCACTTAGTCTCGAATGAAGGCAAATGGGAACTCCAATTTGTAATTTTATTTTATAAAGGCGGTTTGGAGTTCTTTGTACTTTCATTAATAAGCAATTATCGGCATCGTGCATGGTCAAGTAGTTATCTTTCATTCGAATATCACACCCGACTTTGGTTGCTTGTCCGAGGCTTATAATGTTGTTCTTGAGATCCGGTATGTAGTAAATCTCCGTCATCAGCCTTTGTTGACCCCTTTTACGTTGGAAAAGTATAGCACCTTTTCCCTTGATTTTTACACACGAATTATCTCCGAATTTCACCCTCCCGATTATTCCTTCATCAAGCTCGGAGAAAAATGACCGGTTTCCAGTCATGTGATTTCTCGCTGCATTATCCAAGTACCACACATCTTTGTCTTGTGAGTCGTATCGGGACGGTATCACCTTTTCTTCGTTTAAAAATACGGTCTCATGTAAAAATACGGTCTCGTTGGCATCATCATATTCGGCAAAATTACTTTCTTCTAATTTTTTAATTTGGTCCGGGCATTGAGACGCGAAGTGGCCTGGTTTATCGCACCGATAACAAATGATTTTGGATCGATCCTTTTTTGTTTTATTCTTATTTTGGTTATTATTATTGGAATTGGGCCGATCAGAGTTGGACTTGGTTCCTTTATTGGGCTTGCCACCTTGCGAGACCCGATTTACATACTTGGATCCACTTGATCCATTCGTTCCATTAGACCCTCCTGCCCCGTTACCTTCGTTCGCCTCCTTCCCTTGTGTTCTTCGATTGCTTGAACCTGCACTACTTGAAGACTTTGTAAACAACGCCTTCACTTGATCTTCTTCGCCGTCGTCCTCCTCTCTAATCCGTTCTTCATACGCCTTTAACCGCCCTACTACATCTTCAAAGCCAACAGTTTCCAAGTCAAGTACCTGCTCTAATGATGTGAACATGTGGATGAATTTTTCCCTTGGTAGTGATTTCAAGAATTTCTTCACTATCCTTTGTTCATAGATCGATTCACCTAGTGCGACTGCCTTGGATGTAATTCCAGATAGCTTTCCCGTGAAAGAGTTGATCGAATCTGACTCAGTCATCTTCAATCGATCGAAATCAGACATTAAGGTCTGTAATCGTGCCTCTTTCACACGGTCAGCCCCCATGGGCCTTGATTTGATTGCTTCCCAAAGTCCTTTGGAAGATTCTTGTTCACCGATTTGGATTATGAGTTCTTCAGGTATCGATTGATAAATTAAACCTATTGCTAAATCATCTTTGTCTTGATTTTTTGTAGTTCCAGGTTCAATTATCTCCCAAGCTTTGTGAATCTTTAATACTACCTTCATTCTCATTGACCACACAGTGTAGTTTGTTGACTTGAGCATAGGACACTGAACAGAGGTTGATCCAATTTCTTTCACCCTCACCGAAGCCTCTCCATCCCCCCTAACATGTTGACCTACTAATCAACAGGTAAGAATTGATCTCACAGCTTCTTGTTTATGTGCTCTGATACCAATTAATGAAAAGAATGTAAATTGCAAAACAGTTTAATCAAAATAACTCTTTGATTAATGAGAAACTTGCTCAAAACTCAATTGTTTACAATTGATATCTTATGCCCTAACACGGCTATGACAATGTTTATATAAGATCTAATAACCGACGTGCTATTAGATTGGAATTAGGAAACATGACCAACTTGCCATATTATGATTGCTTGGTTTCCAAGGTCCTACGTGACTTAGGATTCCAACAGTTGATTCATCAATTACCTGATCTTCCTCTTCAATTGCCCCAGAGAAGTTGAACTCGGAACTCTGATTCTCCTTTCTGAAGTCAGATATGAGTTTTGGCTCTAAAAGCGTCGTTCACTTCTGGTGGTTGTGGAAGTTAAAGTGTTACAACTCTAATCCTATCCTAGCCCAAACAACCATAATCAATTCTCTCTCACATTGATTCATTCCCCCCCCCCCCCAAAGCACCAATATTCGACGACATCACGATGAATATGCGGTCAACACGGTCATCATCTATGCGTTTAGGTCATGAACATGTTCAGGTCTCGCAATGGAAGCGGTCGGAGCTATAACAACACCAACCTTCCTAACTTCTTTCATCACCACCCCTCGTACCACTAGAGAATGCTTCAATTTCATGTCCAGCTTCCATGATAGTAACCCTGGAAGAAAGAAAGGGTGAAATATTGAGTCGAATCGGTTCATTAGGTCAGGTTTTGAGAGTGTAAGGTTGTTCTGGTGGGTGGGGGGGATGAAGGCTAGGGCAAGATCGTTGATATATTGGTAAATAACTTCTACGTCGTTGCTCATTGTTAGTTACTTTCCTCTTCCCAGTTTCTTTACAAAATGTTCGAATTTAGATACATAAATTTATATTATGATGTTATTCATCTAAAGTAAGCCCCGTCCATTTCAATGTTCTTAAATATATTAGGGAAGAGCTAAAGTCGAACATATCTCTCTGAAGTCAATAAATTCATGCTTCATCATGTTTCTTTTAATGATTCTCAATGAGGATACTATGTGTGTTATAAGAAATGGAGTTGTAGTCCATCTTCTTGGACTTTTGTTGTTATTGTAAATTAAGCATTTTTTTCAATGATTTAGCTTGATTTTGTTACTTTCTTTGGTTCTATATTCCATTATCTATTTTTCGTATATTGAATAGTTAAGTGGATTGAGAATGTTTATTGTGTTATTGTACAATTCGTTTGGCTGAAGATTTTTGTTTAATTTGTCTAAACACTCCATGTTCACCATCAATCATATACTTGCGATTTTGTTGCAAACTAACTATTATACATGTAAAATGCAAAACATATTCAACCTTTCATAAAATTTATGGAATATGGAACTAGTATGATCCTATTTGCAACTCCTTAACTTCCAATATTAGCCTTGGAATTGTCCCAAAATCCATATTCAACCGAAGCCCTTGTCATTCATTAACCATCATATGGTAATTAACCCTGTAATTCACATATGAATTACATGTGATTCACATGTAAATCATATGTGATTCACATATGAATCACATGTAATTCATATGTAAATTACAAGTGAATCACATATGGATTATATGTGATTTACATGTAATTCACATATAAATCACATGATATTCACATGTAAATCACATATGAATCACGTGTAATTCACATGTCAATCACAAGTGAATCACATATGTATTACATGTGATTCACATGTAAATTACATGTAATTCACATATGAATTACATGGGATTCATAGGTAAATCACATGTAACTCACATATGAATCATATGTAATTCACATATAAATCACAAGTGAATCACATATGAACTACATGTGATTCACATATAAATCACAAGTAATTCACATATGAATCACATGAGATTCACATGTAAATCGCATGTAACTCACATATAAATCAAATGTAATTCACATGTAAATCGCAAGTGAATCACATATGAATTACATATGATTCACTTGTAATTCACATATGAATCACATGAGATTCACATGTAACTCACATATGAACACATGTAAATCACACGCAAATCACATATGAGTTACATATGATTTACATGTAAATCACATATATATTATGTCTTTATGTACACATGCATTTTATGTGAGCGTTCATCGTTAATTATTTTTTATTTTTTCTTGTAAGTTTCCCATTTGAATGTTAAAGATGCAATCACAAGTGAATCTTAAAAGATACAATCACATGTGAATCTTAAATGATTTATACGTATGTATTTTTGTGAACGTTCTTGCATTAAGCAATTTTCTTTTATATTCTTGTAGATTTGGAAGAATTTTGGGAAAATATTGAAGAGGTGAAAATAATAAATTGAAGAAAATATAAACATCTTGACACGAAGACATGAAAGAGATTTGAAATTTTATAGCATTTTTAGTTTTTTATATTTTATTTTGTATTGAATAAAATATTTGTATTATAGTGTTTATAGATTAGTAAGTAAAAATGTGTTTTTTTTATGATTTACTTATTAATATTATAGTATAAGAAATATTTATACATGAATGTGAAAAAAATATACATCTATATGCTTTTAAAACGTTGATTTTTTTGGTTAAAAAATTATAGTTTTTTTTTTTAAAAAAATATTTTAGTTTTTTTTTTAATTTACTAAGTTTATAAAATTTACTATTTTTGTAAAAACTGTAGTTTTTGAAAAAGAATGTTTTTTTTTTCAACTTTTTTTTTTAATAATTTATGTTTTGTGAAAAAATTAAAAATCTACAATTTAAAAAAAAACGAAAAAAATTATTTTTATAAAAAATTATGAAATTTTAATTTAGAATGTTAATTTGAGATCTTTTTATTAGTATTTCCAATAATATAAAAAGTTAAGTGGGATTTAGTAAGATGACAATCATGCCCTTAACGATTTAATGTTAATCCAACGCTCCACCTTTAAATCTTGGGTTCTCAGAAAACTATGAGTTTTCAACGGATCTCATCCATATATATATATATATATATATATATATATATATATATATATATATATATATATATATATATATGTATATATATATACATATATATATATATATATATATATATATGTGTGTGTGTGTGTGTGTATGTGTATATATTAAGATTGATGATCCGGAGAAGGGCCCCACTGGAGGATGGGCCTCAAGCGATTTAGCATAGACCTTAGGTAGACTTGGTGTGAATATCTGCACATTGGTATCCGAATGAAACATGCAGAACTTGAACTTGCCCCATGCAAGCTTTTCAAGAAAAATATTGATTTGCAACTCGATGTGTTTAGTCTGTTGGTGTTGAACAAATTGTCAGGCATAAAAATAACATTAACATTATAACAGTACACTATAGTGGTTTTGGTAAGAGGAAAGTGAAGTTCCAATAAATCGTTGTGTAACCAACATGTCTTGGATTGGACATTAGCAAATGTTCGATATTTAGCCTCGACACTAGATCAAGGTAATGTGGCTTGGGATTTGAGAGATAACTCAATATCCAAAAAATACAGAATGCCACCCATCTTAACTGAACTATTAAGAAGTTTATGAAACAACCCCTTATGTAGTTCACATTTAGCTTGATGTAGTTTTCCAGATACTTTTAAAGGGGAGACCATTATGGTCTATCCCTTATATGTATGCAATTAATATAAAAACGATATATATATATATATATATATATATATATATATATATATATATATATATATATATGTAGAAAGTGTGTGTGTGTGTGTGTATGTGTGTGTGAGGGAGAGAGAGAGAGAGAGAGAGAGAGTGAGTGAGTGATTGCAGGTTACAAAGAGACATAACAAGAGCAGTATTGGGAAAACAAAGGTCGCCAGCAAAATCCCTAATACATCTTCTATCTCTAGAAAAAAAAAGACGAAAGTGTTGCTTCTTATGAATTTGGAACTTGATTATAAAAGTACACTATATATGGAGCTTAAAAGCTCCAAGGAATCATAATTATGTGATGGAAGAATTTATGTCACACCCCCGAACTTGTGACAACCAGAAATTTTCCATTCTAATCAAACCATTTCAATCCAATAGAAGTAGAGCAGTTACAATGAAAATTCAGACTTAGAATATAAGTTTGGAAGTTTTAGGGTTTTACACCAAAAAGGGGTATTAGGAGAGTGGTTGCACTAGGATTTTGTGCAACGCTGTAAATTCCATTTCCCTAGATCATTAGAATCCATTCCGAGAATAGAAATATTTTCTGCCAAAAATCTCAGGACTATAAATAGAATTCTGAACCAAATTGGTTCATTAGTTGAATTCCATTTAGAGAAAAGCCCATTTCTCTCTCACGGATCTTCAGGTTTTCATCCCAGATTGTGAATCTACTTCCCTAGATGTGTTTTAATACTTGTTATATGCTTAATAACATTATTTACATGTCCAAAACACAAGATCCGGGAACTTACGGCCCAAGAACGTTCTTGGGGTGTAAACTCCAAAACAAGGCCTAAAGGCCACCTAGTCCCATTTCCTTGTTAGAAAACTAGTTAAGGACTTATTGTAGGATGTTTTGAGGCTAGAAACCATCCATGAACATAAAGCTTTTGGAGTTTACGGCCCAAGAGTTTCTTGGACCGTAAACACCATTTTCAAGGGCTTAAATGTGCCCTACTTTCCCCAAAGGCTTAGGCTTCATTTTATACATGTACAATAATGTGTTTAGAACCTAGGAAACATAAGAAAAGCACAATTATTGAAGAGTTTACGGCCAAGAATGGTTCTTGGGCCGTAAACTCCCATAAAGGGGTCAAAGGACACCCTAAACACTTCCTAAGGCCAAGGGACAATTTGGACAAGTACCTAGATGAGTTATGGACTAGCTAAAACATTTAGAACCCCATGTTTGAGGGAGTTTACGGCCCAAGATGTTCTATGGCCGTAAACTCCAAGAAATGGTACCAAATGGTGCCATAAATCCTCCTAAAGCCAAGTACTAAAGCCTAGACTTGCTCCTAGAAATGTTTGAGACTTGAAAGCACCATAATCAACCTCCCAAGGGAGTTTACGATCGTAAAATCCAAGGGAAAAGGGTCTTTGGGCCGTAAACTCCCCAAAGGAGTCAATATGGTGCCCAAACACTTGTATATGCCTTGAAACAATTCCCACTAAGGTTGTAGTAAATGAAAGTACAATCCCAAGCCTTGGTTGGGAGTTTACGGCCAGGAGCTTACTCTCTTGGGCCGTAAACTCCAAAGAATATTGTCTTTTGAACTTAAACTCACATTAGGGGAATTGCACTCCTTGGTTGCAACCCTTTAGCCTCCTAGCACTTGACCAAAAGTGTTATCCTCGCGCTTAAATGTTATTACTTGTATAATTAGTGTTATAATCACTAATTATTTATATACATATGTTTTCATATGTAATTAGGATCATTGTGTGTGTCTAAGTCTCCACTTGACACCAAGCACTTGTCCGATCCTTCCGTATGATAACCGTCCGTTCAATTCCAGTCACTTACTGCAGGTGAGTTCATACCCCTTAACTAATGTTTTAAACTCTTTTTAAATGTTTTATTGGGGGGGGGGGGGATAGAAGTAGAATCATGCTACTTATTATGTCAATCACATGTGATTAGTAAGTAGGATTATATTACTTATTACATCAATCACATGTGATTAATATACAACATTCAAATGATTTGGCTACTCATTAGCCGTTTTACCAAACAGTTTCCTTCAAATGACTTTTTTATAAACATTTTATATGTTTTAAACTCCTTTTTACACTGTACAACTTACTCCGTACATTTACTTTCAAACTTTTTTACAACTTTGCTTCAAACAAATGTTTCCTCATACTTAAACTGTTTTATTAAACTTATGCCTTCAAATTGTTTTATAGATTGACATCAAGTCGATCTTTTCTTAAAATAATACTTATATTTCAAATGTCTTACAAAACTTATTTGTGCTTTTATATTATAAATTGCATGCCTCTATATGTATAGTTATATAAGAAATGTTTAAAAGACTTAGGAAGGCTATCCACCCTATTTCCTTTTCGTGCCTTGAGATGTGGTCTGGTGGGATATTGGGTATTCGTCCGAAAGTCATTTAAATATTAGTTATATATCATGTGTACATATATAGTCATAAATGGTCTTTCCAGTTAAACATATGCCCTTGGGTAGCAAGGGTATACATCCATGTCCACACGTACCACTTAGATTACTAGAGAACTACCATATGGGTAGTTCAAGAAGATACTAGAACCATTGCTAGAACGCGATATCATACAATGAGTCAGTTCATTCATGAGTCAATACTTTCTAGAACTTTCAGTACATTACATATACAACTATACTAGGACGAGAACATATACAGCTATACTAGAATGATTACATTACTATACTTGCTAGGTAGAGAGAACACACATTACAGCTAGCACACGTAGAACATTACAGTACACTACTGTACTATTACATGATCGCTCTTACTTGAGTACAATTACATGATCACACTTACATGAGTACACTTACATATACATAGAATAGACGTCACTAGGTGCTATAGCACGGAACCAGTTCAGGATCTAACTATACTGATGAATCACACCGCAATTGTGATAGTTGTATCGAGTATACATGATCATTCGGTAATGTGGATGCTCACGGCTTGCATTCATGCAGGGGTCGTGGGTAGGTCCCCAAATCCCTTTGATAGGGGAGCGTATAGTTTGGGATCTAGACATCACATTATACCTTATCCCTCAAATAAGGCAGTTGAGTACCGATGTAGTTATTTATATTAAATACTACAGTACTTGGAAGTATTACCCTAGATTTAAGGTAATAGGTACGGTTGTAGTTCGGCACTACACCATAGTACTACATTGATTTTCCATTACATATTTTTAGTGATAACCTCACTTAAACATTAATGTACAAACTATATTTTTGGATAATGATAGTTATACTTTGGAAAACACATCCTCTTACAAGAGACACACACAGAGAACAGTTAGGTATTGGTAGAAGACACCTTCATATACTAGAAGGAATCATCGGGATTCTAGGGTTTTTCAAACGTTTACAGTTGCTTCATATACATTTTCAAAACTTACAGTTCATATACATTTTCAATACTTACAATGCGTATACATACAAATACTTACATTTCAAATACATACAAGTATTTACATACAAATTAAGACACTAAAATACTTATGATCTCACCATCTTCAAAGCTAATACTCGCTTTCAAAATTACTTGTATCCTCAGGTCATCATAGACAGGTACCGATGCAAGGAGAAAGGAAGATGGAGCTTGTTTCAAGACTTATCTTTCATTTTGATTTATGCTTTAGTGTTTATCAAAATTTGACAGAACATATTTGTATAATAATTATATTATTAATGTAATGGATGATGTTGTTGCTTGTTTACTACTTTACATTGTTGTTGATATTATACATGACGTCCTCCGCCCCAGAACGTTTCCGCCGTTCCTGGTTTTGGGGTGTGACAGATTGGTATCAGAGCATTGTTTATAGTGAATTAAGTATATCAACCCATAAAAGATATACTAACTATAAATACATAAGGGATTAAAAAAAAATACTCTGACCAAGAGTTTATACTTTAAATAGTAAAATATTTAAGTAAGTATACGTGCTGCATTCATACTAAAATCAGTGTCACTAGGACAGTACAAAAGAATTACGATTGTTGGGCAACACAAGTAGGCTTAGAGACATATGGTCAAAACTGGGAAGATATAGCCTGATCACCTATATTATCCGAGGGTTGACTAGCATGTGCCTAAGTTTAAGTGTGTGGTTGCAACAATGCTAAAATCTTACCAACCCTACCACAATGAGAACAATAGAACATAACATTAAAATTTAAAATACTATAGGAGTATTTAGTGTTACTAGAAGTACTTTATACTTGAGAATTTAAAACGGGATCTTCATTACTAAGTTGATAGTTGCTAAGTGGATACACTAAGGCTATATGTAATTAGGATGTTATAGACTTAGAATCTGTGATAATTTTGCCTTAACCTTATTCTGTGTGAATTTGGAATTAAGGTCACTTATCCGAAGGTCTATCCTGTTTAGATCACACATAGCTGGTATGCACTTCACAAATAGCGATGAAACTAATGAAGGTTTTCTAAATAATTATCTAGATAGTTCGTCTAATAATTATTGTCTTAACCTAAATTCTCGCATAGAAAACATAGATGGACTCCATCCCCTCGACAACCAGTACCTTCCAAATGAAGTCATAGCTGGTTGGTTTGGAGAATAACCAGAGAATGATCATCCTTTTCCCCTTGAATGATCACCATGATGAAGACTTTTCGTATGATGCTAACTCCGAAGTAGAGGTTGAAAACCTATCCTGAGCAGCTCCCTTTCCAATTCCTAACCCTCGTCCGGCTTTTCGTGGCCCGACCCTGAGTGAGTGGAACGCTTAGAAACATGGAGCCTAGGACAATATCAGTTTATGCCATTTGATGGCGACTGAAGCTTTTACGACTTGAGCAATGGGGGCTCAGCAGATAGAGTCTTGCAAATCTTGGTCCGCAGAGTGGCCCGAAATGAGATTCAAGGTAGGACAACCCTACATCATATTACATAAGTAGTCGCCTATGCTAGAATGCATACCCTCCACACCATTCGTCTAGAAGATGCACACGAGGGATCAGAGAGAAACCATGAAACCCTGTTGCAAGCACTGGCCGAATCACGAGCCAAAGTCTTAGAACTCCGAGTACGCCAGATGGGGTTCGAAAGACACCCGTTTGACATGGAACGTCAATTGGTTGAACTACGAGTTCACCAGAGGGATGATCGTCGCCAGTAGTAGACGCTTTATTTTATTTCCCTTATAAAAAGGAATCGTATTTTTCTGTCTATGCCGGATGTGGCATTTTCTATGAAATTATCTTGTACCGTGAGTACTTTAGTTAGGTCTTTATGCTGTCAGGAACTATCTTTTGTGGATATGATGTAAGACCTTTACAAGGTCATTTTCCAGAATCTTTACATCGTGAATATCAAAGATATTGACAGCCGGCTAACTTCTGTGTCATTCTTCATTTAAGTACTCTTATCATTCTTTCAATAGAGTCTATCTGAATCATGCTATAGTCAAGTCATTGGACTATAGCAAGTTAGATCCGGAGACACTTCCAAGTCTCTTTCAGTGGTTGGATCTTGTTATTCACCAACCCACGATACCTCAACTCGAACGACAAACATCTTGAGACCATTCTACGAACTTACTTCCACCCATGACTAGGACTGCATCATGGGGATGTAGGTCGAACTTTCGAGAACATACTTCTACTCTTTACATGAACAATCTAAGTACATCAGGGTCAACCAGGATCACTCACAAATTCCTTATGTTCGTATTACAGAATCATGTCGTCATCCAAAAACGATCAGCTGAGCACCGAAATCCCTACCCTCCATATCGACGCCGCTACATTACAAGCTGCAGTAGCAGCTGCTGTGAAAACTTTCCTTACACACATCAACTCAGGCAACACCAATAGGACTGAAGAGGGACTCGAGAGTTTAGATGGTAGTACCAAACCGGGAAACCAACAATGAAACGACCCAAAAATTTTGTTTTTCAATGTAATCAAAACCATAATCTGAGTATCATAACATAAAAACATACGCGATGTATCCCAAATCATAATAAAATACTGTGCGGAAAAACTGTATCATACTATATCAAATCAAGACAACTAAAACCATCCCCAGGATAAAGCTAAGCTGTGGTGTGTGCGATGCTATCACCCCGAGCTCTTCCCTTTGCTTGCGGAAGTACCTGAAACCAAAACTGAAACTGTAAGCACGAAGCTTAGTGAGCTCCCCCAAACTACCACATACCATATAGTATCATATAAACACATATTGTGCATGGCCCACTGCATCGGGCCGAAGCCTGGAAACTGCATCGGACCGAAGTCCAGAACTGACTGGGACCTTGTCCCCTGCATCGGACCGAAGTCCGGAACTAACTGCATCGGTCCGAAGTCCGGAACTAACTGCATCGGACCAAAGTCCGGAACTAACTGCATCGGACCGAAGTCCGGAACTATCTGCATCGGACCGAAGTCCGGAACCGACTGGGACCTTGTCCCCTGCATCGGACCGAAGTCCGGAACTGACTGACTGAACATGGCATAGCATAACACATCATCTAGCATGAACACATATACTGCATACTACATCGGGCCGTAGCCCGGAACACATAACACTTAACACATAAAACATAGCATACAAATCCTGTCTGAGCCACGAAGGCATCAAACATACTAGCTACTGCATCGGACCAAAGTCTGAAAACTACTGCTAACTGAACGGGCCGGCATTGTGGCCTTAGACCCGTCCCTACTGGAAGGAAACTCACCTCGTAAACTAGCTACTGAGTGTGTGGCTCTGGAAGCTAACGGCTGCTGCTCCTATATCTCCCCGGCTACAAGTCCATAAACACACTCAATCAAATACTAAACACTGCACTTGGGTAAAATGACTCTTTTACCCTTGGTCAAAGTTACTCTCATTTGGACTGACTCGCCGAGTTGGGCCACCCAACTCGCCGAGTCCTACTCTCACTTTTCAATCCTACTCGCTGCTACTCGTCGAGTATGACATCGACTCGACGAGTACCCTCTTGATCCAAGAACTCAGACAATCTTCATCCGACTCGCCGAGCCGTATGAACATACTCGACGAGTTGTTCTTGATCTTAAGAAGATTGCCTTGGACTCGCCGAGTTGTATGAACAACTCGCCGAGTCCCTCCATTACTGAGTCTACCTTCAACTCGCAGAGTCCACTCTCTAACTCACTGGTTCCACTCAACACTGCTAAAAATGAAGGAATCGGGGACTCGTGACTCAACTCGCCGAGTCGTTCTTCCCAACTCGCCGAGTTGCCGCCATGCAACTGTTTTTCACCCGATTTTGCTTGAATCCAACACATACAAATGATAGATCTGAGTCCAATAAGCTGGTTTACCACGTAAAGTTTCCAACTTTACGTGTACAACACATGAATAAGGGAAAATAAGGCTAAAAGATGCATAAAAGGGATAGATCTAGGGTTAATATGCAAAGTATCCTCATAAAGGCAATAGATCTGGACTATGGGACTTCTCAATGAATAGATCCAAGGTTATCTCGACTTATTAGGGCGTTCATGAAAGCACAAGGCTTGGAACAAGCATCAACTAGTTCTTAGAAGAGTTCTAATGGAGGTTTAAAGCATAAAACAAGAGGGGAATCTGAAAATACCTCCAAATAACTCAGATTTGCCCTTGGGTCTTGCACAACTCTTCTTCTCCTTGCTCCTTTCTTCTTCTCCTTCTTCAAGCCTTCACAAATCACACAAAATCACTTATAAACTCTCAAGGATGAACTAGGGTTTTTCTCACAGTGTTCTCAGGGTGAAGGAGGCAAGAATGGGGCTATAAGGTGACTTAAATAGTGGGCAACCCGGGGATTTAGGGTTTCACCCAGATGGATGGACTCGCCGAGTCCGGGATATGGACTCGCCGAGTCTCCAGCTAACACGTGCTCGGAGTTGCGACCCTACTCGGCGAGTCAGGCTATGAAATCGCCGAGTCTCTCTTGCAAATCTTTAAAACAATTACTAATAAATTAACATACCGGGAACGGGTCGTTACAATTCTCCCCCACTTATCTCAGACTTCGCCCTCGAAGTCTGCTACGGCTGGATCTGCAAATATCTCCGGGTAGTGCGCTCTCATCTCCTCCTCAGCCTCCCACGTCCATTCAGACCCTTTCCGGTGCTGCCACTGTACCTTCACTAGCTGAATTACCTTGTTCCTCAAAGTCTTGGCCTTCCGATCCAGAATCGCGACCGGTCTCTCGATATAATTCAGGCTGCTATCAACCTGAATATCCTCTAGGGGAATGATTGCTGACTCATCCACTAAACACTTCCTCAACTGCGACACGTGGAAGGTGTTATGGATCTGACTAAGCTCCTCAGGAAGATCTAACCGATAAGCAACCCGACCCACCCGGGCCAAAACCCTGAAAGGACCAATAAATCTGGGGCCCAATTTGCCCCTCTTCCGGAACCTGATGACACCCTTCCAAGGTGAGACCTTCAGAAGGACCATATCTCCCACCTGAAACTCCAAGTCCGAACGCCTCTTGTCAGCGTAGCTCTTCTGCCGACTCTGCGAAGTCTGCAGCCTACTACGGACCTGTTGGATCAACTCAGTCGTCTTGAGCACCACTTCTGTGCTCCCGATGATTCGCTGACCGACCTCGCCCCAACAAATCGGGGTCCTACACTTCCTCCCATACAACATCTCAAAAGGAGGTCGATCAATACTCGCATGATAACTGTTGTTATACGAGAACTCCGCTAACGGAAGATACGTATCCCAACTGCCCCCAAAATCTAGAACACATGCCCTCAGCATGTCCTCAAGAGTCTGAATCGTCCTCTCGCTCTGCCCGTCAGTCTGGGGGTGAAAAGCGGTGCTGAAATGAAGACGAGTACCCATCTCGTCGTGGAACCGCTTCCAGAATCTGGATGTGAAATGGACATCTCGGTCTGACACCACCGATACCGGCACTCCATGACGTGCCACAATCTCTCGCACATAGATATCGGATAACTTTTCCGCCGATATACTCTCCTGAATCGGAATAAAATGGGAACTCTTCGTCAACCGATCCACTACTACCCATATCGAATCCACTCCGCATGCGGTCCTGGGAAGCTTGGTGACAAAATCCATGGTGATGTCCTCCCATTTCCACACGGGAATGTCTAACGGCTGCATCTTGCCGTGAGGTCTCTGGTGTTCCGCCTTGACCTTCCGGCAGGTCAAGCATTTCTCAACATACCAAGCGACGTCCCGCTTCATGCAGGGCCACCAATAATCAGGTCGAAGATCTCGATACATTTTCGTCGCCCCTGGGTGGATAGAAAACCGAGACTTATGAGCCTCGTCCATCAATACCTGCCGCACTCCACCCCAGTACGGTACCCATACCCTCCCATGAAGCGTCAGCAAACCCCGACTGTCATAATCGAACGAAGCTACTCGGCCCACTATCCTCTCACACTTCTGCCTCTCCTCCTTGAGGCCCTCCATCTGAGCCTCCTTGATCCGCTCCAACAACGGAGTGATCACTGTCATCCTCATACACAGATCTCTAATAGGGGCCGCCGACACTTTGCGGCTTAGGGCATCGGCCACCACGTTAGCCTTCCCTGGATGATAAAGGATCTTACAATCATAATCCTTCAGCACGTCCAACCACCTCCTCTGCCTCATGTTCAGACTCGGCTGATCCATAAGATATCGCAAGCTCTTGTGATCCGTGTATATAGTACAATGGACCCCATAAAGGTAATGTCTCCAAATCTTGAGGGCAAACACAACTGCCCCCAGCTCCAAATCGTGGGTAGGATAATTAGCCTCGTGAGGCTTCAACTGTCTCAAGGCATAAGCTACCACATGGCCTCGCTGCATCAATACTGCTCCCATACCTGTGATCGAAGCATCATAATAGACTACGAAGTCCTCTACTCCGTCTGGCAAGGTAAGGATCGGAGCCTCGCACAATTTCTATCTGAGAGTCTCGAACGCCGCCTGCTGCTCAGGCCCCCAACGAAATACCACCGACTTCTTGGTTAGTCGGGTGAGCGGCACTGCTATCTTGGAGAAGTCCTGAATAAATCTCCGATAATACCCTGCCAACCCTAGGAAGCTCCGAATCTCGGATGGAGACTTCGGGACCTCCCACTGCATCACAGCCTCTATCTTGGCCGGATCTACCAAAATACCCTTCTGGTTGACGAGATGACCAAGAAACTGCACCTCGCGCAACCAGAACTCACACTTGGAGAACTTTGCGAAGAGTCTCTCCCTTCTCAAGGTCTCCAACACCTCCCGCAGGTGCTCCTCGTGCTGCCCCTGTGTCTTGGAATATACCAAGATATCATCTATGAATACTATCACCGACCGATCCAGCATCGGTCTGAACACGGCTGGGGCATTGGTGAGCCCAAATGGCATCACCACGAACTCATAATGACCATACCGGGTCCTGAAAGCAGTCTTCTGTACATCCTCATCTCTAACCCTCATCTGATGATAACCGGAGCGTAGATCGATCTTGGAGAACCAAGACGCTCCCTGAAGCTGATCAAACAAGTCATCTATCCTCGGAAGTGGGTAACATTTCTTCACCGTTACCTTGTTCAACTCCCGAAAATCAATGCACATACGATGCGACCCATCCTTCTTTCTCACAAACAGGATCGGCGCTCCCCAAGGCGAACTGCTTGGCCGAATGAAACCCTTGTCTAACAGCTCTTGCAACTGTGTAGACAACTCCTGCATCTCAGGGGGAGCTAGTCGATACGGTGCTTTGGCTATCGGAGCCGCACCAGGAATTAGGTCGATTCTGAACTCAACCTGTCTCTCAGGAGGTATCCCCGGCAAATCCTCGGGAAATACATCCGGGTAGTCCCGAACAATAGGAACATCATCAATCGTCGTCTTGCCCTTCTCCCGGGCATCCAAGACGTAAACTACAAAACCGGCGCAACCCTGCTGAACATAGCGCCTCGCCCTTGCGGCGGAACAAAAGGTCGGTCCTCGCTGGGGCCTCTCGCCCTGAATCACTATCTCTCCCCCACTGGGAGTGTGAACCCTCACTAGCTGAAGCTCACAATCAATCACCGCCCCATTGGGGCTTAGCCAATCCATACCCACAATAACTTTATTCCCTCGCAGGGGAATAGGAACCAGGTCCACTGAAAACTGCTCATCAAATATCTGAAGGGAACACCCTCTATGTACTCTGCCGACCCTCACGGTCCTATCATCTGCTATCTCAACCTCTAATGGACAATCCAGCTCCCCTGGAGCTCTGCTAAATCTCTTGCTAAGCGCAAGCGATACGAATGATCGGGTAGCCCCCGAATCGAACAATACCAAAGCAGAGATGCCGTTCACCGAGAACGACCCTAAATAAAACATATCATCAAGTAATATTTAAACGATAATGATAATTAAAAGGTGAAGGAAAGATACATACCCGTCACTACATCAGGAGTCGCTCGCGCCTCCTCTGCTGTCATCTGAAACGCCCTGCTCTTCGCCACTGGCGCATCAGATCGGCCCTACCGGCCATCCGTAATCCTCAAGGTGGCAGGGGCAGGTGCAACCACCTTCCCTGCTGCAGCTAAACTGGGACACTGGGACTTTTTATGTCCCCTCTGATTGCACTGAAAGCAAATCAGATCTGATGCTGTAACCGCAGTAGCAGGGGCCGTACAATCCCTGCTCAAATGCCCAATCCGACCGCACTTGTAGCAGCCGGAACTCCCTACCTTGCATGCCCCCTCGTGCAATCTCCCACACTTGCCACACCGACCGTGGCTCTGCTGACTCCTGGACCTGTGATCTGAAACCTTGGGCTTTTTGCCCACACTGCCTGAACCCGAAACCGCCTCCGGTTTCCTCTTCTTCTCCATCTCGAGATCAATCTCCCTCTCCCTAGCTCTAGCAATCATGTCGTCCAGCGTTTTACAACTGGACCGACTCACAAACATGCGGATATCACTCCGCAACATCTCATGATAACAAGCCTTCTTCATCTCCTCATCGGCTGCATACTGAGGAACAAGAAGAGCCCTCTCCCTGAACTTGGCGGTGATCTCCGCCACCGTCTCTGTAGTCTGGGTAAGGTCCTGAAACTCCCTAGCTAGCTGCTGCACCTCAATGACCGGTGCGAACTCCGCCCTGAACCTAGTAGAGAAATCAGTCCAGGTCATGGCATCCAATGCTGCATCATCCCCGATGGCATGTCCAACCTCCTCCCACCAATCCCGTGCCCTGTCCTTCAGAAGACAGGATGCCAATCTGACCTTGTCCCCCTCGGGACACCTGCTAGTGCGGAAAGCGTTGGCCACATCCGCCAACCATCTGGTACTTGCTATGGGGTCCCGCGCCCCATGATAGTCTGGAGCTCCGCATGCCCTGAACTCCCTGAACGTAAGTGTGCGCGACCCCATCATGGCCGCCATCTCAGCACGAAAACCACCCAATCTCTCATCCATCAGCTCTAAAATACCCTCCTTGATCGAACCGAAGATCACAGGAGTCTGCTCCAGTATAATGCGGGTAACCTCAGAAGAAAGGAACTCTCTGGTCTGCTCATCCATCTGCCCGACCTCCGGGCCTGATCCCGATCCTGATCCCCCTCCGGCATCTGAGCTGCCGACTGCTGGTCTCGAGCGCAAAACTACCATTCTGAAACATATCGTAACAACATCAAAACACTGGAATATCACAAGGGATCATGATACTACTACTAGCTTCCTGGTCTTGTCTTGGCGTTCCTTGATTCGAGTACGGATCCTCTGCTTTCAGTAGTACGGGCCCATACTACCTTCCACATCTATCCGTACTTTCCTCAAGGACTGCCTTGACTCCACCAAGTCACTTCTACTACTGCTATTCTCTGCTACTCTCATCCTAGGCTTGCCCTAGGGAAACCTCAGACTTAACACAACTGGTCCTCAGCTGCTGAAGGTCTCCTCATAATGCCAATTAGCCACTACCTAAACACCATCACATGTGATGAGGATCAGATAATCCTTCAAGTAAAAGACCCGTCCCTATAACGGTTGGACTCAAACAAGAGCTGCGTAATAGGGCCAGTTCCAGCACTCTGGGATTATTCAACCCTGACCACATGTGGTGTGACGTGTTCACCTAATGGCTAACTCCCATCACTCAGATTCCCACAAAGCACGAAGCAAGCAACATTCGGACAAGGGAAACAGACTCAAGCAAAACTATTCTCGTAACAAGAAACTGCACTAGCATAGGATGCTAAGCTCCCACTATCAGGCATAACCTAATCAGGCTATCCTACTGCTGTCTACTCAATTCTAGCATGCAATACTCATAAAGTTGTAATACATAAAGCAGGCACATAAGGCATTCTCCTAGCTCCTTAGTCCTATTTTAGCATGCTGTTCTACTGAAACTGAAACTGAACAAATAACTTGTATGGGTAATTTGGGAGTACTTACTTGAGCTCGGCTGATCGCATGCACACACCTCTATCTCGTTAAAAAAAACGATTTCTTTCCTTCTAAGTGCTTTCAAAATTCTTTTTGTAAAACGTTTTTATTTATTTATTTATTTTTTTTTAAAAAATAAAATCTTTTATTTCCCTTAGTTTGAGTTCAGATACATCCGGAAGTGTATCCGAATCCCTCAAACCAGGGCTCTGATACCAACTTGAAACGACCTAAAACTACGACCCAAAAATTTTGTTTTTCAATGTAATCAAAACCATAATCTGAGTATCATAACATAAAAACATACGCGATGTATCCCAAATCATAATAAAATACTGTGTGGAAAAACTGTATCATACTATATCAAATCAAGACAACTAAAACCATCCCCAGGATAAAGCTAAGCTGTGGTGTGTGCGATGCTATCACCCCGAGCTCTTCCCTTTGCTTGCGGAAGTACCTGAAACCAAAACTGAAACTGTAAGCACGAAGCTTAGTGAGCTCCCCCAAACTACCACATACCATATAGTATCATATAAACACATATTGTGCATGGCCCACTGCATCGGGCCGAAGCCCGGAAACTGCATCGGACCGAAGTCCAGAACTGACTGGGACCTTGTCCCCTGCATCGGACCGAAGTCCGGAACTAACTGCATCGGTCCGAAGTCCGGAACTAACTGCATCGGACCAAAGTCCGGAACTAACTGCATCGGACCGAAGTCCGGAACTATCTGCATCGGACCGAAGTCCGGAACCGACTGGGACCTTGTCCCCTGCATCGGACCGAAGTCCGGAACTGACTGACTGAACATGGCATAGCATAACACATCATCTAGCATGAACACATATACTGCATACTACATCGGGCCGTAGCCCGGAACACATAACACTTAACACATAAAACATAGCATACAAATCCTGTCTGAGCCACGAAGGCATCAAACATACTAGCTACTGCATCGGACCAAAGTCTGAAAACTACTGCTAACTGAACGGGCCGGCATTGTGGACTTAGACCCGTCCCTACTGGAAGGAAACTCACCTCGTAAACTAGCTACTGAGTGTGTGGCTCTGGAAGCTAACGGCTGCTGCTCCTATATCTCCCCGGCTACAAGTCCATAAACACACTCAATCAAATACTAAACACTGCACTTGGGTAAAATGACTCTTTTACCCTTGGTCAAAGTTACTCTCATTTGGACTGACTCGCCGAGTTGGGCCACCCAACTCGCCGAGTCCTACTCTCACTTTTCAATCCTACTCGCTGCTACTCGTCGAGTATGGCATCGACTCGACGAGTACCCTCTTGATCCAAGAACTCAGACAATCTTCATCCGACTCGCCGAGCCGTATGAACATACTCGACGAGTTGTTCTTGATCTTAAGAAGATTGCCTTGGACTCGCCGAGTTGTATGAACAACTCGCCGAGTCCCTCCATTACTGAGTCTACCTTCAACTCGCAGAGTCCACTCTCTAACTCACTGGTTCCACTCAACACTGCTAAAAATGAAGGAATCGGGGACTCGTGACTCAACTCGCCGAGTCGTTCTTCCCGACTCGCCGAGTTGCCGCCATGCAACTGTTTTTCACCCGATTTTGCTTGAATCCAACACATACAAATGATAGATCTGAGTCCAATAAGCTGGTTTACCACGTAAAGTTTCCAACTTTACGTGTACAACACATGAATAAGGGAAAATAAGGCTAAAAGATGCATAAAAGGGATAGATCTAGGGTTAATATGCAAAGTATCCTCATAAAGGCAATAGATCTGGACTATGGGACTTCTCAATGAATAGATCCAAGGTTATCTCGACTTATTAGGGCGTTCATGAAAGCACAAGGCTTGGAACAAGCATCAACTAGTTCTTAGAAGAGTTCTAATGGAGGTTTAAAGCATAAAACAAGAGGGGAATCCGAAAATACCTCCAAATAACTCAGATTTGCCCTTGGGTCTTGCACAACTCTTCTTCTCCTTGCTCCTTTCTTCTTCTCCTTCTTCAAGCCTTCACAAATCACACAAAATCACTTATAAACTCTCAAGGATGAACTAGGGTTTTTCTCACAGTGTTCTCAGGGTGAAGGAGGCAAGAATGGGGCTATAAGGTGACTTAAATAGTGGGCAACCCAGGGATTTAGGGTTTCATCCAGACGGATGGACTCGCCGAGTCCGGGATATGGACTCGCCGAGTCTCCAGCTAACACGTGCTCGGAGTCGCGACCCTACTCGGCGAGTCAGGCTATGAACTCGCCGAGTCCCTCTTGCAAATCTTTAAAACAATTACTAATAAATTAACATACCGGGAACGGGTCGTTACAAACAAGCAGTAACAGTCGCTGGCTCGCAAAGCCGAAAGACAGAGAACAAGAAACGAAAGCGTCAAGCCCAGAAAGAACGCAAGAAATCCCATAAGCTGGCTATGCAACCGCAACAAGTGGAAACCCCTGCCATCCCAGTTCCGAGCAGGCCATACGAGGGAAAACTCCCGAGGTGTGATACTTGTGGTTTCCATCATCATGGGAATTTCCATGAGATGCAATGTTGCAATTGCCTAAGCATAGGGCATCATGCTCGTGACTGTGGAGCACCGAAACGACCCATCACTCAAGTCCCTTTCATCGGGACTAACCCTACACACAAGATGAGTTATAACGCAGAACGATTTAAGAAACAATTTTCAAGGTGGAGTAACGAGGAGGGCACTCGTGTCCACATAACTCTGGCTAAACACTGCAATCCCGTCGCCAAAGCTAGTACTACCTAGGCATGCCACCGATGCGGGGAAGTAGGGCACTTCATGAAAGATTGCCCAATAGCAAAGAACTCTGGCACAGATGAGAGAATTCTCAGGATCACAGCTACAGGAGAGCCTGCTCCAGAACCACGTTATATATAAATTAGGCGTTTTGTTGTAACAGACTTATAAACTATCTAGAACTAGTGCAACTAGAGTCTTACCTTTTGCAAGATCCTATCTGTATAAGGACTCTCGTGCTGCGTATACTTGTCTTTTGTAGTATACCTTATTCGCAGCAATAGTCTGGTGGTAAACCTAAAGTACTGTAACTCTGTTCATGGTTGCACGGTTGTGTTTTGTCTGTAAACGTCTTATGTTCAAATCTAATGTCTTTAAGTTTCGGTATGATTTCGACATTATCATACGACTCGATTCAATTTGATCCTCATGAAAACAGCTTCATACGTACACCTCTTTCTTCTAGATCACTTTTCCAGCAAAATCGTCACATCAGAACACCGAAGTACTCATGCCAGGAGTACCTATTAGTTATTTTCTTTCCGAAGAAATCCCCGAAGTACCACTTGTGTAGTACGTCAAGTTTAATCCAGGGATTCATGCGGTTGATCTATCATTGAAGAATGTATGCATAAGAGTGATATATAATCAAGGTTCTACAGGTTTAGAATTGATGATTCCACTTTAAATTCTTTTTCCCCAATGGGAGGTGAACTTAAAGAAGAACCAGTTATGCGACTACCTTTTCAACCTTAATTATATATGACTCGTATGCATGAAAGGGTGATTGTGAAACTAGGTATGAATTCTAATATGAACTTCAGGATGGAGAACTGCCTGAGTACAAGTACTCACATCGCCATGAGAACATGCATAGAACCCAGTACGACTCCCGTAAACAGGTCACCTTATAGTTTAAACACCCTAGGAGATACAAGAAGAGTTTGGACAACTTAGCGAACTACACATAAATAGAATTAGAAGACTAGGTTCCTCACCCTAGAGAACCTCGGTCATATTTTTCCAGAGATCGACGGATCGCAATGCATGTACCTCGGTTATCGAGGACTCCATCGAGATTTTTCATTAGAAATCGTTATCTCTGCCGCGCATCGACAAAGTAGTTGAGCAAACGCAAAGAAAGAAACTACTTCCAGGAATGGATCCGGGATCCGAATATCACCAGTTCGAGTGTTAGGGAAAGATGTCCGGAAGACTATCTCCTGAACTCGATGCGGACACTTCGAGTCCGTAGTGATACCCTTCGGATAGGACCAATACGCCAATAGCTTTTATGAGCTAAACGAGTAGGGTACGTCTTTCTTACCTGGATTAGTTCGTCATTTCACCATGTAATGACTTACTTATCTACCCTTGTAGTAAGAAGGAACCCATGGGAAAACATTCCCTTCAGAGGAACTTTTAGCAATGTTCTCAAAGCACGAGTTTTGAAATTGAAGAGTCAAATTTCTAAGACCCACTATTAAGTAGTGTGGGAAATTTTGAGTACTCTTTCGATTTGTCAAAACCGTAGAGCATTTATCGAGACCAGAGACGCCGATAGTCATTTACCAAATTATAGGTCTTACCGACCTACCGCCTTAGTTCATTTAGAACTCCTCGCAAGCTACAGAAACTCGTACGACTTTGACCCAGCAAGGGGTAGCCTTTGACTGGGAAGTTACGCAAGAAAAGGAACTTTTGAGATTCCAAGTGAGTGACCAAGTTCTTTAGAATAACTCACTCTGGGAATGGCTTAATACGCTTCGTGAGGCGTGGAAAGCTAAATCCAAGTTAGACAGGACCTCTGGGATTCTTATCGGAATCGGTCCTGTGCCTCGCACAAACTAGACCTACTCCGCGAACTCAGTAACATACTTTCTACTCTTCGCATCTCGATCGTGAAACTATACCTTTCCGTTAGGACTCTTGCAAGTCCACTCATCGAGATCCTCGCCTTCGTATTAGAACCGTAGTGACCCTCGCCGAGAGGTCAAGCGGATGAAGAAACGCCGTCGCCAGTTAGTGAAGGTTCGTTGGAATGCTAACCGAGAACCCGATTTCACTTAAGTGCGCTAGAACCAATCGATTAGGAAGTTTTCTCCTCACGACTCGATCATTCGTGCATACTTCCTTGCCTAAATTCTAATTTCGGGACGAAATTCCCTTTAACAGGGGGATGATGTGACAACCTGAAATTTTCCATTCTAATCAAACCATTTCAATTCAATAGAAGTAGAGCAGTTACAATGAAAATTCAGACTTAGAATATAAGTTTGGCAGTTTTAGGGTTTTACACCAAAAAGGGGTATTAGGAGAGTGGTTGCACTAGGATTTTGTGCAACACTGTAAATTCCATTTCCCTAGATCATTAGAATCCATTCCGAGAATAGAAATATTTTCTGCCAAAAATCTCAGGACTATAAATAGAATTTTGAACCAAATTGGTTCATTAGTTGAATTCCATTTAGAGAAAGGCCCATTTTTCTCTCACGGATCTTCGGGTTTTCATCCCAGATTGTGAGTCTACTTCCCTATTTGTGTTTTAATACTTGTTATATACTTAATAACATTATTTACATGTCCAAAACACAAGATCCAGGAGCTTACGGCCCAAGAACGTTCTTGGGGTGTAAACTCCAAAACAAGGCCTAAAGGCCACCTAGTCCCATTTCCTTGTTAGACAACTAGTTAAGGACTTATTGTAGGATGTTTTGAGGCTAGAAACCATCCAGGAACATAAAGCTTTTGGAGTTTACGGCACAAGAGTTTCTTGGACTGTAAACACCATTTTCAAGGGCTTAAATGTGCCCTACTTTCCCCAAAGGCTTAGGATTCATTTTATACATGTACACTAATGTGTTTAGAACCTAGGAAACATAAGAAAAGCACAATTATTGAAGAGTTTACGGCCAAGAATGGTTCTTGGGCCGTAAACTCCCATAAAGGGGTCAAAGGACACCCTAAACACTTCCTAAGGCCAAGGGACAATTTGGACAAGTACCTAGATGAGTTATGGACTAGCTAAAACATTTAGAACCCCATGTTTGAGGGAGTTTACGGCCCAAGATGTTCTATGGCCGTAAACTCCAAGAAATGGTACCAAATGGTGCCATAAATCCTCCTAAAGCCAAGTACTAAAGCCTAGACTTGCTCCTAGAAATGTTTGAGACTTGAAAGCACCATAATCAACCTCCCAAGGGAGTTTACGATCGTAAAATCCAAGGGAAAAGGGTCTTTGGGCCGTAAACTCCCCAAAGGAGTCAATATGGTGCCCAAACACTTGTATATGCCTTGAAACAATTCCCACTAAGGTTGTAGTAAATGAAAGTACAATCCCAAGCCTTGGTTGGGAGTTTACGGCCAGGAGCTTACTCTCTTGGGCCGTAAACTCCAAAGAATATTGTCTTTTGAACTTAAACTCACATTAGGGGAATTGCACTCCTTGGTTGCAACCCTTTAGCCTCCTAGCACTTGACCAAAAGTGTTATCCTCGCGCTTAAATGTTATTACTTGTATAATTAGTGTTATAATCACTAATTATTTATATACATATGTTTTCATATGTAATTAGGATCATTGTGTGTGTCTAAGTCTCCACTTGACACCAAGCACTTGTCCGATCCTTCCGTATGATAACCGTCCGTTCAATTCCAGTCACTTACTGCAGGTGAGTTCATACCCCTTAACTAATGTTTTAAACTCTTTTTAAATGTTTTATGGGGGGGGGGGATACAAGTAGAATCATGCTACTTATTATGTCAATCACATGTGATTATTAAGTAGGATTATATTACTTATTACATCAATCACATGTGATTAATATACAACATTCAAATGATTTGGCTACTCATTAGCCGTTTTACCAAACAGTTTCCTTCAAATGACTTTTTTATAAACATTTTATATGTTTTAAACTCCTTTTTACACTGTACAGCTTACTCCGTACATTTCCTTTCAAACTTTTTTACAACTGTGCTTCAAACAAATGTTTCCTTATACTTAAATTGTTTTATTAAACTTATGCCTTCAAATTGTTTTATAGATTGACATCAAGTCGATCTTTTCTTAAAATAATACTTATATTTCAAATGTCTTACAAAACTTATTTATGCTTTTATATTATAAATTGCATGCCTCTATATGTATAGTTATATAAGAAATGTTTAAAAGACTTAGGAAGGCTATCCACCCTATTTCCTTTTCGTGCCTTGAGATGTGGTCTGGTGGGATATTGGGTATTCGTCCGAAAGTCGTTTAAATATTAGTTATATATAATGTGTACATATATAGTCATAAATGGTCTTTCCAGTTAAACATATGCCCTTGGGTAGCAAGGGTATACATCCATGTCCACACGTACCACTTAGATTACTAGAGAACTACCATATGGGTAGTTCAAGAAGATACTAGAACCATTGCTAGAACGCGATATCATACAATGAGTCAGTTCATTCATGAGTCAATACTTTCTAGAACTTTCAGTACATTACATATACAACTATACTAGGACGAGAACATATACAGCTATACTAGAATGATTACATTACTATACTTGCTAGGTAGAGAGAACACACATTACAGCTAGCACACGTAGAACATTACAGTACACTACTATACTATTACATGATCGCTCTTACTTGAGTACAATTACATGATCACACTTACATGAGTACACTTACATATACATAGAATAGACGTCACTAGGTGCTATAGCACGGAACCAGTTCAGGATCTAACTATACTGATGAATCACACCGCAATTGTGATAGCTGTATCGAGTATACATGATCATTCGGTAATGTGGATGCTCACGGCTTGCATTCATGCAGGGGTCGTGGGTAGGTCCCCAAATCCCTTTGATAGGGGAGCGTATAGTTTGGGATCTAGACATCACATTATACCTTATCCCTCAAATAAGGCAGTTGAGTACCGATGTAGTTATTTATATTAAATACTACAGTACTTGGAAGTATTACCCTAGATTTAAGGTAATAGGTACGGTTGTAGTTCGGCACTACACCATAGTACTACATTGATTTTCCATTACATATTTTTAGTGATAACCTCACTTAAACATTAATGTACAAACTATATTTTTGGATAATGATAGTTATACTTTGGAAAACACATCCTCTTACAAGAGACACACACACACACAGAACAGTTAGGTCTTGGTAGAAGACACCTTCATATACTAGAAGGAATCATCGGGATTCTAGGGTTTTTTCAAACGTTTACAGTTGCTTCATATACATTTTCAAAACTTACAGTTCATATACATTTTCAATACTTACAATGCGTATACATACAAATACTGACATTTCAAATACATACAAGTATTTACATACAAATTAAGACACTAAAATACTTATGATCTCACCAGCTTCAAAGCTGATACTCGCTTTCAAAATTACTTGTATCCTCAGGTCATCATAGACAGGTACCGATGCAAGGAGAAAGGAAGATGGAGCTTGTTTCAAGACTTATCTTTCATTTTGATTTATGCTTTAGTGTTTATCAAAATTTGACAGAACATATTTTTATAATAATTATATTATTAATGTAATGGATGATGTTGTTGCTTGTTTACTACTTTACATTGTTATTGATATTATACATGACGTCCTCCGCCCCAGAACGTTTCCGCCGTTCCTGGTTTTGGGGTGTGACAGAACCAGACGGCGGAAACGTCCGAGGGCTCTTGTGACTTAAATTGAATACCATCACAATGAATATACATGAATCATAACATAATTCATCACCATGCATTGAAATATTACAACTGATATTGTTTACATCTAGTACATTGTTTTAGACATTACAATTTCATAACATAAACTGTCCGATATATAATCTAATCAAAACACCATGACATTACTTGGTACTTATTCTTCGGCTTACCTGTTACCTGAGAATACAAGTTATTTTGAAAAACGTCAACATATGAAATGTTGGTGAGTTCATAAGTAATGTTGTGGTAAAATGATTTGGTGTAGTTTGGAAAACCCAGAAAATCCGATATTTTCTGAAAAGATCATTGTTTATAAAAAGTGTGAAGATCCGTGAATATATGCTTGTTGATTTTCAAAACATGTATAATTGTTGAACTTTTTGTATAAATTACGCAAGTGAAAATGTTGAACTTCCCAGGAAAACTCGATGTTTTCCCAACACATAAAATACAGTGACTTGTCTATTGTTATACCAATACGTCGAATGATTTTGATTACCCGAGTGGCATTGGATTAATTAGGGTTGTGAGTTGTTATAATCACCTATTAAAGAAAATGACTAGTTTATAACTACAGTTTACGAACGATCCTTAAAGGCGTCGGCCATTACTATTCACTTAATCCACCCACCATGATTACTCTTGTTTATCGTCCTGAATCTGTTTACTTTGATTTCTCATAAGCCCAACAACCAAGGAGATAGGAGAGTACAAAGCCCCTTTATTTCCATGAATTATTCAAGGCTATCAGGAATGCGAAAGATACTTGGCCCAACTCGCATTTGACTTCTCGACCTCACTAGTAGTACTAATGGGCCACTAGGGCCCAATAGCACATTAGAGCTATCGAAAGTCCTTCTACGCGGAATTGGGTCATAGAAGGCCCAATATCACGTAAGCATATTCCCTTTAGGCCCAAAGATCATGTTAATGGGCTAGCAAGGCCCAACAAACATAATTTAAAACTTCTAAGCCCAAAGTTTGTAAGTTAGTTCATCATAGTTATCGCGTGTTTATTGAAAGTCTTTGGTTTATCGATTTTGTTTTGTTATAGATTCGAGACCCAATCAATTCGTTTTGTAACGATATTTGGTGTTTAGAATGTATTTGTTTTTCCGTTTCGTCGGTAGTCGTGGATCTTGTATTTTGTATTAATGAATTAATTTGTTTCAAAATGAAGTTTGGTCTTTTTCATTACCCTCCTTTTATAAAAATAACACTTTTGGTCCTTTTATATAAAAGAGTTTCATTTTTAGTCCTTAAAATACTTTTCATGACACTTTTGTATAATTTATTTGATGAAAACACGATTTTTAACCCAAGGTTTACTTAGTTGATAGCTTCAGCCCCTCTAGAATAGTGATTCTCGGTTAAGGACCCATTTTTCACAACTTTTACAGTTTTAGCGCAAAATCTAAAAAGTTTGCATTTTTGGTCCTCTTTGATAATGAAAAGCATTTTTTACCCTTATAAACATTTTGTTATGCTAATTACCCCCTGTTTTACAGAAGTTACATTTCCATCCCCTCAAACTTGTAAATTTCGCATTTTGAGGCTTATTGGGCCGAGAAGCCCACAATTAGGTTAAAAATTTACGTTTTAAGTCCCTTGAAATTTCTAATATTCAGAAAAATATTTATAGAAACTGTTTTGACCCCTTTTAACCTTCAAGAAACCGTGGCTTGTTGATTTTTACCCCAAGTTTTTATTTTTGACAATTTACGCCCAAAAATGGGTTTTATGTTAAAGTATGTTCATCATAACCTTATAAACTATTTTTCTTTACTTGTTTTGTGTAAAATAGCTTAAGTTATGTTTATTTCCTTTCTCATGTCTTAGATCTCGGATTTACACCCTTTTTGATAACATATTCATCACAAAACACATGATATCACACACATACATGCATCTAATTACACATAGCATACATATAAACATAGATCTACACATTTTCTTGTATTCTCCCCCATAAAACTCATAAAAACGAAAAGAAAGGAGTATGAAGCTCACCTTTGCTTGTGGTTTCGATTTTGAAGAAGATTTGGAGAAGTTTGGTTCTATTTTCATCCCTAGCAAGTTCCTTGGATGGATCTCGAACTTAGTGGGTTCTAAGATGCAAGATCATGAACTTGAATGGATTAAGAGATGATTTTTGATGAAAAGAAGTGAGTTAGATCATAGATTTAAGCATGATCTTCGCTTAGATGATGAATTTGTGGGGTAATCTCCTTGAAAAGCTTCCTAATCTCGAAAATTTGGTGAAGAAAAGAGAGAGTTTCTTTGAGAGAATTTTAAGTGAAGTGTGTGTGTGTGTGTATGTTTGGATTCAGTCAAGAGCAAAGGAGAAAGGAAGAGAAGAGAGTGTAATGAGATGGGGCATGGAGATATAGGTTATATGCATGGAAAACCTCCATGTAAAAATGAGGTGGCAAGCATAAGTCAACTCCTCTTCTTGGGTTGGGCTTGGGGTGAGAATGGAGATGGAAGAAAGAATATTTGGGCCTTAAATGCTTAAGTCTATTTTATGGTTATGTTGAGTGATTTTTGGCCCTAATAAATATAAATATGATTCTTATGACCTATTAGGGCTAAATTAGGTTAGCAATAATGTCAATTTAAATATTTTATTTCATTCTAGGCCTAATATGGCCCAAAATATTAAAATAAATGAAAGTGGGTCCAATTAGAGCCCATTCAAGAGTTCTAAGCCCAAGATAGTCCAATTGGAAGCTTATTGGTCCATTGGGCCCAATAAGGATATCCTAGTCAAAAATGGACTTAAACAAGGATTTCTAGGGTTTCCAATTATTTGTTGACTATTTGCAGTGCTTGTATGAAGTGTTTGATTGAAATTTTGTTGTTATTGAATAAGCATCTTACATGTTTTCACATTTGTTATCATTGTTCAGTGTTTACAAGGCATCAAAATTCCTAGTTGTCACAGTTTATGAATTTGATATGTTGATTTTCTATTTTGGTCAACTTTAGTATGAAAAGGAATTGATAATGTAGATAATGAAGATGATGATGAAGTATAATATTAATATACAGTTATGCAAGTAACATAAACATAAGGTAATTAAACTTGGTTGATGCCTAAATTGGATACTTTTACTTTGCACATATATAGTGTTAAGTATGTGCAAAATGTCTTTTTGAAATAAAAGATTTATTATAGGTAATATATGTAACACTTGTTTCCTAGAATGGATTAATGGATGCTATACGGGAGTCAAAGGCATGGTTTTTGAGGAAAACCATGTGCCACGACATGACACATGGGGTGTCATGATGTGGCATGCAAGATGGTGAATACACATGTTAGGAAGGTGCCATAACGTGGCAGTAGAGTGGTCACCATGGCAGCCCAAACCCGTGAGTTTTTAGGGTTTTCTCTATATTTAAGCACCTTAAATACAAGGTAGGGCATCTGTTTCAACCTCCAACATCCCCATTTCAAAAACCCTACCCCGTTTGAGTGTTCTTGGCCATTTGAAGATTCATTTCTCATATTTTGGTGTGGATCTTGAAGACCAAGTTTCTTGTAAAGTGCTTTGGTGAAGGGATCAAGTGTAGATCTTGCAAAAGGACTTAATTTTTGGACCATTGTGATTAAAAAGCTTTCATCTTGATATTTAGTTTGCTAGATCTTGTAGTTTGATCATTTATGTCCCTTTTTGATCCGTGAGAGCTTGTTCTTAGAGTTGAGTGAACTCCAGCACCTCTTGAGCTTATTTTATCATCTCATAATCTTGTTGGTTTGGGAAAGTTTGCATCTTGATCTTGTTCTTGGAGCTATGCATGTTTTGGGAAGGGTTTTATGTTATTAAGGACTTAGAGTTATAGATCTAGCTTTTGGATGGATTCATCATGGATAAAGTTGGAAACTTTATACATTAAGTTAGTAAAAAGAACTAGATGTGGAGTTTTGGGCTTTGATCTAAAGTAATTAAGCAGTTGATGGAGATTCTGACATTCAGCCAGAAGCCACGACATGATGGTGATTGGAATCACGACTGTTTTATCAGGCATTGCCACAGCGTGGCTAAAGAGGGCCCATGATGTGGAAAAAAAATTTGTTGACTGTTTGACCTTAAGTGCCTACGACATGGCTAATGAGGGCTCATGACATTGCATTGACTTTGACCAAGATGACCATTACTTTGTATACCTTCGATCATTGACTTTTGAAAATTTGACTTGGGTTCAAACTTGGAGGAATTCGGTTGGTAATTCAAGATTCATTTGTTTGGTGATTAGTCGGCTCGAAGGATTAAGTAGTGCAAGGTGTAAGAGTGTTGATGTGATTCTTCGGTCAGCTTAGGTGAGTTTCTCACTATGCCACATATCCCATTATATATCCTTTGCAAGGTAGGTTATAGGTACTGTTAGAGTACAAGTATGCTAGTGGATTAGGGTGAGTTCTTATTATGCCTTGTAGTTAGAGTACTTAGTGCTTAAGTATGGTAGACTGGTATGGTTTCTAATCTTGATCATATGTATAGGAGCCCATTTTGACGATCAACTTGTGCGGAATAATATGATCTTGAGATTTAACGATGACAAAATATGAAGAACACAATGAAATGAGTAATCCAATAATTCTAACAAAAAGAAAGAGTTACAATATGAAAATGAAGAACACTTGGTGGGAGAGATCCTGCCATACTCTCTCTAACTAGAGGACCACTCCCTATCTATTTATAAAGAGAACACTTGGTGCACTCATAATACATGACCACTCCCTATCTATTTATAAAGAGAACAATATAATAAAGGGAATAAATTAACCTAACTTATCACTCAGAATATGTAGAGCATTTCTGTGTTCCAACAATCTATCCCTAAATGTTCACAAATAACGAGGGATACAAATACATTGATAAAAGACTAAAATACATTGTAACCAACTAGCAAGAGCAGTAATAAAAATGATACATAATAACAACCAAATGTTGAAATGTCTTCGAAACTCTAAAGAGTCTGTGATCTCTGATGGCGATGCAAGGTAGCAAAGAGTGATTAGCGAGAAGGCAGAGCAAAGTCTGTGGGTTATGCATGAGGACAGGACACGGAAGGAAAAGGTCTCTGGTATGTGCGGGTCTCTAGTATGAGGTCTTCAGTGTCTCAGATGAGAGGGACCGAAGAGGTTGCGCAAGCGAGGACCTCTCAACAAACTTCGGTGAGGTTTTACTCCTTGGTATTGGTAGGTGTCTTTTTCAGTTTTTGATCCTCGATATTGAGCTCTAAATATGAAAGGGCCGACGATGAAAAAAAGCCTTTTTTCAGGAAATTTTGATACCATAGAGTCTATATGTTTGTGTTTATCCAGTGGAATGTTTCCTAAAGAATATGGGGATGAAATGGAGTGTTGGGAAGGGTAAAAAGTGACAGAAAGTAAGAGAGAGAAAGGTATAAGTTGAGGGGACAAGATATGGGTTAAAGGAAAAAGTTTGAGTATATAGGTAAAAAAAATGGGGAATAGGTGGCCAAAGTCACATGGATGTGTCAGGAAGGCGAGGGAAATGCATTACATGGTGGAGTAAAGGACATGCTATTTTAACACAATCACATACTTCCAAGATATTCTAATAAAGATCTATCAGCATTAAATGAAGAACAAAAG
This sequence comes from Lactuca saligna, assembly GCF_052625555.1. Classification (NCBI taxonomy): domain Eukaryota; kingdom Viridiplantae; phylum Streptophyta; class Magnoliopsida; order Asterales; family Asteraceae; genus Lactuca; species Lactuca saligna. Next base: position 107,606,797 of record NC_136419.1, read on the forward strand.
AGCTTCATAACTTCTATGATGAACTCAAAGAAAAAATACGCTGATATATTCTTCAAAAAGAAATCTTCTCCAATCTTTTCAAAAAAACCCAAGATATTGTGTCTTCATTCCATAGCAAAAAAAATGCCTGGAACAAATTCTTCAAATATTTTTGACAAAAAATATCTTCTCCCTTTTCTTCTTCTTCTTTAACAACAAGATCAAAACTTTGTAAACACAGATTTTCGACAAAAGGTTGAACAAGACTGCAACAACATTTATCCTTGAAAGCTTGAAAAAGCTTTGAATCAACACTCAAAAATCGAAAACTCATCTTAAAACCTCTTTTTGCAAACCCATAAATTTTATGCAAAAATCAAAAAAATCTTCAAGATAAAAGTAGTTGATCGGGAGTCATTCTCTTGAAATAATCGCTTAGATCTTCAAGGTACTGCTCTGATACGAATTGTAGGAGCCCATTTTGAATATCAATTTGTGCGGAATAATATGATCTTGAGATTTAACGATGAAAAAAATATAAAGAACACAATAATATGAGTAATCCGATAATATGAAAATGAAGAACACTTAGTGGGAGAGATCCCAACATACTCTCTTTATCTAGAGGACTACATTTTATTCCACTCATAATACATGACCATTCCCTCTCTATTTAGATAGAGGTAACTTACAATACAATAAAGGGAATAAAATAACCTATATTATCACTCATAATTTGTAGAGCATTTGCATGCTCCAATAATATGATTCTGTTTGGAGGTATGTTTGGCAGGGTGACTAGGAAAGGCTTGTGTCAAGGGAATGTGCTTTGTTATTTATGCATGTATTTATGCTATGTGGTTACATGGTAGTGATATATTGGTTCCTATGTAGTCTAGGTTGGATAGGTTAATAACTCTTGGTCTAATTCATGAGTGTGATGTTCTTGTCCGATTGTTCACTCTTAGGTGGATCATCTGTTCCACTATTGATTTGATCTATGATTACATGCGACTTTATGTATTGTATAGAAGACCGAGAGACAACTTCTAGCATTGGGGGTTGGGCTAGGCCTGTTTACTCCTTGGGCGGTGCCTGTTATGTACATTTGGGTGGGTCCTGTAAGCTCTTAGGTTGGGCCCATTGCATATGATGCATGTACATGATTATGAGATTTTGTTGCTCGACGATATAGCCGAGATTTTATGTGGATGCATTGTATATATGATGGAATATGTGGTATATTGGGGAACTCAATAAGCTTTATGCTTATAGTTATGGATAAAACATTTTGCAATTCGTTCGTGAGAAGAGATCGGTAGGACTGTACACACACATGGATGATGTTTGTTTCTGTGATTTTGTAAAATTAACACTGCTATTGTATGGTTTTAATCAAATGGATGTTACTTGACATTTTTTTGAAACAAAGTGTAATGCCTGTTCCAAGTATCATTTAATTTTCTAAGTTTTTATGGTTTTTTGCTAGGACTCGATGAGTTGGGGAGCCACAACTCGTTGAGTAGAGATCATTTATGAGGACGTGGGATTTAGAACATGCTCGATGATTCGGAAGGCCCCAAATTAACGAGTAGGTGCTGTAAAGGAAAACCCTAATTTTTAGGGGTTTGTACCCAATTTAAAGAACTTATAGCTCATTCGTAGCCTATTTCATCGTTCTTACAGTCGAGAAAGAAACCCTAGCCGCATATTGGTGCTTTCTTGAGTATGTGTGAGCCTTGGAGAGTGAAACTTGTGCTTTTTAGAGGGAAATTTAAAGGTTGAAGAGATTGAAGTGAGGATAGGGCTTTGGATCATACATCAACCTGTTATTAGCATTTATTTGGAGGTAAAAAGTTGCTACCTTGATCTCTATTTTCTTAGATCTCGTCTTATGGAAGAATATGGTCACTTTTGGTGCAAAAGGGTGTCATACTTGAATTTGGACTTGTGATAAGGATATGGTTCCAGATCTTGACACCTCTAGGTCTTTAATGACATAAAGTTCAAACTTGATCCAGCTTATGTCCTTTCCATGCACTAAAACCTTGTAGGAACCTTAGTTTTAGTGTTTCTAGCCTTGTGAGGCCTTACATGCACGTAAAGTTTGCAACTTTACGTGATAACTACACCATAAGGGGTTGGATCTGTAATTTGGAGCCTTGGATTCCACTGAAAAGGACTGAACACAAAGAGGGCTAAAGGGACTCGACAAGTTGCTTACCCAACTCGACGATTCAGGTTTTCCCATTTACGGGATTCTACGTGATTTCAGTGAGCTGATTAAGAGATTTCGGTCAAGAGTTTTCGGCCCTTGGATATTAAGGAACTCAACGAGTAACTTAGGTGACTTGGCGAGTTGAATCAGTATTTCAGTTGTATGGACTTTGAAGGAACTCGACAAATTGCTGGATGCACTCGATGAGTTGGGGTCAACATGGACTGTTGACCTTGACTATTGACTTGGACTTTGACCAGGTTTGACTTTGAGGGTATTCATGGTATTTCGGGATTTTGAAAAGTTAATCACATGATGGTTATAGGCAGTTGAGTTGGAGCTGCATGTTGGGGCTTATCTGATTCTATATTATCAGTTCAGCATTCTTGAGATGTGAGTCTCCTCACCATACGAATGGGTGCAAGGCACCAAGGCCGACACATTATTGTTATGAGTTATGACTAGTTGCTTGTGGGATATGTGGTATACTAGTTATTTGTGATACTCGCATGAAAGACTTAGGGGGGTTCCCGAGGTGCTTATGTGTAAGAACTTGGAGGGTTTCCATGGCATTCTAGTATATTTTCATGTGTGGTTTGTATGTTATTTCTTGGTAGTAATGACCATATGGGGATTCCCACGATAGGAAGACCGTGTGGGGGTTCCAACGGTAGGAAGACCGTGTGGGGGTTCCCATGGCAGGTAGTTAAGACCATGTGGGGGTTCCACTGGCACTAGATGTAAAACCTTATAGGGTTTCCATGGCTTCCCTATATGTTTGTATGCATGGCTAATGTGGTTTATGTAGCTTTTATAGCTAACATGATTATGTAATTATGTGAATTGTGCGGGGTATGCACTGGGGAACTCACTAAGCATTAACTTACAATTTGTTAATTGTTTTAGGTACTTTTGAGCCTAAGGGCAAGGGCAAGGCTTGATGGTGCGGCATGCACTCTCTCTCTCTCTCAAGCGTTTTTATAGGACACTCTGATGTTTGGAATAATATTGGTGATGTTATGAATTTGAAAACAAATGTACTTGAGATTTATGGTTTATTGGAAATGTTTTTGACTATTTAAAAATGAAAATATTCTTTTGAAAATTGGGTCATTACACGAAGGTTTTAATTGGTTTTTGACTAAATTACACGAATGGTCCCTATGGTTTGGGGTAATTTGCGTGTTTGGTCCCTAACTTATTTTTTTAACTCGGAAGGTCCCTACTATTTGCTTTTGATACGCACTTGGTCCTTACTGTTTGTTTTTATTACGCGTTTGGTCCCTGTCTTACCTAAAAAGATTATTATTTAAATAGAAAAAAATTGGTCGGGTAGGTAAGATAATGTGAATGAGGTGGGGTTGGGGGTGTGTTTATTTAAATAAATTAAAAAGTCAAAAGCAAAATAGTCTTTTTAGGTAAGATAGGGACCAAGAGCGTAACAAAAAAAAACAGTAAGGACCTTCCTAGTTAAAAAAATAAGTTAGGGACCAAACGCATAAATTGCACTAAACCATAGGGACCATTCGTGTAATTTACTCTTGGTTTTTATAATTTAAAATGAAAAATCTCTTTGTAAATTTTGGGATGCTACAATATGCAACAAGCATCATACGTTAACTACTAAAAAGAAAAAGGCATATCAAATGACTATGAATGTTAAAATGTTTAAGTATGTCACACCCCAAAAACCAAAGGCGGAAACATTTCCGGGGTTGACTCCGCGTTGAGTATCAAATCCAATGCACATAGTAAAGCAGTAATCACAAAACATTACATTACATAATATTGTTTACATCTGTTTGCAAGTAAAGTTGTACAAGTGTTTTACATATGTAATATGAACAAAAGTAAAGACGAGTCTTCAGGACGCTCCGTCTTCTCCAAAAGGTTGCGATGTACCTGTCTATCGCTGGCCTGAGAATACAAGCAGTTTGAAAATTAGCATAAAGCTGGTGAGTTCATAAGCGGTTTAGTTTTGAAAAGAACGAGTTTCCTTTGCTTTCTGAAAAAGTTGTTGTTCAAGAAAAACCCATATTTTCTTATGAAAACAGTTTGGTTATCCTTTGTTACAATTTCAAAAATGGTTTGTTATGTCATTCCAGGAAAATCCCATATTTTCCTTATAGTTTTAGTTATTCGTTTGTTACTTTATCCGTTTATGAGTTGATGTGCTACCCAGGAAAATCCCATATTTTCCTATGTGATGAGTTTCCTATTCGTATCTAAGTTCGTTACTAGTTGTTATGTTATCCCAGGGAAATCCCATATTTTCCTATGTGTTGAATTGCCTATTTGTATCTAAGTTCGTTACTGGTCGTTATGTTATCCCAGCAAAATCCCATATTTTCCTATGTGTTGAATTGCTTATTTGTATCTAAGTTCGTTACTGGTCGTTATGTTATCCCAGGAAAATCCCATATTTTCCTATGTGTGGTGGTTGGTTCTTAGGTTTGATTTCGAAGTACTAGTAATTACCATGTAAATAGTATTAGTTACGTGTTCTAAACCCTTAGTTATTCTACATTCGAATGACTATTATCTACTAACTTAGTTGTGTTTTCGAATATTTGGAATCACACAGAAGCGTACATTACAGTATTTTTGAAGTTCTGCTGAGTTCCAAAGAAGTATATTAGTTGTATATTCGAAGCTCTGTCGACATTCTGAGGTGGATATATTCGAAACTCAGTAGAGGTTCAGAGGCGTATTTTCGCATTTAATTCGAAACTCTGGTGACACTCAAGGGTACACTAACTGTATATTCGAAGTCTTAGTGTCAACCAAAGGCATCATTTCGTATTCGTAGTCGTATTCGTATTCATAGTCGTATTCGTATCTGTAGTCGTATTCGTATTCGTAGTCGTATTCGTATTCGTAGTCGTATTCGTATTCGTAGTCGTATTCGTATTCGTAGGCGTATTTGTATTCGTAGTCATATTCGTATTCGTATTCGTACTAGATTACATTCGTATTCGTATTCGTATTCGTATTCGTATTAGGTCACATTTGTATTCGTATTCGTACTAGATTAGTATGATTTCTTATTTAAAGAGAATATAGTTATAACACTTTTAAAAGAAATCACTATTTAACCTGCAATTCGAAACGTCAGTTATCACAAATCTTTGGAAATCAAGACATTTAGTAAGTAAAACCATTGAGTTGAAAATCAGTTTAAGTACAAAATACACTTATACTTTTTGCTTGTATTCCCCCCATAAAAACATTGAAAAAACCATTGAAAAAGGTAAGGGTATGAACTCACTGGACTAGGAAATGCGACGGTTTCGAACACTAAATGTTGGTTCGGGGTCTGATTACTCGTGATGTCCCTATGTAAAATGAAATAATGTCCAAATATGTTTAATTAGATTTACAATTACTAATTAGATGGAACATTATACTCCAATGGGGTAAAACACCTCAAAACGAGTGTTTGGAGTGACCCGGGTGACATCTACGGACGTGTAATGGCACTAGGGACTTGGAATTTGGGTTTACTCCCCAAGAGTAAATATTTAAGGGAGTTTACAACCACAAAACACACACACACACACACACATGAGTTTACGGCCGTAAACTCATGTTGGTGTGATTTTGAGTGTCTAATGGCTTGATTGGACTTGGAAATTGTTGGAATGGACTTCTAAAATGCCTTGGAATGATTTATTGGGACATATACCATTTAAAAGGGAGTTCACGGCTGTAAAATTGGAGTTTACGGCCGTAAACTCTCCTATGGTCACAAATAATTACTTTGAGGCACAAGGAACAATCACATGTGATTCTAGTAATTTTCCAAGCTTTGTTATGAATTTAGGGCATCAATCAACACCTTTTTAGGAGTTGACGGCCTAAGAGCATGAGCTATGGCCGTAAACTCTCAAATGATGAGTTTGGTTGTGTTTAAGGCCCCTAAACTATTTTTTGTTTGATCTATGATTTATTCTAAGGCTTTTGGTGGTGTTGGATGGCTTTCTAACACATTGGAAATGAGTTTACTCTCATATTTGAGGGGTTTACGGCCCAAGTACATACCTTGTCCGTAAACTCATACAAATCTCTCAAAATCCATGTTTAAAGTGTTCTAAGTCCATTTCATGAACTCCTTAATCCATATTTAAGGTCTAGTTGTGGTTTGGAAGGGTTTAAGGGCTTAAAAACCCTCTAAATTTGTGTTTACGGCCTAGGAAGCTTCCAGGGCTGTAAACTCATATACAAGGTCCTATTTCATGATTTAATCTTGAATTTGAAGTTCAAATATGATACACAATGAATTAAGGAAGGTACCTTGGTGATTAGAAGCCTTAAACTTGTGATTTGGACCCTTAAACTTGGATTTAGGAGAGAGGTTAGAGAGAGAGTAGAGAGAGGAAGAAAAAGCTTCAAATGAATGTTTAAACACATTTAAATAGGTCCCAAAACTTGGACACGGTGCAATTCTACCCGATACCAGCATTAAACGGGGCCTTTGGTCGCACCCGATTAAGTTTCCGTAATTCGACGGGATAGAATTTAGAAATTTCAAATTAATGATTTTGGGCCATTTTCATGAGTTTTAAATGGATTTGAACACTTACGAGATTAAAATTATAGTTTATTTATCTTAGCTCAAAAACGAAAGCGGGATGAATCGATAAAGGCGGATTTTTAAGCGAGGAACAGATTTCGGCGATGGACAACTTCGGGTTGTTACATTATCCCCCCGTTAGAGGGAATTTCGTCCCGAAATTCAAAGATTAAGATACAAATCATGAAATGAAAAGAGATGCGGATGGATCAATTGCTCTAGGTTTTCACGCTCCCAATTGGCATTGGGTCTCCGCTTGATGTTCCAGCTAACCTTCACTATCGGGACGTGTCTTGGTTTCGCTGGGTAGATAGTTCTTAAGGGCTGAGACATGAAGTACCATAGGAATGTTACTAAGTTCTGAGGGTAGCCGAAGTTTTAAGGTTACGGAATCGTTCCTACGGGGATCGCGAAGGGTCTAATGTTACTAAGTTACAGGTTTGCTTTGCTTATCTCCATAACCAAGGAAAATGGTTTGACCGAAGGGCGTCACTACGAACTCGTGGGGATTAGGTCCAGGTCGCTGTATTGGATACATCATCTTCCGGAGGTTCGGCTACGAGGTAGCTTCAGGAACTAGATTTGTACGAGACTTGACTAGACGTTCGGAAAAGAATTCTCGAGGATTCTTGGAAAGGCATCAGGGAAAAGTTACAGACTTCCCGTTTTTCCCGAATATCATACGGACGGGGAAAGGATGGAAAAAATTTCTAAGCTTTGATGCACGAAGAATATGAGAGTTGGGTCAAAGGAAATATACGAATAGACGACCCTTTCGAAGACAAGACTAACCGCATGAATGAGAGTAAGTCATTCCATGCCTAGTTTGCATCAAAGCTTTCCATGAAAGGTTTACCTTTAGATCAAATGGAAAGGGATAATCATCCGAATTGAGGATACGATCTAAGGGTATAACGTTAACGCTTTCTTTCTCACTGGTTCGTCATCTCGACAATGCACGTTTCGATTATTAACGAATGATTTAATTTAGAAAGATATTTGAATGAATGGTTAGCAAAGCCTTTCATCATTAGAATCGAAAAGGATTACGGGCACAAGATTTATCGAAAAGAAGTATACCTGTGGCAACGGTGGGATCGGCGGCTGTCCTTTCTTGCCCCATAGTTAGGACTCTCCCGGTGTTTCCACACGTTACTGTCTTTGGACAGTTTCGCTTATAGTGCCCGACCTCTCCACAGTTGTAGCAGGTTTGACCGGTACCAGCTCCGGAAGCTTGACTAGTTGATGGGGTTGGGGTTTTGCAGGTTCGTGCGAGGTGACCTTCCTGGCCACAACTTCTACAGAACTTTGCACGACAAGGGCCAGGGATGCGATGGTGGTAGTTACATCAGTCACACGACGTGAGGGTACTGACATATCCGGTAACAGGTACTTGAGATGTGGAATTGACAACAGAAACAACAGCAACAATAGTGGCAGCGTGGACTGCTACTATTTGTTGTTTCTTTGAGGGTTCTGGGGAAGACTGACTCTTCTTCTTCTTTTTCCAAAACTTTCTTTTCTCGCCACTCTTTTCTGTTGGTTCGGGAGTGGTGTCTGCTTCTTCTTGGTCATCATTGTGATCGATCAAAGTTTGTGCCAGACACTTGGCGCTATCATAGGTATCTGGCTTTGCTGCTATAACGTTCCCTTTGGTCGGCTGAGTTAATCCCTAGATGAACCTTTCTACCTTTTTGCTTTCTGGGGTAACCATTCCCGGGAAAAGAAGTGCCAAGTCATCAAACCTTGAAGTGTAAGAGGTGATATCAGAACCTTTCATCTTCAAGTTCCATAGGTCATGTTCCAGCTTGTGGATTTCACCCCGAGGGCAATACTCCGCACGTAGTAGTTCCTTCATAACCTCCCATCCCATAGCATTGGCTACAGGTAAAGTCAGGGATTTGACTCGGCCGTTCCACCAAGTCAAAGCCTTATCGGTGAGCGTACAGGCGGCAAATTTCACCTTATCAGATTCCGAACAAGCGCAAATCTCGAAGATAGATTCGATTTTCTCTAACCACTGAGTTAGAGCAATGACACCCCCTATGCCATTGAAGAATGTCGGTTTTGCGTTCATGAAGTCTTTATAGGAACACTGCTTCCGGTGTCCCGAATTACCTTCTTGGTTTTGGTTTTGGGAACCACCTCACGAACCATTGGGGTTTAGTTGAGGTAGGAGAGCTGATATGGTAGCAGAAATGGTTTCCTGAAGTGTTTCTAGATCGATTTGAATAGGAGGTGGTGGCGGCGGAGGGTTGTTGGTGTTCTTCGAGCTGGTTCTTTTCCTTGGAGGCATCTTGATCTAAAAAGATCAGGAAAGAGAGGATCATAAGTCCTCTGAATTGACTCAAGATATATGGATCAGGGGATATCTCATCAAGACAGATATAACATTATTTTAACGATAAGGCAGGAAAGAGTTATCAAGGCAGAAAATTTTATCTATAGAGGAATGACCAAGGAACAACGCGTATACGAGGATTTCTGCAAAGGGTCGGCTCGAGAAATACTCCCATAGTATTTCATGGTTTTCTGCAACGACGGCTCGTTGTTTGGGGTATTGAGTAAGTTTTAGGTATGCTGCATACCACAGTAACTCCCAAGCACATGTTGGCCGTGTCTCGAATGAATATAGTTGGCTAGGCTATATTGATCCTAGACACGACTACATAACTACCCAGGTATAACCGTAATGTACAACACCCATTTACTTATATTTTGTTCTACTTGCAGTTAAGGATTTCGACGGTTCCGTATACTTGTATACTTTAGAAAATACTTATATTTGTAGAGTATACTTTTAGTTCAGAGCACTTAGGCCCCTTTATGTTTATAGTCTTATACCATGTAAGCTTTGATATACTGGTTCACTATAAACAAGGGCTCTGATACCAATCTGTCACACCCCGAAAACCAAAGGCAGAAACATTTCCGGGGTTGACTCCACGTTGAGTATCAAATCCAATGCACATAGTAAAACAGTAATCACAAAACATTACATTACATAATATTTTTTACATCTGTTTGCAAGTAAAGTTGTACAAGTGTTTTACATATGTAATATGAACAAAAGTAAAGACGAGTCTTCGGGACGCTCCGTCTTTTCCAAAAGTTTGCGATGTACCTGTCTATCGCTGACTTGAGAATACAAGCAGTTTGAAAATCAGCATAAAGCTGGTGAGTTCATAAGCGGTTTAGTTTTGAAAAGAACGAGTTTCCTTTGCTTTCTGAAAAAGTTGTTGTTCAAGAAAAACCCATATTTTCTTATGAAAACAGTTTGGTTATCCTTTGTTACAATTTCGAAAACGGTTGGTTATGTTATTCCAGGAAAATCCCATATTTTCCTTATAGTTTTAGTTATTCGTTTGTTACTTTATCTGTTTATGAGTTGATGTGCTACCCAGGAAAATCCCATATTTTCCTATGTGATGAGTTTCCTATTCGTATCTAAGTTTGTTACTGGTTGTTATGTTATCCCAGGAAAATCCCATATTTTCCTATGTGTTGAATTGCCTATTTGTATCTAAGTTCGTTACTGATCGTTATGTTATCCCAGGAAAATACCATATTTTCCTATGTGTTGAATTGCCTATTTGTATCTAAGTTCGTTATTGGTCGTTATGTTATCCCAGGAAAATCCCATATTTTCCTATGTGTGGTCGTTGGTTCTTAGGTCTGATTTCGAAGTACTAGTAATTACTATGTAAATAGTATTAGTTACGTGTTCTAAACCCTTAGTTATTCTACATTCAAATGACTATTATCTACTAACTTAGTTGTATTTTCGAATATTTGGAATCACACAGAAGCGTACATTACAGTATTTTTGAAGCTCTGCTAAGTTCCAAAAGAGTACATTAGTTGTATATTCGAAGCTCTATTGACATTCTAAGGTGGATATATTCGAAACTCAGTAGAGGTCCAGAGGTGTATTTTCGCATTTAATACGAAACTCTGGTGACACTCAAGGGTACACTAACTGTATATTCGAAGTCTTAATGTCAACCAAAGGCATCATTTCGCATTTGTAGTCGTATTCGTATTCGTAGTCGTATTCATATTCGTAGTCGTATTCGTATTCGTATTCGTATTAGATTACATTTTATTCGTATTCGTATTCGTATTAGGTCACATTTGTATTCGTATTCGTACTAGATTAGTATGATTTCTTATTTAAAGAGAATATAGTTATAACACTTTTAAAAGAAATCACTATTTAACCTGCAATTCGAAACGTCAGTTAGCACAAATCTTTGGAAATCAAGACATTTAGTAAGTAAAACCATTGAGTTGAAAATCAGTTTAAGTACAAAATACACTTGTACTTTTTGCTTGTATTCCCCCTGAAAACATTGAAAAAACCATTGAAAAAGGTAGGGGTATGAACTCACTGGACTAGGAAATGCGACGGTTTCGGATACTAAATGTTGGTTCGGGGTCTGATTACTCGCGATGTCCCTATGTAAAATGAAATAATGTCCAATTATGTTTAATTAGATTTACAATTACTAATTAGATGGAACATTATACTCCAATGGGGTAAAACTCCTCAAAACGAGTGTTTGGAGTGACCCGGGTGACATCTATGGACGTGTAATGGCACTAGGGACTTGGAATTTGAGTTTACTCCCCAAGAGTAAATATTTAAGGGAGTTTACAACCACAAAACACACACACACATGAGTTTACGGCCGTAAACTCATGTTGGTGTGATTTTGAGTGTCTAATGGCTTGATTGGACTTGGAAATTGTTGGAATGGACTTCTAAAATGCCTTGGAATGATTTATTGGGACATATACCATTTAAAAGGGAGTTCATGGCTGTAAACTTGGAGTTTACGGCCGTAAACTCTCCTATGGTCACAAATAATTACTTTGAGGCACAAGGAACAATCACATGTCATTCTAGTAATTTTTCCAAGCCATGGTATGACTTTAGGGCATCAATCAACACCTTTTTAGGAGTTGACGGCCTAAGAGCATGAGCTATGGCCGTAAACTCTCAAATGATGAGTTTGGTTGTGTTTAAGGCCCCTAAGCTATTTTTTGTTGGATCTATGATTTATTCTAAGGCTTTTGGTGGTGTTGGATGGCTTTCTAACACATTGGAAATGAGTTTACTCTCATATTTGAGGGGCTTACGGCCCAAGTACATACCTTGGCCATAAACTCATACAAATCTCTCAAGATCCATGTTTAAAGTGTTCTAAGTCCATTTCATGAACTCCTTAATCCATATATAAGGTCTAGTTGTGGTTTGGAAGGGTTTAAGGGCTTAAAAACCCTCTAAATTTGTCTTTACGGCCTAGGCAGCTTCCAGGGCCGTAAACTCATATACAAGGTCCTATTTCATGATTTAATCTCGAATTTGAAGGTCAAATATGATACACAATGAATTAAGGAAGGTACCTTGGTGATTAGAATCCTTAAACTTGTGATTTGGACCCTTAAACTTGGATTTAGGAGAGAGGTTAGAGAGAGAGTAGAGAGAGGAAGCAAAAGCTTCAAATGAATGTTTAAACACGTTTAAATAGGTCCCAAAACTTGGACACGGTGGAATTCTACCCGATACCGGCATTAAACGGGGTCTTTGGTCGCACCCGATTAAGTTTCCGTAATTCGACGGGATATAATTTAGATATTTCAAGTTAATGATTTTGGGCCATTTTCATGAGTTTTAAATGGATTTGAACACTTACGAGATTAAAATAAACTTATAGTTTATTTATCTTAGCTCAAAAACGAAAGCGAGACGAATCGATAAAGGCGGATTTTTACGCGAGGAACGGATTTCGGCGATGGACAACTTCGGGCTGTTACAAATTAATAGAAATGTTTGACAAGTTTGGAGATGTGTATCTTAATTACAAAGAATGATTGAAATTTCGTAAAAATTGTGTGTGTGTGTATGTCTATACGTACATACATACATACATACATACATACATACATATATATATATATATATATATATATATATATATATATATATATATATACATACATACATACATATATATATATATATATATAGGCATATGTTATTTTATTTTTACTAACTATTATGTGCTAGAATGCACAGATCTGGACCAATGGATAGAATTAATCAATGGACATGATTTAAGAGTGCATGATATTAGAATGAGATAGCATGTACCATATAAACACATAAATTTTAGCAAAAATGATATTTTGGACAAATAAATACAATTATAAAAAGAAATTTTCGGATTTTGAGGGATAATTAATTCTCATAATTTTAAAAATCTGAATTTTTTTATTTAATTCTAATGTGATTTGTAAATATAACCGATTTTATTCTATCAGAATATTTTTTTTTTGTTAGAATGATGTTATTTCAAAAAAAATTTCTATTAGAATATTATTTAAGAATAACAACATTTTTGAATCCATTGTTGAAAAATAACAACATTCTAATATATTCTTATACATGCAAACTAAAATACAAATGCATACATATTCTTACAGACTAAAAGTCTTATACAATTTAATATAAGTATATATATCCTAAAAGAATATAAAAAAAATGAATAAAATTCATAAAAAACAACAACATTCTTAATTTGTGAGTATGATCAAACTTTATTCATTCTTCAAGTTTGTCACACCCCAAAACCGAGAACGACGGAATACGTTCTGGGGTGGATGACATCATGTGCAGTATCATAACAATTGCATAATAATAAAAACAAGCGACAACAACCATTGCATTAATATAATAGTTTTAAATACATGTGTGTTCTGTACAGTTAATAGATACCAAAAGTATAAACAAAAATAAAAGATGGGTCTTGTATATGCTTCATCTTCTCAAAAGCTGAATCAGTACCTGTCTATTTTTGACCTGAGAATACAAGTTATTTTGAAAACGAGTATTAGCATAAAGCTAGTGAGTTCATAAGAATTTAGTGTTGTTGCTTGTATAATAGTGTTTAGAATCATGTAATATAAAAGTTGTAAATAGTGTTTGAGAATAGTAAAAATCCCTAGAAAATCCTATATTTTCCAAAATTGAGCATTTGTAAGTTTAATCCTTCGAGTGTGTAAAAGTATTTCCATTGAAACTTTCAGTTATAAAAATAAGGTAATAGTTTTCATTCAAGTAAAATATATGAGGGAAGATATTGTCGATAGGCTGTAGTAGTGTTGCAAAACTTCAATTAGTAATATATATTTATTTACTTCGGGAAGATAGCTTAGACTTTAATCCTTAGTGTGTTAATTTGGATATGAATGTAATCTCTCATGTAACCAAACTGAGTAATAATATAGGGTCCGATGACCTTCCCGGTCATACGTAGTGTAGCGATGTTTTGTCACCCCTGGGCCTAATCGGCTCGGACTGTAGTTAACAGTCGGGATGCAATAGCGTCCGTCCTGTATAGATCTATACATGTAGTGTTGCTTTCCTTCCAGGAAGCTCTAGTTACATGGTATTTGCGCAGTAGAGTGTCGTATAGAGGGATAGTGTGTCATATTCTGGATTAGTGTATTCTCTTGTATTATAGTATAGTGAACTTTTAGTATAGTATATAGAGTGTTCTCTTTAACATCCATTAACTTGTAATAGTAGTAATTATAGTGAGTATCATAGTAATAGAGGTAATGAGTAGTAGTCTTAACTATACCTATTATAGTTAAATAGAGTGTGGGTTTGCATGCCTTTGATCTACAAAGGTATTAAATAAGGTGAAGACTTTCATATCTAACACCAATATATATGATATATAACTAAGAATTCAAAGACAGTCGGACGGATAATAGTATATCCTAAGACCACAATAAAAAAAGAATAGGAAGTAAGGCGAGCTATCGGTCCTAGGTCCTTCAAATCTTATATAAATATATTGGTGTAGATATAGTTTAAAAGAAAAGTAGTTTTAAAAACAGTTTGAAACTAGTTTAATAACAATTTACCATAGAAAATGCGTTTGATAATTATCTAAAACAGTTTTCTTGACAAGTAGCTAAAAGTATAGAAAAATCCTTTTTGATTGCAAGTTATAAATCACATATGATTTGATACTAAAACTTGTTGTATTTAACTTGTATTTCCCCCCCCCCCCCTAAAACATGTAAAAACATTTGAAAAGGTTAATTAAGGGGTATGAACTCACCTGTAGCGAGTAGATCGGGTAGAAGTGTCGGGTGAGCGCTTGGTGTCAAGTGAAGACTTGAACACACTTTATGACCCTAGTAACATATGAAGACATATGTTTACATGTAATTAGTGACTAAGACACTAATTAAACACATATAGGCATCCTAATGTGAAGAAAAAATCTTTGGTCAAGTGCTAGGAAGCTATTGGGTTGCAAGGAAGGAGTGTTAGGCCTCACTATGGAGTTTACTCATCAAATACTCACCTTGGGTGAGTTTACGATTGAGGGACCACTTCCCCCATGAGTTTACAGCCTTGAACTCATGGGAGGAGTGTATTTGTGTGCTTTCAAGTCTCTTGTATCACTAGGAAGGGTTCCAAGGTAAATTCCAAGGCTTGAGGGGTGTTTAGAGTTCAAAAGGGGAACTCCCTTGGAGTTTGCGTTCCTAGGACCACTCCTTGGGAGTTTACGGTCGTGAAACCAATGTTTTACGACCGTAAACCCTTGGACACCCCTTATACTTCGTTTTTGAGGTCCTTAGCTTACTCCTACAAGTTTCTAAGTGATGGTTCAAGGCTAAATAGGGGGTTTAGGGCTCAATTTGCATACTTTGAGGGAGTTTACGGGCTAAGAGTGTTCTTGGGTTGTAAACCCTCTTTCAAGCCTCCAAACATAATGTTTAATGTCTAAAACACTTCAAGGGTAAGTTCTAAGTTAGCCTCTAAGCCTAAGGAAAATATTTGGGGGCATTTTGGCACACTTTTAGGGGTTTATGGCCTAAGAGGGTTCTTGGGCCATAAACTCCTTGTTCTTGGCCTTCTTGGATGATTTTCAAGCTATATTGACATGAAATGAGTTTTAGAACAATCTAGGGTAACAGAAGTTACAGTTTGGGAGCGGAAACTTGCGGATTTTTGGAAGAATCGGGCCTTGAAGAGAGAGAGTAGAGAGAGAGTGACTAGAGTGGTAAAAAGTCTAATTTGGTGACCACTCGACCCTTATATAGGGTTTGAGTTTGTGGCCAGGTGGAAGTCTACCCGATACCGACGTTAAACGGGACTTATGGTCGTACCCGATTAAATGGTCGTAATTTAACTTGTTTGTAACTAAAACTTTTTAAAAGAATATTGAGGGTGTTTCCCGTGTTTCTAATTTATTCCGATCCTTATGAAGTCGAATTAAAAGTACAAATTTTTGTCTGATCCCAATGTTAACGGAAAAGTTTAATAAGAACGCGTTCTATTAACGGAAAATGGGTTACGGCGGCGGAATAAATGTCATAAAGTTATTCCTATTAGGTCTTCAACACTATTAGACTAGTTATGTATCTGTATAAACTTCTATTTATTGTTGTATACTTGAGGGTGTTATGTGTATCTTTATTTATTATATATATATATATATATATATATATATATATATATATATATATATATATATATATATATGTGTGTGTGTGTGTGTGTGTGTGTGTGTGTTAACTCCCATGCCTCTTGGTGTGGAAACCCTTTATTTCATGGTATCAGGCCAAAAACCCCTCCCTTCCTCTCCCTTTTCTTGGCCGATCATTCTCCTCTTTTATTCTCTTATCTTTTAGTTTTTTCTTGTCACCATCACAACTTCATGCATGGTTGGCTCCTCCACTGATTATACTCTATCCATGAACACTCTCCTTCACCTCATTACTATCCGCCTCTCCTCTAACAATTATCTCTTGTGGGTGAACCAAATGACTCCCCTCCTTCACTATCAACAACTCCTTGCTCACGTTGATGGATCCTCTTCAGCCCCTCCTTCACACCTTCTGGTTGACAACAAGCAAGTTGAGAACCCCGCTTTTGCGGAATGGCATGCTGTGGATCAACGGGAAGTCATCATTCTTCAAGCCTCTCTCACGAAAGAAGCACTTTCTGAGGTAGTGGGACTCTCCTCCGCTCATGCTATATGTGCCACTATTGAAGCCGCCTATGGGAACTCTTCCATGGAACGTGTACAAAATCTTCGTGATAAACTACGACTTCACTCTAAAGGAACATCCACCGTCTCCGAATATGGATGAAAATTTAAGGCGATCTGTGATCAACTTGTAGCTATCGGCCAAGCTGTTACCGAATCTGATAAAAATCATTGGTTCCTATGTTGTTTTGGCAGCGATTTTGAAGTTTTCTCCATTGGGGCCCGGACCTCTCACCTATCTCCAACTTTTTGGGACCTCCTTGCTCAAGCCGAAAGTCAAGATCTTTTCATGAAATCCCTCCACACCTGTTGTTGCTTTCTCTGTTGAATCAGCGCCCATTAAGGCTGCTTCCTCTGACACTATTGGTTGGGGTCAGGGTGGTGACTCTGATGGTCATGGTGATCCTCGCGGTGGTCGTGTTCGTGGCCGATGGTCACCCCACTACCAACTATGCTGACAAAATGGTCATTTTGATAATTCTTGTCCACAACTTCCGAACTTTGCTTGTAGGTCTTCCCCTAGTGAAGCCGATTTAGCAAAAGCTTTCCTTGCAAATTGTTGTGTGATCCTATTCGACCCGGATTGGTATGTTGATTCCGGTGCCTTGGACAACATGGTTTCTTCTTCGGGCTCGGTTGTTAAATGTGACAACCCGATACTTCAACTCTTTGTAACGACCAAAATGGGTCAAGTATTGTAACCACTTACGAGTAATAAAATGTATAAATAAGTTCTACTTAATTTCTTTCTATGATTAAATGTCTTTGAACCATGATCGTACGTAAAAAGATCGCCCAAATCCGACTTCATATAGCGAAGTTATGAATTTTCAAAGAAATTCCTTAAACACGATGGGTTTTTATTAAATAATAAAAATAATTTTGGAATTTGCCGACGGAGTCTAAACGAAAGTTGTAGAGCGTAGTCTCACCTACGCGAGGATATAAAGACCATCGAAAACGGAGTTCGTATAAAGAAGATATGAATTTTTGAAGTTTATTAAATAAATTAATTATTTATTTTAATCAAAATTCGGATATTATCCGAAGGGGAGTCAGCGCCCTCATCCGAGGTACGCGCTGCGTACTCCTGTACGCCCCGCGTAACCGAGAGGATTGGCCTCTGATCGTCCACGTCGCGCTATCCGAAGGAACCAACCCGTCCGACCCGTCCGAAGCCCCGACCCGTCCGACCCGCCGTCCCATCCGACCCGCGTACCCAGCAACCTGTCCCATCCGAAACCGAGGCAGTCGAGGCCACGATCATGCATGACGTACGCGTACGCGCTGCGTACGAGCGTACGCCCCGCGTACCGAGGCAGACCAGCCTCACTATAAATAGGCTACGAGGGTTTCCAAAGAAAGGGCTCATTTCTCTTCTCTCTCTCTCAACTTTGCCTCGTTTTCCATGTCCGTTCAAACCCGAAGCTCTGGTCTTTTTGGCTCAAGTCCCGAAGGTCGATTTTACTCCCGAGATTCCCGAGAATCCCGAGGAAAATCCGTTTCCCGAGACGAAACTCTGCCCGGTTTTCCATCTCGCTATCTCCAAAACTTTCAAGTGAGTTTGATACCCCTTAATCTACCGTTTTAATTATTCTAAATACTTTTATATGCTTTCAAAGGGGGGGATTACAAGTAAAACACACGAGTATTATCGTGTGTTACATAAAGAAACTCTTTTATATACTGTTAAATATTCAAATCACATGCGATTTATAAACCTTTAAAGGAACTTTTATATATAAATATATATCATATGTTACAATAGCATTCGATCTTTTAAAATATAAAGTTGTTGTAATGCATGTATAAAACTAAACTGTTCTTAAATTATTCTTTTCTATCGTAGACTCTACACCAAAAATCTATGCTTTCATAAACAAATGATTCTTTTCCTAAGTATTTCTAAAACAAACAAGGCACACTTTTTGAAAACTATAATAGGTATAGTTTTACGAACAGATTTCTAACTCTTATGTACTAGAAACATATATTTCAAGAAGTTTACTTTCGTATACAAGAACAAACGTAACATTTTAACAAGTAGATCTGTTTTTATACCACGGGTTTGTGAGACACTAACTTCATGTACGTTCGAGTACACATTTCAAGTCCTGTATTATATACCAGAATCCCTTGGAGGGGGAGCATGGTGTTTGTGTATAGATCTATACGGGCTTGACAACCCGCGCCCTGACTGTTAGCTGCAGTCCACCGTTTGGGGTGACAAACGTCATAACATTCCAACGCCTGAAGAACGTTGTGTATAGGCATTCCGAGTCAATAGTATGGTTATAAAACTCAAAAGGGGTATTAAAAATGCATTGATTTACAAGGTTTTCAAACTCATTGATTATTTTACATTTACACACATTTTGGAAACAAACATTGGTCTTGAGTGAAGGCTACTTTTATACTAGTAGAAAATATAGGATTTTCTAAACACAAACAAACAAAGATAAAACATTTCATTTCATTCAAACATTGTCACTTAAATACTTATGAAATTCACCAGCTTAAATGCTGATCTACTCTTTCAAAATTACTTGTATGTCCCAGGAAATCAGTAATTTCAGGTATGCATTTCGCTTTTGATGAAGGGATGCTGCGGCGCCAATTTAATCTCGTATTTTGACATCATATTGTAATTGAGTTTTGAATATGTAACTTTTGACAAATGTAAACTTTCAATTATATATATATGATGGTTGTATTGCTTTCTTTACTATGTATTCAATTGATACGTTACCACATGAAGTCATCCGCCCCCGAACGTTTCCGCCGTTCAGGTTTGGGGGTGTGACAGATTGGTATCAGAGCAATGTTTATAGTGAACTAAGTATATCGAACCACATAAGATATACAAACTAGAAATGCTTAAGGGACTAATACTCTCTGACAAAACAAATTTTCTTTTTACACTTAAGCAGCATTTCGTTCAACTTAAATTGATAGTTCATTTAAGTACAAATTACATGCATACCACAAACTATTTTCATGTTATACAATTTTACAAGTATATAGGCAAGTTGACACGCACGAATCGAGGAATGATCGTAGTAAGCAACAAGTCAAACCGTACCAAACCATTACAAAAATCAAACACAAGAATTTAAATACTATACGAGTATTTGCTATCTAAACTAGTTTAACTTACATGTTTTACATGTTCCGACTTTATTCAATTCTTATAACCCTAATTCTTGTATAGTCAAATGGCTGGATTTCACCACCCTGGCGACCCCTACTTTCCCAACCAAGGCAACGGAGGATGGATCGAAGATGATCCCGAAGAGGACGAGGAACCCATAGACGTGGGTGATGACTCCGGTACCGACTCAGAGCCGGAAGTTATCGATCCACCACCCATTCAACCTCCCGTCTTCGTAAGGAAATTTCAAGGACCGACTCCCGTCTGGGGAAGTCACCTCCACCATTGGAGCCAACAGCAAAACCTACGCCCTCCCTACGGCATGTGCCGGGACTTCTATGATGTTCGCGGCGGAGGTTCGGCTGATCGAGCACTCCCGGTAATGGTGGGTAAGTTAGCCAATCAGTCCTATCAGTCTGGAGTACAAGCTAGTCGACTCCGGGATATCAACGTGGAAGTGCAGGTTCACACTTCTAACATCCGTAGGCTGGACAAGATGCAAGACAACGCTCAATTCCAAACCGAAGCGTTTCAAGCGCAAATGATTGCAGCCCTCGCCGAACTAAGGGAACAACAAGCCGCTTTCGATAGGCGTCTAATGGAGTCAAAGCAATCAGATACGGAGTCAAGCTCCAAGCGCAACTTTCGACGCAAGTAGTGCTTATCAAGGACTCAAATTTTGTTATAGCTTAGGACCTCGGCTAAAAGTCTTTAAATTTCTCGAACTTGGTAATCGGAGACCCTTATAGGGAACAAATTTCCTTGATCGTTGTAACAACTTTTATATTAATATAAGTGGCACTGTTACTACTATGTTGAGTATTTCGTTCGAACCTTGAATGGTCCTTGTGAACCCAAATACTTGTTTCATACCTTCAGTCTTACAAATAACTTTCATTCTTCTATTTTAAGACTCATACTATCATCTGTTGTTGAATTATAGCGATTTAATTCATGAGACACATACATTTTCCATTTTATGAAATTCTTATCCTTGTTTTCTTTCCATCAATAGTTGAAAGATGCCTCCGCGTAGGAATCCAAGGCGAAACAACAGTGAGGAAGCACCTATACCACCACCACCTCCACCACCCCAATTTGACGCGGTAATGTTTCAAGCAGCAGTCACCGCAGCGGTGGCAGCTGCCATGTCACAGATCAATAACTCGAGTGCTAATGGCTCGGGATCTGGCGCACACACATCCAACCATGGCGAGAGTCATGGACCACCTCGAGAATGCACCTATAAGGACTTCACTAATGCCAAGCCCCGGATGTTTTATGGTACTGGTGGTGTGATGGCCCTGAGGCAGTGGATTGAAAGAACGGAGGCAGTCTTTGAAATCTGCTCCTGTCCCAAGCACAGCAAGGTCAAATTTGCAACCTTCACCCTTCTCGATAAAGCTTTAACTTGGTGGAATGGCCACGTAAAAGTACTTACCCTAATCGTGGCGAACTCCATAAGCTGGGAGAGCTTGAAGGCCATGATGATGAGAAAATACTGCCCACGGGGAGAAATTCAAAAGCTTGAACACGAGCTATGGACTCTCGGAATGGTGGGTACCGACATCGCTACTTATACCAACAGATTCTGCGAACTGGCAATCCTTTGTCCAGATATGATTGCTCTCGAGAGCAAGAAGATAGAAAGGTACATCTGGGGACTGACGCCCCAAATGCGGTCAAGCGTGTTAGCTTCTAAACCTGACACCTTTGAAAGTGCTAAGGAACTGGCACAATCTCTGATCGACTACGGAGGTTATCAGAACTCAACCACTTCTGCACCAGCACCACAGAAAGGAAACAACAACTACAACAACAACAACAACAACAACAATGGCAGGAAGAGAGCGTGGATTAAAGGGAAGGGTGGGTCTTCCTAAGAATCCGCAAAGAAACAACTGGTGTCAGTAAATGCTGCCATTGTACCTGCTACAACCCCTACAAATACCTACCCAACAAAGCCTTATGTAGGCAACCTCCCAACATGCACCAAATGCAATTACCACCACCATGGACCTTGTCGAGATATGCAGTGCGCCAACTGCAGCAGGAAAGGACACACAGCCCGTTTCTGCAAAGAACCCGCAAAACCGATCACTCAAATTCCCGGTGCAGGTGTAGGGCAGGCTTGCTACGGTTATGGCGAGGTGGGCCACTACAAGAGAAACTGTCCTAAGGCAGCAGGCACCGGAGGTGTAGGACGAGTTTTGGCAATAGGCCACGACGAAGCTGTAGCTGACCCAATTATAGTTGCTGGTACGTTCCTTCTCGATAATTCATACGCATGCATATTATTCGATAGTGGAGCGGAGAGAAGCTTCGTGAGTCAAAAATTTATCCATTTACTTAAACCTAAACCTAGCAAGTTAGAAAAATCATTCACTGTAGAGATGGCCAATGGAAAAACCGAAAACACAAATTGCATATACATGGGCTGTACGTTAACATTGGACGGCCATTCTTTCCCAATCAATCTCATGCCGGTACAAATTAAAAGTTTCGACGTCATAGTCGGCATGGATTGGTTGAGTCTCCTTCACGCTGACATCATGTGCTTTGAGAAATCAGTCCATCTTAACCTCCCGAACAACGAAACATTAGTTATCTATGGCGACAAATCTAGTACAAACCTTCGCATCATTTCGTGCATCCAAGCTCGAAAGTGCTTGCGGAAGGATTGTCGGGCATTCCTAGCGCACATCGTCGATACAAGTCAAGAACTAAAGGACATCAAGAGCATCTCGGTAGTACGCGACTTTCCCGATATCTTTCCAGAAGAACTACCAGGATTACCACCGTAACGCCAAGTCGAGTTCAGAATCGACTTAATTCCAGGAGCTACCCCAGTAGCGAAGTCGCCTTATCATCTTGCACCAGCAGAGATGCAGGAACTTTCCAGTCAACTTAATGAACTCCTTCTCAAAGGATTCATAAGACCAAGTTTCTCACCTTGGGGAGCACCGGTCTTGTTTGTAAAGAAGAAAGACGGATCGTTCCGTATGTGCATCGACTACAGAGAGCTGAACAAACTTACTGTCAAGAACCGCTATCCTCTACCCCGTATTGACGACCTATTCGATCAACTTCAAGGGGCGAACTATTCTCCAAAATAGACCTGCGATCCGGATATCACCAATTACGAGTTCTAGAGGGGGACATTCCAAAGACAGCTTTCCGAACTCGTTATGGACACTATGAATTCGTGGTGATGCCGTTCGGATTAACCAATGTGCCGGCAGTATTTATGGACCTAATGAATAGGGTATGCCGCCCTTACTTGGATCAGTTCGTCATCGTCTTTATCGATGATATACTTATCTACTCTCGAAGTGAGGAAGAGCATAGTCAACACCTACGAAAGGTCCTAGAAACACTGCGAATGGAGAAACTCTATGCGAAGTTCTCTAAATGCGAATTTTGGATTCGAAGAGTCGAATTTTTAGGTCACGTTGTTAGCGAAAAAGGTATACACGTGGACCCCTCCAAAATTAAGGCTATTGAGAACTGGTCGGCACCAAAGACACCTACAGAAATTCGTCAATTTCTAGGTCTAGCTGGCTACTATCGCAGATTCATAAAGAACTTTTCGAGCATTGCGAAACCTCTTACTTCATTAACCCAGAAAGGTGTGGCCTTTGACTGGGAAGCGAAACAAGAGAAGGCATTCCAAACACTAAAGCAGGCCTTGTGCACCGCACCGATACTATCCCTCCCCGAAGGGATAGAAGACTTCATAGTGTATTGCGATGCTTCAAATCAAGGACTTGGTTGTGTTCTTATGCAGAGAGGGAAGGTTATCGCTTATGCCTCCCGACAGCTTAAGACACACGAAGTGAACTATACGACACACGATCTCGAGTTAGGAGCTGTGGTATTTGCTCTGAAGATCTGGAGGCACTACTTATACGGAACAAAGAGTACTATTTTCACCGATCACAAGAGCCTTCAACACATTTTCGATCAGAAGGAACTCAACATGCGACAACGACGATGGGTCGAGTTACTGAATGACTACGAATGCGAAATTCGTTATCATCCTGGAAAGGACAACGTAGTAGCCGACGCCCTCAGTCGAAAGGAATACACTGGTCGGAGGGTCAAATCTCTGACCATGACTATTCATTCCCACTTATCCACACAAATTAAGGAAGCACAAATGGAAGCTTTGCAACCTGAAAATGTGGCGGGTGAATCCCTGCGAGGAATGGAGAAGAATTTAGAAGTCAAGGGTGGCGGAGCCTACTATCTCATGGACCGAATCTGGACCCCAAAACATGGTGGTTTTAGAAACGTAGTCATGACTGAAGCTCACAACTCAAGATATTCCGTTCACCCGGGTTCAGATAAAATGTATCTGGATCTTAAGAAACTGTACTGGTGGCCTAACATGAAAGCAGAAATTGCTACCTTCGTGAGTAAATGTCTTACTTGCGCTAAGGTTAAGGTCGAGTATCAGAAACCGTCAGGACTACTACAACAGCCAGAGATACCGGAATGGAAATGGGAGCGGATTACTATGGACTTCGTAACCAAGTTACCCAAGACGACAAGTGGACTCGATACCATATGGGTCATTGTCGACAGACTGACCAAATCCGCGCATTTCCTACCCATCAAGGAGACTGACAAAATGGAGAAGCTTACAAGAACTTACTTAAGGGAAGTAGTGCGACTGCATGGTGTTCCGATATCCATTATCTCCGATCGAGATAGTAGATTCACTTCAAGGTTCTGGCAGTCACTACAAAGTTCCCTGGGAACTAGGCTGGACATGAGTACAGCCTACCACCCACAGACAGACGGACAAAGTGAGAGAACAATACAAACTTTAGAAGACATGCTGAGAGCCTGCGTGATTGACTTTGGAAAGGCATGGGATATTCATTTACCCCTTGTCAAATTTTCATACAACAATAGTTATCATACAAGCATAAAGGCTGCTCCGTTTGAAGCCCTCTATGGTCGAAAGTGCAGATCCCCTCTGTACTGGACTGAAGTTGGCGATACCCAGTTAGCTAGAAGAAGAGTTCCTGAAAGCACTCTCACCGGTCCGGAGATCATACGTGAAACAACAGAGAAGATCGTTCAGATTCGTGAACGATTGAAAGCCTTAAGAGACCGACAGAAAAGCTACGCTGACCAAAGGAGGAAACCTTTGGAATTCCAGGTAGGAGACCACGTCTTGTTAAAGGTCTCACCGTGGAAGGGTTTAATACGATTTGGAAAGCGTGGGAAACTAAATCCAAGATACATAGGGCCTTTCGAGATTCTTGCCAGAATCGGCCCTGTGGCTTACAAGCTTAACCTACCGCGCGAACTTAGTAACATCCATCCAACCTTCCACGTCTCAAACTTGAAAAAGTGTCTGTCCGACGAGACTCTTGTTATTCCACTCGACGAGATCGAGATCAACGAGAGCCTCAACTTTGTGGAAGAACCAGTAGAAATCATGGACCGAGAGGTCAAACAAACAAAACAAAGTCGCATACCCATCGTGAAGGTTCGCTGAAACGCCAAGCGGGGACCCGAATTCACGTGGGAACGCGAAGATCAGATGAAACAAAAGTACCCTCATCTCTTTCATGTTCACTAGTATCTTTACTACTTTAAATTTCGGGACGAAATTCTCTCTAACGGGGGGATGATGTGACAACCCGATACTTCAACTCTTTGTAACGACCAAAATGGGTCAAGTATTGTAACCACTTACGAGTAATAAAATGTATAAATAAGTTCTACTTAATTTCTTTCTATGATTAAATGTCTTTGAACCATGATCGTACGTAAAAAGATCGCCCAAATCCGACTTCATATAGCGAAGTTATGAATTTTCAAAGAAATTCCTTAAACACGATGGGTTTTTATTAAATAATAAAAATAATTTTGGAATTTGCCGACGGAGTCTAAACGAAAGTTGTAGAGCGTAGTCTCACCTACGCGAGGATATAAAGACCATCGAAAACGGAGTTCGTATAAAGAAGATATGAATTTTTGAAGTTTATTAAATAAATTAATTATTTATTTTAATCAAAATTCGGATATTATCCGAAGGGGAGTCAGTGCCCTCATCCGAGGTACGCGCTGCGTACTCCTGTACGCCCCGCGTAACCGAGAGGATTGGCCTCTGATCGTCCACGTCGCACTATTCGAAGGAACCAACCCGTCCGACCCGTCTGAAGCCCCGACCCGTCCGACCCGCCGTCCCATCCGACCCGCCGTCCCATCCGACCCGCGTACCCAGCAACCTGTCCCATCCGAAACCGAGGCAGTCGAGGCCTCGGTCATGCATGACGTACGCGTACGCGCTGCGTACGAGCGTACGCCCCGCGTACCGAGGCAGACCAGCCTCACTATAAATAGGCTACGAGGGTTTCCAAAGAAAGGGCTCATTTATCTTCTCTCTCTCAACTTTGCCTCGTTTTCCGTGTCCGTTCAAACCCGAAGCTCTGGTCTTTTTGGCTCAAGTCCCGAAGGTCGATTTTACTCCCGAGATTCCCGAGAATCCCGAGGAAAATCTGTTTCCCGAGACGAAACTCTGCCCAGTTTTCCATCTCGCTATCTCCAAAACTTTCAAGTGAGTTTGATACCCCTTAATCTACCATTTTAATTATTCTAAATACTTTTATATGCTTTCAAAGGGGGGGGGGGGATTACAAGTAAAACACACGAGTATTATCGTGTGTTACATAAAGAAACTCTTTTATATACTGTTAAATATTCAAATCACATGCGATTTATAAACCTTTAAAGGAACTTTTATATATAAATATATATCATATGTTACAATAGCATTCGATCTTTTAAAATATAAAGTTGTTGTAATGCATGTATAAAACTAAACTGTTCTTAAATTATTCTTTTCTATCGTAGACTCTACACCAAAAATCTATGCTTTCATAAACAAATGATTCTTTTCCTAAGTATTTCTAAAACAAACAAGGCACACTTTTTGAAAACTATAATAGGTATAGTTTTACGAACAGATTTCTAACTCTTATGTACTAGAAACATATATTTCAAGAAGTTTACTTTCGTATACAAGAACAAACGTAACATTTTAACAAGTAGATCTGTTTTTATACCACGGGTTTGTGAGACACTAACTTCATGTACGTTCGAGTACACATTTCAAGTCCTGTATTATATACCAGAATCCCTTGGAGGGGGAGCATGGTGTTTGTGTATAGATCTATACGGGCTTGACAACCCGCGCCCTGACTGTTAGCTGCAGTCCACCGTTTGGGGTGACAAACGTCATAACATTCCAACGCCTGAAGAACGTTGTGTATAGGCATTCCGAGTCAATAGTATGGTTATAAAACTCAAAAGGGGTATTAAAAATGCATTGATTTACAAGGTTTTCAAACTCATTGATTATTTTACATTTACACACATTTTGGAAACAAACATTGGTCTTGAGTGAAGGCTACTTTTATACTAGTAGAAAATATAGGATTTTCTAAACACAAACAAACAAAGATAAAACATTTCATTTCATTCAAACATTGTCACTTAAATACTTATGAAATTCACCAGCTTAAATGTTGATCTACTCTTTCAAAATTTCTTGTATGTCCCAGGAAATCAGTAATTTCAGGTATGCATTTCGCTTTTGATGAAGGGATGCTGCGGCGCCAGTTTAATCTCGTATTTTGACATCATATTGTAATTGAGTTTTGAATATGTAACTTTTGACAAATGTAAACTTTCAATTATATATATATGATGGTTGTATTGCTTTCTTTACTATGTATTCAATTGTTACGTTACCACATGAAGTCATCCGCCCCCGAACGTTTCCGCCGTTCAGGTTTGGGGGTGTGACATTAAACCCAAACCTTTTGTTGGTGATGGCTCGGTTCACTTCGGTAATGATAATACTCTTCCCATTACTGCTATTGGGACTTCGTCTCTTCCCAATGATATTCGGTTGCAGGATGTTTTGGTGGTTCCCCGTCTTACTAAAAATTTATTATCTATTAGCAAGTTAACATACGATAATAACGTGGATGTGATTTTCTCCAAATCTTTGTTTTACATTCAGGATTGGGCAACGAAACAAATTCTGGCTCAAGGAACGTGTGATTGGGGGCTGTATGTTCTTCCAAGTAAGTCGGTGGCTTGTGCGTTTTATGCTAATAAGCTACCCAAGGCGTCTTTTGAATTATGGCACTCCCGTTTAGGGAATTTGTCTTTTGATGTTATTTCAATATTAAATAAACTTGGTTATGTGTTTGTTTCTTCTATTTTACCTAAACTGGTTACTTATTCTCCTTGCCAACTTGCTAAGTCTCATCAGTTACCTTTTGACAATAATGACCAACATGCTGCCCATGTTTTAGATTTGATCCATTGTCATCTTTGGGGTCATTCCCTGATTGATTCGGTTGCTTCATACCGATATTATGCCATCTTTGTCGATGATTTCTCTCGCTTTACATGGCTTTACCCGCTCAAGTCTAAATCAGATTTTTTTAGCATTTTCGAGTTCTTTATTGCCTTTGTAGAGACTCAATTCTCTACCAAAATTAAAAAAAATTAAAGTGACGGGGTTACAAAATTTATAAATAATAAAGTAAAGGCGTTATTGCATAAACATGGAATCTTTCACCACATCTCATGCCTGAATACCCCCCAACAAAATGGTGGGTTGAATGCAAACATCGTCACATCGTGGAGACGTGACTCACCATGATGTTTCATGCTCACATTCCGGTTTCTTACTGGGCTCATGCTTTTAGCTCCATCGTGCATGTTATTAACCGTCTCCCAACAAAGATATTGTCTATGAAATCACCGTTTTAGGTCTTGTTCGTGTGGGTGCCATCTTATGAGAATTTTCGCATTTTTGGGTGTCTCGTCTATTCGTATTTGAAGACTATGCGGATCATAAACTTTCTCCACGGTGCATCCCTTGTGTTTTTGTGGGTTATCATGCTCAATATAAAGGCTAATTGTGTCTCGATGTGGTTTCGACACGAGTTTTTGTTACCCGTCGTGCCTGGTTTGATGAAGAGCGCTTCCCGTTTCGTGCCACCCACACAAATTCTCTATTGGGTCTTTACCCTTACATACATTCCTAGGTGATCAGCTCACCGATGTTCCAGTCCCTGATGATGCAGCCTCGGCTTCTCCATGTGCTCCATCAGGACCTGCCACCCTGCTCCTTGCGCTGACGATATTTGAAATTATACGTTGCCTAAGAAAACCCCCATAGCAAAACGGATAGTTCGAATTGCCACTTAACAACTCTAACTAAGGGGACTTAGTGAGGTATAAACCTGATTACCGATGTATGTTCCTCCGAACCATAGAAGCTGAACCGATTTTTGGCTCTCCATGTCGAGGAATGAAGTTTCATCCAAACAAGCAAGGTCAGTTAAATGAGTGAACATTAAGCTCAAGCAACAAATAGCACAGGAAATAGTCCTATCACTATACAGGTCGTATTGTACTTAAGCCTCATGACAACTCACAAATAACTAAATGGTCTGACTAATGACCTCTCCTTAGTACCACTTTTGTACATTCGGTAACGAGGGCATTAATGGCGATTAGACCATCGTTTGTGCTATACACACCAGATCGCTATTTCTCGAGGAAGAAGAATATAAAGGTAGCCTCAGCGGATCATCAAAGGTACATAAACAAGAAAACCGTCATTTTATTATGATTAAGAGCTACATATACTGTCTTCTAACTTTATCATTGGTGCATTCTTTCGGGAACCCCTCGGTGAATGGCTTACTTGTGTGTGTTTCTACTCAGGTTCAACGATCTCTCATCTTGATTATACAAAGGATCATGAGATCCAAACTTTAAGGCACGTCAAGTACAAGTCACAACTTGGAAACTTTATAAACGATCGATGACTTAAAATTGGTGAATTTAAAAGTAAGATGTCATTTTAAGCATGAAAAATAAAAGTTTTGGGAAATGACTAAACTTGAATAATATGATTCTTTAATAAGAAAATAAAAAAAAAATATAATAATAATAATAATAATAATAATAATAATAACAAGTTTGGTTCAAGAAATAAGTCATTATTTATTTTGGGCGATTAACCTAAAATTTATAATTTTTTCTATAAAGGTACAAGAGATGATACAATAGACTTGGAATGTTAATTATAAAGTGTTGGGAACATATTGGTCAACATTATATAGAAAATAACAAGTTTATTGTTTCTACTTTTTAAAACTTTAACAAGTCAAATTACTATAAATGGCATAAAAGGGTAAAATGAAAGATGTTTTGATATCTAACCATCGGTATGAACTTATAATAAGGTAATAAACTTAAAACTTTAAGTATGATATCCTAAAACTTAAGGAAAACATATTTTGGGAAAGTATGATGCTTAAATGAGAAAATTTAAAAATTGCCAAAATGGAAATTGATTCATGGAGTATAATCAATCTTATGCGAGAAAATGGCGAAGTGGTTGTAAGTGATACAAAAATGCTAAAAATGTCAAAAAAAAAAAAAAAAAGGTTAGTATGATATTATAAAACTTAATATCGAAATGGATCTGGAATAATGTTAGAATAACTAGATTAACATAGTCATTATACAATGATTTGATGCATTTTGCTAATATAAAGAGAAAGAGTAAAAAGAAAGTAGATTTCTATTTTTGAAATATGAGAATTAGATTGAATATGGTTACTTAGAACTTTATGATACAATTAGTTTAGTATTATAATGAATCCAAATTATGCAAAAGACAACTAGATAAAGTATATTGTTGTTTTTTTTAAAGTAAGTTGTCATAATCTAGAAAGTTAGTGTAAAGTGATGAGCACAAATTTATGAAAAGGATACTTAGGTAAATAAGTGCCTAGTAATGATATGAAATTGTTGGGGGATCTTGTATTGATGATAGATGAAATCTATTGGAATTAAATAAGTTTAATGCAAGATTAAGAAGTGTGGAAGTGGATTGAGACTTGATGTTACCTAGTATTTCCAGGTGAGTAGATGTGGAATTTTTTAATGGGTACATGACAAACAATATTTTCTCTTACAACAAAGTTTTATAGCAACTTGATTTAGTTTTTGAGTATTTCTTTGTTTAAATATTGAAAATGTTTTATTGTATTGCTATGAGTTATTGTTCTAAAGCACAACGATAGTTGAGTTTGGCCAAGTTGTGTTTTGATTGAGTTTAGATTGTTAGTCAATAATTAATTTATTGTTGTTATGTCTAGCCTATTATCGCCAAGTAGATGTCGAGACTTAATGGGTTGAATTCGTTTCATCCTACTTTGGGATTTAATTAGATACGTTGATCTTATGGATTTATTCATTCCATCTTAGGAGTAATTAAGATATCTTGATGTATTATATTTATTCCTTCTATCTTTAAAGTTTACCTAGATACCTTACCATAGTGGAATCGTTCTCTCTATTTTAGGAGTTTGTTACGAAGAGGCTCGTGAGCTTTAATTGATTTCTATCATAGGTTGCTTTGTTAATGTATTTTGACACATGAAGTTGATTTAAATCATAATTGTGAATTATTTTGAAATTTTGATGAGTCTAAAACTCATGTAACCACAAGATGTTTCGTCTTACGTATTTTGTTTTAAAATTACGTATTTTGATGAGTATGGATTTATCCAGTTTGTCTAAAGGTGATGACGAAATTTTGGTAGAAATATTATTTTCAAAATATACATACAAGCCGTTCCAACTTTTGATGGAGTATATTTAAATTTAAAGTATTTAATTAATGTTGTATAATATCATTTTACAAAACCAATGTGTCACAAGTATATTCTATGCATGTAAGTATATTCCTCAAACGCCATTTAAGTTAATACAGTTTTAAAATTTTCGAAAACCATTTTAAATTGTGTTTTAAATAAATATTTTAACTGAAAACACGATTTATAATTTTAGCTTGTTTTGTAAATATAATTAAATCAATCAAACAACATCATACGCATTTGATAATAGCAATTAAAATAAAATATAAAGTAGGCCAAGCCCATCCCAACTTGCTAAGCCTTAGGAGGAAGGCCGCAAGCCTTTTCTCACTGTGGGCTAAGATCTTATGGGCCGGTGGTGATGAAAATAATTATATGAAATAACATGAGTAAATTGCACGAATTATCCTTGTGGTTTAGGATAATTTATACGATTTGTCCATAATTTATTTTTTAAATCGAAAGGTCGCTTCTGTTTCTTTTTGTTACGCGTTTGGTCCCTTTCTAATCTAAAAAGACTATTTTACCTTTGATTTTTTTTAATTTATTTAAATAAACACATCATCAACCCCATTATCATCACTTTATCTTATTTACTTCACAATTTTTTCCTATTTAAATAATAGTCATTTTAGGTAAGACAGAAACCAAACGTATAACATAAACAAACAGTATTAACCAAGCCCGTAACAAAAACAAACAGTAGGGGTTTTCATAATTAAAAAAATAAATTAGATAGCAAACGCGCAAATTACCTCCAACCATAGGGACCAATCGTGTAATTTACTCCCATACTAATTACCTCAATTTAATTAACATACAGAAGCAAAAAAGGATATAAATATTTATTTGGTATGATCCAATAAATAGCATTACATCAACTGACTATTATAATAAATTTTCTGCAAGTAATAAATTTATATTGGCAGGTTTCACTTGCTGCCAGCAAGCCTTAAAATATAAAAGTTGTGATCTTCCTGCTGCCCCAGTTGCATTAGGCCTAAAACAATCAATACTATGCAACAACATACCCCCAAACTTGCCGAAAAAAAATAAGAACAATCAACATATAGTTATTACACTTGTGCCCTCATACAATATCATTATATTGTAATAGGCACAACAATATAATATCTCTCCGGTCATATTTGTATTGTTTCTCAAGTGGTGAATTCGATACATGCTTGGTCTCGATTTCTCTCTACAATATGTATTGACCCGATGTTTATAATCTATAGTTGGGAATCGCTTTCCTTTCTTAAGTTATGGAACTAATGCATCATATTCTGTTTCTATTTTAAAAAAAAAAAAAATTAGCAAAATGTTTTATAAAAATCTATCAGACCTCGATTTGAGTTCAGACTCAACAAGTGCTGGTTTAAATGTTTCAAACCAAGATTCTGATACTAACTTGTAATCTCCTAAATTTTCAACAAAAAAATTTTATTTTTAAAAATTAGGAATAATCAACCAAGGTTCATTTCCAAAAGTATAATAAAATAACATTTGTTCCAAAACATGTCATATTGTTTCTAAAATCAAATAGATAACAATAATAATGAAATCATGTCGGCAGAAGCCTCCAAAACAAATCACATTGATGCAATATAGTCAAGTCGCGTCCTACCCCTTGCTACCAAAACAATCTGAAAACATTTAAATTCAAAGAGTAATCACAAAGTTTAGTTCGTTCCCAATGTACCATATATACATGTGAATGTTATGGTCCAACCAGTCTTACATCTACATTATTATAGTATGTAATGGTTCAACTAGTTTTACGTCCACGTTTAAATTCAAAGAGTAATCACAAAGCTTAATTCATTCCCAAGATACCACATACACATGTAAATGTTATGGTCCAACTAGTCTTACACCCACATTATTATAGTCTAACCATAGTCTTAATTGTTGTGATCCATGATAGTCTTTCATATAAATGTTATGTTCCAACTATAATCTTTCATACAATTGTTATAGTCCAACTATAATCTTTCATACATAAGTCACAGAAACAACTTATCAACTACGAACATATAGGCACCGTTTGACGGATGGAAAAGACGGGACAAAACTGAACTGGACAAAATTGAATAGGATTGGACTGGACTGGACAATTTATTTTTATAGCGTTTGGTATGATTATAATAGAACACAACAAAATAACAAAATTACTAAATTGTCCTTAATACAAACTAACTTACGTTATCTTAAGATCGACCTATAAAAAAAACTAAGTCTTTATCTAACGGTTGTGAAATCTTTTTTTACTACAATTTGTGAACTAATTCACAATTATGTACTAACAAAATTAAATCAAATTTTGAGGAACAACGCTAACCTTTTATACTGAATATCTAACTTGAATAACATTTTATTTTATGTATTTTTATATTATCCAAACACTAGAAAACACCAACACCAAGAAATGTCTTCATTGCAGTAATATTTGATGAACAAAAGTTGTCGTTAAATTTTTAGTACAATCAACAATTATTTATTTTTATTGTCGGAGGCATGGAAATCAAATAAACTATTTTACTGAATCGTCATGGAATGATGAGGAACACCAAAAGTTTATTTTAGTAAACTAAATATGTAGGTGATAGGATTTTGATTTCTGATGAGAAGCTTGAGGATTGAGGAATTATTTTTTCAAAATCCATTATATTTAATGATATGGATGGCTATGTACGTATCCATTTCTTTGAGTTTTAAGCCATTGATGAATGGGGAGGAAACGTGGGAGACATGAGAAACAAAAGACAAGGGTGTTTTTGTCCAAAACAAAATGTTCCATTTAGTTCCTCCATTTTGGGTGGGACTAAAATATAACTAGTCAGCATTGATTTTTTCAAGATTTTACATTGTTCTTGTTACAGTCATGTCAAATGTCATTTAAGAGAACATTGTTATGTTCTGTTCGGTACAGTCCCACGTACCAAAAGCTATCCTAATGTCACACAAAGTAAAGTAAGAAAACTCATATGATAATCACAACCACAATAACACTAGTATAACTACTCGAATCATCTAACACAAACCACCTAACACTAAACAGATGTACTGTAACACCCGGTTCCTGGTACATAATGTAATTATAAAATTCTGCACTTTTGTTATGGGACTCGGCGAGTTGGAGGCCCCAATGCATCGACTAGAGGTTAAATTTGGATGCGGGAAGGAGAACCTACTCGCCAAGTCGGATGCCCTGACTCGACGAGTAGGCATGTCTGGATGAAATCTAATATTTAGGGTTGGCACCCTATTTAAACGCCTTATTTTGCCCCAACCCAGCCTTCGTCGTCCCTCTTAGTCGAGAAAGTCCCTAAATCAAAACCTAACCTTGTTTGAGTGTTATTTAGCCATTTTTGCGTGTTTGTGGTGGTTGTGAAGCTTGAGAAGGAAGAAGCTTGGGAGTTCAAGTGAAAGCTAGTAGATTTAGAGGTTGTGTCCTATATCCAGCTCATTGGAGGTAAAAAGCTCCAACCTTGAACATCTATCTCTTAGATCTCTAGTTAGGGTTCATTTCCACCTTTTCTAAGCTCTTATAGAGTCATACTCGGGATTTTGTGGTTATAAAGGACCATGACTTCAGATCTGGAACCATAGAAGGTTCTTATGGCATAAAGGTGCCAACTATATGTCCATAAGCACCCCATGCATCTTGTAGACTCCATTTTAGGGCCATTTGATCCAAATACCCCATGTATGGACGTCAAGTTTGGAACTTTAAGTGTATTATGGACCCTAGGAGGTCAGATCTATGTTTTAAATGCATCAAGACCTACTGAAATCGAGTGTATAGTTTTGGATATAGAGGGACTCGGCGAGTCACTCATGTTGCTCGGTGAGTAGGGTCGAGATCCCCACCAAAACCCTTCTGATAATGGACCATGAGTTGAGTTAGAAGAGCATGCAGTCAGCCGGACTCATTAAGGACCTGGAAACCATGGAACTTGGCGAGTGTATGAACTAACTCGGCGAGTTCAAGGCTATGTCCCAAGATCATGAAGATGGACTCGGCGAGTCAAGGATGAACTCAATGAGTCCAACACTAAGAGCATCACCTTGCATGAAGATGATCTCGATGAGTTCATAAGGAACTCAAAGAGTCAAGGACTAAACGTCTTAACTAGCATAAAGATAGGCTCGATGAGTTAAAGGATGAGCTCGCCTGGTCTATTACAAAGGGTCCCGACTTTGTATCATGAAACTCGGTGAGTTGGTCGACCAACTTGGTGAGTTGACCAAAAGTTGACTTTAACCATGGTGTTGACTTTGACTTTGACCTTGACCTAAGTTTACCATGAAATGGTAATTAAGGAAAATCGTTATGTGTAAGGTTGAGAGTAGTTGATCCCAACAGTGAGGACAGTTCTGACACTTAGCTTTACGAGGTGAGTTACCTTCCAGTAGAAGTGGGTTGAAGGCACCATGGCCAGCCTACTAGTAAGTGTTATAGTAAAGATGATTGTCTTTGTGATAATTGTCTGGTACATTGTTATCTATTAGGATTATGTGTTAGCATGATATGATTTTATGTGGTAGTAGTAGGGGTGAAATAGTCCCCATAACCAGTTAAGATAAGTCGGAGGGGTAGATAGGACACCCCGGTATGTCCGACAGGGGTATGTTGAGCACCCCAGTATGCTCAGCACGGTAGGTAGGGCACCTAGATATGCCTGACAATATGTGTTATGTATGGTATGAGGTATGATGGGGGAACTCATTAAGCTTCGTGCTTATAGTTTTCAGTTTTGCTTTCAGGTACCTCTTCGTCGGAGGGGAAGGAGTCGGCACGGTAACAGTGTGTCACACACATGATTTCTGCATTATGATGTCCTGGGAGTTGTACTCTGATATACTATTATTATTTCATGACATGGATTATGACTTTTGGACTTATGAGCTATGGATTGTTATGTTATTGATGGTGTTTTCATTCAATAGATTTATAAATAATATAATTAAAAACAAAATTTTGGGTCATTATTTTTATGGTGTTACAAGTTGGTATCAGAGCCTTTGTTTGAGGGATTCAGGCACACTCTCGGGTGTGTATTGACTCAAATTAAGGACTTGGTATGAGAATTTTCAAAGAAAATCATTTTGTAAAAAGGGATTTTAAAAACAACTTGAAAAGAGAAAGGAACTTTGAAAAGAACAAGGTGTGTAATGTGTGCAACTGGCCAAGCTCAAGTAAGTTTTCCCCAAGATACCCATACAAGTTATGTTATGTTATGATATGATTAAGAGAATCGCATGCTAGATTAGGGCTAAGGATCAAGGAAGGATGCCTTTTATGCCTAGTGTATGTCTATTAGAATTGCATGCTAGAATAGGGCTAAGGATCTAGGAAGATGTCTGTTATGCCTGTTGTATATGCTTGTTAAATTGCATGATGGCCTGGATAGGATATGTTTGGTTGGGGTTACTCAATGCCCGAATGCTGCTTGCTTCGTGCTAACAGGAGTTCTAGCTATATTTAGCTAACTAATGAACGAATACATCATGTTACTTATTGCAGGGACCGAATAATTTCAAAAGATTAGGTTTAGCCCTATTCGCAGCTCTTTTTTGAGACCAACTGTTGTAGGGCAGAACCTCTCATTCGAAGAATTATTTGGTCTTAGTGATATGTAAAGGTATTTGCAAGATAGTTAGATAAAGGTGGCAGGAACTTCTCATGCAACTGATGGCAGAGAGTGGGTTGGAGAGTTACCCTAGGGTAAGCCTAGGAAGAGATTAGAAAAGGGTGAAATAGTAGTAAAAGGGAATTGGTGAAGTCGAAGAAATCATTGAGGAAAGTATGGATAGATGTGGAAGGTAGTATGGGCCCGTATTACTGAAAGCAGAGGATCCGTACTCTAGTCAATGAGGGTCGAGATAGAACCAGAGAACTTGTAGGGTGGGTAAGGTCTCTCGAGATTATGTATGACCATGACATTTATGTAGTTTTAGAATGGTGATGATTATGTATCACGGAGAAGGAGGATCAGGATCAGGGTCAGGATTAGAGGTAATTTAATTATTAAATTCTGCACTTTTGTTCTAGGAATCAGTGAGTTGGAGACCCAAACTCATCGAGTAGAGGTTTAATTTGGATGCGAGAAGGAGAACCTACTCGCCGAGTCGGATGCCCTGACTCGACGAGTAGGACTGTATGGATGAAACCCTAATATTTAGGGTTTGCATCGTATTTAAACGCCTTATCTTTCCCCAACCTAGCCTCCATCGTCCATTTTAGTCCAGAAAGGCACTAAATCAAAACCCTAACCTTGTTTGAGTGTTCTTGAGCCATTTTTGTGTGTTTGTGGAGGTTGTGAAGCTTGAGAAGGAAGAAGGAGCTTAGGAGTTAAAGTGGAAGCTAGTAGACCCATAGGTTGTGTCTCATTTCCAGCTCATTAGAGGTAAAAATATCCAACCTTGAACATCTATCTCTTAGATCTCTATTTAGGGTTCATTTCCACCTTTTCTAAGCTCTTATAGAGTCATACTCAGGATTTTGTGGTTATAAAGGACCACGACTTCAGATCTGGAACCACAGAGGGTTCTTATGGCATACAAGTGAAACTTTATGGCCATAAACACCCCATGCATCTTGTAGACTTCAGTTTACGTCCATTTGATCCAAATACCCCATGCATGGACGTCAAGTTTGGAACTTTATGTGTATTATGGACCCTAGGAGGTCAGATCTATGTTTTGAATGCATAAAGACCCACTTAAATCGAGTATATAGTTTTAGACATATAGGGACTCGACGATTCGGGTCGAGTTCCCCACCAAAACCCTTATTATAATGGACCATGAGTTGAGTTAGAAGAGCACGCACTTAGTTGGACTCATTAAGGACCTGGAAACCATGGAACTCGGTGAGTGTATGAACTAACTCGGCGAGTTTAAGGCTACGTCCCAAGATCATGAAGATGGACTCGGCAAGTCATGGATGAACTCGGCGAGTTCAACACTAAGAGCATCACCTTGCATGAAGATGAACTCCACGAGTTCATGAGGAACTCGAAGAGTCAGGGACTAAACGTCCTAACTAGCATGAAGATGGCCTCAGCTAGTCAAAGGATGAACTCGTCGAGTCTATGGAAAAGGGTCCCGACTTTGTATCATGCAACTCGGCAAGTTAGTGGACCAACTCGCCGCGTTGACCAAAGTTGAATTTGACCATGGAGTTGACTTTGACTTTGACCTTGACCTAAGTTGACCATGAAATGGTAATTAAGGAAAATGGTTATGTGTAAGGTTGAGAGTAGCTGATCCCAACAGCGAGGACAGTTTTGACACTTAGCTTTACGAGGTGAGTTACCTTCCAGTAAAAGTGGGTTGAAGGCACCATGGCCAGCCTACTAGTAAGTGATAAGATAAAAAAATCTCTAAGATCGATTAGATCTTTGAAACAGGTATATAATGAATGTAAAGCAATACTCAAGAATGGATTTAAATGTGTCGAATGATTAGAACTTTCAATCCTCAGCAGAGCTCGATGAAGAACTTCCGCTGTAGAGGATTATAGGGTTACAAAAAGATATCTTGTACAATTACACCGTAAAACCCTGATCTATCAGTTACGTAAATGATGCATGCAAACATCTATAAATACACAAACCCTAGAGCATAAGATACGAATAGACAGGCCCATACCGCATAAAAGATGGGCTAGGAAGCGAGCCCAATACGCAACACCAAGAACCCAACAATCTCCCCCTTTGCGTCAATTGAGGCGAGACTTCACTCCAGCTTGCTTGCCCCCGCAGCACTGGCTTTCTTGACTGTCTTGAACAGGCAGGGGATGACAACAAGAAGTGTTTGACGGAAGTGAATGTACCAGTTTATCATATCATTGAAGTACTTTTTATCACTATCCATGTTCTGCTTGCAACGATTGATTATACCCAGAACATGCTCTAGACAAGTAGTGGTGTAGAGATGTTTGTCAGCCAAAGCAAACAGGCATTTCTGGCCTTCTGCTCTAGTGAACATGACTGAGTTCTGTTTCGGGT
This sequence comes from Lactuca saligna, assembly GCF_052625555.1. Taxonomy (NCBI): domain Eukaryota; kingdom Viridiplantae; phylum Streptophyta; class Magnoliopsida; order Asterales; family Asteraceae; genus Lactuca; species Lactuca saligna. The sequence goes on from NC_136419.1 coordinate 107,646,532, forward strand.
CAATCTTTCCCATCTTCATTCGGTTTATATCGCTAGCAGAACCGACTGGAGTGATGATGTTTTTCTTCCTCAGGATATTAGCAATCTCTTGATCAAGCTTAGCCACCTCCAAAATATAGCAAACTAACATTCTCTTGAAATGGTCTATGACCGGACCATATTCAGCTTCATTGACAAGAAGAATGTTGTGCAGAACGATCCAATCGTGAGGGTTGAGGTTGGGAAGATCAGCCAGAGAGATAGAATGCTCAGATTTTTCAGATCCCCTCAAGACCTTGAATCTGATATTGACAAATTTACCTTCACGAATAGACTTGAGTACCCAAACGTTGGTTATCTTTTGTGCGCTCCAAGTTTGGTACTGAGGTTGAGCATTCCTCAGGTAATAGTCTATAAGCTCCCTATCCACCTTCGGGTGAGGGTGGGGAACTTCAGCTATATGAGCGAACGCATGGAAGATGAAGGCCTTTCGGGTCAGGGGCATGTCGAACTGGGAATCGACTGAGTTGACACGGTCTAGTGAGATGACCGGTTCTAGCCACAGAGTGCAAGGGGACTCAATGGATTCTTTGATGAGCACTTCGAGGGTCCAAGGAGGAAACAAAGTTTTCCTGCTTTCAAGGAGATCATGAGCCTCCTTCATCTTCCTCTCCTTGGCCTCGGCTTCCCTGACTATTCGAGCATTTTCATTCAGCTCTCTCTCTCTGGTCTGCTTCCTGACCAAGCTGACAATCGGCTCTTGATCATCACTTTCATCACTGTCGTCGGCAATTTGTTTGGCTTTGGCTTGAGCACTCAAACCTGATGAAGGACCAGATGTTGGTTTGGGTGCTTTCGGAGGGACAAGTGATGAAAGTGGAATAGATTGAGGTATGGAACTTGGAGGGGGTTTCTATTGAGCTGTGGACTTCTTCTTTTCTCCCCCTTGTTTCGGATGGTCCTCTTGCTCAGGAATGCCTTCAATACGGCTAAGAAGGGCAAGAGCAGGAGCGAGCTTCTCTGCAAGACTTCGCCTCACCGAATAGTTGAGAATCGGATCATGGGCTTCAATGATATTAGACAAAGCTCCGTGGACATCTAAAACACAACTCTTGACCACAACTTTCTCGGACCGAAGAGAATCGATCTCCTTCTCAGCCTGGGAGAGCTGATGAGTTGCCAAGGTAAGCTCGGAAGACTTTCGGGCAAGCTCTTCCTTGGTGGTAGATTCGGTGGCAAGAGTGGCTTGGAATGAGAGAAGACGATCCGCAACCAAAGACTGAAATGATTGGTTGTCTTCTTTGAGTTTTTGGCGAAAGCTGGCAAATTGATCTTTTTCCGTTTCGAAGGAATGGACCAGCTTCTCCACAATGGTGCGGATCTTCTGATGCCGCCTGTAAAGACTCCAGCCAGATCTGGGCGTCTTGAAATAGTTTTTCGACTTTTTCGGTCGCTACAGCACTAGCCTGTGTGGATTTATCAATGGTAGCAGCGGCTGTGCTGATAGAGGCATCATGTGCTTTGGTGAGTGACTCCACCATACTTTGAATAGCAACCTCTGAAAAGTGAGATGTTGAGGAGGAGGAAGAAGCCACAAGATTGTCAATCTTCTCGTGGAGTTCCTTGATGTGCTTTTTGGTGACCGGAGCATCATCATCATCATCACTCTGAAGTTGATAGGGACTGTAGTAGATGGAGTCAAAAACGGTATCCTCCCCTCCCAAAAAGGTTTCGGTTTCAGCAGATGGAGTGGGAGATAAGGGTGCAGTGGGTGGTTCGGTAGAGATAGTGGGTTCAGGTGCAGATGTAGGTTCGGGTTGTGAAGTAGAAACCCCCGTATCAGATACGTTGGTTAGAACCTCACGTGTGGTAGTGGTGGTGGCTTCTGTAAAAAGTGGTGGGGGAAGGGTGGTTGTTGTGGTTTGAAGAGAAGTAGTTATGGGGGAATGGAAATAGGGTCAGATATGGAGGGAATGGAAATGGAGGAGGTTATGATGGGAATGGAAGAGGTGGGTATAGGAGAAGGTGAAGGAGGTTTTGATGAAATATGTACCTCATGATCAGGGGAGTGAGGCGAGGTTTCGACTCTAGCTGACTCATCTAAGTTAGAGTGGTTCTCTTCCGAGTCGCTGGAGGAAGAAGAGAGAATAAGTTTTCTCTTGGGTTGGACTCTCTTCTTCTTCGCTGGTGGGGAAAGATCTGGTTTTGAGGGTTTTCGCTTCTTAGGAGAAGGACCCTTCGCCCCCTTTGCTGCTTTCTTTATCTTCCCTTGCTCGGGTTTCTTTCCTCTAGCAGCAGGTTTATCTGTATCATTAATGGACTGAACCATTTCAGCAGAAAGTTCCCTTGGGCCCGAAGGACGAAAGTCCTTGTAGGCTTTCATGATGATGCTCTCCTTTGACACCCCAGCGGACACAGAGTCCGGAATGGATCCGACGAAAGAAAATTTTGTCGGATCGGTGACAATTATTTTGGTGGTGTGGAAGACGCTGATGTTGGAGAGAAGGGAACCTGCAACAGTAGGAACATGAAGTTTATCCATGGCCCACTTGGTGATGAGCATCCAGAACCCGGCGTAGGATACCTCAGTGTGGCGAGAGGAGGAGGCAAGGCTCTGAATGAGTTGCTGCCATAGAACCGAGCCATAGTCGAGGTTAAGGCCGTGATATAGACCATAGAGAATGGTCATAAACAGTTTGCTGGACCCATCAGAACCAGAACTACGCTCAGAGAGCCCTTTGAATAGAATGGTGAAGAAACCATTCCATGGAGGAGGGAGACACGATTTCTTGAATCTTGTGACCGTTGTGAGAATCTCCGTGTAACCCATATTGTAGAACATCGAAAATAATTGCCCGACGGTAATGGTGTCGGGATTAACCCTAGATTCATCGGCTTCAAAGCCTAGGAGCCAACAGAATCTTTGCTTAGAGATGGAGGTCTTGTGAGAAAGAAGATCAAAGTAGATGCGATCCACTGATCTGTCATAATGGGCTATGGAGAAGACCTGGGAAAGGCATTCCATTGGTACAAGCTCGACTTTGGAAAGAGCGAGCACCAATGGAGAGTATTTGAGGCACTCCACCATGGGATACATGTAATTCTCGTAAGCCTTAGGGTTGATATCAATCACCAGACTTTGTTGAGAACGGATTGGAAGAATATTTGTGCGGGAGGAGGTTTCCTGTACTGATGAAGAATCCGCCATGGTTGAAGGTAGAAGATGATGAACACTAGATGAGAAATCGTCCGATTTTTCTCGTTTGATTTTTGAATGTGGTAAATTGGGAATGAAGCAGATGTGTTCCTTTTATACCGTGGGTAGAGGAGAGAGAAAGATCATCCCCAAATCTTCTTGATACAATAAAACGGTTTCGGATTTGACTGAAGCGCGACGGTTGGCACCCCCGATGATTACGCATGAGAGAGAAGAACTGTTCCGTTTTGCACGCGTGCCCATCACCTCACTATTGAGGCCGTTACTCTGTCGGCTGAGTTAGCATCTTATATGTTTAATAGCTGTCATCCAAATATAAGACTATAAGGTAACCGAACGAGAAGTTTGGAAAATCAAATATTTTCGTGCATAGAGTGTGAAAGATAAGGAAATAAAGCGAGATATATAGGGGAAGAGTGATGTCAAAATAGACACAAAACAGTTGATCCTAGGCACGAATCACTTTCTTCAAGGTCAAGAGAGACCTTAAAGTGTTTGTATGGATTCCCGTTGAATTACGACCAATCACTTTCTAAGAAGTGTTGAAAGGCATCTTTTTGTTAGGCATAAAAGGGTGGCTTTCTCTTCAATTTAGAAACTTGGACCTTGACATAAGACCGAGACTAAATGAAGTACTTGTGAGACTGATGTGGTCTGTTGAACAAGTAGGCTGGATAACAGATATAGTGACTTGAAAAAATATATGATGGTGAAATCTCAAAAAAAAAAATTAAACTGGATTCTAAGGGAAGAAATGTTATGGTAAATAACAAATTCATAAGAATCGCACAAACAAAGAGAGATTTCATGTTAACCGTCAATTCATGATAGGTATTGAATTTTGGGTTTCACTAAGCATGTAGTGACACGTGGCTTAGATCATAAACACAAATATTTTGTAACCATAAACCTCAGTGGTTAATTCTGAGAGTCTCAAGGGTTACGATATGGGACCGAAATATGATGGAGAAGAGTAAGGTGGTGAAGAAAAGCGATAGTACCTCTGCTGAAAATAGTGACCAAGCAGTAAACTCTCAACTCATATGAGAAAAGAGTAAGGTAGCTCAGGATTAGAATATATGGAGCAGCCTTATTGGGAAGACAAGGTTTGTATATACCTAGTCATTAAGGCTTTTATTCAAAATCAGTTGAGGCTTTGGACAACATGCAGCAGCATGCTTCTAGGGACGCTTAACTAGTTAATATAAAGAATGAGAATCAAACCTATCCCAAGTAATTTTTAATCAAGAATGAGACAAAAATATTTTTGGAGATTTTAAGATTGTGAAAAGAGAAAAACCAAACAAAAAAAAAAATTAAACCGAAACCGAAATGGACCGAACGTTCGGTTCATTTCGGTTCCAAAAAAAATATTTTTGGATTTTTGGAAAACAGCTTTACAAAAAGGGAAACAACTAATACAGAATAAGAAAGAATAATAAATAATAAATGAAAAAAATTTGAACCTAACCCGAAATGGACCGAACGCTCGGTTCATTTCGGTTCCAAAAAAAAAATTTGGATTTTTAGAAAACAGCTTTACAAAAAGTGTACAACCATAGACAACACCTTTTTGAGATTGAGCCAAAATATGTGTTATGGGACCGAACCCGAAATAAACCAAACGTTCGGTTCATTTCGGTTCCCATGTGAACCGAACCCGAAATGGACCGAACGTTCGGTTCATTTCGGTTTATTTCGCTCCTTACTTTTTAACTTTGGGATGAAGTCTTTGGTACCGATTCAGATTCCATCATTCCTAGACCATGAAGGATTTTATTGAAACTGGCTTCAGGTAGGGCTTTGGTGAAGATATCTGCCAGTTGATCGGTGGTTCGAACAAAGTGAATTTCGACATTACCATCCTCCACATGATCCTTAATGAAGTGATATCTCAGTGCTATATGCTTGGTCTTAGAGTGTTGCACTGGGTTGTGACAGATCCTAATTGCACTTTCTGAGTCGCAATATAGTGGGATATTTTTCATGTTAAGTCCATAATCCCGGAGCTGTCTTTGGATCTATATTACTTGAGATGTGCAGGAGGCGGCTGCGATGTACTCTGCTTCGGCTGTAGAAAGGGAAACGCGTGTTTGCTTCTTTGACTGCCAGCTGACCAATTTCCCATCAAGGAATTGGCAACCCCTTGTGGTTCTTTTCCTGTCTAAACCACATCCTCCAAGGTCTGCATTAGAGAAGGCTTGAACGAAGAAGCCTGAGTTGGATGGATACCAAAGACCGAGAGAAGTAGTTCGCTTCAGATACCTAAGTATGTTCTTCACTGCAAGCATATGAGGTTCTCGTGGGTTTGCCTGAAACCTAGCACAATAACATACGGAAAACATGATGTCAGGCCTGCTAGCAGTAAGATACATTAATGACCCAATCATCTGGCGGTATAGCGTAATGTCAACTGCTGGTTTCTCCAGTGAAGGGGTGAGTTTGTTTCCGAAAGCCATTGGAACCTTGACCTTTGAATCTCCCATCATACCAAATTTGGCAAGAAGAGTTTTGGTGTATGCTTCCTGGTTGATAAAGATGCCTTCGGGTCCCTATCTAATATTTAATCCAAGAAAAAAGTTAATCGGACCCATGGAGCTCATTTCAAATTTAGTCTCCATCAGCTTTCTGAATTCAGCTGTTAAGCTAGGATTCATTGAGCCAAAGATGATATTATCGACGTAAATTTGTACAATCATAAGGTGGTTACCTTCCTTTTTACGAAAGAAGGTTGGGTCAACCGAACCTTGTTTGAATTTAGACATCTTTAAAAACTTTGTTAGCGTTTCATACCAGGCCCTAGGAGCTTGTTTCAGACCATAAACCGCCTTGTCTAGAATATAGCAGTGATTTGGGAACTTCTCATTGATGAAGCCGGGAGGTTGCTCCACATAGACTGTTTCTTCGAGTTCTCCATTCAGAAAAGCGCATTTGACATCAATTTGGTAGACCTTGAAGTTTTTGTGCTGCATAGGCCAGAAAAATGCGAACAGATTCCAGCCTTGCAACTGGAGCGAAAGTCTCTTCGTAGTTAATTCCTTCCTCCTGACAGTATCCTTTCACTACCAGACGTGCTTTGTTTTGAATCACATTCCCTTCCTTGTCCATTTTGTTCCTGAATACCCATTTGAGACCAACAACTGATGCATTTTGAGGAGTCGGAATGAGGCGCCAAACTTTGTTCCTTTCGAATTCGTTCAGTTCGTCTTGCATAGTTTGAACCCAATCGGAGTGATCGAGAGCTGTGTTAACTGTCTTGGTTTCAACTTTTGAAACGAAGGAATTAAACATATAGAATTCTACTTTTGAGAATAGGGAAGTTTGTTTTTCCTTAAATTGTGATCGTGTCAGAACCTTTTCAGAAACATCACCTACAACTTGAGAGACCGGATGATTTCTGGTCCATTTGATGAGAGGAGGGTAATTTGGATCATAGGAAGGATCCAATTCAGCGTTTACCATCTCTTTTGGTTCGGATTGACTTTCATCGTCATAGAGCATATTGGCATTCTCCCCCTCGAATGAAGAGCTTTCTGGAACAGTCGGATTGTCGGGTATAGTGAAGAGTTTGGGTGCTCCTGTGCCTTCAGATGCTATGGAGTGATCAGATGCTACAGTACCTTTGGGTGATACAATACCTTCGGGTGCTGTTGTGCCTTCTGGTGTTGCGAAGCGTTCGGGTGCCACAGTACCTTCGGGTGCTACAGTACCTTCGGGTGCTACAGTACCTTCGGGTGCTGTTGTGCCTTCTGGTGTTGTGGAGCGTTCGGGTGCTATAGTACCTTCGAGTGCTACAGTACCTTCAGGTGCTGCAGTACCTTCGGGTGCTGCAGTATCGGCGTGCTCCCCCTCGACTGATGCGTCGGAACTGGGCACTCCTTCATTCATTCGCCTTGTAGCATCTTCTACTAGTTGCTTCAGATGATCCACCTTGTTGTCTGCTGCGCTGGCTTTCGAATTAATAGCCTTATCTGGTTCATCAAATAACTCGACAAACTTCTCAAAGAGATTTGCAATTGATGCTGTGACTTTACCTGTTTGAGGAAAGATTTCACCAGTTGAGTTTATGTTTGCTGTTGACTTTTTGACATAGCTATCATCAAAGGTCACGTAATACGTCTCTTCTATTTTCCTTGAACGTTTGTTTAATAACCTAAACGCTTTAGAAGTGAGAGAATAGCCCAGAAAAATCCCTTCATCGGCTTTGACATCAAATTTGTTGCGATGCTCTTTAGAATTGAAGATGAAGCACCGAGAACCGAACACATGGAAGAATTTAACATTCGGCTTCCTGTTGTTTATGATCTCATAAGGAGTGAGCGTGAATCACTTATTGAGATATGACCTGTTCTGTGTAAAACAAGCTGCAGATATAGCATCAGCCCAAAAATACAAAGGTAAAGAAGCAAAACTTAGCATGGTTCGAGCTGCTTCACACAAGGATCGGTTCCGCCTCTCAACTATACCATTTTGTTGAGGTGTGTAGGGAGCTGAGAAGTTGTGAGTAGTTCCTCTTTCCGCCAGGAATTCTTCGAATTTTGTATTTTTGAACTCCAGGCCATTGTCACTCCTGATGTTCCGAACGACTTTCTTCAGTTGTACTTCCACCTGCTTGATGAACATCTTTAGCTTGTGAGTCGCTTCAGATTTAAGCTTTAGAAAGAACACCCATGTAAAACGCGAAAAGTCATCAACAATAACAAGAATGTACTTGCTACCGCCGATACTTTCAATTGATGATGGACCACACAAGTCAATGTGAAGTAACTCTAGTGGTTCAACAACTTTTGTGTTTATGATTGATGGATGACTTTGACGACTCTGCTTCCTAATTTCACATGCCGCACACAAATGTTCTCTATCGTACTTGAGCAATGGAAGACCACGAACATGACCTCCGGTGACAAGTTTGTTGATATCCTTGAAGTTGAGATGAGAAAGCCTTCGGTGCCACAACCAGCTTTCGTCAGATTGTGCTTTTGATAACAAGCAGATTGCTGGATTCCCTTTGATTGGTTTGAGATTTAGGGGAAACATTTCACCTTTGTGCTCTGATTTGAGAATAACTTTGTTCGTTTGCTTCTCAATAATTTCCGAACCCTCATCATCGAACGAGACCTTGAGACCGGTACCTCCAACAAGCTGAGATACACTGATGAGATTATGTTGAAGTCCTTCTACATATGCAACCTTCCTGATCGTGAAATCACCATTTGTAATCATTCCATAGCCTTTTATGGTTCCGAAGGAGTTATTCCCGAACTTGACATTTCCACCGTTTGAAAGAGATCTGAATTCCCTTAGCTCTTCCATCCTCCCTGTCATGTGACGTGAGCAGCCACTGTCAATATACCATTCTTCGTCGAACTGCTCGTCACTGATAACCTGCACAAATTAAACAGATTTAGGAACCCAAAGTTTCTTGGGTCCACGTGAGCCTTTCACAGGAACAGGAATAGTAAGAGAGATGTCAACAAAATATGTTATTTTTATTAAAGTTGGTTCATCTTTCTTTTTTATAGTGAAAACCTTAATCTTAGTGGGATTTGGTGCTTTTGGTTTGGTCTCGGATTTAACTGACGAAACCTTTGATTTCCCTTTCAGGTCAGTTGTAGATTTAGGTTTTTGAGTTCGAGCAGAATTGGATTTAGAATGGGGTGGAGAAAAAGAAGAATGATTGGAAGAATTAGAAGAGTTATATTGAGAGAATTTAGACTGAGATGATTTCTTGACTTGATATTCTAGGCGACTCTTTCGGTTTTGATTATCAGTGGGACCGAACCTAGAATTTTGGTCTCTTTTGCTCTCTGAACCGAACTCATGCTTTCGGTTGATACTGTTCCCTGAACCGAACTTCTGCTTTAGGTTGATACTGTCCTCTAAACCTAACTTCTGCTTTCGGTTATCATTTCTCTCTTGAGATCCAACAGTATTTTTCTATGACTTTAAATTTTTGTCACGATATGAGAAATAGGCATTTTGAGATTGCCAAAACTGTTTTCTTTCAGAAAGATTCTTCTTGTATCTCTGATTCCTTTATCGTTTTTGATTTCTCATCTGTTTCGGCTGATGATGGATGTTCGCCTTTTGTTTTTGACTGGTGTCAACAGGTCCATTTTGAACCGATGATGATTCACTTGAATCTGCCTTTTCTTTAGGAACATCTTTTGTACCACTAGAACTCGGCACGTCAAAGTTATCAGGCTTGTTCAGTGGCTCAGGAATATATCTTCCTTTTGTCTTCTAGGATGTTTGCTCTGATACACCAACATTTTCATCAGCATTGTCGATAGGAGTCGACCAAAAGAACTCATTACAACCATCAGCATTGTCTTCATTTACAATGGCTGTGAGTTCGGCTATCTGATGTTCGGTTACACCTGTGACCTTATACACCTGATTTGGTGTTGTCCTTACATTTTGGTAAACAACAGCTTTTTCTTCAAGTTTTGGGGACTTTTGTTGGGACAAGCGAGCGAACTCCACAGAATTTTCTGAGATGAGATTTTTGTGGATTTCAGGTTCACTTTTGACAAACTCAGAACATTCAACTTCATCCTCTATAGAGATTTCACTCATGTCATTATCCTCATTAAGCTCAGATGCATTTTCAACATCAATTTTATTCTCTGAGCTCTAATTGGCATTCAATGAGTCAAATTTTTGTATGGTTTCGGTCCTTAGATTCAGTTTGTCATTTTCATCCAAAAGGTTTTTCAGCATGTCCTTATGGTCTTTGGACTTAATGAAAGATTCAATTTTGTGTAGACCATACATATACGTTGGATTAACATCCTCAGACGAAATCACACTTTCACAATTGTATGCTTCAGCGTCCATTTCATCCTCCTTAAACTCAAGAAAAGGCAAGATCATACAATGAATTTTCTGCCCTATTTCACCGTTCAAATGAAGCTGAGTGATATTATTGTAAAGATGCTTAGCAATCAAACAAAAAACATTTCGCTGTTTCAAAAGTTTTAAATTGTCTCTTTGCAAATAAATGTTTTCGTCCTTGGTTTTGATTAACTCCGACTCTTTCAGTTCGATCCACATCCTCCGTTCCTCACTCTTCGACGACACCCTGCTTATTTGGTCAGTTAGGTTAGAATTGGTGACTCGAGTTTGAGTTAAGCTGCTGTCTAGATGAGAAATTCTTGAATTAACATTTTTTAATTCTTTTTCATATGAGCATTATGGGATTTTAAATGAAACAAACACAGATTGTACTTTCTTGATCAGTTCATCAAGCTCGTTGAATTGCACGCTGAGCGGTTTTGCTGTAAAGCACATGTCCTGTTGCTCCTTCGAGTCTTTGTTCCCACCATCTGTGTTGTAACCCCTCATTTGAGATACATCGGACACCATCAAGCATCTTCCACTGCTGTCCTTCTCTTTCGCCACATAAGCTTTTCCATGAGAAAGCCTCCTTGATTCATCATCCTCGGAGTCGGTTGACCAGACCTCCACTCCTCCAAATTCATCATTTGCTATTGAACCCTGCACAATTAAAGCATTCATGGACGGGTTAGCAGTAGATTTCTTCTTCCTGATCTCCTCCAGCTTTTTCAGCAACAACGCTTCTTCATCTTTTTCCTCATCCTTTTCAGCCATTTTCTTGAGGACATAATCTTTAGCATAGTGATTCTTTCCTCCACAGTAATAGCAGCTCACTCCCGGATCCCCTTCAGCTTTCGGTTCCTTCTTTGATTCTTCTGCTTTCGGTTCTTCTTTGAACTTTTCAGAGCTATAACTTCCCTGCCAATTACGGTTCTTATTAGTGGGAAATCTTTTCTTGATGAACCTCTTGGGATTTGATACCATCGTAGCATAGTCTTCAGAAGTAAGATCATAATCTTCTAAGTTGAGGTCTTCATATTCCATCGCCGCTTTACTTTTGGATAGTAGGGCCAAGGAACCCAGGCTTGAGACTATATTTTTCTCCTGTAGTATAATCTTCTCTTGAGATTTCATAATGCCCACCAGTTTCGCTAGAGAATAAGATTTGAATTGCTCATGTGCTTTAACTGTGGACACTACAGCTCTCCAATCATATCTGAGGCCGTTTAGAAACGTGACTTTCTGCTCAATTAACTTCCTTTCAATATCATGTTTAATCATCTTGCTAAGAAGATGATTGAAGCGATCGAACGTTTGAGTCACAGTTTCTTCGACTCCCTGCTTGAATTCACCAAACTCGGATAAGAGTAAGGTTTGAATGGAGTGTTCAAGATCTTCGTCCGTAGAATACAATTCCCGAAGCCTGTCCCATATTTCTTTGGCAGTAGTGCACGAACTCACCAGCCTGAAAGTGTCAGATTGAAGAGCGAATCTGATTAATCTCAATGCTTTAATATTGCACTGAAATTTATCTTTTTCGTCTTGGGCAACATCTTTAACATCTTTCAAAAGATCATTATACTCCTTTTGAGTTTTAATAATCCTTGAAGTTGCAGAATGAGCAAAGGGTCCCGATACGATTGCTTCCCAGATGAGGTATCCATTGTCCTCAGATCCTATAACATAGTCTTCAAAGTGATTTGCCCAGACTTCATAATCTTGGGTGTATAGGATGGGAATCTTCGTTGTTGATCCAATGTTGTTCGAAATATTAATGGGATTAGATGGCGACTCGTCCATGCTAGATCGAATAACCAGTTTGAAAGATCAGACTTGTAATATATAATATTAGGGCAAAACGAACAAGTAATGAGATACGTCAATTATGGGGTGACGGCTCAATAAATATTAGTTAAAGCGGAACAAACCCTAATAGCTTCTTTTACAGAAGAGATGTGTATGAATTACACAGCCTCCTGCTCTGATACCAATTAATAAGATAAAAAATCTCTAAGATCGATTAGATCTTTGAAACAGGTATATAATGAATGTAAATCAATACTCAAGAATGGATTTATATGTGTCGAATGATTAGAACTTTCAATCCTTAGCAGAGCTCGATGAAGAACTTCCACTGTAGAGGATTATAGGGTTACAAAAAGATATCTTGTACAATTACACCGTAAAACCCTGATCTATCAGTTACGTAAAAGATGCATGCAAACATCTATACATACACAAACCCTAGAGCATAAGATACGGATGGACAGGCCCATACCGCATAAAAGATGGGCTAGGAAGTGAGCCCAAGACGCAACACCAAGAACCCAACAGTAAGTGTTATAGTAAAGATGATTGTCTTTGTGATAATTGTCTGGTACATTATTATCTGTTAGGATTATGTGTTAGCATGATATGATTTTATGTGGTAGTAGTAGGGGTGAAATAGTCCCCATAACCGGTTAAGATAAGTCGGAGGGGTAGGTCGGACACCCCGGTATGTCCGACAGGGGTATGTTGAGCACCCCAGTATGCTCAGCAGGGTAGGTCGGGCACCTAGATATGCCTGAAAATATGTGTTATGTATGATATTAGGTATGATGGGGTAACTCACTAAGCTTCGTGCTTACAGTTTTCAGTTTTGCTTTCAGGTACCTCTTCGTCGAAGGGGAAGGAGTCGGCACGGTAGCAGTGCGTCACACACATGATTTACGCATTATGATTAGCTGTGAACTATACTATCATATACTATTATTATTTCATGACATGTTTTATGACTTTTGGACTTATGAGCTATGGATTGTTATGTTATTGCCGTTGTTTTCATTAAATAGTTTTATAAATAATATAATTATAAACGAAATTTTTGGTCATGATTTTTGGGGTGTTACATGTACAACCTTAGTCTATATCTCAAAACCAACCAAGTTTGACCAAAAATTGATCTGGTCAAAAAGTCAAGGGTCACATATCAATTGGTCAAAGTCAATTTGTAACACCCCGTTCTTAAAATGTTTAATTGGGAGTCCCTAAGATTTAAGAGGAAGGGTAATTCTGGTCCTTTTTCGGGAAATGTGTTTCATCCGAGATGGTTCGGGCTGGTGTATGTTGTTAGAAGCATTGGGCTTCTCATCACCCTCGCATGAATGTAAATTTAGTTGGGAGCGGGTTTAGAGTAGAGGAGTTACGAAGTTTGGAAGATGATTATTGTTTATAGCTCTTTGTGGAATAAGTGGAAAAAGGGTCCCATGCATGCATGGCATGCATGTATTTTGAAGTTTGGCTAGGTACGCCCAGCGTAAGCTGGACGTACGCCCAGTGTAATGGAGGAATGAATCGCGGGGTGGCCGGGTGAGTACGCCCAGCGTACTAGAGGTACGCCCAGCGTACTCTCGGAAACCCCAAACCCTAATTTAGGTAAGCCACTATATAAGGAACATGTTGTTTCATACCCTAGCCTCCGTAAGCTCATCCTTAACCTCAGAAACCCTAGAAACTCGTATTCCCTCCATTGTTGGGTGTGTTTGGCTTATGGAAGCTCATTTTGGCAAAAGAAAGGCTTGAAGGAGAAAAGAGAAGTTGTCAAAGAAGAAGAGGAACGATTGGAGCTTGTAGATCTGAAGAGATACCATCCTTTGGAGCTTGTTTAAGGTATAAAGCTTCTTGCTTGACATTTATATTGTGTAGATCTATGTATTGTGAAGCTTTAACACCATTCTTGTCCCAAAAGTCCTCACCTTGTTGCATGTTTCGAGTTGGTCAAGATTATCTGTCCTTTCAGACCTTTTGAGAGGTCTTGAGTGACAAAAATGAGGTCCCAAGGGCTGTAGTTGTTCCATGTGTGAGATATATAGGTCTTAATGGATTAAGACCTTGGATTAAGAGCTTATGGACGTCCCAACTGATAAAGTTTGAGATTTATGAATTCTAATCATATTTGGCCTAGGGATCTGAAGTTTGGGCCTAAGAGCTTAATCCATTAAGAGGTTTGAAGGACTTACTGTGTAGCGCAGTTACGCCCCACGTAACTTTTGACTACGCCCCGTGTAGCGGGCCAGAGCCCTGATCCCCCTTTGCGAATCAATAATGTACGCCCCGCGTACCAAGGAGGGTACGCCCATCGTACTCCCCCTGTTGGACTTTCATATTGGGCCTTAGAGATTGGGATGTTTTTGGGTTGTTGGTTTATGGGCCATGACTGGGAATTTATGGATAGAGTATTTTGGGCCCAATTATTGTTATGGTCATTGGATCTAGGCCCATTTGGTGAGGTGTTGGGCCAATATTGGACATTGTATGAGATTTGGACTTTGGTCTTGGCTCGATAAGTGGATGTATGCTTGGCCTAATGTTTATTTTGTTATGATGGCTAGTTTGGGATTTGCGGTGAGTTGGTGGTTCGAGAATCTGCTTCTTCAGTTCAAAGTATCGGCAATTGCGAGGTGAGTTATCCTCACTATATTGACAGGGTCTAAGGCACCAAGGATTTATCGGATTGAGATTCAGATATTTGTTGTTATGTTATTGCTTTGATATGTCTGTATCCTGGTAGCTAGAATGGTATATGTTAGAGACCTGGTTAAGGTCGGTTTCTTGATATGTAGGGTGATGCTATGCTAGTGACCGGTTAGGTCGTTATCCTGGTTAGGGTAATGATATGTTATGTGATATGCTTGATCGGCTTGTTGACTATGAACTGTTATATGATTGTGTGTTATGTGCACATGGTTGTTTGGACTGGAGTTGGGTTGAGGCGGGTCCTGCTTTGTGCTGTAGGCCAAGATACCCAGGGCAGACCGGTTGTTCCGAAGGCCCAGCGAGCGGTCGGGATAGGCTGTAGGCCCCACGAGGGAGGACCAGACGTGCCGAGGCTCGGAGAGTGGACTAGGCCAACTAAAGGCCCGATGCGGGCGGACCAGTCATACTGTAGACTCAGAGAGTGGACCAGGTGGGTTGAAGGCCCGGTGCGGGCGGACCAACCACACTGCAGAATCGAAGGACATGACTAAACTCGGAAGATGGACCCGGTGGACTGAAGGCCCAATACGGCAGACCAGTCACACAGTAGACCCGATATGCATGGTTGTTCTATGTTCTGTTATGTTATGTATGCTATTTATGTAATGGGCCGGAAGGCACTATGTTATGGGCCGGAAGGCATTATGATTTGGACTGGAAGGTCATAGCCTGCAAGGGCGTATATGTGGTTGGTATTTTTGGGGGTATCTCACTAAGGTTTCGGGCTTACAGTTGTGGTTTAATGTTTTTCAGGTTCTTCAGGAAACCGTGGCAAGGCGAAGGCGTGATCGTACCGCTCCTCGTGTTTATGGTTTATGTTATGGTTTTGGGAATACTCTGATAATAAATGTATTGAACACCTTTTTGTAATAACATTATTAAAATGGTTTGTTTTTGAAAAGTTTAAATTTTGTTGAAATTTTTTGTCGTTACCAGTTGGTATCAAAGCCTTGGTTTGAGTGAATTGGAGGAACATTCGTGTGAATCTAGTCTCAAATCATGGAGAGTTTGTAAAAGAGAATTTCAAATGGTTTTCAAATTAAGTAAAAAGAGGACGCGGAGGTACGATCAGCCGGAGCCAGTAAGTAACCCCAAAATAACATACATGATATTTGTTTTCGAGCTTTGATAGAACAGCATGCTAGTACTAGGCTAGGGATCTTCAGGATTTCATGATAATGTTGCCTGTTTTATGATGCTTGCTAGCCTAGGGTTTCCCTCTGTATGATATTTCCAGTGTTCCTCTAGGAGTGAGGATTAAGCACTTGCTATGTATATTTGTCACTAGGGTGTTGTGGTAGTACTTCATACAAATACGGGTAGGTGTGGAAGGTAGTATGGGCCCGTACTACTAAAAGCACAGGACCCATATGCGTATCAGGGAAACCATGACCTCTAGGGTTGGGTTGAGAGTTGGTCCCCGGGGTAGTGGGAAATGTCTGAGATTTTGTGGTTTATTTTCAGTATCGAGATTTCGAGGCATGCTGGGAGTGGATCCGGGTCAGGATCAGGAGCAGGAGAGGGAGTTTCGGGCGGGTCAGTACCGCCCGAGGTTATCAGTCAGATGAGCACATGCGAGTTGGATGCGAGGATTCGTGAGATCCTGCAAGATGAGGTTGCTGCGTTGTTCCGGGCCGAGCTGCCGGAACTGTTTGGGTCGATCAAGACCGCCATGGTGGAGTATTTCGATGAGCGCTATGCGGCTCTCACTGAGACGGCTATCACGGCGGCTACAGCGGCTGTAGCAGCGGCAGGGGGAGGAGCTGGTAGAGGTTTTCAGTATCGGGACTTCGATAATATGAAGCCTCCCACCTTTGATGGAGTTCAGGACTCGATCGTTGCTATTAGATGGTTATCGGACGTTGAGGGGTGTTTCATCACGTGTTCATGCCCTGCTGATCAGAGGGTAAGGTGTACTCTGAACCTGTTAAGGCTCAGGGCAAAGGATTGGTGGAGATTGACCACGGGGTCATACTCGGATGCGCAGAGGGCTGCGATTTCATGGGATCAGTTCAGAGAGATGTTCAGCACTCGTTATGTTCCGCAGGTCGAGAGGGAGAGGTTGGCTCAGGAGTTACTTGAGCTGAAGCAGGATTCGGAGTCGGTGACGGAGATCACTAGGATGTTTACTGAGAGGGCGATGTTTTGCCCTGAGTTTGCTTCGGAGTAGGCTCAGATGTCCCGATATCTGAGTATGCTTAAGAGAGATATCAGATAGTTTATGTCCGTACAGAGGTGCGAGACTTTCTTGAAGTTGCAGGAGGCCGCCAGGCGTTGTGAGTTGGAGATTGAGTTGCAGTTGCGTGAGCTAAGGCAAACTCCGGTGCAGTCGCAGCCGGCGACGAAACGGTCTTAGACCGTTGATTCCAGGACGGGAGATCAGGGCAGCCACGTTTGTGGGAAGTGTAAGAGGGGTCACACCGGAGTTTTTCGGTCCGGTGGTGCATGCCGTAAGTGCGGAAAGCAGGGGCACTATGAGAGGGATTGTCGGCAGTCAGCGCCGGTTCGGGATTTGAGGATCTGTTATCATTGTCATCAGGTTGGGCACTTGAGGGTCAACTGTCCACAACTTGCTGCAGGACCGGTGCAGGCTCCAGCACCGGCCACTTTGAGGATCACAGGTGGAGGTCAGGGTGGAGCGGAGCCCCCAAGGGCTCAGGGTTGTGCTTTTCAGCATTCAGCAGAGGAGGTTAGAGCAGTGTCGGATGCAGCTACGGGTATGTTCCTTTCTTGTTATCTTGTTATCTTGTGATTATTATGGAGTATTATTATCTGCTAGTCTCGTTGTGTGGTTTTCGTTTTGGTATCCGTTGTTCCTGGAGGGTTTGGTATGGTTATGGATTAGTGTTTCGGGTTTTCGTTGTTTATCATTCATGAAGGTTATTAATGAAAATACGATGTTGGTTTAAGTGTCGGGTAGCATCTGCAGTCTAAGGAGTGGATAGTTGAAGATTGAGTTTCTTTCGAGCGGGATGATCAGTGTGGAAATGTGTTTTTACGAAGGTTGCTACTGCTAGTGGGAATCAGTCCGCGTGTAAGTGTTAGGTTTCGTGCAAGGTTGTTTTGGGAGGTCGGTGATAGCAACATGTGGTTGATAGTCAGTGCCATAAGTGGGGGAGAATTGGAAATTCTCCGGATGGTCGATAGGCTTGAGAGATTGTTTAGCTGCTTGGGATTCAGCGGTATTTCTTTCATCCGAAAGCAGGCTGGTATGGGTGAGTAGCAGGCGTGCGGGGCGGGATACAGACCTATGGCATTGATTGTGGAGGGCCTGGGATCAGGCTGGGATTGAGTATGTATGATGGAGATAGAGTTCGGAACCCCTAGAGGGCTAGAACAGTATGCATGGTAGGATTTCCCGGAGAGATAACTCGGAATGATGGATGCTAGTCGAGCGGTCCGGATAGACTGAAGGCCGGTAGGCGTACCAGTCCGACCGAAGGCTCGGGGGACCGTCCAGCCAGACTGAAGGCCCTGGAGGGCGGTCTAGATTGGCTGAAGGTTTTGAGAGTGGTCCAGATTGGCTGAAGGTTTTGAGAGTGGTCCAGATTGGCTGAAGACCTGGTAAGGTGGTCCAATCATGCTGAAGACTCTGCAGGTATTATTGGATCGGTTCGAGGAAATGGGTTGGGTATGTTGTGATGTGTTAGCATTAGAAGGTCTGGCCCTGGGTATTGATCTTGATTGGTGGAGGTAGTGTATGGACTCGAGAGTCCTTTCCAGCAGATTCAGGACATGTGTGTTGCATGGATAGCGGTTATGATATAAGGGAGTGTAAATTCACGGAAGTGGAAGTAGCAGCGCAAGGTTATGATTGGAGTGGCCAAATTATGGTCATTGAGCAGCGTGACTGAGGCAGTGGTATGGGATCACATCCGGGTGGGATGGTTGCTGAGGCTCGGCAGGAATGCATGGATGGAATCCCGGATTTCCAAATAGACTTTGTTTTATGTGGTGAAAATTTATCCGGAAGGATGTATGGATGTGTCACCAGTGTATTGGGTTTTTCCTAATTAGAGGACACTAGAGCCAGTTCAGTGTGGTTACGAGATTGCGGTGGAGAACTCGTGGGAGTTGCTCTGAGGCTGAAGCATGTGTCATCCTATTAGCAAGAAAGGTAAAGTTGGGTTTCGGATTTCGATGGTCGAGTCTTAGATAGCTTGGTCCAGTGAATGCCAGGTGGTGCATTGCAGGGGTAGTTTCGGAGTAGAGTCGTCGCAAGCTTCGAGGACGAAGCCTAATTTAAGTGGGGGAAAATTGTAACACCCCGTTCTTAAAATGTTTAATTGGGAGTCCCTGAGATTTAATAGGAAGGGTAATTCTGTTCCTTTTTCGGGAAATGGGTTTCATCCGAGAAGGTTCGGGCTGGTGTATGTTGTTAGAAGCATTGGGCTTCTCGTCACCCTCGCATGAATGTAAAGTTAGTTGGGAGCGGGTTTAGAGTAGAGGAGTTACGGCGTTTGGAAGATGATTATTGTTTATAGCTCTTTGTGGAATAAGTGGAAAAAGGGTCCCATGCATGCATGGCATGCATGTATTTTGAAGTTTGGCTGGGTATGCCCAGCGTAAGCTGGACGTACGCCCAGCTAATGGAGGAATGAATGGCGGGGTGGCCGGGTGAGTACGCCCAACGTACTAGAGGTACGCCCAGCATACTCTCGGAAACCCCAAAACCTAATTTAGGTAAGCCACTATATAAGGAACATGTTGTTTCATATCCTAGCCTCCATAAGCTCATCCTTAACCTCAGAAACCCTAGAAACTCGTATTCCCTCCATTGTTGGGTGTGTTTGGATTATGGAAGCTCATTTTGGCAAAAGAAAGGCTTGAAGGAGAAAAGAGAAGTTGTCAAAGAAGAAGAGGAACGATTGGAGCTTGTAGATCTGAAGAGATACCATCCTTTGGAGCTTGGTTAAGGTATAAAGCTTCTTGCTTGACATTCATATTGTGTAGATCTATGTATTGTGAAGCTTTAACACCATTCTTGTCCTAAAAGTCCTCACCTTGTTGCATGTTTCGAGTTGGTCAAGATTATCTGTCCTTTCAGACCTTTGGAGAGGTCTTGAGTGACAAAAATGAGGTCCCAAGGGCTGTAGTTGTTCCATGTGTGAGATATATAGGTCTTAATGGAGTAAGAGCTTATGGGCGTCCCAACTGATAAAGTTTGAGACTTTATGAATTCTAATAATATTTGGCCTAGGGATCTGAAGTTTGAGCTTAAGCCATTAAGAGGTTAGAAGGACTTAATGTGTAGCGCAGTTACGCCCCACGTAACCTTTGAGTACGCCCCGTGTAGCGGGCCAGAGCCCCGATCCCCCTTTGCGAATCAATGATGTACGCCCCGCGTACCAAGGAGGGTACGCCCAGCGTACTCCCCCTGTTGGACTTTGATATTGGGCCTTAGAGTTTGGGTTGTTTTTGGGTTGTTGGTTTATGGGCCATGACTGGGAATTTATGGATAGAGTATTTTGGGCCCAATTATTGTTATGGTCATTGGATCTAGGCCCATTTGGTGAGGTGTTGGGCTAATATTGGACTTTGTATAAGATTTGGACTTTGGTCTTGGACCGATAAGTGCATGTATGCTTGGCCTAATGTTTATTTTGTTATGATGGCTAGTTCGGGATTTGCGGTCAGTTGGTGGTTCTAGAATCTACTTCTTCAGTTCAAAGTATCGGCAATCGCGAGGTGAGTTATCCTCACTATATCGACAGGGTCTAAGGCACTAAGGCCGGTCCTTTATCGGATTGAGATTCGGATATTTGTTGTTATGTTATTGCTTTGATATGTCTGCATCCTAGTAGCTTGAATGGTATATGTTAGAGACCTGGTTAAGGTCGGTTTCCTGATATGTAGGGTGATGCTATGCTAGTGACCGGTTAGGTCGGTATCCTAGTTAGGGTAATGATATGTTATGTGATCTGCTTGATCGGCTTGTTGAGTATGAACTGTTATATGATTGTGTGTTATGTGCACATGGTTGTTTGGACTGGAGTTGGGTTGAGGCGGGTTCTGCTTTGTGCTGTAGGCCAAGATACCCAGGGCGGATCGGTTGTTCCGAAGGCCCAGCGAGCGGTCCGGATAGGTTGTAGGCCCCACGAGGGTGGACCTAACGTGTCGAGGCTCGGAGAGTGAACCACGCCGACTGAAGGCCCGATGCGGGTGGACCAGTCATACTGTAGACTCAGAGAGTGGACTAGGTGGGTTGAAGGCCCGGTGCGGGCGGACCAACCACACTGCAGACTCAAAGGACATGACTAGACTCGGAGGATGGACCCGGTGGACTGAAGGCCCGATACGACGGACCAGTCACACAGTAGACCCAATATGCATGGCTGTTCTATGTTCTGTTATGTTATGTATGCTATTTATGTAATGGGCCGGAAGGCACTATGTTATGGGTCGGAAGGCATTATGATCTGGACCGGAAGGTCGTAGCCTGCAAGGGCGTATATGTGGTTCGTATTTTGGTGGTATCTCACTTAGCTTTCGGGTTTACAGTTGTGGTTCAATGTTTTTCAGGTTCTTCAGGAAACCGTGGCAAGGCGAAGGCGTGATCGGAACGCTCCTCATGTTTATGGTTTATGTTATGGTTCTGGGAATACTCTGGTAATAAATGTATTGAAAACCTTTTTGTAATAACATTATTAAAATGGAGTGTTTTTGAAAAGTTTAAATTTTGTTGAAATTTTTGGTCGTTACACAATTATCAATTGGTCAAACTCAACGGCCCTACGTGCCATGGCCTACATATGCATGGGTCGCGTGCATTACCATACAAAATAGTTGGGTTTCCGAACCTGACATGTCGCGTATAGAGAGGTTGCAGGCACTGCGTAGACTGTTCACCACAGTATCCTTATTAAAGAGCTTAATCCTTTAAGTATTTAATACATAAATAATACATAATCACACAAAACATCAATGTTTCTTTAATATCATTTATCTTTTAAATGTTTAAATAAATTTAAGCATGACAAAACTTTAAGTGTTGTTTTCCATATCTATATTAAAAATATATGTGTGGGAAAAAACGATTGACAAAATTGCAAGAATGGTACCTGTGGTTAGGTGAAAATTACTAATTTGGTCCAAATAGATTTAGACTAGCAGCAAATATCAAAATATTTTATTTTCTTACGAGTCTGGTCTAATTTACTTTAGATGATTTTCACTTTGTTTTTTTCTTTTTATTTTTTTATAATTATATAAATACTTTTATGTGTAAAAGAAAAAGTAAATATCTACCTTACCCACCTACCATCTCTATCTGTGTATGTGCATTTGAGTGTTTATGTTTACTGTGTGAAACATTTGTGAACACAAATCCACCATAATACTCATGTCCCAAATCCACCACAATGATCTTGAACTTGAAACCCACCTACCTGCCAGAGCAGTCATCGAATCC
Source organism: Lactuca saligna (assembly GCF_052625555.1). Classification (NCBI taxonomy): domain Eukaryota; kingdom Viridiplantae; phylum Streptophyta; class Magnoliopsida; order Asterales; family Asteraceae; genus Lactuca; species Lactuca saligna. The sequence goes on from NC_136419.1 coordinate 107,668,497, forward strand.
AAAGGAGAAGAGGTCATACTAAGATATGTGCATCGATTAATGTTTGGTAAAATTACAGGAGATGAGACGTGAACTGATTGTGCTAACTGTCCACTGTTGCCACCCTGTTTATCACCTTCACATCTATAACCCCAAGTAACAACTCCACCTCGTCATGGGTTCCCACATTTCCTATTCTTTTACAACGCAATCAACTTTACCTTCTTCTGAATGAATTAACTAATATATCATTAATCAAATAGATTCATGGTGCCATATGAAATTACTACCTAACCATTTCTTCACTATCTCTAATAATACCTGAACCTGTTGAATAGGGGTAACCATCTGATTCTGACCTCCAAATTGACTTCATACACCATTTAAGTTCTTCTTGTCCATCTTTATAAACATTGAAAAGTAAGAATCGAGGCCTTAATTGTTTTAAGAAGATCTAAAGCTTCCACCATAGTTTTCCATTCCTTTTCTATTATCTCATTTCTATCTTGACATGTTAATTAGATATAACCATTAACAATTTTTATAAACCATTATTTATCAAAGATAGACATCAAAGAGGGGATGTAGGCTTCTTAAAAACAGATCTTAGTGATGGAGTCAAAGGATATCATCAATGGAAAATCCATTGAAAGCGAAGCGAGGAAAGTGTAGTAGCAATCGAGTAGCCAAATGATAGAAAATGAAACCTTAAAAGAAGTGAGTTTGGGAAGGGAGTAGAAGAAGTGTAAACAATGTTGACATTGATGCTTGCTTGCTTCTACTTGATGTGTGTTTTGGATTTGTTGGTAAATTAATAATTATGTTTGCTACTATTTAGAGCCAACTGAGGTTTAATTAGATTTAGTGAGAGGGGCATAAGCACCCAGAAAAACAAGAGAAAGGGAGAGAGAGAGAGAGAGAGAGAGAGAGAGAGAGAGAGAAGGGCGGAGAGAGGGTGGGTATTTTCTTTTTATTTTATTCATAAAAGTATATAAATAATTAAAAAAACTAAAAAAGCAAAAAAGTATGGAAAATCATCATTATACAAAAGTTCAAAGTAAATCAGACAAACCTCACCACAAAATAAAACCTTTGGACCTCTGGTGCTAGTCCAAACCTATTTGGACAAAAGTGACAATATTCACCTAACCATAGGGACCATTATTACATATTTGTCAAAATGATTATTGCCAATCATGGAATTCATTTTTTATCAACATGTCCAACCAAAGTATTGAATAAGCGATTGCGAAAATTTTAACACCCCATTTTCTCATTGTAGTAGAATTCAATATAAACTGTCATTTATAAAATTCTAAATAGAAATATATTACTTTTTTGGCCCAGGTTATTATCATAAACATGTAGGAAAAGTCAATATGATTTCTGCAGATATATAGAATGCCTGAATCCAACTTCATATGAAGAAGTTATGCTTCTTCGAAATTTCACGATTAAACTGATAAGGCTCAGCATATCGTAAAAAATAAAATTTTGATAAATTACATTTTAGCATAATTAAACGTCCAAATCTGACTTTGTGCGAGGAAGTTATGATTTTTCGAAGTGTCAGCGCGGTAGTCCGCACCAAGAAAATCGAAATTCAAATCATTTGATTGGTTGGTGGAAAAATCTAAACGAGAATTGGCGATCTCATAACTATGAACCTGTCGATAAAAAGATAACTGAGAAAGGGGTCGTGTGAAGGAGTTACGAATTTCACACAAGCTTTAACAATCTAAACCAATCTAAATATGAATTTTTTAGAGCAAGAATTAGATGCTCGGACCTAGGTGGAATTTGTAGAGCTCATCAAGAGGATTCTAGGGATATAAAGAACATCAAAAATGGAGCTCGTGTGCGAAAGTTATGGCCGTTCTAAGATTGGTGAAAATACCTGCTAAGGGTGATGTGGCATCATGGAGTGCACCATGTGTCAGCAAGAGACTCGGGCTCCTCCACTGACTGGTCGACACGTAATCATGGGAATCGGACATGTGGCACCATCATGTGTAGACATGTGGCATGTTCTAGATGGTGGCTGATGAAGGTGACGTGACACCACATGGTGCTGACAAGTGGCAGATTTTTTAATGGGTCCAACCAATGCAACCGACCATTGGCGCGGTGCGCTCCGACAGCATGTGCATTGCATTTTTCAAGAACGACTATAAATACTTTGTTTTTCTTGGGCATTTGTCACACATTCCTCTTTAAATGTCCCTTCTTCTCTAAATCCAACTTTAAGGGTTTTATAGGTTTGGAGCAAAGTCCTGGAAACATCAGAGAGCCCGACATAATAGAAGCTTTTGGTTTCGAAGTTCATTATGTATGTTTTCCTAGTTTTCTATAAAATTCTTGTAAGTTATGCTACGCTTACTAGGATTTTAAGTGTAACTTATATTTATAGTCATAGTCGTTATTATGAACCTATAAATAATATTTATCAGTAATTCCAGTTATAATACTGATTGATCTACTTACAGGAGAAGTTTTTAGAATGGTCATGTTGGTTTGGTTATTTGATTTCAGAAAGGCTATATGCCGAAATGGTTGTGCCTCCCAACTATTAGTCCTGGTTGATCCTTATTTTATAGAACTCTCGATATTCATTGGTATTAGTGAAAGATCTACATTCATTACCATATCGTCATAGGGATTAATAGGTTAAAATATTATTGGTTAATACTCGTTATGCGTGTTGACCACCAATAAGATTGCCTAGGAAGCTGTTAATCTTCTGAGAAAATGTACAGGTGAGTTATCTCAGTATACCATGTAGTATAATATATATCTATATGTTAGGATAGAAAGCTAGTGTAACATCCCACTGATGAGATGCTTTTAATTTTAACCTTGTGATTTATTTTATTGCAATTGCGAGCCTTAGTAAAAGAAAGAGTGCAATAAGGGCCCTAGTGGCATTTCCGTAATTATGGGTTTGGGAAGTACGCCTTGCATATGTGTGTATATTGGGCATACATCTGTATGCAGAGCGTACTTCCATTCATGCAAACCCTAATTTTTAGTATTAGGTTCATATTTAAACCTCATTATAGCCTCGTTTCTCCTTACCTCATCAGCCTACATCCCCTTGGAACGTTCTTGCAACCCTAATCCATCTTGTGAAGCATTTGTAAGCTTGAGTGTGGGTGTTTTGTGTGTTTGAAGAATAAGGAAAGGAGTGGAGACCATCTTGGAGAAGTGAAGCTCTTTAGATCAAGAATCTCAACACCTTTTGGCATCATTTGGATGTATAAAGTTCTAAACTTGGTGAAGTTTCATTTAGATCTTGTGTTGGGTTGGTTTTTGGTTCCTTTTTGTCCTAAATGTGGTGATTCATGAAGATAGCCTGTTCTTGACCCATTAAGTTTTCCTTTCAGACCTTAGGAGGGGTCTTAAGTCGTAAAAATGGGATCTAAGTGGTTGGTTTTGCTCCATGCATCGTTTAAATGGTCTTAAAGGATTAAGATATGGATTTAAGTTCTTAATGGACATGCAAAGTCATAAAGTTGGAAACTGTATGACTATAGAGGGTATTTTAGCCATGGATCTGAAAGTTGGATGTAAGAACTTATGGGATAAAACACTTAATGAAGTTTGGGGAGATCCGGGTGTACTCCCTGGATAATTTGAGTACACAACACGTACATGGTCAAAGCCCCTAATGGCGGTCAATGATGGAGTACACCCTGCGTACCTTGGGAGTACGCCCCACATATGTCTTGTGTGTTAACTCGGATGAGTTGACACGGCTGGGTTGGCCCAGCTAGGTTGACTCATCTAACTTGTGGATTTTTTACTAGTTTGACCTTGGACCTAGACTTTTGTTGATTCTGTTAACTTTTGACCAAGTTTGACTTTAGGTAAAACTTAAGGGTTTGGATTGGTGATTATGATTTTATATGGTTCTAATGTTAGTGGATCAATGAGAGCAAACAGTGTAGCAGGGAGCGGATCGCGGTACTCTCGGGTTTCTTCATTTCAGGTGAGTTTCGCCTAATTGTACTATGGGTCGACAACACCAATGCGAACCCACTAGTTTTTAGTTATATTTTAGTATAGGGGTGTTATACGGACTGTATATAGTCACGTAGGATATACTGGGGACTCTTTATCTCGGATCTCTTACTGGTTCCTTGTTTGGTTGTGGTTCTAAGGTAAGATCACTTATCCAGGTGGCTATCTCACCTTTGATTATATACGGTCAGACATTTCTTATATTGTTGTTACTTAGTATTAAATGATGCTTTAGTGATCGGTTAGGTCCGTATTCTAGTATCAGGTACGCTAATAGGCTGTGGTGATCTGTTAGAACTATATTCTAGTATCTAGTATGCTGATAGGTTATGGTGATATGCTAGATTTGTATCCTAGTATCGAGTATGCTGATAGGTTGTGGTGATATGTTAGATTTATATTATGGTATCGAGTATTCTCATAGGATGTGGAGATCTACTAGATCTGTATTCTGGTATCGATTACGCTGATAGGTTGTTGTGATCTGCTAGATCTATATTCTAGTGACGAGAATGCTGCTATGATGTACAAATTTGCTACACATGTACTAAGGTATTGAGTATATTGTTATGATGTAGTGATCAGTTAGATCAATATCCTGGTGTGTAGGATGTGGCTATGCTATAGTGCACTGTTGGATTTGTATGTCATTTGTAACATCCCAAGAATTTCATAAAATTTAAACATACCAAAACAACCCTTTTTAAATAGAAGTGTTCATAAGAACCTTTGTTCCCAAAACATTATTAAAAAATCAGAATCTCTTTTAACATAGTTTCCAAAACATTCACATTATCAGAGTTTCCCATAAATCATCAGTTCAAAACGCAAGGATGTGTACGGTTACGCCTTCACTTTGCCACAATCCACTAAAGCACCTGACACCATAAACCAAAACTGTAAGCACGAACCTTAGGGAGTTCCCCAAAGGTACCAACACCCAAACAGATACATATACAAATAACAACATACTATGGGTCCAATCAACCATCAGGTTTGAATACCCCATACCCTCAACCATCGGTTTGGAATACCAACATACAATGTGTCTAATCAACCATTAGGTTGGAATACCCTCGAACCTCAGCCATCAGTTTGGAATGGCATTGGCCTGTTTGGTTATGCACAAAGCAGATAAGACTCAGCCACCATATAACAATCTACAACCAAACAAACAGATCTACAAATCACTAGGCATAGCAACATCCTATCTACCAGGATACTGATCTAACAGATCATAATGACATACAATTATAAGATAAACCAGGATAACAATCCAAAGGGTCGGCCTTGGTGCCTTCGACCCATAAGTACAGTGAGGAAAAATCACCTCGAATGCAGAAGCTCCTCAAAAGAAACCCCTAGTTGCGGTCCTGCCAGCCTCCCGAGCTATCAATACCAACAACACATCCAATTAGCAAGTGGGTTCCATGCCATAAACCAATATCCATACTTTGGGTAAAATGACCATTTTACCCCTGGCCCAATATACACCAAAACTAAGGGCTAAAACCAAAAGATCCTGAAAGGCCCACTAATGGCCCAATTTTCCAAATTGGGCCCAACCCCATATAGGTCTTATCCTAAGCCCATAATTTCCTTAAATCATATTCAGGTTACCACAAACAACCCTTGGGACAAACTTGATCAAATACAACTCAAAAGTCAAATCAATGGTCCAGTTTGACCCAACTCGCCGAGTTGTCCTTCAACTCGTCGTGTTTCTCCATCATCTGCACAGATCGAGAAATCCCACGTCAACTCGCTGATTTCCTCTATTCATCTGAAATATTGGGGAAAGTTGAGCCAACTCATCGAGTTTATCCATAAACTCACCAAGTTCGCTCAAAGTCTAGCAAATTATTTATGTAAGCACTTAATCCATAAATGCATGGCCACAAAGCATAGATCTGACTTCCTTGAGCTGGAAAACCACGTAAAATTGCTAACTTTACGTCCATGCATGTCTAGATGAAACTTTTAAGCTTCAAATGAACTTAATAATCAACTTAATGCATGCAAGACATCAAGATCCTCCTAAATTTGGCACCTTTAAGCTCAAGGGTAGCAAAACATACTCAAATCTGAAAGGATGAACCTTTAAACCACCGATCTTATCCATACCTCAAAAAGGAGGCCAAAAAGCACAATAAAACCCAAATGAGAAGATCTAAGCTATTAATCACCAAGTTCCATACTTTTGACCTTAAATGGCCGCCAAAAGTGTGATAGATTCTGGATCCTAAAGCTTCCCTCCAAACTAAACAACTTCAAGCTCTTATAAACCTTCACCAAGCACCAAAAGCACCCAAAAATCCACTACAAACCACAAGATTCCCAACAAGATACTCACAAATCGATCTAGGGTTTGAGGAGGACAAGGAGGCTGACAAGGAGGCTGGAAGAAAGACTTAAGGCCTTTAAATTGGGTGCAAAACCCTGAAAATTAGGGTTTACTTCTGAGAGGCTAACTCGTCGAGTTGAGGCTCCTCAACTCATTGAGTTGCCTCATTAAACATCACAGTCAAGCTAGCTTCTACTTTCCGAGTTGAGGCTACTCAACTTGTCGAGTAGACCCACTAAATCCCATGATTCTTTATCTTCAACTCGCCGAGTTGGCTCCTCCAACTTGCCGTGTTCAACTTGAATTTGGCATAATTCCACAATTAATCCTCTAGATTCTGGGTGTTACAACTTTCCCCCACTTAAATTAGATTTCGTCCTCGAAATTGCTACTTGATAACACTCATATCAAAACAACCAACCTGATGACCATAATGGAAAAATTTTGCGCACAAAAATAATTTTCCCAAGGCAATCGAAACCTAAATTGAAACTTCTATCCTGATGATAATAATCAATACTTCAGCCCATGCAAACCACTTCTACCCTTCTAAGACCTAAAATATATAATGATCTGAATCCCCAACAGACCACCCACACTAAAACAAATCCATGCCAAACTCTCAACGAATGACAGACCAAACATAACGCTTCCAACTCTGATATATACCATGTTTATCCATAACTATTGAAACCATCTTTAGAATAGTTCTCCAAGCCGGATGAAGAATGAATCCTAAATCTTTTAAATAAAACCAATCTTACCTAACCTGAAATCCAAAATCTAAAGTCTCAATGGTCTAAATTTTTGTAAGATCTCCCCCCATTGAACTGTCACTAAGTCGACCTCATAGAGTCTCATACCAACCAAGACGCTTTCGACCCCTGATCACACTGCTTCTTCAAAGGGAAACAAAGTCACTGACCATACATAGCGACAGAACACTTATACTCGACAGAAGGCTCATATAATCCTTTGAGTAAAAGATTCATCCCTACATCGGTTAGACTCAGATGAGAGTTGCGCAACAGTGTCGAACCAATTACTTTGAGATTATTTAATCCTACTGCGAGCGACTTATCATCTCCCAAACCCCTGGATACTCCACACACATACATGTAATCCCATGCCACTAATACAACTCAAAACACTGACACTACCCGAAAAATAGATACTTCCGGAATCACTGGAACCGATAGAAACACTGATACTGCCTGAAACACTAATACTAGGAGCCTGAAACCTCCTTGCTTGCCCAACTTCCACAATGGTAGAACCATCCATTTTAATCCACCCCCAGTCCCCAACTGGAGCATTACCTGACCAAAGAAGAATGATCCTTGAAACACGCTGACTGCAAACTTATCCTAAAGCCAAACCATATGAAGAACCCAAAATATAACACCCTTGACTCTGGGCTATGCCATTTCCGACCACTACTTGACGAGTAACTACGATCTAACCAACAGATTTACAACTCACCGACCCCTATTAACGCGTCAACCCAGAAGACACCACAAGCATAAGGAATGAACCATATGACTACTAGGCCCACAACCCATAAATGGAATGCTTCCACTAACACATAGACCTTGACGACACTCTCACAGTTCCACCGAGCACCACATAGTTGCTACCTAAGCAATCCTTACCAAACAAAGTAGCGCATGATCCGCAGAAAGGATAACAATTTCACTCCTGATTTGAATCGGAAGCTATAACCCAAGAGAACCATGTACATAACTCGAACCAAGAGCCCCAAATCCATCTTGCCCAGCTCACACAAAACATACGCATACTTAAGATTCCCAAAATCTCATTCGAAGAGAAAAGGAACAATAGAGATAATTAACATGCCACCTTAATCAAAACAGAAAACATCTTCACGATCAGTCAATATAAGACCCCATACTGAACTGAATAGATTCCATGCCTACCCCACTAGCTAGAGAAAACCTTCAAGATGATCCTGAAGGCTAACAAAACTGGAGTCTAGTATGAACCAAGCTTCCACTCTACCATTGAGGGAAAACATACCTAAAGACCGAGGGGATCATAAAATATACTGAACTTGACGACAGATTGGCCCGATCTCTAAAGCTCAGACGGCACCTCTAAGCCTTCCAAGGAAACTTCGCTGAATGATGCACCCTTACAACCTTTGTTCAAGGATATACTAACACAAGAAATCAAGACCTTCATGGAACTGAACACAACCGCCTCTACAAAAGATCCACCAATTAACAACTGCCCACCAATCCAACGACAACGATCTGAAGCCACGAACTGCCAATACTCTCAAGGACTAACACTTAACCTGAGAATTCCAAATTCTCCCCCACTTAGAACTCAAACCACCACCCACTGGTGATGAACCAAAACATAACCCAAGCAACCCATCTAGGAACAACCATACCTGACCATGAACAAATCTCACCCGCATAATGGTCCACCAGGTACGGATCAAACGAAACCCATGGGGAACCATAAATACAGCTGAAGACCTCGAATGTTCCCTAAATAACCACTTACTAAGCATAGGTAACTTCCGGTTTACGATCCAACATACATGCCTGCATGCAACCCACAATACAATCTGGCATCTGGACTTCCTATCCCCCAAGCATATGGCTCTTGCTCACATCGCTAACATACTCGTAACACATCAAACCACTTGCGCACACCAGCACAAACATGTTATTTCCAACCACCGCGACCAACAGACCCCAAGTTGAGAATCCCATCTAACTCGGGAGGTCAAAATCTTGTCCACTCCTTCTAACTCGGAAAACTGAAGGCGAAAATCCCTTCCACAGATAACGACAAACCAAACCGACAATCCGCCACTTAAATCCGAGATGCAATTCCAAACCGATCATGACAACCGCTTCCTCCCCACGTATCAAGGCTCGAGGCACAACCTCTAACAAAACCCTCGACACTTCTAATCAACATACTTATCCGTGTCTAAACCATTTAATCCATATCAATATCACAACAGGGGCCACAAAACTCATCCTTACCTGAGCAATCCAAGCCAAAAGATCAACAGATACGGAACCACTATCTCGGACCATGGTATCCAACCATGCTATCTCCCCTAACCATCCCATAGATTCCCTAAAATCTTAATTGAATCGAGTATGGATCCTCTACTTTCAATAGTATGTGCCCAATACTACCTTTCACACCTATCTATACTTTCCTCTAGAATTATCTCGGGTCCTTTATGACTTGGTCACAAAATACTCATGAAACCTGGTCAACAACAAAATAACTTTACCAAAATACACTCTAGGCTATCCTAGGATTCCACACTTCTCTGCCATCAGCTGCTAAAGAACTCCTCATAATGTCAATTAGTCATTCCATGAATACAATCGCATGCGATAAAGCTCAAACAATCCTTCGAGTAACAGACTCATCCCTATACGGTTAGACTCAGACAAGAGTTGTGAAGCATGGTCAAGTCTATCGCTCTGAGATTATCCAACATTTTCCACATGTAACTTGACATATTCACTTAATGTTAACTCACATCACTCATGAGTTTCACAAAGCACAAGGCAAGCAGCATTCAAGTAGATAAGTCGACTAGCACAAAAATGAAATAAAATCAGACATATCATCGTGCAAAATTCTCGATCTCCAACTCCTAGCACCACAGGTACACCTTCTCCCTGCCCTCACTCTCTTAAGAGTGGCTAATCATTCCTCGCACTGACCCGGTATATACTGCACCCGCTCATGAAACTTCCACCAACCATGCAGCACTACTGTATGCTAGCCATACATAACACTTGATCCTATAGACAATCGAATATTTGATCCTACCCTAAGCCCTTCATCAAACAAGAACATGAAATAAGGCCAAACCAAACATTCTCATGAAATAAAATATTAGTTATGTACAACTCTGATGCATACACTAAGCAACTATAGTAATGATGTCAAATTCATATAAAGGAGAATCCTAGGCTATCAGGCATCATATAATCAGGCAATTCTATCATGCATTTACTGAAGATCCCTAACCTATCACTAACATGTTGTTCTAACATATCACAACATCAATAATAGTATGGTATTTTAGGGTAAACTTACTGGCTCCAACTGATTATACACATTGCATCCTCCTTAAGTATTTTTGAAAAGTATTTGAAAATCCTATCCTTAGTTTGAGACTGGATTCAAACGAGTGTTCCTCCAATTCACTCAAACCAAGGCTCTGATACCAACTTGTAACATCCTAAAAAATTCATAAAATTTAAACTTTCCAACATAGTTTCCAAAACATTCACATTACCAGAGTTTCCCATAAATCATCGGTTCAAAGCATGAGGATGTGTACGATCATGCCTTCATCTTGCCACGATCCACTAAAGCACCAACAATCATAAACCAAAACTATAAGAATGAGGCTTAGTGAGTTCCTCCAAAGTTCCAACACCCAAACAGATACATATAAAAATAACAGCATAATATGGGTCCAATCAACCATAGGGTTGGAATACCCCAGGCCCTTAACCATCTGGTTGGAATGCCAATATACTATGGGTCCAATCAACCATCGGGTTGGAATACCCTCGGCCCTTAACCATAAAGTTGGAATGCCAACATACTATGGGTCCAATCAACCATTAGGTTGGAATACCCTCGGCGCTCAACCATCGGGTTCGATTGCAATCGACCTGTTGGCTTACGCATAAAGCCGAGAAGCCTCAGCCACCATATAACAGATAATCATTAACTATCGACAACCAGACAAATAGATTTATATGTCACTAGGCATGGCAACATCCTATCTACCAGGATACAGATCTAACAAATCATAACAGCATAGCAACATACTATCTATCAGGATACTGATCTAACAGATCATAACAACATATAATCATAACTTGATCTAGGGTTTGAGGAGGACAATGAGGCTGACAAGGAGGCTGGAAGAAAGACTTAAGGCCTTTAAATAGGGTGCAAAACCCTGAAAATTAGGGTTTCCTTCTGAGAGGCCAACTCGTCGAGTTGAGGCTTCTCAACTCATCGAGTTGCCTCATTAAGCGTCGCAGTCAAGCTAACTTCTACTTTCCAAGTTGATGCTCCTCAACTCGTCGAGTAGACCCACTAAATCCCATGACTCTTTATCTTCAACTCGCCAAGTTCAGCTTGAATTTGGCATAATTCCACAATTAATCCTCTAGATTCTGGGTGTTACATTATCTATACTTACTGGTTATCAACTGGTGGAGTGCCCTAGGTACTATCTATGGTTATATAGGATAGGATGAGAACTCTTGGTCTAGGCTCTCTTGCCTATTCCTATTTTGGTTGTGGCTCTAGAGTAAGATCATCTGTTCGGGTGGCTATCTCACTTCTGGCTACTTATGGTTACGCATTTCATGGAGGTTAGATGGTAGTAGTATTGTGTGTTGTGAGAGGACTAGTAGGTAGAAGTGATTTGTATGATTGTTGTTTTCCTATTTTATGTGGCTATTTGATCCTTGTTTGATTATATGTCGACATATGGTGGTGGTGGGTTGAGGCGGTCCTACTTTGTGTTGTAGGCCAAGATACCTTGTGTGGGCCGACTGTAAGCCGAAGGAATGAAGGCTCGTGAGGAGCATTTGGGTTGAGGCAATAGGCCAACAAACCATAGTATTCCGACTTGGATAGACTGAAGGCCTACGAGGCGGTCCAGTTAGGCTGAAGGTCGAAGAAAAGCAGTTATGCATGCTAGTGTGTTTATCGTATGGGATATTTTGGTGGACACTCACTAAGCTTTATGCTTACCCAATTGTTTATGGTTTTGGGTATTATCGGTGATTGCAGGATGGCGAAGGCCGGACTGTACACACTTATCAGCAACATTGAAGATTCTACGTTTTTTATCATACTCTGATTTTTAATATATGTAGTTTGGAATAAATGGTTTCTTAAATAATGGATTAATAAATTGGAAAGTTTTACCTAAATAAAAATGCAAACTTTTGGGTTGTGAAAATGGAATGTTACAAGTTGGTATCAAAGCCTTGGTTTAAGTGAATTAGAGGAACACTCGTGTGATTCCAGTCACAAACTAGGATCCAAAAAAATTTGAAAAATGTTTTTGAAAGAAATAATTTGTAAAAAAAAAGGGTTGGGCTGAAGTAATGGGCTCAGTCTCTTGTCATGTTCTTGTTCGATTGTTGGTTTGGGATCGGGAATGTGGGTCTTGGATTAACTTTGATTTTTTAGGAGGATACGGTGTGTACTATCAGCCAGAGCCCGAACAGGAGAGTGGTTCCTAAAATAACCATATTGGTTACGTTTATAAGCTTTGATTTCGTTGATATATGAATCGTTAGAAAAGCATGCTAGTGAATACGGTTCTTTTAGAAAATGTTGTATAGAAATGCTTGATTTATGTGATACCTAGTGATATAGGTAGTTGCTTGTTTCATGTATATTAGTTGATTTGTTATTGTTGTGTGTATTTTTATTGGTTGTATATGGTCGGATTGAATAGCCTTATAATGATTGACTTGGCCTTTCTTCCTGTTCCTTGTTTGGTTATGGACTTAGGGCAGAGTCGATTATTTGATACTCTATATGATCTCATGTTGTGTACAACAAGCATGTACAAAATCAACCAGTGGTGTTGGAGCATGGCTAATCCTAGGATGAATGCCTAGGAAGTCAATAGTAGCTCATAGTGGTAGTGGTATTAGCATATCTAGGAGTGGTCTAATGTAGTGACTTAGGACCTTGGGAGAAATTCTAAGTCGACTATGGATATGTGTGGAAGGTAGTATGGGCTTGTCTTACTGGAAGCACAAAATTAGTATGATATTTAGGAGGAATTCTGAGGCTGCTAAGTGACTAATAGGAGTAGGGCCTGAAATGATGAGCTCTATATTGTGAGGTCTAATCTTTTCTTTGTATATTTCAGTATGGCAACTATTAGAGGCTCGGGATCAGGAGTCGGAGCAAGTGGCCAGGACAGGCCATGATTGATTGATGCCCGGGTCAAGGAGATTATTCGTGAGGAGGTTGTTTCTTTTGTACAGGAATAGATATTGGTGTTGGTTGGGCCTATCAAGGCCACTATGATGGAGTACTTTAATGAACGATATGCTACCCTTTCTGAGGTTGTTACTGCTGCAGCTATCCCGATTGTTGTTGCCATTGGGGTTCAAGGAGAAAGAGCTCTCCAGTATCGGCACTTCGACGATACGAAGCCCCAGGTGTTTGATGGAGTGTAGGACCCGATCATTGCCATGAGGTGGCTATCAGATGTGGAGGGATGTTTCTTTACCTGCTCTTTCCCAGCTGACCAGGAGGTCAAGTGCTCCCCGAAACTTCTTCGTTATGGAGCGAAGGATTAGTGGAGGTTGGTTACTAGTTCATACAACAGAGAGCAGTGCGTTGCAGTATCATGGGAGTAGTTCTCTATGATGTTTTGCTCAAGATATGTTCCATTAGTAGAACGGGAGAGGCTGGCCCTAGAGTATTTAGAGTTTAGACACGAAACTGAATCGGTGATGGAGATCACCATGATGTTCACAAAGAGAGCTATGTTTTTCCATGAGTTTGTTGTTTTTGAGTAAGCTCAGATAGCCTAGTATTTAGGCCTGCTCAAGTCGAATATTCGACAATTTGTATCTACTCAGCACTATGGTTCAATAGTGGATTTGCAAGAGGTCGTTAATTGGTGGGTGATTGAGATGGATCTCTAGGCACGGGAGCAAGTCCATGTCCCGTTGCAGTCACAGCCGGCGGAGAAGTGGTTCAATCCTGCTGACCAGAGTTTGGCATCGTTTGGAAGGAGGTTTAGATTTCTTGTGTGACGCAGGTGTGGCGGGGAGGGCCATTTGGGCAGAGATTGCAAGTAGGGTGCGTGAGTTTGTTTCCATTGCAGCCAGGAAGGCCACTTCAAACTTAGTTATCCTTTTCTTACATTCGGTAAGGTGTTGAATCCTATCCCCTTGGCTTGGCAGCTGTCCGACAGTCATCATGCGACAGTTGGAGTATCTGGGACCGAGAGCAAATTTAGTAGTTTTTCTTTTTATCATTTGGGGTGGTATTGGTATTCATGTATAATTCCCATTTATGTTTTAAAGTTTAGTTGTAATCTTGGATGATTGGTTAAATGGAAGTATCTTAGTTGGTCTTAGTTAATTAAATTTTTTGTGTGAATGAGCTAATTATCTTTGTCATCAAATTGTGTGTATTGGGGTTTATGAATGTCGTGAAGATTCAGATTCTTGGTGTATTTGGATACCAGTAGTTGGGATCAAGTTTCCAGGTTCTAGGATATTTCATGTGGGGAAGAGTGGGACCTAGCAGTAGGAAGACCCTATGGAAAGGTTCGGTTCACGACAAATCTTTGAGTTTAAGACAACTACATGGTGGTTAATTAGCAGTTTAGAGATGACCACGATTGATTATTTCTTCTGCCAGGGATTTATGCAGGTATGGCGCATGGTTGGAAGTCAGGAGACTCATGAGTCAGCTTGTGTGAATAAAGTAAGTAGTTAAGGGCTGATGGAGGTATCTGTCCTAGGAATTGGATTTTGAAGTCTAGATCTGATGGGTTTTTGACCTCAGGAAATATATCGATGGAAATTGACTCGGTATTTGTGGTTTCTACAATCCCTAGCTCTTCGGTTCTCACTAGAAGTTCGATTCATTAATTAGGAAGTTATGGACTATGCGAGCATAATACGAAATTGTTTCAGTGATTTTCTTTCTGAGGATCGTATTAGGAAGTTGCCTTGTTCTCAGATGCAGGATTCGCCAGCAATGAGTAGTCAGGAATCGTGATCTTCAAAGGCTATCGATTGTTTGTGTTTGTGTTCGGGAAATGCGTAAGATGTCTCGTAACAGGAAGTAGTTGGTCAGGCAGCTCTTCGTAGCCAACAATTCTTTTTTTACGGAATGCCAACGGATAGATGATAGAGCTTTATCCCGAGTATTCGTTGCAAAATACTTCGTATCCAGTAATTCTTTTTGTAACATCCCGATGATGAGATGCTTTTAATTTTGACCCTATGATTTATTTTATTGTAATTTAGACCCTAAGTAAAAGAAATAGTGCAATAAGGGCACTTGTGGCATTTTGGTAAGTAGATGTTAAGGGAGTACACCATGTGTACCTATGTACGTGGAGGGTATTAGGGCGCGCCTTATTACACTGGGTATACATTTGTACGTAGGGCGTACGTGCCAGTCATGGAAAACCTAATTTTTAGGGTAAACCTCATATTTAAAACCCATTAGAGCCTCATTTCCCCTTACCTCATCAGCATCCATCCCCTATGAACGTTCTTGCTGTTGGATTAGGTATCTAAGCCCAGAACTATAATTGGTATATACTTAAATTGATAGTAGCACAGTCCTTTTGGGTTGCCCTCGAGACTAGCAACTAGATAGGATGATTTTTAGAGAGAGAGGTTGATTTATTATTTAATTAATAAATTGAAATTAATAATTTGGCAATATATTATGAGAATAATATATTAATTAGAAATAGTAATATTAAATTATTATTTAATCATAAATTAAATAGAATTAATTTTCCGATTAAAAGAATTAACCAAAAGTACAGGGACTGAAGTGCAATTGTTCAATAGTTGAGCAAAAGGCAATCTAGAACCATCCATATAGCTTGGACGGGTTCTTGGTGTAACATCCGTGATTCCAAGGTATTTCTAGTTTATTTAATCTTGCATTTATTTTTTTCAGACCATGAAGTTGTTTGGGCCAAGAGGTTGGGTCTCTTCGTGTTTGGGCAAGTTGAAGTTGTATGTTGGGAGTAAGTCTGGCGTACGCAGGGCATAGTTGGTTTAAGGAAAGCACGGAGCCATGCACGTACGCATAGTGTACAAAATGGTACGCACAACATACATGTGCTAACTCAAAACCCTAACTTTTAGGGTTCAAGCCATATAAATATGTTATTATGTCCCATATCCCAGCCACCGTAGCTCAGAAACTCTAAAATATAACCCTTTATCATCTTTGTGTGTTCTTGACCTTGTGGAGATGATTTTTGGTAGCTTGAAGCCTTGGAAAGAAGAAGAGGAAGTTGATGAAGGAGAATTAGTGAAGCTTGAGCTTAAAGATCCAAATCACCATCATCATTTAGCACTCATTTGAGGTATAAAGTTCAGAACTTGCTTTATGAATGCTTAGATCTCTTATGTTTGACTTTTTGGACCTTTTTCGTCCCATGGATGAAGCTTTATTGATCTAGGTTGTTTCTTAAAAATAGATTTGCCACTTTTGGTGTTATTTGAGACCTTAAGCCATAAAGTTGTCATCTAGGTGGTCTTGAAGCATCCAACCATGAGTATTTGTCATTTTTAAGGAAGTAGGTTATCTTATTCCAAGTTTAGGTTCATTTGGGGGCATGCAAGCCTCCAAGTGGTCAACTTTATGGGTTAAGACTTTTCATTGGACTTAGATATGTGGTTGGAGCCTCAGATCTTAAGGGTTTAAGTGCTTTTTAGGATTTTGGCTTAACTAGAGAGTGCGTTGGGCGTACAAGCTCGTACGCATAGGGTATAAGCCATGCAGCCTGTACGCTTAGCCTACAGATGAGTAAGCCTCGCGTACTTACTGGATTAGGCTTTGCATTGTTTGGGCCTCGGTTCGGGTAACTTCCATGGATTAATGACTTGGGCCATGGTGGACCATTTGGAACTCGACCAATGGGATAGAGAATCATTATTGGGCCTTGGGCTAAGGCCCACGCGAAGGATTGGACCCAATTAGAAATTAGGCCATATTTTAGGCTTCATGGGATTGTTTATCTTTTGGGCTATGGATTGTGATTTAAGGACAAAGTTATGTTAGGGGTAAAATAGTCTTTCCAAGTGGATATTTTTGGTTAAAAAGGTAGATCCCTTTTATTTATTAGCTTTTATTTGGATTGTTAGCTCCAGAGTCGTAGGACCAACAGTCAAGGATCATTCATTTCGATCAACTTTTCAAGGTGAGTTTTCCTCACTTGGTTTAGCGGGTCTAAGGCACCAAGGCTGACCCTTGTTGATTATGTTGATATATGTCTTGTATGTGTATGTGTATGTATGGTTATTGGGTGGGGCCCATATTGCTAGTGTGGGCGGGGCTTGTATTTTGAGTGTAGGCGGGGCCCCTATCTTATTGGGCGGGGACCTTATCTCTAAGGTGGGGACCATTATGTGTTATGATGGTATGCGGTATCTTGACGAACTCACTAAGCTTTGTGCTTACGGTTTTCAGTTTATGTTTCAGGTACTTCCGGCTCCAAGGGGAAGAGCTCGGGCTGACCGCATTACACACACCATAGAGATTTTGTGTTTTGCATTCACTCTGATTTAGATGCATTTGATACATTGTTTTGATGGTATGTACGAATGATGTTTGAAAATACTATTTTTATCTTTTTATAAAATGAAATTTTTGTGACCATATTTTTGGATGTTTCAAGTTAGTATCAGAGCCTTGATTTGATGGATTCGAGCACACCCTCGGAGGTGTCTGAACTCAAACCGAGGATTTGGTAATTTTTTTAAATGATAAACATAATTAAGAAACTAAAATAATAAAGGGTGTGGTGCATGCAATTATCCGAGCTCAAGTAAGTTATCCCCAAAATACCCATACATTTTTATATATGATATGAAATGTGAAATTGTGAATCGCATCCTAGATTAGGGCTAAGGATCTAGGAGAGATGCCTTTGTATGCCTGTTATATGAACTTATAGAATTGCATGCTAGTACTGTTCAGTCATTGATAGGATGGCCTGTTTAGGATATGCTTTGTTAATTTACTTGATGCTCGAATGTTGCTTGCTTTGTGATTTCAGGAGTTTCAATTAGCTTTAGTTAACTAGTAAGCGGATATGCTAAGTTACATATTATGGGAACTAAATAGTTTTAGAGTGTTTGGTTTTAACTCTATTGTGAAGCTCATGTTTGAGTCCAACCGTTGTAGTGTGAGACCTCTCATTAAAAGAATTATCTAGTTTTTGTAATATGTAATTATGTTCATTAGCTAGTTAGAGGGAGTTAGCAGGAGCTACATCTGTAGCTGATGGGGGAGAGTGGTGTGGAGTTTTCCCTAGGAAAATCTAGGATGAGATTTAGTGTTGAGAGCCTTATTTGTGAAGGGATTGTTGGATATAAAGTCACTTGGATGAGTGAAGGAACTTATTGAGGAAAGTACGGATAGATGTGGATGGTAGTATGGGCCCATACTACTGGAAGCAGAGGATCCGTATTCGATTCAAGGAAGGCTGTAGTGAAGCCATGGAGCTTGAGTATTTATGATTTCCCCCGATATACGCATTGATGCTTATACTTATAGTTTTTTGGTCTATTTTTCAATATGATGGTATTGCAAGGTAGGCCAGGGGGTAGTTCCAGTGTTAGGGAGGGTTCAAGTTCGGGTTTTGGAGCGAGGCAGCTTGATGACTAGATGAGGGAGTTTATCTCATCTGAGATTACGTGCAATATCCTTAATCAGACTCCCTTGATGTTTGGCACGGTCAAGGAGGGTATTCTAGAGATTATTGATGAGAGTTAAGCGCCTTTCACGCTGAGATTATGGATTTTATTGGGACATGCTTTCTGACCTTTAGGGAGTGTCATACATGTGGAGCTCCAAACTATCATGGGGCTAGGCATCCCTTTGCAAGCAGCAGGTAGTTGGCATATGTTGCCAACACCTTTCGTACCAGCCATTGTCCCGAGGGAGACAAGGTCAGACTAGCTTCATGCCTTCTAAAGGACACGGTACGTGATTGGTGGGAGGATGTAGGGAATTCTATATGAGATGATGCTGATATTGATTTAATAACCTAGAGTGATTTCACGACCAGGTTCTGATCCGAGTTTGCACCAGTGATTGAGGTACAACAGCTGGCGTGGGAGTTCCAAGATCTCCATCAGACTACTAACACGGTGACTAAGATCACCACTATGTTCAAGGAGAGGGCACTTCTAGTTCTGAAGTATGTGGAAGACGATGAGATGAAGAAGGTCCATTACCATGAGATGTTGAGGAGTGATTTGGTAGTTCGTTAGTCGATCCAGCTGCAAGATGTGGGAAGACATGATACCGAGGGCTAGAGAGAGGGAGATTGATTTGGAGATGGAGAAGAAGAGGGAGCTTGATTTTGGGTCCGTTGTTGAGGGTTCGGGTAAGAGGCCCAAGGTAGTTGCTTCGAGAGGGAAGGGACAGCAGGGTCGAGGTCGTTGTGGCAAGTGCGGCAGGTTGCATGAGGGGACGTGCAGGGTGGGTGGCTCTAGTTGCTTCAAGTTCGTCCGGACTGGTCATATCAGTAGGGATTGTACTGTTACCACCACCATCACCCTCGTATCTTATCTTATCTGCTTTCAGTGCAATCAAAGGGGCCATAATAAGGCTCATGTCTGAGTTTGGCTGCAGCAGGACAGGTGTCAGCACTCGCTCTTGCGACATTGAGGATTACTAATGGTCGTCTGGGCACGATAGATGAGCCTACGGCGAAGAGCAAGGCTTTCCAGCTGATGGCAGAGCAGGCGCGTGCAGCTCTCGATGTGGTGACATGTATGTATCTTCTCCTTTCTCTTTATTTATATTGAATTGTTGCTTATGTTTGTGTGCTTTATTTTCTAGGATCGTTCCTTGTGAACGACGTCTCTACTTTAGTATTGTTTGATTCAAGGGCTACCCGATCTTTTGTATCTCTTGAGCTTAACAAGAGATTTGTTGGAGCTCCAGGGGAGCTGGATTATCCTTTAGATGTCGAGATTGCTAATGATAGGTCAATTAGGGTTGCAAAGGTTCATCGAGGGTGTGCCCTTCACTTATTCAGCGAGCAGTATCCGGTGGATCTGCTTCCCATTCCTTTGCGTGGGAACAAGGTTATCATGGGTATGGATTTGTTGACCCTAATATGGGTGGTAATCGACTGTAAGCAACAGATGGTTCGGGTTCAGAACCTAAGTTGGAGAGAGTTGGTGATCCAGGGTGAGAGACCGCAGCGTGGGTCGGTTATGTGTTATGCAGCGAGGGTCAGATACTCCATTCATCAGGGTTGTGTAGGTGTTGTCGCCTATGTCATGGATACTCAAAATAAGGGTAAGGGGACCATGGATGATGTGCCAATTGTGCGGGAGTATCCGGATGTGTTCTCAGAGGATTTTTGCTGGGGTGCCTCCAGAGAGAAAGGTAGAGTTCAGGATTGATTTGGTTCCAGGTGTGGCTCCAATAGCCAAAGCACCATATCAGTTGGATCCTCTTGAGATGCAGGAGTTGTCTACACAGGTGCAAGAGCTGTTAGACAAGGGATTTATCAGGTTGAGCAGCTTCCCTTGGGGATCCCCAATTCTGTTTTTGAGGAAGAAGGATGGGTCTCATCATATGTGTATCGACTACCAGGAGTTGAACAAGGTAACGATGAAGAACCGTTATCCCCTTCTAAGGATTGATGATCTTTTCGACCAGCTTCAAGGTGCATCTTGGTTCTCCAACATTGATTTGCGACTGGGTTATCATCAGATGTGGGCTCGGGGCGAGGATATGCAGAAGACAACATTTCTGAATCGATATGGCCATTATGAGTTTGTCGTGATGCCTTTCGGGCTCACCAATGCTCCGGACGCATTCATGGATCTCATGAACTGCGTGTGCAGACTAATGCTGGATCGGTCTGTGATAGTCTTTATTGATGACATCTTGGTCTTTTCCAAGACTCAGGAGCAGCATGAAGAGTACTTGAGGAAGGTGCTTGAGACCTTAATGAGGGAGAGACTTTTTGCAAAATTCTCCAAGTGCAAGTTCTGGTTCTGTTAGGTGCAGTTTTTAGGACATCTGGTCAACTAGAAGGGTATTCTAGTTAATCCAGCAAAGGTTGAGGTCATGATGCAGTGGGAGGTTCCGAGATCTCCATCTGAGATTCAGAGTTGCGTTGGTCTAGCGAGCTACTATCAGAGATTCATCCAGGATTTCTCCAAGATTTTTGTTCCATTAACCAGATTGACCAAGAAGTCGATGACATTTCGTTGCGAGCCTGAGCAACAGGCAGCTTCCGAGACTCTTAGATAGCGTTTGTGTGAGGTTTCGATTCTAAACCTGTCGGAGGGTGTCGATGATTTTGTGGTTTATTATGATGCCTCAATCACGGGTTTAGGTGTGGTGTTGATGCAACGAGGTCACGTGATCGCTTACGCTTTGAGGCAGTTGAAGCCTTATAATGCGAGTTATCCAACGCATGATTTGGAGTTGGGGGATGTGGTTTTCACCCTCAAGATTTTGCGGCATAACCTCTATGGGGTTCGTTGTACTATTTACACGAACCACGAGAGCCTAAGGTATTTAATGGATCAGCCGAACCTGAATATGAGACATCATCGTTGGTTGGATGTGGTGAAGGATTATGACTACGAGGTCCTTTATCACCTAGGGAAGGCCAATGTGGTGGCCGATACTCTCAATCACAAGGCAGTCACGACTCTAATTTGTGTTATATGCTTGCAGAAGACAGTGATTACTCCATTACTAGAACAGATTCGGGAGGCACAAGTTGCAACTATGAAGGAAAAACACCAGAAGTGTGATCAGATTGTCGATCAGGTGGCTTCCTTCGATTATGATAGCCACAGATTTTTGACTTTGCATTGGAGGGTCTGGGTTCCGTATTGGGGCGGGGTACGCCAAGTTCTAATGGAGGAGTCTTACAAGTAGAGATTCTCTATTCATCCCGGGGCGACGAAGATGTATAGGGATCTTGCCCTGATTATTGGTGGCCCTACATTAAGCAAGATATATCATGGTTTGTGGAGCAGTGCTTGACTTACAGGAAAGTCAAGGCCGAACATTAGCGATCTCACAACAAGATGCAGCCATTGGAGATTCACTTATGGAAATAGGAAGACATCACCATGGATTTTATCACGAAGCTTCCCAGGACTGCGCACGGAGTGGATTCTATTTGGGTCATCATGGATCGATTGACCAAGATCACCCATTTCATTTTGACCCAAGAGAGAATTTCTGCAGAGAACCTTGTCATGATTTATGTTCGGGAGGTGGTGGCACATCATGGGGTACCGGTATAAATGGTTTCAAACCGGGGTGTTCACTTTACTTCCAGATTTTGGAAGCAGTTTCATAACGAGATGAGTACTCGTCTCCATTTTAGTACAACATTTCATCTGTAGACCGATGGTCAGAGTGAGCGGAGTATTCAGACTCTTGAGGACATGCTGCTAGCGTGCATGTTGGATTTTGGTGGGAGTTGGGATACATATCTTCTGTTGGTGGAATTTTTGGATAACAATAGTTATCACGCAAGCATCGATCGACCTCCTTTTGAGATGCTCTACGGTAGGAAGTACACCCTGATATGTTGGGGCGAAACCGTTCAGTGAGTCATGGGGAGTACCAAAGTGGTTCTCAAGACATGGAGATGATTTAGCAGGTTTAGAGCAGGCTTCAGACAGCTCAGAGTCGGCAAAAAGCTATGCTGACCGCTGCCGATCAGACCTGGAATTCTAGATTGGAGATATGGTCCTCCTGAAGGTGTCACCATGGAAAGGTATCATCCGGTTCAGGAAGCGGGGGAAGCTTGGCCCCATATATATTAGACCCTTAAAGGTTTTGGCTCCGGTGGACCGAGTAGCTTATCGTCTTGGTCTTCTAGCCGAGCTCAGCCAGATTCATAGAACATTTCATGTCTCTTATCTATGGAAGTGTTTGGTGGATGATTCCACAGTTGTACCTTTGGAGGATATTCAGGTGGATGACAACCTGAATTACATTGAGAGATTGGTGTCCATATTAGATTGGAGAATGAAAACCCTGAGGAACAAGGTTTTGGAGTTGGTGAAGGTGCAATAGTTGTACCGTAAGGAGTCTGAATGGACATGGGAGCCAGCGGAAGAGAAGATGGAACATTATCCAGATTTGATCAGGGTAGGGGACTTTAAGGATGAAGTCTGAATCAAGTGGGGAAGAATTGTAACATTCTTGATTTCATGGTATTGCTAATTTATTTAATCTTGCATTTATTTGTTTCGGCCATGAAGTTGTTTGGGCTTAAGGTTTATGCCTCTTCCAATTTGGGCTAGCTGAAGTTGTACGCTGGGTGTAAGCCTGGCGTACATGGGGCATATTTGGTTTAAATAAAGCTTGGAGCCATGTATGTATTCACAGCGTACAAATTGTTACGTGTATCGTACTTGTGCTGACCAAAAACCCTAATTGTTAGGGTTCAATCCATATAAATATGTCATTATGTTCCATATTCCAGCCTCCTTATCAGCCTCCTTAGCTCAGAAACCCTAAAATCTAACCTTATCATTATTGGTTAATACTTTTCATTGGACTCAGATCTATAGTTGGGGCCTCAAATCCTAAGGATTTAAATGCTCTTTAGGATTTTGGCTTTACAAGAGAGCACGCTAGGCGTACAAGCTCGTACGCGTAGCGTACAAGCCATGTAGCTTGTACGCTTAGCATACAATTGAGTACACCCCACGTACTCACTGGATTGGGCTTTGAGTTGTTTGGGCCTCAGTTCGGGTCACTTCCATGGATTAGTGACTTAGAACATGGTGGACCATCTGGAACTGGACCAATGGGATAGAGAATCATTATTGGGCAGTGGGTTGAGGCCTATATGAAAGGATTAGACCCAATGGGAAATTGGGCCATATTTTGGGCTTCATGGGATTGTTTATCTTTTGGGCCATGGATTGTGATATAAGGATGAAGTTATGTTAGGGGTAAAATAGTATTTTTACCCTAAGTGGAGTTTTCGGTTAATAAGGTAGATCCATTTTTTTATTAGCTTTTATTTGGATTGTTAGCTCCAGATCCATATGACTAGCAGTCAGGGATCATTCGTTTCGATCAGCTTTTCGATTTGAGTTTTCCTCACTGATTTTAGTGGGTCTAAGGCATCAAGGCTGACCCTTGTTGATTATGTTGATATACTTGTTGTATGGGTAACACTTGTGTGTGTATATGTATGTATTATTATTGGGTGAGGCTTGTATTGCGAGTGTGGGCGGGGCCCATATCTTATTGGGTGGGGCCCGTTTTATGAGTGTGAGCATGCCCCGTATCTCTAAGGGTAGGGCCCATTATGTGTTATGAATGTATGTGGTGTCTTGAGGAACTCACTAAGCTTTGTGCTTACAGTTTTCAATTTATGTTTCAGGTATTTTTAGTTCCAAGGGGAAGAGCTCAGGCTGACCGCATCGGACACACCATAGAGATTCCTCGTTTCACATCCACTCTAATTTAGATGCATTTGATACATTGTTTTGATGGGATGTATGAATGATGTTTGAAAACAATATTTTTATATATTATAAAATTAAATTTTTGGGATCATATTTTTGTATGTTTCACTTGGTGCCTAAGGGATTCTAGAATAATCCCTAATGGATAAGGAGAAAGGTGGATAATTACCTGGTTTAAGATAATCTTGCATTTGGGCTCTTATCTAGGGTTTCCTGACTGCACTATAAATCGAGCCATAACCCTAATAGTTTCAGCCACTCATTCTTTTGAAGAGATAGCCGGAATTTCTAGCCTCCCTCCTCTCTCTCTTAATCATCTTCTTTTTGCTAGTGTTAGGTATAAACCACTAGAGGCGTGACATTTGTGACGCTTGCTCTAAAGGCTTCAACAACACAAGGATTTTCATTATTATTACTAAATAGCAATCAATGTTTTTTTCTCCTAACCCTATTCGTATTTTCGAAAATATGCTAATGTTCTAGAGTTTCTATTTTATTGTTCAAAGTTGTATTTTCAATTAGAGAAAACATAGATCAAGTATTAGGGTTACATGCACACATAGGATTTATATGTTTTTGCATAATACCCATCAGAGGTATCAGAGCGTAGGTTTAGTTTTCTATTGAATTGATACAATTATTGAACTTGAACAAGGAGAAGCAAAACAGAATCATCATTCTGTCCCGCCACCACGACGTGGTGGCCTACGTATTTGCTCTACCACGATGTGGTGGGCTGTCAGATCCTTAAAATTCGGTTTTATGATCATCTCATGAATTGATTAGGATAATTACCTTTAATAATGTTTTAATTGTATAAAACTGAATATTTTCCAAGCAATTTGATATCCTTTTCTTGAATTGATGATTGGTTTGAATTTTAAATTATAAAATCAATTTCTTAATTTTCAAAATTTAAAATATAACCTAGTATTTTTGAAAAATTTTAAAAATACAGCCTTATACTATATGTAACATTAAAAGTCTAATATTACTATATGTATAATACGAGTCAATTGAACCGCTATAATGCATCATTCACAAAGTTGTATTGTAAGGGGAGTTTAAGGAAGCGACATATAAAATGAATGACATTGGGTATCCACTCTTACCCACCGCTCCCTTGTATGGTGGAGGGTTATTATCCGAACAGGTTTGATACAACAACCTAATCCTCTTTAATAAGTATAATGAATTATAAAGTACCTAAACATATTTTTATAAAATTCCCAATCTTAGCTACTTTAGGGAAAATGTGAAATTGTATGCTAACCCATGAAAGTACACATTGCACTTTATGAGTCGTTAGTGGAGCTTGTGTGGTTAACTAGCACACTAATAGGGATGAATAAAGAATGGCAATGGGTGTCTTAAAAATTATCATTGATTAATGAAGCGTGTGTGGCTAACCAGCGCATTAAAATGAGATGATAAACGACATCAAAGTACCAAGTTAATTTGCATGGTTATTCACATCTTTTTTCTGATCCTCGGTATCCCAGTCACAAATGGAAGGGCGTAATCAAGATTAAACCTACCATTGAAAAGTTCAATGATTCTTAAAAGATCTAGGAATTTCATTCAAAACTAAATTTGTTAAAATTTCATTTTCAATGGTGAAATTGGTAAAACGTTATTTATCTACCTTTATATAATTTACAATTAGATTACGAAATCTCTTTTCTAAGTTGTGAATTATTTAGTTGGATCCTAGCCTTGATATTTCATTTTGGGTGTTATATTGAGGATTATTCTTATCTAACTAAAACTATCTTTCTTCTCCTTCAGATGTCTACTCCAACTGATGCTTCTGGTTCCTCCTCCAACAACTTCTCCTTATTGAACATCTGCTTGAAAGTGCAATTAGATGGCACCAACTACAACAATTGGATGTGCAACATAAATATGACCCTTCATTTCAAGGACAAGGAGTACGTCCTTGAGAGACCATTGGATAAGATCAATGAATATAAGGTCTCTCCTGAATAAATGGTCACCTACAAGAAACACTATAATGATGCTACAAAAGCTGTGTGCATCATGGTGGCGACAATGGCTCCAAAAATTTGAAGTCCCTTATTGCTAGCAAGATGAAGGAGAGTGGGTATGTTAGTAGCCATGTTCATAGAATGCAATGATACATGGACATGCTGATCAAACTCAACATGAATTTTAATGAAGCGTTGGCAATCAACATATTCTTGAAATCTCTGCCAAGTTGTTATGATCACTTCATATTGACCTATCATTTAACCAACAACGAAACTACTTTTTCACAATTGCATAACCTCATGCGAACAACTGGAGCATGAATGAAGGGAAATGGTATTGCCTCCACTCCTGCCAGTGCACCTGTTCTGGCCATAGGTCAAGGAAAAGGGAAGAAGAGAAAAGGTCCTCCAAAGCAAAAAAAGAAGGGAAATTCCCAAGTTGGGTTGTCGAGTATAGGACCTAAAGGAAAAGTTCTGATGCTTTCCTTATTTCTGATCCCGAGGAGGCCACTTGCTTCAATTGCAATGACAAGGGGAATTGGAAATGAAGTTGCCCAAAATACTTGTAGGATATCAAGGATGGCAAGGTGAAACCGACATCAGTAGGTATTTACACTATCTTATTTGATAACTCATCATATTCTCATTCTTGGGTCATTGATGCAGGATGTGAGTTTCACATTCGTTCTGGTTTTCAGGGGCTAAAAAGAAGCGAGGATGTGGAGCATGGAAGGATGAACTTGATCATGGGGAATAGGCAATCTTCACATGTTACCAATATTTGAGTTTATAGCTTAGTGCTTAGTAGTGGATTAGGGTTAGAATTAATAAATTGTTGCTACTCGTCAGAGATGACATGAAACATCATTTCATTTCATGCTTTACTTAAACAATGTTTTAGATATTCTTTTGCTGATGAGAATGGTTATATTTCTTCTTAAAAATGGTGTTTTTTATTTTGAAGGTTTACCTTGTGATGGTGTGTATGAAACTATGATGATTGTAGACAATTTAGGATAGAGTGTTTTTCAAATTGATTTGTCTAATGGTATAGACAAAGTATGCTTGTGGCATTGTCTTTTTGGGCACGTTAACAAGAAACGCATGGCCCAACTCCAAAAGGTGGAGTGTTGGAATCATTTGACTTAAGGTAAAATGATACATGCGAGTCTTGTTTATTAGGAAAGAAGACAAAATTAGCTTTCACTAGTTCTTGTGAAAGAGGTGAAGGATTGTTGGATGTCATATACACAGATGTGTGTGGGCCCTTTAGATTCACCACAAGGGATGCAAATCAATTCTATGTGACTTTTACTGATGATTATAACAGATATGGCTATATCTACTTAATCAAGCATAAGCCATAAACCTTTGAAAAGTTCAAAGAGTTTAAACATGAAGTTGAGAATCAATTGGGTAGGAAGATAAAGATGCTTAGATTCGATAGAGGTGGTGAGTATCTTAGTATCGAGTTCCACAACTACCTTAAGGAATGTGGAATAGTTTCACAACTGACACCTCCTAGGACACCACAACTTAATGGTGTGGCTGAAAGGCACAATCAGACCATGTTAGACATGGTTTTTACCATGATGAGTCAACTTTACTTACAATATCTTTATGGAGGTATACCTTAGATACTACCACCCGTATTCTTAATCTTGTCCCAAGAAAGAAAGTTGCCAAAACACCTCACAAGATGTGAAAAAGGAAGGTTCCCTCGTTGGCACATATCAAGGTTTGGGGTTATGAAGCTTTCCTTAGAAAAGAGACTCACAACAAGCTTGAACCTCAAAGTGGGAGATGTTTTTTCATTGGCTGCACACAAAATTCCTTTAGATATTTGTTCTACAGACTTAGTGAGAACATGGTCTTCATAGCACGAAAGAGAGTCTTTCAAGAGAGAGAGAGAGAGAGAGAGAGAGAGAGAGAGAGCTCATATGCAAAGAGGATAGTGGGAGTACCATTGATCGATAAGAAATTCAAAAGTTAAACATGAAGGAATTTCTGAAAATGCTAAGGCTCAACATGAGGAAAATATTCCAGTTAAACCAATTGACGAGTCATTACCTCTTAGGCGTTCTAGTAGAATTAGAATGCCACTTGAGTTTTATGGTCTCCATATTACTACAGATGGTGATACATTTATCAGTGATAGTACACTGGTAAATTTGGATGAACCAGCTAACTACAAGGAAGCCATAGAAGGCCCTGAGTCAGCCAAATGGAAAAAGACAATGGACAACGAGATCAAGTCCATGTATGACAATCAAGTTTGGAATTTGGTTGATAACGTACCAGGTCGCAATACATTTGGGTGCAAATGGATCTTCAAGAAGAAGACCGGCATGGATGGAAAGGTACACACCTTTAAGGCTTGACTGGTTGCTAAGGGATTTAGTCAAACCCTAGGTTTGACTATGATGAGACCTTCTTACCAGTAGCTATGATAAAATCTATTAGGGTAATGTTACGCATAGCTGTGTTTCATGACAATGAAAGTTGGCTGATGGATGCCAAAACCACTTTCCTTAATGGGAAGTTGGTTGAGGATGTTTACATGAGTTGACCAGAGGGTTTTGTGGGTGCAAAGTATCCAAATAGAGTATGTAAGCTTGAAATATCAATCTATGGATTGAAACAAGCTTCTCGCAGATGGAATCTTTGTTTTAACGAGAAAGTCAAAGAGTTTGGTTCTTTAACAGTGAAGATGAATCTTGTGTATATATCAAAGCTAGTTGGAGTATAGTAACATTCCCTAGTTGGCACATATCAAGGTTTGGGGTTATGAAGCTTTCATTAGAAGAGAGACTCATAACAAGATTGAACCTTGAAGTGGGAGATGTTTTTTCATTGGCTGCCCACAGAAGTCCTTTAGATATTTGTTCTACATACCTAGTGAGAACGTGGTCTTCATAGCACGAAGGAGAGTCTTTCAAGAGAGAGAGAGAGAGAGAGCTCATATGCAAAGAGGACAGTGGGAGTACCATTGATCGTGAAGAAATTCAAGAGTCAAACATGAAGGAAATTCTGAAAATGCTAGGGCTCAACATGAGGAAAATATTCCAGTTGAACCAATTAACGAGTCATTACCTCTTAGGTATTCTAGTAGAGTTAGAATGCCACCTGAGTTTTATGGTCTCCATATTACTACAGATGGTGATACATTTATCAGTGATAGTACACTAGTAAATGTGGATGAACTATCTAACTACAAGGAAGCCATGGAAATCCCTAAGTCAGCCAAATGGAAAGAGGCAATGGACAACGAGATCAAGTCCATGTATGACAATCAAGTTTGGAATTTGGTTGATAACGTACCAGGTCGCAATACATTTGGTTGCAAATGGATCTTCAAGAAGAAGACCGGCATGAATGGAAAGGTACACACCTTTAAGGCTCGACTGGTTGCTAAGGGCTTAACTCAAACCCTAGGTTTGACTATGATGAGACCTTCTTACCAGTAGCTAAGATAAAAAATCTATTAGGGGTAATGCTACGCATAGCTGCGTTTCATGACTATGAAAGTTGGCAGATGGATGTCAAAACCACTTTCTTTAATGGGAAGTTGGTTGAGGATGTTTACATGAGTTGGCCAGAGGGTTTTGTGGGTGCAAAGTATCCAAATAGAGTATGTAAGCTTGAAATATCAATCTATGGATTCAAACAAACTTCTCGCAGATGGAATCTTTATTTTGACGAGAAAGTCAAAGAGTTTGGTTCTTTAAAAGTGAAGATGAATCTTATGTATATATCACAGCTAGTTTGAGTATAGTAACATTCTTGGTTTTATATGTTGATGACATACTCTTATAGGAAACAACATTCCAACTTTGCAAGAGGTTAAGTCTTGGCTTGGAAAGTGTTTCGCTATGAAGGATCTAAGAGAGGTTGCTTATATTCCGGGGATAAGGATTTTGAGAGATAGGAGTAAAACGCTAATTAGACTTAGTAAAAGTACATACTTGGAAAAGGTACTAAAGAGTTTTAGTATGGAAAATTCAAAGAAAGGATAACTACCCATACATAGTAATACCAAATTGAGTAAGACTCAGAGCCAGAGTACCAATGCAAAAATAGCATAAATGAGTAGAGCTATGCTTTTGCCGTTAGATTTATCATGTATGTTATGATATGTATTCGTCCTGATGTGGTTTTTGCTTTGAGCATGGTCAGTTTTTATCAGGTAAATTCAGGTATAGCTCACTGGATAGCAGTACATAATATTCTTAAGTATTTGCGAAGAACCAAGGACCGGGTCGTTGTGCTTGGTGGCAATGATAAATTGAGAGTAACTGGATATGGTGACTCCACCTTTAAAACAGACTGAGACAACTTCCGTTCTCAATCTGGCAGAGTGTTTACCCTTAATGAAGGAGTGGTAACCTGGAAAAGTTCCAAACAGGAGCGGTGGCGGATTCTACTTGTGAATCATAGTACATAGCGGCAAGAGAAGCATCGAAGGAGGCTATTTGGTTGAAGAACTTCATCGGAGACCTTGGAGTTGTTCCAGCCACCATGGAGCCAATGAAGATTTTCTGTGATAATGAAGGGGCGGTTGCCTTAACAAAGGAACCAAAATATCATGGTAGATCTAGACACATCAACAGAAAATACTATTTCATTATACATAGAGTAAAAGAAGGTCACCTCATCGTGAAGGGGGTATCATCAGAAGAGAATCCTGCAGATCCCCTCACAAAGGGTCTGAGTATGGTCAAGCATGTTCAGCGTGCTAGGAGCATTGGTCTGAAGGATGATATTAGTTTTAGTAGTTAGATAGTTAGTTTCGAAACTTGTAACAAAGTAATATAATTGGCTTTTGGTGATTAAATAATGGAGATTTATTTATGAGTTGGATTACTACCATCTGTCTATTGTTTAATTTGTATTTCATTTTGCATGTTTTACTTCCCGAATAATTGGATTGTTCAAACATCCACATTCGATCATACTTTTAGAATTAAGTAGTGAATGATAACTATCATGAATTGAATTGTAGATTGTCTAAAGAGTTTTGGACATGGCAATAGTGTTGGTGCAACATTTATGACTACTTTGAAATAGAGAATTTAAGTATTGGATTAACCCACGCTCAGATAATTACTTTATGGAATTTGTCACGAATAATTCTGAGACGATAATATCTTATAATCTTTAAACAGAGATATATGAGTTCTTGTTTACAAGTTGGTTGTGCATTGACGATACGTAAACGCATGAGTAACTTGATGTTATAAAATGTATTGTTGTTCGTGATTTGTTAAGTAAATAGTACAAGCATATAAGTCAAAGTTATATGTTCCTTTTTACCCTTAGGAGGAAAAAGCGATATATCTGGGCCACTCGATGATTTGGTGTTGACTTATAGTGTTGGGAACGAGCAGGACTAAATTGATGTGTTCGATTAGTAGTTCTTTGTCATTACAAATCGGAAATCGGGAAATAAAGTATTGGACAATGAGATTGATTATGTTCCATGTCTCATATCTGAATGATATCTTCCAGAATGGAGGATTATATAATCACTTATCTTAGGACACATAATTGATTAGGTCAGAGTTCAACAACAGCTTTTAAGAGCTACAATTTGCTAAACAGTTTAGAAGAATATACTGGAAATTATAGTTATTATACTTATCCAAGTGGGGGACTGTTGGATTTGGTCTCTAAGCCCAGAAAATATAATTGGTTTATACTTAAATTGATAGTAGCAGAGTCCTTTTGGGTTGCCCTCAAGACTAGCAACTAGACAATGTGATTTTTGGAGAGATGTTGATTTATTATTTGAATAATAAATTGAAATAAATAATTTGTTAATATATTATGAGAATAATATATTAATTGGAAATAGTAATATTTAATTAATATTTAATCAGAAATCAATTAGAATTAATTTTGTGATTAAAAGAATTAATTAAAACTATTGGGACTGAAGTGCAATTATTCAATAGTTGAGCAAGAGGCAATCTAGAACCATCCATACAGCTTGGACGGGTTCTCGTTGCCTAAGGGATTCTACAATAATCTCTGGCGTAAAACAGTAAGATGAATAATTACCCGGTTTAAGATAATCTTGAAATTTTGGCTTATCTAAAATTTTCTGACTGCACTATAAATAGAACCATAACCCTCACTATAAATAGAACCATAACCCTAATATTTTCGACCACTCATCTTTCGAAAAGATAGCCGAAATTTCTAGCATCCCCCTCTCTCTCAATCATCTTCCTTTTTCCTTTTGTTTGTGTTAGATGTGAACCACTAGAAGCGTGACATTTATGACGCTTACGCTTAAAGCTACAACAAAGTGATTTTCATTGTAATTAGTAAATAGCAATCTCTTCTAACCCCATTTGTATTTTCAAACATAGCTAGTGTTCTAAAGTTTCTATTTTATTGTTCAAAGTTATATGTTCAATTAGAAAAAATATTTTAGTGTTCAAAGTTATATGTTTAATTAGAAAAAACATAAATTAAGTATTAGTGTTGCATCCAAACACCCTCATAAGTTCTGTTTGTATGAAATTGTTGGATAAAATAATCATAAATTTCTAAAAGAGTAAAATACACAAATCATAAATGTTAAGACTATTTGAAATACCTTACAAAAGAAAACGTTTCTTTTTAAGATTTAAACTCAATACTTTTTAAAATCTAAAAATTAAAAACTCTCAAAAAAAAAAAAAAAAAAAAAAAACTCGTTACCGCAATACCGATATAGATACAAGAAAACATGAGCATTTATGTTGGTTTAACCCAATAAATAAATACATCATCTGACTACTCCATCAAATTTCTGCAAGTAAATAAACTTCACAATTTATCCGTTACGACTTTCCTACCCCAGTTGCTCCATTCGGCCTGAAACAATCAATATTGCACAGAACAGCCGATCTCATCATACCTCCAAACCTGCCACCATAAATAACAAACAATCATCACACAATCATTACCTCTTCCTAACAATTCATCCGAATTGTTACTGTATCATCAGACATAAAATATGTCTGATACAGTAACAAAAAAGAAACTAGAAAAGTATAGCCTCACCGGTCTATACTGTTCCTTGCTTTCTCCTGTTGGTCAACGCCAACCGTCACACTTTCCGCACCGACACCCTTCTTTGACTTTTCTCTCCGGTCAACACTCGACCGCGATTTCTCTCTCCTATCCGTACTGGTTCTCGTGTGGTCAACTCGATCCATGCTTTGTCGCGGTTTATCTCTACAATCTGTACTGACGCGATGCTTGTCACCATGATCCGTGGTTGACCCGGATATAATTTTCAAACGGTTTGACTTTTCAACAGCGGATATAAACTTTTTAAGATGTCTTATGTACTCGGGGAATAATTCCAAATCACAATGATTCCCACCTTTTACCCATAAAGGTTCATATTTCTCTACACAAAGCTCCCATAATTGCTTTCCATGTGAACAATCCACAACATCATCCGCAGTTCCCTGAATTGACATCAGTCTCAATCACAGTCTAATATACAGACAGTCTGTCATATCATGTCATATCAGATGAGTGTAAATGAAAGACTTACATGGATTACCAAAATGGGACACCGGACTAATTTTATCTTGTCGATATTCTACATTATGATAAAATAAGTCATAAGGAGATAAATTATTGATAAAATACGATAATACTAAATTATCTTAAGTGCTAACCTTGTATATATCAAACCAATATGTTCGTTTTACAGGGTACATGACTCTAAGTCCAGATAAGATTGGGCTGTGAAGAACGACAGCTCTTAATCTTGATAACCTTGATGCTAAATCTAACGTGGGCCCACTGCCGACAGATTGTCCGTATAATATTACGTCTTCTTCTTTAAGATTGTAGGTTTCTACGAGACATCTGTATGCAGCTTCTATGTCGGCGTAGGTGTTGTGTTCAGTTGGCTATGAAGATGATCGAATAGAAAAACAAAAACTTTAACGATTGATGAATTGATATCGATATTATGAAATTATGCAATTAAGCGAATTCTCGATCTGGGTTTTAGGGATTTTTACCTTGCCGGAGGACCTCCCGTATCCGGTGTAGTCGTACCTGTTCATCGGAATGTCAGTCAGTCATGGGTTTTCACCAATTAGCAAAATTGAGATTGATTACATTCAATCAAGCATTTAGATCGATTTAATAGGTAATGGGAATGGGAAATTAAAGATTATGAAAACCCTAGATTCGATATGCGAGTTAAATAGGGTAAGAAAATTGGGAGAAAATGAGAAATGGAACTGACCCCAGTAAGTTGACTCGAAGGTGAAGACTGAGTTCGCAGAACAAATCGTACATCTGACCCAGATCAGCGGCGTTGCCGTGAGAGTAAAGTACTGTTAACGCCGCCGCCGGGTTTTTAACATACAACGCTACAATCTCTGTTCCCCTCTTGGTCTTCAGCTTCAAAATATCGACGTTGTCTCTCTCATGGACATCAGTCATCTTCAGCTTGGATTCGCCGCCCTCCACTACCCTATACGACGGTGGAGTTGGCGGAAAAAACGCGAACTTCGCCGCCATTGACGATGTCACACCACCCATCTGGAAATCAAACTCCGACGACTACTCCAGTTACTATATCAAAATGGGATTAGAAATTTGGAATCACCTGTATTTGGTGGTTTGAAAGATTTTGAAAAGTCGATGTGGGGGTGTGTGATTTAGATTTGTGTGTATAGAAATGGAAATTGATTTATTAATTGATGATGAGAGAAAGTAAAATCGTGTGATTTTGGTAACAAGCGAGAGAGAGAGAGAGAGAGAGATTTCCGGCGTCGAAGACGAGTCGAAGATGAAAGGAAGGAATCACGTGTAAATTAAAACTGAAATGTCATGATGAGGTGAGGTTGCACGGAGATATGTGCAACCTTGCTTATCTTTTGGACACGTGTCCACACAGGTGGAAATTTTTTACCCTTGACCCATGTTACCCAATGTCGCATTTTTTTTTCATATATTTTAGCTTTTAGATGTTAGGTTGTCTCTTTTTTGCGATGTAACCACCGTATGAAAAAAAAAAAAAAAAAAAAAAAAAAAAAAAAAAAAAAGTGTTTTACATAAGGCTATCCGGTTACAACAAATGGTTTCTGGTCTATATGGTTATGAGTGTTGTCTGTGCGTCTGTGCGTATCGGTTTTGATGTTTGTGGTTGGGTGTGGTCGTCGTTCTTCATGAAGTTTTCGATGAGTGAGAATGACGAATCATGAGCTTTTCTTCCTTTGACCTATTGACTAGCTGTTTTTTTAATAAATATATATAATCCAATAAATCATACTTTGAACTTTTTAGTTATCATCAAACAACGAATGAGAAAGCAAACGGGTAACAAGTTGCGCCGCTAAGCCCTTTTGTATTGTAAAGTCAATTCTTTTGAAGATTACATTCATAAATATAGGGGATATAACATTGTTATGCATGATCTGTTGTAGTCTACTAAGAAGCTCCACAACATCCGGCACAAGAAAACCAAACGTATCAAATGCAGATGGTACGAACGCGTGTTGATTTTACATTTATGATTTCTCATGTTTGGTGACCTTGCATGTAGCAGCTTTTAATGCAGCCTGTCCCACTATGAAACCCCTGGCCCTCAAGCTTACGAGAGGGAATATGTAAGGTCCACACATGCGTGTTTTCCTCCAACTCATCTAAAAATCAAACGTCAGCCAGTGTAAGGGTTGACATTCCTTCTATCGGGTCAGTCAGGAAATTCACAGGAGTCTCTTTCTTGGCAGAAACCTCGACACGCTTACATATGTCAACCAAAACATCTCTAACCATATTGTGCCTGTATTTGAACCCCGAAAGTTCTTTGCAATGAACTGCATGCTCGCCGAAAAGAGTCCAACCATGC
Organism: Lactuca saligna; assembly: GCF_052625555.1. Taxonomy (NCBI): domain Eukaryota; kingdom Viridiplantae; phylum Streptophyta; class Magnoliopsida; order Asterales; family Asteraceae; genus Lactuca; species Lactuca saligna. The sequence continues at coordinate 107,704,965 of NC_136419.1, forward strand.
CTTGCGGCACACCGGACATATCTCATCGACTGGGAATATTGGAATCATGAGTTGATATTTGAGGATGGTACGATACTCAACCGGAGACATATGTTGGCCAATCCCATCTATAGGGATAGCTTGAAGAAAATCTTGAGCATGTGGTGCACGTAAACACTGGAAAACTGCTTTCTGTCGAGCCGTCATATTGAAATTCACTTCCATATCTTAGATAATTTTACTAAAAATGACACTCGCCAGTGTATTATGGGATTTAGGGGGCGGTGTCCTTAGTAGTAACACTGCTAAGGTCAATGTTCGGAAGCTTGTTGCGGAGAGAATCTAAGGCACAAGATTGGGCCCTTGAGGCAACAAAGGCATATAACGTAGCCTCTACTACCGAGTATAAACCCAAACCACCAAACTGAATGGGTAGGGTAGCAAGTCGCCACTGTAACTAGCCATTGAACAATGCAAATTTAATTTAATTTTTTTTAATATATAAACCTTACCTATATAAACAAAACATTTACATCCAAACCATTAATCTCTTTTATACTCTTTTAAAAAACATATTTATGGATTCCTTTACAAAATTTGATTGGGATGATGAGGGATAATTCATTTTAACATTCTACAATTTTGTGCAATACGTAAACAATGAAGAATATATGAATGTTACACATACAAGATCGGTTGTCAATCGAGATCGTCAAGATGCACATGAATTATTGGTACGTGATATCTTTGTCGATAATTGTCTTTATAATGATGAGTCATTCCATCATCGTTTCCTTCTAAGTAAGACTATATTTTTACGTATTAGTAATGCTTTAGAGGCCCATTATGAGTATTTTAAACAAAAACCTGATGCTAGATGAAGAATCGGTTTTAGTAGTATACAAAAATGTGCGGTTGTGCTTAGATATTTGGGATACGATACAACCTTTGATACATCCGATGAGTACTTTAAAGTATCTGAGAGGACTGCAATTGATGGTGTAGATTGGTTTTACGTATGTGTGTGTGAGGTTTATCACAAAGAATATTTTTGTAAACCTACTACACTTAATATTAAAAGAATTTATTTATCTCATGTATCGTGGAAGAAATGTCCAAATATGTAGCGCGATCAATTTACTCGAGGTGATATAGGCGTGCCAAGTATAATACCAGAAGTTGTTACATCTCAGGATTTGTGGATATGACATTCATTTTTTAGAGTTGTGGGGTCTAACAACGACATTAATGTTCTTGGTCAAACCCCTATTTTCAATATTATTTGGACCGACGAAGCATCGGATATGTCATTCATGGTGAACAAGCATTCGTACAGATATGATTACTACCTTTATGATGGGATATACCCTAATTATTCTACATTTATGAAGACATACTTGGTTCCTCAAAGTGAAAAAGGAAAAGTTATTCATAAAAAAGAAGGAATCATATACAGTGGATATCAAGAGGGCATTTGGAGCCCTTAAGCAGATATGACATGTAGTGAAATACGCTACACGAATCTTGGATAAGAATAAAATAAAATGAATGGTAAATACGTGTACTATAATGATGGGTTTTGAGCATTCTAACACTCCTAAAGTGTACATGCAACCCTAAATACCTTGGATCTATGTTTTCTCTATTATACATGCAAATGTCAATTTTTCAAGGTATTATCCTAACTAGTATATTATGAAGTACAAGTAATACAAAATCTAGTAGAATAACATACCTATTTTTTGTAGCTTGATTTCATGGAGCTTACGAGCCTAGTGTCTCAAGTGTGACACCTCAAATAGTTCACACAACATCAAGAACACTTGGAATAACATGAGAATAAGGATACTTGTACAAAATTCGGTTTTGCCCTCTTGTGTACACACACTAGTTCCACTAGTGTCATTTCATGAACCATGGACCTCTTTATATAGTGTGGAGGATTAGGGTTACATTCATGTAAACCCTCATACCTATAACCTTTCATTTCTATAGGATCCATGGGTTAAAAACTCTATGGACTATCCATGCAAACTTAGCCTAATCCTAAATGAACTTGGCCCACCAACTATATATAAGAGTCCATATTTAATTAGTTCTTTTTTATCACTAAATTAATTCTAAATTAATTCTTGATCAATACTAATTAAATAATATGATTTCATATTAATATATTAGAACTTATAATATATTAATATAAATCACTAGTATCCTTTTTTCACATTTTGTATATCCAATTGTTCCGATGCCATGCAACCCAAATGGACCATGCCAAGTCGGGTCAAGTACATACCAATTATAGTTATGGACTTAGACATTAATCCAATAGTCTCCCACTTGGATAAGTCTAAAACTATTATTGCGTATGACTTTAAAACCTGAACGACAATCGTAGCTCTTGAAAGTCGTTGTTGAACTCCGAACAAACCAATAACGTGTCCATTAGATAAGGGATCATATATTCCTCCTTTCTAGATATCATATGGACGGAGACATGGATTATAATCATTCTCTCTGTCCATTTGTTGTTTCCTAATTTCCGATTTATGATGACCGACTAATTGCACAAATCAAATCAGTCCAGGCTTGGCCAAGCACTTTGGGGTGTCATCATTAAATCATCGAGGGGCCCACATATATCGTTTTTATCCCTTCAAGGGTACAAGGAATGGATAAACTTAGACTCATATGCTTGTTCTACTACTTGTTGAATCATACACAAATGCACGTTTTATAACATCGAGTGACCAATGCTTTTTCATGCAATCAATGTATACTCAACTCATAGTCAACAACTCATATCTCTAGGTTTGAAGAATATAAGGTATTATCGTCTCATGATTCACTCGTGATAAAATCCATGAAGTGATTTGTGACAACCCGTAATTTATTCCGTCGATGTAATCCATTTCCGTTAATAAAATTTATTTTATTGAAAATTTTCCATTAACTTTTGGGTTAGGAAAATAAATTAATGTTTTTATTTTAATTGTCGGAACGAAATTAAACCACGTAAAAACACCCCAATTTTTAATTGGAAAATTCTAGTTTCGACCACGTCGGGTTACGATAACTAAATCAGGTACGACCATAAGCCACGTTTAACGTCAGTATCGGGTAGATTTCCACCGCTTCTCAAACTCTAACCATATATAAAGTTGAGAGGACTTCATTTGAAGCTTTTTCACTCTCTCTCACTACTCTCTCTCTATAAATCCAAATTTTGATCCAAAAATCACCCATTCAAGCTCCAAATTGGTAAGTAATCCCTCCTAGCTGATAGTTTAGCTTGTTTAACCTTCAAATCCATGTCTAAATCATCCAAAAGGACCAAAGACATGTGTTTACGGCCCAGGAACAATCCCAAATCATAAACACCCTTAAATGGGGTTTTGGAGCCCCAAACCACTTCTGGTGCTTAGCAATGACTTAGGGGCTTACATGAATGGACTTAGAACACCAAAATCTTGATGTTTGGGGAGTAAAAATGAGTTTACGGCCCAAGAGCATGCTTGGACCGTAAACACCCCTTCTAAGGCCGTAAACACCATTTAAGGTGTTAAAATGCCCCTTAAACACCTCCTATGCCTTGGAATAATGTCTAGAACCAACGATGATTGTGTTAGGGACCTTAAACATGAAAGAAACCTCCCCCTTAGGAGATTATGGCGGTAAACCCCCCAAGGAATGGTTCCTGGGCTGTAAACTCCTCTATAGTGGTCAAATGGTGCCCTAACTTCCTTCCATGGCTTGTACATTGGACTAGAATCACTTATGCTTAACCTAGGACCATTACACAAGGAAAGTGCATGTGTGAGTTTACGGCCGTAAACTCCTTAAAATGGTCCCTTTGATGGTTTAATCCCTTCCAATGCCTTAGAACTGAACCTAGCCTAATTCCACAAGTGTTGTAAGACCATTAAGCATCCAAGAACACACCACCCATGAGTTTACGGCCGTAAACTCATGGGGATATGGTCTATGGTCCATAATCTTCCTTAGGAGTTTACTCTTGAAGAGCAAACTCTATATCTAGGCCTTACACCTCCTTAGATGCAACCCGGATCACTCCTAACACTTGAAATGAAGTGTTTTCGCGCCTCGGAGTGTATATTCTTATCTAATTAGTAGTTCAAAGTATAATTAGATACAATTATGTATCTCTTCATGTTACATAGGAACCTTGCGTGCATTCAAGCCCCGAACTGACACTTAGCATCCTAAGCGACACATTTCTTATCTGGTGAGTTCATACCCCTACACTTTTTCCATGTTTTCAATGTTTTTAGGGGGGAATACAAGCAAAAGTACAAGAATATCTTGTACTCAAACTTATGATTTCTTATGAAATGTTTCATATTTCGTATGCTTTTAACACTGGAAGCCGTATTAACCAAGCATTTAACTTGCAGAGTTAGTTTTCAAACTATTTGCGAAACTCATTATAAAATGCTATATTTTATATTTCACAAATGATTTTACACAAAATTAGTGTTAAAAGCATCAACTTCAGAACTTTTGATACGTCCTTGGTAACACTCCCCTATATACGAGAGTGAAGGACTAATAAACAGGATTTTCTAACGTCCTCGGTAACACTCCCCTGGATACGAGAGTGGAGGACTAACCAACATGATTTTCTAACGTCCTCGGTAACACCCCCTGGATACGAGAGTGGAGGACTAAACAACAGGATTTTCTAACGTCCTTGGTAACACTCCCCTTGATACGAGAGTGAAGGACCAATTTCATTAATCTTAAGATTGGAGACACGTCCTTGGTAACACTCCCCCGGATACGAGAGTGTAGGACTACCCCCGTAACCAGAATCTCCTGGATGGAGAATGTGACTTGAGTGTATAGATCTATACGGGATTGACTACCCCTGTAACAACCCGAAGTTTTCCATCATCGAAAAACCCATTCTACCCGTAAAAATTTGCCGTTTGTCAATTCGTTCCGTTTCGTTTTGGGTTAAATTATTTAAATTTATATGTTTATTTGAATCCAATGAGTGTCCAAAACCCTTTGGAACTCATGAAATTAGCCCAAAAATGTTTATTTCTAAAGGTTAGAAACGTCCCCGCCGGGTTACGGAAACTTAATCGGGTGCGACCTAAAGCCCCGTTTAATGCCGGTATCGGGTAGAATTCCACTGTGTCCAAGTTTTAGGACCTATTTAAACGTGTTTAAACATCCATTTGAAGCTTTTGCTTCCTCTCTCTACTCTCTCTAACCTCTCTCCTAAATCCAAGTTTAAGGGTCCAAATCATCAATTTAAGGCTCCAAATCTTTGACGTACCTTCCCTAACTTGTTATGCAACCTCTCTAGCCTTCAAATTCGAGTTTAAGCCATGGATTAGGACCATTATCATGAGTTTACGGCCCTAGAACAGCCCTAGACCGTAAACTCATCTAAATGGGGGTTTTTGGAGCAACTAAACCCTGCCAAACCACAACTGGACCTTAGATATGGCTAGATGACTTTATGGAATGGACCTAGAATGCCTTAAACTATAATTTAGAGCCTTGTATATGAGTTTATGGCCCTGGATGGTGTTTAGGCCGTAAACCCATAATTAAAGGGTTTTTAAGCCCTTAAACTCTTCCATGACTCAAACTAGACCTGGATATGACTTTTAGAAATTTGGTAATGGACTTAGAACACTTCAAACATGAATTTTGAGGGATTTGTATGAGTTTACGGCCAAGGTATGTGCTTGGGCTGTAAAATCCTCAAACATGGGTGTAAACTCATTTCCAATGTGTTAAAAAGCCATCCAACACCACCAAAAGCCTTAGAATAAATCATAGATCCAACCAAAAATACTTTTGGGGCCTTAAACTCAACCAAACCCATCATTTGAGATTTTACGGCCATAGCATGTGTCCCATGGCCGTAAACTCCTAAAAGTGTGTCAATTGGTGCCCCAAATTCATTTCAAGGCTTGTAGGGATTTTTAGAATCACATGTGATTGATTAAGGACCAAAAACATTAAGGATTCTATGTATGGGGGAGTTTACAGCCGTAAACTCCATGTTTACAGTCGTAAACTCCAATAAATGGTCCCTATGTGAAGTTAATCCATTCCAAGGCCTTAGATTTAATCCTAGCAAATTTTCCCTAGTCATATGAAGCCATTTAACAACCAAAAACACCCCACCATGAGTTTACGGCCGTAAACTCATGGGGAATGGGTGTTATGGGCTGAAAACTCTTATATGAGTTTACTCTTGGGGAGTAAACTCAAATTCCAAGTCCCTAGTGCCATTACATGTCCGTAGATGTCACCCGGGTCCTTCCAAACACTTGAAATGAGGTGTTTCCGCAACTAGACGTGTTTGTCCCTAACAATTAAGTAATCTAAGTCCTAATTAGATACAAATGTGTATCTTTTCATTATACATAGGAATCTCGTACGTTTTCAAGCCCCGATCCAACGTTTAGCATCCGAAATCGTCACATTTCTCGTCCGGTGAGTTCATACCCCTACCCATTTTCAATGGTTTTTCAATGTTTTCATGGGGGAATACAAGCAAAATACAATTGTTTTCAATACATAACATGGATGTATTTTAAATAATATCTGGCAAACTTATAAATACCTTTACCCCTTATGTATTATGCTGAGCATAAGGGATGATTTATCAACTACAACTATATGAATTTCAGTAAAGGAAATAACCAAACTAATCAAATTATTATGGTAATAATTTGGGGTTCTTTAGTTCTTGTTTCATCACGTTCTGATATGTATACAAAGTTATTAGATAAACTATGTCCGGTACAGTTTATCTCCGTTTCATTTTGAGTGTATTGCCAGATGATTTCATTGTATATAGCTGTATTCACTGTATTATGTTTCATAATCTTTTGTATGTTTGATATCATATGAGAACCCTGTGAATAGTTTAGTAATACCTTGTGAGTTCGTCACTACCTTGTATGGATGATCAGTAAATCCTCCCCGGAAGTGTAACCAAAGTCTCCTGGAGGGAGAGCGAGGAATTTGTGAATAGATCTATTCGGGACTGACAATCCCACACCTTAACTGCTAGCTACAGTTAGGCGGGCACGCATGTGGTGACAAATTTCTGGATATCATTCGACATCTGACAAGCGTCAAGGAGGTCTCGTTGTCGTATCAGCATGGTTACCCGACTCACAATACATATTAATATAAGTTTATTCACGGTATCGCTTTGGGTTTGATTTGACTTTGTTTCGATTCCATATCTACTTTCTATCTATAGTTTCCATGTCCGGTACGAGATGATAGTCCTATGGTTTCCAGTCTATCGATTATATATATATTCTGCGGGATGGTAGTCCCATGGTGTTTAACTTATATCTAGTACGGGATAATAATCCCATGATTTCAACCTATATCTTGTACGGGATGGTAGTCCCATGGTTTTGAAACTATATCTAATATGAAATGATAATCTCATGGTTTTGAACCTATACCTAGTACGGAACGGAAGTCCCATGGTTTTCAATCTATATTTCATCGAATATCAAACTATACTATATCTAGTACGGGACGGTAGTCCCATGGTTTTCAAACTATATTTCCATGAATATTAAACTATACTGTATCTAATACGGGACGGTAGTCCCATGGTTTTCAATCCATGTTTCCATGAATATCAACCTATATCGTATCTAGTACGAGACGGTAGTCTCATGGTTTTCAATTTATATTTTCATGTATATCAAACTGTCTTGTACTTAGTACGGGATGTGAGTCCCATGGTTTTCAAACTATTCTCTATCTATAGATCGCACATTTTAAACTAATTCATATCTAGTTCGGGATAGTAATCCCATGATCCTCAATATATATAGTTTTATGTATTAAACAATACTCTGTAATATTCAACCGGTCTTTCATTTAGGAAAATATGGGATTTTCCTGGGGTAAAAATACAACACATAAACGAATTGGTAACAATTCACTACTAGAAAAAAGACCTTTAATGACACGCAATTTATGACGCGCACGAATTTACGATACGCAAAAGTGTGTGAGGTCAAAATAATGTCATCTCTCCAAATTTTTGAAGGAATTAGGGCGCGCATTTTTACGCGCCCTAAAATTTATGTCAGAAAAAAGTAAAAATAAAAACACGGAGGGCACCCATCATAAAAGGTGTGTCGTGTAAGTATGTCAGTTTATAATTCTTGAACGCGCCTCCGGACTATTTATTTTATTAAAAAATTGAAGGGATCATTCTAGGGTTCTTTTCAAGATGGGAGTGCTCTCTGCAACGTTCGCTACCTTGGCTCACCTCATCTATCAACAATCGCGACTCATCTCTTTTCGCCGGCGAGCTTGGGCTAACCTTAGCTCGACGGAGACCGCCACAGATGCTCAACTTTACAAGCCCTAGGTCTGGTTTAACAACCATCAAATCTTCTTTGTGATCTGTCTCGCACAACAAGCCTCCCTCTCAATAACGTTATCTTCCTTGTGTTGATCAGAAGTCGCAGGGCTTGATTCCCAGAGTTCAAAGACCATTAGATCTTATTTCACCCCTCTCTCTGCGCATTCTGTAAATTCCTCTCTGAATCCTCTCTTTGATGTTGATATCTCTATCTAGCCGAGAGAACAAAGGAGAAACATAACTGATTTTTTTGTTGCGCCTTCTGTAATTTCACCCCTCTCTTGTCGATATCTCTATCTAGCCGAGAGAACAAAGGAGAAACATAACTGATTTTTTTGTCGCTCCTCACTGCAGGCAAACAGGTTAATTGTCAAAGCTGACACAGACCCTCTCAAAAGATGGTTTACCCGTCCGTCCATCCTGTTTGACGCCAAAGAAGCAGCTGATATTGACATTGATACTCTCTTTAACCTTGCCCTTTCAGGTACTGATGAATAAATGGGTATTTAGTGCACACCAACTGTTTGATTTTTTGCCTCTTAGAACAAATATAATGAAATTGTTCAGCTTGGTGTTTCCATTATTGAGGGTTGCAGTCAGGTGCTTCAACCAGTGGTTTGTCGTTTTCTCAACTATTTCTAGTATGAAGATCATGTGGCCAAGAACAGAAGAGGAACGCAAACGTCATAAACTGTGGTTTTGTGGCTTTTATGAATCGTGCAGATGGACAAGCTGCAAAAGATGAAATGCAAGGTTAAACAAAGTATCCCCTTTTAACTCTTCGTTTGTTTATATTTATACTTATATTAAGAAAATTAATGATGTTATTTATTGTTACAGGGGTGATTGTTTATGATTATGAATTGAATATTGGGTGGGGAAAATTGGTTTCCCTCCCTTCTCAATCACTCCCTGCTTCTCCTCCAGGACAAATGGCCATCAGGAGTAAAGAGGTATGCGATGTTTTTATATTTTATAAATTTAGTATTAGTGTAAAATGTAAATACATGTTTTAATGGTTGAAAACAGTATCTGATTAGAATATTGGTTTTGTTTTGCAGGGTGCCACTGTAATCTTGTCTTGTCCATCTGGTCCTCCTGTTACTTCTGTCCCAAGTCAGAATTCTGAGTTGGTAGGTTGACTTTTATATGTGTTTGTCATTTTTTTTTTCATCCTGTGTTTATGTATTGACATTTTTAACCTTGGTGCTTAGGTTCTTACTCCCAATGTACCAGATGATAAAGGTCTTACTGGAAGTAGCTCAGATTTGGGATACAATTATGGAAAGTTCTATGCAATGGATGGAGCTACCCATGTGACATGTGGAGTATTGGCTGCATACTTGTTGAATAATTTACGGTTTGTTTTCTTTACCAGAGCATATGGTTCAGAGAGCCAAGTAAGATCAGACCTATTTTGGTAAAAAAAAAAAGTTCAATATAATTATTGAAATATGATTTTGTTCTTTCTACACAATCTTAATTTAAAAATAGCTACAACTAATTAATTAACTATGCACTTACAAGCAAATAAAGACGACAGCTCACTGGGAAGTCGACGTCGATGTTGATCTTTTTCACGCAAGTTCTAGTGCTAATAGGCTTGTCGGTGGACTTTACAAGCAAACATGATTTTTTTTCTATCTATTTAGATCTTAAACATGTTGTTTTAAGAATCTCGCCAAAATATACATCTGAAGAAGTAGATAGTGCGATTTTGATTTTTTCCCACATAGACACTGTCTTCTCAGTGTAAGTTTCTTCCATTTATGATTTACCTCTTATTCTTTTAATCAACTTCAAAATGAAAATGGAGTCTTATGTTTATAAAGGGAAGGAGCTACTGACTGTAGTTCTTGTGCAACTGTTATGTTAGAGCTTGCTCGAGGAATCTCCCAATGGGCTCATGGTTTCAAGAACTCTGTTATTTTCTTGTTTAACACCAGGGAAGACGAAGGCTTAAATGGAGCCCATAGCTTTATTACTCAGGTGTTTCTCTCTTACCGTTATTTTTAATCATGTGTTTAAGTTATAACTTAACTTATAAAATCTTTACAGCATCCATGGAGTAGAAGTATACATATGGCTATAGACTTGGAAGCCATGGGCGATGGTGGAGCATCTGCTATTTTTCAGGTCGTGTTTAATGAGATTCCTTTTTAAAAAAAATTAATTTTCTTAATTAATTTATCAATTGTCACTTAATTTTGACAGGCGGGTCCGAACCCATGGGCGATTGAGAACTATGCATTGGTAGCAAAATACCCCTCTGGTAAAATTTTTGCTCAGGTGATATTCCTTTTTTAAACTATATAAAATGTTAGTTTTCTTTTTATTTATTTTATCTCAAATTCATGGTTTTTTTGTTCGATTTTTATTTAGTGGTGCAGGATCTTTTTACATCAGGTGTCATAAAATCTGCTACTGATTTTCAAGTTTACAAAAAGGTTGCTGGTCTTTCAGGTCTTGACTTTGCTTATGCAGACAATACAGCTGTATATCACATAAAGGTATTCTTGAATTTCAAATCATTATTATTATAAATAACTTCTCAAATATTATATCAAATTAAAAGTAATAAACTTTTGCAGAATGACAAGTTGAAACTTTTAAAACCGGGTTCCCTTGAACACCTTGGAGAAAACGTGCTTACTTTTCTTCTTCACTCTGTTTCATCTTCTCAGCTCACTAAAATGGCATCCAATAACAAAAATCAACATGATCCCGCCATATATTTTGACATTTTGGTACATTTAATTTAACTTTAATCAATATTCAATAGTAAATGATTAAATCTTTATATATTAATTTTGATGTGATGATTCAGGGAACATACATGGTTGTATTTAAACAAAGTTTAGCCAACATGTTATACAACTCAGTGATAATGCAATCCATGATGATATGGGGTACATCCGTTATGATGGGTGGCTCAACATCTGGAATCTCATTATCCTTATCATTTTTTTAGCATCCTGCTTATGTGGATATTCTCTTTAAGTTTCTCAATTGGTGTTGCCTTCATTCTACCCTTCATATCATCATCTCCAGTTCCCTTCAATTCAAATCCATGGCTAGTTGGAGGTTTATTAATTTCCCCTGCTTTCCTCAGGGCTTTGACTGGTCAACATATTGGTTATCTTATATTACAAAAATATATATCCAAAAAAATGGAGAATCTTTCTCTTTCTCTTTCTCATATGGTGAAACAAGATTGGGCCAAATTAGAAGCTGAAAGGTGGTAGTGGTTTATTGCAATGGCTTATTATTCTTGATGTGGGGCATTATTTTAAAGTTGGATCTTCCTATTTTGCCCTTGTATGGCTTGTGTCCCCAGCTTTTGCTTGCAAGTGCATGAGTTAATTAATTAGTTGTAGCTATTTTAAAGTTAAGGTTGTTGCAGCCAAGGAGCAGAAAAATACTTCAGAAGATCAAAATTAAAGTGGCCAAATGGTGCGGTTTCTTGGGAGAGTATTAGAGCAGTGCGGTCTCTTTGATGTTGATATCTTCAAGTTGTCTTCACCATCAGACCACATTAGTTCTCCCCTTGTTAAGCGTGTGGCTCGAAATGCTTCTCCCCCATGGCGCCAAGATCATAAAGATGGTCATTATGTGTTTGCACTTGGAGATAATCTAACTTTCCTTCACTACCATCAAAGAAACTTCATTTTCTTGATTGCATAGTTGCTACTAATAGAATACAAATCAATAGGAAAAAGTGGTTTTTTACTCTTTATTTATAGACACTCATAATACTTATGTTTGTTGACTTGTATTTTTGGATATATATATATATATATATATATATATATATATATATGTTTGATACTGACTGATTATTTTCTTCCTTTGTTTGATTGCGTGACTTGCAGATAAGATTTGGTTGGATTAGCTTTTTCCAGCATCCTACTTGAACAACATCTCCACTTGAACAACATCCTGATCTCATCATTGTAGATTTCACTGTACCTAATGCTGTAAATGGTAAATGTGTAATTTTGTGTTATACAGAGATATCAAATCATTTACATGTTATCATATTGGTTTATTGAATTCACCATGTTATGTTATGCAGATAATGTCGAATTGTATTGTAAAACTGGAGTGCCTTTTGTGATGGGAACTACTAGTGGAGATAGGGATCTTTTGTATAAAACTGTGGAGGAAGGAAAGCTTTATGCAGTCATATCTCCTCAAATGGGAAAACAGGTGAATTTAAAAAAAAATCGGATGTTTAATCTCTTCTCATTTGTTTTTTAGGTTGTGGCATTTCTTACAGCTATGGACATAATGTCCAAGCAATTTCCTAGAGCATTCTCTGGACATACCCTAGAGGTGCCGTTTCTTTTTACATATTTATCCTCTTTTATTTTCCCAAACATACCTTTAATTTCTTAAATAATTTTTTAAACATCATTTTTGTTTTTGAAACCAAACAGGTGTTGGAATCTCATCAATCAACAAAGCTGGACACATCTAGAACAGCAAAAGCCATTTCATGTTTCCAGAAACTTGGAGTTTCCTTTGACATAGATGAGGTATGAGGAGGCCATTTACGTCTTTTGCACATATGAGATAAAAATTGCAAATTTATTCACATCAACATCTATCCCAGTCACAGTCCACCAAACGCAGGACAACATGCTATGTTCTGTCATGTCATCTCGAGTAACCAGAACTACAAATTAATATATTCATATTCATATTATTATTATTATTATTATTATTATTATTATTATTATTATTATTATTATTATTATTTTGAATTATCTTTCAACATGAAATCAGGTACAATTGATACGAGATCCAAAACAATAGATTGAATTGGTTTGTGTTTCAGAGGAGCATCTTAATGTATCATCTCACATCTCCTGATGGAATGTAAGCTTTTTATTTTTGATTCATATTATAATCAACTAATTGATTTTGAATATTTCTCTATGAAAAATCTTAATTTATTGTTATTATTATTTGTAGAGTTTCATTTGAGTTTCAGCACAGTTTTTGTGGGAGATCAATTTATGCAGAGGGTGCTATTGATGCTACACTTTTTCTCGCTAAGAAGGTGCTAATTTTTATTTTTATTTTATTTTTCTAAATAATCTTCATACATTTAACTAATGTTAATTGCTAAAAAAAAGAATTACAAAAAGTTTGTAACAAAATAATGGTAATTGATAACAATGTAATATTTGTTACATAAATCATGTAATAATATATTGAAATAAATGTAGATACAATCAAAAGCAGATAAGAAGATATATGACATGATTGATGTGTTACGTGAGGGTAGCATGCATTGAGAGATGATAATAAGATTATGAGTTTATTATATGAGGTTTTAGGCATAAATGATCTCCAGCAAGGGTTAGGTACTCTAGAACATTGTGCTCTTCAAATAGCCACAAATATTCCATCACTGCATCAACAATCCCCTGTAACAAATTGAACATAAATAGTTTCATGACATTTTTACCCTTTTTGAAATCACAGATGCATCTATTGACCAGCAAGGATTTCAACAAACCCTTCGTTCTTGTGCTACCCATGTTGCTTGCATAAGCACATGACAGGTGGCGATTGAGTGACGCAGAGTTGAACTGTGTAAGAACATAAATCTTTTTATATTTTTCTTTTTGTTCTGATACTGTTTTTCAATTTGGCAGAAGTTTGACTCGGTCAAACCTGAGATTGCATCATTGGGTCTTGGAGGAAGAGAGGTGACAATTAAAGATCCGGTAACTAGTATTCATGCTTTGTAAGTTATAATCTATCTGAATATTTTTAAAAGTATTTGATAAAATGTAATGATATTTTGTCTCCTAATAATTTCTCCAGCCATTGCTAATCCAATGTCGCTTGTTTAATGAGGGTTCTGCTGTAAAAGGCACTCTTCTTGTCAATAAGAGGGTAAAATTTGTGATATTTCTTGCAACACTTATGCCATGATGACTCCTTGTCCAAAGTTGGTATTTATTCTAATTACAACAATTTGCTTTTTGAGATGCTTAATAATGAAAACTGAAATATACCATTTGATTAATTTAGGTGAAAGTATGTTGCATGTGATGTCTTGTTACTTGTTAGTTTACATTGAATCCTTTGTTTGAACTTGAGGAACTGTTTTACTGGTAATTCATTGCAGAATTACATTTAAGGGGGATTCTCATTAATTTAATCATACATGAAAGAAGGTCATACATACATACATAGATTGTTTTAGAAAGAAGGTCATACATACATACATAGAATAGAATAGAAATTGTTGATTTTTTTTGTTTTAGAAAGAAGGTCATAGATACATACATAGAATTGTTTTGTTTTATCTTATTCTTAATGTATAAATGGTTTTAGAAAGAAGGACATACATACATACATACATAGAATAGAAAGTGCTGCTTTTTTTTTGGGGGGAAAGTAGCACTATTTCACTCTTTAATATTAACTTTTATAATCTACATGTGTATTAAATTTTAATATTTTATACAGGTATGGGTTGTATTGAAACTTGGATTCTTGGAAAAAGGTATGTTACTACGTGTGTATTAAATTTTAATATTTTATAACATAAAATTGATGATGCTTGAAGCCTTTCTGAGTACTAATGTGTTGATGATGAAAACAGGTATTATGTGGAAACAGAAGCATAACAATAAGAAGTAGAAACAAGAAGGTGTTCCTTAATAGCAATGTAGTATTAGGTTATATAGTTAGGGAAAACCTCTTAATAACAATGTACAATCGGATCCCCTTAATACCAATGTATTACAATTTTTTGACATGATGTTATGGATGAAATTGATTGTTTTGGTATATATTTGTTTTCACATTTTTGTATTATGCGTAATTGAGTATCGTAAAGAAGTGTCGTAAATGTATATCGTAAATGTTTGTTGAAGTTTATGACACGCAAATGCGTGTCATATTCATTTATGACAGGGCCTTTAATGATACGCATTGCATGTCCTAAACGTGCGTCGTAAGGTTACGACACGCAAATGCGTGTCGTCTTCCTTTATGACAGGGGCTTCCTCGATACGCATTGCGTGTCATAAATGCGTGTCGTAAATGCGTGTCATAAATGCGCGTCGTAAATGCGCGTCGTCTATAGACGACGCGCAAAAGCGTGTCGTCTTTCGTTATGACATGGCCTTCCTTGACACGCATTTGCGCGTCGTCTGAGCGTTTTACGACACACATTGCGCGTCGTAAAAGGCTGTTTTTCTAGTAGTGCAAGTGATAACTAAACCAACTTTACATAAGAAAATATGAGATTTTCTTGGATAACAACCTTTTTGGTAAACCAACTTTACATAAGAAAATATAGGATTTTCTTGGATAACAACCTCTTTGGTAAACGAACTTTACATAAGAAAATATGGGATTTTCTTGGATAACAACCTCTTTGGTAAACTAAAGGAAACTAGTACAATTTCAGAAAACAAACATCTTATAAACTCACCAGCTTTATGCTGATTTTCAAACCGCTTGTATTCTCAGGTCAGCGATAAATAGGTACCCAACAATCCTTTTTGGAGAAGACGGAGCGTACTGAAGATCTCGTCTTTACTTTTGTTAATATGATGCATATGTATATTACTTGTACAACTTTACTTTTGAAACAAATGTAAATTCTATATGTAATGTAATGGTTGATTACTTTACTTACTATGTGCATTGGATTTGATACTTAACGTGGAGTCCGCCCCGGAAATGTTTCCGCCTTTGGTTTTTGGGGTGTGACAACCCTATACCTGGCTGCTAGCTACAGTCGGACCGACAGGTCTACGGGTGACAAAAGTCATAACAACGATATTGGCCTAGTACAAGCCTTATCTAGTCTAATGTATGGTTATGGAACTCGCAACTTAGACTATGAAAACTTTTCTACTTACTTATACATGTTAAAACAAATGTACTTTTCAAGGATAACCAGGCTTTTAGAATACTTATCTTAACACTATAGGTACGGTAGATACTTGTACAATGCATTCCGAATCGATAACCAACTACAAACTTTCAAGGAAAATAAGGGTTTTTCCTGGGATAACTAAACTATTCTTAACCAAATTGTGTAACAAATGGATAAATAAACTTTTCATATAAGAACATATGGGATTTATTGGATAACAACTTTTTCAGTAAACCAAAGGAAACTTGTTCTTTTACAGAAACAAACCGCTTATGAACTCACCAGCTTTATGCTGAAATTTCTAAAACTGGTTGTATTCTCAGGTCCTCATTAGACATGTATCCCATGACCTTTTGGAGAAGACAGAGCATTTTAGCAGTCTCATCTTTACTTTTCTTCATTTTGGATGTATATATCTATAATCATGTGTAACTTTACTTTCAAACAAATGTAAATACTTCTATGCAATGTAATGGTTGTGTTGACTATGCTTGCTATGTACATTGGTTGTGATACTTTACATGACGTCCTCCGCCCCGAAACGTTTCCGCCTTCGGTTTTCGGGGTGTGACATGATTCAAAAGAGCATGGGTTGGATCCAATACTCAGAACTTATGAGTACTCATGAATGTTGTAGAAACTCTTACTATGTCTAACATCTTAGACATCTACAAACCCAATTCATGACAATCTTAATTCATACCTACTTCCAACATATGACTAACTGTGGAGAGTTTAAATAGCTTAGTCATTCAGAATGAATAATCTAGTTATTCTGGAAGTCAAAACATGCAAAGTGAAACACAAGAATAATTGAATCCAATATGGTCTTAGAACTTATGAATGTAAATAGAACACCTTTTTCTTATCACCATATTGATTACACATTATTCATTGCATAATGTTTCGAATAATCAACTTTATACTTGAATCAAAACAACAGTCATGCCATGCTCCAAGCATGCACACTATGTTTTGTCTAAACAATAGTTATGCCATACTCCAAGTATGCACACTATGTTTGTCTATGATCTTTACTTTGTGAAATATATCGAGTGAACATAATTTCAATGATTCTCATTTCACAATCCTAAATCCTTATCATAAATGTAGAATTCCAAATTCCTACCATTTACCGAAATCTGCTATATTTTAAACTTATATGCACTGATCCTCTTGTAATGATTATGCACAAAGTCACAAAGACTTGTCAACAGTCATTATAGAGTATTCCAATGGAAACGAAGTCTCATATTCAAAGTACATTGCTTTGAACATATTTCTTGCATTAAGTTTTCTAATCTTACACAGATCGAATAACTTCCGCCTATGAAACATTTCCATATTCCCATTTTGATTATCACTTCTCAACAAGAGTTGCCTCCTTTCAGAATATGTCAATATGGTCCTTCCAAAATTTAACACTAAACTTCCAACTGTCCCTAAGCAACCAATCTATGGTAATCCTTAGATTGTCCTCGACAATTTCTTAATCACTTTAGTCATATCCAATTCTAGACTTTTCCCCTCTTAATGCCCTGAGCATTTGAAAATTTTAAAAGGGATGAATATTATAGCACGTGTAATCGATCCTATATCCGAAGCATATGAGACACAATTCATGAGTCTCACATAAAGACATGATACTAGAACAGTCTTTTGTTATAATATTTTTGTTTCTATTTGCCATGTTCTCATAATTCATATTATGAAAAGGGATCCCGTTATCATAATCGAATTTTAGAACGCAAATAATGGACCCATATATAGAATTTCCTTATGTTGAGACATTCCAACATAAAATTCATATATATATATATATATATATATATATATATATATATATATATATATATATATATCCTTGACTAAAGATGATTAAAACCTCAATCTAAGCTTTTCGACTTGAAATGAAGTATAATTTCTTCTCCCTTGATTATAGAAAAACAACTTTTCCCAATTGAAACTTTTGTTTTCTATAATTAACATTACTAACTGGCAACACTTATCATGAGCATCATGCTCCCACTAACATGATGATTATTAGCAAAACATCTATGCTCCCACCAGCTTTGATATGTACTCAGATATGAGTTGGACTTCTAGAAATCAATACTTTATCGACTTTCTTACCAAAGTTCAGACTTCCGATACGAGATGCTTTGATAAAACTTTATCAAAATCATACACCTTTCCTTAGATAGCAAATATGTGTGTCAAAACTGTTTCATAACTATGAAAAGGGATGCCATAATCATAGTCTTAATTGTTTAGACATTTGTCATTCCTCACAAGTCCATGTTAGTGTGTCAGTTAGCCACACACGCTCCACTAACAACCTTGAGAATGCAAATATCACAATTGCTATCTACTTAAAACCTACTTAGTGAAAGCGTTTCCTCACCATCATTTTCATGAATCGGAGAGAAACCTTATGACACTTATATTTTATGGTGTATGTGTTCCTATCTATGTGAATTTGTCAAAACCATAATGACAAGAAGTTAAGATTGGACCGAACTCGTGCAATCTTAACTTCTTGCCACTTGGCAGCACAAGTCCTACCATTGCTTCCAGGTTGTTATGCAAACAATTGAGAATTTTTAGAACTCAAATGCATAGTCAACTTTAACCAGAAGAGGCACAGAAATAAGAGTATGTCAGCACGATAGGCTATAAACCTCAAGTCGTGTGCTAGTGATAAACAACAAGTTTTATTTTTGATTAGTTCTTGAAACTCTTTTAGGATCTTTAAGACTCCCACTGTACTCTTGACATATAAGACTCTCTTACCTAGAACCATTCCTTGACAAACAAATATTCAAGAGATGGTGTGGATTCTTCTCAAGACAAACACTTCAAACAATTGGCCTTAGTTGGTCTTTGTTTTATCCAAGACATCACAACTTACCAATTTCAAATGTACAAGAGTAGATCACATTTTACTCTTACATTTGATTAGTGTTAATAAACCATGTTTAATATATGTCACTCAAGTTACAATCTTGGAGTATGACTTTAAGAATTGTTTTGGAACGAAGTATGACTCATATTCTTGATTTTACCATTTCCACAATTCATGACTCCTCTTCTTAGCCATAAGAAAGCACTAAGATGTCCTTAGAGGATGAATTGTGATATGGTTACACAATCATTAAGATTATCATAAACATGATACTAAAGTACTCTCCCATCTTTTCATATTTGAGAAACTTTTATCTTTCTGCCAAATTTGATTCTTCTCATTCGTTCTGCCATACATCGAAACTTTTTCAATGTTTCAGAATTATACTTAAACTTGTAAGTATAACCATATTTACTAAACTTTAGTAAATCATGACGAATAGTCTTATTCGATCTTTTGTGGTGGACTTGACCAGTGCACAAGAATGTGTACTCGATCCCTTAGTCCTTCACTTGACTCACATATACATGTGAACAAGGAATTAGTCTTAATTTTCCACAGATGAAATTCTCATTCATCATACTATACAACTTGCATAATTCCGACTTTCGGTCCAAAGAAAAACTTGGGTGATGAGAATCTTTTCTTATTTGGTAAATTTAGACACTACCACAAACGAAAGAATCAAATCCATTTTCAAATATTGCTATCAATGGAACCATAAAAACAACATTTCTTCACAAACGCTACTGTAAGGATATTTTAAAATAAATAAAATTAAAACCTTTTATTTTATTTTAAAACTTTGCGGAAAAACTTATCCTTACAATGCAAACGCATATGAAAAACTTGTTGTTATCTATTCCTAAGCAATATATCATAACTCCTAAGCAACTGCTCAAAATTCTGATCACCGAACCATACGATCAAAATCCATCTTCACGATCAGAATCATCATATGCTTCCTCCACTTCCTCTAATTATTCTCCCTAACTCACAAGTTCTTGAATAGTTCAAGATCACTCAAGCCCTATTGGCAAGCAAGGTCTATGTGTGCTCACATCTTGGAGATGAAGTCACATATTGACAAGCCGGGAGAGTTGGGTGTCAAAGTCTTGAGAAAGCTGGTTGTTCAGTCACTTTCTAAGTCACATAGTGAGTTTCCTTTGGGACTACTATGAAACAGACTATGGCATGACCCTTAATGATCTTACCTATTTGCTTGATGCTGCTGAATCATAAATGATTTGGAGCACCGGTAAAGCAAATTTGGTTGGAAGATCGACTTCCCAATGGGAGATATTCAAGTTAGTTGATTTTTTAAATCATTAATATAACACCCAATATGAAATATTAAGGCTAGGACCCAACACAATATTTTATAACTTGGAAGAGGGATGTCGTAATCCAAGCTATAAAATATTTGAAGGTAGACGAATGACGATTCACCAATTTCCAACATGAAAAATGAAATAATTCATTAGGTTTTAATTGGATTTGAAACTCCTAGATCTTTTGAGATTCATGGAACTTTTCAATGGCATGATTCAATCTCGAGTGTGCCCTCTAAAGTTTTGTGAATGGGATGCCGAGGATCACAAAACAAGGTGTGAATAACCATGCAAATATACTTGGTACCCTTAATATTTATCACTTAATTGATGTGTCGGTTAACCACACGCGCTCCACCGATCCTATGATAAACCTTAAGCCACCCTTTTCCTACCTTGTTAAATCAAATTAGTGTGCCGGTTAACCATACGCGCTCCACTAATTGACTTAAGCAAAGTGCAAAGTGTAATTTCATGGGTTAGCACCAAATTCACATTTTCCTAAGTAACTAAGATTGGGAATTCATAAGAGTTTAGTTACTTAATATTTATCATTAATACTTTTAATGAAGGGATAATTATTGTCTTGCCAAACCCGTTCGGCTAGCGACCTCCACCAGTCAAGGAAGCGGTGGGTGAGAGTGGGCACCCATTAAACTGTCATTTTATAGGCAGTAACCTTATACCCCCTTAAAGACCGGCTGTGTGAATGAGGCCTACTAACGGTAAGACTGACTTTGTTCTTATACATACATATATACATATATATATATATATATATATATATATATATATATATATAATTGTTAACTATTAATATTATAATAGTATAAGGGTTGAATTTTAACTTTTAAAATTCTAAGGGATTAACTTGGAATTAAAGTATTCATGAGGGAAACTTTACAAATTCCAAAACTTGAGGGCAAGTTTTGAACTATTCAAAAAACTTTTCAATTCCATAACTTATGAGTTTAAAGTAGTTTAATGAAAAACTCTTAAAGTTCCATAACTTAAGGACAAGTTATGGAAGACTTTAAAATCATTTAAGAAAATAAGACTCTTCATTTTCATAACCTATGAGTTTAAAGTAGTTTAATGAAAAACTCTTTAAGTTTCAAAACTTGAGGACAAGTTATGGAAGACTTTAAAATCATTTAAGAAAATAAGACTCTTCATTTTCATAACTTATGGAAATCTTATGAGTTTTAAAAAATCATAAATGTGACTTTTCATATAGCTTGTGGACAAGTTACAAAATACGCATTTTATGAACAACTCTTAGATTAATTTGGATTGAAAACACATTATCACATAACTTTTCTATTAATCTAAGCTAACTCATAAGAACAAGATGATTCAAACCAAACATTTTCATGTAATTCGCCTAATCCTTAAACTAATACAAAAAATTAATCTATTGACAATTATCTTTGGAATTGGATTAGCATGAACATTACCACATCAAAAACAAGTTTGTAAGTTCAAAAACAGCTTAGGGTAATGTTCCTAGTCCAATTCCAGCCAAAAAACTAAAAAAATATGTTGTTAAGGGTCCAACTCGTCGAGTGCATGAACCAACTCGACGAGTTGGATGAATTTCTTCATGGAATCGGCGAGTCCCTTCATGAACTCCGCGAGTCTGCTATCCAGACAGCAAAAAATTCGATTTTTCCAGCAATTTGCATCAAGTATAATTGAAAGCAAACCTAGGCTCTGATACCACTGATGGGTTTTGAGCATTCTAACACTCCTAAGGTGTACATGCAACCTTAAATACCTTAAATCTATGTTTTCTCTATTATACATGCAAATATCAATTTTCTAAGGTATTATCCTAACTAGCATATTATGAAGTACAAGTAATATAAAATCTAGTAGAATAACATACCTCTTTGTTGTAGCTTGATTCCATGGAGCTTAAGAGCCTAGTGCCTCAAGTGTGACACCTCAAATGGTTCACACAACATCAAGACACTTGGAATAACATGAGAATAAGGATACTTGTACAAAATTTGGTTTTGCCCTCTTGTATACACACACTAGTCACACTAGTTCCACTAGTGTCATTTCAAGAACCATAGACCTCTTTATATAGTGTGGATGATTAGGGTTGGATTCATGTAAACCCTAATACTCATAACCTTTCATTTCCATAGGATCCATGGGTTAAAAACACCAACTATATATAAGAGCCCATATTTAATTAGTTCTTTTTGATCACTAAATTAATTCTTGATCAATACTAATTAAATAATATGATTTCATATTAATATATTAGAACTTATAATATACTAATATAAATCACTAGTATCCCTTTTTCTCATTTTGTCTATCCAATTGTCCCGATGACATGCAACCCAAATGGACCATGCCAAGTCGGGTCAAGTATATACCAATTATAGTTATGGACTTAGACACTAATTCAACATATAATGCATAATATGCTTATTGAAAATGAAGGTAGAGTGATTTGCATGTATGATTCGGATGACGTAGTTATTCCGATTGAAGTGTTTGTAGCCAGAATGACTGAAATTTTAGTAAGAGTTGTTGACATTCATAACAGTTAAAACGTGTTTCAATATTCAAGAATATTAAAGAAACATGGTTTTCCAAGGCAATTGATGATGCTAAGGAACTTTGATTGAAATAAATATTGATATGGTATTCCTCAAAAGGGTTCATAGGAAAAAACAAATTGATAGGAATTTAAGTAATCAAGATATCATACTTTTGGCCGAGAAGATTTTTAAAGTTAATTCATTTTTATGTATTGTTGATCAAGCAAGAGCTCCTCTTTAAATATGATTTGAACAATATGGAGAGTATGAAAATAATTTTGGTTTTTTGTTTCAAAAAAAAATTAAAGGAATTTGATGAAATCTTAACTTGTGTTGTAGCCATCTGAAAACTACACTTAAGTATGGTGAACGATCAGATATTGATGTCAATAAACTTTTCTGGAGTTAAAACTGTTTGATGAGTTCTTACCGAGTGAAACCCCACATATGTTTTAAAATATACGAAAAAATCGATTGTTTATCTAATGCAATTATTGCATATAGAGTCTTGGTGACTATTCCAATAATAATGACATTTACAAAGAAAAGTTTTTCAAAACTCAAATTGTTAAAGTCTTTCTTATGGTCCACAATGTTACAAGCGAGACTTAATGGTTTGACAATGATAACTATTAAGAATGATACATTGGAGACTATTTTATTATGAAAAATTGATGAACAAATTTGCTTCCAAAAATGTTAGAAGAACCTCATGATTCATGTAACTATGTAAGATAATACATAATATTATCATCCTTTTTTATTGTTTTTATAACAATGATTGACTTATCATAGTATTAATGAATTTTGCTTATATATAAAAAAAATTATGGGTCCATTTTTATTTTTCGTACATGGCTCTCAAAATCAACGAGACGGTCTGCATATTTCACGTAAATGGTCCATATGGTTTGAAAAAATAGGAACATATGGTAAAACTTAAAGAAAAAGGGCAACTAGGTCCTTTTGTTTTTATCGATATTACAAAGATGATCCTTCCTACACCCAACATCAAAAAATGTTGTTAAAATTCTATAAAATGACATTTTCACCATATTCATATTTTTGTTTTTTGTAAATATTTCCCTAAACTATAGCAACAATTAATGTAAAGTACTCTAGGTATTAGCCTATAACCATCATATCCTCAAACGCTTTACTGAAGGCTTTGATGAATTTACTTTTGGTTTTTTATAACTTGACATGTCGTTGACAGAGGGAATAAATGAGCTTCATATGTCTTCGTCTTTAATTTTCCTTATGTTGTCGTGGTGGGATCAAAAGGGACGTGAAACGGGAAGAGAAATGAAAAGGTGGAGAGGAACAATGGTTTTGTGGTAGGACTCCGATGAAATCAATTGTTTCTTATGAAAATGACGAGAAAGAACCAACAAATTCTGGTTATAATATCAAATAGGAAATCAACGCTCTATTGTGTAGTCAATGATCGAAATCAAAGGAGCTCATATATGAGGTGGTCATCTTGTTCATGATTGTGTGTTTACCGTGTTCCTCACATTCGCTAATAGACATGGGAGGTTGGAAGTTGATAAATATGACAAAGACTCTAAACTAGAAGCTCTCTATATGTATCCACCAAGCAAGAATAAACCACCAAAAATATGCTAGTCTTAAATTGTAATTAGTTCTTCTTAATTCTTAAATACTTATAAAAAATAAGCTTTAAAATGAGAAACAAATAAAGCACTCAAAAGCTCACAACAATTTGCAAGGCATCGAGAGGAGATGCAAGCATGAACTCTCAGCTCTAGAGAGAAAATAAGAAAGGAAAAGCCTTAGAAAAAACTAGCTAGTTTTTTTGTCTTTACTCTTATCTATATACTAGCACACATCAAAGAAAGACCAAACCATTATTAAATATGCAAGTATGGTCATGTAAGAAGGCATGGAGTTTAAGAGTTTTCCAATAAGCAATGCCTCACATCCCTTCATAAACTTACAAAAATGAAGAGAGAGGAAGAGAAATGATGTGCCTTGCGCTGAAGCTTTTAACAAACATGTATCATATTATATATATATATATATATATATATACATACATACACACACACACACACACACATATATATATATATATATATATATCATTTTTATATAAATGGACTTCAATAGGTCCAAAAAGACGTACACAACAAATAAACTCATACATTATGATTTATTAGTTGTTCATCTCTATAGAAAATATTATTTCCATACATAATAATTTCCGAATTAAATACAAGTGTTGATTATATTTATTAATAATCAATTTACTTTAATAAATAATCAATAAGTAGTAATTTGCTATAAGGTACGACCCTATAGAATCATATGTCATTAGCAAATATCATTCCATAATGATTATTGGGCACATACATCTTTCGATCCCCCACATAGAAGACTCATCATAAATTGATATAGATAGTGGTGAACGTCTAGTAACATTTCACTGCCCCTAATAACACACGACAAAGTATATCATTCTTTAACATGCAATTCCTAATAGCTCATATATATATATATATATATATATATATATATATATATATATATATATATATATATATATATATATTTCACTGCCCCCAATAACACACGACAAAGTATATCATTCTTTAACATGCAATTCCTAATAGCTCATATATATATATATATATATATATATATATATATATATATATATATATATATATATATATATATATGGGAAAAGTGAATATACCCTTAAGGATATATAAGCTTAGGTACCCAAACCCACTATAATTATTTGTTTTGTTTGATATATTCATTATAATGTTATTAAACTTCAATCTTCACTTGATTTACTTTGAAGGTTTTCGAAATTTCACTATTGTTTTCCTCTTATATCACATCTTTTTGCAGAACACCTATTAGGTTATATATATTATAGTTGAAAATGAAAATTATGTAACAGGAAGATAAATGTGAAATTTATAAAAATCTTATAAGTAAATCAAGTTAGAAGTTGAATTATAAGAATATTGGACAATTACAATGTATACATATTATACAAACAACATAGTATGATGACTTTGGGTACCTAAGCTTATATACCCTTAAGGGTATATTCACTTTTCCCTATATATATATATATATATATATATATATATATATATATATATATATATTGTCACAACTAGCCTTTTTAGCTAGGAAATTATGTCCTCATGTAAAGATCAACTATTGTAAGACTTGTAATCTAAGTGGATATCATATTCTATGCTCAATAAAAAACATCCAGTTGAATCAAAACTCATGAGTGAAGTCCAAAACCTAACTTAATACATCTTATATACTCAACTATGGGTTTGAAATCCTAATAACCCGGTTCAAAATTAGTATGGACCAGGATCCCCTTATTGGGTTTAATGGGCCAGTAAACATTTCAATTGATGATTTTGGGCTGTAATTGGACCCATATTTGTCAAACCATAGCAATTGGGCCATGTTGGGCCTAAAAAAACTCACTTTGTTATCATGGGCCATATTGGGCCGTGAACCACTCTATTGAACCATGATTGGCCGTAAACCCATCTTCTCATTGTGATTGGGTCGTTAACCCCTTTCCTTCACCACCGTTGGGTCGTGAACTCATATGAAGGGCCTAATGGGCCGAGAACCTTCATGTTGGGCCTATGATCTCGAAATATTCAATAAGGGCCCAAACTTTTCCTTCTCTTTTCCTTTCCCCCTCATTCCCTACCTACATATACATATAAAAAAAAGAGGGAAGACAATGGGATAATTTGAGGTGCCACCTCATATTTACCTTGTGTATTTCCATGCAAATTATCCTACAAATAACTTTGTAATCTCATTTATCCATGCAACCATCACATCTCATTTCACTCCTCCCCCCTCCATCTTCTTCTTATTCACGGCCAAGGGTCTCCCACCACCACCTTCACTCTCAATTCTAGTTACTTCAAACACACTCTAGCACAAGAACTCCTCTCCTTCATCCTCCAAATTCTTGTGAGTGTTAAGGGTACATCAAGGACTCTCCATCAAAGCTCATACATCCTTGGTAAGTCATTGTGAAACTCTATAACTTTTGATTCAAGTTACTCTAGAAATCTCTTCTTAACCCTCATCATTTCATGATCCATGCTCTAGATCCACCTTAGGTTCGAAATCTACTCAATAAAGCTTGCTAAGGGCCGAGATCTTTCCATTTCTTCATAAAAAACCAAAATCTCCAAAGTAAAGTGAGTTCATACCCCCTATTTTTGGTTTTTACTATGTTTTGGGGGAGAATACAAGTTGTTTGGTGTAGATCTATGTGTGTATGCATGATTTTGTGTGTTTTTCATGATATATGTGTGATTATGTGTTATAAACACCATGAACTTGAGATAAACTAAAATGTGATGCTATTTGTAGAACATAACATTCAATTCAACTTATTATGCAAGAAAATGTTATAAAATACATCAATGTTACTTAAAACTAAGAAAATTGCATAAGAGGGCCAAAAGTGAAAAAATAACAAAAAATGGGGTATTTTATGTAACTAACAGTTTTTAAGGGACCAAAAAGAATGTATTTTGATAAATATGAATCCTTTTGATATTTGTGACCTTAAAAAGGGATAGAAGTGTAAAATTTCATAAATGGGCTTCTTTTGGGATTTTTCAAGTTTTTGGGCCAAGTTTGTAAATTTTTGGACTTTTTTGGGCTTAAATGTCATTTTCAACAAAGTTGTGCCAAAAATGTAAATTGTTTATAAGTGTTGGGTCTAAATTATGGTTTATACTTTGTTTTTCTAGGCAATTGTAATTTTGTGTTCACAGCCCAGGTTGGTGTTCACGACCGTAAACCCCTCACGACGCATGTGCACCATATAAATAAATGTCAAGGTGTGAGAGAGTGTACATCCAAGAGAGAGAGAAAGGAGAATAAGTGTGTGAATCTTGTTTAAGGAACTTCATTCTAATCAAATCATACAATATTCATATTCTTATTCTTCTTCTTCTCTTTTATTTTGATCTAACATCATTCGTTTGATTGGGATCCCGCACCTTCAAATGGATTTGATTGATACACAAGCATATTTGGGACTTACATATATCTATACACATATCTCACGCTCTCCCTCCAGGAGACTCTGGTTATACTGTATAGGATTTATTTTCGTAACCTGATGGATATAATTGAAGTAGTGCCTCACAGCTATGTATTAACTTGTTTATGTGTAGTGTTCCAGAGTTCCCTTGTACTGTAACTGTATGTATTGCATTGTATTAATGTACTTCGTAGTGTATAATAATTATACTTAAATAATTATTTTAGTAGCGTATACTTGTATCAATGTATTAGAGTGGTGTTTCCCAAACTATACCTATTATAGTTTGAATAAATGTTCTTGTTCTGTGTATTGTACTTAGTAAAATAGTGTAGTGATTCCCAAACTACACCAATTATAGTTTAACGCTAATGTTCTGTAATATACTGAAAACATTTGCAATCTACTTGTATGAAAGTAAAATACCCTTATGCTTGACATGCTACAAAAGGGTTAAAAATATAAGAATATTTTTATGAAATGTAGGGAATACTCGGTTTAAATCAATTGCAAATGTTTTAAAAACTGTTGTTTGTATGAAACACAAAAGTCCTTGTGTTTTACTTGTATTCCCCCCCCCCCCCCCCCCCTAAAAACATTAAAAACATTGAAAAGTAGGGTACAAAGTC
The DNA here is from genome assembly GCF_052625555.1 of Lactuca saligna. Taxonomy (NCBI): domain Eukaryota; kingdom Viridiplantae; phylum Streptophyta; class Magnoliopsida; order Asterales; family Asteraceae; genus Lactuca; species Lactuca saligna. The sequence goes on from NC_136419.1 coordinate 107,733,757, forward strand.
ACCTCAAATGTGCGTTAGCGTGAATAGCAAGTTGTAGAGACGATCATTGGGTTAGCGTTCGTGCGAATAACGTTATCCTAAAAATAATTATATTCGAAATCATATTTAAATTAATAAGATATTAATTTATATAATGAAATAAATAATGTTGGAAATAATAAGTAAAGTGTTAAGCAACACTTTAATCATGTGAGGAATACTTACAATAATTATTTGGAATTGTTTGAAATGTTGAAATAGGTTTTTGGTGGACAAAATGGAGTTTTCAGTTGGGTAAATGTGTTTTCGGTTGGATCTTGATGTTCTTGGGGGATATTATGAAGATTTTAAGATCATATGAAGATTTGAAGGTGGGTTTGAATGTTCTTTATGGGAATATGAAGATTTGAAGAAATCTGGGTAAAATTCTTGAAGATTGAGAGAAAAGGGGTTTTGAGGGATGGTAGTTGAGAGCAAAAAGGAGTGGTTTATGGCTGAAAAGTGAGGAAATGAATTTGGTTTTTGAATGAGCTAAATATATAGGAAGGTGTTATCGGTTCTAGTGGGCCTTGGGCTTTGGTGTTTACGTTTCTACACCATTGGGTTTTCACCCCTAATGGGCTTTGGATTGTGTTTTCGGATCAAAAGCAAACCGAAAACACCCTTTAGGAACAAACCCAAACCGTAAACACCTTTTGATCTTGATTCCAAATCCGTAAAACCTTTTGTTTTAATTTTTTTTTACCGTAAGCCATGTGTTCTAGTACTCTAGAATCTGAAAACACATAGATGGAGGTGTTAATTATGGTTTAAACCTTAGTCTATCAACTTATGTTAGATTATAATATCATAATTCAACTTGGAACTTAAGCTACATTTATTATTAGTTTATACGTATGCCCTTAAGGAAATAGAGTATATGCATACACAAGAATTGAAATGTAGTTTTTGACTCCTATTGATTTGAGAATGACGAGTTGTTACACATTTTATCAAATATGTGATCGCATAAATGTGTCAAGGTTTGGTATGGTCGAAAAATACAATCTGAAGAAAAAAGGAAAAAAAATGTGATCGCAACTCCTTTATATGTGATCACATTTTCACTTCAAAGACTCAAAATGGTCACAAATAGCATTGTACTTCATTAAACGACGACTCAGGAAATTTTTTGCAAAATGCAATCGCATTTTTGCACATATATGTGATTGCATTTTTCGTATGCTTGCTCCAGAAGTTATCTAATTGCATATAAATACGACCCCTTTGATCAAATTCGGTACTAGATGATTCCAGATGATGAAAAATCCTTCTAAAGGCGATTTCTACCACTTTTCATCATTGTCTGGAGATCTAAACAATGTGAACCCTCTCCAACATTTAGTTTAGCAAGATTAATCAGCTAGTTTATCTTTTTATTAGTTTCAATTGGATTTTAGTCATGTTTGATTAACCCTAGTTTTCAGTTCTACAATACACTAGTACTTTCATGTGATCAGTTATCAAATTTGTTTTCATTGTTTGATTCTATCCAGTTGTTTCAGTTTTGAGCTTAATGAATTTTAGATTTTAATTCTTGTTAGTTTGATCACCTAGCTAGGGTTTAATCATTCCAGTTAACCAGCTAATAGTATCCCTAATTGGTCTTGTTAACTGGTAATAAGTAACAAGTATCTGATTGGTTTCGTTTTAGGGATTTAACTCTGGTATAAACTGAAAATTCATATATATACACTTCCGAGCTTTTGAGAATTAATGGGTAGTGTCGAGAATTTTACATAGATCTTAATGCAACTTTTCTGATCATAATTAAGAGCTTGTTTAATTAGACAGTAAAACATTAGGGTTAACTAAAGAGCATGTTTTTGTTAATTTAACTAGGTAAAAGATATTGTGAGAATTATTGTGTTCCTGATGATTAAAACCTACTTCCCTACGGCACCCATTAGTGCATTCGAGCAGTGAAAATATTATTTTTTTAAATCGTACGTGACAGTAGTTTAACATGTTCCTATTTAAGGGAAGTGAGGTCTAATGTTTACACACAATCAGCCTCTATCACCTCCCTTTCACCCTCAACATAACCCTGGCCTCCATTTGTTATTTGAGAGTTTTTGGGATGTTTTTGGTGTCTTAAAGAAGAAAGAGGAACTTTTACTACATAGATCTAGCTTGCAAGCCTCATTGTCATCTTCTAACACATACTCTAGACTCTTATGAGTATTAAAGATCCATGATTTATGATTGTATGTTCCTAGACCTAGACTTTATGCATTATTCTCCATGTATAGACTAGTAGGAGTGTTGGGATTCCCAAAATTGGCAACTTTATGGATCCTTAGAGTCCTTTCATGGTTAGACGTATTAGATCTAAAGTTTGGTAGAGTTTTGAACTCATGCATGAGGTTTTAACCTCTTTTTCACTATTTGTAACCTAACTTGAGCTCAAGACTTGCATAGGACATGCCTGTCCATAAAGCATCAATTTTTATGATACTTTATGTGTACGAAAGCCTTCTTGAAAGTATGGATAGGCGGGTTAAAGGATTAAGCAGCTCCCATGACGTGGAGGACTAGTCTCCACAACGCTGCAAGAGGCAGTATCGCGACTGTTTTTTTCGAAGGCCACCACGACATGGCAGAAGCTTGGCCACGACGTGGTGTTCGGTTGTAAGACTTTTGAGCATTAACTTTTTGACAAAGTTTGAATTTAGGACAAATTGATGGTTTTAGGCTGTATTTTAAGGATTTGGTCCCTAATTGTTGTATAGGTGACCTGTAGTACCAAAATTTTAGATTTGTGAGAGTTATTTTGTTATTTGATAGACTCTGAGGTGAGTTTTCTCACTATACTTTGTATTGTAGTATTTATCCTTACATGAAGGATGTTCATATGTTGTAATGATCTTTTTTATTGGTAGATGTGACATCCCCATTTTCACGGCCAGAAAAGACCGATTTGTTTATGCTTTGTTTTATAAATTAGAGTAATCTTTTGAAGAAAACAGTTGCGGAATTTGTTCCCAAAATAAAATGTGATAAGAATTTATCAAAGCATTTCTTTAAAGAAAAGAATTTTCAATAAAAAACAAAATCTCGGGATGTCTTGTTCCGATACAGATCAAAAGCATAAATAGTATAAAAAAGTCCTTACAACAGTTATTTATAACTACTGATCTATAATCCAAAATCTCTCGTTAAGTCCACCAACTTATACTCTTGTGCCAATACCTATAATACAAAGAAAACTGAGTTGGTCAAGCTTGGGAGCCTGGTGAGCATATAGGGTTTTCAACCCAGAATGTTATATCATATATATAAATTAAAAATCACAAACTTATGCAATTTCATCATATAAAAGCAACTCTTATCCCACCCCGGTGATCGCCACAATGACACGATCTATACTCTCGTATCTAAAATTTACCTCTTTACTTGATCCCTACTCAGGAATCTAAAACTAACCTCTTGATCTGATCCATGCCCCTGGATCTAAACTAACCTTTTCACCTGATCCATACTCCCAAATCTAAACTAACCTTTTCACCTGATCCATACTCCAGGATCTAAACTAACTTTTTCACCTGATCCATATTCCCAGATCTAAACTAACCTTTTCACATGATCCATACTCCCGGATCTAAACTAACCTTTTCACCTGATCCATACTCCCGGATCTAAACTAACCTTTTCACCTGATCCATACTCCTGGATCTAAACTAACCTTTTCACCTGATCCATACTCCCGGATCTAGTATGTCTAATCCATACCCCCGGATCAATAATTGTGCACAATCCATACTCCCGGAATAGGGACAATTAACTCTAACTTAATCTATAACTACCAAAGTTTATCCAACAGGTACTAAGTCCATAGTTACCTATGTTCACTCATATCATCTCTTATTTCTCATCTTTCATCTACCCATGTTATACCTGAAATATTTGTAGATATTAAAATACATATACAGTTTAAAATCATTTAAAACATGTACAAATTATTGTTGGGTTATGAGCATTCTAACACTCCTAAGTGTACATGCAACCCTAAATACCTTGGATCTATGTTTTCTCTATTATACATGCAAATATGAACATCCAAGGTATTATCCTAATCTAGCATACAAAACTATCAATATAACAAGATAGAATACATACCTCTTTGATGTAGAATGTCTTCATGAAGCTTGAGTGCCTAGTGCCCCAAGTGTGACACCTCAAATGGTTCACAATCATCAAAACACTTAGAATAACTTGAGAGAGTTCTACACTTCATGAAAATCGGCTAGCCCTCTCTAGAATAATACTAGTGCCAATTTTCCTCAAGAATAAGATGCTTATATAGTTATACAATTAGGGTAAACTCTAATTGTCATGACTTTCCATTTCCTTGGATCCATGGGTTCAAATACACCATGGAGCATCCATGGAGCATCATATGGGTTTTGGCCCAACTAGATAATCCATGGAGCATTAGCCCACTATATAAGTATGGATGATTTGCACAATCAACCCATATATTTAATTAGTCTTCTTTTTGATCACTTAATTAATCCTAGATTAATTCTTGATCAACACTAATTAAATAATCTCATTATTCTTATTATTAATATACTAGAACTTATAATATATTAATAACCATAAGTGTCTTATTTCTCTCATTATAGTCTATCCAAGTGCAGGATGGTATGCAACCCAAATGGACCATGCCGGGTCGGGTCAAGTCTTACCAATTATAGTTATGGACTTAGACATTAATCCAACAGTCTCCCACTTGGATAAGTCTAAAACTATTATTGCGTATGACTTCAGGAACCAACTAGCAATCGTAGCTCTCAAAAGCTTCTGTTGAACTCTGACCTTGTAGATGAACTCTGACCTTTGTTAATGACTTGTCCATTAGATAAGGGATCATATATTCCTCCATTCTAGATATCATATGGACTGAGACATGGATTATAATCATTCTCTCTGTCCATTTGTTGTTTCCCGATTTTCGATTTATGACGACTTTGTTTCCCGATTTCCGATTTATGATGACTGACTAATTGAACAAATCAAATCAGTCTTGGCCCGGCCGAGCACTTCCATTTGTCATCATCAAATCATCGAGGGGCCCATAGATATTGCTTTTATCCCGAAGGTAAAAGGAATGGATAAACTTCGACTCATATGGCTTGTTCTACTACTTGTTGAATCATACACAAAGGCACGTTTTATAGCACCGAGTTACCAAATGCGGTTTCGTGCAATCAATGTACTACCAACTCATAGTAACAACTCATATCTCTAGGTTTGAAGACTATAAGATATTATCGTCTCATGATCACTCGTGATAAAATCCATGAAGTGATTCCAATGAGCGCGGGTTGAATCTAATACTCAGAACTTATGAGCACTCATGAGTGTTGTAGCCATTTGTCCAACACCTTAGACCTCTACAAGCCAACCCATGACAATCTTAATTCATATCTACTTCCAACATATGACCGACTGTGGATGTTTGAATAACTTAGTCATTCCGGAAGAATAATCTAGTTTATTCGGGAAGTCAAAACATGCAAAGTGCAAACAATAATAATTGAATCCAATATGGTCTCAGAACTTATGAATATAAATAAAACACCTTTTATTTATCACCATATGATTACACATTATTCATTGTATACAGTTTCAGCTATCAACTTTATTCTTGAATTTAAAACAATAGTTGTCCCATGCTCCAAGCATGTACACTATGTTTTTCTAAACACTAGTCATGCTATACACCAAGTATGCATACTATGTTTGTCTATGATCTTTACTTTGTGAACTAGATCAATTGAGCATAACTTCAATGATTCTCTTTTCACACTCCCAAATCCTTACTGCAAATGCAAGAATTCCAAGTTCATGCCATTTACTGAAATCTGTTAGATTCTAAACTTATATGCATTGATCCTCTTGTAATGATTATGCACAAAGTCATAAGGACTTGACAAAAACCATTATAGACCATTCCAAAGGAGATCAACTCCTTATAAACATCCTTCTTGCATTAAGTTTCCTTAATCTTACACAGATTGAAATTTCTGACTTTGAAACATTTCCAGATTCATTTTGACTATCACTTCTGAATAAGAGTTGCCTCCTTACAGATTATGTCAATATGTTCCTTCCAGAATTATCACTATACTTCCAACTATCCTTGAGCAACCAATCTTTGGTAAACCTTAGATTGTCCTCGACAATTGTTTAATCCTTTTAGTCATATCCAGTTCTAAACCTTTTCCCTTCTTAATGCCCCAGGCATTTGGAAACTTTTAGAACGGATAACTATAGCACATGTAATCGATCCTATATCCGAAGCATATGGGACACGATTCATGATGTCTCACATAAAGACTAAACTAGTCTTTTGCTATAACATTTCCATTTCTATTTGCCAAGTTCTCATAATTCAGATTATGAAAAGGATGCCGTAATCATAATCGAATTTTAGAACGCAAATAATGGACCCATATACAGAATTTCCTTATGTTGAGCCATTCGAACATGAAATTCATATATATTTCCTTGACTAAATGATTAAAACCTCACGATCTAAGCTTATAGATTTGAGATGAAGTATAATTTCCTCTCCCTTAATTATAGCAAAACAACTCTTTCCCAGTTGAAACTTTTGTTTTCTATAATTAACATTGCTAGCTTGCAATACTTATCATAATTATCATGCTCCCACTAACATGATGATTATTAGCATAACACTTATGCTCCCACTAGCTTTGACGTGTACTCAGAAATCAGCTGAATTTCTTACCAAAGTTCAGATTTCTAATACTGGATTGTTTTGATAGAACTTTATCAAAATCATACACCTTCCCTTAGATAGCACACTTGTGTGTCTAAACAATTATGAAGAGGGATGCCGTAATCATAATGGTTAGACCTTTTTGCCACTTCTCACAAGTCCAGGTTAGTGTGCCGGTAAACCACACATGCTCCACTAACGACTTTGAGAATGCAAATATCACAATTGCTATCTAACTAAAATCTACTTAGTGAAAGTGTTTCCTCACCATCATTTTCATGAATCGGAGAGAAACCTTATGACACTTAGATTTAATGGTGTATGTGTTCTTATCCATGTGAATTGTCAAAACCATAGTCACAAGACAAAGATAATGACAAATCCAAAACCATATGGATTGAACTCAATCTTAATTTCTTGCCACCTGGCAGCTCAAGGGCCTGCCATTGCTTCCAAGTTGTTGTGCAACCAATTGAGAACTCTAAGAACTCATATGCAAAGCCAACTTTGATTGGAATGGGCACAGAATATGTCAACACGATAGGCTATAAACCTTAAGTCGTGTGCTAGTGAAGAACTCAGGTTTTATTCTTGATTAGTTCTTGAGACTTTCAAGACCTTTAAGACTCCCACTGTCCTCTTGACATATAAGACTCTCTTGTCAAATATTCAAGGGATAGTGTGGATTCTAACCAAGACAAACACTTCACATAGTTGGCCTAAGTTGGTCTTTGTTTTATCCAAAACATCACAACTTACCAACTTCAAATGAACAAGAGTAGGACACTTTTACTCTTACATTTGACACGTGTTTTAAACCTTCTTAAAGACATGTCACTCATATTACAATCTTGGAGTATGAATCTAAGACTTGTATTGGAACGAAGTATGACTCATCTTCTTGATTTAACCATTTCAACAATTTCAAGATCCCTTCTTCTTAGTCATAAGAATGCACTAAGACTTCCTTAGAGAACAAATTTTGATATGGTTTCTTAATCATTAAGATGATCACAGAGCTGATACTAAAGTACTCTCCCATCTTTTCAGATTTGAGAAACTTTTATCCTTCTGCCTAATTTGATTCTTCTTATCCGCTCTGCTATGCATTGAAACCTTTTCCAATGTCTCAGAGTTACACTTAAGCTTGTAAGTATAATCATATTTACTGAGCTTTAGTAAACTATGACGAATAGCCTTACATCTTTTGCGGTGGACTTAATCAGTGCACATGACTATGTACTCGATCCCTTAGTCCATTACTTGACTCACACATCCATGTGAACAAGTAATTAGTCTTAATTTTTCCAATACTTGAAAGTTCTCATTCATCATGCTATACAACTTGCATGATTCCAAGTTTCGGTCCAATTGAGACATGGTGATGAGAATCTTTCCTTATTTGGTAAATTTAGATATTACCACAAATGAAGGAATCAATTTCATATTTCCACTCTTGCTATTAATGGAATCATATAAGCAACAATTTTTTTTCCTCAAATGCCATTGTAAGGATATTTTAAAATAAATAAAATCAAAATTTTCTTTTATTTTAAAACTATGCGGAAAAACTTCTCCTTACAATCCATATGAAAACTTGTTGTTATCTATTCCTTAGCAATATCTCATAACTCCTAAGAAGTAGCTCAAGAATCCGATTTTCAAACTACGCGATAGAAATCCATCTATGCGATCAGATTCAGCATATTCTTTCTTTAAGTTCCTTTACTTTTCTTTGATTCTTAAAACATTACCATGTGACCCAGTCACATCATGTATCAGGAATCTCAGAATAGAAACTTAACAGAGTTAGATTAGTGGACTTTACCTGAAGTAGAGTCAATCTTATTGACTTTAACATCCTTAGGTAAATTTGGCAGCTTCGCAACTAATGACCCTTACTTTGGCAATATAAACATATGGACCCTTTGATAATGGTACACAGGACTATTACAGACTTAGCCTTTTTCTCTTTACCATTTGGTCAACCTAGTTGACTATGGTCAATCCCTTTCCTTGGGAAGAGAATGTTTTTTCTGTATTTCCAGTGTCACCATTGTCAATGTCCATAAAGTTTCAGGAAGTTGATCTTAGCAAATAGATAAGATCATTAAGGGTCTTGTCATAGTCTGTTTCATAGGTGTTCCAAAAGAACTCACTATGTGACTTAGAAAGTGATTGAACCACTAACTTTCTCAAGACTTTGACACCCAACTCTCCCGACTAGTCAATATGTGACTACATCTCCAAGATGTGATCACACCAAGACCTTTACTTGCCAATAGGGCTCGAGTGACTTTAAACTTTTAAAGAACTTGTGGGGTAGGGAGAATAATTGGAGGAGGTGACAGAAGTATGATTTCCATTGGAACATCATCTTCATTTAGGAAAGCTAGTTTCAAGAGATTTGGGAAGATCATAGATGTCTAAACCAGACATGTTTTGGGAGATATTCAAGATAGTTGATCTTAAAGTCCTTAATATGACACCCAATATGAAATATTAAGGCTAGGACCCAACAGACTATTTTATAACTTAGAAGAGGTATGCCGTAATCCAAGCTATAAAACAATTTGAAGGTAGGTGAATGACGATTCACCAATTTCCACCAAGATAAATGAAATGTATTATTAGGTTTTAATTGGTTTTGAAACTCCTAGATCTTTTGAGATTCATTGAACTGTTCAATGGCATGTTTCAATCTCGAGTGTGCCCTTCAGGTTTTGTGACTGGGATGCCGAGGATCACAAAACAAGGTGTGAAGTAACCATGCAAATTACTTGGTACCCTTAATAAATTACCCCTCAATCGATGTGCCGGTTAACCACACACGCTCCATCGATACTATGATAAATATTAAGTCACCCTTTACCTACCTTGTTAAGTCCAAGTTAGTGTGCCGGTTAACCACACACGCTCCACTAACGACTTAGACAAAGTGTAAAGTGTAATTTCATGGATTAGCACCTTATTCACATTTTCCTAAGTAACTAAGATTGGGAATTATTAAGAGTTTAGTTACTTAGTATTTATCATTAATACTTTTAATGAAGGGAGAATTATAGTCCTGTCAAACCCGTTCGGCTAACGACCCTCCACCGGCCAAGCAAGCGGTGGGTGAGAGTGGACACCCATTAAGTTGCCATTTTATAGGCAACAACCTTATACCCACCTTATAGACCGGCTTCGTGAATGAGGCGTACTAGCGGTAAGACCGACTTTACTCTTATACATATATATATATATATATATATATATATATATATATATATATATATATATATATATATATATATATATATATATTATTAACTTATAATATTATAAAGTATAAGGGTTGAATTTTAACTTTTAAAATTCTAAGGGCTAACATAGAATTAAAGTATTCATAAGTGAAAACTTTACAAATTCCAAAACTTGAGGGCAAGTTTTGAAACTATTCAAAACTAATTAATTCCATAACTTATGTATTTAAAGTAGTTTTAATCCAAAAACTCTTCAAGTTCCATAACTTGAGGACAAATTATGGAAGACTTTAAACTAATAAAGAATTAACTTTTCTTTATTTTATAACTTATGAAATTAATTAAGGTTACATTATTTTTTTTTATTTATTTAATGAAGAGACTCTTGGTCCTCCATAACTTGAGGACAGATTATGGAGTCATAACTCCAATTAATTAGAACTAGACTCTTCATTTTTGTAACCTTTGCCAATTTTTATGAGTTTTATGAAACTTAAATGTGACTTTTCATATAACTTGAGGACAAGTTACAAAAACACATTTTAGAATCAACTCTTAGATTAATTTGGATTGAAAACAACTATTTCATTCAACTTTTCTATTAATCTAAGAAACCCATAAGAACAAGATAATTCAAATCAAACTTTTTCATGTAATTAGTCTAACCTTTAAACTAATACAAAACATGAATCTATTGACAACTATCTTTGAAAATGGATTAGCATGAACATTACCACATCAAAAAACAAGTTTATAAGTTCAAAAACAACTTAGGGTAATGTTCCTAGTCCATTTCTAGCCAAAAACCTCGAAAGTATGCTGTCTGGGGTCCAACTCGTCGAGTGCATGAACACAACTTGGCGAGTTGGATGCATTTTGCCTTGGACTCGGCGAGTCTGCTGGGTAGACAGCAACAAAACTCGATTTTTCAGCTTCTATTGCAAGTATAACAAGAAAACAAGCCTAGGCTCTGATACCACTGTTGGGTTATGAGCATTCTAACACTCCTAAGTGTACATGCAACCCTAAATACCTTGGATCTATGTTTTCTCTATTATACATGCAAATATGAACATCCAAGGTATTATCCTAATCTAGCATACAAAACTATCAATATAACAAGATAGAATACATACCTCTTTGATGTAGAATGTCTTCATGAAGCTTGAGTGCCTAGTGCCCCAAGTGTGACACCTCAAATGGTTCACAATCATCAAAACACTTAGAATAACTTGAGAGAGTTCTACACTTCATGAAAATCGGCTAGCCCTCTCTAGAATAATACTAGTGCCAATTTTCCTCAAGAATAAGATGCTTATATAGTTATACAATTAGGGTAAACTCTAATTGTCATGACTTTCCATTTCCTTGGATCCATGGGTTCAAATACACCATGGAGCATCCATGGAGCATCATATGGGTTTTGGCCCAACTAGATAATCCATGGAGCATTAGCCCACTATATAAGTATGGATGATTTGCACAATCAACCCATATATTTAATTAGTCTTCTTTTTGATCACTTAATTAATCCTAGATTAATTCTTGATCAACACTAATTAAATAATCTCATTATTCTTATTATTAATATACTAGAACTTATAATATATTAATAACCATAAGTGTCTTATTTCTCTCATTATAGTCTATCCAAGTGCAGGATGGTATGCAACCCAAATGGACCATGCCGGGTCGGGTCAAGTCTTACTAATTATAGTTATGGACTTAGACATTAATCCAACAATTATTCCTTCAACACCATCTCAAACAATGAATAAACACATAACACATATTTCATAGCAAATACTTCTTATCTATGTGTTAGAAGAAAGTAACTACACACTTACCCATACCATATATCTAATACATTCATAAATACTTGTATTAAGATTGTGTATATGAAAGGGACTATACACTTACTTGATCAGAAGATGATCGGACAACACTACGGCTCTTCAAATAGTATTCTTCGGTGAAACCGGGATCACTTCACATACTGGACTTCTCGCGGGTAGAGCTTCGGCTCAGAAACTCGTTTCTTCTCAAGATCTTCGAGGCTTCGGGACTTGCATCGGGTCTCGGGATGATACCGGGGCTTCGGGGGTACTTCTTTGCACGAAAATCGAGGTAATATGGGTGAGAGAAGGGTGAATTAGCAACCTTGGCCGGCTGCCCCTTCAAATCTATTTATAGGGCTAATTTCTCATTTTCCACGTCGTGAGAACTTTTTCCACTTCGTGGGCTTGGTCGTCACTGCATGCGTCATCGCAAGTTGGGTTTGGCAGACTCCAGGAGGCGTCAGAAAACATGCCACGTCGTGGCCACTGACACAGCTTTGGGGTTCGTGCCCCGAACTTCAGAAAGTCATAACTTTCGCATACAAACTCCGTTTTCGACGTTCTTTATATTGACGCATAGGTGAGAATATGCTATACAAATTTCGTTTAAACTCCGTTGGCTAATTTTGACTTTATTTTTAATCTATTATAGATATATTACTTTTATATTATTTTTAGTAGGCCGTGACAGGAAAACTCCATTAGAAATTCATAACTTCTTCATCCGAAGTCCGTTTTCGTCTGTCTTCTTACTGTTGAACTACTATCAACGAGATCTTTGATTCTCATTTGGATTTCTTCGGCTAAAAATCACTCGATCTCATATTCGAGTATTTGGGCTGCATACCGCTATGTCGAAACTTCGGAAAATCATAACTTCCTCATACGAAGTCAGATTTGGGCGTTCTTTTTATGCACGCTATCGGTTTAACATATTCTTCGACTTTCTTTTAGATCACTAAGGCTATATATCACACTATCTTAAATTCATATTTTACGTCATTCAGCGTCGTGCCGGTTCTATCGCGAAACTTCGACAGGTCATAACTTCTTCGTTATAACTCGGATTTTGGCGTTCTTTATATGTACGGAATCCTTGTAACATATACTAAAAATTAGTTAAGATTATTAATTATAATTAATCTTCTATCAAAAAGTCATTTTTGACGCTTATCGTCTCCAAATTGACTAGCCCTGATGTACGGGCGTTACAATAGACCTATTATGATTACCTGTTGTGGTTGGTTGGGTTGAGGTGGTCCTACTTTGGATCTATTATGTTGAAATATTGTAGTTGGTTGGTTAAGGTGGTCCTACTTTGTGTTATAGGCCAAAATACTCAGGCGGTCCAGTGTACTGTAGGGCACACGTGGCGATCCAGTCAGACTTTAGGCCGAAGGAAGCGGTCCAACTATTGTATGCATCAAGAGGCGGGCCAGTAGACTCTAGGGTCAGTAGAGTGTCCCAGATGTCATTGAAGCCTTGCGAGGCTGTCCAGACAGACTATATGCTCAGTAGAGCGGTCCAGACATCTTTTAGGCCTTACGAGGCAGTCTAGGTAGACTCTAGGCTCATGTGTGCATCCGTTGTATGTGTTTTTTTGTGTGGGGTATTTTGGAGGAAATCACTAAGCTTTAGCCTCCAGTTGTGGATATAAATGTTTTTTCAAGTACTTCAGATGATTGGGGTAAGGCGAAGGCATCATCGTACACATCCTCCTGTTGATTTATGTTTTGAGAGATGATTTCATACTCTGATTTCTATGTTTTTTTCTTGGAAACAATGTTTGATTCTTCTATGGATGTTATGAAAATGTTATTCAAAAATGAAAAAATTTATCGTGGTTTTTGGGATGTTATAATGAAGGCCTAAAAGTGTTTGACAAGGGATGTATATCGTATTTGGTAATTGTGATTGATGTAAAAAAAAGAGAAGAAGAAGATACAAAAAATACCAATGGTGTGTGACTTTCCAAAAATATTTCCCGGAGATCTCCCCGGATTGCTACCTAAAGGATAAGTAGAGTTATGAATAGACTTGTTTCCAGAAATGACACCAATAACAAAAGAACCATAACAACTAGCACCAACCAAGATGAAGGAACTTATGTTACAACTTCAGGAGCTATTGGAAAATGGTTTTCTTGACAATCTTTTTAACCAGCTTCAGGGTGCATCTTGGTTCTCCGGGATTGATTTGCGAACAGGTTATCATCGCATACGGGTCCGGGATGAGGATGTGCAGAAGATGGCTTTCAGGAATCGATATGGTCATAACAAGTTCATGGTGATGATTTTTAGGCTCACCAATGCTCCAGCCGCGTTCATGGATCCCATGAACCCCATGTACTGTAACGCCCGTAGATCCGGGCTAGTCAATTTAGAGATAATAGGGGTCGAAAATGACTTTTCAACAAAATATTATTTACAATAAATAATTTGAACCAAGTTGTAGTATATGTCACAAGGTGTCTGTACATATAAAGAACGCTGAAATTCGAGTTATAACGAAGAAGTTATGACTCGTCGAAGTTTCGCGACAGAACCGACATGGCACCGGGAAGCGTAAAAAGTGAATTTACGATAAAGCGAGATTTAGCATTAGTGATCTAAACGAAAGTCGTAGAATATGTTAAACCGAGAAAATCCATAAAAAGAACGCCCAAATCTGACTTCGTATGAAGAAGTTATGATTTTTCTAAGATTCGGCTTAGCAGTGTACAACCTGAAACTCGAATTTTAGTTCGAGCGGTTTTTGGCTTATGCGACCAAAATGAGGGTTGAAGATCTCATTAAGAGGAACTCAACGGTAAAAAGACAGACGAAAACGGAGTCCGTATGAAGGAGTTACGAATTCTTCACGGTCATTTAACAGTCTAAACGCCTCATACTGTTAAATTTAAGATCGGTCGAGAATTAGCCGACGGAGTCAAAATGAAAGTTGTAGATATTACTTTTATGTACGTGCGAATATAAAGAACGTCAAAAACGGAGGTCGTATGTGAAATTTACGGATTTTAGAAGTCGGAAGTGTGCTGTGCGAAAATGGGTGATGTGGCACAATCTTGGCAATTGCTTTCTCCCCAAGTCTTGCCACTAGATGGTGACATGTGGCACCAAGTCCAGCCATTTTCACCCTATAAATACCACCTCTCCCACCCTCATTTTCTTCACACCTTTCACATTCTTTCTTCTCTTTACTCTCTCTCTAGAACCTCTTTCTAGCCCCGAAATCCCCCGAAAAGCCTAGGGAACCTCCCTAACACGAGGTGGAAGCCCCGGAGTGCTCGATGGCTCCGAGAAGAAGAGCTTTTCGGCTCGGAAATGCTGCTCCAAGCAAAGCCTGGTTTTCTATAAAACCCGCTGTAAGTGAGCTACGCCTACGCTATTTTTAATATAGTTTTTATTTAATTATATTAACGTTATTAAGAACATATAATAAATACTTGGGCTATTATTATGGGTTATATAATTATTTTTGTAACGCTTATATAATAGTAATAATAGCTAGACTATTAATTAGTATCGGCGAATAATAGACTAAAATCTATTGGTGATAATACTAGGTTTCGTCGAAGGAAATTATTTTAAAGTAAACGAAGCGTTGTCCGAGTACCGAGTCACCACCTTCTTAGGTGAGTGCATGGTCCCTTTCATCTTACACATAGATATGAAGTATTTATTATATAATTTACGTGTTGTGAGTGCATGGTCCCTTTCATCTTACACATAGATATGAAGTATTTATTATATAATTTACGTGTTGTGAGTGCATAGTCCCTTTCATCTTACACATAGATATGAAGTATTTTAATATAAATTACATGCTATGTATACATATTGTCTGAATACTTGCTGTCTATGCGGAGTGAAAGATTTTTATACACGTTTAAATGATTTAAACTGTATACGTATTTTATATCTACAAAATGTGTTGGGAAAACATGGGTAGATGAAAATAGTTGTTTTGTGATAACACGATGGGAGACATCAGTGTTGTCAGTGATCCAGTCATCTAGTGGAGTATAGATGACGACTATGGACGATACTAGACGGTCCAGTGGAACGATAGCAGTTTCGTAACATGTAGGTATTTTTGAACTAGGTGCTTATTAGGTATTTTTGAACTGAGTGTGTTCACTACGTATCTTTGAACTGAGTGTGTTCACTAGGTATTTTGAACTAAGTGTGTTCACTAGTTACTTTTGAACTAAGTGTTTACCAGATGTTTCGGACTACGTGTTCACCAGATATATTCTATAAGCCTTGGTAATGATGGACTTCATGTCGATTCTTAGGATGATCCTTAGGACTAAATAAACGAGGAATATCTTAGGGTAGATCCTTAAGACTAAAGAAGATAATGGGGATGGGTAATTGCGTTGATTGTTTGATTGTTTAAACATAATAATTATATTATTGTGGGTTGAAAACCCTATGTACTCACCAGGTTTCCCAACCTGACCCACTCAGTTTATTTATATCACAGGTGTTGATACGAAGTCACTTTACATTGAGAGATTTAAAGAGATGTAGATCACTAGTGTAAATAAATGTAAGTTTTGTTTATGCTTATGTTCCTGTATTGACGATGACATCCCAAACGTTTTAAAATGAATAAAGTACGTTTCTTCGGAAATGTTTTAATAACGTATTTATCATGTTTTTCTGGGAACAAATTCTGCAACATTTTTATTAAAAGAAGAACTCTGATTTTTATAAAGCATAAACAAAAATCGGTCTTTTCTGGCCATGAAAATGGGGATGTCACAGTTGGTATCAGAGCATTAGTTTAAGTGAACTAGGAATATGGATTTATTTCTAGACTTAAACTTAGAATGCTAAGCGATGATTGTGAGGTGTGAGCACTAGCTTAATTTAGGAATGATGCCTAAATTACTTTTATGTGCTAAATGATTTATTATGCTATAGTTTGATCGGATCTATGGTCTGTTGCTGACCGGATCTGGAAACCTTATGTGTTTAGGATTCTAAACGTACGAATACGATATTAGAACTAGCATATAAACGTTTCGGAGCGATAAGGATGATTTAAATGTCAATCCTATGTAAGGGTCTAGATTCACCTTATTCGGTGTATAGATCAAGATGGCAAGGACCCGTAGCGGAAACGTGAATGCAAATGAGAATAGGAACCAACCCCCAGTGGTTCAGCAAATACCTGTTGTAGAAGAAGTTGCACCTGAGCCAGTCACCATGGCTGGAGTTCAAGCCATGATTCGGGTTATGCTAGCTGAACAAAGGGAAGAAATGAGGCGGATGTTGAATAGGGACGAACCTACTATGCCCACTGAGCAACCCGAGCTGATTCCCGAGCAATCAGAGGAAGGGAACTACAGCCGCCAAGTGAGTCAAGTGGGGACTCAAGGTGATCAAAGGGATGGCCCGGAGAGGAGAAACGACAAGGATGGGTGAATGTACAAGAATTTCTTGGGTGCGAAACCACCAAGTCTCTCAGGAAGCCCAAAGCCTGTTGAGATTATGGATTGGATCTCCGAGATGGAGATGGTATTTGAGAGCTGTGACTGTAGCGAGAAACAGAAGACCGTCTTCGCTGTAAGACAACTGAAAACTAGAGTTTTGAGCTGGTGGAAGCTATTGGCAGATACGATGCCACGAGGAGAAGCCTTAAGGATTTCATGGGAAGAGTTCTTGGAACAGTTGAAAATGCAGTACTGCTCAGAGATAGATCTGATAGACCTAAACAACAAGTTTCAGAACCTGAAGAAAGGGAAGATGCGTGTTGATGAGTATGCCACTGCATTCACCGAGAGGATGAAGCTATTCCCCTACTTGGTGCCTACTGAATTCTCCAAGATTGATAGGTTTGCTAACGGATTACCCACTGAAATGGTCAAAATGGCAACTACCTTGAAAACAGCTGTTAGGGCAGCTAAGAATGTAGAGGCCCAGATAAGGGAAAAGGGTCTAGAAAAAGATAAGGCAGGAGAGAAGCGGAAGTTTGAAGGATCTTCAATGTCCAAAAAGGAGAGAAAATTCTCGAAGCCTGGAGGAGGAGGTGAAGCAAGATGGTGTGATAAATGCAAGAAGAAACACTTTGGAAAATGCGGCGAAGAGGTGACATGTTTCAAGTGTGGAAAGTCTGGGAATTACGCCAATGAGTGTACATCCAACAAGAGGTTGTGTTATGATTGTAAAGAAGGGGGGCATCTTTCAAGGAATCGCCCAAAGAAAAATAAAGTAGCAAGACCAGAAACGCCACCGAGGCCAAGGGCATTCCACATGATCCTCGACGAAGCAGAAAACAATGCGAGGAACCAAGGATAAGGAATTCATACCCGAAGATCAAGCTATGAGGTAGCCAAAGAGATAGAACCATATGATGTAGCCTATTAGAGGCATAGTCTAGGGTGAACTTGAACACCTATGTAATAGTTTCAAGAAATAATAAAATCTTCGTTTTGTTATCTGGTGTGTTAAACTGTTATGTGATTTTCTTGAATGGTGACTTGGAAAAATGCGAGACAATACTTGGGACGAGTATGAGTAGGTGTGAAAGGTAGTAGATGCATATACTACCGGAAGCACAGGACTCACGCTTTGATCAGGGAAAGTCACAAGGTTACCAAAAAGCTAGTAATTGATTTCGTTTTATTCAATTATGTCGTTACCATTGTTTCGGTAATGACTAAGAAAATTGTTGTTATCCCGACCCTAGTGGTCATATCACATTGAGTCCGACTACGATGAGTAGGTTATGTGGTTCAGAGAACCAAGTTTGATGTAGCGTCCGACTTAAACCAAACGATTGAAATCAAAGCGATCAATAGAAGTATCGCGCTCGTTGTTAAAAAAAGTTGGTAGCTAGAAATGCTACATGTTAAAATGTGATTATATCACATTAGACCATGAAGGAAGGCATATTTCATTATGGAATTTGACTCTAAGATACCTGAGTCTAAGCGTTGTTACGTACGATAATAGGTCATTAGAATATGACACCTCGATCAATTGTAGCAATCAAATTAACTTGTCCTAAGAAGAAGAAGGTGTCTCTGATAAAGAATGAGCTTGTGATACGAAATTCATGACTGAAAGTCTAACAAGCAGGTGCAAGACCAAGCACTGCCTGCAATCAAGAAGTCCAAGAGTTAGATACCCGTTCGAAGCAACATAGAAGTTACAGTTACTACCTAGGATGAAGAGATAATGTATGGAGTCATTATACTGCCCTGTTTCGTTGATGATTCCGGGACGTAATCATCCTAAGGGGGAGATAATTGTAACGCCCGTAGATCTGGGCTAGTCAATTTAGAGATAATAGGGGTCGAAAATGACTTTTCGACAAAATATTATTTAAAATAAATAATTTGAACCAAGTTGTAGTATATGTCACAAGGTGTCCGTACATATAAAGAACGCCAAAATCCGAGTTATAACGAAGAAGTTATGACTCGTCGAAGTTTCGCAACGGAACCGGCACGACATCGGGAAGCGTAAAAAGTGAATCTACGATAGAGCGAGATTTAGCATTAGTGATCTAAACGAAAGTCGTAGAATATGTTAAACCGAGAAAATCCATAAAAAGAACGCCCAAATCTGACTTCGTATGAAGAAGTTATGATTTTTCTAAGATTCGGCTTAGCAGTGTACAACCTGAAACTCGAATTTTAGTTCGAGCGGTTTTTGGCTTATGCGACCTAAATGAGGGTTGAAGATCTCATTAAGAGGAACTCAACGGTAAAAAGACAGATGAAAACGGAGTCCGTATGAAGGAGTTACGAATTCTTCACGGTCATTTAACAGTCTAAACGCCTCGTACTGTTAAATTTAAGATCGGTCGAAAATTAGCCGACGGAGTCAAAATGAAAGTTGTAGATATTACTTTTACGTACGCGAGAATATAAAGAACGTCAAAAACGGAGGTCGTATGTGAAAGTTACGGATTTTAGAAGTCGGAAGTGTACTGCGCGAAAATGGGTGATGTGGCACAATCTTGGCAATTGCTTTCTCCCCAAGTCTTGCCACTAGATGGTGACATGTGGCACCAAGTTCAGCCATTTTCACCCTATAAATACCACCTCTCCCACCCTCATTTTCTTCACACCTTTCACATTCTTTCTTCTCTTTACTCTCTCTCTAGAACCTCTCTCTAGCCCCGAAATCCCCCGAAAAGCCTAGGGAACCTCCCTAGCACGAGGCGGAAGCCCTGGAGTGCTCGATGGCTCCGAGAAGAAGAGCTTTTCGGCTCGGAAATGCTGCTCCAAGCAAAGCCTGGTTTTCTATAAAACCCGTTGTAAGTGAGCTACGCCTACGCTATTTTTAATATAGTTTTTATTTAATTATATTAACATTATTAAGAACATATAATAAATACTTGGGGCTATTATTATGGGTTATATAAGTATTTTTTTAACGCTTATATAATAGTAATAATAGCTAGACTATTAATTAGTATCGGCGAATAATAGACTAAAATCTATTGGTGATAATACTAGGTTTCGTCGAAGGAAATTATTTTAAAGTAAACGAAGCGCTGTCCGAGTACCGAGTCACCACCTTCTCAGGTGAGTGCATGGTCCCTTTCATCTTACACATAGATATGAAGTATTTATTATATAATTTACGTGTTATGAGTGCATGGTCCTTTTCATCTTACACATAGATATGAAGTATTTATTATATAATTTACGTTTTGTGAGTGCATAGTCCCTTTCATCTTACACATAGATATGAAGTATTTTAATATAAATTACGTGCTATGTGTACATATTGTCTGAATACTTGCTGTCTATGCTGAGTGAAAGATTTTTATACATGTTTAAATGATTTAAACTTTATACGTATTTTATATCTACAAAACGTGTTGGGAAAAACATGGGTAGATGAAAATAGTTGTTTTGTGATAACACGATGGGAGACATCAGTGTTGTCAGTGATCCAGTTATCTAGTGGAGTATAGATGACGACTATGGACGATACTAGACGGTCCAGTGGAACGATAGCAGTTTCGTAACATGTAGGTATTTTTGAACTAGGTGCTCATTAGGTATTTTTGAACTGAGTGTGTTCACTACGTATCTTTGAACTGAGTGTGTTCACTAGGTATTTTGAACTAAGTGTGTTCACTAGTTACTTTTGAACTAAGTGTTTACCAGATGTTTCGGACTACGTGTTCACCAGATATATTCTATAAGCCTTGGTAATGATGGACTTCGTGTCGATTCTTAGGATGATCCTTAGGACTAATTAAACGAGGAATATCTTAGGGTAGATCCTTAAGACTAAAGAAGATAATGGGGATGGGTAATTGGGTTGATTGTTTGATTGTTTAAACATAATAATTATATTATTGTGGGTTGAAAACCCTATGTACTCACCAGGTTTCCCAACCTGACCCACTCAGTTTATTTATATCACAGGTGTTGATACGAAGTCACTTTACACTGAGAGATTTAAAGAGATGTAGATCACTAGTGTAAATAAATGTAAGTTTTGTTTATGCTTATGTTCCTGTATTGACGATGACATCCCAAACGTTTTAAAATGAATAAAGTACGTTTCTTCGGAAATGTTTTAATAACGTATTTATCATGTTTTTCTGGGAACAAATTCTGCAACATTTTTATTAAAAGAAGAACTCTGATTTTTATAAAGCATAAACAAAAATCGGTCTTTTCTGGCCGTGAAAATGGGGATGTCACATGTACATATCGATGTTGGATCGGTCTGGAATAGTATTCATTGACGATATCTTGGTTTATCCCAAGACTCGGTTGTAGCATGAGGAGAACTTGAGGGAGGTGTTGGACACGTTGAGGAGGGAGAGACCTTTCGCAAAGTTCTCTAAGTGTGAAATCTTGTTGTACGATGTGCAGTTTCTAGGTCACCTTGTCAACCATACGAGTATTTTGGTCAATCCATCCAAGGTCGAGGTCGTGATACGGTGGCACGTTCTGAGGTCTCCATCTGAGATTCAGAGCTTTCTTGGTTTGGCTGGTTATTATCGGAGTTTCATTCAAGATATCTCTAAGATCGTTGTTCCCTTGACCCGACTAACGAAGAATTCGACGACTTTTTGCTTGGAGCCTAAGTAGTAGGTTGCCTTTGAGATTCTTAGGCATCAGTTATGTGAGGCGTCATTTCTGACCCTACCGAAGGGTGTTGATTACTTCGTGGTTTATTGTGATACATCGATCACAGGTTTGGGTGCAGTGCTGATGCATGTTGGATTAGGTGTCTAAGCCCATAACTATTATTAGTATGTACTTGACCCGAGAGTAGCATGGTCTATTTGGGTTGCATGGCATCGGAACAATCTGAAGGATGGATTATTAAGAAGAGGTTATTTATGGTTTATTAATATATTATAAGTTCTAATATATCAATATGAAATCATATTATTTAATGAGTATTGATAAAGAATTAATTTGGAATTAATTTTGTGATCAAAAGAGACTAACTAAATACAAGGGGTTGATTTGGCAAATCATTCATTCTTATAAAGTGGGCTTAAGACCCATAGTTCATTATGTTGGGCTAAACCCATGTGGTGACCCATGGATACTCCATGTTGGTTAAAACTCATGGAGCATGAGGAATGAGGATAGGTATGGCAATTAAGGCTTGCATAGTGTAACCCTAATTCCACCACACTATATAAGAAACCCCATGGTTCCTAAAATCATGACTTAAGTGGAATACTAGAGGGCTAGCCAATTTCATGAAGTGTAAGTTACCTCTTCTGAAGTTCCTTCATTTGTTGGTGGTGGTGTTGTGTGATTCCATTTGAGGTGCAACACTTGGGGCACTAAGTTCTTAACAGTCTAAGGCTTCCAACGACAAGAAAAGGTATGTCACTTAACTTGTTTTTATTACCCAAGTATCAATGTTTTGTATGATAGTTAGGGTAATACCTTTGAAAGTTTAAGTTTGCATGTATAATAGAGAAAACATAGATCCAAGGTATTTAGGGTTGGGTGTACACTTTAGGAGTGCTAGAATGCTCAAAACCCAACAATGGTATCAGGGTCTAGGCTTGTTTTCAATTATACTTGATGCTACTTGCTTGGAAATGCTTTAAAATCGATTTTATGCTGTTATGGACAGTGGACTCGCCGAGTCCACTGGGGGACTCATCGAGTCCAAGTACAAATTCATCCAACTCGCCAAGTAGGTTCATACACTCGACGAGTTGGTGCCGCGGAATGTAGTTTTTCAAGTTTTTTGGTTGGAATTGGACTAGGATCATTATCCTAAACTGTTTTTGAACTTATAAACCTATTTTTGATGTGGTAATGATTATGCTTATCCAATTCATAAGATAATTGTCAAGTTTCATGTTTTGTATTAGTTTATATGGTTAGGCTAATTACATGAAATTTGTTTGATGTGAATTGTCTTGTCATTGTGAGTTTAATTTATATCATAAACAAATTGTTTGATTTTCTTGTTAGAATTTTTGATCTAAATGATTTTGATGAATTCCATAACTTGTCCTCAAGTTATGGAAAATGAAAAGTTTTGCTTTAAAGAAATCATTAAAGTCATAGGTTATGAACTTGAAAAGTCTTTTTCCAATAAATGGTTTTATGAACTCCATAACTTGACCTCAAGTAATGGAATGTCAAGAGTCTTTTCATTAAACCTATATTAAACTCATAAGTTATGGATTCCAAAAGGTTTTGAAAGTTACAAAACTTGCCCTCAAGTTTTGGAATTTGTAAATGTAAAAGTCTAACTTTTGAAACATTTAATTCCAAACCCTAGAATTTCAAAGTTTAATATTTTACCCTTATACTATCATAATATTATAGGTTTAATATTTATGTATATGTATAAGAGTAAAGTCAGTCTTACCCTTAATAGGCCTCATTCACGAAGTCGTACTATAAGGGGAGTATACGGTTACTACCTATAAAATGGCAGGTTAATAGGTATCCACTCTGACCCACCGCTTCCTTGACTGGTAGAGGGTCATTAGCCGAACATGTAGGATATGAGTCTAATTCTCCCTTCATTAAAATTATAATGATAAATATAAAGTAACTAAACACTTATAAATTCCTAAATCTTATTTACTTAGGAAAATGTGAATATGGTGCTAACCCATGAAACTGCACTTTGCACTTTGTTAAGTCGTTAGTGGAGCGTGTGTGGTTAAGCGGCATACTAATCTATACTGACATTGTGTTGCAAAGGGTAGCTTGATGTTAATCATATATCAATTGAGCATGTGTTGTTAACCAACACATTGATTAGGTGGTTGTAACATTGGGTGTACCAAGCTAATTTGCATGGTTATTCACACATTGTTTGTGATCCTCGACATCCCAGTCACAAACTTAAAGGGCACAGTCAAGATTTAAACATGGCATTGAATTGTTCAATGAATCTCAAATGATCTAGGAGTTTCAATTCACATAAAACCTAAAATTCTTTTTTGTTTTTCATGGTGGAAATTTGCAAATCGTCATTTACCTACCTTCAAATATTTTTTCAGTTTAGATTTACAGCACCCCCCTTCCAAATTGTATAATATTGTGTTGGGTCCTAGCCTATAATATTTTATTTAGAATATTTCACGTATTTTTCAAAAAAAAAAAAAATTATTTTTTATTTTTTTTAGTTAATTCAAGTTCCGAAAATAATATTTAAAAAAAGAATTTTTAGATTTTCCATTTATTTTGCATTTTAAAATTATTTTTTAGAATATGTCAGTGTAATATTCTATTTAGAATATTTCATGTATTTTTCAAAAAAAAACGAGATTTCTTTTTATTTTTTTATTTTTTTATAGTTAATTCAAGTTCCGAAAATAATATTTAAAAAAAGAATTTTTGGATTTTTCTATTTATTTTGCATTTTAAAATTATTTTTAGATTTGGTCTCACGGTCTCACAAAATTAAAATGGTTTCAAATGAACCTGAACATATATATATATATATATATATATATATATATATATATATATATATATATATATATATATATATATATATAAAAGGGTTTTGAAAATAAAAATTTATGTTTAAACAGAAAAAAGTAATAAATAATAATATCTTCAATTATATAACCTATTTAACTTATTTTGTCATTTTATCTATAATAAATCAAAACAATATAAAATCCAAATGAATACGCGATAAATAAGTCACATTAATATGAACTTAATTTTAGAGGGTGTAGGGAAATATTGGAGCAAACATGATGCATATTGTTTTAGGTGGGGGTGTTAATGGAATGGCCTGTCTAACGGTTGTAATGAGTGTGTCTTTGTGGGTGTGTCGGAACGGTGTTGACAAATCCGTCGCCAATTCCTTTGTCTTTTCCTTGACAATTTGTCACAAACGACAAGTGCATTATTTTTCTTTAACTTGATCTAAAAAGTGTTTTATTTAACTTTTTTTTTTTTTATCTATTTATATTTTCGTTTTACAAAAATATTATAAGTAGATAAATTATTTTATAGTGTTTTCAATAATTTTTAAGTAAGTCATTAAATAAGAAGAAAATAAGATATTTAAAACTAATGAGTTTAATTATTTAACTTAATAAGCATTTATAAAACTTTCTATCAAAACATTTAAAACTTGGTGTCAAGCTGCAATAAACACAATAAGAATTTCAAATTAACAATACCAAAACTTAATATTCAAATTAACAATACCAAACACCCTTCCACCCCTACCCCCCCCCCCCCCCCCCCTTCCCCCTCTTTTTAACTTAATATTCAAAATCACTTTGGTAAATAGCTCTTAATTTGCATCAATAGCAATTAATATGACAGGTAAAGAGTTTATTGCAACTAAAGACCTTTGAGTTAACATGGATGATTACACTAGTTTATAAACTATGAGAACCACAGACACAATTAATTAAACTTTCGTAATAAAAACTTAAAATTATTAATCAATGATTTCAAATAAATTAATAATTAAGAGATATTTTTTTAGTTATAAAAGTTATAATCGTTGATTTAAATAAATATATAAAATTATATCACCTTATCTACTCAAATAAATGAAGATTTTTTTACCACATGTCATACTTATTTAATTTGACAAATATCATTTTTGTTGTTATTTTGAATTAAATTTTTCCAACATTTCATTTTGTGGTTATTTTATAGGTTTTTCTTATGTAATAATTATAATAAATATAGTAATAAATGAATAACAATTTCTTTAATGAACTTACTTTCTAATTTTAAAATTCTCAAATTAAAATTCATTAGTTTCTTTTGTTTACTTATTTAAATTATTTTTTTACATTTAAAAGTTAAAAAAACATTTTAATTTTAATAATTCATTATTTTTCTTATTTTCTTATAAATTCAAAATTGTCAAATATTTAGACTTTTCTATTTAACTTTTTTTTTTTAAATTAACTCATGTATATATGGGTCTTACAACTAGTAATATATATATATATATATATATATATATATATATATATATATACATACATATATATATATATATATATATATATATATATATATATAATTTACTTTTTATTCTAATGTTATTGATTTAATTTCATTAGAGTGTGAAATTTAAATTTGGGAATTTGAAATTAAGAATCAATTATTAATTTAATATAATATAATTAGAGTGAAAAATTTTAAATTTAAAATAGAAAGGTTTATAGTGTAAATTTATTTGAAATTAAAATTTCAAATTTCAAATTTGAAATTAATAGTCATTATAGTAGGTTTAATTTATGGAAACTAAATTAATGATACAGTAGAAATAAATAATGAAGTAATTGACAAGTGGAAAATAAATATATTTCAAAATTATGACAAAATGACATTTGACTAATTAAATGAGAGAATGACAAATGGCAATAACATTTTCATTTATTAGAGTAGATTGAGATAGAGATTCTAAAGACAAATGTTGACGATACTTTCTTTTAGTTTTTGTCGTTTTCATTATTATTATTATTATTTACTTTTCCATTTTAAACATTTCTCTTTGATGTTTTTATTGCTTTTAATCCTTATTTAAAAAATAAAGATCATTTTATAGCTTTGAACTTTTTAAAATCTCATTTTTACCATTGATTTTGCACTTTATATATTGTCACTTTGGCCCCTTTTATTTTCTAAGTTTTTGTGTTTATTTTTTTGAATAACTATAAGATGATTTTGCAATAATTACTACTCTTCAATTTTGTAAAATTCCATTTTGACCCCCCTTAACTTTACTCTTTGTAAGATACGTCTTCACCCATTCAATTTTAAACTTCGTAAAATGTTGTTTTAACCCTTCGATTTTGAACTTTATATAATCTTATTTTCCTTATTAATTTGTGCTCGTCAACTGGAAAAAAACTACTTTTTAACGTGCTTATTTTTATGCATGACTTGGTATAAATTCGATGTTACAACATTTTGTCGTACATTTAGAACTTTTGCTCGTCAATCAAAAAAAATTATTCATTTTTTTATGTACGTATCGATATAAATTCAAGTTTGTCTGCATTTTGGCGTAATTGCTTTTACGTTTTTATGCTTATTTTTATATATGTTTTCTACGTATGAGTCGATCGCATATAATATATATTTTATTATTTGAAATTTCGTGCGACAACTTAATAAAATAATCTTACTTGCATTTTTTATATAAATGTCGATATAAATATAAGTTTCTTTACGTTTTAATACAAATTCTATGTACGTTTTTGTGCTTATTTTTATGTTCGTTTCTTTCGTATGAGTTCGGTCACATATAATACATTTTCATCTGGTCACATATAATACATTTTTATTCGACGTTATACGTTGCTTACCTTTTATCAATACAATCGTCAAAATTCAACTTAAATCCGCTAGTGCCGCCGCAACGTGCGACGAGTAAAATCCTATTATTATCGTAGCATGTATGTATGTATGTATATTTCCTTAGGCCCAAGTGTTGTATTTGTATTTTAATCTAGTCCATTTGAATTGTAGTGCATTATGTATTTCTCAGATTATATTAATGCAATCATAGGCCAAAAGGCAATTGAGGGTAAATAACATTGTTTCATGGTATCAGAGCGTCTCCTGTCTTTTTCTCTCTAAGCTTATCTCCGCCTTCATATTGCTCTCGACAATTCATTATGCTTCTCCCCTCTTCCAATCGCTCCTCTCTAATCTACCACAAGAATGTCTGAATCATCCAAGAACACCAAACATTTTGGTGTAACCAACATCAAAGTCTACATTCCTCTAATTTTGGATCTCAACAAGCTGAACTATGATGATTGGAAAGAACTCTTCCAAACACACTTCAACAATTTTGGAGTTAAAGGTCATCCTACAGGCACTTCTAAACCCACAGATGCTAATGATGTAGCTTGGTCCAGTCCTGACAATCTTGTCAAGATGTGGATACATGGAACTATCACTCATTTTTTATATAAATGTCAATATAAATATAAGTTTCTTTACGTTTTAATATAAATTCTATGTACGTTTTTGTGCTTATTTTTATGTTCGTGTCTTTCGTATGAGTTCGGTCACATATAATACATTTTCATCTGGTCACATATAATACATTTTTATTCGACGTTATACGTTGCTTACCTTTTATCAATACAATCGTCAAAATTCAACTTAAATCCGCTAGTGCCGCCGCAACGTGCGACGAGTAAAATCCTATTATTATCGTCGCAAGTATGTATGTATGTATGTATATTTCCTTAGGCCCAAGTGTTGTATTTGTATTTTAATCTAGTCCATTTGAATTGTAGTCCATTATGTATTTCTCAGATTATATTAATGCAATCATAGGCCAAAAGGCAATTGAGGGTAAATAACATTGTTTCATGGTATCAGAGCGTCTCCTGTCTTTTTCTCTCTAAGCCTATCTACGCTTTCTTATTGCTCTCGACAATTCATTATGCTTCTCCTCTCTTCCAATCGCTCCTCTCTAATCTGCCACAAGAATGTATGAATCATCCAAGAACACCAAACCTTTTGGTGTAACCAACATCAAAGTCTACATTCCTCTAATTTTGGATCTCAACAAGCTGAACTATGATGATTGGAAAGAACTCTTCCAAACACACTTCAACAATTTTGGAGTTAAAGGTCATCCTACATTCACTTCTAAACCCACAGACGCTAATGATGTAGCTTGGTCCAATCCTGACGATCTTGTCAAGATGTGGATCCATGGAACTATCACTCAATGTCTTCTCAATATGATCCTCAAACCAAGTGCTATTGCTCATACCATATGGAATGATCTTGAAACTCTTTTATGAGACAACAAAGAAACTAGAGCAATTGTGCGTGATTAGGAACTTCAAACCCTAACTCTAAGCGATCTCTCCATCTCTGATTATTGTTAAAGAATGAAGGTGATTTCAGATTTACTCGCAAACATAGGATCACCAGTGACTGAACAAACATTGGTTACATATCTCATTAATGGATTTGTCACCAAAGTTTGACAACATTGCCACTGTCTTGCGCCGTAAAGACCCGCTTCCACCTCTTCTAAAATGCAGGTCGATTCTTACCTTGGAGGAGCGAACCATGAGTCGTAATCAACCCACCCAACCTCTCCATATGGATCATGCATCATCACCTTAAGCTCTTCATGCTAGAATGAGACATCCCCAAAATCACGGCCAGAAAAGACCGGTTTTGTTTATACTTTATTTCAAAATAAGAGTTATCTTTTAATAAAAGGTTTGCGGAATTTGTCCCAAAACAATAATATGATAAAGATTTATCAAAAGCATTTCCATATAAATGTATTCATTAAAAGACTCGGGATGTCATGTTCGTACAGATCAAAAGTATAAACAGTACAATATAAGCCTTACTACATTATTCTGTATTTACAGGCCTAAAATCCATGAATCTCTCATCCCAAGATATCACATCTATGCTCATGCGCCACTACCTGTAATACAAGAAACTGAGTGGGTCAGGTTTGGGAGCCTGGTGAGCACATAGGGTTTTCAACCCACAATAAATAAGTTTATTAATTTCATCAATCAACAATAACCCGATTACCCGTTCCCGTTATCCTCACTTTACGTCCCTAAACATCTAGCCTAAGGATCATCATCGGGATGGACACTACTGCTAAGGGGATTCCTCAGCAATAAATGTCCTAATAGGAAACCATGTGGGGGATGGAGTACATCTGGTGAGCACACAGTTCAAATAAACACACAGTTCAAATAAACACCTACAGGTTGCGAGCCTGCTAGTGTTCCACTGGACTGTCTAGAATAGTCCGTGGTCGTCATCTATACTCCGCTAGATGACTGGATCATCAATAACATCTATAACGAGGCCTCTCATTATTTTATTTTGTCACACAGCAACTATTACATCTACCCATGTTTTACCCAACACATTTTGTAGATATAAAATACATATACAGTTTAAATCTTTAAAAACATGTATAAAACGTTCATCCAGCATAGATAGCAAGTATTCAGATAATATGCACACATAGCACGTAATTTATATTAAATACTTCATATCTATGTGTAAGTTGAAAGTAACTATGCACTCACCTGATTAGGTGGTGACTTAGCACTCGGACAGCGCTTTGATACTCTCAAAATGATATTCCTTCAATAAAACCTAGTATCGATACCACTAGGGTTTAGTTTAATGATAACCGCGACAAATTAATTAGTCTGAGTATTATTAAGCATTAATAATACTCGATATATCTTATAATAATAGCCCAAATAATTATTTTAAGGACCTAATAACATTCCCATAAATATTTGAAAGCTATATTAAAAATTGCGTAAGCGTAGCATACTTACAGCGAATTTTATTGAAAACCGGGACTTAATTGGAGCAGCGTTTCGAAACCGAAAAACTCCTTTTTCTCGGGACTCCGGAAGCCTCGGGGCCTCCTTAGGGTGCTAGGGGTTCACCTAGACTTTAGGGAGGGTTCAAAACCCTAGAGAGAGAAAGATTTTAGAGAGAGAATGAGAAATGGTGTGAAAAATCCGGAGACCCTCGCCCCTTTTTATAGCCTGCGAGGCCTCGGATTACGCTGGGCGTAGTCCTTGGCTACGCTGGGCGTTCTTCGGATAACGCTACCACATCGATTCCAGCTATCTCGCACTCGGAAGGGATTAGACAGAAGGGTACGCTGGGCGTACCGAACCCAGACGCGGGGCGTAAGGCGAAGCGAGGCGACGTGGCTTCTTCTGGACCGAGAATGGCTAAGCGAACGCAGCGCGTACGAGACCGAACGCTAAGCGTAGCGAGGGGCGACGCGTCACTCATCCGAGGCGACTTCAGCGATCATCATCGGACGGCTGGGAAAGCGCCACGTCAGCGACTTCGTATCAGATCTCGCAAAATCGAGTACAATCTTTAAAAATTCGTAACTTTCGCATACGAGCTCCGTTTTCGACGTTCTTTATATCCACGCGAAGGTGGGAACCTACTCTACAACTTTCGTTTAGACTTCGTCGGCAAATTTTTGCTCGATTTTAAATTTTATATTATCAACGGGTCGGGATAGGATTGGTCTGTTAAATCCTCATAACTTCTTCATCCGACATCCGTTTTCGCCCATCTTTTTCTCGTTACGTTACTCTTAACGAGATATTCGATTCTCGTTTAGGTCGTGTCGGCTAAAAACCGCTCGATCAAACATTCGAATTTCGGGCAGTACACTGCTAGTCCGAAACTTCGAAAAATCGTAACTTCTTCATACGAAGTCAGATTTGGGCGTTCTTTTTATCGATGTTCTTAGTTTAACATATTCTATGACTTTTGTTTATATTTCTAAGGCTAAAAGTCTTCTATCGTAAATTCACTATTTACGTCTTCCGGTGCCGTGCCGGTTTTGCCGTAAAACTTCGGCGGGTCATACCTTCTTCGTTATAGCTCGGATTTCAGCATTCTTTATATGTACGGAAACCTTGAGACATATTCTACAACTTTATGTAGAGATATAGGGATTATCTCACACTTTAATTTTGACGCTCATTTTTATTTTTTTTATTAATTATACAATAATAAACACATAATTCACATAATGCTCAAATATTTCATATTTAGTACTTCAAAAAGAGTTACAATAGTTGACCTAGACTATTACATTGACAAAAATGCTTAGCCCTGAAACCCGGGCGTTACAATTTTCTCCCCCTTAGGATGATTCCGTCCCGGAATCATGCATCAGCAAACAGATGTGGATAACGACTCATCATGTCATCCTCTGTTTCCCAAGTGAGATTCGGCCCATTCGAATGTTTCCATTGGACTAGCACTAAGTCGACCATCTTGCGTCGTAACTTCTTAGTCTTACGGTCAACAATTGCCTCGGGCTCTTCGATCAGCCTTTTATTTTCATCCATCCTTAACTCTGAGATTGGAATTATGTCGGGAACATCTCCCACGAATTTCCTTAAATAACACACATGGAAGGTGTTATGAATACCATTGAGTTCTTCGGGCAATTCCAGCTTGTAAGCTTGGTTCCCAATCCTCTGAAGAACTTTGAATGGTCCAATAAACCTTGGACTCAACTTTCCTCGTTTCCCAAATCGTATAAGTCCCTTCCACGGTGAGATTTTAAGTAAAACGGAATCCCCAACTTCGAAGGTTATCGGTCGTCTTTTCTTGTCAGCATAGCTCTTCTGACGATCCTGAGCTGCTAACATTCTTTCCCTAATCACCTTCAATTTCTCCGCAGTCTCATGGACTATCTCGGGGCCCATAAACTGCTTCTCTCCGGCTTCGAGCCAACAAGATGGTGTACGACACTTCTGTCCATACAAGGCTTGATAAGGTGCCATCTTGATGCTCGAGTGAAAACTATTGTTGTAGGAAAATTCAACTAGAGGTAAGTGCTCGTCCCAATTCCCTTGGAATTCAAGGGTACATGCTCTCAGCATATCTTCCAACGTTTGAATCGTTCTTTCACTCTGACCATCAGTTTGCGGATGGTAAGCAGTACTCAAACACAACTTTGTACCCAACTCCTCTTGTAGACTCCTCCAAAACCTTGACGTGAAACGACTATCACGATCTGACACAATCGTAAGAGGGACACCGTGAAGTCTTACAATTTCCTTCACGTAAGCATTTGCGAGCTTATCCATAGACCACTTCTCGTTGGCTGCTATGAAGTGTGCACTCTTGGTGAAACGATCCACGACTACCCAAATCATGTCATGTCCGTTCTTCGTTCTGGGCAGTTTAGTCACAAAATCCATGGTGATGTCTTCCCATTTACCCATGGGTACAGGTAAAGGTTCTAAACTCCCATACGGTTTCTGATGTTGTGCCTTAACCCTCGCACATGTTACGCACTCAGCCACATACTTCGCAACATCGAGCTTCATCGTCGACCACCAGTAGTAGGGTTTTAGGTCCCTATACATTTTAGTGCTACCGGGATGAATCGAGTACATGGTCTTGTGTGCTTCTTCCATTAGAAGATCTCTTATTCCTCCCGTCTTAGGTACCCAAATTCGATCTTGGAATACCTTTAGTCCTCGACTGTTCGTACCGAACACTAACGTTTTTCCCAAACGTTCTTCCTTTCGGTCATTCTTTTCTAAGGCTTCTTCTTGAGCTTTCCTGATACTTTCCACAATCGTCGAGACGACTTCAATTCTTAACGCTCTTGGCCTTTTTCTTTCAAGATTGACTTTCCGACTGAGAGCATCAGCAATAATATTTGCTTTACCTGGGTGGTAAAGTATCTCACAGTCGTAGTCCTTGAGAAGTTCTAGCCAGCGTCGTTGCCTCATGTTCAACTCCTTCTGATTAAAGAGATACTGGAGACTCTTATGATCAGTGAAGAGCTTGCACTTCGTGCCGTAGAGGTAATGCCTCCATATCTTTAAGGCGAATACTACCGCTGCCAACTCCAGATCATGAGTGGGGTAGTTCTTTTCGTGCTCTTTCAATTGTCGAGATGCGTATGCTATCACCTTTTCTCTTTGGGTCAGAACACAACCCAACCCGATTCCAGATGCATCACTATAAACTGCGAAATCTTCGACTCCATCAGGTAGAGAAAGTATCGGTGCTTCACATAACTTCTTCTTTAGCTTCTCGAACGCCTCATCGTGTTTCTCACTCCACGTACACGTAGCTCCTTTATGGGTCAAAGCTGTTAATGGAGCAGCTATCGAAGAAAAGCCTTGGATAAATCGTCGGTAATATCCGGCTAATCCTAGAAAGCTTCGAATCTCCGTGGGATTCTTCGGACGTTCCCACTTCATTACAGCTTCGATCTTGGCGGGGTCAACCATTATTCCTTCTTGGTTAACAACATGACCCAAGAATTGGACTTCCCGTATCCAAAAGTCGCATTTGGAGAACTTTGCAAAAAGCTTCTCCTTCTTTAACACCTCCAACACTTCTCGTAGATGCTTGCCATGCTCCTCCTGGCTTTTCGAGTAGACGAGAATGTCGTCGATGAACACTATCACAGATTTATCGAGGAATGGTTTACAAACCCTATTCATCAAATCCATGAATGCTGCGGGGGCATTGGTTAGTCCGAACGACATAACCAAGAACTCGTAGTGTCCATATCTTGTTCTGAATGCAGTCTTCTCAATATCCTGCTCTCTCACCTTCAGCTGATGATATCCTGACCTAAGGTCGATCTTTGAGAAGTAGCTCGAACCTTGCAGCTGATCGAATAAGTCATCAATCCTCGGCAATGGATACTTGTTCTTCACCGTTGCCTTATTCCGCTCTCGGTAATCTATGCACATCCTCATGCTTCCGTCCTTCTTCTTCACGAATAACACTGGGGCTCCCCAGGGTGATGAACTAGGTCGAATGAAACCGCTGTCCAACAGCTCCTGAAGTTGCGTCATGAGCTCCTTCATCTCCGTCGGTGCTAATCGGTAAGGTGCCTTTGCTATCGGTGTAGTTCCTGGTAATAAGTCTATACGAAACTCTACTTGCCTATCAGGTGGTAATCCGGGAAGATCTTCGGGAAAGACTTCCGGATAATCGCACACAACCGGTATATTCTGCACCTCTTTCTTTTCTGTCTTAGCATCAATTACGAATGCCAAGTATGATGCACATCCTTTGGACAAACATTTCCTGGCTTTCATCAGGGAGATGATTCCAGAATTTACTCTGCGTTTGTCCCCGTACACCATAAATGATTCCTTTTCGGGTGGGTTTATTCTAACTATCTTCTTTCGGCATAATATCTCGGCATCGTTGGCGCTAAGCCAATCCATACCCAAAACGATGTCAAAACCGTTTAACTCTATGGGTAATAGTTCCTCATGGAATTCGTTTCCGTTTAGGTCAATGACGATGTTCCTAATACGATTACTAACAGGTACGAATTTGCCACTGGCAACTTCTACAATCAGGGCATTATCTAGTTTTTCTATAGGCAATGCTAATCTTCCACCAAATTTATGCGACCGTCATCTGAAAGGCTCTCGCCTTTGGCTTTGGTGGTATGTTGGGCCTTCCCGCATCTTTCTTCTTTGGGCAATCCTTAGCAATATGCCCTTCTTCACGACACTCGTAGCACACCTTCTTGTTGGTGGTGCACTCATTGGCATAGTGCCCTGTTTTCCCACACTTGTAGCAGGTTACTTAATCGCCACATTTTCCCGAGTGCTTCTTCTTGCACTTCTCGCACCATTTAAATTCGTTTCCTCCCCCGAATTTTTTTGAACCGAACTTGTTCTTCTTTTTGTTGGGTTTAGCAGACCCTTCAAATTCCCTCTTCTCGCCAACCTTGATTTTGCTGGCAGCTCTTCCCTTAATCATGTCCTCCACAGACTTGGCAGCCCAGATAGCTGCCTCCAAAGTAGGTGCCTGACGTACTGGCACCGCGTACTCCCATGGAAGTCCCTTTGCGTACTTATCAATTTTCGTCAGCTCATCCGGAACAAGACGCAAGGCAAACTCCATCTTTTCTGTGAAGTTGTTCGTGTATTCATCGATTGACATGCTTCCCTTCTTCAGGGTTAGAAACTGGTTCTCTAACTCTATCAGGTTTTGAGCCGAGCAGTATTTTCTTTTGAATTGCACCAGAAATTCTGCCCATGTCAGTTGCAGGGGCTTGTTGGGGCTTAAAGTCTTCCCCAAGGTATTCCACCAACGTACAGCGCCTCCTCGAAACTGGCGTACTACAAATGTGGTTTGTAGCTTTCCTCTGCAACCGCACGCCATGAAAGCTAACTCCATCTCCGAGATCCAATCCATGACCCCGATTGGATCTTCTTTTCCCGTGAAAGTCGATGGCTTGCAAGTAAGAAAATCCTTGTACTTGCATCCATTCCTCTCGACCTCGTCACCTTGGTTGTTTTGTTGAACTAGTGGTGGGTTGGCTTGACCAACGGTTCCACTGTAGTCTCCTTCCTCAGTCTGCCCTTCGTTCAACTCGGGTTGTTCGATTTGAATAGTCGCTTCCTCTCGATTTTGCTGGAGCAAACGCCTGGTTTCCTCCATTTGACGATCCAACATTGCCTGGATCATCGCTTGCACTCCGGCCATCGTTATTGGTCCGACAGCGGCTTCCACAACTGGTATTTGCTCAATCACGGGGGGTTGGTGTCCGTTCCCATTTGCGTTTACGTTTCTGCTACGGGTCCTTACCATCTTGATCTATACACCGAATAAGGTGAATTTAGATCTTTATTTAGGAGAGACGTTTTAAATCGTCCTTATCACTCCGAAACGTTTACATGCTAGTTCTAATATCGTAGTCGTACGTTTAGAATCCTAAACACATAAGGTTTCCAGATCCGGTCGGCAACAGACCATAGATCCGAACAAAATAACAGCATATCATGCATAAAGCATTTAGCACATAAAAGCATTTTAGGCACAATTCCTAAAATAAGCTAGTGCTCACACCTCACAATCAACGCTTAGCATTCTAAGTTTAAGTCTAGAAATCCTACAAATTCCTAGTTCGCTTAAACTAATGCTCTGATGCCAACTAAGACATCCCCAAAATCACGGCCAAAAAAGACCGGTTTTGTTTATACTTTATTTCAAAATCAGAGTTATCTTTTAATAAAAGGTTTGCGGAATTTGTACCAAAACAATAATATGATAAAGATTTATCAAAAGCATTTCCATAGAAATGTATTCATTAAAAGACTCAGGATGTCATGTTCGTACAGATCAAAAGTATAAACAGTACAATATAAGCTTTACTACATTATTCTGTATTTACAGGCCTAAAATCCATGAATCTCTCATCCCAAGATATCACATATATGCTCATGCGCCACTACCTGTAATACAAGAAACTGAGTGGGTCAGGCTTGGGAGCTTGGTGAGCACATAGGGTTTTCAACCCACAATAAATAAGTTTATTAATTTCATCAATCAACAATAACCCGATTACCCGTTCCCGTTATCCTCACTTTACGTCCCTAAACATCTAGCCTAAGGATCATCATCGGGATGGACACTACTGCTAAGGGGATTCCTCAGCAATAAATGTCCTAATAGGCAACCATGTGGGGGATGGAGTACATCTGGTGAGCACACAGTTCAAATAAACACACAGTTCAAATAAACACCTACAGGTTGCGAGCCTGCTAGTGTTCCACTGGACTGTCTAGAATAGTCCGTGGTCGTCATCTATACTCCGCTAGATGACTGGATCATCAATAACATCTATAACGAGGCCTCTCATTATTTTATTTTGTCACACAGCAACTATTACATCTACCCATGTTTTACCCAACACATTTTGTAGATATAAAATACAGATACAGTTTAAATCTTTGAAAACATGTATAAAACGTTCATCCAGCATAGATAGCAAGTATTCAGATAATATGCACACATAGCACGTAATTTATATTAAATACTTCATATCTATGTGTAAGTTGAAAGTAACTATGCACTCACCTGATTAGGTGGTGACTCAGCACTCGGACAGCGCTTTGATACTCTCAAAATGCTATTCCTTCGATAAAACCTAGTATCGATACCACTAGGGTATAGTTTAATGATAACCGCGACAAATTAATTAGTCTGAGTATTATTAAGCATTAATAATACTCGATATATCTTATAATAATAGCCCAAATAATTATTTTAAGGACCTAATAACATTCCCATAAATATTTGAAAGCTATATTAAAAATTGCGTAAGCGTAGCATACTTACAGCGAATTTTATTGAAAACCGGGACTTAATTGGAGCAGCGTTTCGAAACCAAAAAACTCCTTTTTCTCGGGACTCCGGAAGCCTCGGGGCTTCCTTAGGGTGCTAGGGGTTCACCTAGACTTTAGGGAGGGTTCAAAACCCTAGAGAGAGAAAGATTTTAGAGAGAGAATGAGAAATGGTGTGAAAAATCCGGAGACCCTCGCCCCTTTTTATAGCCTGCGAGGCCTCGGATTACGCTGGGCGTTCTTCGGATAAGGCTGCCACATCGGTTCCAGCTGTCTCGCACTCGGAAGGGATTAGAGAGAAGGGTACGCTGGGCGTACCGAACCCAGACGCTGGGCGTAAGGCGAAGCGAGGCGACGTGGCTTCTTCTGGACCGAGAATGGCTAAGCGAACACGGCGCGTACGAGACCGAACGCTAAGCCTAGCGAGGGGCGACGCATCACTCATTCGAGGTGACTTCAGCGATCATCATCAGACGGCTGGGAAAGCGCCACGTCAGCGACTTCGTATCAGATCTCGCAAAATCGAGTACAATCTTTAAAAATTCGTAACTTTCGCATACGAGCTCCATTTTCGACGTTCTTTATATCCACGCGAAGGTGGGAACCTACTCTACAACTTTCATTTAGACTTCGTCGGCTAATTTTGGCTCGATTTTAAATTTTATATTATCAACGGGTCGGGATAGGATTGGTCTGTTAAATCCTCATAACTTCTTCATCCGACATCCGTTTTCGCCCATCTTTTTCTCGTTACGTTACTCTTAACGAGATTTTCGATTCTCGTTTAGGTCGTGTCGGCTAAAAACCGCTCGATCAAACATTCGAATTTCGGGCAGTACACTGCTAGTCCGAAACTTCGAAAAATCGTAACTTCTTCATACAAAGTCAGATTTGGGCGTTCTTTTTATCGATGTTCTTAGTTTAACATATTCTACGACTTTTGTTTATATTTCTAAGGCTAAAAGTATTCTATCGTAAATTCACTATTTACGTCTTCCGGTGCCGTGCCGGTTTTGCCGTAAAACTTCGGCGGGTCATACCTTCTTCGTTATAGCTCGGATTTCAGCATTCTTTATATATACGGAAACCTTGAGACATATTCTACAACTTTATGTAGAGATATCGGGATTATCTCACACTTTAATTTTGACGCTCATTTTTATTTTTTTTATTAATTATACAATAATAAACACATAATTCACATAATGCTCAAATATTTCATATTTAGTACTTCAAAAAGAGTTACAATAGTTGAACTAGACTATTACATTGACAAAAATGCTTAGCCCTGAAACCCGGGCGTTACATAGAAACCCCAACCCCTCCAACTCACACAACAGGCTCTTCTCTCAAAAAAACTGAGGTGGTCGTCACCCTTCATAGCCACATCACGGTGGCTCCCACACAATTGATAATCGTTGCCCATCCAAAACCACCACCAAAATATCATCGCTGCCATCGGGTTTTCCATGGCCTCCATACCCGGTCTAATGGAATCCCTACACTTGGTATATCCTTCTTGGCAGAACTTGACTCGACCACCAAGTTCCACTACTTGCCAACAGAAGTGAAACTAATAGGCTGGAGTCCTCGAGACTGCTCCAACCTTGGATTTACCTTCTCAACAACCCCCTACACCAACCTTCTATGTTGTTCCTCATCTTCAGAATCTTGTTCCTCCAGCTCAATGGTTTCCCCCACTGATCTCGTATGAGCCTACATGTATCACACAAGCCTTGAAATCGATGTACATAAATGATGGCTTGGATATTCAGTGATACATGAACACAGGAGCTACCACTCATCTTGCTGCGGACACAGGTAAACTCACTACTTTTGGCAACAACTATCATATAAACCACGTTCTTGTTGGAAATGGTTCTTCCATACCGGTTCATGAATCCGGCCATACCAAATTAAAGTCCTTGCATTGTCCCTTGCACCTTTGTAATGTATTAGTCACACCTAATATTATCAAAAACCTCATATATGTTCGTCATTTTACAACTGATAATCTTGTTTCTACTAAATTTGATCAGTGTAGTTTTTCTATGAAGGATCTCAAAACTCATCAGCTTTTTCTTATGTGTGACAGCTCTAGTGACCTCTACCCAATCATTCCCTCTACCCAAGTTGCTCTTTTTTGCGGTTCTACTTCCTTGTGGCATTAACATCTCGGTCACCCTGGAGCCTATGTTTTTAATCATTTAGTTTCCATGAAATTAATTACATGTAATAAAAGTTCTAGTACTGTTTCTTGCCAAGCTTGTCAGCTTGGCAAATATATCTGTTTACGTTTTGAAAGTTCAAACACTATTTTTTTCTAATTTATTTGATATTGTTCATTCTTATTTATGGCAATATCCTATTAAAAGTATCAGTGGTATAAATTATTATATTCTCTTTCATGATCACTTTTCCCACTTTGTCTGCGTATATCGTCTCTGAAAGAAATCAGAAGTTTTCTCAAAATTCTTACCCTTTTGTGCCTTTGTTAAAAACCAATTCAAAACTGATATTAAAAGTTTCCAATGTGACCACGGGCATGAATTTGACAATCATATTTTTCATAATTTATTCAATGAAAATGGCATCACATTCCATTTCTCGTGTCCTTAAACTTCCCAACGAAATGGGAAGTCCAAACATATGATACGTACAATCAACAATATAATACGAACTCTTCTCCTTCACATCCACCTTCCACCTGATTTTTGGGTTGAAGTTCTTCACATGGCGGTACATCTCCTAAATCTCACACCATTTACTTCCATACAAAACGACATCCCATACACCAAACTCTTTCGCAAATCCCCATCTTATTCTCACCTTCGAGCCTTCGGGTGCCTATGTTATCCTCTCATTTCTACTCCACACAAACTCGCCCCTCGTTCTACCCCTTGAATCTTTATTGGCTACCCGTCTCATCACCGTGGCTATCGTTGTTTTGACCTCGCCACTCGAAAAATCATTATTTCTCGACATGTCACATTTGATGAAGACTCTTTTCCTTTTCGTTCTATGACACCAAATCACCCCCTCCTACTTATTCCTTGACTACAACGAACCATCCCTCATTTCTCGTGAGCTTCTCACATCTCAACACTCTCAAACCACCACTACCCCTCATGAAACTACTGTTGGTGCCTCCCCCACATCACCCTCAGTTTCTTCTCCCCAAGACTCTCCTGAGTCGTCTCTTGAACTCACCAATAAACCTCCTCCCTTAACTCATCCATGGTCACTAGAGGTCGTCTTGGTGTCCGAAAACCTATTTCTCATATAAACCTTCACACTACCACCGAAGCACCCCTACCTCGATCTTTCCTTCAAGTGCTTCAGGATCCAAATTGGACCATTGCCATGAAGGACAAGTTTAATGCTTTTATCACTAAAAAAATTGTGTTCTTGTCTCGTGCCCTTCTAAGGAAAATTTTGTTCGTTCGATGTGGTTATTTCATAAAAATTATAAAACAGATGGTTCTCTTGAGTGTTATAAAGCTCGGTTAGTTGCAAATGGAAAAAACCAACAACCTGGCATTGATTGTGATGATACATTTAGCCTGGTTGTGAAACTTGCTACTATACACACGGTTCTTAGTCTTGCAACTTCAAATAAGTAGAATATTCATCAGTTAGACATATTCTTACACGTCCATCTAAATGAGACAGTTTACATGCATCAACCTCCGGGGTTTTGAGACTCAAATAATCCAGATTATGTCTGTCATTTATAAAAGTCCACTTAAAGATTGAAATAAGCCTCATAGGCATGGTTTCAATGGTTTGCAACATTTATTATTCAAATTGGCTTTACTCACAGTCTTTGCGACTCTACTTTATTTATATTTTGCAGGGGAACAGAAGCTGCTTATTTGTTGTTGTACGTTGATGATATTATTCTCACAACTTCCTCTGCAGCACTTCTTCAGCAAACTATGTCCCTCTTGGCTATTGAATTTACCATGAAGGACCTGAGCGACCTGTCCTATTTTTTGGGTGTTGTAGCTACATGAAATGATCATGGCTTATTCCTATCCCAACGCAAGTATGCACTGGAGCTTCTTGACCGCACCGACATGTCCAGATGCAATCCCTCTCAAACTCCAGCTGACACACAATCTAAACTTGATTGCGTTGGTGACCCTATTCCAGGCCCTACTTTATATCGATGTCTAGCTAGCAGTTTACAGTACCTCACATTCACCCGCCCAGACCTATCCTATGCGGTACAACAAATATTTCTATTTATGCATAACCCTCGAGAACCGCACATGCAAACTTTAAAACACATTCTCCGGTATGTCCGGTACTCTTGACTATGGGCTACAACTACGACCTTCCTCAACCACCAGTCTCATTGGCTACTCTGATGAAGATTGGGGGGAGGGGGAGTGTCCATACACTTTTGACAATTTTTTATCATGGTCATCAAAATAGAAACCGACTGTGTCATGTTCAAGTGCTGAAGCAGAATACCAAGGTGTTGCCAATGCAATCACTAAAACTTGTTGGCTATGGAATCTTTTACGTGAGCTACACTCTCCAATTACTAAAGAAAATATTGTCTATTGTGATAGTATTAGTGCATACTACATGTCTTGTAATCCAATCCAGCATCAACACACAAAGTATATAATTTCCTAGCTAAATTACCAGTTGTGACATACTCTGACATTGTTAGTAGTTTTATGATATGGTTTTGAGACATGTGAATATGGTTTTATGAAATGATGTGACTTGATAACGTTTTCTTATAATTATTTTTCTAAATCGTTATATAAAAATGAAATTTTTGGTCTTGCAAATTGGGATGTTACAATACCTTACCATTAAGAGTACAATCCCTGGTAAAGTGACTGATCCTCCCACACTTATAACAAGCCACTTATCCGACCCGTCACCCATAATGCTCCTTCTTGCACTTTTCACACCACTTGCCTCCATACTTCTGGTCATCCAGGTTGGACCTCAAGAATATTACTTTCTTATTAGATCTTAAGGATACCTCAAGCTTCCTCTTTTCTCCTACCTTATATTTTTCTTGACCGTTTTCTCTTATCTGGATCTCTATATTCTTATGTGCCCAGATGGCGGCTTTCAACGTGGTTGCTTGTTTTACCATTGGATCAAATTCTGCTAGTAATCCATTAGAAAACTTGTTAAACTTGGAGAGTTTAGTTGGAACTAAATAAGGAACAAGCTTCATTTTATCCATAAAGTTGCAGTATACTCGTTGACGCTCAACCTTCCCTTCTTTAGATTCTGAAACTTTTTTTTGATCTCTAGAAGATCATACTCAGAGCAGTATTGCATTTTCAGTTGCAACAAAAAGTTTTCCTAAGACATCTTACTAGTTTCCCCATTGGGCATGGTATCAGCTAGTAGCTTCCACCAGCTTTATACCCCAATCTTCAACAGCCTTACCACGAGAGCAGTCTTCTTTTTGTTGCTGCAGTTGAAACTTTCAAACATCATCTCCATCTCGGAGATCCAATCCATAACTTCTGAAGGTCTTGGGCTTCTATAAAGACTTGGTGGTTTGGATGCCATGAAATCCTTGTACTTACATCCACACCCATCATTTCATCTATTAGGTTGGTTTCTTCTAACCACTCGTGGCTCAGCATGACTGAAAGTCAGACTATTTGACTGTTTAATGTTAAGTTCAGGTTGTAAATTGGGTACTGTAGGTTCATCCCTATTAAGCAAAATTTTCCTTATCTCCTCCGTTTATTCGTCCATCATAGCATGCATCATTTCTTGGACTCCTATTATCGTGATTGGCTCGGGTGCAGCGGTTGGTGCACGCTCAATAACTTGTGGCTCAGAATGATGGTTTCCATTAGCCTTTCCTAATCCGCTATGAGTTCTCAGCATTTAAATCTATAAACTCTAGCAAATGTTCAGTGTACATAAATGAGAATTAAGATATGGAAATATTTATTTACAATAGAGTAGTAAATATCCTTATCACTCCGAAAAGTTACATGCCAGTTCTAGTACTGTAATTAAACGTTAAGAAATCTGAACACATAAAATTTCTAGATCCGGCGGGAAATATGCCATAGATCCGATTAAAAAATAGCATCATGAAGCATCACAAATCATTTATCTGACTATTCAGGTGTACTACCTAAAATATATTAGACACGCTCCTCACGGTCATCACTTAGCATTCTAAGTTTAAGTCTAGAAATAAATCCTTACTCCTAGTTCGCTTAAACTAATGCTCTGATACCAACTATGACATCGCCAAATTCACTGTCATTTTAAAATAAATTTATTTATTCTTATTTAAAAATCAGAGCATCCATTTTAAAGAAAAATATTGCGGAATTTGTTCCCAGAAAATATGATAAATATATTATCAAAGCATTTATGAGGAAATGTATTTTTTTATACTAAAAATTTAGGATGTCATTGTCAATATAGAAACATAAGCACAAACAGACCTTACATTTATTTACACTAATGATTTACATCTGTCACACCCCGAAAATCAAAGGCGGAAACATTTCCGGGGTGGACTCCACGTTGTGTATCAAATCCATTGTACATAGTAATCACAGTAAACAACCATTACATTACATATATATGAAAGTTTACATTTGTTTTCAAAAGTAAAGTTATACAAGATATACATATGCATCATATTAACAAAAGTTGAGACGAGTCTTCTGAGCACTCCATCTTCATC
Source organism: Lactuca saligna (assembly GCF_052625555.1). NCBI lineage: Eukaryota > Viridiplantae > Streptophyta > Magnoliopsida > Asterales > Asteraceae > Lactuca > Lactuca saligna. Next base: position 107,778,415 of record NC_136419.1, read on the forward strand.
AAAAAGATATCGCCGGGTACCTGTCTAACTTGGACCTGAGAATACAAGCGGTTTGAAAATCAGCATAAAGCTTGTGAGTTCATAAGCGGTTTTATTTTATGAAAATGCATCGGTTTCCTTTAGTTTTCCGAAAAGGTTTGTTATCCAAGAAAATCCCATATTTTCTTATGTAAAGTTAGTTTAGTTATCATTTGTTACCAATTCGATTACGTGTTGTATTTTACCCCAGGAAAATCCCATATTTTCCTAATTGTAAGACCAGTTGAATATCACAAAGTATACTTTAATACACAAAACTATATATTGAAAATTCTTGGGATCACTATCCCGAAAGAGATATAAGATAGTTTGAAACATATGAAAATACAGATTTAAGATCATGGGACTACCATCCCGGACTAGACACAAGATAATTTGATATATATGAAAATATAGATTGGGAACCATGGGATTATTATCCCGGACAAAATATAGATTTAGACCATGGGGTTATCATCCCGTACTTGATATAGATTGAAATTCATGGGATTACTATCCCGAAATAAATATAAATTGAAAACCATGGGATTACTATCCCGTATATGATATAGTTAAAAACCATGGGGCAAACATCCCGTACAAGATATAGATACAAAACCATGGGATTACTATCCCGTATATGATATAGTTAAAAACCATGGGGCAAACATCCCGTACAAGATATAGATACAAAACCATGGGATTACTATCCCGTATAAGATATAGTTAAAAATCATGGGGCAAACATCCCGTACAAGTTATAGATACCATATACAAAGTAGATACGGAATCGAAACAAAGTCAAAACGATACTGTGAATAAACTAATATTAATACATGTTGTGAGTCGGGTAACCATGCTAATACGACAACGAGACCTCCTTGACGCTAGTCAGACGTCGAATGATATCCAGAAATTTGTCACCCCAGGCGTGCCCGCCTAACTGTAACTAGCAGTTAAGGTGTGGGATTGTCAGTCCCGAATAGATCTATTCACAAATTCCTCGCTCTCCCTCCAGGAGACTCTGGTTACACTTCCGGGGAGGATTTACTGATCATCCATAAAGGGTAGTGACTAACTCACAAACTAGTACTAAACTATTCACAGGGTTCTCATACGGTATCAACATACAGAAGATTATGAAACATAATACAACGAATATAGATACATACAATGAAACTATCTGACAATACATTTAAATGATACGAAGATAAACTGAACCAGACATAGTTTATCTAATAACTTTATATAGATATCAGTACATAATAAAACGAACAGTAAAGAACCCCAAATTATTCCCATAATAATTTGATTAGTTTGGTTATTTCCTTAACTAAAATTCATTTAGTTGTAGCTGATAAATCATTCATTATGCTCAGCATAATACATAAGGAGTAAAAGAGTTTATAAGTTTGTCAGATATTATCTGAAACACATCAATGTTATGATTTGAAAACAATTATAGTTTGCTTGTATCCCCCCCCCCCCCCTGAAAACATTGAAAAACACGGAAAATGGTGTAGGGGTATAGTTTGCTAGTACTAAACTATTCACAGGGTTCTCATACGGTATCAACATACAGAAGATTATGAAACGTAATACAGCAAATATAGATACATACAATGAAACTATCTGACAATACATTCAAATGATACGAAGATAAACTGAATCAGACATAGTTTATCTAATAACTTTATATAGATATCAGTACATGATAAAACGAACAGTAAAGAACCCCAAATTATTCCCATAATAATTTGATTAGTTTGGTTATTTCCTTAACTAAAATTCATTTAGTTGTAGTTGATAAATCATTCATTATGCTCAGCATAATACATAAGGAGTAAAAGAGTTTATAAGTTTGTCAGATATTATCTGAAACACATCAATGTTATGATTTGAAAACAATTATAGTTTTCTTGTATTCCCCCCCCCCCCCCTGAAAACATTGAAAAACACAGAAAATGGCGTAGGGGTATGAACTCACCGGACGAGAATGCGAGGATTTCGGATGCTAAACGTTGGTCCGGGGCTTGCAAAAGCACGAGGTTCCTAATTATAATGTAAAGATACACATTTGTATCTAATTAGGACTTAGATTGATAATTTGTTAGGGACAATTACTTCTAGTCGCGAAAACACCCCGATACAAGTGTTTGGAGGGACCCGGGTGCGTTTAAGGACATGTAATGATGCGAGGGACTTAGGAAATGAGTTTACTCCCCAAGAGTAAAGTTCTAAATGGTGTTTACGGCCTAAACTCCCATTCCCCATCAGTTTAAGGCCGTAAACTCATGGTGGGTGGTTTATGGTGCAATTTGGACTTCAAACACTTAGGGGACAATTTCTAGGTTTGGTTTAAGGGTTTGGAATAAATTTTAAACACCAAAATGACACATTTTAGGGATTTTACGGCCTAGCATGGTCTCATGGCCGTAAACTCCTATAAACCCATGAAAAGTTGTGTTTTTGGATTCCAAACTAATCACATGTGATTGCTAAATTTATTCCTAAGCCTTACATGCATTTGCTTGAAGTTTTGAAGGGGTTTTTGGAGTTTACAGCCATGGGGCACCTTCTATGACCATAAACTCTTAAAATGAAGGGTTTTGATGTGTTTAAGGCCCTTAACTATTTTTGGTTGGTCCTATGATTTATTCCAAGGCTTTTGGTGGTGTTGGATGGCTTTCTAACACCTTAGAAATGAATTTGCACCATGTTTCATGGAGTTTACGGCCCAAGCACAAGCCTTGGACGTAAACTCATATAAGTCCCCCAAAAATCATGTTTAAAGTGTTTCTAAGGCTAAAACCAATATTCTAAAATTCATATCTAAGCCTTATTAGTGTTTTGGAAGGGTTTAAGGTCATGAAAACCCCTTAGACATGAGTTTACGGCCCAAGCATGTGCCTTGGCCGTAAACTCCTTCAAATGTCTCAAAATCCATGTTCTAAATGTTATAAGTCCATTCCATGAAGCCATCTAGCCATATCTAAGGTCCAATTGTGTTTTGGGAGGGTTTTAAGGCTTAAAACCCCTTTAAATATGGGTTTACGGCCTAAGCATCATTCTGGGCCGTAAACTCATATACAAGGCCTTAACTCATGCTTAATTCTCGAATTTGAAGGTCAAAGATGCTATACATTAAGGTTAGGAAGGTACCTTAGGGATTTGAGGCCTTAAAATTGAGTTTTGGACCCTTAAACTTTGGATTTAGGAGAGAGGTTAGAGAGAGAGTAGAGAGAGGAAGAAAAATCTTCAAATAGGTGCTTAAACACGTTTATATAGGTCCTAAAACTTGGACACAGTGGAATTCTACCCGATACCGGCATTAAACGAGGCTTTAGGTCGCATCCGATTAAGTTTCCGTCACCCGGCGGGGACGTTTCTAAAACTTATGAAATAAATATTTTGGGCTAATTACATGAGTTCCTAAGTGGTTTAGACACTCATTAAATTATAATAAACATATAAGTTTAAATAATTTAACCCAAAGTGAAAACGGAACGAATTTGATAACGGCGAATTTTTCGGGTAGAACGGGTTTCGGCGATGAACAACTTCGAGTTGTTACAACATCTCCTTTAATCTCTCAGTGTAATGTATCTTCATATCGATACATGTGATACTAATAAACTGAGTGGGTCAGGTTGAGAAACCTGCTGAGTACATAGGGTTTTCAACCCAAAATAATATAATTATTATGTTTAATCATCAAACAGTTAACCTAATTACCCATCCCCATTATCTTCTTTTTCCTTAAGGATCTACCGTAAGAATCACCTATCATTCAGTCATTCATTCCTAAGGATTGTCCTAAGGAATAGAAACGAAGTCTGTAACGCCTGTGTTTCTGGGCTTGCCCTTTTTAGCAATGTGATAGTCTAGGTTAACCTTTGTAACCCGTTTTGAAATAATAGAAGTGTATTATTTGAGTATTATATGTTTTGTGCTTAATTGCTTAATTATGTGGTTTGATTAATTAAGAATAAAAATAAGCGTCAAAATTTATGTGTAAAATAAACTTGATATCTTTAGATAATGTTGTAGTAGTCGAAACAAGGTTTCCGAAGATACAAAGAATGCCGAAATCCGAGTTATAACGAGGAAGTTATGACCTGTCGAAGTTTCGCGATAGAACCGGCAATGTTGATTAACGTAAAAAGTGAAATTTACGTTAGAGCGATATTTAGCCTTAGTGATCTAAACGAGAATCGAAGATCTCGTTGTTAGTATCAAAGCGATAAAAAGTTAGGCGAGAACGGACGGCAAACGAAGAAGTTATGAATTTATAACGAAATTTTCTGTCCCGACCTATTAAAAATAAATAATAAAAATAAGGTCAAAATTAGCTGACGGAGTCAAAACGAAAGTTGTAGAGCGTAGTCTCACCTTCGCGTGGATATAAAGAACGTCGAAAACAGAGTTCGTATGAAGGAGATATGAATTTTCGAAATTTATTAAATAATTAATAATTAAATTTAATTATTAAATCCAGCCTTATCCGAAGACGAGTCACCGGACTCATCCGGAGTACGCCCCGCGTACTCATGTACTCCCCGCGTACAACAAGAAATGTCGACACTTCGGATGACGCATGCAGTGACGACTTCGGAGCCCTGTACGCCCCGCGTACATGTGTACACCCCGCGTACGAGGAGGTTCCAAACTCCTATAAATAGGATGCGAGGGGTCCGGGCATAGTTGCTCATTTCTCCTCCGTTTCGTGCCGAAGCTCTGCGTTTTTACCCCTGAAGCCACCCCGAAGCCCCGGTAATATTCCCGAGTTCCGAAGCAAGTCCCGAGATCCCGAAGATCCAGAGAAGTGCGGTTTCCGAGCCGAAGCTCTGCCCGCGAGAAGTTCGGTTTTTGTAGAGATCTTCTAGATCTGCTGAGGATTACTACTTTTGCAAGTCATAGTGCTGTCCGATCATCTTCTGATCAAGTGAGTGTATACTACCTTTCATAAATGCAATAGTAATACAAGTATGGTTTGAGTGTATTAAGTATATTGTTGTTTATACGTGTGAGTGCGTTGTTACTTTCTCCTAACGTATAATTATGAAGTATTTTATACGAGATACGTGTTATGTGTATATTTTGTTGTTATGTGTGTGAATGTATATTCACTTTCTTCTATCTTACAGATCTGATTATTTCTATATGAAATACATGTTATGTGTGTGTGCCTCATCTGTTATATGGAAAATGTATTGATCAAGCATGCTATACAGGTTTTGAAAATATGTATAAAAATGTATGTTTTTATCTACTAATATGTTGGGTAGAACATGGGTAGACAGTTGGTGTGTAATAAACAGATGAGAGGCCTCGTTGTTGTTTTGATCCAGTCATCTAGCGGAATTTAGATGACGACCACGAACTTTTCTAGACAGTCTAGTGGAACGCTAGCAAGCTCATAACCTGTAGGTGTTAATGAACTTGGGTGTTCATTCGCTGTATTCCATCCCCCTCATGGTTTCCTTATTTGAATTATATTGCTGAGGAACCCCCGCAGCATGTGTTGTCACCCCGATGAAAATATTCTTAGATTAGGTCCCTTGTGTTAGTTATTTTAGGGACATAAAGTGAGAATAACGGGAATGGGTAACTGGGTTATTGTTGGTTGATAATAATTAATTTAATTATTTATTGTGGGTTGAAAACCCTATATGCTCACCAGGCTCCCAAGCCCGACCCACTCAGTTTTATTTGTATTACAGGAAGTGGCGCAAGGGCGTAAGATGGATGAACCATCAAGTTGTTTTGTTTACAAGTCTGTATATGTATATATTTGTTGAATGACGTGTAATGTTATCGTTTATGCTTATTGGTCTATATCGGAACATGACACCCCGAGTTTTGATTATATAATGAAAATACATTTCTTTTATGAAATGCTTTGGTAAACATTGTTTTATCATGTTTTGTTTTTGGGAACAAATTCTGCAACTCTTTCAAATTAAAAGGATTTACTCTGAATTTATTTTAAAAGCATAAATGAAAATCGGTCTTTTCTGGCCGAGATTTTGGGGATGTCACAGTTGGTATCAGAGCATTAGTTTAAGCGAACTAGGAATTTTTAGGATTTATAGACTTAAACTTAGAATGCTAAGTGAAATTTTGAGATGTGTGTCTGTTATATTTTAGACACGAGCACTAGTTTATTTTAGGAGAGTTGCCTAAAATGCTTTATGTGCTAAATGTTATATGTTGCCATATATGATATTATTTGTTTGGATCTATGTTCTGTTGCCGACCGGGTCTACGATATTAGAACTAGCATGTAAACGTTTCGGAGTGATAAGGATGATTTGAATATCTATCGTGAATGAGGATCTAATTTCACCTTATTCGGTGTGTAGATCAAAAATGGTGAGAACAAGAAGTGGAGTTGGAAATGCTGATGAAAACAGGAATCAACCACCAGTGATTGAACAAAGACCTGTCGTAGCAGCAGCACCTGAGCCAATAACCATGGCTAGTGTGCAAATGATGATTCAAATGATGTTGGATCATCAGATGGATGAAACTAGACGGTTGCTTCAGCAGAATTGTGAAGAACTGTCAATTCGTGTGGAAGAGCCTGAATTAAATGAAGGGCACTCGGAAGGTGGAAACTTTAGTGGGTCTGTTGGTCAAGCCAACCCACCGATAGTTAGGCGAGACAACCATGATGGAAGGAATGATGGAATGGGATGCATGTACAAGGACTTTCTAACTTGCAAACCATCGACCTTCAATGGAAAGGAGGATCCGATAGGAGTGATGGATTGGATCTCTGAAATGGAATTGGCCTTTATGACTTGTGGCTGCAGAGGCAAGTTGCAGACTATCTATGCAGTGCGTCAATTCCGAGGTGGAGCCGTTCGTTGGTGGAACACTCTAGGGAAGACTTTAAGCCCAAATGAGCCACTTCAATTGTCATGGGCATAATTTTTGGTGCAGTTCAAGCGCAAGTTCTGCTCGGCTCAAAATCTATTGGAACTAGAGAACAAGTTTCTGACATTGACGAAAGGCAGCATGTCAGTTGATGAATACACCAATAACTTCACCGATAAGATGGAGTTTGCCTTGCGTATCGTTCCAGACGAGCTGACAAAGGTGGACCGGTATGCGAAGGGACTCCCATGGGAGTACGAGGTGCCAGTACGTCAGGCACCTACTCTAGAGGCAGCTATCTGGGCTGCCAAGTCTGTTGAGAACATGATAAAGGGGAGAACCACCAACAAGGTTGAGGTTGGTGAGAAGAGAAAGTTTGAGGGAACATCTGGTTCCGGTAAGAAAAACAAATTTTCGAAATCTGATTCGAATAAGTTTGGTGGAGGAAAAGGAGGCGAAGCGAAGTGGTGTGATAAGTGTAAGAAAAAGCACTTTAGGAAGTGTAGCGAGGATGTAACCTGCTACAAGTGTGGAAAGTTTGGACATTTTGCCAATGAATGTCCGAACAACAAAAGGATGTGTTTTGGTTGTAATGAAGAGGGGCACATTTTGAAAGACTGTCCGAAGAAGAAGGAGGCAGCTAAGCCCAACATTCCACCAAAGCCGAAGGCGAGAGCATTCCAGATGACACTGGAAGCTGCTAAAGATGAAGCTGATGTCGCTTCAGGTACCTTTCTCGTAAACAGATTGCTTGCCCAAATTTTATTTGATTCTGGAGCCAACTACTCCTTTATATCGCATGAATTTGGTAGAAAACTAGCTTTGCCTGTTGATAGACTAGATAATGCTTTATTAGTCGAAGTTGCTAGTGGCAAGTTTGTACCTGTTAGCCATCGTATGCAAAACATCTTAATCGACTTTAATGGGAATAAGTTTCACGAAGAATTATTACCTATCGAACTTAATGGTTTCGACATCGTGTTGGGAATGGATTGGCTTAGCGCCAATGATGCCGAAATTTTATGCAAGAAGAAGATAGTTAAAGTGAACCCGCCTGGGAAGGAATCATTTATGGTGTATGGGGACAAACGCCGAGTGAATTCTGGAACCATTTCCCTAATGAAAGCCAGGAAGTGTTTGACCAAGGGATGTACATCATATTTAGCATTCGTGATTGATGCTAAGAAGGAAAAGAAGGTGATGCAGAGTATTCCAGTGGTGTGTGATTATCCGGAGGTATTTCCCAAAGATCTTCTTGGATTACCACCTGATAGATAAGTGGAGTTCAGAATTGACTTGTTACCAGGAACCACGCCAATAGCAAAAGCACCTTATCGATTAGCACCGACGGAGATGAAGGAGCTAATGATGCAACTTCAGGAGTTGTTGGACAAAGGTTTCATTAGACCTAGTTCATCACCCTGGGGAGCTCCGTTGTTATTCGTGAAGAAGAAAGATGGAAGTATGAGAATGTGCATCGATTACAGAGAGCTGAACAAGGCAACAATAAAGAATTGATATCCGTTGCCAAGGATTGATGACTTGTTTGATCAATTGCAAGGTTCGAGCTATTTCTCGAAGATCGATCTTAGGTCAAGATATCATCAGCTGAAAGTAAGAGAGCAGGATATAGAGAAGACTGTGTTTAGAACTAGATATGGACACTACGAGTTCTTGGTTATGTCGTTTGGACTAACCAATGCTGCGGCAGCATTCGTGGATTTAATGAATAGGGTTTGTAATCCATTCCTTGATAAATCTGTGATAGTGTTCATAGACGACATTATGATTTACTCAAAAAGCCAGGAGGAGCATAGCAGACACTTGCGAGAAGTGTTAGAAGTCTTGAAGAAGGAGAAGCTGTATGCTAAGTTCTCCAAATGTGATTTTTGGATTCGTGAAGTCCAATTCTTGGGTCACGTGGTCAACCAAGAAGGGATAATGGTTGATCCAGCAAAGATTGAAGCTGTAATGAAGTGGGAACAACCGAAAAGTCCCACGGAGATCCGAAGCTTTTTAGGGTTAGCCGGATATTACCGAAGGTTTATCCAAGGCTTTTCTTCGATCGCTACTCCGTTGACAGCTTTGACCCAAAAAGGAGCTACTTATGCTTGGAGTGAGAAGCATAAAGAAGCATTCGAGAAGCTAAAGAAGAAACGATGCGAGACACCGATACTTTCTCTACCCGATGGAGTTGAAGACTTCGTTGTTTATAGCGATGCGTCTGGGGTTGGATTGGGTTGTGTTTTGACCCAAAGAGAAAAGGTGATAGCATATGCGTCTCGACAACTAAAAGAGCATAAAAAGAATTACCCGACTCATGATTTGGAGTTGGCAGTAGTAGTTTTCGCTCTAAAAATATGGAGGCATTACCTCTATGGCACGAAGTGCAAACTTTTCACTGATCATAAGAGTCTCCAATATCTCTTTAATTAGAAGGAATTGAATATGAGGCAGCGACGCTGGCTGGAATTACTCAAGGACTACGACTGTGAGATACTTTACCATCCCGGTAAAGCTAATGTAGTTGCTTATGCTCTCAGTCGGAAAGTCAATCTTGAAAGGAAAAGGCCAAGATTGTTGAGAATTGAAGTTGTCTCGACTATTTTAGAAAGTATAAAGAAAGCTCAAAGCGAAGCTTCTGAGAAGAATGACCGGAAGGAGGAACGTTTGGGCAAAACGTTGGTGTTTGGTACAAACGGTCATGGGTTGAAGGTGTTACAAGATCGGATTTGGATACCTAAGATAGGAGGAGTCAGAGATCTTCTGATGGAAGAAGCTCACAAGACCATGTACTCGATTCATCCCGGTAGCACTAAAATGTATAGGGACCTGAAACCCTACTACTGGTGGCCGACGATGAAGCTTGATGTTGCAAAGTATGTGGCCGAGTGTGTGACTTGTGCGAGAGTCAAAAAACAACATCAGAAACCGTATGGGAGTTTAGAACCTTTACCTGTGCCTATGGATAAGTGGGAAGACATTGCTATGGATTTTGTCACTAAACTGCCTAGAACAAATAATGGTCACAACATGATTTGGGTGGTCGTCAATCGATTCACTAAGAGTGCGCATTTCATAGCAGCCAGGGAGAAATGGTCTATGGAAAAGCTTGCGAACTCTTATGTGAAGGAAATTGTGAGACTTCACGGTGTTCCGCTAACAATTGTGTCGGATCGTGATAGTCGTTTCACCTCAAGGTTTTGGAAAAGACTACAAGAGGAAATGGGTACCAAGTTGTGTTTAAGTACAACTTACCATCCGCAGACTGATGGTCAGAGTGAAAGAACGATACAAACACTTGAAGATGTGCTGAGAGCATGTACCTTGGAATTCCTAGGTAATTGGGATGAACATTTACCATTGGTAGAATTTTCCTATAACAATAGTTTTCACTCGAGCATTAAGATGGCACCTTACCAAGCTTTGTATGGACAAAGGTGTTGTACGCCATCTTGTTGGCTTGAGGCTGGGGAAAAGCAGTTTATGGGACCGGAGATGGTTCATCAAACTGCTGAAAAGTTGAAAATAATTAGGGAAAGAATGTTAGCGGCTCAGGATCGTCAAAAGAGTTATGCTAACAAAAAGCGAAGACTGATGACTTTTGAAGTTGGGGATTCGGTTTTGCTTAAAGTCTCGCCATGGAAGGGACTTATAAGATTTGGTAAAAGGGGAAAGTTGAGTCCAAGGTTTATTGGACCGTTTAAAGTTCTTTATAGGATTGGGAACCAAGCTTACAAGCTCGAACTACCAGAAGAACTGAATGGAATTCATAACACTTTTCATGTGTGTTATTTACGAAAGTTCACGGGGGAAGTTCCCGACATGATTTCACTTTCGGAGTTGAGAATTGATGAGAACAAAAGGTTGATTGAAGAACCAGAGGCAATTGTTAACCGAAAGACTAAGAAGTTGTGACGCAAGATGGTCGAGTTAGTGCTTGTCCGATGGAAACACACGAATGGGCCGAATCTCACCTGGAAGACGGAGAGTGACATGATGGGTCGTTATCCGCATTTGTTTGTTGAGGTGTGATTCCGGGGATGGAATCATTCTAAGGTGGGGAGAATTGTAACGCCTGTGTTTATGGGCTTGCCATTTTTAGCAATGTGATAGTCTAGGTTAACCTTTGTAACCCGTTTTGACATAATAGAAGTGTATTATTTGAGTATTATGTGTTTTGTGCTTAATTGCTTAATTATGTGGTTTGATTAATTAAGAATAAAAATAAGCGTCAAAATTTAAGTGTAAAATAAACTTGATATCTTTAGATAATGTTGTAGTAGTCGAAACAAGGTTTCCGAAGATATAAAGAATGCCGAAATCCGAGTTATAACGAGGAAGTTATGACCTGTCGAAGTTTCGCGACAGAACCGGCAACGCTGATTAACGTAAAAAGTGAAATTTACGTTAGAGCGATATTTAGTCTTAGTGATCTAAACGAGAATCGAAGATCTCGTTGTTAGTATCAAAGCGATAAAAAGTTAGGCGAGAACGGACGTCAAACGAGGAAGTTATGAATTTATAACGAAATTTTATGTCCCGCCCTATTAAAAATAAATAATAAAAATAAAGTCAAAATTAGCCGACGGAGTCTAAACGAAAGTTGTAGAGCGTAGTCTCACCTTCGCGTGGATATAAAGAACGTCGAAAACAGAGTTCGTATGAAGGAGATATGAATTTTCGAAGTTTATTAAATAATTAATAATTAAATTTAATTATTAAATCCGGCCTTATCCGAAGACGAGTCACCTAACTCATCCGGAGTACGCCCCGCGGACTCATGTACGCCCCGCGTACAGCAAGAAATGTCGACACTTCGGATGACGCATGCAGTGACGACTTCGGAGCCCTGTACGCCCTGCGTACAGGCGTACGCCCCGCGTACGTGGAGGTTCCAGCCTCCTATAAATAGGATGCGAGGGGTCCGGGCATAGTTGCTCATTTCTCCTCCGTTTCGTGCCGAAGCTCTGCGTTTTTACCCCTGAAGCCACCCCGAAGCCCCGGTAATATTCCCGAGTCCCGAAGCAAGTCCCGAGATCCCGAAGATCCAGAGAAGTGCGGTTTCCAAGCCGAAGCTCTGCCCGCGAGAAGTTCGATTTTTGTAGAGATCTTCTAGATCTGCTGAGGATTACTACTTTTGCAAGTTGTAGTGCTGTCCGATCATCTTCTGATCAAGTGAGTGTATACTACCTTTCATAAACGCAATAGTAATACAAGTATGGTTTGAGTGTATTAAGTATATTGTTGTTTATACGTGTGAGTGCGTTGTTACTTTCTCCTAACGTATAATTATGAAGTATTTTATACGAGATACGTGTTATGTGTCTATTTTGTTGTTATGTGTGTGAATGTATATTCACTTTCTTCTATCTTACAGATCTGATTATTTCTATATGAAATACGTGTTATGTGTGTGTGCCTCATCTGTTATATGGAAAATGTATTGATCAAGCATGCTATACAGGTTTTGAAAATATGTATAAAAATGTATGTTTTTATCTACTAATATGTTGGATAGAACATGGGTAGATAGTTGGTGTGTAATAAACAGATGAGAGGCCTCGTTGTTTTGATCCAGTCATCTAGCGGAATTTAGATGACGACCACAGACTTTTCTAGACAGTCTAGTGGAACGCTAGCAGGCTCATAACCTGTAGGTGTTAATGAACTTGGGTGTTCATTCGCTGTATTCCATCCCCCTCATGGTTGCCTTATTTGACTTATATTGCTGCGGAACCCCTGCAGCATGTGTTGTCACCCCGATGAAAATATTCTTAGATTAGGTCCCTTGTGTTAGTTATTTTAGGGACATAAAGTGAGAATAACGGGAATGGGTAACTGGGTTATTGTTGGTTGATAATAATTAATTTAATTATTTATTGTGGGTTGAAAACCCTATATGCTCACCAGGCTCACAAGCCCGACCCACTCAGTTTTATTTGTATTACAGGAAGTAGCGCAAGGGCGTAAGATGGATGAACCATCAAGTTGTTTTGTTTACAAGTCTGTATATATATATATATATATATATATATATATATATATATATATATATATATATATATATATATATATATATATATTTGTTGAATGACTTGTAATGTTATCGTTTATGCTTATTGGTCTATATCGGAACATGACACCCCGAGTTTTGATTATATAATGAAAATACATTTCTTTTATGAAATGCTTTGGTAAACATTGTTTTATCATGTTTTGTTTTTGGGAAAAAATTCCGCAACTCTTTCAAATCAAAAGGATTTACTCTGAATTTATTTTAAAAGCATAAATGAAAATCGGTCTTTTCTGGCCGAGATTTTGGGGATATCACAAAGTCTGTCACTGCCAGGCTTTATCTAACAGGCACTAAGTCCATAGCTGCCAATGTTATCTATTACGCTCCAAATCCATAGCTGCCAATGTTCATTTATAAGGCACTAAGTCCATAGCTGCCAATTTTCATCTATATGGCACAAAATCAATAACTGCCAACGTTCATTTGTAAGGCACTACGTCCATAGCTGCCAATGTTCATCTATAGGGAAATAAATCCATAGTTTCCAACGTCCATTTATAAGGACTAAGTCCAGAGCTGCTAGGTTTTTTAGAGTACATTTGGTGAACACGTAGTTCAAAAAAACGCCTACAAGTTGTGAGCCTGCCAACGTTCCACTGGACTGTCTAGAATAGTTTGTGGTTGTCATCTATACTCCGCTAGATGACTGGATAATCGTTATGGTTAAGGTTTCTCATACTCTTTCACCTTTCATCATTTATATCATATTTCATCTCTCATCTTTCATCTAACCATGTTTACCCAATATATTCATAGGTATAAAATACATATACCGTTTAAATAAAATAAAACATGTATATTCGGTTCATCCAGCGTAGATATCAAATACATAGATAATATGCACACACAACACATAATTTATATTAAATACTTCATATGTATGTGTAAGATGAAAGTAACTATATACTCTCTTGTTAGAGTGATGACTCCAAACTCGGGCAGTGCTTTGCTTCTAACAATTTTATATTTCCTTCGACGAAACCTAGTGTCATTATGTAACGCCCCGATTCTCAGGTATTTATTTATGTATGAACCTTTTTGGTTTTTTGGTCTACTCAACGATTTGGCCGTCCTACTCGTCGAGTAGTAGCGGGTTGGTTCGTGTGTTTTAATGATCTACTCGCCGAGTCCAAGAACGGACTTGACAAGTAGGAGCTGGCAGATGAAACCCTAGATTTTGGGGCATTTCACCCTATTTAAAGGATCATTGGCCTCCCCTAGCCTCCCCTTTACTGCTTCTTGTCCCTCTTAAACCCTAAATCAAGTGTGAGTGTTCTTTTGGTGTGTTCAAGCTTGGAGGAGGAGTTTTGGAGGAGGAAACACTTGGGGAAATCAAGCAAGTAGAAGCAAGAACTTGTGGGATTCAAGATCTACATCAGTGGAAATTCTCTTGAAGGTATTAGACTGTTTTCCTTGGCTCATGTTCATAAAAAATCTCTTTTGGATGGGTTTTATGAAAGGCTTTTTATGTTTAAGCTAAGATCTGAAGTTGTAACTTCAGATCTGGACTCCCTTTGACCTCTACATCGATAAAGTTATCAGCCTTGACTAGTATAAGACTTCCCTCAAGTGTGAGACTTCATTGCAATCTTAGTTTTATCATTTAATGCTTTAAAGCCTTGCATGCACGTAAAGTTTGCAACTTTACGTGATAAGCATGTCTAAGGAGGTTGGATCTGCAATCTGGAACCATTGCATGGCTTAAAAAGCATCTGTACGGATGAAGGATAGAAGGGACTCGACGAGTAGCATGGTTTACTTGGCGAGTCATATGAACATGGTCTAGAACTCGATGAGTTGGATGAACCACTCGGCGAGTCCGATGAGCATTGTCGAAGACTCGGCGAGTGAGTAGAGTGACTCGACGAGTCGGTTAGGGTTTTTTCCAACCATTGGATGCGTGTGAGCTTGTCGAGTTGCAAGGGGGGAAAACTCAACAAGTGACCGTGGAGCTTCGACCACGAGCCTTAAGAGCTCGACGAGTCACTACGGTGACTCAGCGAGCGGGCAAGTATTACAAGGAACTCGACGAGTGGCTAAGGGTACTCGATAAGTTGAGGTCAACATGACCTTGAAAGTTGACTTTGACTTTGACCATGGGTTAACCAGATGACTTTTGGAGGACATTTTGGAAAGATTGGAAATTTACAAGTATGGTTTACAATGAATATAGGTGGTAGATTTCGTGTCAGTGATCCGGGAGTTCGAGCCTATCTTACTAGTCGACAGTTGCGAGGTGAGTTATCCTCACTATATTAACAGGATCTAAGGCACCAAGGCCGGCCCTTTATGGATTTTATTTTGTTATGGCATGATATGTTTATTGATTACATCCTGGTAGTTAGGATGGTGATATGCTTATGCGTAGTGACTTGGTTAGGTCAATGTTCTAGTTATAGGATGATGCTATGTTAGTGACCGGTTAGGTCTATACCCTGGTTATTAGGGATGTTGCTATGATTAGTGATCTGATAGATTGGTTTGACTGTTATATGATATGAGCTAGCGTATGATATTTATGTGCACATGTTTTTTTGTTGATTGGGGGCTGGGTTGAGGCGGTCCTGCTTTGTTCTGTAGGCCAACATACCCGTTGAGCGGTCCGGATAGGCTGTAGGCCCTGCCATGCAATCTAGTCATGCCAAAGGCTCAAGAGCGGTCCAGATAGGTTGTAGGCCTTGCGAGGCGGTCCATTCAGGCTGAACGTTGATTATGCATGTTGTTCTATATTGTTATATGTTATGATTATATTGGTATGGAGTTGGTATTTTGGGGTAGGTCACTAAGCTTTCGGGCTTACAGTTCCAGTTTGTTGTTTCAGGTACTTCTAGTGATCAATGGAAGGCAAAGGCTTGATCGTACCGCTCCTCATGATTTGTTTATGTTTCTAGGAAAAACTAATATCTGTCCTGATTTTATGGATTGATACTGGGATACTCTGATGATTACTATTTTTAAAAACAACCTTTGTAATGATGAATTGTTTTAAATGTTTTGAAAAAAGTTTTAATTTGGCATGAGATTTTTGGGTATTACAAGCTGGTATCAAAGCCTTGATTTGAATGAATTGGAGGAGAATTCGTGTGAATCCAGTCTCAAATCAAGGAAGGGTTTTCAAAATGATTTCTAAAGTGGTTTTCCAAATGATTTCTAAAGTGGTTTTCAAAATAAGTAAAGGAGGACGCAGGGTGTACGATCAGCCAGAGCCAGCAAGTAGACCCCCAAAATACCATACAGTTATTTGATTATGTGATATGTTAGAACAATATGCTAGTACTAGGCTAGGGATCTTCAGGGATTGCATGATAGAATTGCCTAATTATATGATGCCTGCTAGCCTAGGGTTTTCTTTGTATGAGATTGACATCCTTACTGTAGTTACTTGTGTGTGCGTCGCGTCTGTATGTAATTAAGATCTTATAGCTTGAGAATGTTTGATTTGGCCTTATGTTATGTCCTTTTTAGGGCTTAGGGTAGGATCGGATATTCGAAAGTCTATAGGGTCCAGCGTTATGTATGACTAGCATACACGAGTTCTGCAGGGTTGGGTAGAAGTTTCATGGATAAATGAATAGTGTGTGGCCGGTAGGCTAGTCGCAAGACATTTAGCATTCCTCTTGGAGTGAGGATCGAGCACTCATTATGGTTATGTGTATTGTTAGGGTGTTATGGTGATACTTGAGACGAATATGGGCAGGTGTGGAAGGTAGTATGGTCCGTACTACTGAAAGCACGGGACCCATACGCGTGGCAAGGAAGTCACAACCCCTAGGGTATAGTCGGGAGTTGAATCCCAATTATTATGTGGATTATCTAATATCGTTTGGTATGTTTCAGAATGGTGATGAAGAGATTTGTGATGGGATCCAGTTCAGGATCAGGAGCAGGAGATGGAGGCCAGGGGGGCCAACAACACCTGAGCCTATGGTGCAGATGGGTACAGAGGAGTTGGATGCTAAGATTCGATAGATCCTGAATGATGAGCTTGCTGCTATGTTCCGAGCACAGCTGTCGGAGATGTTTGGGTCTATTAAGACCTCTATGGTAAAGTATTTTGATGAGCGTTATGCAGCCCTTGCAGAGATGGCTGTCGCAGCAGCTACATCAGCTGTATCCGCAATAAGGGGGAGCCAGTAAGGGCTTCCAGTATAGGGATTTCGATAATACAAAGCCCCTTACTTTTGATGGGACACAAGATCCCATCAAGGTTATGAGGTGGATCTCCTATGTGGAGGGGTGTTTCTTTACCTGCTCGTGTCCTACTGACCAGAAGGTCACGTGTGCTCTGAACCTGCTAAGGTCCGAGGCCAAGGACTGGTGGAGACTAGCGACTGGTTCGTACACTGATGATCAAAGAGATGTTATCTGGGAGTATTTCAGGGATATTTTACGCACCCGATACATTCCTTGTGTCGAGTGGGAACGATTGTCACATGAGTTTTTGAGTTTGAGACAGGATGGGGAGTCGGTGACGGAGATCACCCGCATGTTTACAGAGAGGGAAATGTTCTGCCCAGAGTTTGCTTCTGAGCAGGCTCAGATGACCCGATATCTGAGCATGCTCAAGACTGATATCCGCCCATTTGTGTCTACCCATCGATGTGATACTCTGTTGGAGTTGCAGGAGGCCGCTAGAAGGCGTGAGTTGGAGATTGAGCTACAGTTGAGGGAGTAGCGGCAGGCCCTGACACAATTACAGCCAGCGCCCAAGTGATCTAAGACCGCTGATTCTAGGATCGGGAGTCAGCAGAGCAGTACTTGTGGAAAGTGCAACAAGAGTCATTATGGAGCTTGTCGAGCGGGTAGTGGGTTCCACAAGTGTGGCAAAGAGGGGCACTATGCTACGGACTGTCGCCAGTCCGCTTCTGCATTGGATATGAGGATATGTTATAATTTTCATCAGGTTGGTCACGTAAAGACCAACTGTCCACAGCTCGCAACCAAGCTGATGTAGGTTCCAGAATCGGCTACATTGAGGATTGCTGATGGGAGGCCAGTTAAGGCCGAACGTCCAAAGGCTTAGGGGCATGCCTTCCAGCTTACGACAGAGGACTTCGGGGCAGCACCGGATGTGGTTGCTGGTATGTTTCTATCCTTTATCTCCTTTATTATATATGTGTTATGCTTATCTGTTATACTCGAGATTAGGTACGTTTTTAGTGAACTCCTTGCCTGCTTTCGTTTTATTTGAATCATGGGCGAGTCGGTCCTTTGTATCTCAGTTGTTTAGTAGGGAGTTTGGTGTGCCAGAGGGCAAGTTGGAGTGTCCGTTGCGAGTCTCTATCGCTAACGAACACGGGGTTTCTGCTTCTTCGGTCTACCGAGGGTGCGAGTTTGAGATTTTCGGAGTGTCCTTTCCGATAGATTTGATTCTGATTCCCATGGGGGAGGTGTGTGTAATAATGGGCATGGATTGGCTCAGTCGGTTCGGTGCTGTGATTTACTATGAGGGCCAGCGAGTGGTAGTTCGAACCCCAAGTTTGGTAGAACTGATTGTATATGGTGAGGGAAACAAAATGGGGTCAGGGTTCTATTCAGCCGCCAGGGCTCGACAGTACATTCAGCACGGGTGTGCGGGTTTTCTGGTGTATGTGGTGGATACGCGAGTCAGGGATTAGACATCAGTTTCCAAGGTTCCGATAGTCAAAGAGTTTGCAGACATGTTTCTAGAGGAATTTCCAGGGATACCTCCGGAGATGCAGGTCGAGTTTAGGATTGACCCGGTGCCTAGCACGGCCCCTATCACCAAGGCGTTGTACCGATAGGCACCGCTGGAGATGCATGAGTTGTCATCACAGCTGCATGAACTGTTGGGCAAGTAGTTCATACGACCAAGCAGTTCTCCATGGGGATCACTAATCCTCTTTGTTAGGAAGAATGACAGATCGCACCAGATGTGCATTGATTATAGGGAGTTGAAAAAGTTGATGGTGAAGAACCGTTATCATGGACTTTTTGATCAGTTGCATGGTACATTCACCACGGGTGTGCAGGTTTTCTGGTGCATGAGTTGTCATCACCAGGTCCCGGTCAGAGAGGAGGACGTGGAGAAGACCGCGTTTCGAACTTGTAATGGTCATTACGAGTTTGTGGTGATGCCTTTTGGGCTCACCAACGCACCAGCATTATTCATGGACTCGATGAATCAGGTCTTCAGATCGATGCTTGATCGCTTGGTCATTATGTTCATAGATGACATCTTGGTGTATTCCAAGACTCAAGAGCAGCACGAGGAGCACCTCAGTGAGTTGTTAGGAGTTTTGAGGCGGGAACGGATGTATGCCAAGTTCTCAAAGTGCGAGTTTTGGTTACGAGAGGTCCATTTCCTTAGAAATCTCGTCAACCAGGAGGGGATTTTGGTCGACCCGGCCAAGATTGAGGCAGTCATGCAGTAGGAGGTGTCGAGATCTCCCTCGGACATCAAGAGTTTTCTAGGATTGGCAGGGTACTATCGGAGGTTCATTTTAGATTTCTCCAAGATTGCAGTACCCCTCACTCGTCTGATGAGGAAGGGGGTGGATTTCCAGTGGGGCCCTAAGCAACAGAGGGAGTTTGAGACCCTCCGTCAGCGGTTGTGCGAGTCCCCAGTTTTAACACTCCCAGAGGGTGTGGAGGATTTTGTTGTATTCTGTGATGCATCCATCATAGGTTTAGGGGTAGTCCTCATGCAGAGAGGATGGGTGATAGCCTACGCATCGCAACAGTTGAAGCCACATGAGACGAGATACCCTATGCATGATTTAGAGCTAAGAGCGGTGGTGTTCACTCTCAAGATATGGAGACATTACCTTTATGGGGTCGGTTGTACAATATACACGGATAACAAGAGTTTGAGATACATCATGGACTAGTTGAACCTGAACATGAGGCAGCGCAGTTGGCTGGATGTAGTCAAGGATTTCGAATGTGAGATCCTTTACCATCCCGGTAAAGCGAACGTGGTGGCGGATGCTTTGAGCCGCAAGGTGGTTGGGCCTTCCACCTCAACAGCGTGTATGAGGATAGCGGTGGATTCTCCGCTTATGAGCTTGATCAAGGATGGTCAGGTTGAGGATGTACGACCAGAGAACTGGAAGTTGCAAAGGATCAAGGGTGAGAACACATGGTTTGTGCAGGATAGTCAGGGATTATTGACCCGGAGCGGTCGGGTATGGGTTCCGATGTCTGGTGGGGGTCAGACAAACAATCAAGGAGGAGGCTCATAAGTCTCACTTCTCTATTCACCCGAGGGCCACCAAAATGTACCGAAACCTAAGTTTGAGTTATTGGTGGCCATGTATGAAGCGAGAAATCACTTGGTATGTCGAGAGGTGCTTGACTTGCAGGATGATCAAGGCTAAGCATCAGAGGCCACATGGTATGCTGCAGCGTTTGGAGATACCCATGTGGAAATGGGAGCAGATCGATATGGATTTCATTACAAAATTGTCGAGGACGGCAAAGGGGTTTGATGCTATATAGGTCATCGTAGACCGATTGACTAAGACTGCCAATTTCTTGGCTATACGGGAGAGTTCCTCGGCCGAGAAGTTGGCCGACATGTATGTCTGCAAGATTATCGCTCACCATGGGGTTCTGGTCTCCATTGTTTCTGACCGGGATGTTAGATTTACTTCTCGTTTCTGGCAGAAGTTCCACAAGGAATTGGGCACACAGTTTCATTTTAGTACAACGTTTCATCCTCAGACTGATGTTCAGAGCGAGCGAACCATTCAGACCTTCGAGGATATGTTGAGGGCATGTGTCATTGATTTTGATAGGAGTTAGGATTCCCACCTACCACTTGCAGAGTTCGCCTACAACAACAACTATCATTCCAGCATTGGTGCCCTACCTTTCGAGCTATTATGTGGGCGGAAATGTCGCACCCAGGTTTGTTGGGGCGAGATTGGACACAGGGTGATGGGACGGATGGAGGTAGTTTTCCAAACTACCGAGAAAATTCAGGAGATTAGGCAGCGATTGCAGACCGCTCAAAGTTGACAAAAGAGTGATGCCGATAGACGCTGATGTGAGTTAAAGTTTCAGGTGGATGATATGGTACTCCTTAAGGTATCACCATGGAAGGGTGTGATTCGCTTCAGGAAGAGGGGGAAATTGGGTCCCCGATACATTAGGCCGTCCAGGGTCGTTGACAGGGTTGGCAAGGTGGCGTACAGACTAGAGCTCCTAGAGGAGCTTGGTTAGATCCACAACACTTTCCACGTTTTGTAGATGAGAAAGTGCATTAGGGATCAGGAGGCAGTGGTGTCATTGGATGGTATTCAGGTTGATGAACACGTGTGGCCATACTTGAGAGGAAGATGAAAATTTTGATGAACAAGGAGATACCTTTTGTGAAAGTGCAGTGGGAACATTGGAGGGGATCCGAGCAGATGTGGGAGCCAGAGGCAGAGATGCGAGAGCATTACCCGGTGTTGTTTACCCCAGCATACTTCGAGGAAGAAATCTAGTTCAAGTGGGGGAGAATTGTAACGCCTCAATTCTCAGGTATTGATTTGTGTATAAACCTTTTTGGTTTTTGGGTCTACTCGACGAGTTGGCCGCCCTACTCGTCGAGTAATAGCGGGTTGGTCCGCATGTTTTAGTGATCTACTCGTCGAGTCCAAGAGTGGACTCGATGAGTAGGAGCTGAAAAATGAAACCCTAGATTTCAGGGCATTTCACCCTATTTAAAGGATCATTGGCCTCCTCCAGCCTCCTCTTTACTGCTTCATGTCCTTCTTAAACCCTAAATCGAGTGTGTGTGTTCTTTTGGTGTGTTCAAGCTTGGAGGAGGAAACACTTAGGGAAACCAAGAGTGTAGAAGTAAGAACTCGTGGGATTCAAGATCTACATCAGTGGACATTCTCTTGAAGGTATTAGACTATTTTCCGTAGCTCATGTTCATAAAAAATCTCTTTTGGATGGGTTTTATGAAAGGCTTTTTATGTTTGAGCTAAGATCTGAAGTTGTAACTTCAGATCTGGACTCCCTTTAACCTCTACATCGATAAAGTTATCAGCCTTGCCTAGTATCAGCCTTCCCTCAAGTGTGAGACTTCATTGCAAGCTTAGTTTTGTCATTTAAGGGCTTTAAAGCCTTGCATGCACGTAAATTTTGCAACTTTACGTGATAAGCATGCCTAAGGAGGTTGGATCTGCAATCTAGAACCTTTGCATGGATTAAAAAGTATTTGTACGGATGAAGGATAGAAGGGACTCGACGAGTCGCATGGTTGACTCGGCGAGTCATATAAAGATGTTCTAGAACTCGATGAGTTGATTGAACAACTCGGCGAGTCTGATGAAGATTGTCGAAGACTCGACAAGTGAGTAAAGTGACTCGGCGAGTCGATTAGGGTTTTTTCCAACCATTGGATGCATGTGAGCTTGTCGAGTTGCAAGGGGGAAAAACTCGACAAGTGGCCGTGGAGCTTCGACCGCAAGCCATAGGAACTCGACGAGTCACTCCGGTGACTCAGCGAGCGGGCAAGGATTACAAGGAACTCAGCAAGTAACTAAGGGTACTCAACGAGTTGAGGTCCACATGACCTTGACAGTTGACTTTAACTTTGGCAATGGGTTAATTAGATGAGTTTGGGAGGCCATTTTGGAAAGATTGGAAATTTACAAGTATGGTTTACAATGAATATAGGTGGTGGAGTTTGTGGCAGTGATCCGGGAGTTCAAGCCTATCTTAC
The DNA here is from genome assembly GCF_052625555.1 of Lactuca saligna. Taxonomy (NCBI): domain Eukaryota; kingdom Viridiplantae; phylum Streptophyta; class Magnoliopsida; order Asterales; family Asteraceae; genus Lactuca; species Lactuca saligna. The sequence continues at coordinate 107,801,076 of NC_136419.1, forward strand.
GAGTCGACAGTTGTGTGGTGAGTTATCCTCACTGTATTAACCGGGTCTAAGGCACCAAGGCCGACCCTTTATGGATTTTATTTGTTTACGGCATGATATGTTTATTAATTACATCCTGGTAGTTAGGATGGTGATATGCTTATGCGTAGTGACCTGGTTAGATCAATGTTCTTGTTATAGGATGATGCTATGTTAGTGACCGGTTAGGTCTATACCCTGGTTATTGGGGATGTTGCTATGATTAGTGATCTGATAGATTGGTTTGACTATTATATGCTATGAGCTAACGTATGATATTTATGTGCACATGTTTGTTTGTTAATTGGGGGTTGGGTTAAGGCGGTCCTACTTTGTGATGTAGGTCAACATACCCGGTGAGCGGTCCAGATAGGCTGTAGGCCCTGCGATGCAATCTAGTCATGTCGAAGGCTCGAGAGCGGTTCAGATACGTTGTAGGCCCTGCGAGGCGGTCTATGCAGGCTAAAGGCTGATTATGCATGATGTTCTGTATTGTTATATGTTATGATTATATTGGTATGGTGTGACAATAGTCAAATTCAGGTCAAGTCAAAGTCAAACAAAGTCAATAAATCAAACTGGACGACTCAATTAGCTCTCGTGTATTAGGGTTTACGTTGTGTATTTACTAAGAAATTCGTTATTTTTAATGAGAAAGCATCATTTGAAAAATCCATGTGATTGAATTTTTTCTAAGCCTTAAATGCGGTAAACAATGAACCAAAGTGATAAAACACAAATGCACACTCATCGGGAGTGTGTAAGACATTAAAACATGGCTTAATGGGGTTTACGGACCTTGCATTGCGAAGCCGGACACTCAAAAAGGGCACAAACGAAACCTCTCTCAATCGTTTTCACTCTATCTCTTTCTATTTGAAATCTCTCCCAAATCTCTCTCAATGGTTCTCGTAACTTTTTGAAGTCATTCGGGTCATTCCGACCCTTAACCGGGTCAAAAATCGCTTAAAACGGAGTTAAAACGGGTAAAATACCCTAAAAGACCCGAAACTCTTTATATAGGGCCGAAGTCTCTTAGGGCCGAGAGTCCTCTTAGGGACTGAAACCAAGAGGACCGATCACCTCTGCTGAACCGAAAGCCTTCTCAGAACCGAAACCCCCCTCTCAAGACCGAACCTCGCAGACCGCAACCCCCATTTCGGGCCCGAACCTCACACAAGCCCGAACCCGAAGTTCCTGTTGATTTCGGTCTATTTCGCTTCTAACGCTTTCAGACCGAACTACTTCGCTTCTTTCTGTTTCGCCTCTTGCTGTTTCGCTTCATTTCGCCTCTCACCTAGCCTCAGGAGGACTGAACCTCCGACTAGGACCGAGAGGTCTCGCTGGAAGATCAATTCTTTCTGGTTTTCGACTACGACTTCATTTTAGCTTCGTTTTTCATCATTTTAACGAGGGATTTTCACCCAAAACTTTATTAACATATAAGACCCCTTAATTAATGATTAATCATGTTTTTAAGGATAAAATCTTATCCAAGAAGGGTGGGTGAAGTACAAAGGTTGAGTGTTGACTTTTCCTTGTATTATGACACAAGCAATCACCATACCCACTCCATGACTAACCCACACTCCTCCCCACCATACCTTGTCACTTCCTTGTCCTTTTTACCTCTCTCACAAGTCATTCTAACTTTTGTAGAGTTGGATATTCATCCTCTCTCCTCATATTCTTTCACTTGCTCTCATTTCACCAAAAATACAACCCAACTTTTCTCTCAAACTTTTTCTCTCTATTTCAAGACTCCAAGGCTGATCTTCAAGCTTTATTCTTCTCTTGGTAAGTATAATTCATCCTCCTTGTGATTATTGCACTTCATTCTACTCAAATCATTGATTGATTACACAAACTCCATCACTTTGATGTTAGATTCTCGAAAATCTTCAAGGCATCTTCAAGTGTTCTTGAGTTGATCACTTCCATTTTTCAACAATCATCTACTGAAATCACATAAGGTGAGTTCATACCCCTACATTTTCATTTATTCTTATGTTTTAAGGGGGAGAATACAAGTTAAATCATCAAGAACACAACTAAATATTTCTAACAGCTTACATCAGAAAAGTTGGACTCCATTCACGGACTATTTTGGTCAACTAAAACATTTTTGTTTTCAAAATTGTAACACGTGAAAGTAGCTCAAGTTAATAGCCTTAAAATGACTACTTGCACATCTCCACACGATGTTTCTACAATTTATGGTGATTTTTACAAAACGGTCTATCATTCTAAACATCAATCCGGACCAATCTATGATTATGGACTTATTCATAGAAGTTAGAGGTCACTAAAAATCATGGGAAAATTTATGAACAAACTAGACTCATTTTCCAAACTCTCAAAATTTACGGATTTTGATTTGGACATTTGATAATTTTTCTACAAGTTTTCTAAGAACAGTTACAAAAAATGTTATCAACATAAAAATACTACCAATTTCATTTCACCCTGTAACATGTTGAGCAAGGTGTATATCTTTATGTGATTATGTGTAAATGCAATATATGACATTTTGTCTTAGTATATAGATATACATTAGTTAACAAATGGATTTTTTTTTGCTAGTTAAAGCATAGAAATAACAATGTGATATAATCAAAGTACATCCATTACATACAAACATTTGAATAAACTATAATAGGTATAGTTTATGTACATTAATACTACTACCCTTGTTTTGATAAACTATAATAGGTATAGTTTATGATATATTACACAATACATATCTTTCAAAAGAGTACATTTATACAAAAGGGAACTTTCATTACGTTACATGTAAATTCGTTAAAGACTTTATGAGACATTCGCTTCACACTTACCATTAAGTCCTGTATGGTAACCAGAGTCTCCTGGAGGGAGAGCGTGATACTTGTATATAGATCTATATTGGGTTTGACAAACCCACATCTTAACTGCATGCAACAGTTAGACCGGCAGGTCTGGGGTGACAAATGTCATAAACATTTCCGACGCCTGAAGAACGTCGTTTCAAGCTAACTAGGTCATAGCATGGTTATAATAAACTCACAGAAAGTATTAACAAACATAAGAATTTACGGGAATTTCATTTAATTAAAATGCGTTTATGTTGATTTAAACACATATCATTTTCTATTAGTAAGATAGGTTACTTATATATTTTGGTCTTCGGTTATAAGACTACATTACACAAATTTTAAGGAAAATATTTGTTTTTTTTTTTCTGAAACAAACGTGACATTTGCAAGAGAAAGACTTTTATCAAGTTTGAAAACACAAGCTTATGAACTCACCAACCTTTGTGTTGAAACTTTTTCAAACAACTTGTATTCTCAGGAAATCACTAAACACGTACCAAAGTGCATTTTTAGGATGGGACATTAAGGCATCAACATATCATGTTTTTGTTAACATATTGTAATTGATTTGGAAACATGTAACTCATACATTAATGTAACTCTTTCAATTATATATATGTTAGTTGTGTTTGCTTAAATTACAATTGCAATTGTGGTTATGATACTATACATGAAGTCCTCCACCCCCGGACGTTTCCGCCACCCTTGGTTTGGGGGTGTGACATATGGAGTTGGTATTTTGGGGTAGCTCACTAAGCTTTTGGGCTTACAGTTCCAGTTTGTTGTTTCAGGTACTTCTGGTGATCAATGGAAGGCAAAGGCTTGATCGTACTGCTCCTCATGATTTGTTTATGTTTCTAGGAAAAACTAATATCTTTCATGATTTTATGGATTGATACTGGGATACTATGATGATTACTATTTTGAAAACAACCTTTGTAATGATGAATGGTTTTAAATGTTTCGAAAAAGTTTTAATTTGGCATTAAATTTTTGGGTATTACACATTATCACTAGATTTTAGTCAAATATTTATTGCGACTAGTTATTAACTTAAGGTCTATGAGTATATTGTTTTATAAGTGTTAAAAAATACTTTTCAACTACTATGTACAGGCAGGGGCCATACATGAAACACTGGAGGGCATGACTATTTTGGCATTTAAGCTGTTTAGAAATCCAACAACCTATGCGGCCCTTCAAACCAGATTCCCTGTACTGCGAGCAGTTAAAAGATATTATAATAACACTTGTATAATTTATAATACTTAGCACATATATTTTTATAGGTTCATAATAACGATAGTGAACTTAAACATAAGCTATACTTAAAGTAGGGTAAGCATAACTCACTTACAAGGGGGTTTAGCAAGGAACCGGGCTCTGCGCGGGCAAAACATCTGAGCCAAAAGCTCTTATTCTCGGGGCTTTCTATCACTCTGGGACTCGCCTCTAGCACTTTGGGAAGTAGTAAGAATGGTAGGGGTTAATAGGAGTGTTTAAGAGAGAAAGAATGGGAAAGGTGTGAGAAAAATGAGAGATTTGCATCTCTATTTATACGCTGGGAAACTGACCAACGCTACGTGGTACTGGCCAAAACATGACGTGTTGCTGTCCAACACTATGTGTTACTGAGATTACTTCACGTGTCACTTGCAGATTACTCTAAAAACTAATTATTTTCTAAAAACAATAACTTTCGAATAGGAGCTCCGTTTTTTTATGTTCTTTATATCCACTTGTAGGTAGCGACATGAGTTATAACCTTCCTTTAGACTCCATCGGCTAATATTGAATTTATTTTTAAAGTTATATTTTTTAACAGACTTAGATAGTTAAAGTCCATTAAAAATTCATAATTTTGTTATACGACATCTGTTTTCATCTGTCTTCATATCGTTGAGCTCCTATTAACGAGATCTTCAATTGTTGTTTAGGTTGTGTCGGCTAAAATTCGAATTCTGGGCTGCACATTGCTATGCCATTTCTTAGAAAAAACATAACTTACTTATACGAAGTCAGATTTGGACGTTCTTTTTATGTACGTTCTCGGTTTAACGTATACTATGACTTTCTTTTAGATCGCTAAGGTTAAAAGTATTTTATTGCAAACATAATTTTTACAACACACAACATCGTGCCAGTTTTGTCACTATACTTCGATGATTCATAACTTCTCCGTTATAACTCGGATTTCAGCATTCTTTATATGTATGGAACCCTTGTAACATACACTATAACTTGGTTAAGATTATTTATTCTAAACAATCTTCTATCAAAAAGTATTTTTTTTATGTTTATTATCTCTAAATTAACTAGCCAGTATATGCGGTCGTTACACTTCTCGATACCTTTTTATGGATATAAGGATGGTCGGATTCGGAGTTGTATCAAAGAATTTATGGACTTCAGAATGAATTAGGGTTTGGGAATATCCTAGTATGCGGAGCATACCAAGGGAGTATGTAGGGTGTACTTATGCAAACGGAGTTACACCATGCGTAATAAGGAGTACGCTTGTTATACTGCGAGTTTGGGTTTGGGGTGCGACACCTTGTACGTTGGGCATATGAGGAGTACACTGGGCGTGAGAGGGTTAGTATGAAACCCTAATTTCTAGTGTTGTACCCTATATAAGCTTTATGTTAGTCCCTTTGGTTCATTTCTAAGCTACCCTCCATTCCCTAAAAACCCTAAGTTGACCTTGTAGCCTCTTTGTGGTGTTCTTGAGCTGTTGGAAGGCTTTGGTGCACATTTTTCCCTTAGAAAGGAAATGAGAGAAGCTTGAAGTTTTTTGGCTTAGTGGAGAGGATTTGGATCCACAGTCATCATCTTGCAGGGAAGTGTTTTGAGGTATCAAGTTTGCATCTTGGCTTGTATATGTCTAGATATCTTCTTGGTTAGTTTGTTGTGATTTTGGTCTCCTTTTAGGGTCTATGGTTAAGTTAGGTTGTTTATGGGCTTGTTCTTCCAAATCTAAGGTTGTTTCGGTATCCTTGAGAATAAAGGTGCAAGGTTTCTGTGAAGAATGGTGTCATGCATGCTTTTAGTTATATATTAAGTTCCTTTTAAGCTTAAGAGCTTCATTTAGTCATGTATGGATGTAAAGTTGACATCTTTACGTGATAATCCAGCTCAAGGAGGTCAGATATGTGTTGTGGAGCTTTGTCTTAATGGATTAAGTGAAAAATCAATTTTGGGCTGAATAAGGTAAGTACATTGGGCATACAAGCAGGTACGTGCAGCGTACAAGACTCCAAGCGATTACGTTGTGCATACGTGCTTGTACGCCGCACGTACTCGGTCTATTGGGCTTTAAGTGTTTAGGCTTTGGTTTGGGCTACCTGTTTAGGTTTGGCTATTTGGGGATTTGTTGGGCCAAATGAGAATATTGTTTTTGGTTTAGTAAACGTTAATGGGTTTTAGGGTAAGGCCCATGTAAGGGTTTGGACACAATTTAAAAATTGGGCCATAAGTGGGCTTTGGATGCTATTTCGTTCGTTGGCCTTTATGATTGGGAGTTTGGGTCTTAGTCTTAGACCAAATTAGATAGGAGTAAAATGGTATTTTTATCCCATATATGCATTGTTGGATTTGGTTTGGAATCCAATTGTTAATTAAGTGTTATTTGTTTGATAGCGCGGGGATTTTAGCAAATCAATAATCATATATTTATTCGTGGGTTCAGCTGTCGAGTTGAGTCTCCTCACTGTGCTATGGGTCGAAGGCACCAATGTCGGTCCATTTGGTTTATTTATATTAGGAAGACCAGAGGGTGGCCCTTGGCATTTGTATGAAAGATCAGGAGGTGGATCCTATCAATCTATATGCAAGACTAGAGTTTGGACTCTGACAGTTAATTAGATAAGTAGTGGAAGATTTCATGTTAGCTATCTTTGTGATGCTTACATGGAAGACCAGGAGGTGGCTCCTGGCACCTGTTTGTAAGACCCATGGTTTTGGACCTCGACTTGGCATGGAAAGACCATGATACGACTCGTGGCATAGTGGAAAAACTATGGTTGGCACAAAACTCCTTTATTGCATGTTGATATATATATATATATATATATGTGTGTGTGTGTGTGTGATACGTATGTTGTGAATGGTATGTGATATTTTGAGGAACCCACTAAGCTTTGTGCTTACAGTTTGTGGTTTATGGTTTTATTTACCTCTGGTTCGAAAGGGAAGGATCTGGCTTGATCGCAGCGCATACATCCGTATTTTCCGCAATATGTGATTTTGGGAATGTACTCTGATAATTGTTTTTATGTGAAATACATTTAAATATTTGAATAAAGGATAAATGAATGTGTTGATTATATTAAAAATAAAATTTTTATCCTGTAATTTTTGAGACGTTACACCGAATTAGTAGCCAAATTCTTGTTGATGACGATTCATTTCAAGAGGACCTTCAATGTTTATTATAAGTCAAATACAAATCTCTTTTTGGATCAAATGAATCTAATCCGAAATCAATAACTCAACTATTTCAAGATGCTCAAGATCCTTTTGATGATCCGTATAAAGATTATAACAATTTAATTTTTATTTTGGTGTCTACTTTCAATGGAAGGTATTTCGTTTCAATATTTTTTAAGATTGCAAGATTCCCAAAAGGGTGGGTAATGTAAGCACTGTGTGAATATATACTACATATGTAAATAAGATTCTCAAAATATATTTTCAAGAATTATTAAAGATATAAACATTATTTTAGTTCACACAACGGTGATTAACAGTCATTAACAAGATTTAATCATGACATGAAAACAAAAGATTGACAAAAGAATAAATTTATGTGACAACCAATTATGATGATATGATACCATTTGAAGATTCAATTATGACAAGAAAACAACAAAGATAACCTAAAGAAGAAATTTCTATGTCAACCAATTATGAAAAAATAAAATAATTCAAGAAAATATTGAAATTATCTAAGAAAGGAAGATCCGGTTACCAATATCAAGATCAAACACTTCTATAAACTAAGCATAAGTTAGTTTTCAAACATTCGAAAATTTTATATTCCCTCTTAATGTATAGTCTATGTCTAAAAAACCCTCTAGCATTCTTTTTATACACATCCCCCTCTTGTTTAAAGTCTCTAGATTTTCAAATTATCATTTCTCTAAATGACGTTGTATTGATTGTTCTTCAAGTTTAATTAAAGAAGATACTTATTAAGTACTTTGTTCAATTCGTTATCTTTTCTTTAATTTATTTCTCCTTCAGGTTTATTAAATTTATTAATTTTAGTTTCAATAAACTTATTATTATAACCTCTCTCCACACACACACACACACACACACACACATATATATATATATATATATATATATATATATATATATATATATATATAGAGAGAGAGAGAGAGAGAGAGAGGTTCAGGTGTTTAAAGTAATTATTGTGTTATCGTATGCATAAATGTAGGCCAATCAAATTTAAAAAAAAAATAAATAATTTAATAATTAAATAAGGGTAATTTAGTAATATGATTAACAACTTCCAAGAATAATTCCTATAATCATGGTATTGACTTTTAACCCTAATTTCTCCAGGTTATATATATATATATATATATATATATATATATATATATATATATATATATATATATATATATATATATATATATATGAAACGACAACGCACTCCAATACCAATAACCCACCATCGCCCCTGACTTTCACCATCCTTCCGACGAAAAGATTCTGATTATGAACCCTAATCCATCTTCCGATCTACACTTCTTACTTCCTTTGATCCATCGATTTCTGTTCAAATTAATCAACCAACTTCTACCAATTAGGTTAGCTTACTTTCTTCTCTTTAGTCAACGTTTTTTCTCTTCCAATGATCCATTTTTTGTCCAGTTCGAGTTTCTCTGTTTGTTACGAGGTTTATTGCTTTACTTGTTTGATTGAATTATTTTTCTTTCGAGCTTCGTATTCGAGTGAATTGATGTTTGGTTAGATTCGATTTTTGATATAATGAAGTAACATGAAGTTGTGTTCGAGTTAATTTTCACTTAGGGTTTTTTCCTTCCGTTTTTGTTTGTTACAAGAATCGATAACTCAGCTTTATAATTCCAATTCAAGTGGAATTTGGGGGTTTTGAGTGATATGGAGTCATCTATGTTTCTTTCAAATGGTATGATTGATGCAGCAAAGGGACTGACTCAAATGGTTTGATTCGTATTTCAATTTATGTTTTTTTTTTTATTAACCACTTCATTTATGTGGACAGTGCAGGATCTTGAAAATGTTGAATTCTGAAAAGGTATCAAGTATGTTTATGTAGATGATTCAATGGATGATATTGGTGAGATTCCAGTTCTATTGAAATGGAATCACGTATTCCAATTCTGTTGGAATGGAATCATGAATTCCAGTTCTATTGGAATCACAGAAGTTGATGCTTGAAGAACAGACCACAAAATTGAAACGGACCACATTATTCTTATAGAATGTATTTGTTGTTGTAATTCTTAACAATTGTTACTGGTATTTTATACGAAATAATTTATTTTTTGTTTTTATTCTTCAATTGATTCTTCAAGAATTTGTTATTCTGCAAGAAGTTCTTAAAGTCATGATTGAGAAATAGGTTCAAGAATATTTTTATTAGTTATTGTTCAAGAATATTTTTATTTTTGAGTAAATAACTAAATAAATAAACATATTCTATTAGAATGTCCGAATTAAAATAGTTATAATTCGTAAAATCGAATTTTTAAAATTAATAGAATCCATGATCCCTTAAAATATGCAATTTTCCTTTATTAATTCTATATTAATTGACTAAAATACCCTTGTAATTAAATTAGATGATATTTTTCATTTACATTTAATTTAATAATATATATTACTCACTTTATTATAATAAGTAAAATTGATAACAGTTATGCATACAATAACACAATAATTATTTTGAACAGAATAACCTATATATATATATATATATATATATATATATATATATATATATATATATATATATATATATATATATATATATATATATATATATATATATATATATATATATATATATATATATATATATATATATATATATATATATATATATAGCATTCAAACGTATTTCATTAAGAGAAATTATCAACTTCCAACTAACTGGTTATTTGTAATCTAATTTAGTAAGTTTAATATTAGTATCAATATACATTACATGCATTAATGGTGTTTCGATGTATTTAGATTGTGGATTGTTTATATATAATGCATTCACATAGTCGTGTGTGTGATTATATATATATATATATATATATATATATATATATATATATATATATATATATATATATATATATATATATATATATATATATATATATATATATATATATATATATATATATATTCAGGTTCATTTTAAACTATTTTAATTTTGTGAGACCGTAAGACCAAATATAAAAGTAATTTTAAAATGCAAAATAAATAGAAAACCTAAAAATTCTTTTTTTAAATATTATTTTTGGAACTTGAATTAACTAAAAAAAAATAAAAAATAAATAAATAAAATCTTGTTTTTTTTTTTAAAAAAAAATACGTGAAATATTCTAATAGAATATTACACTGATATATTCTAAAAGATAATTTTAAAATGCAAAATAAATGGAAAAATCTAAAAATTCTTTTTTAAATATTATTTTCGGAACTTGAATTAACTAAAAAAAAATTAAAAAAATTAAAAAAAAATCCCATTTTTTTAAAAAAACATGTGAAATATTCTAATAGAATATTACACTGTACAATTCTAAAAAATAATTTTAAAATGCAAAATAAATGGAAAATCTAAAAATTCTTTTTTTAAATATTATTTTCGGAACTTTAATTAACTAAAAAAAAATTAAAAAATAAAAAAAATCCCGTTTATTTTTTGAAAAATATGTGAAGTATTATAATAGTATACTACACTGTACATATTCTAAAACATAATTTTAAAATGCAAAATAAATGGAAAAATCCAAAATTTCTTTTTTTAAATATTATTTTCGAAACTTAAACTAACTAAAAAAATAAAATATAAAATTAAAAAAAATAAAAAAATACGTCTCACGGTCTCACAAAATATATGTGGTCTCAAATGAACCTAACCCTATATATATATATATATATATATATATATATATATATATATATATATATATATATATATATATATATATATATATATATATATATATATATATATATATATAGAGAGAGAGAGAGAGAGAGGTGGGTTCAATTGAGAAAATAAAAAATGTTGAGAATGGGGGAATCATTCTCAGCCACTCATTTAATCTAAGCTTAAAAGACACGGTGGCAAACTTGTCAATATCGTAATAACCTTCAATCTCAAATACATAACTATAGAGAATTCGATAACAGTTCGTTCATCATCAAAAAATTTCATCCAACCTTTAATAATTCACATGTGATATACCATGTAATACTATGTAATATTCACATATGAAATATCATTTAATACTCATAAGTGAATATACTATCTAATATTCACAAGTGAATATAGTATATTAATATTCACAAGTGAATTCATCATCCAATATTAAAATATAAATATACTATGTTTATTATATGCTATATTCATATATGAATGATACTTAAATTGTAAAAAAAATCATACTCTTTATTCATAAGTGAATAATAAATGTACTGTAATAAAACCTGATGCATTGTTATTCATTTATGAATAACGATAGCTGAAAATATAAAAAAATAAATTTTTTATTTTATCTTAAAACTATATCAATATGGATGTCTATTTGTAGAGAATAAAAAATCATGAATTTTGGTATATTTAAAATCATTTTTTGATAAAAATAACTTATAAAAATTAAAAAAAAAAAAAAAACGATAAAAACTATGTTTTTGTATATATTAAGGTAATGATTAACATAGTTTAAAGAAATATGTTATGTTGGAAAACACATTTGTATTCGTTTTCTTATTTTCGCCGGTACGTTGGAGCATTTTGCGGCAAAAATAAATGATTGACTGAGAATGATTCCCTATTCTCAACCTTTTTTTTTTTCTCAATTGAATTCTTCCCTGTATATATATATATATATATATATATATATATATATATATATATATATATATATATATATATATAGTTTGGTAAAGTTTTATAACTTTATTATCGATACATAATATGTATTATGATGATAGATTTATACTTAAATCTACATTTAAACAATATCTAAAATCTATAAGTTCATATATGATGTGTAAATATTTCTTCATCGTACTATATTAATTCAACGCAACGTATAGTCATTCACCCAATGTATAAGAAAAATTTTAAACCAAAAAGGTATCCATCGACATACCTTGGCAAAAGGTGGCGTCACCTATGTTTGTTGACCACATGACTTGTTGACCACATATGTTATCTTCATACCAAAATTTAAAATATTAATATGGATCACATTGTGTGCTCTTATGGTTTGTATTTGGATCTCTCATCATAGAGTTGCATTCTTTTACGGATTTGTATATGATTCGTTATTTTTTGTTTTACGATAACTAAATCACTACTTCATTTTAGAAATAATACATTGTTATAGAAAAATCATATAAAACTCATACGCTATTGGAATGAACCGATTCATTTAAAATATCTTTATCCTTCTCACATCTATGTGTGATGGCTAAAAACTCACTTACCCTATTTCTTTGGTTTATCCAACTACCTCATTTTAAAGATTAATTTCTTATTTATCTTGATTTTGTATGAGGCGTAAATATACCAAAACGAATGTATTATGGGGTAAAAAACGAATATATAACCATTTATACATTTAATAATGTTTATTGTTTAATATTCGCGTTAAAATTTAACCATATTACTAATACAAAAACAAGTATCAACTATGAAATCCATACAATTATCTACTCTAAAATCTCTATAGGTTCTTTCCTATTTTAATATTTGTTTCTATTATGTATTACCTTTTCAAGCTCTAATTAAATCGAAAACAAAACAAAGTTAGAAAAATTAGTATATAATCAATGATTTGTTATAATAACAGGTTAAGAAGACGGTAGAGATGGAAATAGGTTGACATTATATAGGCAACATAAATGTTTTATGTTGGTTGGAAAGTTGTCGACATTGTAGTCGTTGAAGGCGGCGCCAACGTTGATGTTGGTCTTAGGGTTGTGGATGTTGAAGGTGATGGCTGCGACCGACTTTTCTTTAGAGAGAAAGAGGAGGAAATGGCCATTATGGAAAAAGAAAGAGGAGGAAGGTGACGAGTTTAAGGTTAAGTGTTTTTTATAATTAATAAAATATTATTTTAAAATTTTAAAAAGATAAAAAAACAATAATAATAAAAAACAAAGGTAAATTGATAATTTTATATCATTTTTGTAACAAAACAAAATCACAATGACTAATCACATAAGAAAGTAAAACCATATCGACAAAAATGTAGAGATTTCTATAGTTATCCTCACCTCGCCATTTCGGATAAACCACAAAGACTAAAACTATAACTTTGTCAAAGTACTATTAAAAGGGAAATTGAGTAATCCAATCATTTTTTTGGGTTTTTAGAAAAATATAAAATATTCTTTGCAAAATAACCAATATTCGGAAATGGGTTGTTTCAGAACGTATTTCGAATTATTTTTCGGGTGGTCCGACCCATTTAATCGGATTCAGAATACCTACTCCGGGTCAACAATATATCTTCCGGATCGGGATTCTGAATTTCAAAATCCGGAATATAATTTGAGGTGGCTATTTCATTTCGGAAAAGGGGCATACTGATTCCGACGTTCGGACTCGATTTTGACACGCAACTCCGATCTATAACACACAATTCCGATCTACGACACACATCTCCAACATTCAAGACAAGAACTACAACCCTGTTATTTTATGAGTAAGTTCTTCGTTTTCTCTTTACATAGTTTCCTTGTTTGTAGGACACCTCCGCAATAAACTGAAAACATTTCAGAGTTTAAGTTAAAGATATCATTATTGTAGAATCAACTGAAAAGTAGTTTAAATGTTTACGTATTATTGATTTACATCAAAATATCGTGTTCTGGATCTTAAAATTCCATTCTGGAAGCCTTCAGAACACAACGAATTGTTCGGGAACACAATGAACTCGTCCAGAACATGAGGAATAGGTCCGCAACTGCTTTGAAATATTGGTCATTTCCATTTCAAAATGAAGTGATAACACATTTTTTATTTGTGCAGCACGACCTGGTTTTTGATGCATCAATTACACTCTCATGTAAACCCTAAATCGGCAGGGAAATTCTTACGACATTTAGAGACAAACCCGAATGCGAGACTATGTTCCGAAATACATGTTTTAGTAGGTGATTAGACATTTCTGATGTAGATGGGGATCCTTTGCTTATACATTACGACTTTTGCCGCAAAGTTGTCACCGACCCCCAAAGCCAAGTATAGGAAATGATTTTTGAGATTGGGGGTTACGTGCTGTCTTTCGGGAATAAAGAATTTTGTCTCATCATCGGCTTCCAGTTAGCTGATTATTTTCCTGCTTCTGCATCCGGTGTCACCTTTCGTTCTCTTGTCTTTCCTATGATCTCAACAAATGTCTCGGTCAAATTAGACCATGTTATGAAGGTGTTTAAACATTCACTTAATGAGTTATCGGATGAGGATGCAGTCTGTGTATGTATTCTATACCTCTTAGAGAAGGGTTTTAATGGATGGTTGGCTAAACAACCTTATACAGAAAAGTATTTTTCTATGTCATCCAACCTTGATGAATTCAACAGGAATAATGTCCTCAATTTTATAATTTTCTTATTATACTTACTTATCGTTACTAATAATTTGTAGAAATTTAATTGTAACTAATTTTTTATGTAACAGATATCCATGGAAGAGGATAATTTGAGATCAATTGTACAAACACCTAGTTACTGTATTCAATAAGGTTGGCAAGCTTATACATCTAGATGAACCAAAAGAGAACGAATCTCAAAAATTGACCTACACCTTACATGAGTTTTTATATGCTTTTAAGGTAAGTATATGATGAAAAATGTATTACTTATTTTTGTTTGCTAACATTCTAACAATTTTTTATTTATTTGTTTGCTAACATTCACATACGGATTCTTGAAACTTTTCCAGTGAGCAGTTGTTTTTGTACTCGACAACAGAATGTGATCACTCGGGTTGTTGCAATGTCAAAATCGAGGCCTTTACAAAAGGCTCACTACAACCATTTTTTTACAAATCGACGATGTATGGTTACTTTATTATTTAAATATTTATTTATTTTATAATTTATGTTTACAAGATAATAGACTCGTATAGAAGTTGGAGTCAACAGAAGATAAGATGTGTGCTGAATGGTGGACAGTTAGCTCAACGTGGATTGATCGCCCTGATTTTCCCGACACTAAAGTTCACAGGGAACCATCACTAACACCATTACCCAAAAACTCTCATATCCATTAGCCTCAAGAAAAGAAGGCAAGGATAGATGATCCATCTCAGCTGCCACCACCACCACTGTCGGCTGCTAACTCATCAACTGACAAGGACCAAATTATTAGTGACTTGCAAAACGAGGTTCGTCAATTGAAAAATGAGGTTTGAATGTTGTGAGTAGTTGAGGTCTCAGGATGAACATTTAGCAGATAATGAAGCTACGTTAGCCATGGTTCTAAAACTTATTAATAAGAATCTCGGAGACGACATTGGTTTCTTGAAGGGGATGGATGTACATTTTTTTTATTATTCTGTTGTTTATGGTCGTTACGTTTTTGCATCCTTTACAAGTATACATTTTTGAACCGTACATTGATAGTACAATGACAATGACTTATGGGAGCATAATTATGTCTTGAGAACCCCCGAACACCCGCTGAATGACGGCCTTGAGCAGCCATCTCCGGTTATTCAATCATCGGATGTAAAAGAGATTCGGCGGGATGAATACAAAAGACCGTCACCAGAACCTCTTAGGCGTTCTAAGCACCAAAAAGTTATGTCCATATGGTATAATTTGTCATGGATACAAATGAAGAGAAATATGTTACACAACAACAGCCAACACCATTAAACAATCTTTTAAAGCCTATCGTATACACTGTATATAAAAAACATGATGGTTCATTGTTGTTTGGTCATAATTATTTGACCGGTTTTGCTACAATTGAGTTTTGGACACGGTTATATGTGGATAGTCATGGAGGATGGTTGTCGTATGGTGTAAGTAATATAATTATTTTCTCATTACATACTACGCTTCTAATAGCAATACTTACTTTACTACAAAAAATTTAATTGACAGCACATCATGATGTAGATCTCATTGATGCTAGAGTGTAGAGCGGATGAAACTTGGTAGAAGGTTGTGCCATCAACTTTCAACACTGATACATTTGACTGGAGTGACATGGCTGGCGAATTTGTTTACCCAGCTTGGGCATAGTGTGATACTAATTTATTATTTCTTACCTTTTTTTGTAGCTTTACATTCCAATCAATATACCACATACTCATTGGTTTTGGGGTGCTTTGGATTTGAAGATATTTCAAATGACTATATACGATAGTCATTGGAAGGGAAGCTACCGTTCGGAAAATAAGGATAAGTTTATACACAAACTGTTAGTAAGAGTCAACTACTGGGGTATCGAACCAACTGATCCAATCCCACTTGAGAGCTTCAAGATGACCATAAAAAATGCCCTAGATGTAACACAATAGATTGGCAGCAAAGGAGATTGTAGGGTGTTTTTGTGTTGGTTCCTAGATGCGTTGATCACCGGAAAATCGATTTCTATAGAGGGTAAAACCACCAGTCTATGGCCTAAGGGTTATAGAAAACGACTAACGAAACATTTTGAGGTACAATTACAAAGATAATTTGAACATTGTATTTGTAATATGAACTACGAACACATTGTTTATTTAATTTATGTATTTATTAGTTGTTTGTTGATTTTAATTGCATGTTATATTTTATAAATAAAAAAATATACATTTTATGAAAGTAAAACTTAGACATTAATTTTTTTTTTGTGTGTTTTTTTTTTTTATGAAACCAAAACTAAAGGGAAATCCACATATTACACGAAAAAAATAAAAATAAAGAAATAAAATAAAATAAGTCAAATGTATTCTGGAACCATGATTCGGAATATTACTTCGGAATTCCGGAGACGTCTCCTAAACAAATAAACAATATGTTATAGAAAATGTGGTTACTTTACAAAATAATAATAATCCAGTTTTTTCAAAAAAAAAAAAATCATTTATAGGGTTTGATAGCTCAATTTCCCTTATTAAAATCGAGTAAATTACATGAATGGTCCCTACGGTTTGAGTAATTTGCGCGTTTGGTCCCTAACTTATTTTTTTAACTCGGAAGGTCCCTACTGATTGTTTTTATTACGTGTCTGGTCCCTATTGTTTGTTTTTGTTACGCGCTTGGTCCCTGTCATACCTAAAAAGACTATTATTTAAATAGAAAAAAATAATGCAGTACGTAAGGTAAGGTGAAAAGGGTGAGATTAGGGGTGTGTTTATTTAAATAAATTAAAAAATAAAGGAAAAAATAGATTTTTTAAGTAAGACAGGGACCAAGCGCGTAACAAAAACAAACAGTAGGGACCTTCCGAGTTAAAAAAATAAGTTAGGGACCAAACGTGCAAATTACCCTAAACCATAGGGACCATTCGTGTAATTTACTCATTAAAATCTCAAAAACGTAGGACGCATTATTAGTACAAATCACAAATATGCACTTATATCATCACTAAGATGACACGTATATGCTGAAAAATAAAGACTGATATAATTGCAATTTAGTACGTAGACATCAAGTGATATTACATGGATGATCTTAGAACTCCTATCAACCTGAGGGATCCACACAACTCACACCGAATGGACCTACAAATAGAAGGGTGAGACATTGTCATGTTCAATCTCTCACAATTTAATCCACAAGAAATGGACTACTCGTAGCTTTAAGTACCACAAAATATATATATAGGAATATTTGTCGATTTTCAAAATACCTTAGACCGTGGAGTATGGAATTTTTACTATATCAGATTATCAGATCAACGTAAAAAGGTTTTTCAACTCAAAACTTATAAAACTTCAAATTACGTATATATCTGTAGAAAATTTATAAATTCATGTATATACCAAAATGTTTAATTTAATGATAATTAATCTGATAAAATTAAAAACATTATTCTTAAATTATATTAATCTCTTTTATAATCGATCTCCTTATTCACGAGACGATTATCTATCACCTATTTTTTTGTCGCTTCATGGTTTGTATAATCAAATAGCAACACCTAGTAATTACATATTCCTAATCGATTGTAGTAGCAGAACATGGAGATTGCATATTCGATTACCAAAACCGAAGTAAAACCCAATTATTGCAAATTCGATTAATAAAACCTGATGATTGCATAATCCTGGCCAATTAGCAATATATATATATATATATATATATATATATATATATATATATATATATATATATATATATATATATATATTGTCATGAATAAACATATCGTGAATAGGGATATCGATTATGAGAAAGATTGCAAATAAGTATTTTAGTAATTTTGTTAAAATCTAGTTTAATGATAATGTTTTTAATTGTTAAATAGATTAATTATCATTAAATTAAGTATTTTGGTATATACATGAGTTAATAGATTTTTTTTAAGGATATTTATGAAATTTGAAGTTTTATAATGGTATAGATATAATTATGAAAGTTTACAATGATATATATATATATATATATATATATATATATATATATATATATATATATATATATATATATATATATATATATATATATATTCAAATGATACCATTTTTTTGCATATCACATTAAAAAACACACGTGTTTCTATCTTAAGGAGTATTTGTTGGGTTTTGAGCAATCTAACACTTCCTAAGTCTGCATGCAACCCTAATAAACCTTGGATCTATGTTTGTCTAAATACATGCAAAATAATAATTTTCCAAGGTTTATAACCTATCTAACATGGCATGGGGAACATTTCAACATAAAAGAGTTAGAAGAGATTACATACCTTTTGGTGAGTTTGGTTCTAAGGAGTTTGAGGGCCAAGCACCAATAGTGTGAATGCCTCAAATGGAATCACAAACACCACAAACTCTTGGAAAACTTTGAGAGAGTATACACCCTTGTATAAAATCGGCCACACACATGCACATACACACTAGTTCACTAGTTTTCTCTTAGGCTCCATTTCATGCTCCATAAGCATGCTTATATAGTGTGCATGGTTAGGGTGAAACCCTAATAACCCATGTCTTTTCCTTTCCAAGGATCCATGGGTTAAAAGCTCCATGGATCATCCATGGACTTCCACATAAGCCTAGCTCATTAACAAATGAGTATTAGCCCACACTATATAAAACAAATAGCCCATAATCTAATTAGTCTTCCTTTTAATCTTTAAATTAATTCATAATTAATTTAAGACTAAAACTAATTAAATAACGTAACTTCATATTAATATATTATAACTCATAATATATTAATAAACATATGTGTATAACTCTCATAAAATTATCCATAATAGTTTGGATGAGATGCAACCCAAATGGACCATGCCGGTCGGGTCAAGTATATACCAAATAAGTTATGGACTTAGACACCTTATCCAACAGACTCCCACTTGGATAAGTCTAATAACTGTATTTGCCTATAACTTCAAGAACCAACCAGCAATCGTAGCTCTCGAAAACTCCCTCGAACTATGAAGACTCCGTTGAACTATGAAGCGCCATTTTAGATAAGTGATCACATAATCCTCTGTTCTCATGATATCAGCCGGACAAACACATGGAACTATGTCTTGCTTATTGTCTAGCAGTTGTTTCTCGATTTTCCGATTTGTTTGACGAAGAACTTCACTGAACACATCGGTTTAGTTCTGACCAGGCCTGGTACATGGGTCAACACAAAATCATCGAGGGCCCCAGATATCGCTTCTATTTCTAGAAGGAACAGATAAACTTCGACTGATATGCTTGTTCTACTACTTATTGAATTGTACACAAAGGCACGTTTTATAACATCAAGTTACTAATGCGTTTACGTGCAATCAATGCACAACCAACTCATAGGTAACAACTCATATCTCTAGGTTTAAAGATTTATATGATGTTATCGTCTCACGATCACTCGAGATAATTTCCATGAAGTGATACAAGGAGCGTGGGTTTATACCAATACTCATAACTTATGATTACTCATGAATGTTGCAGCAACCATTGCCATGTCTAAACACCTTTAAGGCATCTACAAACCCAATTCATGACAATCTTGATTCATACCTACTTCCGACGTATGATCAATTGTGGAGGTTTGAATAAATTAATTATTCTGGAAGTCAAAATATGCAAAACTGAAACAATAGTAAATAATTGACAATGATAGTAACACTTTACTCATAAATAAATCACAAATTTTATTCATCATTAAACGTCGATTACATTTTACAAGTTTCAGGAAAACTATCTAATCTGTAAAACTAATATCGTCCCTCAGCCTGATGCGTCTCGCATGCTGAAAATGCTTAACCCTCGTCAGTCCCTTCGTAAGGGGATCTGCAGGATTCTCATCCGACGATATCCTCCTTGTCACAAGGAGTCCTTCTTCAATCTTGTGTCTTATGAAGTGATATTTTCTGTCAATGTGTCGGGATCTGCCATGATCTCTTGGTTCCTTGGCTAAGGTAACCGCACCATTGTTGTCACAGAAAATCTCTATAGGTTCCTTAATAGCTGGTACAACTCCAAGGTCTCCGATGAGGTTCTTTAGCCATATCGCCTCCTTCGCTGCTTCACTCGCTGCTATATACTCTGATTCACAAGTCGAATCAGCCACCGTCTCCTGCTTGGAACTCTTCTAAGAAATTGCCCCTCCATTTAAGGTAAAGATCCAGCCCGACTGAGAGCGGAAATTATCCCTATCAGTCTGAAAACCAGCATCACTATACCCTAATACTTTCAAGTCATCACTGCCACCAAGGGTAAGGATCCAATCCTTAGTCCTCCGCAGGTACTTGAGAATGTTCTTTACCGCGGTCCAATGAGCCTTGCCAGGGTTCCTCTGATACCTGCTGACCATGCTCAAAGCAAATGCCACATCAGGACGGGTACAAGTCATAGCGATACATGATCGAGCCAACTGCGGAAGCATACGGTAATTGGCTCATCTCAGCTATCTCTGCCTCTGTACTCGGACTCTGAGTCTTACTCAGTTTGGTATTGCTTTGGATCGGTAAATCTCCTTGCTTGGAATTCTCCATGTTGAACCTTTTCAACACCTTATCCAAGTAGATACTCTGACTAAGTCCAATTAGTCTTCTACTCCTTTCTCTTAATATCCTTATCCCTAGGATATAGGTAGCCTCCCCTAGGTCCTTCATAGCAAAGCACTTCCTAAGCCAGGACTTAACCTCCTGCAAGGTTGGGATGTCATTTCCTATGAGTAGTATGTCATCCACATACAGTACCAAGAAGCTAACTATACTCCCACTAGCTCTGACATACATGCAAGACTCATCTTCGCTTCTCGAGAAGCCAAACTCTTTTACCTTCTCATCAAAACAAAGATTCCAGCTACGAGATACTTGTTTTAATCCATAAATGGATTTCTCAAGCTTACATACTCTATTAGGGTACTCTGCACTGACAAAACCCTCTGGTTGATTCATGTACACATCCTCAGCCAACTTTCCGTTAAGGAAAGCGGTTTTGACATCCATTTGCCATATTTCATAATCATGAAATGCTGCAATGGCTAACATAACCCTAATAGACTTAATCTTTGCTACCGGCGAGAAGGTTTCATCATAATCAATACCTTGACTTTGAGTAAAACCCTTCGCAACCAGTCGAGCCTTATAAGTATGCACTTTTCCTTCCATGTCTGTCTTCTTCTTGAAGATCCATTTGCACCCGACTGTTTTACGGCCTGGTACATTGTCAACCAAGTTCCAAACTTGATTGTCATACATGGACTGTATCTCGCTGTCCATAGCCTCCTTCCATTTAGCAGACTCCGGGCCTGCCATGGCTTCCTTAACACTGCTGGGTTCATCCAAATTTACCAGTGTACTATGACTAATAAACGTATCACCTTCCGTAGTAATATGGAAGCCATAATAAAACGAAGGTGTGTTCCTAACCCGTGTGGAACGCCTCGGAGGTACAGACTCGTCAGCTGGATCAACAGGAGTTTCCTCCTCAGGTTGATTGCTAGTGTCTGAGGTTCCTTCACCAATTGATTCTTGAATTTCTTCAAGATCAATCTGCCTCCCACTGTCTCCTTGGCTTATAAATTCTTTCTCGTGAAAGATCCCTCTTCGTGCTACAAAGACCACATTCTCATTGGGTCTGTAGAAGAGGTAGCCGATGAAAATACACCTTTCACTTCGGGGTTCAATCTTATCATGAGTTTCACGCCACACGAAATCTTCGCAACCCCAAATTTTGATGTGGTCCAAATTGGGAACCTTCCCAGTCCACATCTCATGAGGTGTTTTGGTAACCTTCTTTGTAGGGACTAGATTAAGGATATGGGCAGCAGTCTCTAAGGCATACCCCCAAAAAGAGATTGGTAACGAAACTCGACTCATCATAGAGCGAACCATGTCCAACAAAGTTCGATTACGCCTCTCAGCCACACCATTCAGCTGTGGTGTCCTGGGAGGAGTCAATTGTGAGACAATCCCACACTCCTTAAGATAGTCAGGGAACTCGGTGCTAAGATACTCACCACCTCGATCGGATCGAAGCATCTTAATGTTCCTGCCCAATTGATTTTCTACTTCCTGTTTGAATTCCTTAAACCTTTCAAAGGTTTCTGACTTATGTTTGATTAAGTAGACATACCCATATCTACTAAAATCATCAATAAAAGTCACATAATACTGATTAGCATCCCTTGTGGTAGTTTTGGATGGTCCACATACATCAGTATGTATTAGGTCCAACAAACCCTCACCCCTCTCACAAGTTCCAGTGAAGGGTGATTTTGTCATCTTTCCAAGTAGACAAGATTCATAATTATCATCCGATTTAAAGTCAAATGATTCCAAGACTCCACTCTTTTGAAGTTGGCCTATGCGTTTCTTGTTTACATGTCCAAGACGACAATGCCACAATGATGCTTTATCTAGGCTAGTAGAAGAATCAATATACAACACGTTATTTCCTAAGTTGTCTACAATCAACACATTTTCATACACACCATCACAAGGTAATGCTTTAAAATAAAACACATTTTTAAAGAAAGCATTAATACCACCACATTCATTATCAAACGAAAAGGTAAAACCTTGTTTGTACAAAGCATGAAACGAAATAATATTCCTCGTCATTTCAGACGAGTACACACATTTATTCAAATCTAATTTTAACCCATTATTCAGCAACAAAGTATAAACTCCAATCTTGGAAACAGGTGAAGCCTTCCTATTCCCCATGATTAAGTTTATCTTCCTGTGCTCCACATCCTCACTTCTTCTTAGGCCCTGCAAATCAGAACATATGTGAATACCACATCCTGTATCAAGCACCCAAGAGTTAGAATATGTTGAGTAATTAGACAATATAGTGTAAATACCTGCATGGGTGGGTTTCACTTTCCCATCCTTTAGATCCTGCAAGTACTTAGGGCAGTTTCGCTTCCAGTGTGCCTTTTCATGGCAATAAAAGCATTCAGCATCCTTGGGAATGGCAGAAGGAGTGGCAGAACCGTTCTTGGTCTTTGATGAGGAGCCTTCAAGAGACTTTCCCTTGGTACCCTTCGAAGGGTGCTTCCTCTTCTTCCCTTTGCATTGCCCAATAGCTAAAACAGGGGTAGATGTTGGAGTAGGAGTAGTAGAGGTAACAACCACCTTACCCTTAAGACCGGATTCTGCGGTCTTCAAGAGTCCTTGAAGCTTGCTGAGGGTAACTTCCTCCTTGTTCATATGATATGTCATTCGAAAAAGATCATAACAAGAAGGCAAGGAGTGCAAAATGATGTCAATTTCCAACTCCTCAGGGATGTTAACATTCAGCTTCAGCAAACGGTCCACATACCTTTGCATCTTTTGCATGTGGCCCGTGACGGATTCACCATCCTTCATGCGGGTAGTTATTGTGGAGGAGATTATTTCATACCACTCCTGACGAGCACTCTGATGGTATCT
Source organism: Lactuca saligna (assembly GCF_052625555.1). Taxonomy (NCBI): domain Eukaryota; kingdom Viridiplantae; phylum Streptophyta; class Magnoliopsida; order Asterales; family Asteraceae; genus Lactuca; species Lactuca saligna. The sequence goes on from NC_136419.1 coordinate 107,825,228, forward strand.
TTCCATCAGGTCTTGGTGCATCTCAAAAGGGTAGAAATCTTCATATGACTTTTGGAGCTCGGCTGTCATCGTGGCCATCATGATACATGCTACCTTAGTAGCATCTCTCTCATGAGTCCTGAATTCAGCGATCTCCTCAATAGTAGAAGTAGACTCATCAAGTTCTTTTAACTCCTCATCGAGGACATATTCCTTGTCCTCGTAACGAGTAACCATCATGATGTTCCTAATCCAATCCATGTAGTTGGAACCATCAAAGATGACCCTCCCACAAAGATTCATGAGAGAGAAAGAACCAGTTGGGTTAGAGCCTGAAGCATTAGTGTTGGAAGACATCTGAAAAGAGAGTAAGTTTAGATTAGATATATATAGGATCCTTAATAAGACACCCAAATGTAATATTAAGGCTAGGATCCAATCACAATATATTACATTTAGAAGAGGGATGCCGTAATCTAAGTAATAATATATTTGAAAGGTAGGTGAATGACGATTCACCAATTTCCACCATGAAAACGAAATGATTTATTAGGTTTAATTGGATTTGAAATTCCTAGATTCTTTTGAGATTCATTGAACTTTTCAATGGCATGTTTCAATCTCGATTGTGCCCTTCAAGTTTTGTGGTTGGGATGCCGAGGATCACAAAACAAGGTGTGAATAACCATGCTAATTCACTTGGTACCCTTAATATTATCACCTAATCAATGTGCTGGTTAACCACACACGCTCCATTGATCTATGACAAACATTAAGTCACCCTTCGTGATCCTTACTAGTCCTAGTTAGTGTGCCGGTTAACCACACACGCTCCACCAACGACTTGGTAAGGTACAAAGTGTGAATTCCATGGACTAGCACCATGTTCACATTTTTCCTAAAATAACTAAGATTGGGAATTAAAAGAGTTTAGTTATTTTATAATATTCATTATACTTTTAATGAGGATTTAAAGTCATTGTTCTACCCGTTCGGCTAACGACCCTCCACCGATCAAGCAAGCGGTGGGTGAGAGTATACACCCATTAAGTCGCCATTTTATAGGCAACAACCTTATACCCACCTTATAGACCGGCTTCGTGAATGAGGCCTACTAACGGTAAAACGACTTATTCTTATACATATATATAATAATTAACCATTAATGTTATAAATAGTATAAGGGTTGAATTTTAACTATTAAAACTCTAAGGGTTGGAATTAAAGTCTATTAAAGTGTGTGAAACTTTACAAATTCCAAAACTTGAGGGCAAGTTTTGTAACTTTGCAAAACTCTTCATTTCATAACTTATGAATTAAAGGTTCATAAAAATGAAGACTCTTCATTTTCATGTAACTTATGTGTTTTAAGTGTGTGTTAAATAAGAGAGACCTTTGGAAATCCATAACTTGAGGACAAATTATGAACTCCATTAAAACACATAAATGATAAAGAATTAATCCTAAACAATTCAACAAATAATTCCTATCATTTTCTAAATTCATAAGAACATGAACATGATCATCAAAAATTCAAGAATTATATGAACACATAAAATCATGGAATTTTGATATATGCTATTGTAAATGGATTAGAACAACCATTACACCAACTAAAATAAGTTTTATAACACCAAAACAGTTTAGGGTAATGTTTCTAGTCCATTTCCAGCAGCAAAAGTCAAAAAACTGCACTCTTTCGATCCTACTCGTCGAGTGCATGAACTGACTCGTCGAGTAGGTTGAAGTTTGCCTTGGACTCGTCGAGTCCCCCCCATGGACTCGGCGAGTCCACCATGCAGACAGCAACGATTTCGACTTTTTTCACTATTTTGCATCAAGTAACAAACAAGCAAGCCTAGGCTCTGATACCACTATTGGGTTTTGAGCAATCTAACACTTCCTAAGTGTGCATGCAACCCTAATAAACCTTGGATCTATGTTTGTCTAAATACATGCAAAATAATAATTTTCCAAGGTTTATAACCTATCTAACATGGCATGGGGAACATTTTTTATGATGCAACCCTAATAAACCTTGGATCTATGTTTGTCTAAATACATGCAAAATAATATTTTTCCAAGTTTTATAACCTATCTAACATGGCATGGGGAACATTTCAACATAAAAGAGTTAGAAGAGATTACATACCTTTTGGTGAGTTTGGTTCTAAGGAGTTTGAGGGCCAAGCACCAATAGTGTGAATGCCTTAAATGGAATCACAAACACCACAAACTCTTGGAAAACTTTGAGAGAGTATACACCCTTGTATAAAATCGGCCACACACATGCACACACACACACTAGTTCACTAGTTTTCTCTTAGGCTCCATTTCATGCTCCATAAGCATGCTTATATAGTGTGCATGGTTAGGGTGAAACCCTAATAACCCATGTCTTTTCCTTTCCAAGAATCCATGGGTTAAAAGCTCCATGGATCATCCATGGACTTCCACATAAGCCTAGCCCATTAACAAATGAGTATTAGCCCACACTATATAAAACAAATAGCCTATAATCTAATTAGTCTTCCTTTTAATCTCTAAATTAATTCATAATTAATTTAAGACTAAAACTAATTAAATAACGTAACTTCATATTAATATATTATAACTCATAATATATTAATAAACATATGTGTATAACTCTCATAAAATTATCCATAATAGTTTGGATGAGATGCAACCCAAATGGACCATGCCGGTCGGGTCAAGTATATACCAAATAAGTTATGGACTTAGACACCTTATCCAACAGTATTTTCGTAATTTTATCTGTTATAAACGACTTTTTTGTCTGATTCCTTTACATGTTTGACGCAAGCTCAAGAGTATCATTTGAAGTCATAGTGATTCGATTCGATCTTTTCGCAACTCATCCTAGATCTCAGTTATTTATAAGATTTTTCGTCCAAATTTTTATACTTGTTGTTCGTCGATTGTTATAGAAGAAGAAATTGTGTCATCCTCCAAGAATTTTAGGTTTAACTATCCGTTCTATCAAAATGTAAAAATCTTCATTTTGAACAACTCTTTTTTATGATTAAACACTGATATTTTTATTTATTTCATCTATTCTAGTAATAGAATCAGTTATTTAACATTTTGAGTTTGAAAGGAGTTAGGTTTAACATATTGTTCATCAAATAAGTAAAGATTGTTATTTTTCAGAAGTTATTTTGATCATTTATCGCTAATTCTTGCATTATAATTGTATTTATTGGCCATACTTCATGATAATTGCATAAAAAAAGTTAGGTTTAATATATTGTACCATATGTTGATCATTTAACATTGATTGTTGCATTTGTTGTTGTATTTATATTGTGACACTCGAAGATTCAAGCTTGTCAATTTAGAGACAATAAACGTTAAAAATGATTTTTTGATAGATCATTATTTAGAGTAAATAATATTAGTTAAGTTATAGTATATGTCACAAGGATTCTGAACATATAAAGAACTCATAAATTTGACTTATAACGAAGAAGTTATAATATGTTGACGTTTTACAACTGAACCGACACGACGCTTTGTATCATAAAAAGTGAATTTTTGATAAACTGCTTTTTAGCCTTAATAACCAAAACGAAAGTCGTAGTATACGTTAAACCAAGAACGTACATAAAAATAACATCCAATTCTGACTGCGTATGAGGAAGTTATGATTTTTCTAAGATTTAGCATAACAGTGTACAATCCAGAAATCGAATTTTAGATCGATCTATTTCTAGCCGACATGACCTAAACGATAATTGAAGATCTCGTTAAAAGGATCTCATTGATATAAAGATAGCCGAAAACGAACATCGGATGACAAAATTATGAATTTTTAACGGACTTTATCTGTCTAAGCCTCTTAAAAAATAAATTTAAAAAAAATGGAGCTCATATGCGAACGTTATAGATTTTAAAAGATAATTTGTTTTTGGAGTGACCAGCGAGTGACACGTGGCGCGATCTGAGCCACTACTTCTTCCCTATGCCTTGCCACCAGATGGTGGCACTTGGCACCTCAACACGATGTGCAGGAGCTCAGAACACGCCGTGTTGGTCAGTTCCCAACTTATAAATAGAGGCGTAAATCACCCTATTTCTTCACACATTTCTAACTCTTCTCTCCCAATCCCCCAAAGCCTAAAGGCTTTTCTTTAGGCCTTCTTCGGAGTTAGTAGCGAGTCCCAAAGTGTTAGAAGGCTTCAAGAAGAAGATCTTTCGGCTCAGAAGTTCTTCCCGCACAGAGCTCGGTTCCTCGCTGAACCCCCTTGTAAGTGAGTTATGGTTACCCTAATTTAAGTATAAATTATGTTGAAGTTCATTATCTTTATTATGAACCTGTAAACAAGATTTAACCGTGACTCAAAGTCCTTATACTGATTGAACTACTTATGGGAGAGAAGTCTATAATGGCTACGTTGGGCTTGGTTGTTGGATTTCAGAAAAGCTATATGCCGAAATGGTCCTGCCTCCCAACTTTCCTGCCTGGCTGATCCTTACTTGATAGATCATGAAAGCAGACTTTGAGTTAATGATGAATCTAGACTAATGATTAGTCGAAATAAATATTATACTAAAATCCAATAATAACGATACTAGGTTTCGTCGAAGGAAAAGAAAATTGCTAGAAGCGAAGTGTTGCTTGAATTTCGAGTCGTCACTTTAACAAGTGAGTACATAGTCCCTTTCATGAACATGATTTTTATACAAGTATTAAATATGTTGAAAGTTTATATGTGATTTATATGCTTATTGTCTGGAAATATGTGTTATATGTATATTTGATGATATACGCTATGCGAACCAGACAAGGTTCTATATGTGTTGAGATGTATTGACATGATAATAATAATATAAGTATTAAAAATGAGAAGATAAATGTATATTAATACTTAATACTTTGTATAAAATATTAAAATAAATTAAGATAGTGTTATCAAAACAGAGTAAGTGTTGAAATTTGACTGTGAGCATTGTAGGCTTGCTTAGTGATGAAATAAGACTTAAAAGAGATGTCTAGTTCAATTAAGTTTGGATATTGTGGAGTATCTTATTAAGGGTACATGTGTGATCAGAATAGAGAGTAGAAACTCTGTTCGAGGAGATTGATGATCGGTGGAGTATGTTCTACATACAAAAGTACTTTCTAAGTACCAAGTCTTTTTCAAAGCTCTATGTATTAGGTGCTGCTTGTGCTGGGGTATTATTATGTTTTGGGGTACGAGTCCTACTCATACGAGGGTACTATAATGTGCCAGAAGTACTATCATGTACAAAGTCCTATTTTACACTAGGGGTATGGGAGCGTATAAGAGTACTTTATTAATATTTCCCCATACTTTTTATTTTGAATAGCTTTGGAGTCATCGTTTCTTTTATCAAGTGATCGAAGGAGCTTCATGTGTCAGTGTTTCCTTTTACATAGTAATTAAGGGAACTTCGTAGACTTCCTAATAGAGTGTGTCAACAATAGACCATTACCAGGCATGTTTGATGATGTATTGTCGGATAGGGTGAGTCTGGGTATTAAATACCTCACGGTATCAGACCACTGCTAGGCAAAGTTAAGTTGTATTGCCGGATAGGGTGAGTCTGGTGGTAAAATACCTCATGGTGTCAGACCACTACTAGACATAGTTATCTAGATAACCATCCATAACTCAATTGTCATGTTGTTTTTATGAACGGAGGTTCGTGGTGAAACAAATTTCATTCCTATCATTTGATGTATTTATTGATCCTCGTTTGTTGCCAGGGTATTTCCGAAGCAACATCGTTAGTTTGTTTTTCATATTGATCCTTTAGGCTAGATCTTGTAAGATCGTTGTATAGGATTTATACATGGGAATTGATAAGATGCGAGAATTATTTTAGAGATATGATATATATATATGTGTTAAAGATAATAGTTGGATTTGCATGTTTGAGATGTACATTATTATCACATTGTGGGATTGAAATCCCTATATACTTACCAGGTTTCCCAACCTGACCCACTCAGCTTATTTGTATCACAGGTGTCGTACGAAGATACATTACATATAGAGATTAAATGAGATGTAAATCATTAGTGTAAATGAATGTAAGGTCTGTTTATGCTTATGTATTTGTATTGACGATGACATCCCAATGTTTTAATATAAATAAAATACATTTGTCCAGAAATGCTTTGATAATATTATTATCATGTTTTTCTGGGAACAAATTCCGCACTATTATTGTTTAAAATGGATACTCTAATTTTAAAATAAGCATAAATAAAACTTTTAAAATGTCCATGAATTTGGGGATGTCATATATATAGTATAACGTAAAATTGTGAAGTATGAAGTATTAATTGAAAGTTTTGAGTTTGAAAGGAGTTAGGTTTAATATATTGTACCTTATGTTGATCATTTAATGTTGATTATTGCATTTGTTGTTGTATTTATGTAGTATAAATCGAAATTGTTGAGTTTGAAGTTAATAATCGTGATTTATATTTGGATGAAAACCTAAATCATTTAGAAAACATTTGATTAGCATATGTTTAAAAGTGTATTATTTGAATCACATGCGATTAAGTTCTTTTGTTAACAGCTTATGATTAGCTATTAAAGAAACAGATGTGATTGATAGCTGTTATATAAACTATAATATTCAACATAAATTATATGTGATTGATATTGTTGATATATGTTATAAACTATAAATGTTTTATTAACATTTATAAAATCATATGTGATTGTTATATGTTATAAACTATAATACAATGCTTTAATTCATACATTATTAATCTAAGTTATAATCTTAAACTTTTTAGTCATATATGTTTAAAATCATATGTGATTAATATATGTTATAATCATAGATGTTATGAACATTTACATTTTATATTATAGTGTTTTATATCATATATTATTAATATTTGTTTTAATATTAAATGTTTATGTTGTTAATGACAGATTATGTAGTTTGACAATGTCTTTTACGATAATGTGAGTTTCTTTATAAATGAAGATCAAATTAGTAATTTTGTTGAGAGTGTTAATGTTGTTGATGAAGATGTTAAACAATCAAGTCAGCAAACCAAATCTAGAGTTTTTAGGTAAATTTTAATTATTGATGTATTTAGAATTGAATCTGTTTTTATAATATTATGTGATTATTTAGTAATTTTTTTAGTAAATGTGATTAATATTTTGTTAATCATAGGTGATTATTCATTTTTTCATATTTTAATAAATATTTACATCTATTTATTTTATCTATGTTCAATTTTTATTATAATCACATATGATTATACAAGGAATTCATTATTAATCACTTGTGATTAGTAATTTGATTTTGTTAATAACTTTATCCTTAATCACATGTGATTTTACATTTCATAAATTGATGTATATTCAATTTTATGTTATGTGATTGTTCAGTATTTCTTTATTAAATTTGTTTATTATAGTGTTAATCATATGTGATTGTCAGTTTATTACATTGTTAATCATATGTGACTGTCAGTTTTTCTATGTTCAATTATCTGCTATAATTGCATATGATTATATAAGGAACCCATTTTAAATCACATGTGATTATTCATTTATTCTACAAGTGAATGTTGTACTTCTTCTAATGATGCAAACTCAAGAAGTATGATGAGTACAAGTTGTGTATTGGATTTTTATTTGTCAAAGCCTCTGGATGATATTAGACCAGATGTTCCTGAAGAGTTTAAACCTATTAAGTTAATGAGGTTCAAAGATGTTGATGAGGGAGTTAATTTTTATAAAAGATATACAGAGAAGATTGGTTTTGATGTTCGTATAAACACATTAAGGAAAAAGGGTGATATAATAAGCATACGGTGACAAACTGTAATGTTAAAATTATTGTGAAACATGTCAAAGGAATATATGAGTATAGGTTTCACAAGTTTCAAGAAAATCACAACCACGATCATAAAGATACATTTCACTTGAAAAGTACAAGGAATCTTTGATATTCTAACAAGGAGTTCATTTTTTGGGCTTCTACAATGAAAATGGGTGCTACAAAAGCTTACAGGCTCAAATCAACCTTGAAAGGTGGTTTTCAACATGTAAGGGGAAATGCTGCAGATTACAAAAATTTCAAGAGGGATATGGGATCTACTATTGGATTAGGATATGCACAACTTATCATGAGAAAGATGAATGATCGGGAAAACACTATCTGAATTATTCTTTTTATTATAAATGTGACGAAAATAAGGTTTTGAATGCAAAGTTTTGGGACGATGAAATGGAAAAAGCATACTACAATGAATCCGGAGATGTCATGTCATTTTATGCAACCTTTCGTACAAACAAGTAAGTTTTTCTTCTTTATTTATAGTTTTAATTATATATGATTGATGAATACACAATAAGTATGCTTATGTAATTATTTTTAAATCACATGTGATTTATCAATTGTCAACAAGTACACTGATGTGATTACGATTCTAATCATATGTGATTGATGAATGGACAACATATATTGTAATGTGATTATTATTATAATCATACGTGATTGATTATTTATCAACAAGCATAATGATGCTATTATGTGTTATAATCACATGTGATTGATGATTGGTTAAATCACAATAAGTATGTTGATGTAATTATTTTTCTAATCACATGTGATTTATTAATTCTTAACAAGCATTCTGATTTGATTTTTTTGTTTAATCATATGTGATTAATATCATTATTTTTAATTTAATTCTAAGTTCTAAATATGGTTAATTTTATTTTTGTTATGTCATTAAATATGAAACAAGTATGAATTGGTTTTTATCCCATTCACTATTATTGATCATCATAAATCAATTTTTTTAGTCGAAGTTGGGTTGTTAAGCACCGAGGATGTGGATTCATACAAGTGGTTAGTTGAATAATTTTTGAAGGATCATTCAAATAAACAACCATTACTTGTTTTAACGGATCAAGATCTAACATTAAATCAAGCCTTTGATTCGGTTTTTATCAGTCAAAGCATAGATTGTGCATGTGGCATATCATTAAGAAACTGCCAATAAAGGTATTTTTTTGTACATGTTTGCTTCTGTTAATCATATATGATTGAACATATTTAGATATATAAAAGATTTATAATCACATATGATTTTAGTCATATATTCATTAAAGGTTAATAAGATTATTATTAAATGTTATTTTGTTGTAATAGATTTTAATCGTATATGATTAAAGCACATTGTTGTTGCTTTATGTTTATAATAACATGTGATTGAATCATTTTGAGTTATGAGATGTTATTATTACCTTTATATTTGAATATTAATATTTGAATCACATGTGATTATTATAGCTATCTATGGAATTTCTTAAAAGCACTGATTTCAAGAAAAGATTCAATAAGCATGTTAGGGACATGTATATTAAGTGTGATGTTTTTTAGTGGAATTGGGTAATATTGATGAAATAATTTAATCCTGAAAATGAGATGTGGTTCAAAGATATTTTTGAAAATAAGGAAGCATGGATACCTGCATATTTTCGTGATTTTCCAATGTGTGGGTTGATGAAGACAACATCAAGGTCTGAGAGTATCGATTCCTTTTTCAATACATACTCACAAATGGAAAATTTCCTTCTAAATTTTATGAAGAATTACAACAATGCCATTCAAAAACAATGATACACATAAAGTGAGCTTGATCATAAAACTAAGGGAACACGTTATTCTTTGAAGTATCCACGTATAATAGAAGAACATGTAGCAAACGCCTACACGAGGAAGTTATTTTTTGAAGTTGAAAAAGAGATTTATAAATGAGAATGGTATTGTGATGTTAAAGATTTAGGCGAGGGAAAGGAATGAGAACCTTTTAAAGTTATGCACATGAACCATAAACATGAAGTAAAATCAACGTATAAGGTATTTAATTTTTTAATTATACCTTCCTTTTATATTATCTTATTGTTATAATCAGATGTGTTTTCAGGTATATATGATTATAATCACATGTGATTATAAAGATAATGAGTTTCAGATATGATTATAGAAAAATTTAATTTTTTAAATAACATGTGATTATAATCTGATTTCATTATAGGTACATGTGATTAAAATCACATGTGATCATGCGTGCCACTCCAGATGTGATAATAGGTACATGTGATTATAAGTACATGTATAATCAGATGGTAAATGTATAATAATATGTGATTTTGTATTGTTACAGTGGAACTAAAATATGCCAAAAAAGAAGTGAAATGCAGTTGTGGACATTTTAGTCATTTTGGTATACTGTGTAGACATGCTTTCAGAATATGGGTAAACAAAAATTTTGATAAAATTCTGAATAAATATATTCTTAGGTGATGGAGAAAGGATGTAATATCTTCAAATTATCAACTATCAAGAGATCATTTTGATGAAGAGGATGTAGATGTTAATAAACTAGTCAATGAAGTATTTTTCAATATTGAGTCTGCTTTAGATATTGTGAGAGAGGATAAGCAGAAGCTAGCATCTTTGGCTGAAAAAACATAGCTTTTGTTGAATAATGTGAAGAGTATTTCTTCAAATTAAGTGTCTATTACAAATTCTAATGTCCTTGAGAGACTTTATAACGTTACTATACTAGGAGAGGTAGCGATTTTTGGTCTAAATGTTCAACACAACAAAGGATGTAGGAAAAAAATGCTTATTGGTAAAGTTGAAAAATCAATTATGATAGTTCAAAAGAAGACCAGAAAATGCTCAGTGTGTGGTAAAAGAGAACCACACAATAGCCATACTTCTGCAAGTAGATTTGTTGCTCAGAAATGATGTATAACATACAATGTTCATAAGAAGTAATAATCATATACAATTTTTAAGTCATAATCATATTTTATTTTTATGAGATTTATTTTTTGATTATTGGTTTTCTATTTTTTAAGCATTATATGTTCATAACAATTGATAATAATCATATTTTGGTTTGTTTTCAATTTTCATTACAAGTGATAATCATATGTGAGTGTCTTTGATTTAATCTATTTGTCTATATTACATATGTTAATCATATGTGATTAAGTATTCAAACTATGTTTATGTTTGTAATCACATGTGATTGATGTATAAAACATACATTATTGATAATAGATGCAAATTAATCATATGTGATTCTTTCTGATTTAATATTTCTGATCAAGAATTTTTTAATCACATGTGTTTATCGAAATCACATGTTAATTCTTTTGTAGATGATTATGAATATATTGACACATAATTTTCCAAATAATATGTGATTACGTTCATAATCACATGTCATTGAGCAAATAAATCATTATAGGAGAGTTTAAGTCTTTGTACGATTTTTCTAATCACATGTGTTTATATTAGTGTTTATATTAATGTTTATATGTTTAATCACATATTCGTTTGATATATAAATTATGTTTAAGCTATTCGATATAAATATATTATAAAAAAATGTTTATAAGCATATTTCATTTAATCTATATTGTGCTAATGATATGTGATTGTCTAAATCATATGTGATTATAGAAATAATAACATATGATTGTTGATATCAAATCATATTTTACAAAGAACAAGGCATGTTATAACTGTGAGAAATATCAAAATAATATATGATTTAAAATGAAACATTGTTTAAACATTAATTTATAGTTAAACAAAAAAAAATAGAGATTGTTTTGTAAAGTAATAAACTACTTATCCATATTAAGCTTCACATATCCATGATAGAATATATGTTCATTTACCTAATTAAAACCTAAATATTGTCTTAATAAAGTAGCAAGCATCCATCTTATTAAAAAGTATACATTTCTAAATAAACCAATAATCAAATTATCCATTGACAGATAGTCCTTCAAACTTCACCATTTCCATATCCACCTTCAACATTCTCCACTTCCATCTTCACCTTCACCTTCACCACTTCACCTCCAAAACCCCCATCTTCATCTCCCCTTCACCACTTTGCCTTCAATCATCCTCATTCGCGGTCCTTTAACCTTTTATGGATTTATTCAAAAGCTTTTCTTTGATCACTTTCTCTCTTCTCTTTATCTTGTTTGTTGTACTCATGAGCAAGGTCCATGATATCATCCTTCAAGAAATTAATTTTAGAATTTATCAATGCGTAAGCATATATGGTTCTCATCCAATCGAGCAATGCATCTTGAGCTCCTTCTTTTGGGAATCCAATTTTGTATTCGTTTTGACCCATATATGTTTCCATATCTCATCACAAATACTCCACAATCTTTTTTGTTATTTTTAGTTTTACATATCAGATGTGGTATCCGTGGTTTGATATTTGGTTCTTGAAGGGCATGACATCTTGGTTGATTGATCTCATTTAGATATCTCAAGAAGTATTTTTTCTAAAAATTTATATATATATATATATATATATATATATATATATATATATATATATATATATATATATATATATAAAGTTAGTCACATACAATTTAACATATAAAATTTTTTGTTTATATTTATATAATCAGATGTGATAAAAAATAATTCAGATAATGACATGTAATTACAAGCATGGAATAATGTTTTATGCTTGAATTCTATCGTATAATCACATGTGATTTACAAATGCTTACTTATATTTTTTATTAAATCACATGTGATTGTTTAAATAATAACATTTTTTTTTATGTACTCACATTTTATTATAAATATTTTATTCAATCACATGTGATTGGTTTACATAATCACATGCGATTACTCATTAGGTTTTTGAGTACAAGCATGTACTTATCTTTGATTGTCGTCGTTGAGATGTTGTCCAGTATCACAATCTTTGCATTTTTTTATGTTAAATAAAAAATACAAACATGTGTTCTTGCTTGAAAACATGGAAAAATATTTGCATTTAAATAAGTATTTTCATATTAAGAAAGGATATACATTATAAAAAGAACAATATGATTTTTTTTTAAAAACTTACAAGCTCAACACTTTTCATTTGTATTTTTTATTCATCTCCATTTAACCAATCTATAAGATACTTATTGAATAGATTGTATATATTATCGTCTTTTTTCCTTTGCTTCTCGTTCCATTTTTTCTTTCATTTCTTTATCTATCTTTTTCTTCTTATCATCTTTTGTTGGTTTTGGAATTGGCTCATCCTCAATGTACTTTGTCTAAATGGTGAATTATGTGTGATTTAGTGTATAATGATATATGTGTTTAAACAACTTTTATTAATTTAGTGTTAGAATCACATATGTTTAACTTACTGTGAGTTGGATAGAGAAGAATACTCTATATGAAAAAAAAATTAGTCTCTACCCTTTTCGTTGTAATTTAGCAATTCAGCCCATGAGTCTATAACATCGTAAAACAAATATTCTGTAACAACCCAAAATTCAAGACTAAAAATTTCTTTTAATAAAACATTACTTAAAGCAAAATCATCCATCCAAAACATAAAGAGAGTATTAATTTCCAAAACACATGTTCGTTATCGGAGTAAAACATTTCCAAGCTGTCTAATCAATGGTGTGTGCTATGCGATCACCCCGAGCTCTTCCCTCCGCTACCGGAAGTACCTGAAACCAAAACTGAAAATCGTAAGCACGAAGCTTAGTGAGTTCCCCACCCTACCACATACCATGCACATACTGGTCCCCGCCCCCTGCCTCGGGCCTCGCCCGCTACAACGGCTCCGCCGCTCCAGGCCCCGCCTGGCTTCGAGCCTCGCTCGAATACATATCTATTTCACTTAGGCCTCGCCTGTCATAGGGCCTCGCCCACGAACATATAACAGCGCATAAATATATCACAACACGTAATCTAAACATATACTAATGGATCTTATCCTAAGGCCTCACCTATCCTGGGCCTCGCCCTTGACCTGCTACTGATGAGTCATGGAACCCCGTCCACGCTCCTACTGATAGTGAGATACGAGACCAACCCACTCTCACTCCTTCCCTAACTTGGGCCTCGAACTAATGAGATGTGGAACACCATCCACACTCTGCTATTGGTGAGATACGGGACCTCGCCCACACTCACCTCCCTACCAGGCACATACATGTATCACACAGACAACAAGAATAAACTATCATATAAACAAATCCTTGGGCACCCGCCCGCTATCATTAGACCTCGCCGCAAACTCAAATTGGGTCTTAAACAACCCAAATCTCATAACAAAAGTAGATCTAGATGCAAATGAGGAAAGATAGCAGCTTATTACCTCCAAGATGAACACAAACTGAAGTAGATCCTGGATCTACACCTCCCTTTTGAAGCAACCTTCTTTATCTTCAAGTTCCTTTCCAAAGTTTCCTTCCTCCAAAGCTATTTCTCTCAATGATGGAAGCTCACACGAAATCTAGAGTTTACAGGTTCTCTAGGATGATATGGAGGCTGAGGGAGGGACATAACACCCTTTAAATAAGATACAACTCCCGGGATTAGGGTTTTCGTTGTTCAGACCAGACTCGCCGAGTCGGTCACTAACTCCTGAACCCGGATCCCGCTCGGACTCACCGAGTTCCTCCTTGGACTCGACGAGTCGTCCCTTAAACTTAGGGTTTCCTTCCATTTCTTGGCCTTCCTGACTTTGGGTGTTACAACTCTCCCCCACTTAAACTAAACTTCGTCCTCGAAGTTTGCTATGGCCCACCGCCTGCGATCTGCTTCCAATGCCCTACTATTAATCCAACACTCGCTGCCTACCTTCGCTAGCCTTTCGCCCGGTCCTCCTGAAGACCATTAATCCTTGCAGATAATAATCTTGGGTCAACCATGACCCTGGACATTCTGGAAACACAATTTACCCAACCGACAATCCTTTTAGTACTCTCCGAGTACTGCAACTGAACCCATAGGGGTTCACCCCCTCTTCCCTTGTGTGTTTTCTTTACTTCCCAAAAGTGAAGCTCCATAACCAACTATTTCCTTTGCCACTATGAAGGTCCTATCCTTCACCCAATCTGTTACTCCCGCTACCTCTGGTACGGTTCTATACCGCCAGTGTCCGCTGGACCCTTCTTACAACCATAACTTGGTGTTGAGCGCCCCTCGATTAACTGACTGAATTCCACCATAGACTGCCTACCAGCACTGCTTCTGACTGAAAATTTCTGCTATTCCTTATCTGCCTTCCGGATGAACCGAGACCACCCTGGTCTCTATCAATCTATCAATATCTGGATTACCGGCTCCCACCAGTCGCTAGACCCAACACAACTCCTAGTTGCTCCCAGCGACTTTCGAAGAATTGCAACTACCTATAACTGTTCAATCTATTCTGCCATTCAGGCACTACAATCCTGGGATCCTCGATCCCCCATCCGACACTACAGTCCCTACCAAGTCTCACCTGTGCTACTAAAAATCACGGGCCTCGCCCACGGGTCTCACCCAACCATACTACTGAGCAACCCTGCTCTCAGGTCTCACCTATACTGCTACTCTCATACGGGCCTCGCCCACGAGTCTCACCCAACTACGTCCTAGAGTGGCCTCTTCCAAGGTCTCACCTCTCTAGGGTGATACAGGCAACTCCCTACGATTCTCATCCACTACCCATTCCTGATCCCTCTCTGATCACTAGGAGATAAGGGCCTTGCCCCAACTTCTCTAACGAAGCTACTATGGAATGCTACGGCTTACCTGCAGTCTTACATCACCTTCCGTCTCTGACTGCTAGTGAATGCTACGGCTGCCCCGTAGTCTTACAACACGTTCTATCACTGACCGCTGTTGGAGGAAGCTGCGGCTCTCCCGCCGCTCTACCATGCTCTACATGCTGCCTCTGCCACTGACTACTAACACGAAAACATCCCATGTTATCAGTTCTCAAGATCCTCATTCCGATTCACTCGAGTCATGCAGGCAATCGTTAAACCTGAATTCTCAACCACGTACTAACCATCACCAATTCACGTGATAATTGATGGGGAGTTTCTCAAACTTCCAATCCAGAATTCTTTAGTCCATCAAACGTTGTACTAGTTCTTTTCCTTCTCAGAGATCGCGTACTCATTCTGGACCTGCACGCTCTTACCCTTGTACACTCAGAGGATCCTCCCACACTTCAATCCTGCTTACTCCTCACTGCTCAATGCTCGAGATAATCCCCGATCCTTGCTACCATTCCATAATCAGTCTGCTGAGGAACCCCAAGCTTACCATAGCTAGGGATCTAACCAGTCCACTTCTGAAACTATATAGCTCCGAACTAGCGAGACATACCAAGTCCCTCCCAGGCATGCTACAGTTCCTGAACCCTAAGCAACTTTCTCCAATAGAACCCATTCCTTAACTACTATTCACATATCCAAGGTATGTAGAGGGCATATAACTCGATCACAATCAAGCCGCACAAAGTAAAATACTCATACCGATAATGATGCAAAACCATAACAATATAATCATGCATAAATAAAAGAACTGAAAACGGAAGTCGCATACCTGCAACGTCCGGCGCTGCTCATGTCTCCAGGGTAGTCATCTGAAAAGCCCTGCCTCCTACCGCAGGCGCTTCCACGCGGTACTGACGGCCATCTGTGATCCTCAAAGTTTCAGGGGCTGGTGCCATCACCCGTCTTGCCGAAAACAAACTGGGGCACTGGGCCTTCTTGTGGCCGTGCTGATTGCAGTGAAAACATATCAAGTCTGATCCCTGTGTGGTGGTAGCAGCATAATCCTTGCTAAAATGGTCAGTCCGACCACACTTGAAGCAGCCAGACTCACCACTGCTACCACTCCTACACGCGCCCCCATGCGCCCTGCTACACTTCCCACACCGGCTGTGGTCCTGATAATCCCTCGATCTCAAATCCGATCCCTTGGGCCTTTTGCCCAAACCCGAAACTGTCTGAATCTCATCCGACTTCCTCTTCCGGATCTGCTCCAAATCAATCTCTCTATCTAGCTCGGGCAATCATATCCTCTAACGTTTTGTAGCTGGACCTGCTCACAAACTGCCTGATGTCATCCCT
Source organism: Lactuca saligna (assembly GCF_052625555.1). NCBI lineage: Eukaryota > Viridiplantae > Streptophyta > Magnoliopsida > Asterales > Asteraceae > Lactuca > Lactuca saligna. Next base: position 107,842,168 of record NC_136419.1, read on the forward strand.
CAACATCTCATGGTATCGGGCCTTCTTCATCTCCTCATCTGTAACATACTGCGGAACAAGAAGGGACCTCAATAATTGGAGAAAACACCGCCCTTAACCTGGATGAAAAGTCACTCCATGTCATCGCGTCCAACACGGCATCATCACCCAAAGCATGACCAATCACTTCCCACCAATCCATCGCTCTATCCTTCAGAAGACAGGAAGCGAGTCTGACCTTGTCCCCCTCGGGACACCGACTCGTACGGAATGCGTTGGCAACATCAGTCAACCATTTGCCACTAGCGATGGGGTCTCTATCCCCATGATAATCTGGTGCCCTGCAAGCCCTGAACTTTCAAAATGTCAAAGTACGCGCTCCCATCAAAGCCATCATCTCGGTACGGAAGGCTCCCAGCCTCTAGTCCAAGATCTCCAGTATACCCTCCTTGACCGTGCCAAAGATCACAGGAGTCTGGTGTAGAATACTACGCGTAATCTCCACTGATATCAACTCCTTCATTCTCTCCTCAAGTTGCTCGGCTCTTGAACCCGAGCCTGATCCCTCTCTGGTGCCTGATTCGCCCACTAGTCTCTCTCGCAACGTCACCATGCTGAAAATATAACACAACCACTATCAGAATATGTATCACTGCTGCGAGACCAAACACACGCACTACCAGGTTCTCGGTCTTGTCTCGGCCTTTCTCGAATCGAGTACGGATCCTTTGCTTTCAGTAGTACGGGCCCATACTACCTTCCACATCTATCCGTACTTTCCTCAAGAACTGCTTCGACTCCACCAGGTCCCTTTTCTACTACTACTTCTCCCAGAACTACCTCATCCTAGGCTTGCCCTAGGGAAACCTCTTACTCAAACCAAACCAGTACTCAGCTGCTGAAGGACCCCTTGTGATGCCAATTAGCCATTACCTGGATACCTTCACATGTAACGAGGCTCAGATAATCCTTCGAGTAAAAGACTCGTCCCTACAACAGTTGGACTCAAACAAGACCTGCGCAATAGGGCTAAATCCGGCACTCTGAGATTATTCAACCCTGTTCACATGTGACATCACGTATCCACCTAATGGCTAATTCCCATCACTCGGAATCCCACAATGCACAAAGCAAGCATCATTCAGACAATGGGAAAAATCTTACCATAACATACTCAAGCAATCATAATATCATACCAAGAATCGGTACTAGCATGCAACACAAACTTATAATCTCAGGCATAACCTAAACAGGCTACCCCACTACTATCTAATCAGCACTATCATGCAGCTCAAGGCACATATAACAGGCACATAAGGCATCCTCACTAGATCCTTAGTCCTAATCTAGCATGCTGTTCTATTAACCGATATTCATAACATAAACGTGTATGGGTATTTTGGGGTACTTACTTAAGCTCGGCTGATTGCATGCACCATACCCTTTTCTCTTATCAAAATTCTTTTCTTTCTGAATTCTTTTTGCTTTTCTAAAACTGTTTTCCTTCTCAAAACTCTTTTTTTTTTTTTTTTTTTTTTTTACAATTTGTCTTATCATTTTAAAAACTTCTATACCAATTCCTCAGTTTGAGTTCAAACACACCCAAGAGCATGTCTGAATCCCTCAAACCAAGGTTCTGATACCAACTTGTAACGACCCAAAATTCAAGACTAAAAATTTCTTTTAATAAAACATTACTTAAAGCAAAATCATCCATCCAAAACATAAACAGAGTATTAATTTCCAAAACACATGTTCGTTATCAGAGTAAAACATTCCCAAGCTGTCTAATCAATGGTGTGTGCTATGCGATCACCCCAAGTCTCCTTAGCCGACTCGCTGAGTCGGTCACTAACTCTTGAACCCGGATCCCACTTGGACTCACCGAGTTCCTCCTTGGACTCGATGAGTTGTCCCTTAAACTTAGGGTTTCCTTTCTTTTCTTGGCCTTCCTGACTTTGGGTGTTACATATTCTCCTGGATACAAGCTTTCAAACACATATCGAAAAGCTTCTCGTTTGTTTTCTATAAACAACACTTGATCACTAAATATAAAAAATAATTTTGTTAGTTTATATTGTTATATTCATAAGTGTAATCACATGTGATTGATCCAAGTTGAAAAAGTATACTTAACAAAACCTTTTAATCATATGTGATTATGTTTGGTAATCACATGTTATTAATCAATGTTTAACAACTATGATTGATGTGATTAGTATATTCATAACTTTAATCACATGTGATTAATTAATGTTGAAAAATTATAGTTAACACAAATTTTAATTATATGTGATTATGTCTAGTAATCATATGTCATTTATCCATGTTTAACAAGTATGTTTTAATGTGATTATTATATGCATAATTTTAATCACATGTGATTGATCGCTGTTGAAAAAGTATACTTAACAAAACTTTAATCATATATGATTATGTTAGATAATCACATTTGATTAATAAATTTTGAACATGTGATTAATTAATGTGATTTTTTATAAGTGTTAATTACATATGAATAACTTACTATTCGCTTCCTTGTAAGTTGAAGAGTCATTCACCAAGAATTTATTCATCAGATGTTAACTTTGTCTTCAAGGAAATGGCTCGTTCTTTATATGGAGACCTCCTTTTTTCTGCAGGGTTCGTTTTTCTCTTTTTGCGAGGCTCCTCCATGAGATTTTCATTCTTTGGAACTTCAGGTACTGTTTTTTTTTTAAACAATTTTAAATTTGGTGTGTTTTTTAGGTTGAATTTCTTCCACTACTACTTCCTTACGATTGAGTTTTTCTGGTTAAGTATTTTTATATTATTTATATGTGATTATAATTGTCAGAAATAGTATAATGATATGTGATATATACAAAACATGAAATGAAATTAAATTTAAAAAAAGATAGTTACTTGTAATCACATTTGATTTAATGTTTAAGAAATATTGATATCATATGTGTTTACAGTTATAAACATATGATAGTGAACAAAAGAAAAAAAAGGAAATGTTACATCTGGTGGTGTCAGCTAGGTTATTTTCAGATCATATGATGGCATGAAACTTCTCTCTTTATTTTAAGTGTATTCCATCATTGTCTTTTCGTAAATAGAATTGACTTCATCATCATTTAGCATCTGTGAGTCTTGGATTTTTTGTGTGTTGGAAAAAATACTTGTTACAACATTTTGTATCGTGTTGTCAACAATTTATGTGTTTGTATTTTATATAAAAATCACACAAATTAAAAGAATTAGTATTCATAGGTTGTTACAATTATATGTGATTATAGCATATGTTGATATAAATATAATGATTATAATCACATGTGATTATAACATAGGTAGTTACAATTATTTGTGATTATAATCACATGCGAGCGATTATAATGACTGTGATTATAACATATGTTGGTATAATTATATGTGAATATAATCACATGTGAGTGATTATAATGACATTTGATTATAACATAGGCTGTTACAATTATGTGTGATCATAATCACAAGTTATCTATAATAAACATAATCACATTTAATTATAACATTTGTAATCATATATAATCATATGTGAATATAATCACATGTGATTGTAATAACATGTGATTTATAACAAATATAATCATATGTCATTATAACATATGTAATTATATATAATCACATGTGATTATTGATGGGCTTTGAGTATTCTAAAACTCCTATGGTGTACATGCAACCCTAGAAACCTTGGATCTATGTTTTCTCTAAGATACATGAAAATAATAATTTTCCAAGGTTTACATCCTAACTAGCATGTTATGGGGTACTTAAATCATAAAATACTAGTAGAATTACATACCTTTTAGTAGTGATTGACTGCTTGGAGTTTGAGAGTCTAGCACCAATAATGTGGATGCCTCAAATGGAAGTCACAAATCACCACAAACTTTGGAAACTTGAGAGAATGGTAACACACTTCTAGAAATCGGCCACCCTTTAGCTCTCACACAAACTAGTTCCATTTCAAGTGCCAAGGACCCCTTTATATAGTGTGGTGGATTAGGGTTACATTCATGTAAACCCTAATACCCATGACCTTTCATTTCCATGAGATCCATAGGTTAAAGCTGATGGGTTTTAGCCATAAGAACTTTCCTATGTGCGCATGCAAAACCTTAATGCTCGGATCTAGGCTTTATAATTAAACATGCTTTGAATCCAAGACTTCTAATGGCTAATTAGAACAAATAACAACATTGAAACAGATCTAGAACCATACCTTTGAATTCCTTGTTGATCTTGTTGTCTTGGAGCTTCTAGAGTCACAAATGTCACTCCTCTAATGGCTTACAAACACCAATAGCAAGAAAGATGATTTAGGAGAGAGGAGAGGGGAGGAATTAGGCCAGAGTATCTCTACTTTAGATGATGTGTCGAATTCCCTCACCCGTAAGGTCTATTTATACTTGTAGACTCCTTAAGGATTACAGCTTTTTCCCTAATTGGATAACTTAGACTTTAAGTTAATCCATATCCTTTCCTTGATAACCCTATGGACGATTTTGGCTTATCCAAGTCCTATAAATCGTCCATCCTATCTTGGATAAGGATTTATAGTCTAAAGTGTAACTATCAAACAATTGACAGTTTATACCCTCTTATTTAATTAATCTCTTTAAGTCACCAAATTAATTCCAATTAATCTATGACTTATATTAATCAAATAACTATATATTATTCCTTATAATATTTACTCTCTCTTAACAAAACATCCATCAAGTTGCTATGGTGAAGGCAACCCAAAAGGACCATGCACAACCGGGTCAAATACTTGCCTAATATAGTTGCAGCCTTAGACACTATTCCAACAGTCTCTCACTTGGATAAGTCTAGTAACTATACAAGTACAATTCGGTTTGCAATCGTAGCTCTCAAAGACGCTATCAAACTCTGATCTAATCAATCTTGTCCTTTAGATAAGGGATCGTACAGTCCTCTGTTAGATATCATGCTGACAATCCTATGGAATGGTTAGTCTAGCATTTGATTTCTCGATCTCCGATTTATTCGACATAGAACTTAATCAAACACATCAATTCAATTCTGACCGGGCCTGGCACATAAGTCACATCAAATCATCGAGTGGCCAAGATATCTCTTCTACCCTCTTAGGATAAAATTTACAGATAAACTTCGACTTATATGCATTTACTTATTCATTAACCAACTATACACAACAATGCGTTTTATAACACCGAGTTACTGATGCGTTTTCGCATTAGCAATGTACAATCAATTAACAAATAATAAACCATATATCTAGGTTTTAAGACTATATGATATTATCATCTTGTGATCACCTTTTATATCGTATTCCATAAAGTGATTCCAGCAAGCACGGGTTTGTTCCAATGCTCAAAACCAGTTCATAAGCACTCATGAACGTTGCAGCAACCCTTTGCTATGTCTAACACCATTTAGACAATCTACACACCAATTCATGACAATCTTCATTCATATCTACTTCCAACATATGAACGATTGTGGACAATTTGAATAATTCGATTATTCCTAATAAATTCAATTATTCTGGAAGTCAAAACATGCAAAGTGAAACAATAGTTAAACAATTAACATATGACAGTAACTTTACTTATAAATAAAACTCCTTTATTTAATCATCAAATGTTAATTACATTTATCTATTATACGTTTCTAATACTATCTAATCTATACTAATATCATCCTTCAGCCCAATACTCCTAGCATGCTGCAAGTGTTTAACCCTACTCAGTCCCTTCGTAAGCGGATCTGCTGGGTTATCTTCTAATGATATCCTCTTAACTATGAGTTGTACTTCTTCTACACGATGTCTAATGAAGTGATATTTTCTGTCGATATGTCTTGATCTACCATGATCCCTCGGTTCCTTTGTCAAGGCAACCGCACCTTCGTTATCACAGAAAATCTCCATGGGCTCCTTTATGGCAGGCACAACTCCAAGATCACCAATGAAGTTCTTTAGCCATATTGCCTCCTTCGACGCTTCGCTCGCTGCGATGTACTCTGATTCGCACGTTGAATCAGCTACGGTTTCTTGCTTGGAACTTTTCCAAGTTACTGCTCCTCTATTTAGGGTAAAGACCCAGCCCAACTGCGAATGGTAGTTGTCCCTATCGGTCTGAAAACTGGCATCACTATACCCTCACACCTTCAAGTCATCACTCCCTCCAAGGACTAAGAACCATTCTTTCGTCCTTCGAAGGTACTTAAGGATATTCTTCACCGCAATCCAATGTGCTTTGCCAGGGTTCCCTTGATATCTGCTAACCATGCTCAAAGCGAAGGCTACATCAGGGCGAGTACAAGTCATAGCGTACATGATTGAGCCAACTGCGGAAGCGTACGGTACTCGGCTCATTTTTGCTATTTCAGCTTCAGTACTTGGACTTTGAGTCTTACTCAACTTGGCATTTCCTTGTATCGGTAGTTCTCCCTTCTTTGAGTTTTCCATACTAAAACGTTTTAGTACCTTCTCTAAGTAAGTATTCTGACTAAGTCCAATTAGTCTCTTACTTCTTTCTCTTACTATCCTTATTCCCAAAATGTAAGAAGCCTCTCCGAGGTCCTTCATAGCGAAACACTTCCCGAGCCAGGACTTGACTTCCTGCAGAGTCGGGATGTCGTTTCCTATGAGTAATATGTCATCGACATATAGAACGAGGAAGCTTACTATACTCCCACTGCCTTTGACATATACACAAGATTCGTCTTCGCTTCGTACAAATCCAAACTCTTTGACTTTCTCATCAAAGCAAAGATTCCATCTACAAGACGCTTGCTTAAGTCCATAAATGGACTTCTCAAGCTTACACACTCTATTTGGATGCTTCGGATTCATAAACCCCTCTGGCTGAGCCATGTAAACATCCTCAGCCAACTTTCCGTTAAGGAAGGCGGTCTTGACATCCATTTGCCAAATTTCATAATCATGAAATGTGGCAATTGCTAGCATCACTCTAATAGATTTAATCTTTGCAACTGGTGAGAAGGTCTCATCATAGTCAACTCCTGGAGTTTGAGTAAAGCCCGTCGCAACCAATCGCGCTTTATACGTGTGTACGTTCCCATCCACGTCGGTCTTCTTCTTGAAGATCCACTTGCACCCAACGGTCTTACGTCCGGGCACATAATCAACCAAATTCCAAACTTGGTTATCGTACATGGATTGGATCTCACTATCCATTGCCTCTTTCCATTTCGCAGACTCCGGGCCTGCCATGGCTTCCATATAGCTATTAGGTTCATCAAGATTTACTAGTGTACCATCACTAATATACATGTCCCCTTCGGTAGTAATATGATAACCATAAAACTGGGGGTATAGAAGAGATATCCAAAGGATGTCTGCGGGTAGCCGATGAAAATACATCGCTCACTTCGAGGTTCAAGCTTGTCGTGAGTATCTCGTCTTACGAAAGCCTCGCAACCCCAAACCTTGATGTGTGCCAACAAGGGATCTTTCCCCGTCCACATCTCGTGAGGTGTTTTGGCAACCTTCTTAGTAGGGACTCGGTTAAGGATATGGGCGACAGTTTCTAAGGCATACCCCAAAAGAAGATAGGTAGTGAAGCACGACTCATCATAGAGCGAACCATATCCAATAAGGTTCGATTACACCTTTCTGCCACACCATTCAACCGCGGTGTCCTAGGAGGCGTCAATTGCGAAACTATTCCACACTCCTTGAGATAATCGTGGAATTCAAGACTTAGGTACTCTCCTCCTCGATCGGATCGAAGCATCTTGATTTTCCTGCCCAATTGATTCTCCACATCATTCTTGAACTCTTTGAACTTTTCAAAGGTTTCTGACTTTTGCTTGATTAAATAGATATACCCATATCTACTATAATCATCGGTAAAATTCACATAGAAGCGGTTCCCATCCTTCGTGGTTGATCTAAAGGGTCCACATACATCGGTATGTATTAGGTCCAATAGCCCCTCACCCCTTTCACAAGTATTCGTGAAAGGTGACTTAGTCATCTTTCCAAGTAAACAAGACTCGCATGTGTCATCTTCCCTAAGGTCGAATGACTCCAACACTCCATCCTTTTGGAGTTGGGCTATGCGTTTCTTGTTGACATGTCCAAGACAGCAATGCCACAAGGATGCTTTATCCATACTAGTGGAAGAATCAATATTCAAAACATCATTTCCTAAGTTATCAACAATCATAACAGTTTCATATATTCCATTACATGGTATAGCTTCAAAGTAAAAGACACTATTTAGATAAGCCAAAATAGAACCATTCTCATTATTAAAAGAAAATATAAATCCTTGTCTATATAAACCATGAAATGAAATGATGTTTCTAGCCATTTCTGGCGAATAGCAACAATTGTTCAAATCTAAACATAAATTATTTCTAAGCACTAAAGAATACACTCCAATCTTGGTAACAGGCGACGATCTTCTGTTTCACACACTTTAATAAACTTTAATTCTAACCCTTATAGTTTTAATAGTTAAAATTCAACCCTTATACTATTTATAACATTAATGGTTAATTATTATATATATATATATGTATAAGAATAAGTCGTTTTACCGTTAGTAGGCCTCATTCACGAAGCCGGTCTATAAGGTGGGTATAAGGTTGTTGCCTATAAAATGGCGACTTAATGGGTGTATACTCTCACCCACCGCTTGCTTGATCGGTGGAGGGTCGTTAGCCGAACGGGTAGAACAATGACTTTAAATCCTCATTAAAAGTATAATGAATATTATAAAATAACTAAACTCTTTTAATTCCCAATCTTAGTTATTTTAGGAAAATGTGAACATGGTGCTAGTCCATGGAATTCACACTTTGTACCTTACCAAGTCGTTGGTGGAGCGTGTGTGGTTAACCGGCACACTAACTAGGACTAGTAAGGATCACGAAGGGTGACTTAATGTTTGTCATAGATCAATAGAGCGTGTGTGGTTAACCGGCACATTGATTAGGTGATAATATTAAGAGTACCAAGTGAATTAGCATGGTTATTCACACCTTGTTTTTTGATCCTCGGCATCCCAGTCACAAAACTTGAAGGGCACAATCGAGATTGAAACATGCCATTGAAAACTTCAATGAATCTCAAAAGAATCTAGGAATTTCAAATCCAATTAAACCTAATAAATCATTTCATTTTCATGGTGGAAATTGGTGAATCGTCATTCACCTACCTTTCAAATATATTATTACTTAGATTACGACATCCCTCTTCTAAGTGTAATATATTGTGATTGGATCCTAGCCTTAATATTACATTTGGGTGTCTTATTAAGGATCCTATATATATCTAATCTAAACTTACTCTCTTTCAGATGTCTTCCAACACTAATGCTTCAGGCTCTAACCCAACTGGTTCTTTCTCTCTCATGAATCTTTGTAGGAGGGTCATCTTTGATGGTTCCAACTTCATGGATTGGATTAGGAACATCAGGATGGTTACTCATTATGAGGACAAGGAATATGTCCTTGATAAGGAGTTAAAAGAACTTGATGAGTCTACTGCTACTCCTGAGGAGATCGCTGAATTCAGGACTCATGAGAGAGATGCTACTAAGGTGGCATGTATCATGATGGCCACGATGACAGCCGAGCTCCAAAAGTCGTATGAAGATTTCTACCCTTTTGAGATGCACCAAGACCTGATGGAAAGGTACCATCAGAGTGCTCGTCAGGAGCGGTATGAAATAATCTCCTCCATAATAACTACCCGCATGAAGGACGGTGAATCCGTCACGGGCCACATGCAAAAGATGCAAAGGTATGTGGACCGTTTGCTGAAGCTGAATGTTAACATCCCTGAGGATTTGGCAATTGACATCATTTTGCACTCCTTGCCTTCTTGTTATGATCATTTTCGGATGACATATCATATGAACAAGGAGGAAGTTACCCTCAGCAAGCTTCAAGGACTCTTGAAGACCGCGGAATCCAGTCTTAAGGGTAAGGCGGTTGTTACCTCTACTACTCCTACTCCAACATCTACCCCTGTTTTAGCTATTGGGCAAGGCAAAGGGAAGAAGAGGAAGCACCCTTCGAAGGGTACCAAAGGAAAGTCTCTTGAAGGCTCCTCATCAAAGACCAAGAGCGGTTCTGCCATTCCCAAGGATGCTGAATGCTTTTATTGCCATGAAAAGGCACACTGGAAGCGAAACTGCCCTAAGTACTTGCACGATCTAAAGGATGGGAAAGTGAAACCCACCCATGCAGGTATTTACACCATATTGTCTAATTACTCAACATATTCTAACTCTTGGGTGCTTGATACAGGATGTGGTATTCACATATGTTCTGATTTGCAGGGCCTAAGAAGAAGTGAGGATGTGGAGCACAGGAAGATAAACTTAATCATGGGGAATAGGAAGGCTTCACCTGTTTCCAAGATTGGAGTTTATACTTTGTTGCTGAATAATGGGTTAAAATTAGATTTGAATAAATGTGTGTACTCATCTGAAATGGCGAGGAATATTATTTCTTTTCATGCTTTGTACAAACAAGGTTTTACCTTTTCGTTTGATAATGAATATGGTGGTATTAATGCTTTCTTTAAAAATGTGTTTTATTTTAAAGTGTTACCTTGTGATGGTGTGTATGAAACTGTGTCGATTGTAGACAACTTAGGAAATAATGTGTTGTATATTGATTCTTCTACTAGCCTAGATAAATCATCATTGTGGCATTGTCGTCTTGGACATGTAAACAACAAACGCATAGGCCAACTCCAAAAGAGTGGAGTCTTGGAATCATTTGACCTTAAATCGGATGATAGTTGTGAATCTTGTCTACTTGGAAAGATGACAAAATCACCCTTCACTGGAACTTGTGAGAGGGTTGAAGGTTGGTTGGACCTAATACATACTGATGTATGTGGGCCATTCAAAACCACCACAAGGGATGCTAATCAGTATGATGTGACTTTTATTGATGATTTTAGTAGATATGGGTATGTCTACTTAATCAAACATAAGTTAGAAACCTTTGAAAGGTTTAAGGAATTCAAACAGGAAGTAGAAAATCAATTTGGAAGGAACATTAAGATGCTTCGATCCGATCGAGGTGGTGAGTATCTTAGCACCGAGTTCCTTGACTATCTTAAGGAGTGTGGGATTGTCTCACAATTGACTCCTCCCAGGACACCACAGCTGAATGGTGTAGCTGAGAGGCGTAATCGAACTTTGTTGGACATGGTTCGCTCTATGATGAGTCGAGTTTCGTTACCAATCTCTTTTTGGGAGTATGCCTTAGAGACTGCCGCCCATATCCTTAATCTAGTCCCTACAAAGAAGGTTACCAAAACACCTCATGAGATGTGGACTGGGAAGGTTCCCAATTTGGACCACATCAAAATTTGGGGTTGCGAAGCTTTCGTGAGGCGTGAAACTCATGATAAGCTTGAACTCCGAAGTGAAAGGTGTATTTTCATCGGCTACCCACAGAAATCCTTCGGTTACCTCTTCTACAGACCCAGTGAGAATGTGGTCTTTGTAGCACGAAGATGGATCTTTCGCGAGAAAGAATTTATAAGCCAGGGAGACAGTGGGAGGCAGATTGATCTTGAAGAAATTCAAGAATCAATTGGTAAAGGAACCTCAGACACTAGCAATCAACCTGAGGAGGAAACTCCTGTTGATCCAGCTGACGAGTCTGTACCTCCGAGGCGTTCCACACGGGTTAGGAACACACCTTCGTTTTATTATGGTTTTCATATTACTACGGAAGGTGATACGTTTATTAGTGATAGTACACTGGTAAATTTGGATGAACCCAGCAGTGTTAAGGAAGCCATGGCAGGCCCGGAGTCTGCTAAATGGAAGGAGGCTATGGACAACGAGATACAGTCCATGTATGACAATCAAGTTTGGAACTTGGTTGACCATGTACCTGGACGTAAAACAGTCGGGTGCAAATGGATCTTCAAGAAGAAGACAGACATGGAAGGAAAAGTGCATACTTATAAGGCTCGACTGGTTGCGAAGGGTTTTACTCAAACTCAAGGTATTGATTATGATGAAACCTTCTCGCCGGTAGCAAAGATTAAGTCTATTAGGATTATGTTAGCCATTGCAGCATTTCATGATTATGAAATATGGCAAATGGATGTCAAAACCTCTTTCCTTAATGGAAAGTTGGCTGAGGATGTGTACATGAATCAGCCAGAGGGTTTTGTCAGTGCAGAGTACCCTAATAGAGTATGCAAGCTTGAGAAATCCATTTATGGATTAACACAAGCATCTCGTAGCTGGAATCTTTGTTTTGATGAGAAGGTAAAAGAGTTTGGCTTCTCGAGAAGCGAAGATGAGTCTTGCATGTATGTCAGAGCTAGTGGGAGTATAGTTAGCTTCTTGGTACTGTATGTGGATGACATACTACTCATAGGAAATGACATCCCAACCTTGCAGGAGGTTAAGTCCTGGCTTGGGAAGTGCTTTGCTATGAAGGACCTAGGGGAGGCTACCTATATCCTAGGGATAAGGATATTAAGAGAAAGGAGTAGAAGACTAATTGGACTTAGTCAGAGTATCTACTTGGATAAGGTGTTGAAAAGGTTCAACATGGAGAATTCCAAGAAAGGAGAGTTACCGATCCAAAGCAATACCAAACTGAGTAAGACTCAGAGTCCGAGTACAGAGGCAGAGATAGCTGAGATGAGCCAATTACCGTATGCTTCCGCAGTTGGCTCGATCATGTATGCTATGACTTGTACCCGTCCTGATGTGGCTTTTTCTTTGAGCATGGTCAGCAGGTATCAGGGGAACCCTGGCAAGGCTCATTGGACCGCGGTAAAGAACATTCTCAAGTACCTGCGGAGGACTAAGGATTGGATCCTTACCCTTGGTGGCAGTGATGACTTGAGAATATTAGGGTATAGTGATGCTGGTTTTCAGACTGATAGGGATAATTTCCGCTCTCAGTCGGGCTGGATCTTTACCTTAAATAGAGGGGCAATTTCTTGGAAGAGTTCCAAGCAGGAGACGGTGGCTGATTCGACTTGTGAATCAGAGTATATAGCAGCGAGTGAAGCAGCAAAGGAGGCGATATGGCTAAAGAACTTCATCGGAGACCTTGGAGTTGTACCAGCTATTAAGGAACCTATAGAGATTTTCTGTGACAACAATGGTGCGGTTATCTTAGACAAGGAACCAAGAGATCATGGCAGATCCCGACACATTGACAGAAAATATCACTTCATAAGACACAAGATTGAAGAAGGACTCCTTGTGACAAGGAGGATATCGTCGGATGAGAATTTTGCAGATCCCCTTACGAAGGGACTGACGAGGGTTAAGCATTTTCAGCATGCGAGACGCATCGGGCTGAGGGACGATATTAGTTTTACAGATTAGATAGTTTTCCTGAAACTTGTAAAATGTAATCGACGTTTGATGATGAATAAAATTTGTGATTTATTTATGAGTAAAGTGTTACTATCATTGTCAATTATTTACTATTGTTTCAGTTTTGCATGTTTTGACTTCCAGAATAATTAATTTACTCAAACCTCCACAATCGATCATACGTCGGAAGTAGGTATGAATCAAGATTGTCATGAATTGGGTTTGTAGATGCCTTAAAGGTGTTTAGACATGGCAATGGTTGCTGCAACATTCATGAGTACTCATAAGTTATGAGTATTGGTATAAACCCACGCTCACTTGTATCACTTCATGGAATTTATCTCGAGTGATCGTGAGACGATAACATCATATAAATCTTTAAACCTAGAGATCTGAGTTGTTACCTATGAGTTGGTTGTGCATTGATTGCACGTAAACACATCAGTAACTTGATGTTATAAAACGTGCCTTTGTGTACAATTCAATAAGTAGTAGAACAAGCATATCAGTTGAAGTTTATCTGTTCCTTCTAGAAATAGAAGCGATATCTGGGCCCCTCGATGATTTTGTGTTGACCCATGTACCAGGCCTGGTCAGAACTAAACCGATGTGTTCAGTGAAGTTCTTCGTCAAACAAATCGGAAAATCGAGAAACAACTGCTAGACAATAAGCAAGACACAGTTCCATGTGTTTGTCCGGCTGATATCATGAGAACAGAGGATTATGTGATCACTTATCTAAAATGGCGCTTCATAGTTCAACAGAGTCTTCATAGTTCGAGGGAGTTTTGGAGAGCTACGATTGCTGGTTGGTTCTTGAAGTTATAGGCAAATACAGTTATTAAACTTATCCAAGTGGGAGTCTGTTGGATAAGGTGTCTAAGTCCATAACTTATTTGGTATATACTTGACCCGACCGGCATGGTCCATTTGGGTTGCATCTCATCCAAACTATTATGGATAATTTTATGAGAGTTATACACATATGTTTATTAATATATTATGAGTTATAATATATTAATATGAAGTTACGTTATTTAATTAGTTTTAGTCTTAAATTAATTATGAATTAATTTAGAGATTAAAAAGAATACTAATTAGATTATGGGCTATTTGTTTTATATATAGTGTGGGCTAATACTCATTTGTTAATGGGCTAGGCTTATGTGGAAGTCCATGGATGATCCATGGAGCTTTTAGCCCATGGATCCTTGGAAAGGAAAATACATGGGTTATTAGGGTTTCACCCTAACCATGTACACTATATAAGCATGCTTATGGAGCATGAAATGTAGCCTAAGAGAAAACTAGTGAACTAGTGTGTGTGTGCATGTGTGTGGCCGATTTTATACAAGGTGTATACTCTCTCAAAGTTTTCCAAGAGTTTGTGGTGTTTGTGATTCCATTTGAGGCATTCACACTATTGGTGCTTGGCCCTCAAACTCCTTAGAACCAAACTCACCAAAAGGTATGTAATCTCTTCTAACTCTTTTATGTTGAAATGTTCCCCATGCCATGTTAGATAGGTTATAAACCTTGGAAAATTATTATTTTGCATGTATTTAGACAAACATAGATCCAAGGTTTATTAGGGTTGCATGCACACTTAGGAAGTGTTAGATTGCTCAAAACCCAACATAACCAACTCATAGGTAACAACTCATATCTCTAGCTTTGAAGACTTATATGATATTACCTACTCACTATCACTCAAGATAAATTCCATGAGGTGATACGAGTGTGGGTTGAATCCAATACTCTGAACTAATGAGCACTCATGAGTGTTGTAGCAACTCTTACTATGTCCAACATCTTAGACATCTACAATCCAACTCATGACAATCTTGATTCTTATCTACTTCCAACATATGACTGACTCTGGAGAATTTAAATAATATGAAATACCATAACATAATTATTCTAGAAGTCAAAACATGAAAAAATGAAATGATATTAAACGATTGACAAAAGATAGCAACACTTTACTCAAAAATAAACAGCAACTTTTATTCATCATCAAATCTCAATAACACTTTACAAATTTTAAAAAACTATCTAATCTGTAAAACAATATTGTCCTTTAGCCCGATGCGCCTCACATGATCCAAATGTCTAACCCTAGTCAGTCCCTTCGTGAGGGAATCTGATGGGTTCTCCCCTGACAATATCCTCTTTGCTACGAGGAGTCCTTCTTCTATCTTGTGTCTTATGAAGTGATATTTTCTGTCAATGTGTCTGGATCTGCCATGATCTCTCGGTTCCTTGGCTAAGGCAACCGCACTATTGCTGTCATAGAAAATCTCCATAGGCTCCTTTATAGCTCATACAACTGCAAGGTCTCCAATGAAGTTCCCCAGCCATATCGCCTCCTTCGCCGCTTCACTGGCTACTATATACTCTGATTCACAAGTCGAATCAGCTACTGTATCCTGTTTGGAACTTTTCCAAGTACCTGATCCTCTGTTCATGGTAAATACCTAGCCCGAATGAGAGAGGAAATTATCCCTAACAGTCTAAAAGATAGCATCACTATACCCCACAATTCTCAAGTCATCACTCCCACCAAGAGTAAGAATCCAATCCTTAGTCCTTCGTTGGTACTTGAGAATGTTCTTTACCGTAGTCCAGTGAGTCTTGCCATGATTCCCCTGAGATCTGTTGACCATGCTCAAAGCAAAGGCCAAATCAGTGCGAGTACACTACATAGCATACATGATCGACCCAGCAATGGAAGCATATGGTAATCGACTCATCTCAGCTATCTCATCCTATGTACTCGGGCTCTGAGCCTTGCTCAATTTCGCATTATGCTGGATCAGTAAGTCACCTTTCTTGGAATTCTGCATGTTGAACCTTTTCAAAACTTTGTCCACATATGTGCTTTGACTAAGTCCAGTCCGTCTTTTATTCCTTTCTCTCAATATCCTTATCCATAGGATATAGGCAACTTCTTCAAGGTCCTTCATAGCGAAACACTTCCCAAGCCAGGACTTAACCTCCTGCAAATTTGGGATGTCATTTCCCATGAGTAGTATGTCTTCCACATACAGTACCAAAAAGTTAACTATACTCCCACTAGCTCCGACATATTGATGCAGGGCCTAGTGTGGAGGATCGGGCCCTTGCGTTCCTAGAGGCCCACGATCGTGTGATTAAAGGGGCTTCAACGAAATGGCCATAACTTTGGCTACGAATCTCCGTTTAAGGCCTACGACCAGTCAAATCGAAGCTTGGAGCAAGGAGCACGTCTAGGTAAGTGCCAAAACTTACCCAATTTTAGTCCAGAAATCGCTTTCTAAATGGAGTTATGAACAATTTTGTTATTTTTCCTTAATTTTTGGGTTTTGTTTTTGGGTTTGTATTTGGCCCATGGACTTTTAGGGTTTCATTTTAATTTTTGCTTCTTATTTAACTGTTTTTGATGTAATTTGGATGTTCGATCATTAATTTTATGAACTTTCGATTTTCTCCCAAATTCTGTGTGTTAACCCAGATTTTTGAAGCCAATCCCACAGTATTCATAGAATCAACGTGGTTTTGAAGAGATTGTCATGGCTATTCTTTTAGAATCAATAGGTTCATTCTTGGTTATCTTTGTGTTGTTTTTTTTGCGCTGCATCACATACACACAGGATTCATCTTCGCTTCTTGAAAAGCCAAACTCTTTGACCTTCACACCAAAACAAAGGTTCCATCTACGATATGCTTGTTTCAATCCATAAATGGATTTCTCAAGCTTGCACACTCTATCAGGGTGCTTTGTACTGGCAAAACCCTCTGCCTGACTCATGTAAACATTCTCAACCAACTTTCTATTAAGGAAAGCGGTTTTGACATCCATTTTCCATATTTCATAATCATGAAATGCAGCAATGGCTAGCATAACCTTGATAGATTTAATCTTTGCTACTGGTGAGAAGGTTTCATCATAATCAATTCCCTAAGTTTGAGTGAAACCCTTTGCAACCAGTTGTGCATTATAAGAGTGCCCCTATCCATCCATGTCGGTCTTCTTCTTGAAGATCCATTTACACCTGACCGTCTTACGACCCGGTACATGGTCAACCAAGTTCCAAACTTGATTGTGATACATGGACTGAATCTCGTTGTCCATAGCCTCTTTCCGTTTAGCAGACTCAGGGCCTGCCATGGCTTCCCTATAGCTGTTAGGTTCATCCAAATTTACCAGTGTGATGTCATTGATAAATGTATCACCTTCCGGAGTAATATGGAAACCTTAGTAATGCTCAGTTGCATTCCTAACTCTCATGGAACGCATCAGAGGTACAAACTCGTCATTTGGATCAACAGGAGTTTTCTCCTCAGGTTGATTGCTAGGATTTGAGGTTCCTTCACCAATTGAATCGTGAATTTCATCAAGGTCAATTTGCCTCCCATTGTTTCTTTGGCTTATGAATTATCTCTCACGAAGGACCCCTCTCCTTGCCACAAAGACCACATTATCATTGGGTCTGTAGAAGAGGCAACCAAATGATTTATTTGGGTAAGCAATGAAAATACACCTCTTAATTCGAGGTTCGAGCTTATCGTGAGTCTCGCGCCTCACGAAAGCCTCGTAACCCTGTAACAACACAAAGTCAAAATCAAGAGTTCAGGGGGGGTAAAGTGTAAGTTTGGAAAAGAGGAACTCGGCGAGTACGAGCTGCAACTCGTCAAGTATAAGCGTGTGACGGGCACATGTTACGTGATCCGACTTGCCGAGTCGGAGGCTGGACTCGACGAGTCAGTGCTGGAATGAGAAACCCTAATTCCTGGGGTTTGCACCCTATTTAAAGAATGATATGCCTTCATTCCAGCCTCTATATTCCCTGAGTGTTCCAGTGAAACCCTAAATCGTGAGAAACTCCATTGTTGAGAAGATTGAAGCTTGGAAGAAGAAATTGGTGAAGAGAAGTTGGAGGAATTTGAGGATAGCATCAAGAGAGCTTGTGGATCTAAAGTCTACATCAGTTTAGACTCATCTCTAAGTGGTGGAATTCGTGTTGGTGGTCGGAGAAACGTGGTCTTATTTCTTCAAGTCGGCAGTTACAGGTGAGTTATCCTCACTATATCGATAGGGTCTAAGGCACCAAGGTTGGCCCTTTATCGGATGGGAATCCGGGTAGTTGTTTGCTATGTTATTGCTTTGCTATGTATGCATCCTGGTAGTTAGGATGGTATATGTTAGAGACCTGGTTAAGGTCGGTACCCTGTATATAGGATGATGCTATGCTAGTGACCGGTTAGGTCGGTATCCTGATTAGGATGTTGCTATGTTATGTGATCTGCTAGATCAACTGATTATTTGTGAAATTGTTATATGATTATATGTTTATGTGCACATGGTTATTGGACTGGGGTTGGGTTGAGGCGGGCCCTGCTTTCTGATGTAGGCAAACATCCCCACGGCAGACCGGTTAGACCAAAGGCCAGGTGAGCGGTCCAGATAGGCTGAAGGCCCCTAGAGGGCGGACCAAATGTGACAAGGCTCGGAGAGTGGGCCAGACGGACGGAAGGCTCGATGCGGCGGACAGTCATAATGTATACTTAGAGAGTGGACCAGGTGGACTAAAGGCCCAGTGCGGGTGGACCAGTCATACTGTAGACTCGAAGAGAGAGTGGACCGGGTGGACTGAAGGCCTGGTGCAGGCGGACCAGTCTCACTATAGACTCGATATGCATGATTGTTCTGTTTATGATATGATATGTTATGTGTAAGGTATTGTGGTTGGTATTTTGGGGGTAACTCACTAAGCTTTCGGGCTTATAATTTTCAGTGTATTGTTTTAGGTACTTCAGGAGACCGTGGCAAGGCGAAGGCATGATCGTACCGCTCCTCATGTCTTATGACTTATGTGATATGGTTCTGGGAAAATACTCTGATGTTTAAACTATTTTGAAAAAAATGTATGAACTTAATAGTTTTGAATGAATTAAAATGTTTTAATTTGGGTCGAATTTATGGTCGTTACAAGTTGGTATTAGAGCCTTGGTTTGAGTGAGTTGGAGGAACATTCGTGTGAATCTAGTCTCAAATCAAGCAGAGTTTTCAAAGTGAAATTGAAATGGTTTTCAAAAATAAGTAGAGGAGGATGCGAAGGTACGATCAGCAAGAGCCAGTAAGTAAATCCAAAAAAACCATACAAGTTATTTGATTATACGATATGTTAGAATAGAATGCTAGTAATAGGCTAGGGATCTTCAGGAATTGCATGATAGAATTACATGATTATATGATCCCTGCTAGCCTAGGGTTACCTGTTATGTGAGGTAGTTAGCAGTCCCTCTAGAGGTGAGGATTGAGTGTTGTCATGTATATGTTTATCGCTAGGGTGTTGTGGTGATACTTGATATAAATATGGGTGGGTGTGGAAGGTAGTATGGGAGCGTACTACTGAAAGCACAAGAACCATACACGTATCAAGGAAGTCACAAAACCCTAGGGTCGGGTTGGGAGTTGGTTCCCAGGTTCTTGGGGTAGCATCTGATTTTCTTGCAGTGTGTTTTCTGTATTGTGGTTTCGAGGCATGGCGGGGGTAGATTCAGGTCAGGATCGGGATCAGGAGAGGACGTTCAGGGTGGATCAGTGCCACCCAAGGTCATCAGTCAGATGAGTACGGATGAGTTGGATGCCAGGATTCGTGAGATCCTGCATGATGAGATTGTTGCTATGTTCAGGACGGAGATGCCAGAGATGTTTGGGTCGATCAAGACTGCCATGGTTAAGTATTTTGATGAGCGATTTGCAGCCCTTATAGAGACGGCTGTCGCGGCAGCTGCAGCGGCTGTAGCAGCGATAGGTGGAGGAGCCGATCGAGGTTTTCAGTATCAGGACTTCGATAATACAAACCCCTACTTTCGATGGAGTTCAGGATCCGATCATTGCTATGAGGTAGTTGTCATACGTGGAAGGTTGTTTCTTCATGTGTTCATGCCCTTGCTGGTCAGAGGGTGAGGTGTGCTTTGAACCTTTTGAGGCTCGGGGTGAAGAATTGGTAGAGGTTGACTACGGGATCTTATTCGGATGCGCAGCAAGGCGCGGTTAATTGGGATCAGTTTTGAGAGATGTTCAGTACTCATTATGTTCCGCAAGTTGAGAGAAAGAGGTTGGCTCAAGAGTTCCTGGAACTTAAGCAAGATTCAAAGTCGGTGACGGAGCACCAGGATGTTCACTGAGAGGGCAATGTTTTGCCTGGAGTTTGCTTCGGAGCAGGCTCAGATGTCCCGTTCTCTAAGTATGCTAAAGAGGGATATCAGGCAGTTTGTGTCTACACAGAGGTGCGAGACATTACTGGAGTTGAGGAGGCAGCTCGGTGGCATGAGTTGGAGATTGAGTTACAGTTGCGAGAGCAGAGGTAGTCCCCGGTGCAGTCACAGTCGGCACCGTAACGGTCCAAGACCATTGATTCCAGGTTGGGAGTTCAGGGTAGCCACACTTGTGAGAGGTGTGGGAAGGGTCATACCGGAGTTTGTAGGTCCGGTGGTGTGTGCCGCAAGTGTGGGAAAGAGGGGCATTATGTGAGGGATTGTTGTCAGTCAACCCCGGTTTAGGATTTGAGGATCTATTATCATTGTCATCAAATTGGACACTTGAGGGTCAATTGTCCACAGCTTGTTGCAAGACCGGTGCAGGCTCCAGCACCGGCCACTTAGAGGATTTCGGGTGGAAGTCAGGGTGGAGCGGAGCCTCCAAGGGTTAAGGGGCCCACTTTTCAGCTCACAGCAGAGGAGGTTAGGGCAGAGCCGGATGCGGTTGCAGGTATGTTTTCTTTTCATTGTTGCCTATTTATCTCAGTACTTATGTAGTGTTGTATTTTATTCGTCGTTCTACGTGTATCATGGTTTGGTTGAGAGTGTTAGTAACTAGGAAGTTGTAGGCGGTTAGCATCCAAGGGATCGATGGTCAGAATTTGGTTGGATGGTCTTGTTGGCGTGTATAGAAATTATGTTTTGAGAAGTGCTCAACGGGGAGTCAAACTCCCATAGAGTTCGTGATGTGCGATGCCGGGAAGTGTTTTTTGTGGAAGTTGCTCATTTCAGAGGGAATCAGTTCATGGATAAGAGGAGTATGTTGTGTAGGGATGATTGATTTATTTCGGTTGAGTCATCGGTGGATGGTAGTCAGTGCTCTAAGTGGGGAGAATTGGAAAATTCTTAGGAGGATCGACAAGCATTAGAGGTTGATTAGTTGTTTGGGATTCAGCAGTGTTTCAGTCAGCTGAGAGTGTGGGTTGGTATGAGTAAGTGTCAGACAAATGGGGCGGGATACAGACCAAGATTTTCGGAAAAAGGTGATTGGTTGTTGTGAGGCCTAGGATTAGGCCGAGATTTGAGTAGCTGGAATGGAGTTAGGGTTCGGAACCCCTAGAGGGCTAGAACAGTATGTACAGGAGAGATTCCTAGAAAGGATAGTTCAGGTTGATGTATGATAGTCGAGCAGTTCGGGGAGACTGAAGGTCGATGGGCGTACCAGTCAGGCCGAAGGCTCGGAGAACGGTCCAGATAGGCTGAAGGCCCTAGAGGGCGGTCCAGACATGCTGAAGGTTCTGAGAGTGGTCCAGATTGGTTGAAGGCCTGGTCAGGCGGTCTAGTCATGCTGAAGACTCTGTATGTGTTGATAGATCTATATGAGGAGATGGATTGAGTATGTTGCGATGCAATAGAAAACAGTAGGTATGGCCCTGGGTATTGATCATGTTAGTGGAAGGCAGTGCATGGACCCGAGATTCCTTGCGAGAAGATTCAGAGTGTGTGTGATGCATGGAATAGCGGTTACTCTACGAAGGAATAATGTAGAGTGGGGTGTGAGAACCGTGGCACTTGTTAAAGTAACGAGGTGTTCAAGTAGACTTCCTTGGATAAGGAGGGGGAAAAGTTATGTAACTCCGAGAGGGAGTGTTAGTTCACGTAATTGAAAGCAGGAGTGAGAATGGGTGATTGAGAGTATTTCAATTATGGATGTCGAGCAATGTGATTGTGCCAGTGGTATGCAAGAAAATCCGGATTGGGTGTCTGTTGAGGTTGCGGAAGGATTTCTGGTAGTGTAGAACCAGAGGAGTTTGGAAGGGATGCAAGGATGGAGCCTTGGATTTTCTGTATGGTTATGATCAAGAGGTTACGTATGTAGTAGTAATTCATCCTGGGGATGTCTGGAGGTATCATCAGTGTGTCGGGTTTTCAACCCCGAGGATGTTGGATCAGGTACGATATGGGCATGAAAGTGTGGATGGGAGCTCATGGGAGTTGCTCAGGAGTTGAAGGATGTGCCATCCTGTCAGCTTGGAAAGAAAAGAGTTGGATTCAAAAAGGTAAGCGGGATAAGTCCCAGCAGTGAATTCGGGATAAGTTATGCCAAGCAAGGAAAGGGATACAAGTTGATACTGGGTCAGGACCTGGTGGTTCAGGGTGATATCTAGCTTTGTATGAGTCAAGTGATTGTTGTGATTTTGGGTGATGAAAGTATCATCGGGTGATCATTGGTTAATAAGGTTTGTTATTAGAGAAAGAAACTGGTGGCAGGCTTGGATCGGTTGTCGTAACTCTGTGAGGAAAGAGTTGGACTTTATTGAGGTTTGATAGCAGTGTTCGGAGGAATTTGGGTCGATTGATACCAGGAGGTTCATCGTGGGAGTATTATTAGGAATTGTGTGCTGCAGCAGGCTTCGAGGACGAAGCTTAATTTAAGAGGGGGAGAATTGTAACATCCCAAAGTCAGAATCAAGAGTTCAGGGGGGTAAAGTTTGGAAAAGAGGAACTCGGCGGGTAGGAGCTACAACTCGTCGAGTCTAAGCGTGTGTCGGGCACATGTTAAGTGATCGGACTCGCCGAGTCGGAGGCTGGACTCGACGAGTCAGTGCTGGAATGAGAAACCCTAATTCCTGGGGTTTTCACCCTATTTAAAGAATGATATGCCTTTATTCCAGCCTCTATATTCTTCGAGTGTTCCAGTGAAACCCTAAATCGTGAGAAACTCCATTGTTGAGAAGATTGAAGCTTGGAAGAAGAAATTGGTGAAGAGAAGTTGGAGGAATTTGAGGATAGCATCAAGAGAGCTTGTGGATCTGAAGTCTACATCATTTTAGACTCATCTCTAAGTGGTGGAGTTCGTGCTGGTGGTCGGAGCAACGTGGTCTTATTTCTTCAAGTCAGCAGTTGCAGGTGAGTTATCCTCACTATATCGACATGGTCTAAGGCACCAAGGCGGACCCCTTATCGGATGGGAATCCGGGTAGTTGTTTGCTATGTTATTGTTTTACTATGTATGCATCCTGGTAGTTAGGATGGTATATGTTAGAGACCTGCTTAAGGTAGGTACCCTGTATATAGGATGATGTTATGCTAGTGACCGGTTAGGTCGGTATCCTGATTAGGATGTTGCTATGCTATGTAACCTGCTAGATCGGCTGATTAGTTGTGAAGTGCTATATGATTATATGTTTATGTGCACATGGTTGTTGGACTGGGGTTGGGTTGAGGCGGGTCCTGCTTTGTGCTGTAGGCAAACATACCCAGGGTGGATCGGTTAGACCAAAGTCCCGGTGAGCGGTCCAGATAGGCTGAAGGCCCCTAGAGGGCGGACCAGACGTTTCGAGGCTCGGAGAGAGGGCCAGACGGACTGAAGGCCCAGTGCGGAGGACCAGTCATACTGTAGACTTAGAGAGTGGACCAGGTGGACTGAGGGTCCAGTGCGAGCAGACCAGTCATACTGTAGACTCGGAGAGAGAATGGACCGGGTGGACTGAAGGCCTGGTGCAGGCGGACCAGTCTCACTGTAGACTCGATATGCATGATTGTTCTGTTTATGATATGATATGTTATGTGTAAGGTATTGTGGTTGGTATTTTGGGGGTAACTCACTAAGCTTTCGGGCTTACAGTTTTCAGTGTATTGTTTGAGGTACTTCAGGAGACCATGGCAAGGAGAAGGTGTGATCGTACCGCTCCTCATGTTTTATGACTTATGTGATATGGTTCTAGGAAAATACTATGATGTTTAAACTATTTTGAAAACAAATTTATGAACTTAATGGTTTTGAATGAATTAAAATGTTTTAATTTGACTCGAATTTTATGGTCGTTACAAACCCCTATCTTGTTGTGGTCCACATTGGGAACTTTACCGGTCTACATATCCTGAGGTGTTTTGGCAACCTTTTTGGTTGGGACTAGATTAAGGATATTGGCGATAGTCTCTAACCCATACCCCCATAATGAGATTGGTAGCGAAGCTCGACTCATCATGGAACAAACTATGTCCAACAAGGTTTGATTATGCCTCTTAGCCACACCATTAAGATGTGGTGTCCTGGGAGGTGTCAGTTGTGAGAAAATACCACATTCCTTAAGATAGTCAAGTAACTTTGTACTAAGATACTCACCACCTCGATCGGATCGAAGCATCTTAATGTTCCTGCCCAACTGATTATCCACTTCCTATTTAAACTCCATGAAATTTTCAAAGGTTTCTGACTCATGCTTGATTAAGAAGACATATCCATGTCTACTATAATCATCAGTAAAAGTCACATAAAAGTGGTTAGCATCCCTTGTGGCGATTCTGAAGGGTCCACACACATCTGTATGTATAAGATCCAACAAACCCTCACCCCTAGCACAAGTACCAGTGAAGGGTGACTTTGTCATTTTCCCAAGAAAACATGTTTCACAACTATCATCTAACTTTAGGTCAAATTACTCTAAGACTCCATCCTTTTGGAGTTGGCCTATGAGTTGCTTGCTTACATGTTCAAGACGACAATGCCATAATGATGCTTTATCCAATTTTATGGAAGAACCAATACACAACACATTATTTCCTAGGTTATCTACAATTGACATGGTTTCATATACACCATCACAAGGTAATGTTTTAAAATAAAGAACATTATTAAAGAAAGCATTAACACCACCACATTTATTATTAAAAGAAAAGGTAAACCCTTGTTTGTACAAACCATGAAAGGAAATAATATTTCTTTCCATTTCAGACGAGGAACAACATTTATTCAAATCTAACACTAACCCACTACTTAGCAACAAATAATATACTCCAATCTTGGTGACAGGTGAAGCTTTCCCATTCCCCATGATCAAGTTTATCTTCCCATGCCCCATATTCTCACTTCTTCTTAGTCCCTTCAAATCAGAACATATATGGATACCACAACCTGTATCAAGGACCCAAGAATTAGAATGGGTGAGTTATTAGACAATATAGTAAATACCTACATGGTTGTGTTTCACTTTCCCATCCTTAACATCTTGCAGGTAGTTTGGACAGTTTCGCTTCTAGTGCGAATTTTCATGGCAATAGAAGCATTCAGCCTCTTTAGTGTTGGCAGAAGGAGTGACATAACCTTTCTTGGTTCTATTTGAAGAGGATCCATCGAGGGACTTTCCATTGGTATCCTTCAAAGGGCTCTTCCTCTTCTTTCCTTTGCCTTGCCCGATTGCCAAGACAGCGGCCGCAGTAGGAGTAAGAGTGGTAACAACCGATTTACCCTTAAGACCACTTTCGGTGGTCTTCAAGAGTCCTTGAAGTTTGTTGAGTGTAACTTCCTCCTTGTTCATGTGGTATGCCATTCGGAATTGATCAAAACAAGAAGGCAAGGAGTGCAAAATGATGTCAATTGCCAACTCCTCAAGGAAGTTCACATTTAGCTTCAGCAAATGGTCCACATACGTTTGCATTTTCTGTAAGTGGCTCGTGATTGGTTCACCATCATTCATCCGGGTTTTTATCATGGAGGAGATGATGTCATACCTCTCTTGACGAGCACTTTGATGGTAGCGGTCCATCAAGTATTGGTGCGTCTAAAAAGGGTAATAGTCCTCATAGGAATTTTGAGCTCGGTTGTCATTGTGGCCAACATGATACATGCCACTTTAGTGACATCTCTCTCATGAGTCCGGACTTCAGCGATCTCCTCAGGAGTATCAGACGAATCATCAAGTTCCTTAAACTCCTTGTCTAGGCTATATTCCTTGTCCTCATAACAGTGACCATCCTAATGTTCTGGATCCAATCCATAAAGTTGGAACCATCAAAGATGACTCTCCTACAAAGTTTCATGAGACAGAAAGAGTCGATAGGGTTTGATCCAGAAACAACATAGTTGGAAGACATATGAAAAAGAAAGACATGTTTAGATTAAATATAAAGATAGTCCTTAATAAGACACCTAAATGTAATATTAAGGCTACGATCCAACACAATATTTTATAACTTAGAAGAGGGATGTCATAATCCAAGCTATAAAATATTTAAAGGTAGGTGAATGACAATTCACCAATTTCCACCATGAAAAAGGAAATAAATTATTAGGTTTTAACTGCTTTTGAAACTCTTAGATTCTTTGAGATTCATTGAACTTTTCAATGGGATGTTTCAATCTTGAGTGTGACCTTCAAGTTTTGTGACTGGGATGCCGAGGATCACAAAACAAGGTGTGAAATAACCATGCAAATTACTTGGTACTCTTAATGTGTATCAACTAATCGATGTGTCGGTTAACTACACACGCTCCATCGATCTAAGATAAACCTTAAGCCACCCTTTTCCTACCTTGTTAAGTCCAGGTCAATGTGCCGATTAACCACATACGGTCCAATAATGACGTAACCAAAGTGCAAAGTGTAATTTCATTTGTTAGCACCTTATTCACATTTTCCTAAAGTAACTAAGATTAGGAATTTATAAAAACATTTAGTTACTTTACAATCATCATACTTTAATGGGGATTAAACTCATTGTCCTACCTGTTCAGCTAACGACCCTAACCAGTCGAGGAAGCGGTGGGTGAGAGTGGACACCCATTAAGCTGCCATTTTATAGGCAACAAACTTATACCCCCTTATAGACCGACTTTGTGAATGAAATAACAGTAAAACGACTTGTTATTTTATATATATATATATATATATATATATATATATATATATATATTATTAACTTATAATATTATAAATTATAAGGGTTGAGTTTTAACTTTTAAAATTCTAGGGGTTGGAACTAAAGTTTTCTAAAATGTGTGAGACTTTACGTGTTCCAAAACTTGAGGGAAAGTTTTGTAACTTTCAAAACTTTTCAACTTCATAACTTATGAGTTAATGATTTATTAAAATGAAGACTCTTCATTTTCATGTAACTTATGTGTTTCTTTAATGGACTTTAAAAGAGTGACTTTTGGTAATTCATAACTTGAGGACAGATTATGGGTTCCATTAAAACACACCACGATCAAGAAATAAACTAACAAACTATTTGCAAATAATTCCTATGATCTTCTAAACTCACAAGTTCATGAACATTCATATCAACAATTTCAAGAATTATAAATAAAACATATAAAACTTGAAATTTTGATAATAGCCATTGTAAATGGATTAGCATAACCATTACACCATCTAAAAAAAGTTTTATAAGACCAAAACAGTTTAGGGTAATGTTTCTAGTCCATTTCCAGCAGCAAAACTCGAAAATCTGCATTCAGGGTCTCTTACTCGTCAAGTTCAAGAACCTACTCGACGAGCAGGATGAATTAACTCATGGACTTGTCGAGTTCCCCCATGGACTCGGCGAGTTCACTCAGCAGATAGCAAATTTTTAAGTTTTTTCAACAAGTTTGCATCAAGTATCAAGAAAATAAGCCTAGGCTCTGATACCACTGATGGGTTTTGAGCATTCTAACACTCATATGGTGTACATGCAACCCTAGAAACCTTGGATCTATGTTTTCTCTAAGATACATGCAAATAATAATTTTCCAAGGTTTACATCGTAACTAGCATGTTATGGAGTACTTGAATCATAAAATACTAGTAGAATTACCTACCTTTTAGTAGTGGTTGATTGCTTGGAGTTTGAGAGTCTAGCACCAATAATGTGGGTGCCTCAAATGGAAG
Organism: Lactuca saligna; assembly: GCF_052625555.1. Lineage (NCBI taxonomy): Eukaryota > Viridiplantae > Streptophyta > Magnoliopsida > Asterales > Asteraceae > Lactuca > Lactuca saligna. Next base: position 107,870,417 of record NC_136419.1, read on the forward strand.
TCACAAATCACCACAAACTTTGGAAACTTGAGAGAATGGTAACACACTTCTAGAAATTGACCACCCTTTAGTTCTCACACAAACTAGTTCCATTTCAAGTGCCAAAGACCTTTATATAGTGTGGTGGATTAGGGTTACATTAATGTAAACCCTAATACCCATGACCTTTCATTTCCATGAGATCCATAGGTTAAAGCTCCATGGACTTTCCATGCAAGCCTAGCCCATTCTAAATAATCAATTGCCCACACTATATAAATACAAGAGCCCATATTTAATTAGTCACCTTTTTTATCACCAAATTAGTTCTAAATTAACTCTAGATCAATACTAATTAAATAATATGATTTTATATTAATATATTAGAATTTATATATATTAATAAATCATAAACATACTATTTTCAAAAGATTATCCATAAATTATTTGGGTGAAGTGCAACCCAAATGGACCATGTTGGGTCTGGTCAAGTACATCTCAAATATAGTTATGGACTTAGACACCTTATCCAACAATTATAACATATGTAATTATATATTATCATATGTGATTGAAGCTCTTTCGTGTATTTTTAAGAATTGTAATCACATATTATTAAAATAGGTTAAGGGTTGTTTATTTTTATAATCGTAGGATATCATAATCATTTGACCATTTAAATAAGTATATGTGATTATACAAAAACATATCGTTTGTGATTATCAAATGACACCCAAAAGACTTTTAAATAGTACAAATTACATACAACAACATAATTTGAAATATTTAATACATAAATTACGAATCTATTCATTAATTTATTACATATTCATCCCTTCACAAATGAATATTGTTATTCAGTGATTTATAACATCTGATTATAACATATTCTTCCTATTCACAACTGAATATTATTATCTGATAATTAATACAATATTTTCATCAGATAATAATATTCATTACCTTCTTCTTCATCAACATTTTTACCATCAATTCTATATATAAAAAAATATAATGTTAATAATCATATATGATTGTATAAATATATTTTTAATAATCATATATAAATCATAAATATATACTCATATTTACCTCCTCTAAAACACTGTACACACATAGTTTTTTCTTTTTCTTTATCAGCATTCTTACCTTCCAGATTCTCCTCCTCCACACCTTTCTTATCTTCTATATCCTTCCCCTCCACTCCTAAATACAATTAGAAAGGATTATTAATTATTTGTAACTTGTACAAAGATATTATATTAATACGTGAATATAATCACATGTGATTATAACATATGTAGTCACATGTGATTATAAATTATGTAATCATATCGATTGTATAAAATGTATATTGTTGTTTACCTCTTCTTTCAACATTTTGTGGTTGTTCTCCATTTTTTCCTTTTCTTGTTTCAACATTCTTCCCATCCAGATTCTTACTCTCCATACATGAATATAATTAAAAAAAATTGTTAATCAAATGTGATTAATGTGATTATAATTGATGTTATTATAGAAAATAAAATTATCTGTGATTATAAGATATGTAATCATATAGAATCATATCTTAATATAATCATATGTGATTATAACAAATGTAATCTGTAACAACCCAAAAATCACAACTAAAAATTTCCTTTAAAACATTACTAAAACCATATTTATAAAACCATAACATAAGTCATATCATAAATTCGGAGTATCAATTCAAAACATGTTCTCATTATCAGAGTAAAACATCCCAGGCTGAATAATCAATGCTGTGTGCCATGCGATCATCCCGAGCTCTTCCATCCGCTACCGGAAGTACCTGAAACCAAAACTGAAAACTGTAAGCACGAAGCTTAGTGAGTTCCCCAATCTACTACATACCATGCATAATCACATACTGCAAATAATGGGCCACGCCCGCTATGTCGGGCCTCGCCCTCTACAACGGCCCCGCCGCTCCAGGCCCCATCTGGCTTCGAGCCCCACTCGGATACATATTTGTTTCTCTTAGGCCCTGCCTGTCTCTGGGCCCCGCCCGTTAAGCACATACTAAATATAACCATAATATATAACACATAAACTGAATGTACCCTACTGTATTCCTGCTCTAAGGCCTCGCCTATCTTGGGCCTCGCCCCTGTCGTGCTAAATATGAGTCATGGAACCCCGTCCAAGCTCTTGCTATTAGTGAGATACGAGCCCCCGCCCATTCTCACTCTTTTCCTATTTTGGGCCTCACCCCTGATCTGCTACTAATGAGATACGAAACTCCATCCGTACTCTGCTAATGGAGAGATACGGGACCTCGCCCACACTCAACTCCCTACCAAGCACATATAAGTATCACACAGATGACAAGTATAATCTATCATGCAAGCAGTCCTTGGGCTCCCGCCCGACATCGAACTGGGTCCGGATTATCATACTAGCATACTATGCTTAGGGATAACCCCGGGTCTTCCTACTCATAACTACATGGGCCAGAATTGTGGCCTTAGACCCATTCACACAAAGGGAAACTCACCTCGCACTGCTGAAACTCTTGTTGATACCCTCCTGACTGCTATCTAACAACTTCTCGAACCGATGCTCCTCTAGCTCCCCAGGATAACAATACCAACATAACACTTAGTCCCAAAATGTCCTCCAAAAGTCAAACTAAGTCAAACTCTAGTCAAAGTCAAAGTTAACGGTCCACGCTCAAAGTCAACACTTTCAGGTTACTGGACTCGTCGAGTTGCTCCATCAACTCCATGACTTCTCAAGCTTAGAATCCAAAAATCACGAACCAACTCATCGAGTTCTCCTTTGACTCGCCGCGTTCCCTGACTGATCCAACTCGTGATAAACATAGTCAACTCACTGAGTTCTAACACGACTCAACTCGGGACAACCCACTCCAACTCGTCGAGTTCTCTCTGGACTCGCCGAGTTCCTCTATCTGTTGGGCTAACTTAATGGATTAAGCCATTCAATTTCCAGATCCAAGACTAAGACTCCGAATACTAATTGGAAATGACCTCTTGAGGGTAAAGTTTCCAACTTTACCCATTAATACCCTCACTTAATGGGTTTCCATGCAAACCCTAACTCTTAAGGAAATAGATATTGGTTCACAAGCCACCATACCCCAAACTCAAGCACCCATAGACAGATCAGGACCTAACCACCTCACAACCATGCAAAGATCCTGCCTTTTTCCTCCATACATGGGCCTTTTGGGCTAGAAAGACCAAAACAACATTCCATAAGCTTACATTGGGTCTCCTATGGCATATAGCTTGCACCTTTATGCCGTAACAACCCTCAATGGTTCTAGATCTGAAGACATAATCCTTTGGGATGTCCATTCCTTACATGCTAGGGTTCTTGGACCAAAAACCCCCAAAAATGAAAAAGAAGAGATCTATCAAAGTAAAGGTCAAGATGAGAACTTGATTACCAGAAAATGATGAGGATGATATGAGATTTTTGGATCTACAACTCCTCATTGAATCCTCCAACTCCTTCTTCTTATTCAAAGCTTCAAGAACACTTAAGAACCCTCAAATTGTTTACAACACATGGAAGGTACTAGGGTTTCATTATGGACTTGAGGGAGTATCATGGAGGCTAAAGAGAGGCTATAATGTTCCTTAAATAGGGTACAAGGCCCGCATTTAGGGTTTTCCCAAAACCTAACCAACTCGCCGAGTCAGTCCTCTGACTCGTCGAGTAGGTCACTTAACTCTCGACACTATCCGTTCTCCTACTCATCGAGTCACTCCATCTACTCGATAAGTCCCTTCCTTAAGTTGAGGTTTCCTTTCCTTTCTTTGTGTTGTTGGGTTAGGGGTGTTACATAATCATATATAATCACATGTGATTATATCATATGTTATTATATATGAATATTAATATTGTTTGAATGATCATATATGATTATATGAAAAACATAACAACATTTAGATAGACATGTAGTCACATATAATTATAACATATGTAATCATATGTACTGTATACATGTTTATTGTTGCTTACCTCCTCCTTAAACATTTTAAGGATGTTCTCTATTTTTTTCCTTTTCCTTTTTCAGCATTCTTCCATCCATATTATTACCCTCCACACCTAAATATAACTAATTAAAATTGTTAATCACATCTTGTAACATCCGGATTCCCAACTATCTTATTTTAATTTTTTATTTTGAGTTTAATGGAGGGACTCGGCGAGTAGACGCTCAGACTCACCGAGTAGGATCGCGAATTCTTGTCTGGATTAATGATCAGACTCGATGAGTCGATACGTGGACTCGGCGAGTTCGTGATGTAATGTGAAACCCTAAATCTCAGGCACTGAGCCCTATTTAAAGACCTTTATGGCCTTCATTTGCGGCCACTACACCTTAGAGAGCAGAGAGATCGTTTGTGGTGCAATAGGAAGGCTAATCCACCATTTCTTGTGTGCTTTAGCAAGAAGAAAGGAGGAAGGACAAGCTAGGCGAGTTGGGGAGCTTGGATCTACTTCCATTTGGCCAGAGGAAGCTATTGGAGGTATCAATCTGTTCTTACTCTCATGATTATGATGTTTAGTTGAATCTAGGGTTTCTATATGCATTATTTTGGCTTGAATCTGGAGTGGATGAGGTCCTAAGGTGAAATGATTCTTAGATCTGGAACTCAAGAGGTCCAGAGAGTCCCTATAGATACGCTTTATTCCATCCCTTTTGAGTTGTGAACCTAGGTAGCCATTTTAGTAGTTATTTCACCAAAAGAAGCCTTGGGTGCATTGCATGTGAGTCAAGTTTCGACCTTTACGTGATTATTGGTCGTGTGGAAGTCAGATCTATATATTAGAGAAGCAGATCTGACATCTGAAGGTCATTTGAGCGTGATTATGAAAGCAACTCGCCGAGTTCATAAGTGGACTCAACGAGTCGAGTCGGGTTGCCCCGCGATTTATGACCTGTGATAACCTGTTGAGTGTAGGGTTGACTCAGCGAGTCGAGTGAGGACCAGGGACGAAGAGGACATGCATGGAGTCGCTGAGTCACACGAGTGCACTCGGTGAATCTAATCAAAGTTTACCGTTGACTTTTGTTTACTTCTAGGGTTTGGTCAACAATTGGACTTGTGGACCATTTGAAGGGTAAAACAGTCTTTTAGCCTTCTTAGAGGACATGAAAGCATCTAGTCTAGCCCGGAGAGCCGTTATTGATTTGAGATAATTGCTTATGTGTTTAGGCGGAAGCTAGATCATTGTATACGTGTGCGAGATTATCCGAGACATCCAAGGTGAGTCTTCTCACTATACTGTACCTGGAAGGGTACTTATGTGTGACTGGAAGGTTAGGAGGTTATGGATCGGAAGGTCGATACGGGTAGGACCGGAAGGCCTACCGGGATTCGGGATGGAAGTCCCCTGAGACACCTAGATCGGAAGAGCTCACAGAGTTATGGCCTGGATAGGCGTATGTGTTGTATATGGTATTTTGGGGAACTTACTAAGCATTTATGCTTACAGTTGTTGTGTTATGTGTTTCAGGTCCTAATGATGATCGCGGGAAGGCGTCGACATGATCCGTACACACTCATGGAGTATATGTTTTGAGATTCTGGGATATGTTTATGATGGTAACATTTGATACATTACGTTTTGACAGTATTTAATGAGTAAATGTATGTTTAAAAATGAAAAATTGTTTTGGAAATTTACGTTGTTACACATCTGATTATAACATATGCAATCATATACGATTATAAAAATAATTATATGTGATTATAACATATGTAATCATGTAGAATCATATCTGAAAAAAAAGTTATATGTCATTATAACATATGTAATCGTATATAATCATATATGAATATAATCACATCTGATTATAACATATGTAGTTAATATTCAAATATTATTTACTAATATATATATATATATATATATATATATATATATATATATATATATATATATATATATTGATTTTACCTATTTTTTGAACATTCTCTTCTCCCTTATCATTAAAACTTTTTTTACGAACTTCTTCATGTACATTTCCACCAAAACTTGTATATAAATAAAATATGTAGTTAATCATATGAGATTTTATAAAGATATTTATTATAATCATATATGATTCAAAAAAAATATTCTATTACTTATTACTTACCTCCGTCTTCATTGTCTTGCTCTCCTTCATTATTCTTTTCTACTTCATTTTCCTCTTATGTTGTAATGTTATCACCACCGTTAGTTCCCTTAACCTTGTTTTCTTCCTCATTTTAATTTCCTATAACATTATAAAATATGTAGTTAATCATATCTGATTTTATAAAGATATTTATAGTAGTCATATATAATTTGGAAAAATATTCTATTACTTACCTCCTCCTTCATTATTCTTTTCTGCTTTATTTTCCACTCCTCTTGTAACGTTATCACCACCTTCACTTCCCTTATCCTTGTTCTTCCTTACTTTCCTCTCCTATATTCTCACCTCCCTCATCCTTGTTTTCTTCATCATTTTTACCGCCTTCAACTATTTTTCAAATGATTTAATGTTACATTTTTAGGAAATTGATCAAGTTCATTATTGGTTAGCATTGGTATCTTCTTAAACTTCATCATAATCATTTGTTTATAACCCTAAATCACAAATTATTGAAAGTATATATTAATATATATGATTAAATATTAATATTATTAAACAATGACACTAATTAAGTTTACCTCCTCATTTGATTGTTCCTCTTTGAAGTCCTCATTCAATTCCCCTGTTCCAAAATCCCCCAACTCTTTCATCTCATAATTTTCTCTCATGTTCATTTTCTCTACACTCTAGTGATAGATTATGGGCCATTTTCTTTAAACATTTATAAGCTAAGCTTTAACACTGTCTACATATAGTAGCTGCAAAATAAAAGAAATAATTGACAATTTGATAATATGTGATTAAATCACATGTGATTATAACAATCCTGATTTTAATATAAGTTTATTTGATCAATCACATGTGATTTTAAGGATAACTATTTTTAACATCTGTATTAAACACTAAAAATCACAGGTGATTATAGTTATTTATTTTAGATTTTAATATTTGTTATAAATAATGAAAATCATATGTGAACAAATAAATTTACTTTTTTTAATCACATGTGATTATAGCTATTCATGGTATACCATATGTTATATATACTGAAAATGATATGTGATTAAAAAAATTACTTTTTCAATGTGATTGTTATAAATTTATTGAAATAGAAGCAAAGTTGTGAAATGTACCACCGAATAAGCAGATTGTTCATTAAAATTGCTTGTTGCACTGAATGGATCAAAGGATTGTTTGGTTTAACCAAACATTCTATCAAATAAGAGCATCAATCAATTTTGTTTATGTTTTTCTTCTTCGTTATGTAGTTCAATAGGTGCGTGTTTGTTTTTCCTGAACAACTTGATTCTATCAAAGACTTGATCAACAAATCTATAAAACTCATCTTGAAGTTCATATCTGCTTTGGTTCAGGAAACTATCTTAATCTTTTTCTCTTGTAGACAAATCTGTTGGATTAGTGTCTAAGTCCATAACTCTATTTGGTATTTTCTTGACCCGGTTGTAGCATGGTCCTTTTGGGTTGCCTTCATTAGAACAACTAGACATGATGAATAATGGAGAAAAAGGTTATTATGATTTATTAATATATGAGTAATATATTAAAGGAGAAATCATATTGGTTAATTAATATTGGTCAAGAATTAATTTTGTGGTCAAAAGATATTAATGGAACCCTGGAGACTGGAATTGCAATTATAAGATAATTGAATTTTGGGATGTGGATCTCTTAGAAGGGGATGGACGAAATCAAGGGGGAAGCCCACATTGAATTCATCCAAGACCTTGCTTCTGGAAGGATCCTTAGACCGCTTAAGGCCTAAGCAATCTAATTAGGGTTTTATCTAAAACCCTAGCAGCTCAACTTTATAAGGAACCCTTTGGCTTGCATTTTTCGGCTACCACAACCCTCAGAAGAGTTTCAAGAGCCGAAAATTACCTTTTATATATATATATATATATATATATATATATATATATATATATATATATATATATATATATATATATATATATATATATATATATATCTTATTCTCCAACTCGATTTGGTGTTTGTGATCTATTAGAGGCACAACATTTGAGGTGCTAAGGTACTCAAAAGCTCAAGATCTTCAAGCAAGAATCAAGGCAACATTCTTACTAGTCAATTTATCTTGATTTTAATTTTTTTTGTATGCTAGATTAGGGTTTACAAGCTTTGGATGTGCACCATAGGACTGAAGTAATGCTTAAAACCCATCAGTGGTATCAGAGTGTAGGTTGTTTTCTATTGTATTTGACACCTTGTTTGATCATTCATTTCTTCAGAAGTTGAAATTTCTGCCCTCTAACAGCTAAACTCGTCGAGTCACCTGATGAACTCGACGATTCCAGATAGTGACCTGGCGAGTCGGAGAGTTTAAGAGCAGATCTTTCGTGATTTTGGCATGTTTTGGATTGGGATAATTACCAATAACATTTTTGATTAATAAAATCTGAATTTTATTAAATTGTTATGATTATCGTGATTCAAATAGAAGATAATTGTCAATTAATTAGATAATTATTGCCTTATATCAAAACATTAAATTATTTGAATTATTTGATTGAATTATCTTGCCATGAAATTGAATTAGGTCAAATTTAGATAATCACTAATCAATTGCTTAATTAAATTATTTGTAATTTGAACTAGAAAGCTTTGGAAAGTTTCAAAAACTTGCCCTCAAGTTTTGGAATTTAAATATTTTGATTAAAAGTTTAATTTTGAAACATTTAAATTCTAAACCCTAGAATTTTACAAGTTTAAAATTCAACCCTTATACTATTATAATATTATAAGTATAATGATTATATATACGTATAAGATAAAGCTAGTCTTACCGTTAATAGGCCTCATTCACGAACCCGATCTATATGGACATATAAGGTTGTTGCCTATAAAATGGTAGTTTAATGGGTGTAGACTCTCACCCACCGCTTCCTTGATTGATGGAGGGTTGTTAGCCGAACGAGTAGGATACGACAACTAATTCCTCATTAATAATTATAATGAATAAATAAAGTAACTAAATGCTTTTATAAATTCTCAATCTTAGTTACTTTAGGAAAAATGTGAAAATGATCGTATTCCATGAAATTACACATTACGTCTTGCCAATTCATTAGTGGAGTGTGTGTGGTTAACCGGTGCACTAATTTGGGACTAGAAAAGGTGGCAAAGGGTAGTTTGATGTTTATCACAGATCAATGGAGCGTGTGTGGATAACCGGAACATTGATTAGGTGATTTGTAACATTAGGAGTACCAAGTACATTTGTATGCTTATTCACACCTTGTTTGTGATCCTCGATATCCCAGTCACAAACTTGAAGGGCATATCGAGATATAAACATTCCATTGAAAACTTCAATGAATCTCAAAAAGGAATCTAGGAATTTCAGTTCTTTTAAAACTTAAAACTCTTTTTTGTTTTTCATGGTCGAAATTGGTGACTCGTCATTCACTTACCTTCAAATTGTTTGCATTTTAGATTACAATGTCCCTCTTCTAAATTTTGAATAATTGTGTTGAGCCTAGCCCTAATTTCTCATTTGGGTGTTTAACTGGGGATTGTTATCTAATCAAACTTTGTATCTTTTTCTTTTCAGATGTCTACTTCAAAAACCAACGCTTCTGGATCAACCCCTACTAGCTCATTCTCACTCATGAATTTGTGTGGGAGGGTGATCTTTGACTGGACCAACTTCAATGATTGGATCCGCAATATCAACATGATCACCCGCTATGAGGATAAAGAGTTTGTTCTCAACAAGGAAATGAAGGAGGTTGACACCAACACTGCTACTCCTGAAGAGATTGTTATGTTCGAAGCTCGCGAGCGAGATGCTACGAAAGTTCATTGCATCATACTCGCGACAATGAATGCTGAGCTCCAAAAGTCCTATGAGAACTACTACACCTACGAGATGCATCAATATTTGATTGATAGGTACCATCAAAGTTAAAGTCAAGAAAGGTACGAGATCATTATGGTGATGATCACTACCAAGATGAAGGATGGAGAGTCCATCATGGCCCACCTACAGAAAATGCAGAGATATGTGGACCGCTTGCTGAAGTTAAATGTTAACTTCGATGAGGAGCTAGCCAAAGATATCATTCTATACTCCGTACCTCCTTGTTGCAGCCAGTTTCATATAACCTACCACATGAACAATGAGGAGGTCACTCTAAGCAAGCTCCTAGGCCTGCTAAGAACTGTTGAGTGTAGTCTGAAAGACAAATATGTTGCATCAACTCCTGCTGCTACTGCCCCCATCTTGGCTATTGGGAAAAGGAAGAGTAAGAAGAGGAAGGCTCCATCTAAGAGCCACAAGGGAAAGTCCCACGATGGTACCTTTTCTAGTGGACACAAGTATGGATCTGCTGCACCCTCCTCCAACCTGAAGGATGCAGAGTGCTACTAATGCCATGAGAAAGGGAATTGGAAACAATATTTCCCAAAGTACTTGCAAGATATCAAGGATGGGAAGATAAAGCCGTCCTTCGCAAATATTTATACTATTCATTCTAACAACTCATCACATACTATGTATTGGGTCCTCGATACATGATGTTGTTTTCACATTTGTTCTGATTTGTAGGGTCTAAGAAGAAGTAGGATGTGGAGCATGGGAAGATAAACTTGATCATGGGGAATAGGAAAGCATCTTTTGTCACCAAGATTGAAGTTTACTCTTTAGTGCTTAGTAGTGGGATAGTATTAGATTTGAATAATTATTGTTACTCGTCAGAAATGACATGAAACATTATTTCTTTTCATGCTTTGTATAAACAAGGTTTTAGATTTTCGTTTGATAACGAAAAAGGTTGTATTAATGCTTTCTTTATTGGTACTTGCTATTTTGAAGCATTGCCTTGTAATGGAATATATGAAACTGTGATGGTTGTAGACAACTTAGGAAATGATGTGTTGCATATCGATTCTTCCAATAGCTTGGACAAAGCATGCTAGTGGCATTGTCGTCTTGGACATGTCAACAAGAAGCGCATAGCCCAACTCCAAAAGTATGGAGTGTTGGAGTCATTCGACCTTAGGGACGATGACGTATGTGAGTCTTGTTTGCTTGGAAAGATGACCAAGTCGCCCTTTACTAGTACTTGTGAAAAGGGTGAAGGTTTATTGGATCTTATACACACCGATGTGTGTGGGCCTTTTAGATCCACCACAAGGGATGTCAACCGCTTCTATGTGATTTTCACTGATGATTATAGCAGATATGGGTAGATCTACTTAGTCAAGCACAAGTCAGAAACCTATGAAAAGTACAAAGAGTTTAAGCAAGAAGTGGAGAATCAGTTGGGCAGGGAAATTAAGATGCTCCGATCCGATCGAGGTGGAGAGTACCTTAGTCTTGAATTCCACAACTACCTCAATGAATGCAAAATTGTTTCGCAACTGACGCCACCTAGGACACCGAATTTGAATGGTGTGGCCGAGAGGTGCAATCGACCTTGTTGGAAATGGATTGTTCCATGATGAGTCATGCTTCATTACCTGTCACATTTCGGGGGTATGCCTTAAAGATTATCGCCCATATCCTTAATCTAGTCCCTATTAAGAAGGTTGCAAAAACACCTCATGAGATGTGGACAGGGAAGCTCCCTTGTTGGAACATATCAAGTTTTGGCTTTGCAAGGCTTTTGTAAAATGATAGGCTCACGACAAACTCAAACCTCGTAGTGAGTGGTGTATTTGCATCGGCTATTCGAAGAAGTCCTTTGGATATCTCTTCTATATACCGAGTGACAATGTTGTCTTCGTTATGAGGATAGGGGTTTTCCGAGAGCAGGAACTCATAAGCCAAGAGGACAGTGGGAGGAAAATTGATCTTGAAGAGCTTCAAGAGTCAAGCGATAAAGGAACCTCTAACGCTGGCGCTCAACCCGAGGAGGAAACTCCTGTTGAACCGATTGACGAATCCTTACCTCTTAGACATTCCAGTAGAGTTAGCGTTCCACCTGTGTAATATGGTTTTCATATAACAAGTGAGGGTGATATGTTTATTAGTGATGGTACACTAGCAAATTTGGATAAACCTAACATCTACAAGGAAGCCATGACAGGCCCAGAGTCTACAAATGGAAAGAGGCTATGGACAACGATATTCAGTTAATGTATGACAATCAAGTTTAGGACTTGGTTGACATTGTACCGGGTCGTAAGACGGTCGGGTGCAAATGGTTCTTCAAGAAGAAGACCGACATGGATGGTAAAGTGCACACTTATAAGGCACAATTGGTTGTGAAGGGATTTACTAAAACTCAAAGAGTTGATTATGATGAGACCTTCTCACCAGTAGCGAAAATAAAGTCTATAAGGGTTATTCTAGTCATAGTTGCATTTCATTATTATAAAATATGACAGATGGATGTCAAAACCACTTTCTTTAATGGGAAGCTATCTAAGGATGTTTACATGAGTCAGCCAGAGGGTTTTTTGATGCAAAACACCCTAATAGAGTGTGTAAGCATGAAAAATCCATGTATGATTTGAAACAAGCATCTCGTAGATGGAATCTTTATTTCGATGAGAAAGTGAAAGAGTTTGGTTTCTTGCGAAGCGAGAATGAGTCATGTGTGTATGTCAAACCAGGTAGAGTATAGTATGCTTTCTCGGTCAGAATGTTGATGACATACTGCTCATAGGAAACAAGGTCCCAACCCTGCAGGAGGTTAAGTCCTGGCTTGGGAAGTGCTTCGCTATGAAGGACCTCGGAGAAGCTGCTTATATTCTAGGGATAATGATAGTGAGATATAGGAGTAAAATACTAATAGGACTTAGTCAAAGTACTCACTTGGATAAAGTATTGAAACGTTTTAGCATGGAGAATTTAAAGAAAGGGGAGTTACCAATCCAAAGCAATCCTAAGTTGAGTAAGAATCAAATCCTGAGTACTAATATAGAGATAGATGAGATGAGTCGAGTACCTTACCCTTCCGCAGTTGGCTTGATCATGTATGCTATAACTTGTACTCGCCCTGATGTGGCCTTCGGTTTGAGCATGGTCAGCAGATATCAAGGGAACCTCGGTAGAGCACATTGAACCGCAGTCAAGAATATTCTTAAGTACTTACGAAGGACCAAGGAATGGTTTCTTATCCTCGGTGGGAGTGATAACTTAAGGGTATGAGGGTATAGTGATGCCAGTTTTCAGACCGACCGAGACAACTTCTGCTCTCATTCGGGATGGGTCTTTACCTTGAATGGAGTAGCAGTGACTTGGAAAAGTTCCAAGCAGGAGACCATAGTTGATTCATCGTGCGAATCAGAGTACATATCAGCGAGCAAAGCGTCGAAGGAGGAAATATGGTTGAAGAACTTCATTGGAGACCTTGGAGTTGTGCCAGCCATAAAAGGATCCTATGGAGATTTTCTGTGATAACAAAGGTGCGGGTGCCTTAACCAAGGAACCAAGGGATCATGGCAGATCCAGGCATATCAACAAAAAATATCACTTCATTAGACATCGAGTAGAAGAGGGACTCCTCGTAGTGAAGAGGGTATCGTCAGTGGAGAACCTAGAAGATACCTATACGAAGGGACTGAGTAGGGTTAAGAACTTACAACACGCTAGGAGCATTGGGATGAAGGATGATATTAGTTTTAGTGATTAGATAGCCATAGAAACTTGTAATAGATAAATTGTAATTAACATTTGATGATTAAATAAAAGAGTTTTATTTATAAGTAAAGTTATTGTCTTGTGTTAATTATTTACTATTGTTTCACTTTGCATGTTTTAACTTCCTAAATAATAAGATTATTTAAACTATCCACAGTCGTTCATACATTGGAAGTAGGTATGAAAGAAGATTGTCATGAATTGGCTTATAGACTGTCTATGTGTTTATACATAGCAAAAGTTTGTTGTAACGTTCATGAGTTCTCTTGAACTAAGATTTGAATATTGGATTAAACTAGCACTCACTTGAATCACTTCATGGAATTAACCACGAGTGATTGTGATACGATAATATCATATAGTCTTTAAACCTGGATATATGATTTATTGTTCACAAATTGGTTATACATTGATAACGTAAATGCCTGAGTAACTTGATGTTATAAAACGAATTTTTGTGTCTGATTTGATGATTAAATAGTAAAATCATATAAGTCGAAGTTTATCTATTCCTTTTATCCTATGAGGCTAAAACTGATATCTTGGGCCCCTCGATGATTTGTTTTGACTTATGTGTCGGGCCGGGTAAGGACTGAGTTGATGTGTTCGATTAATATGCCAGACAAATCAGAGATTGAGAAACAAACTGCTGGACAATAAGTATGACTATGTTCCATGTAATTGTCCGCATGATATCTTGATAACGGAGGACTATACGATCCCTTATCTAAAGGACGTGTCAGAGTTCGACAATGGATTTTGAGAGCTACGATTGCTAATTGGATTTTGAATTTGTACTTGCATTTATAGTTCTTAGACTTATCCAAGTGGGAGATTGTTGGATTAGTGTCTAAGTCCATAAATATATTTGGTTTGTACTTGACCCGGTTGTAGCGTGGTCCTTTTGGGTTGCCTTAATCAGAGCAACTTGACTAGATGAATAATAGAGAAAGAGGTTATTATGATTTATTAATATATGAATAATATATTAAAGGAGAAATCATATTGGTTAATTAATATTGGTCAAGAACTAATTTTGTGGTCAAAAGATATTAATTGAACCTTGGGGACTAGAGTTGCAATTCTAAGATAATTGAATTTTGGCCTATGGATCCCTTAGAAGGGGATGGACGAAATCAATGGGGGAAGCCCACATTGAATTCATCCATGGCCTTGCTTCTGGAAGGATTCCTAGACGGCTTAAGGCCTAAGCAATCCAATTAGGGTTTTGACTGAAACCCTAACAACTCAACTATATAAGGAACCCCTTGGCTTGCATTTCTCAACTACCACAACCCTAAGAAGAATTCCAAGAGCCAAAATTACCTTTCTCTCTCTCTCTCTCTCTCTCTCTCTCTCTATTATTCTCCAACTTGCTTTGGTGTTTGTTATCTTTTAGAGGCACAACGTTTGAGGTGCTAAGATACTCAAAAGCTCAAGATCTTCAAGCAACAATCAAGGCAACATTCTTACTAGTCAATTTATGTTGATTTTACTTTTTTGTTGTATGCTAGATTAGGGTTTACAAGCTTTGGATGATTTGCATGTACAGTTAGAGAAACCTAGATCTATAACTTTTGGGTTTGCATGTGCACCATAGGACTGATGTAATGCTTAAAACCCATCAGTGGTATCAGAGCCTAGGTTGTATATCTATTGTATTTGACACCTTGTTTGATCATTCATTTCTTGAAAAGTTGAAATTTATGCCCTCTAACAGCTAAACTCACCGAGTCACCTGATGAACTCGACGAGTCCAAATAGTGACCTGACGAGTCGGAGAGTTTAAGACCAGATCTTTCGGGATTTTGGCCTGTTTTGGATTGGGATAGTTATCCAAAATGTTTTTGATTAATAAAATCCGATTTTTATTAAATTGTTATGATTATCCTTATCCAAACAGAATATAATTGTCAATTAATTAGATAATTATTGCCTTATATCAAAACATTAAATTATTTGAATTATTTGATTGAATTTATTTTGCCATGAAATTGAATTAGGTCAAATTTAGATAATCACTAATCAATTGCTTAATTAAATTATTTGTAATTTGATCTAGAAAGTTTTGGAAAGTTTCAAAAACTTGCCCTCAAGTTTTGGAAACCAAGTTTTGGAAACCATGTGAATCATATGTGCATACAATTAGAGCTTTTGAGTACCTTAATCCATTTAGGACTTTGCTTAGCCATGTGAAGCTTGTACCACAACACACACATACACACACCAAACACTTTCTTCCAAATTATTCTCAAGAACTTCCACCCATTCCTCTCTCACAAATTCGTATGTGTGCCATCTTCAAGTATTCTTCTTCAAAACTCATAAGCTTGGTAATTTCCTCTAAACTCTAGAACTAATATACATGTTAGCGTTAAGATCATTCCATTTACACACCCATTTTTGTGTGTATGATTCTTATAACATCACCCTTTTTTGAGTGACCTTCAAGTTACACAAAGCTAGGCTCAACAACTTCTTTCTTCTTCTTACTAACACATGAAATCAAGGTGAGCTTCATACCCTACTATTTTCGTGTTTTTTTCATACTATTGGGGGGATAGAAGTCAAGTTTCATTTAACCTTTGGATACTTACAAGCACCTACATGTTTATGTAATGATTTGTGCTTAGAATGTAGAGTATCTCATGCTAAAACATCCAAAAATAGTGATTTACAAGCTTATCATATGCTAGATTAAGTTGTCTAGTGGATAATTACAATCATTATGAATATGTTTTACATATGAAACAAATTCTTGTGCAAAAAGGCTAACATTACGTTTTAGCTAAATAAAATCATGATGTATGTCTGTATTAACAGATTTGTTACATAAAAATTCGTAGACATGGGTTGTGCACTCAAAATTTTCACAATCATGCATGTAAAATACCATGTATGTTAAACTCTTGGATAAATGCATGCCCTCCTTTTAAGACCTACACAAATACTTGAATAAAATATTTAGGGTGTTATTTGTGGTATAAAAGAAAAAAAAAAGTTCGATACTTTTTAGAGTCAACCAAAATAAAATATTTTGTGTACAAAACTTTCAAACCGGTGAAAACGCATTTATATTTTACTAAAAACGATTTTGTTGGTAAACAGTATAACCGAAATCATATACAAACAACTTTGTGATAGAAAAAAAAACTTGCATATCATAAAGTGTCAGTCATAAAACTCATCTTGCGTCAGTGATAAGTTGTGTGTCATGAAATCTGTAAACCATGTGTCATAACTAGCATGTTATCAGAATCTAAAAAATGTGTGTCATAAAACATCTATCACAAATTTACACTAGTAAAGCTATTTCATTATACAATAAAGAGATTTGAAATCGGTGTAAATCTATTAAAGCTCTAGTAAGACACTATCTTTACCGCACCTACTCAGTGTACACTCTAAGTACTGTAGTTATAACCAGAGTCTCCTGGAGGGAGAGCGAGATAATTTTGTATAGATCTATACAGGGATTGACACCCCCACACCTAAGCTATTCGCTATAACTAGATGGGGCCAGTCTAGGGTGAAAAATATCTTACCCCAACCGATGCCAGAAGAACGTCAGACAGGCATAACTGTCACATCAAGCATGGTTATACCGAATCACATAGGGATTAACAATACTATCTTGATTTACGAAAATCTTACACTTTTCTGGTTTTATATATTATAAAACTACACACCATTTCAGTACTCTACTGACACTAATCCAGTCTTGGGGTTTAAAACTACAGTTTCATACAATTAGAAAATATGGGATTTTCTAGGAACTTACATTCACATGATTTAAAGGAATGTTAATACAAATATTCATGGTTTTTTTTTTTTGAAGCAAACTAACATTTCATTTTTATGAAAAATATTGGATTTTCTGGATGTATTCAACATTTTTAACAAACAAAACAAATACAAAATATTTTCGTACAGAACTGCTTATGAACTCACCAACATTCTATGTTGACGCTTTTTAAACCGACTTGTATTCTCAGGGAACCAGTAAACAGGTACTCGAGCTACGGATTTGGATATTTTGCTGCATTATGAAATTTACAATTTTGTCGATTTTGTGTAACATTTGAACAATTACAAAAATGTAAACTTATGAAGATTGTAATCTTAATTTATGTCATTTGGTTGCTATTTCCACTTATATTCAATTGTGATGATACAATACAATGACGTCATCCTCCCCCGGATGTTTCTGCTGTCCTAGTTCGATGGTGTGATAGATTGGTATCAGAGCATTGTTATATGGTGAACTAGTATATCTAACCATACAAGATATACAATTATCAATACAATGGGACTAAAACGCTCAGACTAAAAGTATGCTTTAAAAATATAAGTATTTTATAAAAGTATACATGCATGTGAGTACATTAACAATAGAGTCCTAATATTGAAAGAAATAAAACGTCTTTAGAGGAGTCGGACATCAGCAACTAAACTTAGATAGTTATGTAGTCATATCTAAGGTAAATATAGCTTGATCAACTATATTTATTCGAGATATGACCAATATATATTTAGGGGTGATCAAGGTGGACATCAAATCTAAAACTTACCAACTTTAGATCAAATGGGTCTAAGAGCAAAACTAAAAGAAATAAAATAATTTACGGATATTTTGGTGTTCTATCTATTTTCTTGTGCTTGTATATTCGCGTACATGTAACATCCCATAATAGAAAGAGTACAGTTTAAGGACTAAAAGTGTAAATTTTGAAGGGCAACTCGGCGAGTCCATGGATGGACTAGACGAGTAGGGTCACGACTTTGGTCGTAAGTCAAGTGGCCTACTCGGCGAGTCCAAAGATGGACTCGGTGAGTAGGTGCTGAGTGGAGAAAACCCTAAATTCGGGGAATGAGCCCTATTTAAAGAACATTATATCCTCTCCCTAGCCTCTTTGATCCCCCTTGAAGTCCAGAAACCCTAGAAAGCATGATTGTGGAAGATTGGAGTGCATTTGGAGCTTGGGGAGGTGTTTGTTGAAGAAATCTTGAAGGAGAAGAGGCTTGGATCAAAGGGCTTTGCTTGGATTCGAGTTTCATTGCAGTTGCGGCATTCTTTTGAGGTAATATCTCGTTCTTGGGCTATTACTCATATGGATTCATCATTTTGGGGTTGATGGGGAGCTTATCTTTGTATGTTTTAGAGTTTGGAGGTTAGATCTGAGGTTGCTACCTCAAATCTGGAATGGGGAAGGCCTAGAGAGCATTAAAGTCCCTGTGTTTGAGTGCTTAGTGAAGCCATCATGTCCTAAACCCTAGCTCTAAAGTGAATAAGGCCTAGATCTCTTTGGATTCACGTAAAGTTTGCCACTTTACGTGATGGATGGATTGTAGGAGGCTAGATCTATGTTTTGGATCAATTGCATGGCCTGGAATGCTTCTGTATGGATTCAGACCGGTGGTACTCGGCGAGTCACATGGGTGGATTCGACGGGTTGCTTGAAGATGAGTTGGAACTCGACGAGTTGGATGAACAACTCGGCAAGTAGGTTGAAAATAGCCTTAGACTCGACGAGTCTGTTCTTGGACTCAGCGTGTCTTGTCGAAGAGTCCCAATATTTTCTAGTTGAGTCGAAAATCGGTGAGTCAAGGGATGACTCGGTGAGTTGGGTGCGAGTGGACTCAGAGTTGTTGGACTCGATGAGTCTCGGGGTGACTCAGCGAGTTAGGTCGCAGATTGAGGGAAATTATGAGCATAGGGACTCGGCAAGTCATCGGGTTGACTCGGCGAGTAGAATCAGTCAGGGGTTGACTTTGACTTTGTCCAAGGTTGACCAGTTGTCTTCCAAGGGTATTTTGATAACTAAGGGTATATATTGAGTTGAGTGTTTTGGTGTTCAGTGGAGGAGTTTGTGTCGGAGTTCGGAGCAGCGGGATCTTATCCTTTCAGCCGGCAGTTTCGAGGTGAGTTATCCCCACTATATTAGCAGGGTCTAAGGCACCAAGGCCGGCCCTTTTATCGGATTGAGATCCAGGTATCTGTTGTTATGTTATTGCTTTGATATGTTTGCATCCTGGTAGTTAGGATGGTATTCGTTAAAGACCTGGTTAAGGTCGGTATCCTGGTATGTAGGGTGAGGGTTTGCTAGTGACCGGTTAGGTCGGTATCCTGTTAGAGTATGTTGTGATATGTGATCTGCTAGATCGGTTGCCTGAATATGAATTGTTATGTGATTGTTTGTTTATGTGCACATGGTTGTTTGGACTGGAGTTGGGTTGAGGCGGGTCCTGTTTCGTACTGTAGGCCAAGATACCCAGGGCGGACCGGTTATTCTGAAGGCCCAGTGAGCGATCCGGATAGGTTGTAGGCCCCACGAGGGCGGACCAGACGTGCCAAGGCTCGGAGAGTGGACCAGGCCAACTGAAGCCCGATGCAGGCGGACCAATCATATTGTAGACTCAGAGAGTGGACCAGGTGAGTTGAAGGCCCAGTGCGGGCGGACGAACCAAACTGCAGACTCGAGGGACATGATTGGACACGGAGGGTGGACCAGGTGGACTGAAGGCCCGACAAGGTGGACCATTCCCACAGTAGACCCGATATGCATGGTTGTTCTGTGATTCATTATGAGATAGCATGTTCCGTGTATGGTATATGTGGTTGGTATTTTGGGGGTATCTCACTAAGCTTTCGGGCTTACAGTTGTGGTTTAATGTTTTTCAGGTTCTTCAAGATTTTGTAGTAATCTGATTCTGGGAATACTCTAAATGATTTGTATTGAAAACCTTTTTGTAATAATTTAATGAAATCGGGTTGTTTTTGAAAATTTTAAACAAGTTGGATTTTTCAGTCGTTACAAGTTGGTATCAGAGCCTTGGTTTGAGTGAATTGGAGGAACACTTGTGTGACTCCAGTCTCAAATCGAGGAGGGTTTTCAAAATAGAATTTAAAATGGTTTTCAAAATAAGTAAAGGAGGACGCAGAGGTACAATCAGCCGGAGCCAGTAAGTAACCCCAAAATACCATACATGATAGTTGTTTTATTGAGCTTTGATAGAACAACATGCTAGAGTTAGGCTAGGTATCTTTAGGATTTCTTGATGTGTTGCCTGATTTATGATGCCTGCTAGCCTAGGGTTTTCTTGTGAGAGATTTCTAGTGTTCCTCTAGTTGTGAGGATAGAGCGTTGTTATGTATGTTTTCGCTAGGGGGTTGTGGAAGTACTTCATACAAATATGGGTAGATGTTGAAGGTAGTATGGGCCCGTACTACTGAAAGCACAAGACCCATACGCGTATCAGGGAAACCATGACCTCTAGGGTTGGGTTGAGAGTTGGTTCCCGGGATAGTGGGAAGTGTCTAAGATTTTGGTGGTTTATTTTCAGTATGGAGATTTCAGGGCATGCTGGGAGTGGATCCGGGTCAGGATCTGTTCCGGGTGGGTCCGTACCGCCTGAGGTTGTCGGTCAGATGAGTACGCGCGAGTTGGATGCGAGGATTCGTGAGATCCTGCATGATGAGGTTGCTGCATTGTTCCGGGTTGAGCTACCGGAGCTGTTTGGGTCGATCAAGACCGCCATGGTGGAGTATTTTGATGAGCACTATGTGGCTCTCACGGAGACGGCTACCGCGGCGGCTACAACGGCTGTAGCAGCGGCAGGGGGAGGAGCTAGTAGAGGTTTTCAGTATCGGGACTTCGATAATACGAAGCCTCCCACCTTTGATGGAGTTCAGGATCCGATCGTTGCTATGAGATGGTTATCAGACGTGGAGGGATGTTTCTTCACGTGTTCATGCCCTGCTAATCAGAGGGTGAGGTGCGCTCTGAACCTGTTAAGGCTCGGGGCAAAGGATTGGTGGAGGTTGACCACGGGGTCATATTCGGATGCATAGAGGGCTGCGGTTTCTTGGGATCAGTTCAGAGAGATGTTCAGCACTCATTATGTTCCGTAGGTCGAGAGGGAGAGGTTGGCTCAGGAGTTCCTTGAGCTGAAGCAGGAGTCGGAGTCGGTGACGGAAATCACCAGGATGTTTACTGAGAGGGCGATGTTTTGCCCTGAGTTCGCTTCGGAGCAGGCTCAGATGTCCCGATATCTGAGTATGCTAAAAAGAGACATCAGACAGTTTGTGTCCGCGCAGAGGTGCGAGACCTTGTTGGAGTTGCAGGAGGCCGCCAGGCGGCGTGAGTTAGAGATTGAGTTGCAGTTGCGTGAGCTGAGGCAAGCTCCATTTCAGTCGCAGCCGGCGACGAAACGGTCTAAAATCGTTGATTCCAGGATGGGAGATCAGGGCAGCCACGTTTGTAGAAAGTGTGGGAGGGGTCACTCCGGAGTTTGTCGGTGCGGTGGTACATGCCGCAAGTGCGAAAAGGAGGGACACTATGCGAGGGATTGTCGACAGTCAATGCCGGTTCAGGATTTGAGGATATGTTATCATTGTCATCAGGTTGGACACTTGAGGGTCAACTGTCCACAGCTTGTTGCAGGACCGGTGCAGGCTCCAGCACCTGCCACATTAAGGATCACAGGTGGAGGTCAGGGTGGAGCGGAGCCCCCAAGGGCTTAGGGTCGTGCTTTTCAGCTTGCAGCGGAGGAGGTTCGAGCAGTGTCGGATGCAGCTGCGGGTATGTTTCTTCCTTGTTGCCTTGTTTATTATGATTATTGTGGAGTATCATTTATCTGCTAGTCTCGTTGGGTGGTTTTCGTTTTGGTATCCGTTGTTCCTTGAGGGTTTGGCATGGGTGTGGGTTAGTATTTCAGGCTTGCGTTGGTTATCTTTTGTGAGGATTATTGGTGGATGCGGCGTTGGTTTGAATGTCGGGTAGCATTTGCAGTCTGAGGAATGGATATTTGAAGATTGGGTTCCTTTCGAGTGGGATGATCGGTGTGGAAATGCGTTTTTGCGAAGGTTGCTAGTGTTAGTGGGAATCGGTCTGAGTGTAAATGTGGGTTTCGTGCAAGGTTATCTTAGGAGGTCGCTGATAGCGACCGGGGTTTGGTAGTCGGTGCCTTAAGTGGGGGAGAATCTGAGAGTTCTCCGGAGGATCGAAGAGTATGAAAGGTTGTTGCCTGCATGGAATTCAGTAGTGTCTCGGTCAGCCAAGGGCATTGGTTGGTATGAGTAAATGGTAGGCGTGTGGGGCAGGATACAGACCAAGAGCTTGATTGTGTAGGGCGTGGGATCAGGCTGGGATCGAGTATGTATGATAGAGATAAGGTTCGGAACCCCTAGGGGGCTAGAACAGTATGCATAGGAGGTTTTCCCGGAGAGGTAACTCGGAATGTTGATTGCTAGTTGAGCGGTCTGGATAGATTGAAAGCCAATGGGCGTACCAGTCAGGCCGAAGGCTCGGTGAACGGTCCAGCTAGACTGAAGGCCCTGGAGAGCGGTCCAGGTCTGCTGAAGGTTATGAGAGTGGTCCAATTTGACTGAAGGCCTGGTAAGGAGATCCAGTCATGCTGAAGACTCTGCATGTGTCGTTAGATCGGTGCGAGGTAATGGATTGAGTATGTCGCGATATGTTAGCGTTGCAAGGTCTGGCCCCGGATATTGATCGCAATCAGTGGAGGTAGTGCATGGACTTGAGAGTCTTCTCGGGTGGATTCAGAGTATGTATGGTGCATGGGATAGCGGTTACGCTATAAAGAGGTGGTGTAGCGTTGGGTGAGCACCGTAGTACTTGTCGTGGTGACAAGGCGGTCGAGTGGTTTCCTTGGTAAGGAAAAAGGGAGAAATGTAATTCTGAAGGGGAGTGCAAATTCGCGGAAGTGAAATCGGCAGTGTAGAGTTATGATCGGAATGGTCCGATGGTGGTCATTGAGCAGCGTGTGCGGCGGCGGTTGGGATGACATCATGAGGGGATGTCTGTTGGGGTCGCAGAATGGATTTCCGAGGCTGTAAAGTCAAGAAGCTCGTAATGGATGCAGATATGGAGTTTTGGATTCCCAGCTTGATTTCGGTAAAGGATTTGTGTATCAGTGGTTCATCCTGAGGGATGTTTTTAGGGTCGTCAGAGTGATGGGTTTCCTAACCCGAGGGTGCTATAGCTAGTTCAGCATGTGCATGCGATTGCAAGAAGAGAACTCATGGGAGTTGCTCTGAAGAGTGTGTCTTTCTGTCATCATGGAATGGATAGAGTTGGACTCGGATCAGGAATCGGGTGGTGCATAGTTATTTATAGCTCATATGGGTCGAGTAATGCTTGTGATTTGGAGCAGTGTTGCATCATGAGTGGGACTCAGTTGTTGTGTGTGGTTATCAGAGGGTAAAGCCGGTGCCCGGTTTGAGACGGTGGTCAGGACACCGCAAGGAAGGAGAAAGTGAGTTCGAGTTTCGATGGGTATGCCTTGAGGGATCTGGTCCGGTTAAGGCCTAGTGGCGTGTTGTGGGAGTATTTTTGGAGATGAGTTGTCCTAGGCTTCGAGGATGAAGCCTAATTTAAGTGGGGGAGAACTGTAACATCCCGTAATAGAAAGAGTAGAGTTGAAGGACTAAAAGTGTAAATTTTGAAGGGCAACTCGGCGAGTCCATGGATGGAATAGACGGGTATGGTCGCGACTTTGGTCGTGATTCAAGTGGCCTACTCGGCGAGTCCAAAGATGGACTCAGCGAGTAGGTGCTGAGTGGAGAAAACCCTAAATCCAGGGAATGAGCCCTATTTAAAGAACATTATATCCTCTCCCCAGCCTCTTTGATCCCCCTTGAAGGCCAGAAACCCTAGAAAGCGTGATTGTGGAAGATTGGAGTGCATTTGGAGCTTGGGGAGGTGTTTGTTGAAGAAATCTTGAAGGAGAAGAGGCTTGGATCAAAGGGCTTTGCTTGGATTCGAGTTTCATTGCAGTTGGGGTATTCTTTTGAGGTAATATCTCGTTCTTGGGCTATTACTCATATGGATTCATCATTTTGGGGTTGATGGGGAGCTTATCTTTGTATGTTTTAGAGTTTGGAGGTTAGATCTGAGGTTGCTACCTCAGATCTGGAATGGGGAAGGCTTAGAGAGCATTAAAGTCCCTGTGTTTGAGTGCTTAGTGAAGCCATCATGTCCCAAACCCTAGCTCTAAAGTGAATAAGGCCTAGATCTCTTTGGATTCACGTAAAGTTTGCCACTTTACGTGATGGATGGATTGTAGGAGGCTAGATCTATGTTTTGGATCAATTGCATGGCCTGGAATGCTTCTGTATGGATTCAGACCAGTGGTACTCGGCGAGTCACATGGGTGGACTCGAAGATTTGCTTGAAGATGAGCTGGAACTCGACGAGTTGGATGAACAACTCGGCGAGTAGGTTGAAGATAGCCTTAGCTCGGCGAGTCTGTTCTTGGACTCGGCGAGTCTTGTCGAAGAGTCCCAATATTTTCTAGTTGAGTCGAAAATCGGTGAGTCAAGGGATGACTCAGTGAGTTGGGTGTGAGTTGACTCAGAGTTGTTGGACTCGGCAAGTCTCGGGGTGACTCGGCGAGTTAGGTCGCGGATTGAGGGAAGTTATGATCATAGGGACTCAGCGAGTCATCGGGTTGACTCGACGAGTAGAGTCAGTCAGGGGTTGACTTTGACTTTGTCCAAGGTTGACCAGTTGTCTTCCAGGGGTATTTTGGTAATTAAGGGTATATATTGAGTTGAGTGTTTTCGTGTTCAGTGGAGGAGTTCGTGTCGGAGTTCAGAGCAGTAGGATCTTATCCTTTCAGCCGGTAGTTTCAAGGTGAGTTATCCTCACTATATCAGCAGGGTCTAAGGCACTAAGGCTAGCCCTTTTATCGGATTGAGATCCGGGTATCTGTTGTTATGTTATTGCTTTGATATGTTTGCATCCTGGTAGTTAGGATGGTATTCGTTAAAGACCTGGTTAAGGTCGGTATCCTGGTATGTAGGGTGAGGGTTTGCTAGTGACCGGTTAGGTCGGTATCCTGTTAGAGTATGTTGTGATATGTGATCTGCTAGATCGGTTGCCTGAATATGAATTGTTATGTTATTGTTTGTTTATGTGCACATGGTTGTTTGGACTGGAGTTGGGTTGAGGCGGGTCCTACTTTGTGCTGTAGGCCAAGATACCCAGGGCGGACCGGTTATTCCGAAGACCCAGCAAGCGGTCCGGATAGCCTATAGGCCCCACGAGGGCGGACCAGACGTGCCGAGGCTCGGAGAGTGGACCAGGCTGACTGAAGGCCCGATGCGGGCGGACCAGTCATACTGTAGACTCAGAGAGTGGACCAAGTGAGTTGAAGGCCCAGTGCGGGCAGACCATCCACACTGCAGACTCGAGGGACATGATTGGACACCAAGGGTGGACCAGGTGGAGTGAAGGCCCGACAAGGCGGACCAGTCCCACAGTAGACCCAATATGGATGGCTGTTATGTGATTCGTTATGAGATAGCATGTTATGTGTATGGTATATGTGGTTGGTATTTTGGGGGTATCTTACTAAGATTTCGGGCTTACAGTTGTGGTTTAATGTTTTTCAGGTTCTTCAGGAGACTGTGGCAAGGCGAAGTAGTGATCGTACCGCTCCTCATGATTTTGTAGTAATGTGATTCTGGGAATACTCTAAATGATTTGTATTGAAAACCTTTTTGTAATAATTTAATGAAATCGGGTTGTTTTTGAAAAATTTAAACAAGTTGGATTTTTCGGTCGTTACAGTATAGATACCATGGCGAACTTCCACCACCCAGGAGATCCTTTTCCCCCACACCAGGGAAACGACGAATGGATTGAGGAGGATCCAGAAGAGATCGAGGAGTAGGAGGTAGATGAGGAGATTGACGACGAGGAGGAGGAGGAGGAGGATGATTCAGACGCAGAGTCTAAAGTTATTGACCCTCCCTACATCGCCAGGGAACCAGCTCACCGATGGGGCTATAATAGCCCTATGCCTCTCTGCGCTTATGATCTAGAGACATGGAGCAGGCATCAGAGGCAGCGTCCACCGATCGGGATAGATCAAGGGTTTTATGACCTTCGCCATGGAGGACCCGCCGACCGAACCCTTCCTATCTTGGTCCGATGGATCTCAGATATCAGTGATCTGGCTCAGACGAGATCGAAC
Source organism: Lactuca saligna (assembly GCF_052625555.1). Taxonomy (NCBI): domain Eukaryota; kingdom Viridiplantae; phylum Streptophyta; class Magnoliopsida; order Asterales; family Asteraceae; genus Lactuca; species Lactuca saligna. Next base: position 107,897,152 of record NC_136419.1, read on the forward strand.
CTGTTCAGAGAGATGAGAGTTGTTGTGGAGCTCACGGAGGCACGCACCCAGGACCTGACGAGGGATCTCCACCCTATGGGGCAACTTGTTGAGGACCTTACTATTTCACGAGCGTAAGTATGGGAATACTAGAGGAGACATGCTACCCTTGAGGAAAAGGTACGTGTAGCCGAGTGCCGACTAGCTGAGCTACAGGGTACTTCCTCTTCATCCCAGACACCGCATGGGACTACACAGTGAGAATAGGATCTATCCTACTCCCCCGCTATGATAGACTAGATATTGGGTATGCGTTAGTGCTACCCCTTTTCTTTTTATTTTGTATGTAGGACCGACCCTACGTTAAAGTGATTACACTACTCAAAGGGTCGGTATGATGTCAGATTATTAAGTTGATGTACTATACTATGTACCACTACCTTATTACTAATGAGACAAACATGTGTTTATTTATGGATGTTCTTATCTGCTATGTGTTATCTGTTCATTTTTAATTGGTATAACATGATTTCAATTACATGTACAAAGCATTACACAATAATCACTAGCTTGACATACATATAAATGTAATGTTACATTACAATAGTATTCAAAACGTAGCTCTGATTAAAAAAAAAAAAAAAAAAAAAAAAAAAAAAAAAAAAAAAAAAAAAAAAACTTAACTCAAATTCCATATGTGGTAGTAAAGTGTCGCGCTGAAGGTACACCAAATGCAAGAACACTACAACAGCAACAGCATCACCACCACCGTCGCCTCCACCACAAATGGATTCGGCTGCGTTCTAAGCGATAGTTTCAGTTGCAGTCACTTCGTCTCTGGAACATATCAGCAAAAATGGTGTTAATGGAGGCAAAAGTGGGAATGGAACAGGTAGTTCTAATCACGGGGTTAATCAAGGACCCCAATGTGTATGCTCGTACAAAGACTTCATAAACGGGAAGCCAAGGCCATTCAACGGAAGTGGGGGTGTCATAGCCCTAAAACGATGGTTTGAGAAGAAGGAATCAGTCTTAGATGTTTGCTAATGTCTGGAGGAGGGCAAATTGAAATTCACAACTTGCACCTTTGTAGATAGGGCCCTCACATGGTGGAATGGGCATGTCAAAGCCCTGAAACTGGCTATAGCAAATGCAATGTCATGGTAAGATCTCAAAGCCTTAATGTTAGCCGAGTACTGTCATAGAGGCGAAGTGTAGAAACTCGAACAAGAACTCTGGAACCTTTTTGTGAAAGACTCTGACATTGAAGCATACACATCTCGATTTAGCGATCTGGCTCTTCTATGCCTAGGGATGATCACGCCCGAAAGCAAGAAAATAGAGCGGTACATCTGGGGATTGTCACCACAAATCCAATGGAATGTGATCTTCGTTAATCCAACGACATTTGATAGCGCTAAACTCGTTGCCCAGAAGCTCATTGATCACATGGTACAGAAAGGCATCATGACTCCCACTACTAAACAAAATAAGGTAAATGACAACAAGAAGCACTCTGGGAACAAAAGAAAAGGGTAATAGACTCAAGAATCCTCGAAGAAGCAATAGATTGTGGCAGTTCATGATGCTACCACTCCTGCTACACCGGCACCAGCTACACCAGCAACCGTAAATCCATATGAAGTCACATTACCTAATTATGATAAATGAAAATACCATCCTCACGACGCCTGTCAAGAAATGAGCTATACCAACTGCAATAAGAAATGGCACACCACCCGATATTGTAAAACGCCAGCACAATAGACCAATAAATCTACCAAGGTTGGTGTAAGTCAAGCTTGTTATGGATGTGAAAAAGCTGGCCACTTTAAGAGAAACTAACCAATGACAAACAATGAAAACACCGTAGGAATAGGAAGATAACTAGCAATAGGACATGAGGAAGCCATGAAATATCCTGTCGTGGTCACTGGTATGTTCCTCCTCAATAATGTTTATGCATGCATTTTGTTCGATAGTAGGGTAGAAAGGAGTTTTATGAGTCATAAATTGGAAAACTTACCCAAAAACCTCAATCACTAAATGAACTATTACTGGAAATGACTAATGGGAAAACCAAATCAACAAACAACATATTTGTAGGGTGCACACTAACCTTAAATAATTACTCCTTCCCAATCAACTTACTGCCGGTTACCATAAGGAGTTTTGATGTGATCATTGGCATGGATTGGTTAAGCCCCCACCGTGCTGATATTATGTGTTACGAGAAGGCTGTTCACCTTCACCTACCTAACAATGAAACCCTGGTTATATATGGCGACTAACCCGAAAAAACCTTCGCCTCATCTCATGCATTAAAGACAAAAAGTTTTTACATAAAAAGAACCATGCTTTCTTGGATCATGTGATCGACATAAAGAAGGAAGAAAAGAGCATCAAAGACATCCTGGAGGTGTACGATTTTCCTGACATGTTCCCTGAAGACCCTCCAGGAATACCCCCTGAACGACAAGTTGAATTTCGAATCGACTTGATACCCGTAGCCACACCGATCGCTAAGTCACCCTATAGATTAGCTCTTGTAGAGATGCAAGAGCTATCTAGTCAGTTGAGTGAACTGCTGGATAAGGGATTTATACAGCCAAGCTTCTCACCTTGGGGAGCTCCAGTCCTATTTGTAAAAAAGAAGGATGTTTCGTTTCGAATGTGTATTAATTACCGTGAACTCAATAAACTCACCATCAAAAATCAATACTCTCTTCCTCATATCAATGATCTATTTGACCAGCGCAAGGCGTGAGTTATTTTTCGAAAATAGATCCGATGTCTAGATATAATCAACTACAAGTCCGAGACGAAGATATTCCCCAAACTACCTTTCGAATGCAATACGGTCACTATGAATTCGTAGTAATTCCCTTCAGCATAACAAATGTGCCAGCAACATTTATGGACCTGATGAACCGAGTCTACCGACCCTACCTTGACAACTTCGTGATTATATTCATTGATGAGATACTCGTTTATTCACGAAGTAAAGAAGAACACATCAAACATTTGTGGCAGGTTTTAGAAACACTATAGGTGGAGAAGTTGTACGCAAAATTCTCCAAGTGCGAATTCTGGAGCCGCAAAGTGGATTTTCTGGGTCACGTGGTCAGTAAAGAGGGAATACATGTGGATCCCTCTATGGTCAAAGTGATCGAAGTTTGGGCAACTCCACGAACCCCTACGAAGATCAGGAAATTAAGGTTCATCCAGAATTTCTCCAAGATCGCCAAGCCACTCATCGCCTTAACCCGGAAAAGAAAGAAGAGACTTCCTTTCAAACTTTGAAGCAAGCCCTCTGCAGCGCTCCGGTTTTGTCTCTTCCAGAAGGAACAGAGGAATTCATGGCGTATTTTGACGCTTCCAATCAAGGTTTGGGTTGTGTACTTATGCAGTGCGAACACGTTATAGCCTATGCAGCAAGGCAACTAAAGATCCACGCGGTGAACTATACCACTCATGATCTAGAGTTGGGATCTGTGGTCTTTCCCTAAAAATTTGGAGGCACTACCTCTACGGGACGAAGTGCACCATCTTTTATGGATCAAAAAATCCTCCAACATATACTGAACCAAAAAGAACTTAACATGAGGCAGAGGAGATGGATCGAGTTGATGAACGATTACGAATGCGAGATCCGCAACCGTCCAGACACTACTAGAAAAACAGCCTTTTACGACACTCATTGCGCGTCGTAAAGGGCTCAAACAACGTGCAAACGCGCGTCAAGGAAGGCCCTGTCATAAAGAGAGACGACGCGTTTTTGCGCTTCGTCTATAGACGACGCGCATTTACGACGCTCATTTACGGCGCGCAATTACGACGCACCTTTACAACATGCAATGCGTATCAAGAAAGGCCCTGTCATAAAGGAAGATGACACGCATTTGTGTATCATAACCTTACGACGCGCGTGTTAATGACACGCAATGCATATCAAGAAAGCCCCTGTCAAGAAAAGGCCATGTCATAAATGCATATGACACACATTTTTGCGTATCATAATTTTAACTGTTTAAAAAAATATTTTTTAGATTTACTAATTTTCAAATTAAATTTCCATTTCATGTCTCATAATAGAAAATAAAATATCATATACAAAAAATATAATATATTGCACAAAAGTTAATGTCATACAAAAAATCATTCCAATAGTAGACAGATGGATATCAAAGGGATCAAAAATATGTTTGTCTTCTAATAGAACTTATACATAAGAAAGTACTAAATTTTCTATTGAACTTATAAACAAGAAGAAGGTGTTTGACTTCAGAAAATGTCTCAGCGACTTAATTGGCCCCGGAAGCTTGTGGTTTGATTGCAACTGAGATAAGGATACCATGTTTACTCTTCTAAAGCTTACTAAACAAACATGACAATAAGATAATATAAAACTGAATTATTATTAAGATTAAGCCACAGATGCACTCAAGCTATACAATAAGATAATTGGGTAGATTTTTGAAAGTACAATGTTCTAATAAGAAAAAATGAAATTAGGATGTTATAAACTTGTAATAAATAAATAAATCAATGAAAGTGCATTGTTACTTTATGAATCTAACCCTAAAAAAAGTTATAGAACTGAGGAGGCGAAGATTACCACAACTTTATTTTGCAGCATGAATGTCCCCGTTATGATGGATACCTGTTGATGACAAGAAACCAAATTATCAAGATAAAAATAATTATAACATTTCTTTCATTTTGCATAAATATGTGAAAATATTATCTTATATTAAGTAATAAACTAATAGTAGCATGCATTTAATGAAGTAGACAGATTTAGTCCCTGAAAAACTTACATATAAAACATTCTTTATAATGGATGCACAATTTAAAGTCAACGAGAGAGAAAATCCAGTCAAAATGGCTATGAATGGATAACTCGTGAGTAGTGGTATAGACACAACCTACACAAAACATATTCAAGACCTCACTTAACAACCAAACATCCCATTTTTCAAGATTCATATATAAAACTTTTTTTCTCTCATGCAAAATCAATAATTACATCAAAAATGAATAATTAAATTAAACAAATGGTAAAAGAAAAACTAAATTAAAGAAAAATTGCTTACTCCTGCAATACGAGCTACTACTATGGGGCTAAATATCCTCTCCATAATTGGATACAATGTGAACTGGAAGTGTAAATCATATTCATACCTATTTATAACCAGGGAGCACCTATGAAACATCATTATGTAGCTCCTCGCTTCAAATTTCCTACAAGTGTAAATCAAAATAATAAGCTAAATTGTAAATATGCATCAAGCCAAGGGTAAAAGGTGGAATTTTTAATACCTGACTTAGGAGCTTTGGTATGTCTATTGTTGAAAATGTGATCTCATGCATAGGCCTGCACTATTCCAGTTTAAAAGGTACATTTAGTTAGACGATTGTGTACAAAAGCTAATAACTATCCTGATGTCTAGTGGCTGATAAGCCCCGACATCTTGTTATCTTTTTGGCCAAAGGTAGGATGGTCTTTTCTGGTATTATGGTTGTTTTGTTATGTCAAGAGCACTAACTTTATCCCAGGACTGTTTTAGGGGAGCACTCCCTAGAGTCATGTTAGTATTTATATCCTCCTTGAGGTTTTTGTTTAGCAGCTACGAATTATTATGAATTGAACTTTGTTCTTTCTTGGAGATACCCACATCTCGAAAGCTGGGAACTATCTTAATATCATCACGTAATTAGATCAGGGGTTAAAAGGCCTGGATTTTATGATAGATTCAACAAGGGTCTATCAGTGGCTTGGGATTAAAGGACTTACAACAAATCTTGTAAGAGCATAAATGAAAAGTGCAGTGTTGTAAACTGTAATAGAAAGAATTAAAAGTAAAATGTTATCACAATAAGCAAATACATAAAAGTACGTTGTTATTTCTTGTAAACTGTAATATACCTGGAAAGTGAATATGACCTGGAAAGTGAATATCCTTTGAATAACATACTTCAGCTTCTGATAAATCTCCACTCTTACAAACCTCGTTTCCCCTACATAAATCAATTTATTTCAGAAATCAAAACCATATTAGGTTTATACAAATGTAAAATATCAAAAAAAAAACGGGGGGGGGGGGGGGGGGGGGGGGGATAGAACAACACCTTTTTCGCCAACTGTCACATGTTTCTTGAGTTGTAGCCTTTGTCTGCACCCTGTTACCAGGTTTATGAGAATGGGACACATTAACACAGCCAGTTCTCAGCTTATACTTCTTCTAATGTGGCCTTTGTATCACTGCCATGTCAGCACTAGTAAAAGAGGTAACAGAAGGTGAATATATAGATTTTCATGTCAAAAAAAAAAAAAAAAAAAAAAAAAAAAAAACAACTAGCGGATCACGAGTAAGAGCATGGCCATTGATCATGTTAATAGGAAGCATGTTCCCATCTCGATCTATTATGTTCACTAGAGTCTCATCTCCATCCAGCCATATTTGAGCAACATCAAGTCCAACCTTCACCAAACCACCCTATAAATAAACATATATATATGTAAATACAAGTAAATAGTCAAACAAAAGTTTACTAAAGTCAACTTTAGGCTACTTACTAGATTGTTTCGGAGATCCAAAATGTAAGATTCAACACCCTGATTTTCCAATTCACGAATGGCGTGTTTCATATCTGTAGCAGCAGTATGTTTACAAAAGCTTGTTGTTAGATGAATTTAAGATATGAAGTTATAAAGTAAGACTAAGATTTAGAGAATTAATAAGCACCTGGGAGAAGGCTAATAGCTTTACATATCCGGTTTTGGATACATGACCATTTGGTGTTCTATGAGGAATGATGACACTTGATATAGGAGAAAGTCCGATGAATTCTCGGGGTAGTTTCACCTCTCTAAAACTAGAGTCAATGGCCAACTTTTTTCCCTGTAGATCAGAAAAGTGAACATGCACAAATTTCTATAAAACCCTTTGGAAAGGAATCAACCATTACACTCCTTCCTACGAAACTTACATTGTGCACTTTGACTGTAACACTTGTCCCAACATGACCTCTAAGCTTTTGTGCAGCAACTTCACCACTAATCCCTTTAACTCTCTTTCCATTTATTTCAATCAACTCATCTCCTACATGTATTCCAGCTCTAGCAGCTGGGATACCCTCAACACAAGACAATAAAACCTGAAACAAAAAATTTTAAATTTTTAAAAAAAATAAATAAATAAGAATCCATAACTGAGGTCTTAGGTTCAAGTCTCAGCATCACCAACCAGATGACCGGTTTCTAGTTCAGTATTCACAAATAGTCCAACTCCTTGCACGTTTCCATCACTTCCAATTCTAAAACTTTGGTATTCCTGTACAAATCATTTCCAAAAAGAAAATAGAGTAAGTTTCCCTTTTTGGAATCTAGGAGTAAGAATAAGTTACAAAAATGGTCCCTATTGTTTCTGAATTTTAGTCCAAAACTGAAAACTCTTTCAGAAACCACAGGGATAATTTTTTGTAAAAGTAATGGGAAAAGTTGCACCTTTGGACTGATAATGCGAGTGAAGCGATCTCCAAGAGTAGAAAGCATTCCTTTAATCTTGATGTATGCGGCATCAGCTATTCTAAGTGGAAGCATTTCCACCATTGTTTGTTGGAATTTCGAGTCCCAGTCTATAGAAAACACATAAACTTACGTTAAACTTATTGACACTAAATGACATAAAACAACAGAAATGAATCGTACCTTGATGATTAAAAGTTGGATCAACAAAATTTTATCTGATCAAACCCCAAGTCTCTACGAGAGTTTGTTGCACAGCATTCACCTGTTACGAAATCAAATTTTACCAAACCCATATAAGCAATAGATCGAACACCTTATCTGCACAACCCAAACAAACTACTAAAAAAGATGATCAAACTGAACACCTACCTCATGAGTATGAGAAGCTGGGAATGCTATTGTCAAGGACTCGGCAAGAGCTGGCGAATCTAAACAAACAGAGACTGCAGCAGCGAGCCTGATTGATATGTGCATATTTAGTGTGTATTAACGTATAGTTTTTATTCATATATTAGCTAAATTATCGCATATTATGGACAAAAGGTACTTAAAAGTGTTAAATTATGTTTTTCAGTCCAAAGATGAAGCTCGGAAGCAAAAGGACGCAAGAGAAGCGGTTAGGAGCTTGAGAGTGGAATGAAGAAGAAAAACACCTAAAAAAGGCTTCTACTCGTCGAGTCAGATAGCTACTCGACGAGTCCGGTCGAGGAATCAGAAGGATAATGATTCGGAATTCCGGATAGTTATCGTAATACGGAGAATGTGAGAGGGACTCGACGAGTCACCACTTGACTCGACGAGTCGGATCGCTTATTTAAAGATAACTCTACAGATCGAGAGAAAAGAACTCTGGGAAGTTTCAGAAGTGCTAACCTGCGATAAAGAAGCCAGAAGAGCCCTAGAAGTCGACAAAGAAAGCTAGAATTCAATTCCGGGAGTAATTAAGGCACAATTTCATCATTCTAGTTATTCTTTTGTTTTGTCAATATGATTAAGCAACTTGAACTTGTTTGTTTGCTGTTATTTACTTTAATTATGAACTAAAATCTTTAGACTTCTGTTTGGGGATACAAAGTTGACAATATGGTTTGATTGATTGGTAGGATTAATTCCAAGTTGGTGAATTTTTGTTATCTTAGCTTGCTAAAGAACCTTGTGTATGAATAATAATTAATTTTCTGTTAATAGGAAGATAATTGATTAGCATGAACATCTATTGATTATTAACCTCATATGATATGTGACCACTATACTATATGTCTAGGATTAATGAATATGAAACTAGAATTAATAAGAAAATTGAGTAAATTCATGTGCAAGCTTGTAAGATGACCATCAAACAAGAGGTTAATTAAGAATAATAAATTAATTAGCTATTGCAAGTCTAACTTAACCCGAATAATTAATCTAGTAAATATAATTAAATTAAGCAATTGGCCACTGTTTGAGTTAGTTTATTTGCTAAGGATTAGGATAGTGAACATGAACCTAATCACTTGAATCGGTAACCAACGAAAGAATTAATCCATTGCACTATTACCTTGAAATCAACCATAGAGTCAACCGAGTTGAACTAAACAGAAGTTCCTTTCCAATTATTGAATTTAGTTAAATTGTTATTTTCTAGTCTTAATTTAGTTATAGTTAGTAAGTTTCTAGTCTTGTAAAACTAGAGAAAAACCCTTATTTCTTAATCAACTTAGATAGAATTAGTTTTTAATTTAATTTGTTGTTCCCTGTGTTCGATACCCTGCTTATTTAGCTATACCACAATTGATAGGTTCACTGCCTTTTGTGTGTTATTTGATAATTAAAGTAGGATTAAAACTAAGTGAGTTTTACACACATCACTGATCAAACCTTTAGCGATTGAATCAATCCATTTCTTAGTGGATTCAACTGATTCGTTCGAATTTGCCTTGGGTAAAGCTTGAGGTGGTGTTGGTACTTTACACTTGCTATGGTAACCATTGAAACTGGAAGAAGATAATCGGTACTTATAGGGAAAAGTTGAAAAGGTTGGTGTTTGAGGGGCTTTGGTGTAAATTGATGAAAGGGGTGAAGAATTACTAAGATCGAGATTAGGTCGGCGTAGAGCATCCATGGTAGATACTCTAACTGGGGGATTTAGGGGGTTTGTAGATCGTAATCAAGATGAAGGGATTTATGGGGAATGAATGAACAAGTGTAATAGTTGGATTTAAGGGGATTTATGGTAATCCCTAAAAATCAGACCCAAAAATCTCTATATCGGGTTTACAAATACACAAACCACGCTTGCTCCTGGTTCAGAAAACCAGAAGGGTGATTAGGGTTTTCCAGAGAGAGAGAGAGAGAATACAGAGGTAGAGAGAATGCAGAGCTAGAGACTTGACCCAACATTTATCATACCTGGTAGAGAAGAAATAAGGAGGTTTGCTAAACCCTATCGCAGCCATTAATCTCTGTATCCTCACACAGTCACACAGGGAGCAATGATCGATTTCAGAATTCTCACAGGTCTCGTCAATCTGGCTCCTCAGCCAAGGAGAAATCCGATACTGATAATTAGAAACGAGGCCTCACAGCGAAACCCTAAGGTTTTTCGAAAGTTTCTTGATTTTCCATAACAAGATAAGAACAAGTGTGGTGTGGACTTACAAGTAAGGCTTTAGAGGGCTGAATAGGAGGCTGAGATCATAGAAGCAAAGAATAAAGAAAGGGCAGAGATAGTTAGAGACAACGAGGGAGGGCGGCATACGACAACGACAAACTTCATCATCTTCTTCCACTGCCTGGCGGTGTGTGATTCGCGGCGACGACGTGATTCGGGCAAGAGGGAAACAACCATCGAAATAGAGAAACAAAAGGGGAGAGTCGATTGTGAAGATAAAGAAAAGAAGGTAGAAAAGAAAGGCGGGTTTTCAAAATTTTAGGGTTTCGTTTCCCCCCGTTATCTTCTCAACGCGCGTTTCCTTAAAATTATAAAGCGACACCTACAGAAGACGCACGTTTAAGATAAACCGCCCTCCGTGTTTTTAATTTTTTTTCTTGAGACACTAATTTAAGGGCACGCAAAAATGCGTGTCCACTATCCTTCAAATTTTGGAAGTCTGATATTATTTTTAAGGACACCCAAAAATGTGTAACGTGAATCAGCGAGTGTCATTGTTTGCGCGTCATTAAAGGCTATTTTTCTTGTAGTGAGACAAAGCCAATGTGGTGGAAGACGCCCTAAGCAGAAATAATATTCAGGCCGCCGAGTAAGAACACTATCGATGATCATCCATTCCCACTTGTCTTCACAAATCAATGAAGCTCAACTAGAAGCCTTGAAGTCAGAAAACATCATGACCGAAGCTTTGCATGGGATTGACAAGAATCTTACGGTCAGAGATGACAGAGCCTACTACCTCATGGACCGGATATGGACCCCTAAGTTCGGTGGTTTCAGAGATGTAGTCATGAAAGAATCCCATAAAAGAAAGTACTCCTTTCATCCGGGTTCCGACAAAATGTACCTGGATCTCAAACAACATTATTGGTGGATGAATATGGATGCTGAAATTGCTACCTACATGAGCAAGTTCCTAAATTGCGCTAAAGTAAAGGTAGAGTATTAGAAGCCCTTAGGTCTACTGCAACAACCCGAAATACCCGATTGGAAATCGGAGAGAATAATGATGGATTTCATAACCAAATTACCCAAGACAGCAGACGGGCTGGATGCCATCTGGGTGATTGTCGATCGATTGACCAAATCCGCCTATTTCCTACCAATAAAGGAGACGTATAAAATGGAAAAGCTGACCCAGATCTACATAAAGGAAGTTATGAGATTGCACAGTGTACCGATATCTCTTATCTCCGATAGAGATAGTAGATTTATCTAGAGATTTTGGAAGTCACTCCAAAAGTCAATGGGAACTCAGATCGACATGAATACTGCCTACCATCCCCAACCAGATAGACAAAGTGAGAGGACCATCCAAACATTAGAAGATATGCTAAGGGCATGTGTGATAGATTTCTGCAAGACTTGGGATGCCCACCTGCTACTGGCTAGCTATCACACGAGCATCAAGGTCGCTCCCTTCGAGGCCCTATATGGACGAATATGCAGATCACCTCTCTGTTGGGCGGAGGTAGGAGACACACAACTAGCAGAGGGACTGGTACCTAACAACACTCTTACAGGTCCTGAAATTATCCGAGAAACAACCGAGAAGATCGTTCAAATTAGGGAATGACTGAAGGCGTCCAGGGACCGACAGAAGAGCTACGCGGATAAAAGGCAAAAGCCTCTGGAATTTCAAATAGGTGATCTCGTACTACTCAAGGTCTCTCCTTGGAAAGGGATGATATGGTTCAAGAAGCATGGGAAATTGAATCTTAGATACATCGGACCCTTTAAAATTCATGCTAGGATTGGTCCGGTGGCTTATAAACTCCAGCTACCACCTGAACTCAGCAATATACACCCTATCTTTCATGTGTCAAACCTGATGAAATGTCTATCTAACGAAACTCTCGTTGTTCCGCTCGATGAGATTGAGGTGAATGGAATCCTTCATTTTGTTGAGGAACCTATTGAAATAATGGACAGAGAAGTGAAGCGAACAACACAAAGTCGTATTCCCATCATAAAGGTTCAATGGAATGCCAAGCACGGACTTGAATTCACATTGGAACGCGAAGACCAAATGATGCAAGATTACCCCCATCTTTTCTGTCACAACTAGCAAATTAGGGCTAAGATTTCTATCTTGTGCACAATAATTTCCTTGTGTAATATTGTAACCTTACATTTGGTATAAATCAAACTTCAATGTTATACAAGTTATAGATCCAAATATTGCGATTCAAGTCAAAACTTCATTGTGAAAGCTCAAAACCTAACCCAATAAGCTATGTCCACTCAACTTTCGGCCTTAACCCAAGATTTCTCAGTTCAAACCTCTTAATAGACCAAGGCCTTTCTTACTAGGCCCTAATGGGCCGACAACCCTTCCAATTGATCTTTTGGGCTTTAAAACCCTTATTGGGCCTTATTGGGCGGCAAGAATTTATTCTTAGATGATAATGGGCCAAACACCTCTATTAGGTATTATTTTGGGCCAGAAAACTCTAAAACTAGCTAGTTGACCTTTATATGGGCCGGGAACCCATATTTGGGCCATTGTTGGGCCGAAAATCATTATTTGGGCTCATCAAGCCAAAAATCAATGTTGAGCCTCCTTGTGGGCCGAAAACTCCTCCAGTTAATCTTTTTGGACTGAAAAACCGTAGATGGGCCATAATAGGTCGAAAATTTTTATTGGGCCCAATGTATTCTCGGTTTCCCTTCAAGCCCAAACATCTTTTTCTCCTTTCTCCTACAGGGCCGATCTGTTAGCACATTCTAAAAAAAGAAAAAAAAAAGACTACATTGGATAAATGTGATGCCACCTCAAGTTTACATCTCATACAACCATGCATTAACCTTCATGCATCTAAGACCTTCACATCAACTCTAGCTAAAGTCAAAACATATCACCCCTCCCCTCTTCATCGGAAAAACACCCCCTTATCCCCTCTCCATTTCTCATTTCAAACTCACACTTATCTCATTTTCCTCTAAACCCTCAAAGAATTATCTCTCTATTTTCTTCTCGGAAAATCGTGAGTTGTGTATGTGTTTTCAAGAGGATTTTCTTCAAGTTTCATCCCTTGGTAAATTTATGACAAACTCTTTTTCTTTGTTCCAAGTTTGTGTTAAGGATCTTTCACTTACTCTCTCCTTTCGTGAATATACTTCTTAGGAACCATATCAACTTAGAAAATCTCCTCAAGGAAGTAAACCTAGATCGGAAACCTTCACCATCTTCCTCTTTAAAACCTAAAAGGACCCAAGGTGAACTTCATACGCCATGTTTTCGGGTTTTCATTCTTTTGGGGCCGGGGGGGGGGGGGGGGGGGGGAATACAAGTCAAAAATCATGTTTAATTCCTTGAATATTTTCCTTTATGTGTATGTTTTATATTTTTATGTGTATTGAAATGATGTGATATCAAGAACTCGAGATTTTGTACAAGTCTCAAGTTATTTGGAAACATATTTGGACATGAAAGTTTGAACAATGGTAAAAATGGGCTATTTATAACCATTCTAGTAAACGATGGGTCATTTATCACCATTTCTGTAAAAATGGGTTATTTTTAACACTTATGGTAAAAAATGGGCTATTTTTGACACTTATGGTAAAAAAAGTGCTATTTTTGACACTTATGGTAAAAATGGGCTCTTTTTGACACTTATGGTATAATGGGCTATTTTTTACACTTATGGTAAAAATGGACTATTTTTGACAATTGTGGAAAAATGTCCTAATTATATTAGTTTCAACTTCAAATATTTATAAAAAGAATTTTATAAATAAATATACCAAATTGGTGAACTAAACTTATTTTATAACACGAAGGTTGCATGTCATAATCTGTCTATCGTTAATGTTTAATCACTTCTAGTTAACTGTGTAAACTTACAACAATAATTATTGTGTGTCATAAACTGCAGTCGTAAATTTACACTAGTAACATTATTTATAACACTAAATAATGGGATTCAATATTTGCGTAAATTTTGTTAAGGCTCTTATGAGACACTCCTTCACTCGTACCTACCCAGTGTACATCGTAAGTCCTGTACTTATAATCAGAGTCTCCTGGAAGGAGAGCGGGATATACGGGCTTGGTTGTTTTCTGATGCAACAAGGTCATCACCTATGCCTCGAGACAACTGAAGACACACGAAGTTAACTACACTACGTGCGATCAAGAGCTAGGAGCAGCTATTTTTTCCTAAAGATCTGGAGACACTACTTGTATGGAATGAAAAGCACTATCTTTAAAGACCACAAAAGCCTTCAACACATTTTCAATCAGAAGGAACTCAACATGAGACAACGAAGGTGGTTCGAACTACTAAATGAATACGAGTGCAAAATTCGTTATCATCCCGGTAAAGCCAATGTAGTAGCAGACGCCCTAAGTCGAAAGGAATACTCAGGTCGTAAAATCAAATCATTGACTATGACAATCTATTCGCACTTGTCCGCATAAATTAAAGAGGCTCAACGGGAAGCCTTGAAACCTGAGAATGTGGCGGGTGAAACCTTAAGAGGAATGGACATAAATCTAGAAGTCAAGGGTAACAGAGCTCTATATCTCAGGGACCGGATCTGGACGCCATGAAAGCAGATAAGATGTATCTGGATCTAAAAAAAGGTATACTCGCGGCCTAACATGAAAGCAGAAATTGGTACCTTCATGGGCAAGTGTCTTACATGCGCCAAGGTTAAGTTCGAATACAAGAAACCCCCAGGTCTACTACAACAACCGGATATACCGGAGTGGAAGTGGGAGCGGATTACTATGGAATTCATAAACAAGTTGCCTAAGACAACGGGTGGTCTCGATACCATATGGGTGATCGTTACATGTTAACCAAGTATGCACACTTCCTACCGATCAAAGAAATGAACAAGATGGAAAAGCTAACCAAAACATACATTAGAGAGATTATACAACTATACGGGGTGCCTATATCCATTATCTCTGACAGATATAGTACGTTCAGCTCAAGATTCTGGCAGTCACTACAAAAGTCTTTGGGGACCAGGCTGGACATGAGTACAGCCTACTACCCACACACTAATGGACAGAGTGAGAGGACTATACAAACTCTAGAAGATATGTTGCGAGCCTGTGTGATTGACTTTGTAAAGGCATGGGACACTCATTTACCCCTTTTCGAGTTCTCCTACAATAACAGTTATCACACATGCATCAAGGCTGCTCCCTTTGAAGCCCTCTATGGCCGGAATTGCAGATACCCTCTGTGTTGGGCTGAGGTGGGCGACACCTAGTTAGCTAAAAGACAAGTTCCTAACAGCACTCTCATAGGTCCGAAAATCATCCGAGAGACGACAGAAAATATTGTACAAATTCGCGAGAGACTGAAGGCCTCGCGAGATCGATAGAAAAGCTACGCTGATAAACGACGAAAACCTGGGAATTCCAGGTTGGTGACTTTGTCCTATTAAAAGTCTCACCCTGGAAGGGCATGATACGCTTTGGAAAGCATGGTAAACTTAATCCAAGGTACATCGGGCCTTTTGAGATACTCGCAATAATCGGCCCAGTAGCTTACAAACTTCGCCTCCAGCAAGAACTTACCAATGTACACTCTACCTTCCATGTATCGAACCAAAAAAAGTGTCTGGCTGATGAGACACTTTTTATGCCTCTCGATGAGATCAAACTAAATGAGAACTTGCACTTTGTGGAGGAACCCATAGAAATCATGGATAAGGAAGTCAAGCAAACGAAATAGAGTCGTATCCTGATAGTGAAGGTCCGCTAGAATGCAAAGCGACGACCCGAATTCACTTGGGAGAGGGAGGATCAAATGAAACTTAAGTATCCTCATCTTTTCCCTTAGGCTATGTGTATTTCTTAAACTTAATTTCAGGAAGAAATTCCCTTTAACACGGGGATGATGTGACAGCCCGTCAATTATATCTTGTAAGTCAATTCATATCAACCAAAAGTTTAGACTTGTTTTTGTTATCTTTTAGCCTTGTTAAGGGTCATTTTATGAGTTCTAAGCCTTGTATACTTAAGGATTGGATGTTAAGAAGTGTTAGCTTGAGATCGAAAGAATGCATCCAAATCAGAAAACTCTTCAAAGGCTATTCACGACCGAAAACTAGGTTCATAGCCGTGAACCCATCTTTGGTTGTGAACCCTCTCTGTATATATACATTTCCTTCATTTATTCCTCATTTCTTTCATCCTTGGCTGAAAACACCAAGATTTCTCTCAAGTATCATCAAGTGAAGGCACCCATTCCACCTCAAAAACATAATCATCTCATCCCTATTCTTGTTTATGCTTGAAGCCCCTTTGATTCCATCACTGATTCATCACTTTTCATCACCATCTTCAAGATCTTCAAGGGTTCTGGCTGTGAACCCTTCATCAAGTGTTGTGAACCCTTTATAAGATCTGTTGGGTTTTGGTATATTACAACATCCTATGGTGAACATACAACCCTAAATACCTTGGATCTATGTTTTCACTAATTATACATGCAAATGGTTTCCAAGGTATTAATCTTACAACTAGCATGCATTTAACATAAAAATATAATATACTAGTTAGCATGACATACCTTTTGATGGAGCTTGAATTCTTGGTGTATTTGGCCTTAAAGAGCTTACCCCCAATAGTGTGGAAGCCTCAAATGGAATCACAACACACCATGGACAAAGGATGAACTTGAGAGAGAATTCCATGCACACAAAAGACACCATGAACTCTAAAAAGATACAAGTGGCGATTTTGGGCAACGAAGTATCTATTTATATGTGGGATTTCTAGGGTCATGGATATAACCCAAATCCATACCCATGGGTTTTATGATCCATGGTTTATGTGGCCCAACTCTTTATGTGTCCATACATAAACTTGGTCCAACATGGATCATAAGCCCAACACATATAAATATAACTAATTATCATAATTAGTCCCCATAGATTTAATTAGTCTCTTTCGACCACTAAATTAATTCCAAATTAATTCTTGATCAATACTAATTGAAACATACGATTTCATATTAATATATTATTACTTATAGTATATTAATAAACCATAAATAACCTTCTCTCAAAAGTCCATCCTAACAAATTGTCCTGATGATATGCAACCTAAATGGACCATGCTACTCTCAGGTCGAATACATACCAATAATAGTTATGGGCTTAGACACCTAATCCAACAATCTCCCACTTGGATAAGTCTAAAACTATTATTGTGTATGACTCCAAGATCTCGACTAGCAATCGTATCTCTTAAAGCCGTTGTCAAACTCTGAACAAATCAATGACATGTCCATTAGATAAGGGATCATATATTCTTTCATTCTAGATATCATATGGACTGAGACATGGATTATAATCATTCTCTCTGTCCATTTGTTGTTTCCTGATTTCTAATTTATGATGACTGACTAATTGAACAAATCAAATTAGTCCAAGCCCGGCCGAGCACTTACGTTTGTCATCACCAAATCATCGAGGGGCCCACAGATATCACTTTTATCCCTCCAAGGGTAAAAGGAATGGATAAACTTTGACTCATATGTTTGTTCTACTACTTATTGGATCATACACAAAGGTACGTTTTATAACATCGAGTTACCAAATGCGTTTTCATGCAATCAATGTATAACCAACTCATAGGAAACAAGTCATATCTCTAGGTTTGAAGAATATAAGATATTATTGTCTCATGATCACTCATGATAAAATCCATGAAGTGATTCAAATGAGTGTGGGTTGAATCCAATACTCGAATCCCTATTCCAAGAGTACTTATGAATGTTGTAGTAACTCTTACTATGTCCATTACCTTGGACATCTACAAACCCGATTCATGATAGTCTTGCCTTAATACCTACTTCTAATGTATTATCGATTGTGGATGGTTTGAATAACTTAGTCATTCGGAAAGAATAACCAAGTTATTCTGGAAGTCAAAACATGCAAAGTGAAACACAAGAATAATACTAATCCTCTGTGGTCCCAAGCACCTTTGAGAGTAAATAAAACACCTTTTATTTAAACACCATCTTGATTACTCATTATTCATTGTATAATGTTTCAAATAATCAAATTTATACTTGAATTAAAATAATAGTTGTCCCATGCTCCAAGCATGTAAACTATGTTTTCTAAACACTAGTCATGCCATACACCAAGTATGCACGCTATGTTTATCTATGATCTTTACTTTGTGAAATAGATCAATTGAACATAACTCCAATGATCCTTTTTTCACAGTCCCAAATCCTTACTGCAAATGCAAGAATTCCAAATTCATGCCATTTACTGAAATCTATGAGATTCTAAACTTATATGAATTGATCATCTTGTAATGATTATGCATAAAGTCAGAAAGACTTGACAACAAACATTACAGAGCATTCCAAAGGAGATCAACTCCTTGGAAACATCCTTCTTGCATTAAGTTTCCTAATCTTACACAGATTGAATAATTTCTAACTTTGAAACATTTCCATATTCCATTTGGACTACCACTTCTGAACAAGAGTTGCCTCCTTACAGATTATGTCAATATGGTCCTTCCAGAACTATCACTATACTTCCAACTTTCCTTGAGAAACCAATCTTTGGTAAACCTTAGATTGTCCTCGGCAATTATTTAATCCTTTTAGTCATATCAAATTCTAGACCTTTTCCCTTCTTAATGCCCCACGCATTTGGAAAATTTTAGAAATGATGAATATAGCACATGCAATCGATCCTATATCCGAAGCATATGGGACACGATTCATGATGTCTCACATAAAGACTAAACCAGTCTTTTGCTACAATATTACCATTTCAATTTGCCAAGTTCTCATAATTCAGATTATGAAAAGGGATGCCGTAATCATAATCGAATTTTAGAACGCAAATAATGGACTCATATATTAGAATTTTCTTATGTTGAGCCATTCCAACATAACATTCATATATATATATACTTGACTAAATGCGATTAAAACCTCAATCTAAGCTTTTAGATTTGAGATGAAGTATAATTTCCTCTCCCTTAATTATAGCAAAACAACTTTTTCCCAATTGAAACCTTTTGTTTTCTATAATTAACATTGCTAACTTGCAACCTTTATCATAATTATCATGCTCCCACTAACATGATGATTATTAGCATAACACTTATGCTCCCACTAGATTTGACATGTATCCAGAGATTAGCTAGACTTCTAGAAATCAATACTTTATTGACTCTCTTACCAAAGTTCAGATTTCTGATACTAGATCCTTTAAATAAAACTTTATCACAATCATACACCTTTCCTTAGATAGCTCACATGTGTATCTAAGCAGTTTTAGAACTATGAAAAGGGATTTTGTAATCATAGTCTCAATTGTTTACACCTTTTCCATTTCTCACAAGTCTATGTTAGTGTGTCGGTTACCGACACACGCTCCACTAACGACTTTAAGAATGCAAATGTCACAATTGCTATTTACTAAAAATCTACTTAGTGAAAGAGTTTCCTCACCATCATTTTCATGAATCGGAGAGAAACCTTATGAAACTTAGATTTTATGGTCTATGAGTTCCTATCCATATGAATTTTTTCAAAACCATAATCACAAGACAAGGTCAGTGACACTTCCAAATTCATATGGATTGTTCTTGTGCAGTCTTAACTTCTTGCCTCCTGGCAGGCCACGGGCCTGCCATTGCTTCCAAGTTGTTATGAAATCAATTGATAACTTTCAAAACTCCTATGCAAAGCCAACTTTAACTGGAATGGGCACAGAATTGTCAACACGATAGGTTATAAACCTCAAGTCGTGTGCTAGTGAAGAACTATAGGTTTTATCTTTGATTAGTTGTTGAAACTTTCAAGACCTTTAAGACTCCCACTGTCCTCTAGACATATTAGACTCTCTTGTCAAGAACCATTGCTTGACAAAAAAATATTCAAGGGAAAGTGCAGATTCTTATCAAGACTAACACTTCACACAATTGGCCTAAGTTGATCTCTGTTTTATCCAAAACATCACAACTTACCAATATCAAATGTACAAGAGTAGAAAACATTTTACTCTTACATTTGACTAGTGTTAATAAACCTTTTTAAGATGTTTCACTCAAGTTACAATCTTGGAGTATGACTCTAAGACTTTGTTTTTTTGGAACGAAGTATGACTCATCTTCTTGATTGAACCATTCCAACAATTCATGTCTCCTCTTCTTAGCCATGACAATGCACTAAGATGTCTTTAGAGGATTAATTATGATATGGTATCTTAATCATTAAGATGATCATAAAACATGATACTAAAGTACTCTCCCATCTTTTCAGATTTGAGAAACTTTTATCTTTCTGCCTAATTTGATTCTTTTCATTCGTTCTGCCATACATCGAATATTTTCCAATGTTTCAGAATTATACTTAAACTTGTAAGTATAACCATATTTCCTAAACTTTAGTAAATCATGACGAATAGTCTTATCAATCTTTGTGGTGGACTTGACCAGTGCACACGAATGTGTACTCAATCCCTTAGTCCTTTCACTTGACTTAATTTTTCCAAAGATGAAAATTCACATTTATCATACAACTTGTATGATTCCAAGTTTTGGTCCAATTGAAACTTGGGTGATGAGAATCTTTCCTTATTTGGTAAATTATGACACTACCACATCCAAAAGAATCAAATCCATTTTCCAATATTGCTATCAATGGAATCATATAAACAACCATTTTTCACAAATACCACTATAAGGATATTTGAAATAAAATAAACCCTTATCTTTTATTTAAAACTTGTGGAAAAACTTATCCTTACAATGCAAATTCATATGAAAATTTTGTTGTTATCTATTCCTAAGCAATATATCATAAAGCAACAACTCACAATTCTGATCACCGAATCATGCGATCGAAATCTATCTTCGCGATCAGAATCAGCATATACTTCCTTTAAGCTTCCTCTCTTCGATTTTACAAAACATCAAAATGTGATATGGTCACATCATGTATAAGAGTCTCAAATAGGAACTTAATAGAGTTAGATAGTGCACTTACCCCCAAGTAGAGTCAAACTCTTTAACTTTACCAACCTTATAATTGTTCAGGTAAATTAGGCAGCTTCGCAACCAATGCCCCATCCTTTGGCAATAGAAGGTTTGGGAAGTTGATCTTCTAATCAAATTTGCTTTACTAGTCCTCAAATCATTTCTGATTCAGCAGCACCAAGCAAATAGGTAAGATCATTAAGGGTTAAGTCATGGTCTGTTACATAGTAGTCCCAAAAGAACTCACTATGTGACTTAGAAAGTGATTGAACATCCAACTTTCTAAAGACTTTGACACCCAACTCTCCCGGCTTGTCAATATGTGACTTCATCTCCAAGATGTGATCACACATAGACCTTGCTTGCCAATAGGGATTGAGTGACCTTGAACTTGTGGGTTAGGGAGAATAATTGGAGGGTGTGGAGGAAGTGAAATTCCAAGAGATTTAGGTAGATCAAATATGTCTAAACTAGACATCTAAAATGGGATATATTTAAGTTAGTTGATTTTTAAGTCCTTAATATAACACCCAATATGAAATAATAAGGCTAGGACCCAACAAAATATTTTATAACTTGGAAGAGAGATGCCGTAATCCAAGCTATAAGATATTTGAAGGTAGGCGAATAACGATTCACCAATTTCCACCATGAAAAACAAAATAATTTATTAGGTTTTAATTGGATCTGAAACTCCTAGATCTCTTGAGATTCATTAAACTTTTCAATGGCATGTTTCAATCTCGAGAGTGCCCTCTCAAATTTTGTGACTGGGATGCCGAGGATCACAAAACAAGGTGTGAATAACCATGCAAACTCACTTGGTACCCTTAATATTATCACCTAATCGATGTGTCGGTTACCCACACGCGCTCCACCGATCTATGATAAACATTACGTCACCCTTTGTTATCCTTACTAGTCCAAGTTAGTGTGTCGGTTACTCACACACGCTCCACCAACGACTTGGTAAGGTACAAAGTGTGAATTTCATGGGTTAGCACCAAATTCACATTTTCCTAAGTAACTAAGATTGGGAATTTAATAAGTGTTTAATTACTTAGTATTTATCATTATACTTTTAATGAAGGGAGAATTATAGTCCTTGTCCTACCCGTTCGGCTAACGTCCCTCCACCAGTCAAGGAAGCGGTGGGTGAGAGTGGACACCCATTAAACTGTCATTTTATAGGCAGTAACCTTATACCCCCCCCCCCCCTTATAGACCGGCTTCGTGAATGAGGCCTACTAACGGTAAGATTGACTTTACTCTTATACGTATATATAATCATTAACTTTTAATATTATAATAGTATAAGGGTGGATTTTAAACATTTAAAATACTTAGTGGTTTAATTTATTAATTAAACTATATTCTTAATTTAATTAAACTTAAATCATTTCTGTATGGAATTATTAACTCTTTTAATTAAACACTTTAATTAATTTAATGAATTCCATAAAGTTTGAACTTTAACTTTTAAAATTCTAGAGTTTGGAATTAAAGTGTATATGGGGTGACTTTACAAATTCCAAAACTTGAGGACAAGTTTTGAACAATTCAAAAACTTATGGTTTCCATAAATTATGATTTTAAAGTGGTTTAATGGAAAAAATTTCAAGTTCCATAACTTGTAGACAAGTTTTGGAAGACTTTAAAAGCATTTAAAAAAAATGTGACTCTTCCTTTTTTCATAACTTATGGAAATTTTATGAGTTATAAAATTCATAAATGTGGCTTTTCAAGTAACTTGATAACAAGTTACAAAAACACATATTATTACCAACTTCTAGATTAATTTGGATTGAAAACAACTATCTCATAATTTTTCTATTAATCTAAACAAACTCATAAACATGAACATTCATAATCAACATTTTTCAAGCATCATATAAACATGTATAAAACTTGAAACTTTGATTATTATCATTTATTTGGATGAGAATAAACATTACCATAGTATCAAAAAACAAATTTTATGAACAAAAACACTTTGTGGTAACGATTCTAATCCAAAACAAGCCAAAAAAAAAACTTGAAGATATGCTGTCAGGGAGTCCAACTCGTCGAGTCCATCACTGAACTCGTCGAGTCTGCTATCCAGACAGCAAAAATTCGGTTTTTTCAGCTATTTGCATCAAGTATAATTGAAAACAACCCATGGATCCGATACCACTGTTGGGTTTTGGTATATTACAATATCCTATGGTGCACCTACAACCCTAAATACCTTGGATCTATGTTTTCACTAATTATACATGCAAATGGTTTCCAAGGTATTAATCTTACAACTAGCATGCATTTAACATAAAAATATAATATACTAGTTAGCATGACATACCTTTTGATGGAGCTTGAATTCTTGGTGTATTTGGCCTTAAAGAGCTTAGCCCTAATAGTGTGGAAGCCTTAAATGGAATCACAACACACCATGGACAAAGGATGAACTTGAGAGAGAGTTCCATGCACACAAAAGAGACCATGAACTCTAAAAAGATACAAGTGGTGATTTTGGGCAATGAAGTATCTATTTATATGTGGGATTTCTAGGGTCATGGATATAA
Organism: Lactuca saligna; assembly: GCF_052625555.1. Taxonomy (NCBI): domain Eukaryota; kingdom Viridiplantae; phylum Streptophyta; class Magnoliopsida; order Asterales; family Asteraceae; genus Lactuca; species Lactuca saligna. The sequence continues at coordinate 107,920,869 of NC_136419.1, forward strand.
CCAAAATCCATACCCATGGGTTTTATGATCCATGGTTCATGTGGCCCAACTCATTATGTATCCATACATAAACTTAGTCCAACATGGATCATAAGCCCAACACATATAACTATAACTAATTATCATAATTAGTCCCCATATATTTAATTAGTCTCTTTCGATCACAAAATTAATTCTTGATCAATACTAATTAAAACATATGATTTCATATTAATATATTATTACTTATAATATATTAATAAACCATAAATAACCTTCTCTCAAAAGTCCATCCTAACAAATTGTCCTGATGATATGCAACCCAAATGGACCATGTTACTCTCAGGTCGAATACATACCAATAATAGTTATGGGCATAAACACCTAATCCAACAAGATCTTCAGCCGTGATCACCTTTCATCCTTCTGGTTTCGATTCTAACACCTTATTGCAAGTGTTTCCTACTTCCTAAGGTTATGCATATTAGTTGTTACAAGCACTAATTGTATGAATATATATATATATATATATATATATATATATATATATATATATATATATATGTTATTATATGCTATATATGACCCAATGGTGCTTTGGGACTTCATTTGTGAACTCAAGCATCCTATATGCATCTTTCATAGCAGTCACTCACTAACAGGTGAGTTCATACCCATATAATCAACCTTTTACATGTTTTAAATGCTTTTTAGGGGGGGGGGGGGATATAAGTTGAAACATAATGAAATCGTGTTTGTTTATATATTAAGATTACTTACAAACAAAAGGATTTTACTGTTTTCAAACATTGTTAAACTTCATTTCAAAACTCTTTTTTAAACTACTTATAAACTCTTTTTATAACTACTTATAAACTCTTTTGTTTTCAAAAGCATATTCATATAGATATTTGTGTATAAATATGCGTTAATGGACTTAGGACTAATGTTAATGACCTTGACTCCTATCGATTATTTGGTTGTGGGCTTAGGGTAGGATTCACTAGTCCGAATGTTAATTAACTTATAATTATACATACTAAATACTTATATGGATATTAAATCTCATTCTCAAGGTTATAGTTAACCTAATTGTTTATGCTTAACAATTGAGTCTTTTCAACAAGTCAGTTATATAACAACCATACTGGTAAACTATAATAGGTATAGTTTAGAGATCATACATATACATATACAAGAATAAGAAGTAATACTATACATATACATTTACAAACGGAACATATACATTTACAAATAGAACATATATATATATATATATATATATATATATATATATATATATATATATATTTATATACACACAAAAGGAACACGCACATATATATACAAGAAACAAAAGGAACATACACACTATATATGTACATAACAACTAGAATGGGAGATACTACTTCATGGAGTAGCAATACACTTGTTGTGTCACGTTTTGTAACCAGAGTCTCCTGGAGGGAGAGCGTGAGTTTGTGTATAGATCTATACGAGATTGACCATCCCGCACCATGCTGCTAGCTACAGGGGGACCAGCAGGTCTACGGGTGACAAATATCATATAATTTCGACGTCCGAAGAGTGTCGTGTCTTATACTAGGTCGATCAAGCATGGTTATAACCTCAATCACATTTTAACCTAAATTAACCCACTCGCTTATAAGGCAGTAAAGCTATCAGTAGAGTATTATTATATAGTACAAACATTTCATTTTCATTATTACAAGAAAACAAACATATAAACAGTCGGGTCTTTGCAGAAGACTACATTTTAATATAAGCAGAAAATATAGGATTTTCTGGGAAAGTAAACAAGCATGTTCATGATTCAATTACAAACATTTCTATAAAACAAATGCAATATAATGACACTATAATACTTTTGATGTCAGCAACATCTTTATGTTGACACTCTCTTTCGAAATAACTTGTATTCTCAGGGAACCAGTAAGATAGGTACACCCATTCAGCTTTTGAGGAGACGGGGCGGAAATCAAGACTCGTCTTATTCTTTTGTTATACATTCATTTTTGGTGTCATTTAAACTTTATAAAGAACACACTTGTATTAACTATACTATTTAATGCAATGGATGTTGTTGCTTGATTTACTATTTTGCATTGTTATGAAATTGTACATGACGCCCTCCACCCCCGAATGTTTCTACCAATTCAGTTTGGGGTGTGACAAAGGCCGTATAGGGACTTTTGAAGGAGGCAAACATGATCCGAGAAGGATCTATCACGAAAACCGGGGGGTTGATACATGTAGATAGTCTACTGAAAATGACCATGAAGAAATGCATTTTTCACATCCAACTGGTGAACCAACCAGTGGTGTGAAACAGCCAAGCTGAGTATAGTTCGGATAGTAGCCGGTTTGATAACCAGACTGGATGTCTCTTCACAATCAATACTAGGGCGCTGAATGCGACCATTGGCAAGAAGATGTGCCTTATTTCGAGATAACGAGCCATCTACATTATGTTTCTTTTTAAACAACCATATGCAATTAACAATATTAACATCTGGGGGCCGAGGCATATGTACCCAAGTCCCATTAGAAATAAGTGTGTTAAATTCGTCAGTCGGAGCATTGTACTAGTTTGGATTGTGAAATGCTTGAGAATAGCTTTTGGGAATAGGAGAAGGAGAGTAGTCTGTATGGAGATTTAAGTTGTCAAAGGGCTTAAAAATGCCATGACGAGAACGAGTTTCCATACAGTGAGTGTGAGATGAAAAGGGAGAATTGAGAGGCGGATTTGATGGAACAGAGGGGGAGAGGCTGTCAAAAACAACAACGTCATCGGTATGGCTGCCAGAAGGGTTGGCATCAAAGTTAGTGGAGTTGTCATCATGGTTGTTGTTTGGGAGGGTGGAGGTATCGATTGTGGTAGACGAAGTAGTAGTATGAGAGGGGATGGTAGGGCTATTGAATATATTTCGTTGATCTTCAATATAGAGAAAATCATAGTCGGGAGATTTGTCGGGTGTTAGAGACCCGAAAGGAAAAATGGATTCGTCAAATATGACATGAAGAGAAATGATAATTTATTTGGTATGAAGATTGAGGCACCGATATCCTTTGTGATGGGTAGGATAACCAAGAAAAATGCATGGAACATAGCAAGGTTGGAGTTTGTGATTTTGGTTTAGGTGAGGGTAACAAAGGCAACCAAAGACACGGAGATGAGAATAGGACGGGTGTTTATTAAAGAGTTTGTGAAAGGGTGAATCGTGATTTAGAGTAGTTGAGGGAAGAATATTTAGAATATAGGTTTCCATATGAAGGGCTTCGACCCAATAAGTGGGAGGAAGGTGGGATTGAACGAGTAAATTTCGAATAGTGTTATTTAGGGTGCGAAGCATGCGTTCGGATTTGCCATTTTGTCGAGACGTGTATGGACAAGAAAAACATATATGGATACCACTGGAATCACAAAGGTTGTGAAATTGTTTATTATCAAACTCTTTTCCATTGTCACATTAAAAGATTTGGATATCGGTTTTGAATTGGTTTGTAACATGGGAGCAAAAATGGAGAAACTTAGCAAAAACATCATATTTATTTCAAAAAGGATAAACCCACACAAAATGAGAATATTGATCTAGGAAAAGTAGATAATATTTTATTCCACTATGACTAGTTATTGGAAAGGTCCAAACATCGGAATGTATGACATGAAATGGAAAAGTAGCATCAGTTTTAGAAAAGGTAAACGACAAACAAACATGCTTGCCATGTTGACAAGCATGACACAAGATACTAGGATCTTTTTTATTACATGAAATAAAATTCTTGGATAATAAATGCTTAAAGACTTGAGAGCCGGGATGACCAAGGCGTTGATGCCATACAAAAGAACTAGCACTTAAAAGCACTTGTGGGAGTTGTTTGGTGAAAGGATAAAGATCTTCTGTGCTATCACATCGGATGAGAGTTTATTTGGTGAGATAGTCCTTCACAGAAAAATCAAATTCAATAGAGCATTTATTGTCACTGGTGATTTTACGAACAAAAATAAGATTTTTAATAATTTGAGGAGTAATGAGAACATTATTTAGATATAAGGGGCGGAAAAGATGTTGAGAAAGGTAAGAGTTACCAACATGGGTAACCTGAATGTGCGATCCATCACCAACTAAGACTGGAAAATTATTGCGAGTATTTTTAAAGGAACTGAGTAAACCTGAGTCGGTGTGAAGATGAGCGGTCGCCCCGGTGTCTATGTACCAATCGGTGATTTCGGTATCTTGAAGGTTCATGGTACTAAAAGCTTGAGGTAGAGTTGTGGGTTGATCACCAAATAATTGGGCTTGCTGTCAATTAAAGGGTTGTTGTTGTTAACGTCTAGCAAAGAAGGCTTGTTGGACTGGCTGCTGAGTGGGCCAAGGAAGCTGCTGCCGATTTTAGGCCTGAGGAGAATTAGGCCAGCACGCCTGCTGTGGAGACGGAAGCAGCCTAACAACTGTTTTGTTGTTCGGCGGGAATGAAGACCCAGCACCCGCTGGGATTTCCTACAACACTCAAAAAAGTTCCGCCACCATTATTTTGGTGGCTACCACGTCCTCGTCCGTCATTCCGTCCTCTGCCAGCACCCCGATTCCGACCACCACCACGTTGGGTTCCACGAAAAGATCCAGAATTATTTAACTGAGAGTGGTGATTAGTATGCAACACTTGATGAGAAGAAGATGAATCAGAGGGAGAAGCTTGAGGAATCCAACTGTGTTGATTGTGTAAGGTTTGTTCTTCAATGGAAAACATTGACTGCATCTCAAGAAGAGTCGAGAATGGAGTCTTGTAATAGATTATAGTGGCTATGTGATCGAACTTTGAAGATAATCCATTGAGAGCATACGTGATAGGGGTTCGTTCAGGAACTTTTGATCAAATTCTTGCTACGAGATCGGCTATAGATTTGATACGTGTGTAGTATTCCATGATTGTGGAGTCACCTAGAATAATTTTCCTCAGTTGGTTCTTAAGTTCAATAGCATTTGCTTATTTTTTGTCACGAAAGAGGTCTTCAATGGCATTCCATCGATGAGCCGATGTAGCATCTAGTATCAAGATGGACTGAATAAGAGGTTGTGTGAGGGTACCATTGAGCCAATGTTTGACAATGGAGTCGACAGTGCACCAGTCTTGATTTATAGATTTGTGATCATAGCCATCAAGGTGGCCAAAAACCTTGTAAGCAACATAATGGTTTTTGAAGAACTCACTTCATGTATCATAATTTAATCTGACAAGATCAAGGATGGGAGGGACATAAGATTTTATGTTGGTGATTCCATACAATTTATCAAGATGAGTGGTCATTGAAATAGGAGTTAAGGAAGAAGAAAGAAAGAGGGAGGAGATGTCGATAGAGAAGGAGTCGATGATGAGACGGAAAAGTGGCTAGGGTTGTTTGTAGCCTGATACAATGTTAGGAAAAGATTTTCCCGTGTCTTCATTATTGTATTCCATCAAATATATATACAAAATAATCAAAGGGCTAAGAGTAAAGTTGACAAAAATCGACCCAACCCGCCAACCCAACCCAAAATTAGCGGGTCGGGTTGAGATTTTCAACCCATTTAAGTTAAATGAATCAACCCGTCTAACCCATTTAATTAAATATGTTGGGTTGGGTAAAAATTATCAATCTGTTTTCAACTCACCAACCCATTTAACTTTAATATATGCATAATTTAATATATATTTGAATATTATCATGTATTAATCGAAGTATTAATTTATAAATTAAAACGTTGTATTATTATTTGTGTTTTTAAAAAATATAATCTTAATTCCTATCTTTTTTTTCTTATCCCAAAAATACTAACCACTCTCCAAAATCTTTTTGAAATTAAATATTTTTATGTTATTTGATCAATTTATTCAAATTTGTAAACTGTGATTGTGTTTTTGTTATACTTTGAAATTTTATTTATGTTTGAATTTGATTTATATAGTATAATATTTAGTTAATGCATTTAATTTTTTGATTTTAAATAAGGAAACCTGAGTTTAACTTATTTATTTAATAGGTTGGATCGAAAACTACATAAATGAGTCAATGAGTCAACCCAGTGGCAACTCATTTATCTATAATGTTGGGTTGGGTTGCAAATATCAACACATTAAAATAAACAAATTTGATTGGATTGATATTTTCAACCCAACTAATAAATTGGTTGAATCTAAACCCAACTTAGATCGACACATTGCCAACTCTAGCTAAAAATGAAAGCTAAATATTCATGGGCCACACACCAAAAAGATGACAACATAATATAACAAATATAATAAATATATACGGCTAACATGGTTAAACCAACCGAAACCGAACCATTTAAGGTTCATGTTATTCGGGTTTGGGTTTGGGTGTAATTCGTGTATGAGGAAATGTGGTTCAAACTCATCCAAATTTCATTCAAATAAAACTTTCAAATAACCTAATAAAGTATTAAGTCAACTTCAAGCTTCATGCTTTTAAATGGAAGGGAAGTTGATCAAAAGATTATGGGCATCCCATGTGGCTCGTCAATGAAAACAGAAAGTCATTTCCATAGTTTTAAATAAAATAAGATGACAAATCACAATTTACAAGTCTATAAAACTATTAGTGTTTTTCAGTAAAATCCAAAACCAATTGTTAATTTTGTTTTTTAACATTTAAAAAAAATAACCAACCTAAAATGATAGATGTCTTATTTTGTATAGAATGTTTAACAAATAACTAGAAGTGATTCTATAAAAATTTTCAAAAAACAAGCTAATTAAGCATAGTGGAATGACTTTAGGTTTGTTTAGCTAATGATTATGAATTTTAAAATATAAATATAAAAATTTAAGTTAATTTTTTAATATCTTATTTGGATTATTCAATGAACTCGAATTAAAAAAAAAATTAACCAAACCCGAATTGAATAATTTCTTTTTATTCAGTTAACCAAATCGAATAACCCGCAAACTGAATGATCCAAACTCAATAACTCAAACCTTATTTTGGTTCGAATAAATTATTCGGTTTTGGATTTTTAAACATTCCAGTGATGATAATTTTTTGCGTTTGTCTTGGAAGACACATTGGATTCCCATTTGTCGTCCCCGACTATCAATCCCACGAAGTGGATCAAGCTTTTGCCTATAAAAATTGTTTGCTTCGTTTGTCGTGCTTGTATGGGTCGTATTCCTATGACGTTGGCTCTTGCACGTAGAAGTGTTCAAGTTGCGAACTTCGCTTGCCCGTTTTGCCGGTTGGAGCCTGAGGGGACGGATCATATGTTGGTTTGTTGCCTTGTCATCGGTGATGTTTTTGCTTGGATTTTCAGGTGATGTGGTTTATCAGTGCAAACTTTTCCAACGATGTCTTACTTCGTTGACTTTGCTATTAGTTGGGGACATTGTCCCAAGAAGAGAAAGCATTTGCTTGCTATATGTTACGGCTTTGTCGTGTACATAGAAGATCAAGAACATCATCATTTTCAAACAGTTTCATTTTTCACTTATTTCTTTGATGGATAATGTAATCACTACCATGTATAGTTTTGTGAAACATAGTGATAATATCGGAAACTGTAATTGAGCTAATTGTATTTGTTGTCATTTTAACATTTTGTAATCTCTTTTTTCTTTTCCTGCCTTGGCTTGCAAGGTTTAACATATTTCCGCCGATTCCAAAAAAATAATAATAAACAGAAAAATCTTATGAATTAATTTTTTTTTTTTGAAACGACGATTCTCCTCCTAATTCCTAATTCCTAATCTAATCCAAGTACACATATAATCGAGACATAACAAACAAATAGCGGCAACTTTTGAATTTAAATCAATTGTGGGGACAAAAAAACATAATAATAGCATTAATCACCCACTTTAAACTCTCTAAAATATTGCATTAATTTATCACCGAATTAAAACCCCTCAACAACTATTCCCAAAATAATCAGAACCCATTATCACCCAACGCCAAATCATTACTCTCTCTCCCCTGACCCTGACTCTTTTTTTTTTTTTTTTTTTGTTTCTATCCACAACTCATTATCTTCCATGATTGTTATTCGAGTATCAATCCTTCAAGAACAAAAAGAACCCATTCCGCCATCAAAAGGTAATTTCTGACTGAAATACTTTGAATCTTCCTGTTCATATTCATCGATCCGTTCAGTTTTGATTCTTTCAAAGTCGCCCACTTTTGAATCGAATAGATTTAGTTTTTTTTTTTCTTTCATTAACCCACAATCGACCAATATTCGTATGTTGAAACTTTGTTACTGAGTAATTTGGGTCATCAATGAGCTGTTGATTTAGAAGCTCTCAGTTTCAAATTAGGGCTCTTGAAAAATGGTGGTTGGGATCGGAAATGGAATCGGAATCGGAATCGGGGAGTCTCGAGATTTGATGACCCAGTTGGTGAAGATGGGTGCGAATGGTGGAAGCGGGTCGAGGAACACGAGCCCGATGGGTCGACGTGTCGGGTCAAGGAACGTTAGTCCATCAAAGCAGAAAGCAATCAAGACGAAACCAAGAGGTTTAGATGAAGAAACAATCGCCAAATTCGCTAAATCTCCTCAACCAGATGTTCAAATGGAAGACGATATCTGGGCCATGTTACCCGAAGATCTATTAAACGAAATCCTAGCTCGGATTCCACCATTCATGATCTTCCGACTCCGTTCCGTTTGCAAAAGATGGAATTCAATCCTCCTCGATTCCGCCTTTCTTCAATTCCATTCCCAAGTCCCTTCCCATGGCCCTTGCCTTCTAACTTTCTACAAAAACTCCGTCAATTCCCAATCTCAAACACCACAATGTTCAGTTTTCAGCTTACCCTTAAAACAATGGTACAGAATCCCATTCACCTTTCTTCCTCAATGGGCAATCTGTTTAATCGGGTCATCAGGTGGGCTTGTTTGCTTTTCGGGTCTCGATGGGTCAACTTTCAAAACCCTAATCTGCAACCCCCTCACACAAACATTTCAAATCCTTCCACTCATGCATCACAACATTCAACGACAGTTAACAATGGTGGTTGACCGAAGTCAACGCACCTTCAAAATCATAGCTGCAAACGATCTTTACGGGGACAAATCCTTACCAACTGAAGTCTACGATTCAAGATTCGGTCAATGGTCAGTCAACCAAACTATGCCAGCTGTCAATTTCTGTTCATCAAAGATGGCATTTTGTGATTCAAGATTGTATCTTGAAACCCTTTCACCGATTGGTTTAATGGTGTATAGAGTGGACACGGGGTATTGGGAACATGTTCCTGCTAAGTTTCCAAGATCTTTATTAGATGGGTATTTGATTGCAGGGGTAAAAAAGAGATTGTTTTTGGTTGGAAGAGTTGGGGTTTATAGTACTATACAAAGTATGAGGATTTGGGAGTTGGATCATGGTAAGGTGATGTGGGTTGAAGTTACAAGAATGCCCCCGAGGTACTTTAGAGGTTTGTTGAGGTTATCGGCTGAGAGATTTGAGTGTTTTGGACAAGATAATTTGATTCTTTTTACTTCATGGAATCAAGGGAAAGGTTTGTTGTATGATGTGGATAAAAAGGTGTGGTCTTGGATTGCGGGTTGTGGTCTTCGTTTGTATAATGGTCAAGTTTGTTTCTATGAGCCAAGATTCGATGCATCGATTTACTAAAGTGAAGGAATTGGCTTCTAGTTTTGCTTTTTTTTTTTTTTTGACACTTGTGTATTACTTGTTCAAAATTGATTATACATGAAACTTTTGCAAGTTTTTTTGTTAAGAATGTTAGTCCTTTTGTACTTTTTTACAAAAAGTTTTATTCTTTTGACCTTAGGAGAGTCAAATGACATGTTTTAGCAACCTTTTAGTTGACCCACACGTATTATCATATGAGATGTAAGTTAGATATGCAACAAATGGTTATGACATTACAGCTTAATTCTTGTAAGGAGTCTAAGGTGTTGTTTGTTTTTTCGAATCGAAAATACCTGAAGTCTGCGGACCATCTCTGCAACCCTTTGTGACAGAAGAGGTGGACCAAATGGTTGCAACATTTAATAAAAAAGTATATTTTTAACATCTACAAACTGTTACAGTAAGTTAAAATAAGGCGTAAAGTGGTTTAAAGCAGTTGGTCTAGTGCTGCGCTATGTACCACATGCGCAACAGTTTTTAAGTTAGAAATCTTCTAAAAAAACAAACAGCTGTGAAAAATCAAGTGTTGTGCGGCGTAGCAATAAGTGGTTTTTTTAGAAAAACAAACAGCACTCAAGTCACATTGGAATTAAGACTGTGCATTGTGTCTACTTAAATTTGAACATACCCTTTGACCTTTTGAAAATGCTTTTTGTGACCTTTATTTATTTGAAAAACGGGTGTGACATTCTTATTGATATTAAAACTTAAAAACTAAGAGTTTAAGTTCTGTTTGAAGCTTAGAAGTCACCTTAATTCGAGGTAGGTTTGCACCTATTACATTGCTTGCTTGTAAAACTAGGTTACTATCATCAAGCTTAAATAACATTTTGCATCAAAGACTCGTTAGGGTTAAAGCATAGGAGCCATATTTATAATTTATAAATTACACTAATTACATTTAACCAACATTTATTTACAAAATTATTTTTTAATGACACTATTGTGTCTTTGTATCACTGAATGACAAAGATTATACAAGTGTTGTTGAATCCCAAAAGCAAAACTGAAAGAGACTCCAGTGATTACTAAATCAGATATATTTTTGCCTACCTTTTAAATATATTGAATATGGTTTCTTCTAGTTTTGCAATTTTAATGAACTTTTTTGTAACAAGCCTTTTGGACATTTCATCTTAACACTTACACTGATGAAGCTCTATCATAATTTGTAAGGGCATCTCTATGGTTAACCTCAAAAAAGGCTTGTAACTTTTGCCATATAGTTTTCCACTAACTTATCTAACAAAAATATGGTGTAACCTTTTCAAAAGAAATAATAATAATAACTAACTTATCATTATTTATTTTCAATTTTATAAAAAGTCCGCTCATATAATGTCATTTTTTATACATACGTCAAGTTTAAAAAAACAAAACAACAGTTGACATAAGTAATCAAATAAATAAATAACCATAAAATATTATATGACGATAGTATTCTTTTAATCTTTGACATTTGTGTCATTTTGAAGTTTAAAAAGTTAATTTGTTTAGTGACATAAATTTCTATAAAATATATTTATTTTTATTTTATTTAATTCAGTTAAATATAGATAAAATAATCACAAAATAATAACAATAAACTAATATTTAAATATAAGTAGGGTTAAATTGAATTGTTTATTAAATGTAACATAAGAGGATTAAAAAGTTGAAGTTAATTAAGCGGTGGAAGTTACCTTTAGAATAAACTCTTATCTCAAATGATTAAAATAAAACCTTTTCAAAAGCTTTTTTTAAATAATAAAAAACTTTAACAATAAGCTAAAACCCATTAATCACGAATAAGATAAAACCCATTAATTAAAAAAAAAAAAAGTGTCGATGAGAAAATAACAAGAACTAATACCGAAAAAAGAATAATGAATGTTGACAAAAGGGCCAAACCTTCATAAATTATATTGGATAGTTGATAAAAAAAAAAAAAAAAACAGGAAATCCCATGGAGGGGTTAAAGATGGAAACTAAGATAACGATAATAATCAAGATTACTACCATTTAATGTATTCACTCAAATACTTCCATTGTCGGATTAGCTTTGCAAATTTATGTGTGATCTTTTCTTTATGATTTTCAGAATTTGGTTTTCTATTATCTCTTTGCTTCAATTCTGCACCCATTGGTTTTCTATAGAATTTGTATTAGTTTTCTTGCGCAAGTATTTGCTTTGGGTACATGGTATACATATTTGAATTAAATTAAACTTTATATTAATAGAAATAGAAAATAACTAATATAGCTATATTTCTTAATCAATAAATACCCAAAAATTAACCATTTTCCTCAAAATAACCACCCATTTCGAAGAATATGAAAGAAAAAAATGAAAGATTTCAATTCTCCCATTCATTACATACCTAAAATGTATTTTGAAATCTCTCTCAACCCTAGTTCCAAACTAGGGTTGAGATGGGTAACCAAACCAACTTTATGAGTTCCAAGATTGGAAATTCCCTATAACTTAAGTGGGATGTTTTATAGGAAGGAGTTCAATCATCAATGGAGGGTAATTGTTAGTTTTGGTATAAGTTACATTATGAGTCCATAAAGTCATGTTTCAAGAAACGACATTGGAACGAATGTGTCAACAATAATAGTTATTTTAATTGAAATTAGGTGTGAGATCTGTGTAATACATATATTTTTTTAAATGAATATATTTTGTTAACGATTATATGTTTAATAATTTACAAAACTGAGTTTGGAAATAATATTAATACTAGCTGTGAATGAACCAATTTTTACAAGGTTTCTGCAAATTATCGTGAATTCAAAAGGGATTGGCCGAAAATTATGTTTTTCAATTAGAAATGTCGATTTGAATTTAAATTGAATTTAATAAATTAATTAACGAGTTTATGGAGACATTTGAGTTTTCTTATTTTTTTTTATTATATTTTTAGATTATATATTTTTTTATAATTTAATAACAAAGCTAAAAAAATCACGATTTGCCAAATCAATTTAAATGAAATTGAAAAAATAAAAAAAAAAATCATGTAACATATTAAATTAGGTGATGACAGGTGACAAAAATCTTTTATTTATTAAGTAGGATAAGTATAATGTTCTTGAAGAAGTTAAATACCCAACATATCAATATTATGTACATTTTTCATTAGAGAAATTAAATATTCTTCTATTTTTTTGTGCCTACAATATTTCTGTCTATTTTAAATGGTGACAAGTGTCATTCAATTTAATTTAAATTTGATTGAGATGTTAAATTTATATATTTGTCATTATTTTAAATAGATAAAGAAGAAAAAAAAAATAATAGTCGAATGATATTTAATTTCACATATAAAAAATAGAGGCATCATCCCAAAAATGGTTATATTTTTGGGAAAAAAGAAAATGACGAAACAACCTCTTATTTATAAAATAGACTTTAAGAAATTACTTTTAATTTGTTAAATTATTTTAGGTGTTGTTTGTGTTTTTTTAATCAACCTCTTTTAACCACTTATTGCTACGTCGTACAACACACGCTCATCACTTGACCTTATGTAACTATTTATTTTTCAAAAGATTTATGATTTTAAAACTGTTGTGCATATGTTAGGTGATGCAACACTTGACCATCTGATTCAAACATCTTCACATCTTACTTTAATTTATTGCAGCAGTCTCCAAAAGTTAAAAACAAACAAACTTTATATTACATGCTACAGAGGGTTGTAGATGTGGTCCGCAGATTTTAGGCATTTTTGCTTCGAAAAAAACAAATAGTACCTTAGTGACCGTTATTAACAAAACTTGACATCTTTTGCGAAATAATACTAATAAAATAGTTACAAAAATTAATTTATGAAGTTGCGTATCAAAAATCTTAATAATTATAACAAAATAAATATTTTACAAATATTTCAGTATAATTAGTGCTGTATTTTTTCAAATAAATAATTAAATGTATTTTAGTAAAAAAAATAAAAAGTAATTATTAAATAAAAATAAGAAAAGCTAAAATATGTTCAAACTCCAAACTCCAAACCGAAGATATGGGCCTCATCCGTGTAAGCCCAAAAGGGTACATATTAGCACCTGGTCCACGTTAACGTGTGCACCGCTGCGTATTTTATCACACACCATTGCCACAAACAAAAAAATGTTTTAATTAAAAAATCATCGAGCTAGGGCTTTTCAGTGACCCGTACAGTTGTCCACCGTATCCCATTTCTCCGGCCCTCTCGGAAATTAAACCACCAAACTCCTCCGCCGTACCGACTTTTATCGCCGCCGACGTGGCCGCAACACCGGCTGCAGCTCCATCTCTCTTTCTACGCTTAAACAGTAGGTTTTTTCTCCGTATCTACGCCCTTGCTTATGCGTATCGTGTGAGTTTGCTTGTTTGCCTTAATTGCGCCATTTATGTGACGATAGAATTTTGTGTTTCTTCAGAAGGAATTGGAGCTGATGGTAAGGACTGTGAAGAATCATCATCAAGAAGAAGAGGAGGATGACGAAGATTTCATTTCGAGAACAACTGATGGTTGCTCACAGAAAGGTTTTTTATTTCGTAAACACATACGTATTTTATACACCTAGATTTGCGCATGCATAATTGAAATTGAAGTTTTTAATTGAATGCAGATGGAAGAAGGAACGATCAGAAGGCGAGCTCTCATCGTTCTAAGCATTCTGAGACGGAGCAGCGTCGAAGGAGCAAAATTAACGAGAGGCATGCATGCTTGATTTTTTTCATCTTATCTTAAATCATTACCCTTTTCTGTTACATTCACATGCTTTCTCAACATAGGATTAAAGAATTTCTGTTCATAGCTTGCTTACACTCTGTATTAAAGAAAATGCTTCTCTGCCTCTCTTCCTCTCTGGCCATATATGAATTGTGGAAAAGGATTCATTGATTAGGGAGATGTTTATTTGAGCCATATTCTGATGCCTTTCTTCTTCTTCTTCTTCTTCTTCTTCTTCTTCTTCTTCCACAATCATTTAGCTGATAAAAACATGTTTTCATTTAGGGCTTTTTATATAAACAAAGTATTCCAATTTCTTGCTTTTACAATGGGAAATAAAAAGGTTATACTTCTACATGCAACTTGATGCATCCTTTTCATTGTGATGCAAATTATTCTACAACAAGTTCTTATGCACACTGTTTCTACTTTCTAATCAACCTAATAACCTTGAAACTACACAGATTTCAGATTTTAAGAGACCTCATTCCTCAAAATGATCAGAAAAGAGACAGAGCTTCATTCTTATTAGAGGTATGTAACTATGTAATATGTATCCTTGCTATTGTATACAACCTTTTCTATACTTGAAAATAACTTTACTAATCTTTCTTATGAACTTAGGTAATACAATATATCCAATTTTTACAAGAAAAGTTACAAGTATATGAAGGAACATTCCATGGTTGGAGTCCAGAGTCCACAAAGTTAATGCCATGGGTATAAATATAATTTTTATTTTTTCATCATAATATTACATTCCATATAACTATAAAGATATTAATCTATAAATCTTTTTTCAACAGAGAGGAAATAATGTCACAGATACCTTCACAGATCAATCACAACCCATAAAAAACGGATCTTTACACGAGGGTAATATCGTCTTTTCCCCACCAATGCTATCAAACACACAGAGCTTGATAGAACACGAACTGAGTCACCCTTCAGCTGCCCGAGCAGCTGCCCTTGACATACCATTACAGCAAAACACATATCTGCCCGACCCTGACCCTGATCCTGCCCGGGCTGCCCAGATTCCTCATGAATATTGGGATGATAGATCTCTAATGAACGAGGATGCTACTCCAAATGAGCTTCAAGAATTGAAGATGCAAAGAGAAGGAGATAGAGATAGAGATAGAATCTCAGATGCTTATTCCAAAGGGTGAGTATTTTTTTTTTCATTTTCTTGAATTATTTAATTTAATGTTTTTGTTAATTAATATTTTTTATGTGATTATTAATTACAGGCTGTTGAATAATCTAACTCAAGCATTGGGTTCTTGTGGAGTTGATCTTTCACAAGCGAATATTTCTGTGCAATTTGATATCAGAAAAGGCACAAGTAGTGGATCAACTTCAACATCTTTTGGAATCAAGGTCAATAAAAAAACCATATTTTTTTTGTTTTTTATAAAATGGCAAGATACATAAAAAGATTAAAAGCCATTCTATTTTGACTTTCATTAACAAAATGGCCAAAATATAGCGGCTTTGTGTCATTTTCCTTTGATAAAATGGTGAAAGTAGGTTCTTTTTTTCTATCTTTTAATCATTTATAAAACCGGGTAACCAGGAAAATATTTTGAAATGGAAGGGTAAAATGGTCATTTAGTCTATAGTTGTTAAAGTAAAAAAATGGCCAAAATATAGTGGCTTCTTTGTAATTTGCCTTGATGAAATGGTGAAAGTAGTTTTTTTTTTAACCATTTATATAACCGGGCAACCAGGAAAATATTTTGAAATGTAAGGGTAAAATGGTCATTTATTCTATAGTGGTTAAAATACAAAAATTGCCCAAATATGGTGGCTTTTATATAATTTTCCTTTGATAAAATGGTGAAAGCAGGTTGTGTGAGGGTAAAATGGTCATTTGAAGTGTATGGGTAAAATGGTCATTTTAGTTTCATTAAGGTTTGTATGGGTGAAGAGAGTGAATGGAAAAATGGATAGAGTGAGTGGTCTCTGTTTCTTTTTCTTTGTATTTTCTATAGCGGATAAGATAAAACCGTCTTGATGAGAAAAGACTGAATGACCATTTTACCCTTATGGCAATATTCATGAATTATGTGTGTGTGTGTGTGTGTTCAGGAGCATGATTTTCTATCTGATTGTAATCAAGGAATGGCAGAGTGTGGGATTAGGAGGAGAGATGATGATGTTGTTTATTATGATCAAGTGCTCAAGAAACCAAGAACACAACAAAACCAGTAATTACTTATTTCTTTCTGTTAAACACATAATTTATAAGTTTTTTGTTTTTTTTTTTTTTTTTTTTTTTATTTAAAAAATTTTAAATATGGAAACTTGTTTCGTTGTACATGTTTTTTACTAGAAAATGGGGGGAGTTATGTATTAAAACTTTGTAGTCTTGGGCTTCCATTGCAAATTAGAGAAGCTGCTTTTCTTTTTTTCTTTTATGTCATCTAATTACTCATTTAAACAAATTAATCAATGTGTGAGTTTTGACATTTCCACCCAACTAAAATATAAACTAATATCATAATATCCGAATTCACTAGATATTCCTCTATGATCCCACTCATAATATGTTTAGGTTATGTTTGGCGGATTAGCTGAAAAATTAGCTGATTGCTGAAAAACTAGCTGTTAAATAAAAAGTTTGTTTATAGTTGAAAAGCTAGCTGATAAAAAATAACGTTTGGTAAAACTAGCTGCAAAGCTAGCTGAAACATATAAAATTACATAAAATGACATGTAAGAGTATGTGTTTCTATAATTAATTAAGGGATATCTGGAAAATTTTAAAAAAGCTCCTAAAAAGCTAGTCTAAGTAGTTTTTTAAAAAGTTGGTTTATAAGCTATTTTTTAGCTTACCAAACACGACAACATAAAAAAACTCGAAAAATAAATTAGCTTATCAGCTAGCTGTGGGGCGTCAAACACAGCCTAAAGTGTTGTGTTAATTTGTTGATCATATGTGTTGGAATAAATGTGAAATAAGTTTCAAAAAAATATTGTTGAAAATATTAACTTTTTTTTTTCGGTTGTACCTAGTTTGTCCGAAATTTGTTCTATTAATGTTTCTACACTAAATAAAAGAGAAATTAAATATCCTCTTACTATCCAATTAAATTGTGACATATGTAATATTTAATGTTCATTTAATGAAATTTAAAGATATTTTAGAATAGTAATATGATACATGTTATTATTTAAATAGGTAAGAGGATTCGTAGGAATAAAAGGTAGGAGGATATTTAATTTCTCAAATAAAATTAGCTAAAAACCAAGGGAGTAGTATGATGAACACTAGATAAATCAGTTGTTTCATTTAAAACAATTAGTTTAATGCATAAAATCTTGACCACATCTCAAACCTTATCGGGAAGTGTAACAACTTTGCCTTCTTTAAAACACATTTTATTTTTATAAAATAATTTCAAACATAAAACAAATAGAAACCAAAGGGCTTGTGGTCTAACTAAAGGAAATTTTATAGAAAAATCTCAAATTTTTCGAAAAAGTTTAAAAAAATCCTAATTTTTTTTAATAGAAAATTTCATTATTTTGAAAAAATCATATAATTTGTTGTTTGTTGTTCAAATATAAAAATGATTTTTTTTTTCGTTAATTTGGACAAATTGTTAAATAATCGAGATTTTTCTATTAATTTTTTATAAAGATTTTAATGAAACTTCTTTAAAAAAGTTTGAGGCATTTCTCAAACAAAGACCGAAAGTTCAAATCTTATTGAAAACAAAATATATAGATTTTAGAGTATCGATGGTAGGTGTTTTAAAAGACCTTGTTTCTTTGTCTAGCATTGTACGTACCATAAATACACATATTTAGCCTTTCACTTTATGTCATTCGTAGTGCCCAAATCAAAATGATATCAATTTGTCGGATTTAAGAACATATACGACTTCCACCTCATCATAGCTTTTTGAGGTTACTTTGGTACTACCAACAAAAGTGAAAGTTTGTGAACATGTCATTATCAATTTGGAATTTAAAGTAAGAAGTGGAAAGTATGAGATTGCAAAAAACTTTTGAGAATAGAGTAATTTTATGGTGTATCGAAAACAAATGAACCAACACGTTTTTATACTAAGGGGAAAATGGTCATTGGGTTCAAACGACTAGTAAAACGGCTATATCACCGTTTCTTTAAATACAATTCTCTAAATTCATGACTTTAGTACCCGTTTTTTCGATTTTTATTAAGATAAAAATTATGAATAAAACTAAAACTAAAAACGGCTATATCCTATATGGAATTTTTTGTAACCAAATAAAATATTATTCATATTAGATATAGTCTAGCGGTATCATATGTTTTTAGAAATGTGTATTAACAAAATACGAAGAGTGCAAGTCTCCATAGAAATAAAATGAATGGTTTAGGAGTGCTGTAAGGATTCTTTATGTCCTTGTTATAAAAAAATTAAATAAAACTAGAAAGGTTACCCCTGTTACACAGGGACCAGAAGCTTTCAATATTGTTTCCGAATCGATAAATATGATAGACGTAGAAAGTGTAAAGATGAAAAGCCCAGACTTTGGTTCGGACCGTTTTTTTTCATGTTTTTATGAAAAAATGTAAATTTTTTTACTGAAAGGATCAGAAGTTTCAAAACGGTTAAAGAATTAAAGGGGTAGGATTTAACAAATTCTTAGAAAATTGATCAAAGTTGTCAAACCATTAAAGTTTTGTGGCCAAACTTTAAATATTAAAAAGTTCCTAAAAAGTATAAAAATAATGATTGCAATGACCAAAAGTCAAAATAGATAAAAAATGAGGAGCATAGTGCATGAATCATTTCTGCCAAAAAAAAAATGTTCAGTTTACTATTCCTAATATATATATATATATATATATATA
The DNA here is from genome assembly GCF_052625555.1 of Lactuca saligna. Lineage (NCBI taxonomy): Eukaryota > Viridiplantae > Streptophyta > Magnoliopsida > Asterales > Asteraceae > Lactuca > Lactuca saligna. Next base: position 107,940,072 of record NC_136419.1, read on the forward strand.
TATATATATATATATATATATATATATATATATATATATATATATATATAACACTAAAGCAACTAACTCAAATTTTAAAATAAATAAAAATGCCACTACCGAATTATGCATTAGCCAAAGTAATAGAAAAACATTAAGATTTTGTTAATTAGCAAACATAATTCTATCAAACCTTTATTTAGCATATTAATTTCTTTCTCATCCACACACATAATCCATTTGTAAATTTATTAACAACTAACTCAACCTAACTTTCTATCATAAAAACTTATAATTTGTAATCCATTTTTATTATTTTTCAAGGTTATAAAAAATAAAACAATTTATTTTGTTTTTTAAAAAACTAAAATTTCATTATGTTTATCTTTCAATTTTAAAATTTAAAATTTATATATATATATATATATATATATATATATATATATATATATATATATATATATATATATATATATATATATATTAAAATGTATCAATATTAGTAGAAAAAAATCAGACATTTATTGTGTATTATTTACTTTTAATAAGAATAAAATATAATTAATTACTAAATAAGTTTGACAAAGAAAAAATAAATCATCCTATTAGATTATGCCATTAAGGCCATGAGTCGTTCACCAACTCACTCAATTAATTTTAGTTGAATTTATTTGTCTTATAATGTTTTGGGTTTTGGTTTTGATTTAGGTTTACATAGCTAGTCAAACAATTTATGGATAATCATAAAATACCATAATATTATGAAAAATATCGACAAATAACCACGGGCAAGTCCGGTTTCTAAATCGCACCGAACTTGTACAGGAACAGAAAGTTCCAAAACCGAAAACCCAATTTTGTGGGTATCGAGAACCAATTCCATTTTAGTATCAATTAGTACTATATGGTACCTGTAGTTTGGTGCCAATCCCATTTTAGTATCAATTTCTATGTGCAACATTTCATGTTTGAGGCTGTAGAGTTCGAGCTTAAGTACAACAAAACAAGAGGTTCTTAACCCACATCTGAAATTAAGAAAAGAAAGAACATATAGGAAAATAATCAGCCCCGTCTGAGTTCATATAAGAGAGTTACGAGTATACAAAGCTAAAGAATTTTTTACACAACTTCTGTTAAGAAGAAAATAGTCTGAGAAATTTTATGTTTCAGGTACTCATGTTTAGTAGTATGTAACTTAGACTATACTTATTCAAACCAGTTGATTCTTGAGCCTAACATGTAAATAAGATAGAGAAGAAGGTACAAGGATAAATTAGGTTAATATAAGTTCATATGAGAGATTTTTAAGTGTTTAAAGTTGAATGAAATTATACACAAATTCTAATAAGAAAAAAAACTAAGTCTGGAAAATTAAAGTTTTTTAAGTCTTCATTTTTAGGGCTATGTGACTTAGACTATACTTATCTAGAGTAGTTGATGCTTAAGCCTAATATATAGAGAAGAAGGTACATGAAGAAGAAGAATAAGCTCATTTGTACGAAAGTGTTATAAGATTATCCTCATTAGCAACCTAATCCAGCCCAACTTTTTATAAATAATTAATTTCTCTCTCTTCCACCTATACAACTCAATCCAATATAATTAGTTACCCCGTTAGCAATCCAACCCAACCTATCTTATATTAAATTTTTATATTTATAAAACCATATCAATATTTGTCTAATTTTGTAGAGAAAAATATATCAAGTATTTTGATATATTTTATTTAACTTTTTATGAAAGATAAAGTTCACTTATTAACAAAAGTTAGTTTTTTATATAAAAAGTAAATGATTCCTTTTAACAAAGTTAGACACGTAGGAAATCTATATATATACAAGCTAAAAGCATTAGGTATGGGCCCGTTGAGGTGGTGTTATAACAACTTATAACACCAAGGGGAAATGGTGTTCATGGTGTTATAACCATGTTATGAGGAGGTTAAGAGGAGAAAAATAGAGAGAGAAGAAATGTGCAGCAAATCAATGTTCTTGTTTCAATATGTCATAACGCCAACAAGATATACCATAACACCAAGGGGGAAATGGTGTTCATGGTGTTATGACCATGTTATGAGATGCCACATCAGCAAAAACACCACTTCTCGTTGCCCATAGCATATACTCTAAAGTGAGCTGAGGGCGTGGTCACGAACTGGATCACCAAAGATTATCTACTTATTATTTTTTTTAATATTTCTTTTCCTATGACCCGTTGGCAAGAAGCCCCAATGGGGTAGTCTAAGGATCAAAATTAGTTCATTTGATCTTTAAGGGTATTCCTTTAAAATTTTGGTTCAGATCCGATACTTACTTGAACCCAAAGCACCGAATACTGCTAGTCCCGAGAACTAAAATGCTTGATTTAGTGGAATTGAGCACCAACCTCCATGTAATTATAAGGTATTGTTTCCGATTCCAATATGGTACCATCGGACTTTTTGCTCATCCCTACAAATAACCCAAATTGTTTTGGTTAAACCTAATGTCTATTTTGTCTAAAATATTGAATTTTGGGCCATATTAATTTTGTTGGATTAGCATTATGTCACATTAAATGTGATTTTGTGAAAAGTAAAAGATTTTTTGGATTCAAATTAAACGTTACATACAAAGTTAAAAAAAAATGTATTCTAAAATTTTAAGAACGTGCCTGAAGTCCCAAAAATTTTAAGAAATGTTTAGATTTTACTTAACCAAAATCTAAAAAAAAATATTAAAAACCATACCAAAAGCAAAGTGAATTACGATACAAGGATATAAAAACATGTCAAATAGTTGAAAAAAACATTGATAATAAACATTTCAGATTTAAGAGGCCACAAAATTTATTTTGATATTGTGCAAATGAGAGAAAAATACATATAAATTAGGAATGATATCCAGTTTGAAAAATGCTACATTTCGGAATGATATCCAGTTTGAAAAATGATCAAAATTAGGTTAATTACTTATATTTCCGATAAATATGTTGTCATTTTTAAAGTAAATTTCAGTTTTGTTCCATGTGGTTTGATTAGATTCGCACTTTTAGTCCAATATTTGAAAATTTGATAAAATGCATTCATATGGTTTTTAAAGAAATTGAACTATACATCCTTACTCCATTTAAAAAAACCATTTTACCATTACTTTTATATTTTTGTTTTTTCTTATATATATATATGTGTGTGTGTGTGTGTGGCGGAGCCAGACTCAAAGCAAAGGGGTATCCTAATTTTTTTTTTCCGGGTATCACCGCAACGGCTGAGCATGGGGCGGGTCGGATCAGTTTTGACCTAAAATCAAACCCAAATCTGATAGCGACGGTTTTGAATCTTTTAAAACCAAACAAAACTCAAACCCATCAATTTGATGTTATGGTTTTCAGTTTGTACATGAGTTTCCTCGTTTGGTTTTGGTATTAAACTCAAACCTTAATAGAATCGTTAGCTAACTTTAAGTCTTGTTATATAAACATAAAGTTGAAGTATTTTTTGATACTTGAATCAATGTGGGACTCAAAGTTGATATAAAATGAATCATGATGATAAGATTTTATAATAGATGAAAACAACTGAGTTTACATGTGTTTTGCGATGTGGGATAGAATAGCTTAGAAATTAAAAGAGAATAGAATAGCTGGAAAAATAAAAGAAATATAAACAAAGGATTTGTAGGGAACAAGAATTGATCTTAAGACCTTTGTTTCAATAACCCAACACCTTACCCAGTAGACTAGCTATATGTTTGTGTTTATAAGTGAAGGGATGCATATATATACACTAAAAAAACAAAAATTTTCTAAAAAATTACATTACCGAAATTTTTTTGAGGGGTATCCCGGGATACCCCTTGGATCCGCCTATGTATATATATATATATATATATATATATATATATATATATAACAAATAATATGCATTGCAATTTTTTTAAACCACAATGATACATCTTGTTAAATTTTTAAAGGTTTGTCTGAAAGTACGAATCTAACCAAACCACAGGACTAAAACTTTAATTTACTTTTTTATAATTATGCCGAGAGTTTTGGGAAACCTACCCATAGTTGAAATCCACAAACTCATGAAAATTATAACTTTAAATTTTACAAAAGTATTTGATAAAAGTTGCTTTTAGCTCTTAAATATATAAAATTAGATAAAAAAAATCAAAAACTAAAAGTCGTGGAAAACTTGAAATATCTTCTAGATTATAGATTTTTTTTGTTTAAAATAAAAGCTAAATTTCCTATTGCCAAACATAGTTTTTGTTTTTAATTATTTTTTTTTATTATTAAAAGCTATCAAATATTGAATACACCCTAAACATTCTACGTTACTTAATGGTAAAATTTTATAACATGATGCTATTATAAATACATTATTTGAAAGTATTTTTTTTAACGGTAAATACAATATAATCATAAACTACTTTTAAATCCGCATTTCTTTCCGACGAGGTATGAACCCTCAACCTCAAGGAGGAATTGGATTAGAAGCCTTTGGTATTTGAAAGTAGGTTACTTTATATATTTTTCCCTAAAAAAAGCTAACATAGTGAAATAAAGAAATGATATATTGCATGTAAGATATATGTAGTTTCAATTAAATAAAAGAAAGTCACCAATAGTTAACGTTCATCATAAGTAATACGAATTTCATTTATGACTATAATCGAGTGTGGTTATGTGCAGATTTTCCTATTAACTTGTTCCTCAAGTTAAGTCATATACTTATCTCTTTTCTGCTTCATTCGAAATTTACATTTATTAATTCTTGGATGATAAAACAATTAATATAATGCTCAATACTCAAGGGAGTATTTTAATGGTGATAGCCTCTTTTTAGGGGCTGTGTGGGTTTGATGCATAATAAGCCCCAAAAGCTACTTTTCTTGGATCATTCAATATCAACCATTTAGAATTTCTTGGATCACATGCCTCCTCGAATACAATTCACATTTTTATAATATCAAATTTCTCAATCTGCTGCCCCTAAAATATTCTAATGAATTCACCACTTCACAACCATTGTTGTTATTAATTAGGCTAACCGGAGTGCAAGTTTTCCATGCATGAGAATCCGATGTTGCGTAGCAAAAGACGTGTGAACACTTTCACCAGGCCGGTGTTCTGGCTATGGCGTGAGTCCGAAGACGGGATGTGGAGATGAGTTTGGCAACGGACCATTTGACCCACAAAAATCCTATCGTTATCAAATTAAAAAAAAAAAAAAAAAAAAAAAAAAATCTTTTTTTCAATTTAAAACTTACCAACTACAACTATAAATACCTATTATTTTACTAACATTTTACACTACAAAAAACATTTTCTTCTAATATATTTTTTACCATTTACCTATAAAACCAAATCAAAAAACCTCATCTACTCCAAACATCCAAATATCCTTATGTTTTTTTAGTACTTTACGTTTAATTTTCTAAGTTTTTTTTTTTTTTTTTTTTTTTTTAATGTTTTTTTAGTAATTTAGCTTTAATTTTCTATGTTTTTTAATTAATGTAATGTGGTTTTAATTAATGTAAAATATTTTATTATGTTTTAAATTATGTTTTTTATTATATATATATATATATATATATATATATATATATATATATATATATATATATATATATTGTGGAGTGGTAACCATTTCCAATGTGCATTGAGTTGGTAATGAAGCTGACGTGGCGTTGAGTTGTCGGTGCTTTTTCGGTGGCTTGGCTATAACAATACCCCATAGCCTTAGGACGGCGAAGAAAAAATAAAACCCGAACTCAAATCAAATGAAAAATATAAATAAATAAATAAGCTAACAATCGTAAAAAAAATGGATATTTTTGGTTTTGAAAAATTTTAAAATATAAAAAAACGAGTTTCTCGTTAGGGGTGAATATTATTTTGTTTGAAACCGAAAAAATGAAAATCAAACCAAATTTCGGGTTAAACCAAATTGTGAATTTAGTTTTTGGTTTGGTTTCAGAGTAAACCGAATTATGAATTTTGTTTATGATTTGAGTTAGCAAGTGATATTTGGACCAAATCGAATCGAATTCTCAAATTTAATTAATTAATATCTTAACAATTTATAAAATATTGAAAACATATGTTTAATAATCCAACTGAGCATTTTACATTTTACATCTTACACTGGGATCTCAAAACTCCAAACTTTCTCTCTTGGTCTCATCTCTTCGGTTTTCTGCAAACAAATAGTCTAATGATTTAGGCTATGGTTTGCGTATTAGCTGAAAAACTAACTGATAACTGAAAAACTAGTTGTTAATTGAAAAGTTAGCTGATAGCTGAAAAACTAGCTGATAAAAAAATGACGTTTGGTAAAGCTAGCTGAAAAGTTAGCTAAAATATATAAAATTACATAAAATGGCATGTAACAATATGCGTTTCTATAATTAATTAAGAGGTATATTTGGAAATTTTTTAAAAAGCTCCAAAAAAACTAGTTTAAGCAGCTTTTCAAAAACCTAGCTTATCAGCTATTTTTTGGCTTACCAAACATGACAACATAAAAAAGCTCGAAAAATAAACTAGCTTATCAGTTAGCCGTGGCACGCCAAACACAACCTTAGTTTCAGTTTTGATTTCCATGATCCAATTTCAATAAATTTAATATTTTTTAGACTATATTATAGAAATGGTCTATTTGTTTTTATGAAAGTTGTACTCTCAGACTAAATTATAAAAACCAAATTTTACGGTTTTCAAATATAAATAAATAAATTGTAAGGAAATTTGAAATGCTTTTTAGCAAAACAAAAATGAAAGTAAACATAGAAAGTAAATCGATTTTCTAACCCAAACAAATCAAACTAAATCATGAAAACCGAAACTAAATGGTTTTTCAGCAACTTTGTCGTTTCACGTCTACATATAGCGATAAAGACGAACTTTGTTGTTTCGCGTCTACATATATCAATATAGATGTCATAGACAACAATATATATATATATATATATATATATATATATATATATATATATATATATATATATATATATATATATATATATATATATATAATTTTTGTTGTCTAATGACATCTATATAGATATATGTAGACGCGAAACAACAAAATAGATGTATGACTCTAAAACTTGTACTTGCCGCCGAGTTTTGACAAAATGGCGCTTTAAGTCAAATATGTATATAAAAATCAATAATAGTAGAATATATATATATATATATATATATATATATATATATATATATATATATATATATATATATATATATATATATATATATTCTACTATATACCCATCACGAGCCTAAACCAAAAGGAGCCCAAAATAGAAGTCTAATGGCCCAACAAAGCTCAAACTAAGAAAACCCAACCAATAGCCCAAACCCGAGAATACCAAGCCCGAACTTCCATATGTTGAGTACGCGGGGCGTACTCAGCTCGTACGCTAAGCGTACTTTGTCCGGGGTCAGTACGCGCAACATACCATCGGGGTACGCCCAACGTACTCTCTAGGCCACCTTTTCACTCCATTAAGCACATATCGACTAAGACAAAGTGTCAAAACTCTCAAGTCTGATTCTCTAAGGCTGCTTATCGTGTAAAGTTGACAACTTTACACTCATGCATGGTTTAAAGGGATCCAAAAGCTCAAAAAGAGCTTAATAAAGGTCTTCATGCTTGCTTAGACCAAAACGTTCCATAAATTTAACATTTTTATGAACATGGGGACCAAATGGAGCCAAGATCTAGCATTCATAGCTTCTGGAGTAGATCAGAAGCTCACATTTAATTCAAAAGTTTCTAAAAGTGCACAAAATACTCCATAACTAGATCTAACACTAAAGACCATCAAGGTGAGAGATTTTTACCTAAAAATGCTTGCAAATGAGAAGAAGATCCTGGATCTACAAGTTCAAGCTATCCCCTCAAGTGCTCCTCTTCCGCTTCTTCACAAACCACCAACAAACACTATTCCAAGCTTAAAACTCACCAAATCACTTTGCGGTTTCGATTTTAGGATAATGGGAGATGGGGGTTGGTTTAAAATGTCCAAAATATTTAGGGTTTTCATCTAGGTGGAGTGCGCCGCGCGCACTTGGTGGTTGTCGAGGCCAACAAAATTAATAACCCCATATCTTTTACACTAGAATAGTGTATAGTGGTAAATAGGTCGAATCCACGGGGATTGGTTCAATTTTATAACTCTATGAAAAATCTCTTTGTAAAATTATGTATAAAATAACAATAATAGTAAAAATGGGGGTTTTGATCTTTTAAAACACTTGAAATAAAACTAGGATTAAACTAAGATTTAAATGGACAATTCAACAAAAACATGAGTTTGATGTAAGATCAATAAGAGAAAGATGATTAACTTAAGGTTTCCTCACTTTGACTTTTGATGAATATATCATTAGAATCCAATGGTGCAATACTTGTTTTAAATCTTTAATTTGGCTATAGTAATCCAAGAAGCTTGAGATTACCTAGACTTTTCTTAGTTGTTAAAATGTTTAGAGAAACTCATAAGAATTTCATTAGTCAAAGTCACAATTTCCTTTAAGCATGTAATTAGTGAAAGTCAACTAGCATTAAGAACCAAAAAGTCACCAAATCCAAGATTAGTAAAATGCTTTCACTACCATGTTGGAGAAAATGTTTTTATGATTGTGTGAAGCAAAACTAACACAAAAATCATTTGTTGCTTGCTAATTTGAAGATCATTTACTTAATCAAGAAATTATCTAACTAATCACCAAAAGCACATTTAAACTTGTGAATAAAAACATACAAGTAGTAATAAAATGTTAACACACAAAACATTTTCACTAAGATTCAAGAACAAGTTCATGAAGTCTTCAACATTTAACAAAAATTCAAAGGATTCCACAAAAGTCAACCAAGTTTAGTTTAGCCTAGCATGGCTAAATTCAAGAAAACTAAGTAAGAAAAGATTGTACCAAACATTCAACAAGATTTAGAGATGAAAAAATGATGTTCTTCAAGGTTCTTGGCCTTCAAAGTCTTCAAAATCTCCAGAGAAAAGACTCCAAAGTTGGATGTGCAAGTGTCCCAAAAGAGTCCCACCAAACTTCCTCAAATAGAAGCCAAAAGTAAAATCACGAATTTGCCCCTGCTGGAACTCACGCGGGTCGTGTGGAAATCTTACGCGGGTCGCATGAACTGATGGAGAATGGGTCTTTTTCATTTGTTGGGCCTGCATGTCACACCCCAAAACCAAGAACGGTGGAAATGTTCTGGGGCGGACGACGTCATGTACAGTATCACAAAAATGAAAAGTAGTAAACAAGCAACAACATCATCCATTGCATTAATAATAGAATTATTATACAAGTGTGTTCTGTCAAATTTTGATAAACACTAAAGCATAAATCAAAATGAAAGATGAATCTTCAACGAGCTCCATCTTCCCTAGTCCTTGCATCGGTACCTGTCTATGATGACCTGAGGATACAAGTAATTTTGAAAGCGAGTATCAGCTTTAAAGCTGGTGAGATCATAAGTATTTTAGTGTCTTAATTTGTATGTAAATACTTGTATGTATTTGAAATGTAAGTATTTGTATGTATACGAATTGTAAGTATTGAAAATGTAAATGAATTGTAAGTATGAAAATGTATATGAATTATAAGTATGAACATGTTTGTAAAACAACTGTAAACGTTTGAAAAACCCTAGATATCCCTATGATTCCAATTAGTAACAAAAGGAGTCTTCTACCAAGACTTAACTGATCTCTATATAGCCTTCTACCAAGGCATCTAGTGTATGTGTGTGTCTCTTGTAGGAGTGTGTATTTTCCCATGTCTGACTACCATTAATCAAAAAGATAGCTTCTACATTACCGTGTGTCGTGTGAATGTTCACGAAGTGAATGTAATGGGAAAATGGAATAGTACTATGGTGTAGCACCGAACTACAACCGTACCAATTACCTTAAGTCTAGGTAATACTTCCAAGTACTGTAGTATTTGTAATAAATAACCACATCAGTACTCAACTGCCTTATTTGAGGGACAAGGTATAATGTGATGTCTAGATCCCAGACTATACGCTCCCCTATCAAAGGGATTTTGGGACCTACCCATGACCCCTGCATGTATGCAAGCCATGAGCATCCACATTACTATGATCATGTATACTCGATATAACGATCACAATTGCGTTGTGATTCATCGGTATAGTTAGATCCTGAATCGGTTCCATGCTATAGCACCTAGTGACGTCTGTCCTATGTATATGTTGATGGGTTTTGTACATAAGAACATTCCTAAGTGCGCATACAAACCCTAATGCTTGGATCTAGGTTTCTCTATTAAACATGCTTTGAATCCAAGGCTTCTAATGACTTATTAGGTGTAAGAACAACACAAAATCAGATCTAGAAACATACCTTTGATTCTCTTGTTTGATCTTGTTGTCTTGGAGCTCTAGAGTCACAATTGTCACTCCTCTAATGGCTTACAAACACCAACTAGCAAAGAGGATGATTTGAGAGAGAGGAGAGGGGATGGAATTCGACCAGAGTATCCTTACTTTAGAAGATGTGTCGAATTCCTTCAGCCATAGGGTCTATTTATACTTGTAGACTCCTTAAGGGTTACAGCTTAAACCCTAGTTGGATAACTTAGACTTTAAGTTAATCCATATCCTTACCTTAGATATCCTTTGGAAGATTTTGGCTTATCCAAGCCCTAGAAATCGTCCACCCTCCTATCTCCCATAAGGATTTACAGTCTAAAGTGTAACTATCAAACAATTGACAGTTTATACCCTCTTATTTAATTAATCTCCTTAAGTCACCAAATTAATACTAATTAATCTATAACTTATATTAATCAAATAACTATATTATTATTCCTTATATTATTCTCATAATATATTAATAATATCTATTCTCTCATAATAAATCATCCTACCAAGTTGCTATGGTGAAGGCAACCCAAAAGGACCATGCACAATCGGGTCAAATACTTGCCTAATATAGTTGCAGCCTTAGACACTATTCCAACAGTCTCCCACTTGGATAAGTCTAGTAACTATATGCGCAGGTACACTCCGATTTGCAATCGTAGCTCTCAAAGACGCTGTTAAACTCTGATCTAATCAATCTTGTCCTTTAGATAAGGGATCGTACAGTCCTCTGTTAGATATCATGCTGACAATACTATGGAATAGTTAGTCTAGCATTTGGTTTCTCGATTTCTGATTTATTTGACATAGAACTTAATCGAACAAATCAATTCAGTTCTGACCGGGCCCGGCACATAAGTCAAATCAAATCATCGAGCAGCCGAGATATCACTTTTTCCTTCAAAGGATAAAAGTTACAGATAAACTTCGACTTATATGTATTTACTTATTCATTAACCAACTACACACAACAATGTGTTTTATAACATCGAGTTACCAATGCGTTTTCGCATTATCAATGTACAATCAATTAACCAATAACAAACCATATATCTAGGTTTTAAGACTATATGATATTATCGTCTTGCGATCACCCATTTACTATCACATTCCATAAGGTGATTCCAGCAATCGTGGGTTTGTTCAAATGCTCAAACCTAGTTCATAAGCACTCATGAACGTTGCAACAATCTTTTGCTATGTCTAACACCATTCAGACACTCTACACACCTATTCATGACAATCTTCATTCATATCTACTTCCGACATATGAACGATTGTGGACTATTTGAACAATTCGATTATTCTTAATAAACTCAATTATTCTGGAAGTCAAAACATGCAAAATGAAACAATAGTTAAACAATTAACATAAGACAGTAACATTACTTATAAATAAAACTCCTTTATTTAATCACCAAATGTTAATTACATTTATCTATTATACGTTTCTAATATTACCTAATCTATGCTAATATCATCCTTCAGCCCAATACTCCTAGCATGCTGTAAATGCTTAACCCTACTCAGTCCCTTCGTAAGCGGATCTGCTGGGTTATCTACTGATGATATTCTCTTCACTACGAGTTGTCCTTCTTCTACACGATGTCTAATAAAGTGATATTTTCTGTCGATATGTCGTGATCTACCATAATCTCTCGATTCCTTGGTCAAGGCAACCGCACCTTCATTATCACAGAAAATCTCCATGGACTCCTTTATGACAGGTACAACTCCAAGATCTCCAATGAAGTTCTTTAGCCATATTTCCTCCTTCGACGCTTCACTTGCTGCGATGTACTCTGATTCGCACGTTGAATCAGCTACGGTTTCCTGCTTGGAACTTTTCCAAGTTACTGCTCCTCCATTCAGGGTAAAGACCCCGCCCGACTGCGAACGGTAGTTGTCCTTGTCGGTCTGAAAACTAGCGTCACTATACCCTCGCACCTTCAAGTCATCACTTCCTCCAAGGACTAAGAACCATTCCTTCGTCCTCCGAAGGTACTTAAGGATATTCTTCACCGCAACCCAATGGGCTCTGCCAAGGTTCCCTTGATATCTACTAACCATGCTCAAAGCAAAGGCTACATCAGGGCGAGTACAAGTCATAGCATACATGATTGAGCCAACTGCGGAAGCGTATGGAACTCGACTCATTTCAACTATCTCGGCTTTGGTACTCGGACTTTGAGTCTTACTCAACTTGGCATTGCTTTGTATCGGTAATTCTCCCTTCTTCGAGTTTTCCATACTAAAACGTTTTAGTACCTTCTCTAAGTAAGTGTTCTGACTAAGTCCTATTAGTCTCTTACTTCTTTTTCTTACTATCCTTATTCCCAAAATATAGGAAGCCTCTCCGAGATCCTTCATAGAGAAACACTTCCCGAGCCAGGACTTAACTTCCTGCAGAGTCGAGACGTCGTTTCCTATGAGTAATATGTCATCGACATATAGAACGAGAAAGCTTATTACACTCCCACTGGCTTTGACATATACACACGATTCATCTTCGCTTCGTACAAAATCCAAACTCTTTGACTTTCTTATCGAAGCAAAGATTCCATCTGCGAGATGCTTGCTTTAGTCCATGAAAGGACTTCTCAAGCTTACACACTCTATTCGGATGCTTCGGATCCACAAACCCCTCTGGCTGAGCCATGTAAACATCCTCAGCCAACTTTCCGTTAAGGAAAGCGGTCTTGACATCCATTTGCCAAATCTCATAATCATGAAATGCGGCAATAGCTAGCATCACTCTAATAGATTTTATCTTCGCAACTGGTGAGAAGGTCTCTTCATAGTCAACTCCGGAAGTTTGAGTAAAGCCCTTCGCAACTAATCGCTCTTTATACGTGTGTACCTTTCCATCCACGTCGGTCTTCTTCTTGAAGATCCATTTGCACCCAACGGTCTTACGTCCGGGCACATTATCAACCAAATTCCAAACTTGGTTATCATACATGGATTGGATCTCGCTATCCATTGCCTCTTTCCATTTTACAGACTCCGAGCCTGCCATGGCTTCCTTATAGCTATTAGGTTCATCAAGATTTATTAGTGTACTATCACTAATATACGTGTCCCCTTCGATAGTAATATGAAAACCATATAACTGGGGTTGAAACCTAACTCTTTCGGAACGTCTAAGAGGTAATGATATGTCAATCGGTTCAACCGGAGTTTCCTCCTCGGGTTGAGCGCCAGCGGTTGAGGTTCCTTCATCTATCGACTCTTGAATCTCTTCAAGATCGATTTGGCTCCCACTGTCTCCTTGGCCTATGAGTTCTCGCTCTCGGAAAATACATTGCTCACTACGAGGTTCGAGCTTGTCGTGAGTATCTCGTCTTACGAAAGCCTTGCAACCCCAAACCTTGATATGTGCTAATGAAGGAGCTTTCCCCGTCCACATCTCGTGAGGTGTTTTGGCAACCTTCTTAGTAGGGACTCGGTTAAGGACATGGGCGGCAGTCTCTAAGGCATACCCCCAAAAAGAGATAGATAGCAAAGCACGACTCATCATAGAGCGAACCATGTCCAACAAGGTTCGATTACGCCTTTCTGCCACACCGTTCAATTGTGGTGTCCTAGGTGGCATCAATTGTGAAACTATTCCACACTCCTTGAGATAATCATGGAATTCAAGACTTAGGTACTCTCCTCCTCGATCAGATCGAAGCATCTTGATCTTCCTGCCCAATTGATTCTCCACTTCATTCTTGAACTCTTTGAACTTTTCAAAAGTTTCTGACTTTTGCTTGATTAAGTAGATATACCCATATCTACTATAGTCATCGGTAAAAGTCACGTAGAAGCGGTTACCATCCTTCGTGATAGATCTAAATGGTCCACACACATCGGTATGTATGAGGTCCAATAGACCCTCACCCCTTTTGCACGTACCAGCGAAGGGTGACTTAGTCATCTTTCCAAGTAAACAAGACTCGCATGTGTCATCTTCCCTAATTTCGAATGACTCCAACACTCCATCCTTTTGGAGTTGGGCTATGCGTTTCTTGTTGACATGTCCAAGACGACAATGCCATAAGGATGCCTTATCCATACTATTGGAAGAATCCAAGTACAAAACATCATTTCCTAAGTTATCAACAATCATAACAGTTTCATAAATTCCATTACATGGTATAGCTTCAAAGTAAAAGACACCATTTAGATAAGCTAAAATAGAACCATTCTCATTATTAAAAGAAAATCTAAAATCTTATCTAAACAAACCATGAAAAGAAATGATGTTTCTTGCCATTTCTGGCGAATAGCAACAATTGTTCAAATCTAAAGATAAACTATTCCTAAGCACTAAATAATACACTCCAATCTTGGTCACAGGCGACGATCTTCTGTTCCCCATGATTAGATTTATTCTTCCATGCTCCACGTCTCTACTTCTTCTTAGTCCCTGCACATTAGAACAAATGTGGTAACCACAACCGGTATCAAGAACCCAAGAAGTATTGTGGGAATCATTAGATTTAATTGTATATATACCTGCGAAAGATGGCTTGATCTTTCCTTCCTTGATGGCTTGCTGGTATTCCGGGCAGCTTCTCTACCAATATCCTATCTTGTGGCAGTGGTGGCACTCTGCCTCCTTCGGGTTGGAGCAGGGCTTAGCAGGATCAACTTTGGTCCCACTAGAAGAGGCACCATCTTGGGCTTTTACCTTGCGATGGTTCTTTGACGAAGCCTTCCTCTTCTTTCCCTTTCCTTGTCCAATTGCCAAGACAGGAGCAGCGGGCGGATTGGGAGTTGGTGCAATAGACTTGTCCTTGAAGTTGCTCTCAGCGACCCTCAAGATACCTTAGAGTTTGCTTAGGGTGACATCTTCTTTGTTCATGTGATAGGTCATCCTAAATTGATTGTAGCTCGGAGGCAAAGAGTGAAGCAACATGTCGATCGCCAAGTCTTCCCCAAAGTCAACATTTAACTTGCGAAGGCGGTCGACATACCTTTGAATCTTTTGCAAGTGCACGGTAAGAGATTCTCCATGACCCATCTTAGCGGAAATCATGTTCGTGAAAATCTCATAACGCTCTTGTCTCGCGTTTTGATGGTATCTCTCCAATAAGTCTTGGTGCATTTCGTACGGATACATGTCCTCGTAGGACTTTTGGAATTCGGAGTTCATAGTCGAGATCATGATGCAATGCACTTTCGTTGCATCACGCTCATGAGTTTCGAAAGTGGTGATTTCGGCGGGAGTAGCAATTTCGGGGTTGATTTTCGCGAGCTTCTCATCGAGGACATACTCCTTATCC
The DNA here is from genome assembly GCF_052625555.1 of Lactuca saligna. NCBI lineage: Eukaryota > Viridiplantae > Streptophyta > Magnoliopsida > Asterales > Asteraceae > Lactuca > Lactuca saligna. The sequence goes on from NC_136419.1 coordinate 107,955,723, forward strand.
TCATAGCGAGCAATCGTGCGAATGTATCTTATCCATTCACTAAAGTTCGTTCCATCAAAGGTGACCTTTTGACAAAGGCTCATCAAAGTGAAAGAACTCGCAGCAGCATTGTTGGCGTTCGACATCTTTAAATAGAAAGGACAAAGATAGATTAGAATATGAATCCCTAATATTCACCCAATAAGAAATTAGGGCTAGGATCCAACAACAATATTTACACATTAGAAAAGGGATGACGTAATCTAACATGCAAACAATTTGAAGGTAAGTGAATGACGATTCACTAATTCTCCACCATGAAAAACAAAACCTTAAGTCCTAAATGTATTGAGAATTCCTAGGTTCGGATGAGATTCACTGAAACTTTTCAATGGCATGTTTAAATCTCGATATGCCCCTCTTGTTTGTGATTGGGATACTGAGGATCACAAAGTGGGTGTGAATTACCATGCAAATTTACATGGTGCCTTCATTGTAACAATCACCTATTCGATGTGTCAGTAAATCGAACACGCTCCATCGAACTATGATAAACAATGAATCACCCTTTGCGACCTTCGCTTAGAACCAATTAGTGTGCCGGTAAACCACACACGCTCCATTAACTTCTTAGCAAGGTGCAAAGTGTAATTTCATGGGATTGCATCAATTCACTTTTCCTAAAGTAACTAAGATTAGGAAATTTTAAGAAAACGTGTAGTTACTTTGTATTTCTTATTATACTTTTAATGAGAGGATGAGGTTGCCCTATCCTACCCGTTCGGCTAACGACCCTCCACTAATCAAGCGAGCGGTGGGTGTGAGTGTACACCCATTAAGCGTCATTTTATAGGCCGCAACATTATACCCACCTTATAGACCGGCTTCGTGAATGAGGCCTACTAACGGAAAGACTAGCATTTAAGTTATATATATATATATATATATATATATATATATATATATATATATATATATATATATATATTAATCTTGTAATATTATATTAGTATAGGGTTGTATTTTAAACTTGTAAAATTCTAGGGTTTGAAATTTAAATTGTCTAAATTAAACTTTTAATTACAAAACATAAATTTCAAAACTTGAGGACTAGTTTTAAACATTTAAAACATAAAGGATCAAATAACAAATAATCTAATCACATAATTATCCATATTTGATTAATAATTATCATATAAGGAAATCAAATATTTTATTAATTGATAATTATCTTCAATTAGATCAAAAATATAGTCATATATATCACAAAATCGGATTAAGGGTGATCTAATATGATTAAGGTAAGTTTCCATAAGATGAATATGAAGAAATCCCGTTTTTGGCTAATCCTGACGCTCGGACTCGCCGAGTACCCACATTGGACTCGCCGAGTCAGGCCAACTCGCCGAGTCCACTATGGGACTCGCCGAGTCCATGACTCAGAAACATAAAATCGAATTTTTCAGTTAAGATTCAAACATTCAAGCATCAATTTAATAGAAACCAATCAAGGCTCTGATACCACTGATGGGTTTTGTACGTAAGAACATTCCTAAGTGCGCATACAAACCCTAATGCTTGGATCTAGGTTTCTCTATTAAACATGCTTTGAATCCAAGGCTTCTAATGACTTATTAGGTGTAAGAACAACACAAAATCAGATCTAGAAACATACCTTTGATTCTCTTGTTTGATCTTGTTGTCTTGGAGCTCTAGAGTCACAATTGTCACTCCTCTAATGGCTTACAAACACCAACTAGCAATGAGGATGATTTGAGAGAGAGGAGAGGGGATGGAATTCGACCAGAGTATCCTTACTTTAGAAGATGTGTCGAATTCCTTCAGCCATAGGGTCTATTTATACTTGTAAACTCCTTAAGGGTTACATCTTAAACCCTAGTTGGATAACTTAGACTTTAAGTTAATCCATATCCTTACCTTAGATATCCTTTGGACGATTTTGGCTTAAGCCCTAGAAATCATCCACCCTATCTCCCATAAGGATTTACAGTCTAAAGTGTAACTATCAAACAATTGACAGTTTATACCCTCTTATTTAATTAATCTCCTTAAGTCACCAAATTAATACTAATTAATCTATGACTTATATTAATCAAATAACTATATTATTATTCCTTATATTATTCTCATAATATATTAATAATATCTATTCTCTCATAATAAATCATCCTACCAAGTTTCTATGGTGAAGGCAATCCAAAAGGACCATGCACAATCGGGTCAAATACTTGCCTAATATAGTTGCAGCCTTAGACACTATTCCAACATATGTAAGTGTGATCATGTAAGTGATCATGTAGTTGTTCTCATTTAAGTGTGATCATGTAAGTTATCATGTAAACATATCTATGTAATAGTATAGTAATGTACTGTAATGTTCCACGTGTGCTAGCCGTAAAGTGTGATCTCTCTCTATCTAGCATGTATAGTAATGTACTCGTTTTAGTATCGTTGTATATGTTCTTCTCTAGTATAGTTGTATATGTTCTTCTCTAGTATAGTTGTATATGTTCCTCTCTAGTATTGTTGTATATGTTCTCATAGTAGTAAGTATTGACTCATGAATGAACTGACTCATAGTGTGATATTGTGTTCTAATAATAGTTCTAGTATCTTCCTAAACTACCCCTATGGTAGTTTACTAGTAATCTAACTGGTACGTATGGACATGGATGTATACCCTTGCTACCCAAGGGTATTGATTGAACTGAAAGAACCTTTATGACTACATATGTACACATGATATATAACTAATATTTAAACGACCTTCGGACAGGTACCCGATATCCCACCAGACCACATCTCAAGCACGAAAAGGAAATAGGGTGGATAGCCTTCGTAAGTCTTTTAAACATTACTCATATAAATATACATATATAGGCATGCAATTTATAATATAAAAGCATAAAGTAAGTTTTGTAAAACCTTTGAACATAATTATTATCTTAAGAAAAGATCGACTTGATGTCAATCTATAAAACAATTTGAAGGTATGGGTTTGATAAAACAATTTAGTATAAAGAAACATTTGTTTGAAACACAATTGTAATTAAGTTTGAAATGTAATATACAGAGTAAAATGTACAGTGTAATAAAGAGTTTAAAACATATAAAATGTTTATAAAAATCATTTGAAGAAAACTGTTTGGTAAAACGGCTGATGTGTAGTAAATCATTTGAATGTTACATATTAATCACATGTGATTGATATAATAACTAGCATAATTCTACTTATTAATCACATGTGATTGATATAATAACTAGTATGATTCTACTTGTATCCCACCCCCCCAAAAAAAAAAAAAAACATTTAAAAGTAGTTTAAAACATTATTTAAGGGGTATGAACTCACATGTAGTAAGTGATTGGAATTGAACGGACTGTTATCGTAAGGAAGGATCGGACAAGTGCTTGGTGTCAAGTGAAGACTTTAGACACACAGAATGATCCTAATTACATATGAAGACATATGTATATAAATAATTAGTGATTAAAACACTAATTATACAAGTATAAACATTTTAACGCGGGGAAAACACTTTTGGTCAAGTGCTAGGAGGCTAATGGGTTGCAACCAAGGAGTGCAAAGCCTCTAATGGGAGTTTATGGTCAAATGACCATGTGCTTTGGAGTTTACAGCCCAGGGGAGTAAACTCCTGGCCGTAAACTCTCAACAAGGTCTCCAAATGAAGCCTATCATTTATACAACTAGTTTGGTGAATTGTTTCAAGGCTAAATCAAGTGTTTGGGTGTTATATTAACTCCTTTAAGGAGTTTACGGCCCAGGGACCATATTCCCTTGGAGTTTACAGCCGTAAACTCCCTTGGGAGGGTGGTTATGGTGTTTTCAAGTCTCAAACATTTCTAGGTAATGATCTATGTTGGGTTCTAGGCATAAGGAAGGAGTTAGGGTGTCATTTGACCCCTTTATAGGTGTTTACGGCCCAAGAACTTGTCTTGGCCGTAAACTCCTTAACACATGTGATTCCTTATGTTTTCTAGGCTATAAACACTTTAGGGTACTTGTCCTTATTTAAGTCTAAGCCTTAGGAAGTGTTTCAAAGCATTTTGGCACCTAAACATGGAGTTCACGGCCCAAGAAGCTCCTTGGCCGTGAACTCACTTTCATCATTGTTTCTAAATGATTTTGGTGTCCTAAATATGAAATGAAGGCTTCTAGTTCGAGTTCTAAAGCTTTGAGGGACATTGGGACACTTTTAGCCCTTAAAATGGAGTTTACTCCCCAAGTGTTCTTGGGCGGTAAACTCCCAAATCTTGGGGTTTTGGTTCGATTTTGATGTTATAATACACAATCTAAGCTATATAATATAACTAGATCGAAGTACTCACAATTTGGGATAAAAACCCGAAGATCCGTGAGAGAGAATTTTGACTTTTCTCTAAATTGAATGTAACTAATGAACCAATTTGGTTCAGAATTCTATTTATAGTCCTGAGATATTTTTGGCAGAAAATATTTTTATTCCTGAAACGAACTCTAATGTCCTAGAGTATTGGAATAACAGTGTTGCACAAAACCCTAGTGCATCCACTCTCCTAATATCTCCTTAAGTGTAAAATCCTGAAAACTGCCAAACTTATACTCGAAGTCTGAGTTTTCACTGTAACTGTTCTACATCTATTGGATTCAAATGGTTTGTTCAGAATGGAAATTTTGGGTTGTCACACTACACTGCTTAGTCCACTAGCCCAATTTGAGTCCGGTCAGCTACTAGCCCATTTTTCTTCAAGCTCTCTTTATTTTAACCCAAAGATGGCTTCTCCAAATGATCCATAGCTCCCATAATTGCCCGATCAATAATCTCCACACACTCGAATATTCTTCTATTTCTTGCAAGTTTAAAGTTCGTTTCTTCCAAGCCTTTTAACAATCAACAAGTCCATTCCATGGATCATCTCCATAGCTATCAAGCCCAAAAATCCTTATTGTTCTCCAAATTCAATCTCCTCCCAAAGATTCTGCGCCGCTAGTCTCCTCAAAATTTGCAATTATGCTCACAAAACTAGAAAGTAGCCGAAATAGTCATAAAATAACAAAAATGAAAAGATGCATGGAAATTAACTAAATTATGAATGAAATATGTTAAAATAAACTATAAAAATAAGTAAATAAAGTGAAACTTTCAGTACTCCCAGTACGTCCAACATACTCCATGAAGGTCCGCGATCCTTTCTGCCTCGTACGCCTAGCGTACTCACTTGTACGCCATGCGTACAAGGCTTAACCTTTTAAACCACCAACTTCCGTACGTTATAACTTCTTCGTTCTAGATTCGATTGCGACGATCATTATATCCACGAAAAGGTAACAATAAGCTATACACTTCTATCAACTCATCATTGCTCTAAAACTTCCCGAACTAAAATCCAAAATTCATAAAAAAAAAAACCTGAGCTGACATTTTATCAATATACCCTTGTCTCCAAAACACAAAACGAACTCCCGAATTATCTCGATTACATTACCTACACCCAAATGGGCCTAATTCCCTCTTTTCCAAAGACCCTAAGTCTTATGATAACCGATCTTCGAGCCACGGCCCCGAATTAGGAAACAATTCGGATCATGACGTTACATTTATAGGTCATGGCTGTCGTGATAGACTTTTATAAAAAAATTGATTATTTTAATATAAATTAAATTGGATGGTTAAATCGAAAAAATAACAAAATATAATGGTTTTTTATATTATTAACCGTTATTATTATTATAAGATTGTTTACTTTATTAAAATCTCATCCCACATAAAAAAAACATATCAAACTAGTAGCCTGTCTTCTTGTTTCAAAAGAATACAAATATAATTTCTTTTTCAAGTTGCTTTCATCATTTAAAAGAAAAGCAAATGCAAAAAAAAAGGTTGTGATGCAAATTCTCAACAAAAACCATTTGATAGTGTACTCATATTCTTTCATTAAAGGACAAAAAAATTAGGTTGTGATTGTTGCTTGGTTTTAATTTTCATTCTTGTCGTTTTATGTCTTAGTTAAATAAATGTAATTGTTCGTCAAATTAAGAACATGTGATTATCTAACCCATTTTTAATATTGAATAACTTTTTTGTTTATTTTTGGTAAATATGACAAAAAAAAAAAAATCAAGTTTGTTATTAAAACCAATTTCATATTTAGCCAATTTTTTTGTAATTTACCAACATAATTCATTCAACATATAACATAATCCGAGTCTTCGTAAAAAAAACTTTACGTATACTATATATTCAAAATACTCTCAAAGAACATGAAACATTTTTTTGCAAGAAATTGTATATACTCTAAGTATACAATCAAAGAGAATCTTCAACTATCTCAGATTAAAAATCAGTGGCGAATCTTGTTAATCTTCTCATAAATCCAAACACTCATATGGATTTGCATAGAAGTATTCTTCTTCCTTTGGTCGATCCGAGATCATAACCCGTCTCATTGGTTGACCCATTCGATCCGCATGCACTTCTTTTACGGTATTTGAAAACTCATCCCAACTCATAGACCCTTCGCTATATCGATCTATTAAGTCAATCAATATCTTTCGGTCAAACCGAATCGTCTTCTTGAATCCTAAGTATCTGTCACATTACAATCAAATCAGATGGTTTTCAAGAACATGACACAACTTAATAAAGACTGGACTGGATATGACAGAACTTGAGAGTGGATAACGTTTATAACGACTAATTTTTATGACTTGTTAGTGTGAATTCATGTCATATCTTGTTTCACCTTTTGACAAAAAGTTGCAGTGTTGGTCTCATTTACATCTGAACGGTACTTGATAAGCTTTCGAGGGCTATTTACATCTTTTACACAGACATGAAATCAGAGTGGGTTCATGTCCAATCTTGTTCCACCTTTTTTGGGTAGGTCAAAAAGTTGCGGTTTTTGTTCCATATCACATAAGTCACAAGTCTACTTCATGTTAAAAACAGTACAACATGTTCTGTCATATCCAATGTTTTAAATAAAGCTTGTTTACCTTCGATGACCCTCAACTACTCTAGCCATGTTTCCATCGTATGTCGGAACAAAAATATCACTTTCTAAAGAAACGAAGTAATCAAGTGCCGCCATTTGTGACGAATGATTTTGGAAAAACCCTAACTCCAAACGGTCCAACAACATCTCCTTTCGAACCTGTTCATAATAAAATAATATCAAATAAAATACTATCCAAATAATATTTTTTTTTTAAGAAGTACACTTTGGGAACCTAAAGGAAAAGGTTCCAAAATGAAATTTTTAAAAGGTTTCATTTTAGTTACGTTCTCGTTAAGTAAAAAAGAAACAACACCTAATACAGTATAATACTAACCAGATTAGGAAACTCTGCAGCCAAACTAGCCATCCGCCTATCGCCGCCATAAATTTCACCGGCGGCAATATAAATTTGAATCCCACGGTCAATTCTCAAAGCACGTAAAATCAAAGCGGTTTCTTCCGGTGTCATCGGACACAACCCTTCTTTTCTCTTAATATCAGAATCAATTTCTTTCTCTTTCCACCATGGATACGCATATCTAACAATTCCAAAACTTACCCAATTCAGTAAAAACATTAAATCAAAAAGGGTAAAAGTAAAAATCAAATCTTGATTAAAAAACCCACCTCATTCTTGTCAATTCTTCCACTTCATCACCATTGCAACCTTGTGTACACCCCGAAAAAGCCAACATATCCATTTCGTATCGAAGATGTAGAACCAAAAATGGTCCCTTTTTTCTTAAAATCTTCACAACTTTTTTACCTAATTCTTCAATTTGTGAAGTGAATTTTAAACCACTAAAATTCACTCGACAACGAAGCTTTTGTATCTCAAGTGGAAGCCCATTGTTCGCAAGTCGAGCATCGGTTCGATTTAAATGTACAACTTTATACCTTCGAATAAGTGGAAGAATCTGTGGATTTATGAATATTTTTACAAAATCAGATAACTTTAAAACCCCCAAAAGCAATAGTTTATGTCTTTTTGAGCATAAAACATTAAAAAAAAAAAAAAAAAAAAAAAAAAAAAAAAAAAAAAAAAAAACGAACCTGGTGATGATAGTATGTTATGTCAGACCAACTAATCGGTGCTAATGAATGAAACTTTCCTAAATCGACTCTTCTTTTAAGCCTTGGGGGAAGTTCTTTAAGTATTCTAACTTCATCGCGTAAGGATTTGATGAAATGATCGACATCGAATATGTCTTCAAAGTCACTGAAATTCATAAAATTCAAAATCTTGAATTGTTATCGTTGCTAATTTGATGAACATTAAAGAAGATGAAGTTAAAACCTTGGATCAGCCCAAAATGACGATTTATCCAATTCTGGAACGATTAATGTCACATTTAAGTATCTTGCAACAGCAACCATGTCACAAATCTACATACCCAAATCACAAATTACGAAATTAATCACTCAAAATTCACAATCGAATAATGTTTTATGAAATTCGAATAACAAACAAACACTCACTGCTCCTCGCATTTGATTGAGTCCTCCATTACAAGAAACCATAAGATAACCATTGTTCTTGTAAGTCCCTGTAAATTTTCCAAGATTTGCAGAATACCCAATGAAAAACATGCGATTTTGGACGAAATCGACAAAATTCTAATACGAATCAGATTCAAGAACTTACTTTTCGGGGGAAGAAGGATTCTGGGTTCGATCAAAGACGAAGAACGGATGTCGGTTTGTGGATGTGTGTAACAAGAAGGCCAAGTTTTCAACAATCTTGGACCCCAAACTTCACCAACAGTTAATAATTGAACAACACAGATCCATAGTAACAACGTTGTCATTCCTCGAGTCATCCAAAGTATCATTTTAGCTTGAGATAACACCATTAAACTTGAATTCGATTTGTCCCCTTTACTACCTTCCCCACCACCTCCACCTGTAAACGTTACACAACCACCCATTTCATTCAACTGCTCCTCCTCCTCCTCCTCCTTCTCCTCAATCTTGTCAACTAATCTACTACAACAACACATTTTATTACTAATACTACCACTAACACTAACAAGAACACCATATCTACTTTCTTGATTTCATTTCAGCGAAACCCTCGATTTATATAATATATATATATATACTATCTTTTGATGCGATAATCGAGGGGGGAAAGAAGTGGGTTTTCGATTTGGTAATGTGGGTATTTGTTTATTGTGAAAAAGAGGCGACCTTGATCCGGTTATATTGTGAATTCCTAATCACCATTGTAGAAACCAAGAAAGAATCTTGAAATGCTTGGGTTTGTTTTTTTTCTTTTCTCTTCTCTAATCTTGAATTGATCAATGTGATCAATTAGAAAACGAAATGACGAGAGCGCCGGAGACCCTTTTCAGTGTGTGTGTTTTCCGATCAGATTTCGGCGAGTGTCGCCGGAGAAGTGAGAGAGGAGAGGAGAGAGAGTGTATGTGTTTGTGTGTGTGTGTGTGTGAAAGCCGGTGAATGATTGTTGAGAGATGAGAAGGGGGAGTTTGTTGAGTTATTAGAAAACGAGTTGAAAGTTGAAACTGAATTTTTGCCCTCTAATTACGCAGTCGATTATTGTATTTTTTTTCATTGTTTTTATAGTAAAAGTAACATTTTAGGCTTTTTCAAGATTCGATATTAAATTAAGTTTTCATTATCTTATCATTAACATTCGTTTTGTGTTTCATCTATTTGGTAATTCATGGTTTTGTTATTGCTTTCAAGAATTACGGAGTGTATTTTTGTCTTAATAGAATTGTTGATCACAATATGAGTACAATTAAATCATTTTTTTATGAATAAAGCATCAAAATATGGAAAATGATTGAGTATTTGTGTATGTATATGTATATGTACCTTCAAAAGACCATTGTGATTTATGAAAATTAAATAAATTGTACTTTAATTATTATATTATATAGGTATTTGAGGTAAATGATTTTTTTACTTTTAAAAAATCAATTTTGTTACGACAAATATTTCTTAAAATTCAGTTATTTTTTCCATAACAATCAAAAATTAAAATCAAACTTGAACTTGTCAAACAATGCGACCCCTTCAAATCTTATTTTTGTATTTACTATTTTCAACATAATCCTATCTTTCACGTGGGAGAAAGGGAGCAAAATACGATTTTACAACTCTTTCATTGTTAATTGATGTTTTTTGTTTGTGTTCTAAAAATTATTATAATTATATGAGAAAATGTTTGGATATATGTTTGTGTTTTAATGTGACAAGTTATTTAATCGTCATAGATTTTATTCATATGAATTAAGGATGGATGGTGTATAACGACCGTCGGTTGTCGTATGAATTAGACCGTCTGGTATACAATATACTCATAACAATAGGGATCTTGGTTTGCGTGGTCAAGAACCACGAATGTGAACACCATCTTGGGGTGTTTGCGGTGACTAGTGGTTAGGTATTTTCGGGGACGAAATCTTTATAAATGGGAGAGAGTTGTAACACCTCATTTTTACCATTACTGTAGATTGTAATATAAAATAATTATTATAGATTCGATTTGGAGACACATTACTTAATAGTCTTAGTAATCTAAACTAAAATAGTAGTAATCATAAAAGCGAGAGCGCACATAGTTAGAATGCCTAACTTTAACTTCGTAGGAGGAAGTTACGAATTTTAGAAGTTTTAGCGTACCAGTGCGCGACACATAAAACTTAAATTAACATTGGTCGATTGTTAGGAAAAACAATCTAAAAAACAGTCTAAGATCTCATCCATACCTATTCGTCGATATAAAGACAGTCAAGAACGAATATCATATGAGAGAGTCATGATTTTTATACAAACTTTAACAATCTAAACTTGTAAAAATATAACTTTAAAAATATAGTGAAAATTATTTGTTGGAGTCTAAATGAAAGTTGTAGATCTCGTTGTTAGATACGCTTAGATATAAAACTCGTCAAAAACGGAGCTCGTATGAAGAATATACGAATTTTCTAAGAAAACATAATTTCTCGTACACATTCGCGTGCACATATCAGATGTCGGGTGCGCCTGACACCCCCACCAAAATCATGACACGTTTCATCATCCGTTGCTCGCACATTATCAATCCCAATTAGGTGTGCATCGCGCACCCCTTCACAATCTCTAAAATCCTGCATGTCAACTCTTTTCTTTGCACACCCTTCCTCGTATTCTCTCTAGAATACTTTCTAGTTTTTAGCCTTTTTACTCCCTATTTTTCGGCTACCTTAGTGAGCCCTTGCGACATCAAAAAGACAGCAATTAGAAGCTCTCGGATCAGATTTCTGCTCGTATAATCCCGGTTTTGCTAGAAACTCTCTGTAAGTTAGGTTGCATTTACTATGCTTTAAGTGTAAATTGTATTTATAGTAATAGTCATTATTATGACCCTCGGGTAGTACTTTAAATAAAATATTTTTGGGTTTTGGCCCTACTCGACGAGTTGGTTGCGCTACTCGTCGAGTAGCAACGATTTGGATCGCAAATTAAGTGATCTACTAGGCGAGTCCTTTGTGGGACTCGGTGAGTAGGGGTTGGATAGTGAAACCCTAACTCCCGGGGTTTGCACCCCTATTTAAAGAAGCTCAAGCTTCTTTCAGTTCCTTTGCCACCCCCTTCTGCATCTCTAATTCGTGTGTGCGTGTGTGTGTCCTTGTGTGTTGAAGCTTTGAGAGAAGATTTTGGTGTAGGAGTTTGGGGAAACAAGTGATTGATGCAAGGAGCTGGGAGGAGATCCGAATTCTATTTCTGAGGACATCTCTTGGGAAGGTATTTAACAATTACCCTCAGTTATTTCAGTTTAGACCTCATCTTTGAATGAGTTTTAGGGTTTTATAATGGTATCAAGTTGGTATGGCAATCCATGGGATGGATCTGAAGTTGTAACTTCAGATCTGGACCCTCTTTGAGTTATACAAGCATAAAGTTCCAGCTTTAGTCGAGATTAAGGTTCCCTTGGTCCATGAACACCCATTAAAAGTTTGGTTTTGACATTAAGATCTTGTAAAGCAATGCATGCAAGTAAAGTTTGCAACTTTACGTGATAAGCAGGCCTAAGGAAGTTGGATCTGCAATTTGGGGCCTTGCCATGGCTTAAAGACGTCTGCATGTTAAAATGACTTAAGGGACTCGGCGAGTCGCAAATCCGACTCGGCGAGTCATATGAAGATGTGCATTAAATTCAACGAGTTGGATGAACAACTCAGCGAGTCAGATGAAGGAAGCCGTGAACTCGACGAGTTGGTTGAACAAATCAGCGATTTAGATGAAGATGGTCATGAAACTCGACGAGTTGAAGAACAACTCGGCGAGTCGTATGGGTTTTAGCCAAGGATATGTTTGCGTTTATACCCGTCGAGTTGCAAAGAAGAAACTCGACGGGAGGCCTTAAGGTTTGATCGGGATTCGAAGGAACTCGACGAGTCACCCCGATGACTCGGCGAGCTGGAATGTGCTTTAAGGACTCGACGAATAGTCGGGTGTACTCGGCGAGTTGAGGTCAACATGGACTGCTGACCTTGACCGAGGACTTTGACCTTAATTAGGATTTGACTAGTGGGTTATGGAGTGCCTTAAGGGCTAAGGACTTATGAGTATATTGTGCCATGGTTATAGGTGGTGGAGCCTATGACGAGTGATCTGATAGTTGGAGCTTACCTTCCGAGTCGACATCTGCGAGGTGAGTTATCCTCACTATATCGATAGGGTCTATGGCACTAAGGCCGACCCTTTAGTTGCTATTGTTACAATATGCTACATGTGATATGATCTGTTTGATCGGAATTAGGGGAGACAACATGATATGCTTTTATGATCCGTAGGGATTGGTATGTTAGTAACCCGCTAGGTCGGTGCTCTAGTTACGAGAGAATTCTATGATTGATGATCAGTGAAATAAATATGCTTGATGTTTGTATATAGCTGTTTAAGATAGTATACGCACATGGTTATTTGCTTGTGGATTGGGTTGAGGCGGTCCTGCTTTGTGCTGAAGGCCAACATACCATATGAGCGGTCCGGGGAGATTGTAGGCCCATGCAGCGGACCAGTCATGCCGAAGGCTCGGGATAGATTCAGATAGACTGTAGGCCCAGTAGGGCGGACCAGTCAGGCCGATGGCCCAGTATGCATGTTGATTGACTGATTATTATTGGCATGGTTTCTGTCAGTTCGGTATTCATATTTTGGGGGTAGCTCACTAAGCCTTCGGGCTTACAGTTTTTAGTTTATTGTTTCAGGTACTCCAAGAGATCGAGGGAAGGCGAAGGCGTGACCGTACCGCTCCTCATCCTTATGATCTGTTTTGGGACACTCTGATGATAAATGATTTGGAAATGTTTTGTAAAAATCATGACTATTTGTTTCCTTTGTTAAAATTAAAAGTTTAAATTTGGTGTAATTTTGATGGATGTTACATTATAATTAAGATTTATCAGTGATTCAAATTCATCATATTGATTGATCTACTTACGGGAGAGGCGTCTGGAATGGTCACATTAGCTTGGTTGTTGGATTTCAGAAAGGCTATATGTCGAACTGCCTCCCAACTGCCCGGCTTGGTTGATCCTTATTTGATAGAACTCTCGATATTCATTAGGATTAGTGATTGGTCTAGCCTATGTTACCAGATTGCCCTAAGGACTAATAATCTCTAGTATTATAGGTTAATACTTATTAGGCGTGTACTCGCCAATTAGATCACTTGGTTAGCTGTTAACCATCTGAGGAAGTGTCAATGTGAGTTCTTCTCACTATCTTGTATACTCCAGTATGTATCATCTGTATGTTGGATATAGTTACCATATAGTATGTACTTAGGTAATTAGACTAGGATAGTTAGTTGCATGTTAATTATGTGGATTGTTATATATATATATATATATATATGTGGAGTTAAGGGTGAACCAGCCTCGTGTTGAAGGCCGATAGACTCGGCCGAACTAATTTTATGTTAAAGGCCAAGGGAGAGTAGACCAGCCACATGTTGAAGGCTATATATGGAAGACAAGCTATATGCTTAAGGCCAAGGTGCGGACCTACTATAAGTTGAAGGCCATTATGTGTATACATTGTGTATATGTTGTGGTATGTGATATCTTTAGAGAATTCACTAAGCCTCGACTTACAGTTGTTGAATAACTGATTTATAGGTTGTTCTTCAGATTGAGGAAAGGCTCTTGCATGATTGTACTTGCATTGAAGGAATAATATCTTAAGACTTCCGCTAAGACTCACCTTTATAATTAAACTTGTAATATAACGTGTGTAAGACTTATAATTTGAATAAATAAGAATGAAAAGTTTTCCTTGAAAAAATCAGGACGTTACATGTTTCAGATGGTTTAATTCGGAAACTTGTGGGCCCATCTTTCACTTCTGAACCCATGAGCAAAAGCTTAACATGGAAAGTAGATGAAGCTAGTAATCCTTACTCCCACACAACGAAAGCAACATTGGAATCAACAACTAGTCTTTCCGATAACAAGGAGAATGAGATTGTTGATTCCATTTCCACTGCACAACCTAACGGGTGGCATTCAAACACTAAGTTAAACTCAAAAGGATTCCCACCAAGAGTTGTCAAACATGATGACCTTTTAAGAAATTTAGATTATAAGAAAAGAGTTGAAATACACAATCTGGCGGCAAAATTTCCTTCAACCTCTGATTCTATAGAAGATCCACTTGGTGTCCCAGTAGAGGTTCATTTTATTTTCCTTTTTCTATTTATATTATAATATTTTTAATTTATATCCATTGCCATTTTTATTTGTCTAAATGTTTTATTGCAGTGGAAACCACTTAATGTGAGTGTTCATTTGTTGAATTTGGTGGACAATATATTTCAACTTAATCGTCAAGGGTGGTTAATTTTAGTTAACCATGGTAATATTCATGAATCCTCTTTAATTTAGCCATAAATGTCAACTAAATTATTAATAAGAATATAATATGTTCTAACGGGGGTTTAAATATGCAATAGTGACTTCATAAGTTAGTTTGTATTGGTGATTTAGGTTATTCGGATTGCAGAGATTGATCTCTTTGATGGAAGAGTAAATCTGATAAAAGTAACAAATGGGTTCAACTACATAACTTCCTTTCTATTTTTCTGTGTGCATTAGTTTTAGAGTAAACTACCATTTTAGTCTATGTGTCCTGCAGAGTACTTTTATCCTATTTTTCCTTGAAAAATATCTTATTCACTCTTTTTTGTCTTCGTTGTTCAACTTATTAGCCTAGGCATTTCGTCCAAAATTTGCAATTTTTTTATTACATTGCCAAATTCAAATAGAAGAAATTCAAAAGTTAGCAACATACTTCTATCAATGTGATTATTGAAGCACCTTACTTTTGTTTATTTTCCAATTACATCACTAAAATTTCCAAACTATATAATGTTATATTATTAAGAAGTTGAAATTACAATGATACAATTCGGGTAATTTTCCAAAGTATAATGCTTTAATACCAAAAAATATGAAAGTCTAATGTTGTAATATAGTTAAATGAAAGTAGCACCAATGAATGAAAGTAATTTGCCATGTTCTCTTTCAGCAAGCAAAAAGTGTAGCATCAACAATGGGATCAAGTGATATGCATATATGTTAACTTAAGGTTTCAAACACGAATTGGTGCACAATTACTCATGACCTGTTTACCATTGTTGCATGTAATAAACTCGTGCGTAGGTAAATAAACCTATATGTTCTCACATTGTCCCTTTTGGGAATTTTTAATGATTTGCTAAAGTGCATTTGTATTTAATATTGCAAGATATGCTAAAATACTATATGGGTTTGGATCTTCTGTTCTTTTAGCTAAAGGTGTGAAACCGCCTGCAGCTTATCGGCATTACTAGGTACATAAATAGATTACATTTAACTTCAATTTATGTTTAATATTTTTTTACATATACTTCAATATAAAATCTAGCAACTTACTTTCATTTTGCAATGAAAAAAAGTCAATAAAATGAAAGTTCATTGCTATTTTTGCATTTAGCCCATTAAAGTAATAATTAAAATAATAAACAACATAAAACAAACAAAGATGCTTTCTTAAACAATAAATCGAAAGCACATTTCTATTTTTTGCATTTAATCATTCATTGGGCTAAATACAGGAATTAGCAATGAACTTCCATTTTATTGTTTAATATAGTATCTTACTTTCATTTATGTTTTCTTAATTTTTGTTCTTTTTTCTTAAATTACTTTAATGTTTAATATAGCAACTTGCTTTCATGTTAAACTGTAGAATGAAAGTACATTTCTGTTTATTTTAGAGCAACAACAATGGCCATCTAGAAGGTAGGAAGGTGTTAATCTTGATTCTAGACTCACAAATGTGTGGTTGAGGATCAAGTGTGAACTAAATGCACACAGTTAGAACAATGATAATGCTTTGTAAATTGGATAACACTTATTTATCTAAGTTTATTTTTCATCTGAATTGCTTTCATAGAAAAAAATAGATAACATAAGATAAACTTGGTAAAAGATGTTGTATATTATTATTCAGATGCGTATACATGATATGTATATATAGTAGGCACATTTACACTTTAGTCCCTATATTATTATTATCGTCTAATATTCCCCCGCAAGCTAAGGGCGAGGAGCGAGCCGCAGCTTGGACCGTAACTGTAGAAAATGGTGTGAAGACAATGGCTTTGTGAAGATGTCAGCAATCTGGTCATTTGTGTTGATGAACTGAACTGAAAGGTTTCCTTGAGCTACTTTCTCACGAACAAAGTGGAAGTCGACTTCAACATGTTTGGTGTGTGCATGAAATACTGGATTGGATGAAAGATAAGTAGCACCTAAGTTATCACACCATAATGTAGGAACTGTTTTAAGAGGGATACAAAGTTCACCTAGAAGAGCTTGAAGCCAAGTAAGTTCATCCATTGTATCTGCTAGAGCCTTGTACTCGGATTCTTTTGATGACCGAGAGACAGTGCGTTGTTTGCGAGCAGACCAGGAAACAAGGTTAGAACCAAGATATATCGCATAGCCCCCGGTGGATCGATGGTCATCTAGACAGCCAGCCCAGTCCGCATCAGAGTAGTTTGTGATGAATGGACCAGTAGTATCAATGTAAGCATGTAGCTTTAGATCAGAGTGACGTTTTAGTTTCAAACCATAAGACATTGTTCCTTGTAAATAGCATAGTATACACTTGACAACAGACCAATGATTTTCTGTGGGTGAATGCATAAACTGACAGACTTTGTTGACCGCAAACGTGATGTCAGGCCTTAAGAGAGTGACATATTGGAGAGCACCAACAACCTGTCGGTACCGAACAGGATTATCAAAAGCTTTATTGTCACCAATAGCTAGATTAGCATTCGTAGTCATGGGTGAAGGTACTGGTTTGGAGGAAGAGAGGCCAGCTCTTTGAAGCAGATCTAGTATGTACTTTTGTTGGGATAGAAGGATGGAATCCGTTTGGTAGTGTATCTCGACACCTAGAAAATAGGACAAAACACCCAAATCTTGTATAGCAAATGATTTGCTTAGGTTGTGCACCACCTGATCAATGGCCTGGGAATTGTTACCTATGAGCACAATATCATCAACATAAACCAACATGTACATTAGTATTCCTTGAGAGGAATAAACAAATAAGGATGGGTCGGTGCGAGAACCCAGAAAACCAAGAGCAAGAAGAGCAGTGGAGAGTCTATGAAACCAGGCTCGTGAAGCTTGTTTGAGACCATATAGTGACTTGTGGAGAAGCCAAACATGCTTTGGTCTAGTGGGGTCAACAAAACCCGGTGGCTGTTGTAAATACACAGTTTCTTTTAAATCCCCATGTAAAAAGGCGTTTTGCACATCAAGTTGTCGTAACAACCATTTTTGTGAAACGGCTAAGGAGAGAACAACACGAATGGTCGTGGCTTTAACAACTGGGCTAAATGTCTCCTGATAATCAACACCTGGTTGTTGCTTGAAGCCCTTGGCAACAAGTCGATATTTGTACCGTTTTATCACACCAGTTTGATCTTTCTTCAATTTGTACACCCATTTACAATCACGCATGCGCGGAGCATATCTTCGAGCATTTGGATGGTTCGCTCGCTTTGACCATCCGTTTGTGGATGATAAGCGGTGCTTATATCGAGGTTTGTTCCCATCGCCTTATGGAGTGATTGCCAAAATCGGGACGTGAACCTACTGTCCCTATCCGAGATGATAGATGTTGGTATTCCGTGGAGTCTCACGATCTCTCGAATGTATAAACGCGTCAATCTCTCCATCTTGTACGATTCTTTAATTGGCAGGAAATGGGCAGATTTCGTTAGTCGGTCGATTATTACCCATATGGTGTCTAATCCATCCGACGTTTTGGGTAGCTTGGTCACGAAATCCATAGAAATCCCCTCCCATTTCCACTCAGGGATTGCCGGTTGCTGTAACAATCCTGAGGGTTTTTGGTATTCCACTTTTACTTTGGCGCACGTAAGGCACTTACTGACGTAGGTCGCGATTTCCGCCTTCATGTTAGGCCACCAATAGTGTTGTTTAATATCCAATTACATCTTATCAGAACCGGGATGAATGGAGTATCGTGTCTTGTGGGCTTCCTTCATGACAACATCTCTAAACCCTCCAAATTTAGGGACCCAAATACGGTTCATGAAATAGTATACTCCATTCTCCTTTGCCTCCAGGTTCTTTTCCATTTCGCGCAATACTTCGCTTGCTCTATTTTCTGTCTTCATGGCCTCTGACTGGGCTACTGCAATTTGAGTGGCCAGGTGTGATTGAATGGTTATCGAGAGAGTTTTCTTACAACGATTAGAGTACTCCTTCCGACTTAATGCATATGCTACCACGTTGGCCTTGCCTGGGTGGTACTTAATCTCACACTCATAATCGTTTAGCAACTCAACCCATCTTCGTTGCCTCATGTTTAACTCCTTTTGGTTTAAGATGTGTTGGAGACTCTTGTGATCCGTGAAGATGGTGCACTTTGTACCGTAAAGGTAATGCCTCCAAATTTTTAGGGCAAAGACTACAGCTCCCAACTCTAGGTCATGGGTCGTGTAGTTTACTTCATGCGTCTTTAGCTGGCGGGATGCATAGGCTATCACTCTCCCACGTTGCATGAGAACGCAACCTAAACCCTGATTTGACGCGTCGCAGTAGACTACAAAGTCTTCCGTTCCTTCAGGCAGAGATAGTACAGGTGCGCTACAGAGAGCTTGTTTCAAGGTTCGAAACGCGATCTCTTGTTTGTCTGTCCATTTGAATGGTACACCCTTTTGCGTAAGCGAGGTAAGTGGCTTGGCGATCTTAGAGAAGTTTTGAATGAACCTCCTATAGTAGCCTGCTAATCCCAAGAATTGACGAATTTCCGTGGGCGTTGTCGGGATTGCCCATCCTTCTACAGCTTTGACCTTGGAGGGATCTACATGGATTCCATCTTGGCTGACTACATGACCTAGGAAGTTCACGCTCCGCAGCCAGAACTCACACTTGGAGAGTTTGGCGTAAAGTTTTTCTGATCGTAGAGTTTCTAAGACTTGTCGGAGATGTTGGCCATGCTCTTCCTTGCTTCTAGAATAGACGAGGATGTCATCGATAAAAACAATGACAAAGTTGTCGAGGAACGGTCGGCAGATTCGATTCATTAGGTCCATAAATGCGGCAGGGGAATTCGTTAGACCGAAGGGCATTACGACAAATTCATAATGCCCGTAGCGAGTTCGGAAAGCATTTTTTGGAATATCCTCTTCCCGGACTTTGAGTTGGTGGTATCCGGACCGTAAATCTACTTTAGAAAAATAACTAGCCCCTTGGAGCTGGTCAAATAGGTCATCGATTCGTGGGAGTGGGTAGCGGTTCTTGATTGTGAGTTTATTTAATTCTCTGTAATCGATACACATTCTAAAAGATCCGTCTTTCTTTTTGACAAAGAGCACCGGAGCTCCCCATGGCGAGTAACTAGGTCGGATAAATCCCTTATCCAAAAGTTCGCTGAGTTGGCTGGATAATTCCTGCATCTCGGTAGGAGCCAACCGGTAGGGTGATTTAGCAAGAGGGGTTGCTCCTGGAATAAGGTCGATTCGAAATTCAACCTGTCTCTCTGGGGGTACTCCCGGAAGATCTTCAGGAAACACGTCCGGAAATTCACATACTACGGGAATGTCTCGAACGTTAATCTCCTCCTTGGTTTTGTCCACCACGTGAGCCAGGAACGCCAGATTGTTCCTTCGTAGATATTTTTGTGCCTTGATACACGAAACGAGGCGAAGGTTCATGCTAGATTTGTCTCCGTAAATTACTAGGGTTTCGTGATTTGGAAGGCGAAGACGGACGGCCTTCTCATGACACATAATTTCGGCATGGTGGGGGCTTAACCAGTCCATGCCGATGATCACATCGAAGCTCCTAATTGACACTGGCATTAGGTCTATTCGAAAAACGTGTTGATTAAGAGTTAGGGTACATCCGGTGTAGATTTCCCCAGTGGATTCGGTTTTCCCATTGGCCATTTCCACCGTATAGGCTTCATTTAGCTTTTGGGGAAGTTGTTTTAATAAGTGCTTAAACTTATTGCTTACGAAACTTCGCTCCGCTCCGGTGTCAAATAAGATGCATGCATAAGCGTGGTTTAAGAGAAACGTACCGGTAACAACAGAGGGGTCTTGAATAGCCTCACTCTGACCCATGGTCAACATCCTTCCTGTTCCTCCATTTCTCAAATTGTTGTTGTTGGGACAGTCTCGGCGGATGTGCCCAGTCTTCCCGCATCCGAAGCAGGTGTAGCTAGGCCCTGCGCTATTGCCGCCGGCATGGGCGTTGTTGTTGTTGCGAGGGTTGTTGTTGTTGATTCCCTGATTTTGGTTATGGGGAGGGTAAGCCTTGCAGTACTTTGCGGTGTGACCCCTTCGGTTGCAACTGGTGCACTGAAATTTTTGCATTCTCCATAGTGATGGAAACCGCACTTGTTGCATTTGGGAAGATTACCGGAATAAGGTTTGGAAGCATTTGAAGTGGTTGAGGTTGGAGCATGTGGTGCGGCTGGAACCGATGTGGTAACAGCATTAACCGCCACTGTCTGCTGCTTCTTGGAGGTGTCGGGGCCCTGGCGCCCCTTCCTCTTATTGTTCTTTCCCCTCTTGCCATCTCCTTACTTCATCTTCTCAGCCTCCACTGGCTTCTCTCCCTTCTTGTTGTTATGGTCATACAGCCTTTTTGCCAATCTTTTCGCGCTGTCAAATGTTTCGGGGTTTGCAGCTATCACATTCCCTTGAATTGGTGATGTTAGTCCCCAGATGAATCGCTCAATCTTCTTTCCTTCCGAGGTGATCATACTCGGGCACAGTAGAGATAGTTCGCTAAATCTCGATATGTAGGCATCGATATTCGTGTTCTACACAGTGAGGTTCCATAGCTCTTGCTCCATCTTCTGTATTTCGCCTCGTGGGCAGTACTCAGCCATTAACATTTCTTTCATCTCAGTCCACGACATAGAGTTGGCTACAGGGAGCGTCATGGATTCTACATGTCCGTTCCACCAGGTGAGCACTTGATCCACAAAAGTGCAAGCCGCGAACTTCACCTTCATGTGCTCAGGGCAGTCGCATATCTCGAATACCGACTCCACCTTTTCGATCCATCGCTTCAGAGTGATCACCCCTCCAGTGCCATTAAAAGTTCGTGGTTTGGCGTTTGTGAAGTCCTTGTAGGTACATGTCTTGGTGGGTCCTTGATTCATTCCATTGTTCGTACTTCCGGCTCCTTGCCCATTGACTCCTCCATTGTTCCCTTGTTGAATTTGTGCAATCGTTGCAGTGACTGCTGCTGATACAGCTGCCTGAAAGGCGGCTGAGTCAACTTCAGGTGGGGTTGGTCCTGGGTTTCCGCGAGCAGGTCGGGGAGGCATCTTTCTGTCTCAAAACGGAAAGATGTTGAGGGTATGTTGTTTCGGTGAGGTCGTGATCCTATTGACTAGGTGCATGGTACGAACTTAAACACTACTACCATTGACCAATCAATAATAATTTCTCAACACATAGCAATTTGCAATATCATAATAAAACACGTAAAAGTTTATTAATATTATCCGCATTTGATACATGAAAATTTGCTCATAGGAGCATACATGAGTGATACTAGTTCGATAGCATAACGACTCTATGAGTAGTGTAGTCACTTAAACATAGAGTCGGAGTACATAGCATATTTCCTAACGATCTACTAAGATAAGTATATCCCTAACCGCGATGAGCTGCGTCCTACTATAACGGTGAAATCATATGCCGAAGTGCTGAGCCAACAGCTGAGCCATCTCAGTCATGTCTACAATGACATCATCCCTCTCCAGCTCTGCTTGCACGGCACGTGCTTCCATGGCGAACAGTTGTTGCCGCAAGTTGGCAATCTCGGCTTCTGGGGAGCGATTTTCCCTCGCGGGATTCACTGGTGGGATGTGGTGATCCTGTTGCGCTTCGCTAACAGGAGATGCGACGTGATCTATATCCGGGGCCTGATCCTCCCCCATGTCATCATCAGTCTCCTCGAACTCGTAGTCGGTATCCATGTATTCGTCAGGTTCAACGCCGTGGACTCCCTCCTGATTCCCCTCTGGTTCGTCTTCGAGTATCCCGTGTGCTCCTAAGGCTTGGTGAAACTAAATGCCCTGATGCTCTCCTTCCATGAAGACTGGGAGAAAGTATACGAATAAGCTATCACTTTCCTATGACTCTACCGCTATTGCACAAGCTAAACAGGCGTTCTCTTTTCGGTGGTAGAGGTATAGTTTTAGGTTCCCTAGAAATCCCGATCTCATCAGAACGTGCGTTAGTTATACTTTGGAGAGAGTGTAGTTGATCAGGCTACATCCACTCCTTGGTACCACTAAGAACAGTCCTGAATTAACCGAGACACTAGTATTATTTTTGTTTGGTTCGGCGTTAGGTTCCTATTCTTAGTGCAAACAAGGTTGTTTTATTTACTTGTTTTGTTCAGAGTTATGTTAGTCCCTCTTTTTGGTTTATAGTTGCATATCCATGTGTGGCTAGATATGCTAGTTCACTATAAATAAAGCTCTGATACCAACCTATCACACCCCCGAACCAGACGGCGGAAACGTCCGAGGGCTATCGTGACTCATTGAATACCATCACAATGCATATACATGAAACATAACATTATACATCACCAACATTTGGAATGATACAACTGGTAGCGTTTACATTCATTACATTGTTTCAAAACATTACATTCACAAAAATAACTGTTTGATACTACTTAAACCACAGCAAAACGTCATAGAGTACAAATCATCCTTCACCTTATTTGTTACCTGAGAATACAAGTATTTTGAAAAACGTCAACATATGAAATGTTGGTGAGTTCATAAGTAGTGTTTGAAATCCAATGTATTGTTTGAAAACCATCAGAAAATCCGATATTTTCTGAAAATAGTATAGTAAAAAAGGTGTGAAGATCCGTGAGTATGCTTGTTTGAATTCTATAGATGTAAGCGTAAGAGTTGTGAAATTCGACCGGTAATTCATAATTGTACTTGTTGAAAACCCTAGGAAAACCCGACGTTTTCCTATCACTTTGCTTTACTTAGTTTGTATATTGTTGTTTCGTTGCGTTAGAGGTAATCGTTGAGCTCCGGAGGCATTGAGAGTACAGTGGGTGGTGAAGTGTTGTGACGTGCGTTAATGAAAACGTCCAATCAACAACCTTACAAGCGATCCCTTAGGCGTCACTCGTAATTATTCACACAACTCAATCCTCCCGGACTTGTGTAGTCCCACGACCGGAGGGAAGAAGGGAAGGTGCGAAACCCTCGGTATTTCCCCGCGTCGTTCAAGACTATTGCAATTGTGAAGGGCCCGAAGCCCAACCCGCAATCGTGAGTTACTGACTTTACTAGCAGCACTGAAGGACCCTTGGGGACCAGCAGTATGTTTGCCATTGAAAGTCCTTTTACGTTATGTCGGATCGGTAAAACCCAACACTTCGTAAGAGAGAGGTCTTCGGGCCTTAAGATCAGGTCATTGGGCTAGCTAGGCTCAACAAACAAGATTTTACACTTTTGGGACCCAAAGGTGGTGCGTAGACGTCTGTTCACACTCGCATGTATAGTGACTTCCCAATCGTTATTAGTTATGAATCATAATGTCGTAATGTCATAGTGTCATCGTGTTAGTAGTTTCGGATTTTTATTGGTTCGAGACCGAACCAATTCGTTTGACAACGACTTTTGGTATTGTAATGTATTGTATTTCGTCGATAGTCGTGGTACCATCATTTGGTCAAATTGCATGTATTGAACTAGCCTTGAGAATTTTCTGTTTTCAGTCCCTCCTTGTTTGTAAAATTTACTTTTTCACCCCTTTATTTAAAAACTTTCCAGTTTGGTCCTTAAATCAATTTTTTTGACATTTTAATACCAAAAATTATTGAAATAAGTATTTTCCAGCATTTTTTTCATAGAAAACAGCTTAAGTCCTTGAAATTTCAGTTTTCTCGGTTATAACCCCTCTTTTTCGAAATTTTTACATTTTTGGCCCAATTTGGAAAATTTTTGCAACTTTGGTCCTTTTTAAATTTGAAAAGCATTTTAAACCTTTGAAAAGTACATGTAACACTAATAGTCCACTGTTTTACAGAAAAATACAGTTTTGGCCCTCCAAAACAGAAAATTTCGCATAATGGGCCTCATTGGGCCGAAAATGTCATTTTTAGCCCATTAAGCTTGGAATTTATGTTTTTAATCCTCTAAATGAGTATATTTCCAGAAATTGTTTCATTGAAACTGTTTTGACATAGTTCATCCATCAGAATTCGTGATTTGTCGATTTAGGCCTTTAAATTTTGTAATTTTCACATTTTAAGTCCAAAAATGGTGTTTTTAGTCCAAAGAAATTGTTACTAACCCATTTAGCCATTTTTCTAGAACTACTTTGTATGTAGAATTATATTTGATGCTAGAATCATTTAACATAAGGTATATCTCGGTTTTGAGGGATTTTATGGCTAGATCCAACATTATAACACACAAAAGCACACATATGAGCATGGAATCATACAAGGCATACAAAACACATATAGATCTACACTTTCACTTGTATTCCCCCCCCCCCCCCCCAAAAAAAAAAAAACTCATAAAAACTGAAAATAGGGGGTATAAAGCTCACCTTGTTTGAAGCTTTCGGTTTTTGGAAGAAAGATGGAAGAAAGTTTGGTGATTTTCGGCCTTAGCACCCCTTGATGAAGATCTCGGCCTTGAGGTGTTTCTAAGATACAAGATCATGATTTCTCATGAATTAAGAAGAGATATTTGATAGATCAAGGAAGCTAGATCATATAATTAAGTAAAAACTTATCTAAGATGATGATTAACTTGCAAGATCCTCTTGAAAGCTCCTAATTTTCGAGATTTTTGGAGTGGGGAGGAAGGAGTGTTCTTGAGTGATCTAGAGAGAATGGGATGGATTTTGTGAGTGTGTGTGTGTTGTGTTCGGCCGAGAGTGAGAGGGAGGAGAGGAGATAGTGATTTTTGAAGTGATGTGCATACATGGAAGTATGAGATGTTGCATGGATGTCCATTAGGTAATAATGATGTGGCATGAGAAAGTCAAACCCTTCTCTTGGGCTTGCTTTGGGCCGAGAACATGGAAGGAGAAAGGAAAAATTTGGGCTTTTTGCTCCTAAGCCCAATATTAGAGTTAGTCTTAGGTATTTATTGGTCTTATAAAATAAAATTGTGATTTTTATGTTTTAATAAGCTAGATTGGGTTAATCATGGATCAAAGCTTTCAATTTATTTCATTCTAGGCCTAATATGGCCCATAATATTGAAATAAATGAATGTGGGTCCAATTAGAGCCCAATTAGGGTTCTAAGCCCATGATAGTCCAATTGGAAGCTTATTGGTCCATTTGGATCCAATAAGGAAGTTCTAGTCCAAAATGGACTTAACAAGAACTTCTAAGGTTTTCCAATTGCTTGATGTAGGGAATTGGGGTTTAGTTTTCCATTGAGTAAGCTTCATACATGCCTTTGAGTTTTTGAATTCAACATTTACTTGAGTATAGTGATTACAAGACATAAAATTTCTAGTTGTGACAATGGTGGTTGGTCATTTGGTGGAGATTGGTGAGATAAGGATGTGGAAAAAGGAAAAAAAATGCTTCATTAAATTGGACATGACTGGCAATGTAAATGTGGTATGAGGAGAGATCAAGGCATCGATAGCCATGATGGGAGGGGCTGTAGCCCAAAAAGACACACGGAGTGGATCGAAAATCCATTTTATGTTTGTTGTAGGGACGAAGGTGGGCGTAGCATTGACAGCCAAAAACCCGTAGGAACGAGAAGTCGGGTTTATGATGAAAGATGTATTCAAAAGGTGAAATATTTTTGGTAGTTCGTGAGGGCATTCGATTTATAAGGTATACGACTGTTTCAAAAGCGAAATGCCATAACCGTTGGGGCACATGAGATGGGCAAGTAAGGTCAAACCAGTTTCGACGACGTGTCGATGTCGTCGTTCAACAAATCCATTTTGTTCACTTGTGTGAGGACATGATAATCGATGAGTGATATCGAGAGGAGCAAAAAATTGAGAGAGATTCCGAAACTCTCCACCCCAATCGGTTTGAACGGATTTTAGTTTAGTTTGAAATTGGCGTTCAACCATGGCTAGGAAACATTTAAAGGTAGGAAACACATCGGATTTTAGTTTTAAAGGAAATAACCACAGGAAACTAGAGTAGTGATCAACACAAAGAAGAAAATAATTATGACCATCACTAGAAACGGTAGGTGTTGTTCCCCATACATCACAAAATACAAGATCTAAAATATGAGAACTCTTGTAAGAAGACGGTAATAAATGTAATTTAGATGATTTTCCAACTAAGCACGAGTCACAAACAAAAGAAGAACATTTATTTAACAAATGTAAATTGTCTCTAGATTACATAGATTGTAAAAGTTGAATATGTGGGTGTCCTAGTCGTTGATGCCAAATATGGGACGAAGCACGAACAGCAGAAAACGTAACTTTTGGAAGAGATTGGAGCTGAGGTAGACAAATGGAGTAAAGCCCGCCATTACTTGGATCCGTGAGGAGGGTATTGTGAGTAGCTGAGTCCTTGATAGCAAAAAAAGAAGAGTGAAACTCAAAATAAACATGATTATCAAGGCAAAATTTTTGGATAGAAAGAAGGTTGCGTTTAATATCAGGCACATGAAGAATATGATGTAGAGCAAATGATTTAGTTGGTGAGTAAAGTTTGGAAGAGCCAATGTGAAGAATGGGTAAACCCTTACCATTGCCAACGTGGAGATTATCTTCGCCATAGTAAGGCTCAGTTCTATCGAGGCCATGCAGATCATGTGTGACATGGTGACTAGATCCTGTGTCAGTTAGCCAGGAGGTGGATGCTTGTGAGCGGTGATCTGCATAGTTAGCCAATGATGGTGGTCTTTGAAAAGTAGCAGGGTCACGGTTTCGACATTAAGAAGGAACATGTCCTATTCCACACCTGTTACATGTACCATAAACAGTATTTTGATTAGAAGCCCAAGAAAACTGACCATGGTTACCTCCACCCTGGTTTGTGTTGTTGAAATCTCCTTGGGTACGGTTGTATTTTCCTCGTCCACGTCGATTGAATTGCCCTCGACCACGATTGTTTCCAGCCCTTTTGTGTAAAAGGCTTGAGGAGATGAAGTCTTTGTTAGCTGAAGTTGTAAACCAAGTTGTGATAACAAATGTTGTAGGTTTTGCAACTGATTTGTGACGGCTGTTGAGGAGGTTGCAGTGGTGGTGTTATGGCTTGTAGTAGCAGTCGTGAAAGCTTGGACATGTGAGATTTCAGGCACCGATTTACGTATCATGTAGTCGTGATATGAGAGAAGACCATTCAATTCGGAGAAGGCTATGGGAATTTGGCGAGCAAGGATGGTTGATTTTAAACCATTGTATTCTTCCCTAAGACCAGAGATCACAAGCATAACTAGATCTTTTTCTTTCATTGGTTCACCAATATTTGCTAAGGCATCAGCATATCCTTGATCTCTGTTTAGATAGGCAGAGGAGGTCTCATCAACTTTCATCTCTAGTTTAAGAAGTTGGTTTTGAGGGTATGCTCCTTAGAAGAAGTATGTGGTGCATAGGCTCGTTCAAGGGACAACCAAAGTTCACGGGAGGTAGTCCCCTGTACATGCTGGAAGGAAGATTCAGAAATTGTAGATAGTAAAAGCATACGTACATGAGCATCGTTAGCTATCCAGATTGCATAGTTAGGGTTTACAACAGCAAAAGAAGTTTCTTTCTCAGAAGTTGTAGTTGCTTGTGGACATAGAATGGTGCCATCAACATACCCAAAAAGATTATTTGTGGTCAAGAAAGGTTGAATCATGGTTTTCCAGTAACCATAGTTGGTAGGTGATAATGTAAAACCAAATTTGTGAGAGTTATGTGCAGTCTTTTCTGTTGTAGAGAAAGCTTTGAGTGGTTCCATGGAGAAAGAAGCGATTGGCAGAAGCAGGGACCAAAAAAATAAAAATAAATTAAAAAAAAATTGTTCACGAATGCATTGTTCACGTGGTTACTGTTCCAATGTACTGTTCATGCGCCACTGTTCATGTCATCTTCTGTCTCCTGATCAGCAAGGTCTTTAAAAAAAAGTCTTTGTTTGACTCCAAAGCTACAGCAGAATTAGGGTTGTAGGGTTGTATTTGAGAGCTCTGATACCAAGATAAACTTGGTAAAAGATGTATATTATTATTAGATGCGTATACATGATATGTATATATAGTAGGCACATTTACACTTTAATCCCTATATTATTATTATCGTCTAATAACATATCATAAATACTAAAGGCTTCCAACCCTGCAACAGAAGGAAACTTTCTCTAGATATTATTAATGGTAAATCTTTATTTTTTTGACTTTTTTAAAAGATAGATATATTAGTCATTTTTTAATTAGACATTTTGCCTTTGTAAGTTAACTATTTTAGTATCCTATTGACCTATTCTAAATATTTTTATTAGACATTTCTAGGCATCATCAATGTTGCATTAACTATTTAACCCGAGTAAACTGTCATAATTAACAACATATTTTATTTAGATTCTGATTTGTCAATATATTTTAAATTTTACTAATGTAATATCTTAATTATCTTAACTTACATTGCTACAAAACCAACGACTAAAAGTTGTTATAAATTGAAATTTTGGTAGAATAGTTGCTATTATTTATTCAAAGTAAATTATTAATATGAATGTCCGATAATACATTGCTATAATTCAAAAACTGAACAGAAGTTGTCGTTACTACGAGAATTCAAAGTACATGCTATAATCGATAATTTCATAGAATACATTATTATTTTTTCTTTTTGCAATTATTTTACATATATATATATATATATATATATATATATATATATATATATATATATATATATATATATATATATATATATATATATATATATATATATATATATATATATATATATATATATATATCATTATTGAATAAAACATTTTCTACTGACATTATCAAAGAGTAGTGGTCCAATCAAAGTTAACAACATAGTGACCCAACCAATACT
The DNA here is from genome assembly GCF_052625555.1 of Lactuca saligna. NCBI lineage: Eukaryota > Viridiplantae > Streptophyta > Magnoliopsida > Asterales > Asteraceae > Lactuca > Lactuca saligna. The sequence continues at coordinate 107,985,327 of NC_136419.1, forward strand.
GTTAATATGTTAACCTTTAATAGGCCAATAAATACTTTGTTTCTTAAAATAGTACAAAAACAATATACTTGCAATATGCTAATTATTCACCTTTGTTTTCATGGTCCAAGACGAAAAAATATGTTGTCACTACACGTATCTATGAATAAAAACATGATAGCATATATGTGGGGACATTATTTCATACTGTTTTACAGAAGATGAATATTAAATGTCAAAAAAAAAATGTATGATGATTGATCTATAAATAATTTTTTAGTGCCAATTGTTTCCAGAATCTCCATGTGAAATACAATCCAAAATCATGTATCTAATATCCACAGTAACGAACATTTTAAGGATTTTAAATTAGAAAAATAGACTTATTAAGGTATTATTTTTTTGGTTTGTTCACGTTTAGATAATTATCTTTTTTTTTTTACATATTTAGGTAACGAACTTTTTAGAAGTGTTCATATGTGACCATTATCCGGTCATAATGGTAATATGTGAACACTTCCAAAAAAAATTGTTACCTAGATGTAAAAAAAAAAAAAAAAAAACCGAAAAAGTAAGAGTAAATTACACGAATGGTCCCTATGGTTTGAGTAATTTGTGCATTTGGTCTTTAACTTATTTTTTAATTCGGATGATCCCTACTATTTATATTTGTTGTGCATTTAGTCATTGTTTACCTCAAAATACTATTGTGGCCTTTTTAATTTATTTTTTAATTAATTTTCTTATTTTATGCATTTATTTTTTATATATTTAAAAAAATTAATAGACCTCACATATCTATATATCCTCAGCCACAACCCACCGTCTCTTCATTGAATTTTCCACCACCACAACCTAATAGAAGGGTTGTTGTGTTGGTTCGTCGGAGTTGAAGGATCGAAAAAAAAGATAATGAAGATGTCGATGTCACTAAAGATGGATAAAGAAATAGAAGTTGTGGATGATGAGAGATGTGATGGTTACTGTGAGACCCAAATTAAATTTCTCAAATGTGGTTTCAAGCTTAGGGTGGCGAGATACAGATATGTTGGGTCTATTAATTTTTTTAAATATATAAAAAATAAATATATAAATAAGAAAATTAATTTAAAAAATAAATTAAAAATGATACAATAGTCTTTTGCGGTAAGACATATACCAAACGCACAACAAAATAAACAATAGGTATCATCCGAGTTAAAAAAATAAGTTAGAAACCAAACGCACAAATCATCCAAACAACAGGGACCATTCGTGTAATTTACTTTTACTTTTTCGATTTGTTCACGTCTAGGTAACTATCTTTTTTTTGTATACATCTAGGTAACAAACTTTTTGGAAGTGTTCATCCATAACTATTTTGACCAGCTTAGCCGGTCAAAATAGTAATACGTGAACACTTCCAAAAAGTTTGTTATATAGATGTGTACAAAAAAAATACGCATATGTGAATAAAACAAAAAATTAATTACCTTAATATATATATATATAGTTAAACATTTTTTTATTTTAAGATCAAAAATGCAAAATAAGCACCAACTTTTATAAAATTGGAGGTTACAAAAATTCCAAATGCCCCCGTGAGGCCGTGATAGTTCTTGTGAAATGTCAAGCTACATATACATCCAAAACTGAAATTAGAAATTTACTACATATACATCCAACTTGAAATTACAAATTTGCCGTACCTTTATGTTGATCACATCCAACTTGAAATTACAAATTTGCCCTACCTTTTTATGTTGATCGTTAGAATTTATAAGTGATTGTACATTTTTCTTTTTTAATTGTGAGTTAAATCTTACATTTAATTATAGTCAAGTTCACTTCGTTATCTCTAATATGAAATTTTCAATCTCCCTTGAAAGATACACTTCTTTCAAACTTTGATAAAATAAAATCAAAATAAAATGTATCATTTGAACGACTCACGTTAACCCGTCTTTGGGCTCATAGTCTCACACGAAAGATCAATCGCGAAACAGAATATCGTTTCTAACCACTATGCTCTCATGGGATCAACTTTAATATTGATAATTGATAAATAGTTTGTATAGATATCCATACCTTGATGAAAATCACATGTATGAAGTAACAAAAGAGATCCAACATGAGAAATGGCAATAAAAAAGGGGAAAAAAAATGTCGAATTATACTTCTTTCAGTACGACGAAACTCTCTGTTTTTTCCATGTGATTTTGTTTCAAAAATTTCAGTCCTTTTCATCTGGTAACAAATTTAGATTTATTACATTTATATTTAAATTTATGGCTTAAAAGTCAACCAAACCAATGAACTCTCAAAGAGGTAGAATTCAACTCCCTTCCTCATGTATATTTGCCAAATTCAATTATAATTTTAAATTTTATGATTTATATGGTTGAAATTAATTGATTAAGCTATTAAAAAAAAACACCTCTGTAAATCTAAAGGTAATAACATTATTATACATTTTTCGTTGGACTCTATTAAGAAGTTCCACACATCTGGGACAAAGAAACCAAATACATCAAACGCATGTTGTATAAACATACGTTTTTTCGATGCACGATTTTCATGTTTTGTTACATGCAACTTTTAAAACAGTCTGCACTGTTGTGAAACTCTCACCCCTCAAGCCCACGAGAAGTAAAACCCTTGTATCATTTTAACCTATGAACCCTAGGAGCTCTCGATACTCAAAAATTGTTTTTATTTGATAAGGCCTACCGGTATACTCTCCACGAACGGATCCATGGTTGAGGTGGCAACGAACAACGGCCGTGCACACCAGCTCGGCCGTTCGTGGTTGAGGTTTTTCGTGGTGTTTCATGGTGGGCATCACGAGTGTAAACGACCAATGGTCGTCTTCTTCTCTCCCAGCTTCCTCTTCTCTCTCTTCTATTTTTCTCTTCTCTCTCTTCCTTCCAGTAGTGGTGAGTATACCGGTGGTTCATGGTGGCCTGAGGTGGTTGACCTGGAAGCTCTCCACGACCGTTGTCGTGGAGAGTATACTGGATGGTCTAATCATATCGAAGTTGCTGAAAACCTCATTTATAAAAAAAGAAGTGTCAACTCTTCCAACTTTTCATATCTTTAATCAAAATAATCACCTTATTAGGCTATAGGGTCTGGTAATGTTTTCACCATCAGAAATCCTATGTGGCGGTTTTACCGGCAGGGAACACCACCCATCATACTTTGTTTTATCGGCGGTATAGTATCAAAGGTGCGTTTCCACCACTATTTCTCTCCTCATTTACCATTCAAATTCAATCTCTTTCACTTTTTCTTTATTGGTTGTAAAAATAACAAAAATATCACAAACAATGAAATATGGTGCCACCGGTGCCATATCGTTTAGCCTTATGATTTTCGCTATTGGAAACAATAACTAGATTTTTCATTTTTAACTGTATCTTATTTTTACATGAGTCTTTGACTTGGGTACAAGTTCTATTGCATGATGTATAATTGTTTTTAGATTATAAATTACTGTATTAAATGAATTGGAAAAGAAATGATGGTATCTTGAGAATTACTACAACCGGCAGAGGCAGCGAGACTTGATGATGGTGCATTGATTGGGCACTGACTCACAGTTGTCACGCCCCACCACTTCTAATTTTCATCATCTCTATTCTATGATTTCTATCACACCCCCAACAATTACTTTCTCTCTTTTTCTTTACTTACAAAAAACACAATAAGTAGTTGAATAAAATACTAATATTTGTTTAGAATGTTTCTTTAATATAGAGTGTAAAAAATTAAACATCAAAATCAACGTTAACAGAGCCGATTCAAACCGATGGCGAATCTAGAACAAAATATTATGTGGTTTTCCAATTAAGTGAAACCGATAAAAAAAAATCAACAACACTTGTGAGGGGTTGGGTCGTGTATGATTTGATGAAATATAACTGAAAAAACCGATCAGGCACCACCGATTAAAATTTTTTAAAAACCCAATTGAAATATAACCGAAAAAACCGAACGATTTAATGAAAAAACTAGTTGATTATATTGCAGGGGTGGTTTTGAACTAGTGTTCGGTGGGACACCGACAACACTTGTCTTTCCCGCACGTAGTAGAAATTTTTTCGATTTATTTTTTACCAATTGTGTCACTATGTAAAAAAATCCGGCTAACACCTAAAAAAATCACAACTACATAAAAAAATTGTAAGCCTATTGAATCAATTAAGACCAAATAATTAGTAGCCCAAAGGCATTTCAATTTTAATCCAACTAGTATTAGCCCAAAGAAAAAAAAAAAGAGAAAATAGCCAAGATAAAACAATTATCCAATTGCTAATTGGAAAACTCCCATTGGCTTAATTAAAAAAAAAAAAAAAAAAGGTCTTCAGTCTTCACCTCGCTTCTGTCCCTCCCACTCTTCTTCTTCTTCTTCTTCTTCTTCTTCTGTTCTGCTCTCAACGACTTTCCTTCCCAAATTGATTCCTCAAAAGGCTTTCTAAATCGGTGCTTCATGTTGGCCCGAGGTGCAAAAATCGATTCCCAAATCTGAAGGTTTTCTTAAATTCGACTAGACAACTCTAATCCAAGTTCCAAGCCTTAATGAAGCAAGTAAGTATTTCTAATTTTCTATGGTTTTCGAAATTGCTATTATTAATTGATATGTTATTATAGAATTTATATTCATAGAAATTGTTTGTATAGTTGTAATTTCTATGTGTTTATTGAAGTTATTTGATGATTAGATTAAACTGTTATGTTTTTAATAGGTTAAAGTAAGTGTTTTTTTTACCAAAAGACCATATCACACCCCCAAACCAGAACGGTGGAAACGTTCGGGGGCGGAGGACGTCATATTCAGTATCATAACAGTTTATAGAAAGGAAAGTACACACCACCATATACATTAAAGTTTCCAAAATGTTTACATAATTGTATTCGTTACATGTTCAAAAGTTAAATACATAAACATCTTTCAAAAGAAGTAATTAACGTCGGTACGTAAATCCCCAAAAGTTGATTTCCAAATCTGCTTAGCGGTTCCCTGAGAATACAAGTTATTTCAAAGAAAAAGTGTCAACAATTAAGTTGGTGAGTTCATGAGTAGTGTTTTGAGAAAATGTACGCCATTCGAAAGTTCGTGTATGTTTTCCAGAAAACACAATATTTCAAATGTAAAGAGTTGTGATTTGTTGTGTTGAAAGGGAATGTATTAGATCCAGAAAATCTCATATTTTCCTATTAGTTGTTTGGTTTGTATACAGGAAAAACCCTAATTTTCCTAACATAACTGGTAGTCTCTAAGACCGAAAATCGCAAGAAACCGACGTTCTTAAAAGTTGTGTCATAGTTTTATATAATAAAGCTATACGAAGATCGCATTTGTTAGATGAAGAATAGTTTTAATAGCTACTCGTTCATAAAAGCATAATACCATAATAATTGTATATCCGATGAGTTTTATAACCATACTAAACATAATATGGCTGTAGCGACGTTCTTCAGGCGTCGCAGCGTTATGACAACTGTCACCCCAAAGGACGGACTGTAGCTAACAGTCAGGACGCGGGATCATGACTTCCCGTATAGATCTATACACATTTGACACGTTCTCCGAACGGGAGACTCTGGTTATAGACAGGACTTGCAGCATTACTTTCTAATAAGAAAGTAGTGTTTGAAGATATACACGTCTCATGGATTTTCAACTAAGTCTGTATTAAAGTGATAGTTTTGTATGCAAAGTTTATCCTTTTTCACAATGTTTGACAAAGCATAAATCATAAGTTTTAAGAATGTATAAAACGACTTAGCAACGAAAGGTACTTTGAAATCACTATATACTTTGTACAAGTCTAATGCACGCAAAGTATGACAAGAGTTTTCCATGGTAGTAAGGAATTACAAGTGATTTATTCGATAAAAACAAGTGAAGTGAAACTTTATAAAAATACACGATAATAACCGTATGTTTACTTGTATTCCCCCCTTATAGAGTATAAAAGCATTTAAAATGTATTTAAAGTGTGTTTGAAAGGGGTATGAACTCACTTGATCGATTGAAGAAAGCGTGACGAAAACCGAGCAGAACTTCTACTCGAGAAAGCGGATCTCTCGAGATTCTCGGGAAATCTCGGGAGTCTCGGGAGTGTAAAACTTTCTTCCCACCTTGGATATGAAAACCGGGCCTTTGGGATGATTCCGAGGGTTGAAACGCAGAGCTTCGGTGCGAGAAAGGAAGGAAATTAGCAATTTTGGCCGGCACCCTCGCATCCTTTTTATAGGGGTCTGAGAGGTTGCGTTACGCAGGGCGTACTAGAGTACGCGCTGCGTACTCATGCGTCATGCATGAGCGCATCCTCGGTCGAAACATTGGAGCGACGTGGACGAACCGGAGCCTAGCATCCAAGTACGCTGGTCGTATGACGGTACACTGGGCATACGAGGGATCGGACCGCTGACTCGTTCTTCGGATAATACCGGGTTTTAATTAAATTTATATTTTAATTAATTAGCAAACTTCAAAAATTCATATCTTTCTCATACAAACTCCGTTTTCGATGTTCTTTATATCCACGCGAAGGTGAGACTACGATCTACAACTTTCGTTTAGACTCCGTCGGCTAGTTTTGAATTTATTTTTAATATTATATTTTTAATAGGTCGGGACAGGAAAAGTCCGTTAAAGTTCCATAACATCTTCATCTGACGTCTGTTTTCGTCATACTTTTTACCTTTGCGCTAGTATTGTTGAGCCCTTTGATTTTCATTTAGATTTTGTCGGCCAAAAGTCTCTCGATCTCTATTTCGAGTTTTTAGCTGTCTACTGCTATATCTGTAACTTAGAAAAATCACAACTTCCTCATACGAAGTCAGATTTGGTCGTTCTTTTTATGTACATTTACGATTTGATGATATCTAAAACTTTCATTTAGATACCTAAGGCCAAAAACTATTGTATTGAAACTTCGCGTTTTACGTTTATCAGTATTGCCGGTTTTGCCGAGAATCTTCGGTTGGTCATAACTTCTTCGTTATAACTCGGATTTTAGGGTTCTTTATATGTATGAAAACCTTGACACGATTCCTACTACTTTATTTAACCCAAATAAGATTTTTGGAAAGTTAAATTTTGACCTAAATTTGACTTGCGTTCCATCATATTGCCTCAAAATATCGGGTTGTCACATCATCCCCCTGTTAGAGGGAATTTCGTCCTGAAATTAGAGTTTAAGCAGAATTGATACTACGCTACGGATAGAAGTTTAATTTGATCTTTGCATTCCTAAGTGAATTCAAATCCTCGCATGGCCTTCCAGTGAACCTTTCACTATCGGGGAACGACTTTGTTTCTTTCGTTTGCCTTACTGGTGTGATAACTCTCCTTGGTCGAATGTATGTTGGATGTTTTATGGACTGTGAAATTAGTACACCTTGTACCCTACAAGTAGTGTCTCCAGATCTTCAGAGCGATTATCACTGCTCCTGACTCAAGATCATGTGTTCTATAGTTAACTTCCTGTGTCTTAACCTGTCTTGAGGTATAGGCAGTGACCTTTCCTCTTGCATAAGAACACAACCTAGTCGTACTGATTATGAAGTCAAAACCTTGTGGTCGATTAGATGTCATGAAGATCTAAAATAAGGTATGGTTACTCATGAATTAAGGGAAAAGGATAGGTACTTTTGTTCTATCTATCTTCCTTGTCCCAATCGACAAAAAGGGCATGCGTTGGGCTTCTAAGTTTATTTGCATGGCAGCATGATCACTCGTAGTCTTGGGAAGTCTCCGTCCTGGATTTTGTAGTAGAACCCATACCAGGTTTATCAATCATAGTCTCGGGTATATGAGCCGTATATAAATAGGCTTGAAACTGTGGGTCTTTGGATTGAACTTGACATACTACACGAGTGGTACTTCGGGGCGGTTTGTTGAATTTTTCTTCGGAAAGGATGAGAAACAATAAGTGCTCTATGCACGAGTACTTTGGTATTCTGGCATGATGGCTTTGCTAGAAAGAAAATTTCGGAGGAAGAGATGTACGTATGAAGCTGTTTTTGTGAGGATCAAATTGAATCAAGTCATATGATAATGTCGGAATCATAAGGAAACTTAAAGACATTAGATTTGAACGTAAGATGTTTACAGACAAAACACAACCGTGCAACCATCAACAGAGTTACAACACTTTAGACTACTATAAGACTATTGCTGCGAATAAGGTATACTACAAAAGGTAAGTATACGCAGTAAGAGCATCCCTATACCGACGGGATCCCACAAAAGAGAAGACTCTAGTTGCACTAGTTTTAAACATGTTTTAAAAACACATACATAATACTGACGATTGGAAGTGAACGTATACTATAGTAGGTTCTTTCGTTGCCTCTTTCCCTTCTGGGATCAAACTCCTCCGGATTCGCTGTCGTCCTTCTCTGTTGGACAGTCCCTCTTGAAGTGTCCCATTACGCCACATAGATGGCATAGTCGAGAGATTTCGACATTGGTGTTTGAAGTAATGTGTTGGGTCCGAGTCTGGCAGCAATTGGTAGTATGTCCGTTCTTGTTGCATTTAAAGCAGTGTAACGGACGACAACTACCCCGATGATGGAAGCCGCACTTGTTGCATTCCGGTAGGTTTCCGGCATACTGCCTAGCTGGTGTAGGGACAATTGGGATACCAGAAGGGATGGTAGTAGGATGTACAGATGTCGTGGCTGCGAAGGTTGCCACATGTTGTTGTCTTTTGCTCGTCCCTTGGGGTGATTTTCCTTTAGCTTTAGCCCAGAACTTTCGTTTGTTATTCTTGGGCTTGGGATTCAGGGTTTCGTGGTAGTTTGTTGCCCGTTGGGGTATTTGATTGTTACTTGGATTGGAGTTATTGTTAACAATCCTGCTAACATTTGCGTTGTTAGCGTTAAGGTGGGTCAGAACAGCTGACACGACAGCCGAGACTGCAGCTTGAAAGGTAGTTGCATCAATCTGAAGAGTTGGTGTTTGGTTGATGGGTTGATCGTTTTTCTTTGGCGACATGATTCTGTTACATGGAAAGAAAATGAATTTGTGAGTGAGAATGGTTGAACCTGGATGTACTTTGATCGCTTAAGTAAAGAGTAGAAGTATGTTCTTGAAGTTTTGACCTACATCTCTATGATGGAGTCCTAGTACAGAGTTATTGTATGCTATAATGGCTACCACTGTGGCTATAACTGTAGCTTCAATTGTAGGAATGGGGTTGCGTTGGTAAGTTGGTTATTTCCAGTCCTTGTTGCGCCGCTAACGTTTGCTTGAGACAGTGCAGCTGTTACTGCCGTAGCAATAGCAGATTGCACTATGTTGGGGTTATATTGAGGGGTTGCGTTTCTACATGTTGATCTACGGGGAGACATTGTTCTGATAAGGAAATAACAAGAAGAACTATAAGTTTTAATGACTCGAAAGTCACGCATTAGTGATTTGTTATATCAGAAGTTTGGTTTACCCCTGAATGGGGTTTTGAGTTCGACTCATAAGGAGAGTAGATAAACTCATGAATTGGAGGGGTATGCAAAGGGTTTAATAAAGGAAATACATCATATATTATAAAACATGGTGCATTACATTTTGTAGTTAGTAAAATTTGACCTATCTAAAGGTCTCCGATTACAAGGTTAAGAAAAGTAAGGACTTTATCCGACGTCTTATGCTATGACAAAATTTTGGAAGTCAGACAGGTATTATTTGTTACGTGAGCTGGCTACATGGGCCTTAGATTCTGCCAACTGACGCTCCATCTCAAACATACGTAGTTCATGTCTTGCCTGGCGTGCTCGAAGTTCTATCACTTCGGTTTGAGTTGCCGTTAGCTCTCTCTGCAACGCTTCATTTCGATTTACGATCCTCCCGAGAGCTAATCCTAACTGTCGGATGTGAACTGTGTTGACTCCAGTGTTCGCATCATTTTCCTCGGTTCGATGGATGGTCGTCCGTCCTTGTTCACCAATGCGAGAAATACGACGAACCAATATTGGAAGGGCTCTGTCTACTGAGCCTCCCTCGGTTAGGTTGTAGAAGCTTCGGTCTCCGTTGAATGGGAGGGGTTGATCCTGTTCGCAGTTCCACCTATTCAGGTTTGTTGCCCAAAGGGGCGTTGAGCCATGAAATTCCGGTCGAGGATTAGGATTTTGAATTGGAGCCGTTAAGGGTAGGTTATTGTTCTCTGGATCCGAGTCTGATTCTTCTTGCATTCCTTCTTCAGGATCATTCTCTATCCCTTCTCTATTACCTTGGTTGGGGTAGTAGGGGTCACCGGGGTGATGGAATCCAACCATTTGAGTCTATACGAGAATAGGGTTAAGAATTGACTATAAGCTAAAGTACATGGTATTTCCTCTTAAGTTCAAGGGTTGAAGGCACTCGAATACTCCCTTAGTATTCTTTAACGATATGCTTTTGGTAGGTTTTAAATTTGTTGTCCATTGCAGACACTCCTTGGCATACATTAGTCGGCCCTTGGACAAATATAGTTGATCAGGCTACATTCTTCCCAGTTCCGATTATATGTCCCAAGGCATACCTGCACTGCACAACTTATTTATAATACATCTATATTGTTTTAATTATGATACTGACCATGTTATTAATATGAAATGAATGCATGCCTACTTTACAAAAACTAAATATATTTAATTTTAAAAGTATGACTCTTACTCATAGTGTTTTTGCCCAGTTACGTTTATAGTTGTATACCAAAAATGGTTTTGACATACTTAATTCACTATAAACAATGCTTTGATACCAATCTATCACACCCCCAAACCAGAACGGCGGAAACGTTCGGGGGCGGAGGACGTCATATTCAGTATCATAACAGTTCATAGAAAGGAAAGTACACACCACCATATACATTAAAGTTTCCAAAATGTTTACATAATTGTATTCGTTACATGTTCAAAAGTTAAATACATAAACATCTTTCAAAAGAAGTAATTAACGTCAGTACGTAAATCCCCAAAAGTTGATTTCCAAATCTGCTTAGCGGTTCCCTGAGAATACAAGTTATTTCAAAGAAAAAGTGTCAACAATTAAGTTGGTGAGTTCATGAGTAGTGTTTTGAGAAAATGTACGCCATTCGAAAATTTGTGTATGTTTTCCAGAAAACACAGTATTTCAAATGTAAAGAGTTGTGATTTGTTGTGTTGAAAGTGAATGTATTAGATCCAGAAAATCCCATATTTTCCTATTAGTTGTTTGGTTTGTATACAGGAAAAACCCTTATTTTCCTAACATAACTGGCAGTCTCTAAGACCGAAAATCGCAAGAAACCGACGTTCTTAAAAGTTGTGTCATAGTTTTATATAATAAAGCTATACGAAGATCGCATTTGTTAGATGAAGAGTAGTTTTAATAGCTACTCGTTCATAAAAGCATAATACCATAATAATTGTATATCCGATGAGTTTTATAACCATACTAAACATAATATGGCTGTAGCGACGTTCTTCAGGCGTCGCAGCGTTATGACAACTGTCACCCCAAAGGGCGGACTGTAGCTAACAGTCAGGGCGCGGGATCATGACTTCCCGTATAGATCTATACACATTTGACACGTTCTCTGAACGGGAGACTCTGGTTATAGACAGGACTTGCAGCATTACTTTCTAATAAGAAAGTAGTGTTTGAAGATATACACGTCTCATGGATTTTCAACTAAGTCTGTATTAAAGTGATAGTTTTGTATGCAAAGTTTATCCTTTTTCACAATGTTTGACAAAGCATAAATCATAAGTTTTTAGAATATATAAAACGACTTAGCAACGAAAGGTACTTTGAAATCACTATATACTTTGTATAAGTCTAATGCACGCAAAGTATGACAAGAGTTTTCCATAGTAGTAAGGAATTACAAGTGATTTATTCGATAAAAACAAGTGAAGTGAAACTTTATAAAAATATACGATAATAACCGTATGTTTACTTGTATTCCCCCCCCGTATAGAGTATAAAAGCATTTAAAATGTATTTAACGTGTGTTTGAAAGGGGTATGAACTCACTTGATCGATTGAAGAAAGCGTGACGAAAACCGAGCAAAACTTCTACTCGAGAAAGCGGATCTCTCGAGATTCTCGGGAAATCTCGGGAGTCTCGGGAGTGTAAAACTTTCTTCCCACCTTGTATATGAAAACCGGGCCTTTGGGATGATTCCGAGGGTTGAAACGCAGAGCTTCAGCACGAGAAAGGAAGGAAATTAGCAATTTTGGCCGGCACCCTCGCATCCTTTTTATAGGGGTCTGAGAGGTTGCGTTACGCGGGGCGTACTAGAGTACGCGCTGCGTACTCATGCATCATGCATGAGCGCATCCTCGGTCGAAACATTGGAGCGACGTGGATGAACCGGAGCCTAGCATGCTAGTACGCTGGGCGTACGATGGTACGCTGGGCGTACGAGGGATCGGACCGCTGACTTGTTCTTCGGATAATATCGGGTTTTAATTAAATTTATACTTTAATTAATTAGCAAACTTCAAAAATTCATATCTTTCTCATACTAACTCCGTTTTCAACGTTCTTTATATCCATGCGAAGGTGAGACTACGGTCTACAACTTTCGTTTAGACTCCGTCGGCTAGTTTTGAATTTATTTTTAATATTATATTTTTAATAGGTCGGGATAGGAAAAGTCCGTTAAAGTTCCATAACATCTTCATCCGACGTCCGTTTTCGTCAGACTTTTTACCGTTGCGCTAGTATTGTTGTGCCCTTCGATTCTCATTTAGATTTTGTCGACCAAAAGTCTCTCGATCTCTATTTCGAGTTTTTAGTTGTCTACTGCTATATCTGTAACTTAGAAAAATCACAACTTCCTCATACGAAGTCAGATTTGGACGTTCTTTTTATGTACGTTTACGGTTTGATGATATCTAAAACTTTCATTTAGATACCTAAGGCCAAAAACTATTGTATTGAAACTTCGCGTTTTACATTTATCAGTATTGACGGTTTTGCCGAGAATCTTCGGTTGGTCATAACTTCTTTGGTATAACTCGGATTTTAGGGTTCTTTATATGTATGAAAACCTTGACACGATTCCTACTACTTTATTTAACCCAAATAAGATTTTTGGAATGTTAAATTTTGACCTAAATTTAACTTGCGTTCCATCATATTGCCTCGAAATATAGGGTTATCACAGACCAAGACCTAATCATAATCCTAATGAAGGTGGTGAAGGATGTTCCAAACACCAATAGTCAATCAATCAACCCATTTGCTTTCTAATTCTAATTCAACTCCACAGACACCAATCATCAATCAATCAATCCATTCGGGTTCTAATGCAACTCAAAAAACTCCATGCTCTAATGAACCTAATCATAATGTTGATTTGAAAGATCTTCCAAAGGACCCAACGGATAGGCCAATGATTAAAAGTTACAAAGCAAATGCAAGAGATGATGTAGGAAGAGCATATTTGTTTCAGGGACCTTGTAAAATAAGGCTTAATAAGTTTCTAGAAAAAAGAAAATAAGTGATAGATTAAGGAGACTTGTTCCTTCATGGTTTGAGGATTTTGATTGGTTGGAATATAGCATGAAAAAAATAAAGCATATTGTTTATATTGTTATGTATGTGGAGACCTCAAGAATCAAAGAGGATGGAGAGATGCATTTATTTCCCAAGGTTTTGATACTTAAAAATATGCATTTCGGATTCATGTGGGTGGTGTTGATATTTTCACAACAAAGCAAGAGAAAAGTGTTAATTTTTAATGAGGTAAAAACAAGCTATCAATGTAATCTTGAGGAGGCAAACCGAAGCGGATGACCATAAATATAAAACTCGATTACATGTTTCTATTATTGTTGTTAGACTTCTATTGGAAACCTATTTATCGTTTCGTGGTCATGATGAGTTGGTTAACTCACAAAATATAGGGATTTACATTGAAGTGTTAAAAACAATTCAAGATAACAATGAAGAAATTTTCAACAATACTTTAGAAAATGCTCCTAAAACAATCAATTAATTTGCCCTAAAATTCAAAAAGAACTTATGCAATGTTTTACACAAGAGGTACTGAGTATTCGCCAAGAGATTGGTCAAGATGTATTTGCTTTATTGGTTGATGAATCTAGTGATGTCTTGAAAAAAGAACAAATGACTATTGTTTTGCGATATGTTGATAATTGGCTTTGTGAAGAAAAGATGCATTGGAGTTGTGCACGTGAAGGATACATCCTCTTTGACACTAAAAAACGCCATAAATGAAATACTTACAAGTAATAAGTTGTGTTTTAATCAGGTAATTAACTCTTTATTTTCTTGATATTTCAATTTAATTTAATTCACTTTATATATATATATATATATATATATATATATATATATATATATATATATATTAAATTTTTTAATAGATAAGAGGACAAGGTTACGATTAGCAATATGCGAGGGGAACTTAATAGTTTGAAAGCTTTGATATTACAAGAGAATGACAAAGCTTTTTATGTACATTGCTTTGCATACCAACTTTAATTAGTGGTTATGGCTGTAGCAAAGAAGCATGATGGTATTAGTGACTTTTTTGAGCAAATTTCGTTGGGGGTTAATGTTGTTTGTGTCTCGTGTAAAAGAAAAGACTTACTATAGGAACAAGCAAGAGAAAGGGTACAAAAAGGCTTATGTAGTGGTGAACTTGAAACCGAAAGAGGGTTAAATCAAGAGACTACACTTCTTTCGAGCGGGAGATACAAGATGGGGTTCACATTTCAACACACTCACAAGTTTGATGAAGGTGTTTGCGGATGTTCGTGTAGTTTTAGTGTAACATCCCAAGTTCGGAACAAGAAGTGAAGGATGCTAAGTGTAAATAAAGGAAAGGACTCGACGAGTAGGGACGCTTACTCGCCGAGTCGGAGCGGGTTTGGATGACCGACTTGCCGAGTCGGAAGCTGGACTTGATGAGTTGGTGTTGGAATGAGAAAAAAACCCTAATCTTAGGGTTTGCACCCTATTTAAAGGACTTTATGCCTTTCTCCCAGCCTCTCAATCCCCGAAAGAGTTCTAGAAACCCTAACCTTCGTGTGAGACTTCATTATTGAGGAGATTGGAGCTTGGAAGAGGAAATTGGTGGGAAAGAGCTTGAGGGATTAAAGGCTTGCTGTAAAGGAGTGGTGTAAATCTAGGATCTACTTCAGTTGGAGCTTATATTGGAGGTAATAATATGTTGCTTAGGTTCTTCTGCATCTAGATCTTTTATCATTTGAAATTATGGGGCATTTTTAGTATGATTAAGAGTTATTTCGAGTTAGAGGCTTAGATATGAGGTTGCTACTTCAGATCTAGGCTTGTGATGGTCCATAATGTCATAAAGTTTCAGTTTTGAGTTGTTGGTGAATCCCCTTAGTCCTTAAACCTAGCCATAGTGTGTTTTGAGCCTATATCTCCTCGGTCTCACGTAAAGTTTGCAACTTTATGTGAGGAATGGGTTGTAGAAGAGTGGATCTATGTAACACTCTAATTATGGTATGATATTTATATTGTTATTTATTGTTATATTTCTTCAAGTTTTAAGGGGAACTCGACGAGTCAGTAGCTGGACTCGTCGAGTAGGGTCGCAATTTCGAGCACGTTTAAGTTGACGACTCGGCGAGTCCATATTCCAGACTCGGAGAGTCCGTCAGTCTGGATGAAACCCTAATTTCAAGGGTTTGCACCCTATATAAACAACTTTTGGGGGCCTCAAGTCAGCCCCCTGTTGGGTTTTGAGCATTCTAACACTTCTTAAGTGTACATGCAACCCTAATAAACCTTGGATCTATGTTTGTCTAAGTTACATGCAAATAATTAATTTTCCAAGGTTTATATCCTAGCTAGCATGGCATGGGGAACATGAATCAAATAAAGCTAGAAGAAATACTTACCTTGAAGTTGTAGTTGATTGCTTGGAGTTTTTGAGCCTAGCACCAATAGTGTGGATGCCTCAAGTGGAAATCACAAATCACCACAAACTTGGAACTTTGAGAGAATAGTCACTACTATCTTGAAATTTTCCCTCACCTCAGCAAGTGTCAACTAGTATCATTTCAAGAACCAAAGCCTCCTTTATATAGTGTGGAGGATTAGGGTTACATCCCTAAAACCCATGTCTCTTCATTTCCATGAGATCCATGGGTTAAAGCTCGATGGAGTATCCATGGACTTTTCCATGCAAGCCTAGCCCATTCCAAATAAGCTTTAGCCCACACTATATAATTATAGAAGCCCATATTTAATTAGTAATATCTTTGATCTCTAAATTAATCCTAGATTAATTATAGATCACTACTAATTAAATAATATGATCTTATATTAATATATTAGAACTTATAATATATTAATAAATCATAACTTGTACTATTCTCAAATATTATCCATAAATTGTTCGGGTGAAGTGCAACCCAAATGGACCATGCCGGGTCGGGTCAAGTACATACCAAATATAGTTATGAACTTAGACACTATATCAAATAGTCTCCTACTTGGATAAGTCTAATAACTATAGTTGCAAGTATGACTTCAGGAACCGATCAAGAATCGTAGCTCTTTACACTCTGTTGAACTAGAACGCGCCATTTAAGATAAGTGATCATATAATCCTCTGTTCTAGATATCAGCCAGACAAATACATGGAACATGGTCTTGCTTATTGTCCAACATTTGTTTCCCGATTTCCGATTTGTTTGACATAGAACTTAACTGAACACATCAATTTAGTTCTGACCGGGCCTGGTACATAGGTCAAAACAAAATCATCGAGGGGCCCAGATATCAGCTTCTAATCCAAGAAGGAACAGATAAACTTCGACTCATATGTTTTTTCTACCACTTATTGAATTACACACAAAAGCACGTTTTATAACATCGAGTTACCAATGCGTTTTCATACAATCAATGCATAACCAACTTGTAAGTAACAAATCATATCTCTAGGTTTGAAGACTTATATGATATTACCGTCTTACGATCACTCGAGATAGAATTCCATGAAGTGATTCCAGTGAGCGTGGGTTGAGTCCAATGCTCAGAACTTATGAGCACTCATGATTGTTGTAGCCATGTCCAACACCTTAGACCTATGCAACCAATCATGATAGTCTTGATTCATACCTACTTCCGACATATAACCGACTGTGGAGGTTTGAATAATATGATATACCAAACATAATTATTCTGGAAGTCAAAACATGCAAAAAGAAATAAAGTAAACGATCGACAAGAGATAGCAACACTTTACTCATAAATAAAACACCTTTTATTCATCATCAAATGTCAATTACACTTTACAAATTTCATAATTTATCTAACTACTAAAACTTATATCATCCTTCAGCCCTATGCTCCGTGCATGCTGGAGATGCTTAACCCTACTCAGTCCCTTCGTGAGGGGATCTGCTGGGTTCTCATCCGATGATACCCTCTTCGCCACGAGGATTCCTTCTTCTATTCGATGTCTGATGAAGTGATATTTTCTGTCAATGTGTCTGGATCTCCCATGATCTCTTGGTTCCTTGGCTTAGGCAACCGCACTATTGCTGTCACAGAAAATCTCCATCGGCTCTTTTATAGCTGGTACAACTCCAAGGTCTCCGATGAAGTTCTTTAGCCATATAGCCTCCTTTGCTGCCTCGCTTGCTGCTATATACTCTGATTCACAAGTGGAATCAGCCACTGTCTCCTGCTTGTAACTCTTCCAAGTGATTTCTCCTCCGTTTAAGGTAAAGACCCAGCCTGACTGAGAGCGGAAATTATCCCTATCAATCTGGAAGCTAGCATCACTATACCCTACAACTCTCAAGTCATCACTCCCACCGAAGGTAAGGACCCAGTCCTTAGTCCTTCGTAGGTACTTGAGGATATTCTTTACCGCAGTCCAGTGTTCCTTGCCAGGGTTCCCCTGATACCTGCTAACCATGCTCAAAGCAAAGGCTACATCAGGTCGAGTACACGTCATAGCATACATGATCGATCCTACAGCTGAAGCATAAGGTAGTCGACTCATTTCTGCTATCTCAGCCTCAGTACTAAGGCTTTGTGTCTTACTCAATCTGGCATTACTCTGAATGGGTAACTCACCTTTCTTGGAGTTATGCATGTTGAATCTTTTCAACACTTTGTCCACATAGGTGCTTTGACTAAGTCCAATTAGTCTTTTTCTCCTGTTTCTCAAAATCATTATCCCTAGGATATAGGCAACTTCACCAAGGTCCTTCATAGCGAAACACTTCCCAAGCCAGGACTTTACTTCCTGCAGAGTTGGGATGTCATTTCCTATGAGTAGTATGTCGACCACATACAGTACCAAAAAACTGACTATGCTCCCACTAGCCTTGATATAGACGCAAGATTCATCTTCACTCCTTGAAAAACCAAATTCCTTGACTTTCTCATCAAAGCAAAGATTCCACCTGCGAGGTGCCTGTTTCAATCCATAAATGGATTTCTCGAGTTTACACACTCTATTGGGGTACTCTGTACTGACAAAACCCTCTGGCTGAACCATGTAAACATCCTCATCCAACTTTCCATTAAGGAAAGCGGTTTTGACATCCATTTGCCATATTTCATAATCATGAAATGCAGCAATGGCTAACAGAACCCTAATAGACTTTATCTTGGCCACTAGTGAAAAGGTTTCATCATAATCAACTCCCGGAGTTTGAGAATAACCTTTTGCAACCAGTCGTGCCTTATAAGTGTGTACATTACCATCCATGTCAGTCTTCTTCTTGAAGATCCATTTGCACCCTACAGTCTTACGACCGGGTACATTCTCAACCAAGTTCCAAACTTGATTGTCATACATGGATTGTATCTCGCTATCCATAGCCTCTTTCCATTTAGCAGCCTCAGGGCCTGCCATAGCTTCCGTGTAGCTGTTAGGTTCATCCAGACCTACTAGTGTCTCATCACTAATAAGTGTCTCACCTTTCGTAGTAATATGGAAACCATAATAATGCTCAGGTGCATTCCTAACTCTCGTGGAACGCCTCAGAGGTACAGGCACATCAACTGGCTCAACAGGAGTTTCCTCCTCAAGTTGAGGGCTAGGGTTCGAAGTTCCTTCACCACTTGACTCTTGAATTTCTTCAAGATCAATTTGCCTCCCATTGTTTCCTTGGCTTATAAATTCTCTCTCTCGAAAGACTCCTCTTCTTGCTACAAAGATCACAGTATCACTAGGTCTGTAGAAGAGGTAACCAAAGGATTGCTGTGGGTAGCCGATGAAAATACACCTCTCGCTTCGAGGTTTGAGCTTATCATGAGTCTCGCGTCTCACGAAAGCCTCGCAACCCCAAATCTTGATGTGGTCTAGTTTAGGTACTTTACCAGTCCACATCTCGTGAGGAGTTTTGGCAACTTTCTTTGTAGGGACTAAATTAAGAATATGGGCGGCAATCTCTAAGGCATACCCCCAGAATGAGATTGGTAGTGTAGCTCGACTCATCATGGAACGAACCATATCTAACAAGGTTCGATTACGCCTCTCAGCTACACCATTCAACTGTGGCGTCGTGGGAGGTGTCAATTGTGAGACAATCCCACATTCCCTAAGATAGTCGAGGAACTCTGAACTAAGATACTCACCACCTCGATCGGATCGAAGCATCTTAATGTTCCTGCCCAATTGATTCTCGACTTCCTGTTAAATTCCTTCAACCTCTCGAAAGTCTCTGACTTATGCTTGATTAAGTAGACATATCCATATCTACTGTAATCATCAATAAAAGTCAAATAATAACGATTAGCATCCCTTGTTGCATGTTTGAATGGTCCACACACATTCGTGTGTACAAGGTCCAACAAACCTTCACCTCTCTCAGAAGAACCTGTGAAGGGTGACTTTGTTATTTTTCCAAGTAAGCATGATTCGCAACTATCATCTGACTTTAGGTCAAACGACTCCAAGAATCCATCCTTTTGGAGTTGGTCTATGCGTTTCTTGCTTATATGTCCAAGACGACAATGCCATAATGATGCTTTCTCCAAGTTATTATTATTAGTAGAATCAATACACAAAACATTATTTCCTAAGTTATCTACAACAGATACAGCTTCATACACACCTGTTGGATAAGGTGTCTAAGTCCATAACTATTTATGGTATGTACTTGACCCGACCCGGCATGGTCCATTTGGGTTGCATGGCACCATGCAATTGGATAGACTAAATGAGAGAAATAACACTTGGAGATTATTAATATATTATAAGTTCTAATATATTAATAATATTATTTGATTAGTTTGATCAAGAATTAATTTAGAATTAATTATGTGATCAAAAGATAACTAATTAAATATATGGGTTGATTATGTAAATCATCCATATCTTGTATAGTGGGCTAAGAGGCTCCATGGATTATCAAGTTGGGTTCCACCCATAGGATGCTCCATGGGAGTTACAAACCCATGGGTCATGGAAATGAAGAGTCATGACACATTAGGGTTTAACCCTAGATGTGTCAACACTATATAAGAAACATATTCTCCACCAAAATCGGTTACACACTAAGAAACAAGAGGGCTTGGCCGATTTTTGAGAAGTGTGTGTTCTTTCATAAGTTCTTCCAAGAGCATTTGGTGTTGTATGAAGCATTTGAGGCATCACACTTGGGGTGCTAGGCTCACAAGGTTTCAAGGAACACAAACAACAACAAGGTAAGTTATTCTATCTATACTTTAAGTTAAAATTGTTCCCCATGTATGCTAGATAGGAATATAACCTTGGAATTCAACTTTGCATGATAATTAGACAAACATAGATCCAAGGTTATTAGGGTTGTATGTACACTTAGGAAGTGTTAGAATGCTCAAAACCCATCAGTGGTATCAGAGCCTAGGCTTGTTTGTTTTTTATTTGTGCTTAAAAGTTGAAAAAAAAGTCGAAAATCTTGCTGTCTGCGAGTGGACTCGTTGAGTCTATAGGGGGGACTCGTCGAGTTCATGTGTATCTTCAACCAACTCGGCGAGTGAGTTCATGCACTCGGCGAGTAGGGGCGACTAATTGCAAAATTCCGATTTAGTTGCTGGAAATGAATTAGAAACATTACCCTAAACTGTTTTGGTAATTGAAAACTTGTTTTAGATGGTGTAATGTCTTTGATAATTCATTTACAACAACTAGTTATCAAAATTACAAAGTTTTAAGTGTAATTTATGAATGAGTTCATATTCATGTTCTTGTTCTTATGATGTTTTAGATGATCATAGAAATTATTTGTAACCTATGTGGTAGATTAATTCTTGATCATAATGTGTTTTAATGGAGTCCATAACTTGTCCTCAAGTTATGGAAAACCAAGAGTCACACTTGAATTAAAACCATTAAAAACAAACACAAGAGTTAGAAAAATGAAGAGTCTTCATTTTATTACTCTATTAAACTCATAAGTTACAAGAATTGAAAAGTTTTGAAAGTTACAAAACTTGCCCTCAAGTTTTGGAACAAATAAAGTTAAGTTAAAACTTTAAGTTCCAACCCCTAGAATTTTAAAAGTTAAAATTCAACCCTTATACTTATATTATGATGATTTAATAATTATATATATATATATATATATATATATATATATATATATATATATATATATATATATATATATATATATATATGTATAAGAACAAAGTCGTCTTACCGCTAGTACGCCTCATTCACGAAGCCGGTCTATAAGGTGGGTATAAGGTTGTTGCCTATAAAATGGTGACTTAATGGGTGTCTACTCTCACCCACCGCTTGCTTGATTGGTGGAGGGTCGTTAGCCGAACGGGTAAGACAAGGACTTATAAATTCTCATTCAAAGTATGATGAATATAATAAAGTAACTAAATGTTTTATTAAATTCCCAATCTTAGTTACTTTAGGAAAATGTGAATAAGGTGCTAATCCTTGAAATTACACTTTACACTTTGTCTAAGTCGTTGGTGGAGCGTGTGTGGTTAACCGGCACACTAACTTGGACTTAACAAGGTAGGTAAAGGGTGACTTAAGGTTTATTATAGTATCGGTGGAGCGTGTGTGGTTTACCGGCACATCGATTGAGTGATAAACTTTAAGGGTACCAAGTGATTTGCATGGTTACTTCACACCTCGTTTTGTGATCCTCGGTATCCCAGTCACAAAACTTGGAGGGCACTCTCGAGATTGAAACATGCCTTTGAAAAGTTCATTGAATCTCAAAGAATCTAGGAATTTCTAAAAACCAATAAAACCTAATATCTAATATTTCGGTTTTCGTGGTGGAAATTGGTGAATCGTCATTCACCTACCTTTCAAATATGGTATAGCTTAGATTACGGCATACCTCTTCTAAGTTATATTATATTGTGACTGGATCCTAGCCTTAATATTACATTTGGGTGTTTTATTAAGGACTCTCTTATATCTACACTAAACTTGTTCTTCTCTTTCAGATGTCTTCAAATAATGCTTCTGGCTCGAATCCTAATGGCTCCTTTACTCTTATGCGTTTGTGTGGGAAAGTCACCTTCGATGGATCCAACTTCAATGAATGGATCAGAAACATCAGGATGATAACCCTCTACGAGGACAAAGAATATGTCCTTGACAAGGAGCATAAGGAGATTGATGAGACCACTGCAACTCCCCAGGAGATCGCTGACTTCCATACTCATGAAAGAGATGCTACCAAAGTGGCTTGCATCATGTTGGCCACAATGACAGCTGAACTCCAAAAGTATTATGAAGATTTCTACCCTTATGAAATGCACCAAGATTTGATGGAAAGATACCATCAAAGTGCACGACAAGAGAGGTATGAGATCATCTGCTCCATGATAACAGCCATGATGAAGGACGGGGATTCCGTCACGAGCCACATGCAGAAAATGCAAAGATATGTGGATCGATTGCTGAAGCTTAATGTGAACTTCCCTGAGGAGCTTGCAATAGATATAATTTTGCGCTCCTTACCATCGTGCTATGATCAATTCCGCATGACATATCACATGAATAAGGAAGAGGTCACACTCAGCAAACTTCAGGGACTTCTCAAGACTGCAGAATCAGGTCTTAAGGGGAAGTCGGTTGCTATCACTCCTACTCCAAACTCAACTCCGGTTTTGGCAATCGGGAAAAGTCGAGGGAGGAAGAGAAAGAGATCTTCGAAGGGTACCAAGGCTCGGACCCTTGATGGCTCTTCTTCAAGTGGAACCAAGAAAGGTTACACTACTCCTTCTTCTGACCCTAAAGAGGCTGAATGCTTCTATTGCCATGAAAAAGCTCATTGGAAGCGGAACTGCCCAAAGTACCAGCAGGATGTGAAGGATGGGAAAGTCAAACCCAACCATGCAGGTATTTACACTATCATTTCTAATAACTCACCCCATTCGAAATCTTGGGTCCTTGATACCGGTTGTGGTATTCATATTTGTTGTGACTTGCAGGGACTAAGAAGAAGTGAGGATGTGGAGCAAGGAAGAATAAACTTGATCATGGGGAACAGGAAAGCTTCACCTGTCACCAAGATTGGAGTTTATACTTTATCGCTAAGTAGTGGGTTTAGTTTAGATTTGAATAAGTGTTGTTACTCGCCAGGAATGGCAAGAAATATTATTTCCTTTCATGCTTTGTACAAACAAGGGTTTACCTTTTCATTTAATAATGAAGTTGGTTCTATTGATGCTTTCTTTAATAATGTTCTTTATTTTAAAGCATTACCTTGTGATGGTGTGTATGAAGCTGTATCTGTTGTAGATAACTCAGGAAATAATGTTTTGTGTATTGATTCTACTAATAATAATAACTTGGATAAAGCATCATTATGGCATTGTCGTCTTGGACATATAAGCAAGAAACGCATAGGCCAACTCCAAAAGGATGGAGTCTTGGAGTCGTTTGACCTAAAGTCAGATGATAGTTGCGAATCATGCTTACTTGGAAAAATGACAAAGTCACCCTTCACAGGCTCGTGTGAAAGAGGTGAAGGTTTGTTGGACCTTATACACACGGATGTGTGTGGACCATTTAAACATGCCACAAGGGATGCTAATCGTTATTATTTGACTTTTACTGATGATTACATTAGATATGGATATGTCTACTTAATCAAGCATAAGTCAGAGACTTTCGAGAAGTTTAAGGAATTTAAACAGGAAGTCGAGAATCAATTGGGCAGGAACATTAAGATGCTTCGATCCGATCAAGGTGGTGAGTATCTTAGTTCAGAGTTCCTCGACTATCTAAGGGAATGTGGGATTGTCTCACAATTGACACCTCCCAGGACACCGCAGTTGAATGGTGTGGCTGAGAGGCGTAATCGAACCTTGTTGGACATGGTTCGTTCCATGATGAGTCGAGCTTCGCTACCAATCTCATTCTGGGGCTATGCCTTAGAGACTGCTGCCCATATCCTTAATCTAGTCCCTACAAAGAAAGTTGCCAAAACTCCTCACAAGATGTGGACTGGTAAAGTACCTAAACTAGACCACATCAAGATTTGGGGTTGCGAGGCTTTCGTGAGACGCGAGACTCATGATAAGCTCGAACCCCGAAGCGAGAGGTGTATTTTTGTCGGCTACCCACAACAATCCTTTGGTTACCTCTTCTACAGACCTAGTGACAATGTGGTCTTTGTAGCAAGAAGAGGAGTGTTTCGAGAAAGAGAGTTTATAAGCCAAGGAGACAGTGGGAGGCAAATTGATCTTGAAGAAATTCAAGAGTCAAGTGGTGAAGGAACTTCAAACTCTAGCCCTCAACTTGAGGAGGAAACTCCTGTTGAGCCAATTGACAAATCTGTACCTCTGAGGCGTTCCACGAGAGTTAGGAGTGCACCTGAGCATTACTATGGATTCCATATTACTGCAAAAGGTGAGACACTTATTAGTGATGGAACACTAGTAAGTCAAGATGACCCTAACAGCTACGAGGAAGCCATGGCAGGCCCCGAGTCTGCTAAATGGAAAGAGGCTATGGATAGCGAGATACAATCCATGCATGACAATCAAGTTTAGAACTTGGTTGAAAATGTACCAGGTCGTAAGACAGTGGGGTGCAAATGGGTCTTCAAGAAGAAGACCGACATGGATGGTAAAGTACACACTTATAAGGCTAGACTGGTTGCAAAGGGCTTCTCTCAAATTCCTGGAATGGATTATGATGAGACCTTTTCTCCGGTAGCCAAGATTAAGTCTATTCGGGTTCTGTTAGCCATAGCCGCATTTCATGACTATGAAATTTGGCAAATGGATGTCAAAACCGCTTTCCTTAACGGAAAGTTGGCTGAAGATGTTTACATGAGTCAGCCAGAGGGTTTTGTCAGCAACGAGTACCCCAATAGAGTGTGTAAGCTTGAGAAATCCATTTATGGGTTAAAGCAAGCACCTCGCAGATGGAATCTTTGCTTTGATGAAAAGGTCAAGGAATTTGGCTTTTCTAGGAGTGAAGATGAATCTTGTGTGTATGTCAAGGCTAGTGGGAGTATAGTTAGCTTCTTGGTATTGTATGTGGATGACATACTACTCATAGGAAATGACATTCCAACCCTGCAGGAAGTAAAATCCTGGCTTGGAAAGTGTTTTGCTATGAAGGACCTTGGTGAAGCTGCCTATATTTTAGGGATAAGGATCTTGAGAGATCGGAGTAAAAGACAAATTGGACTTAGTCAAAGTAGCTACTTGGATAAGGTGCTGAAGAGATTCAGCATGCAGGACTCCAAGAAAGGAGAATTGCCCATCCAGAGTAACGCCAAACTGAGTAAGACACAAAGCCCTAGTACTGAGGCTGAGATAGCACAAATGAGTCGAATACCTTATGCTTCGGCTGTAGGATCGATCATGTATGCTATGACATGTACTCGACCTGATGTAGCTTTTGCCCTGAGCATGGTTAGCAGGTTTCAGGGGAACCCTGGCAAGGCACACTGGACTGCGGTAAAGAATATTCTCAAGTACCTACGAAGGACTAAGGACTGGGTCCTTACCCTCAGTGGGAGTGATGACTTGAGAGTTGTAGGGTATAGTGATGCTAGCTTCCAGACTGATAGGGATAATTTCCGCTCTCAGTTGGGCTGGGTCTTTACCCTAAGTGGAGGAGCAATTTCTTGGAAGAGTTCCAAGCAAGAGACAGTGGAAGATTCTACTTGTGAATCAGAGTATATTGCAGCTAGCGAGGCGGCAAAAGAGGCGTTGTGGCTGAGGAACTTCATTGGAGACCTTGGAGTTGTATTAGCTATTAAAGAGCCAATGGAAATTTTCTGTGATAGTGAAAGTGTTGTTACCTTAGCAAAGGAACCAAGGGATCACGGGAGATCCAGACACATCGACAGAAAATACCATTTCATCAGACACCGGATTGAAGAAGGACTCCTCGTGGCAAAGAGGGTATCATCAGATGAGAATCCGGCAGATCCCCTCACGAAGGGACTGACTCGGGTTAAGCATCTCCAACATGCTCGAAGCATTGGGTTAAAGGATGATATTAGATTTAGTAGTTAGATAACCTCGAAATTTGTAAAGTGTAATTGACATCTGATGATGAATAAAAATGTTTTATTTATGAGTAAAATGTTGCTATCTCATGTCGATCGTTTACTATATTTCTTTTGCATGTTTTGACTTCCAGGATAATTTTGTTTGGTATAACATATTATTCAGACCTCCACAGTCGGTCATATGTCGGAAGTAGGTATGAATCAAGACTGTCATGGTTGGTTGTAGAGGTCTTGGACAAGGCTACAACAATCATGAGTGCTCATAAGTTCTGAGCATTGGAATCAACCCACGCTCACTGGAATCACTTCATGGAATTCTATCTCGAGTGATCGTGAGACGGTAATATCGTATAAGTCTTCAAACCTAGAGATATGATTTGTTACTTACAAGTTGGTTATACAATGATTGTACGAAAACGCATTGGTAACTCGATGTTATAAAACGTGCTCTTGTGTGTAATTCAATGAGTGGTAGAACAAACATATGAGTTGAAGTTTATCTGTTTCTTCTTGGATTAGAAGCTGATATCTGGGCCCCTCGATGATTTTGTTTTGACCTATGTACCAGGCCCGGTCAGAACTAAATTGATGTGTTCAGTTAAATTCTATGTCAAACAAATCGGAAATCGGGAAACAAATGTTGGACAATAAGCAAGACCATGTTCCATGTATTTGTCTGGCTGATATCTAGAACGGAGGATTATATGATCACTTATCTTAAATGGCGTACCATCATCTTCTCAGTTCCGAGAAACCTTGTAAAGAGCTACGATTGCCGATCGGTTCTTGAAGTCATACTTGCAGTAATAGTTATTAGACTTATCCAAGTGGGAGACTGTTGGATAAGGTGTCTAAGTCCATAACTATTTCTGGTATGTACTTGACCCGACCCGGCGTGGTCCATTTGGGTTGCATGGCACCATGCAATTGGATAGACTAAATGAGAGAAATAACACTTGGAGATTATTAATATATTATAAGTTCTAATATATTAATAATATTATTTGATTAGTTTGATCAAGAATTAATTTAGAATTAATTATGTGATCAAAAGATAACTAATTAAATATATGGGTTGATTATGTAAATCATCCATATCTTGTATAGTGGGCTAAGAGGCTCCATGGATTATCAAGTTGGGTTCCACCCATAGGATGCTCCATGGGAGTTACAAACCCATGGGTCATGGAAATGAAGAGTCATGACACATTAGGGTTTAACCCTAGATGTGTCAACACTATATAAGAAACATATTCTCCACCAAAATCGGTTACACACTAAGAAACAAGAGGGCTTGGCCGATTTTTGAGAAGTGTGTGTTCTCTCATAAGTTCTTCCAAGAGCATTTGGTGTTGTGTGAAGCATTTGAGGCATCACACTTGGGGTGCTAGGCTCACAAGGTTTCAAGGAACACAAACAACAACAAGGTAAGTTATTCTATCTATACTTTAAGTTAAAATTGTTCCCCATGTATGCTAGATAGGAATATAACCTTGGAATTCAACTTTGCATGATAATTAGACAAACATAGATCCACGGTTATTAGGGTTGTATGTACACTTAGGAAGTGTTAGAATGCTCAAAACCCATCAACACCATCACAGGGTAATGCTTTAAAATAAAAAACATTATTAAAGAAAGCATCAATAGAACCAACTTCATTATTAAATGAAAAGGTAAACCCTTGTTTGTACAATGCATGAAAGGAAATAATATTTCTTTCCATTCCTGGAGAATAACAACATTTATTCAAATCTAAACTAAACCCACTACTTAGCGATAAAGTATAAACTCCAATCTTGGTGACAGGTGAAGCTTTCCGATTCCCCATGATCAAGTTTATTCTTCCTTGCTCCACATTCCCACTTCCTCTTAGTCCCTGCAAGTCACAACAAATATGAATACCACAACCGCTATCAAGGACCCAAGATTTAGAATGTGGTGAGTTATTAGATAAGATAGTGTAAATGCCTGCATGGTTGGGTTTAAGTTTCCCATCCTTCACATCTTGATGGTACTTTGGGCAGTTCCGCTTCCAATGAGCCTTTTCATGTCAATAGAAGCATTTAGCCTCTTTTGGGTCAGAAGAAGGAGTGATGAAACCTTTCTTGGTTCCACTTGAAGAAGAGCCATAAAGGGTCCGAGCCTTGGTACCCTTCGAAGAGCTCTTCCTTTTCTTTCCTCGACTTTTCCCGATTGCCAAAACCGGAGTAGAGTTTGGAGTGGAAGTGTTAACAACCGACTTCCCCTTAAGACCTGTTTATGCGGTCTTGAGAAGTCCCTGAAGTTTGCTGAGTGTGACCTCTTCCTTATTCATGTGATATGTCATGCGGAATTGATCATAGCACGATGGTAAGGAGTACAAAATGATATCTATTGCAAGCTCCTCAGGGAAGTTCACATTAAGCTTCAACAATCGATCCACATACCTTTGCGTTTTCTGCATGTGGCTCGTGATAGATTCCCTGTCCTTCATCATGGCTGTTATCATGGAGCAGATGATTTCATACCTCACTTGTCGTGCCCTTTGATGGTATCTTTCCATCAAATCTTGGTGCATTTCATAAGGGTAGAAATCCTCATAATACTTTTGGAGTTCCGCTGTCATCGTGGCCATCATGATGCAAGCCACTTTCGTAGCATCCCTTTCATGTGCCTGAAAGTCAGCGATCTCCTGGGGAGTTGCAGTGGTCTCATCAATCTCCTTAAGCTCCTTGTCAAGGACATATTCTTTGTCCTCGTAGCGGGTAATCATCCTGATGTTTCTGATCCACTCATTGAAGTTGGATCCAACAAAAGTGACTTTCCCACACATGTTCATAAGGGTAAAGGAGCCATTAGGATTAGAGCCAGAAGCAGCATTGTTTGAAGACATCTGAAAGAAGAAAACAAGATTAGTTTAGATATTAAGAGAGTCCTTAATAAAACACCCAAATGTAATATTAACGCTAGGATCCAATCACAATATATTATAACTTAGAAGAGGTATGCCGTAATCCAAGCTATAATATATTCGAAAGGTAGGTGAATGACGATTCACCAATTCCCACCATGAAAACCGAAATATTTAAATATTAGGTTTTTGATTGGTTCTTAGAAATTCCTAGATTCTTTGAGATTCAATGAACTTTTCAAAGGCATGTTTCAATCTCGAGTGTGCCCTCCAAGTTTTGTGACTGGGATGCCGAGGATCACAAAACGAGGTGTGAAGTAACCATACAAATCACTTGGTACCCTTAAAGTTTATCGCTCAATCGATGCGCCGGTAAACCACACACGCTCCATCGATACTATAATAAACCTTAAGTCACCCTTTACCTACCTTGTTAAGTCCAAGTTAGTGTGCCGGTTTACCACACACGCTCCACCAACGACTTAAACAAAATGTAAAGTGTAATTTCATGGATTAGCACCTTATTCACATTTTTCCTAAAGTAACCAAGATTGGGAATTTAATAACACATTTAGTTACTTTATAATATTCATCATACTTTAAATGAGAATTTATAAGTCCTTGTCTTACCCGTTCGGCTAATGACCCTCCACAAGTCAAGCAAGCGGTGGGTGAGAGTGGACACCCATTAAGTTGCCATTTTATAGGCAACAACCTTATACCCACCTTATAGACTGGCTTCGTGAATGAGGCGTACTAGCGGTAAGACGACTTTGTTCTTATACATATATATATATATATATATATAATTATTAAATCATAATAATATAAGTATAAGGGTTGAATTTTAACTTTTAAAATTCTAAGGGTTGGAACTAAAGATTAACTTGACCTTACTTGTCCCAAAACTTGAGGGCAAGTTTTTTAAACTTTCAAAACTTTTCATTTCTTGTAACTTATGAGTTTAATAGAGTAATAAAATGAAGACTCTTCATTTTTCTAACTCTTGTGTTCTTTTAATGGTTTTTAATCCAAGTGACTTTTGGTTTTCCATAACTTGAGGACAAGTTATGGACTCCATTAAAACACATTATGATCAAAATTAATCTACCACATAGGTTACAAATAATTCCTATGATCATCTAAACATCATAAGAACAAGAACATGAATATGAACACTTTCATGAATCAAAATCACACTTAAACTTTGTAATTTTGATAACTAGTTGTTGTAAATGAATTAGCAATGATATTACACCATCTAAAACAAGTTTTCAAGTACCAAAACAGTTTAGGGTAATGTTTCTAATCCATTTCCAGCAACTAAAGTCGAAAATCTGCACTCTGTCGACCCTACTCGCCGAGTGCATGAACCTACTCGACGAGTAGGTTGAAGATACAAGTGAACTCGACGAGTCCCCCCATGGACTCGCCGAGTCCAGCAGTCAGACAGCAACTTTTTCGACTTTTTCCAAAATATTGCAACAAGTATCAAACAAACAAGCCTAGGCTCTAATACCACTGTTGGGTTTTGAGCATTATAACACTTCTTAAGTGTACATGCAACCCTAATAAACCTTGGATCTATGTTTGTCTAAGATACATGCAAATAATTAATTTTCCAAGGTTTATATCCTAGCTAGCATGGCATGGGGAACATGAATCAAATAAAGCTAGAAGAAATACTTACCTTGAAGTTGTAGTTGATTGCTTGGAGTTTTTGAGCCTAGCACCAATAGTGTGGATGCCTCAAGTGGAAATCACAAATCACCACAAACTTGGAACTTTGAGAGAATAGTCACTACTATCTTGAAATTTTCCCTCACCTCAACAAGTGTCAACTAGTATCATTTCAAGAACCAAAGCCTCCTTTATATAGTGTGGAGGATTAGGGTTACATCCCTAAAACCCATGTCTCTTCATTTCCATGAGATCCATGGGTTAAAGCTCCATGGAGTATCCATGGACTTTTCCATGCAAGCCTAGCTCATTCCAAATAAGCTTTAGCCCACACTATATAAATATAGAAGCCCATATTTAATTAGTAATATCTTTGATCTCTAAATTAATCCTAGATTAATTATAGATCACTACTAATTTAATAATATGATCTTATATTAATATATTAGAACTTATAATATATTAATAAATCATAACTTGTACTATTTTCAAATATTATCCATAAATTGTTCGGGTGAAGTGCAACCCAAATGGACCATGCCGGGTTGAGTCAAGTACATACCAAATATAGTTATGAACTTAGACACTATATCCAACACCCCCATCACCCCTCAGAGCTTCATTCTCGAAACCCTAGAGCCCTTTTTTCATTTTGTGTGATTTTGGTGTATTCTTTGAAGATTTTGAGAGATAAAGAAAGGTAGATCAAGAGGAGAAGAAGGAGATCCTAGATCTTTGAGGAATTTCAGAAGAAAGTAAGGTATATCTTGGCCCTTTTCTGTTTATATGCTTAAATCTCCTTTGTGAAGCCATTCTTTAACCATTTCTTAGCTTAGTAGTAGCATAGAAGACTCATGGAGTTGATTAACCTTCAAATCTAGCTGGATTTGATCTCCAGGAGCTTAGATCTAGCACCTTTATGGATCCATTTTACATGAAAGCTCTAGATCTACTATTATAGTGTGCTTTTAACCTTAAAACTTCCATTTTATGTTACTTACACGTAAAGTTGGAAACTTTACGTGTAAATCAAGTCCCAGGAACCTAGATCTATTAATGGCATGGATTAGTTTCAATCAGAATCGAGTGTATAGTATTTGCATGCATACGACTCGAAGAGTCGAGTCGTGAGTCCCCTATGTTTCCTTTTTCGAGTTATGCCGAGTGGAACCAGTAAGTGAGAAGTGGACTCGGTGAGCTAGAGGGTTAGACTCATTCGTGGAAGAACTCAGCGAGTCAATGCCCTGACTTGGCGAGTCCAAGGCCATCTTCATACTTCAAGAACAGACTCGACGAGTTGTTCATACAACTCGGCGAGTCACAACTAGAATGATCATCTGAGGAAGGAGAACTCGACGAGTTGTTCATACAACTCGACGAGTCGGATGCAGATTGTCAGAGTGTTAGTAGCGAAGGGGAACTCGCCGAGTTGGCAGCCCAAATCGACGAGTCAGGTCAACGAAATGTTGACTTTGATAGTTAGGTTGACTTGGACCAGGGGTAGGAGAGTCATTTTACCCTCAGTATTATTATTATCAGTATTTGATTGATGGTACTCATGGATATTGTAGCCGGAGTGAAACCGGAGACGCAGCAGATAGGTTCCGGAGCAGTCCTTTCAGAAGCTAGGCTACGAGGTGAGTTTCCTTCCAATAGGAACGGGTCTAAGGCCACAATGCCGGCCCGTTTAGTTAGTAGTAGTTCCGGACTTCGGTCCGATGCAGTTGTTAGTGTGTTTGATGCCTTCGTGGCTTAGACAGGGTTTATGTGTTAGGTGTTATGGGCTACGGCCTGACGTAGTATGCAGTATATGAGTTTATGATCATGTGCGTTATGCTAGCTGATATGTGTTTATGCTATGCTATGCTATGCTCAGTCAGTTCCGGAATTCGGTCCGATGCAGTTAGTTCCAGAATTCGGTCCGATGCAGGGGACAAGGTCCCAGTCAGTTCCGGACTTCGGTTCGATGCAGTTAGTTCCGAACTTCAGTCCGATGCAGGGGACAAGGTCCCAGTCAGTTCCGGACTTTGGTTCGATGCAGTTTCCGGGCTTCAGCCCGATGCAGTGGGCAAGGCCCAGTACGTGTTTATATGTTATTGCATGGTATGTGGTAGTTTGGGGTAGCTCACTAAGCTTCGTGCTTACAGTTTTAGTTTTGGTTTCAGGTACTTCCGCAAGTAAGGGGAAGAGCTCGGGATGATGGCATCGCACACACCACAACTTCAGTCCTTATCCTGGGAGTTTGTTGATTTGTAGTTTGATTTGATACAGTTGTTTCACGACATTTTATTGTTAGTTGAGATATTTGACACATGGTCTTTATGATATGACAAACACTATATGATTTTTATTACTATTTAAACAAAAAATTTTGGTCGTATTTTTGGGATGTTACAAGTTGGTATCAGAGCCTTGATTTAAGGGATATGGGCCCACTTCCGGGTGTGTCTGAACTCAAACTAAGGAAATGGTAAAATGTTTTTCAAAAGAAAAGAGTTTTAGAAAAGTAAAAAGATTTTTTTTAGAAAGATAAAAACTTTGAAAAGAGAAAAGGGGTGTGGTGCATGCGATCAGCCGAGCTCAAGTAAGTACTCCCAAATTAGCCATACAAGTTATGTTATGAATATCAGTTTCAGTTTCAGTAGAACAACATGCTAGTATAGAACTAAGGGTCTAAGAGGATGCCTTATATGTCTGCTTTATGTGTTTCAGCGTTATAAGAATTGCATGCTAGCATAGAGTAGTCAGCAGTAGGATAGCCTGTTTAGGTTATGCCTGATAATGTAAGCTTAGCATTGTATGCTAGTACAGTTCCCCATTATGAGGATAGAATTGCTTGAGTAGTCTCTTATGTCTGAATGTTGCTTGCTTTGTGCTTTGTGGGACTCTAAGTGATGGAAGTTAGCCATTAGGTGAATGTGTCACATCACATGTGAACAGGTTTGAATAATCTCAGAGTGCTAGACTTAGCCCTATTGCGCAGCTCTTTTCTGAGTCTAACCGTTGCAGGGACGAGTCTTTTACTTGAAGGATTATCTTAGACTCGCCGCATGTGATGGTATTCAGGTGCTGGCTAATTGGCATCACAAGGAGGCTTTCAACAGTTGAGGATTGGATTGGGTATAGTCAGAGAATTCCCTAGGGCAAGCCTAGGATGAGAGTAGCAGAGATCATTAGCAGTAATAGTGAGTTGGTGGAGTCGAGGCAGTACTTGAGGAAAGTACGGATAGATGTGGAAGGTAGTATGAGGCCGTACTACAGGAAGCAGAGGATCCGTACTCGAATCAAGGAAAGCTGAGATGAGACTGGGAAACTTGTGGTAGTAGTGATTCCTCGAGATATATCAGTGATCCTGACATTTATTATGTTGTGTTTCAGAATGGTGGAATTACGCCCTAGACCAGCAGTCGGCAGTTCAGGTGCCGAAGGGAGATCAGGATCAGGCTCGGAGGTCGGGCAGTTGGATGAGCAGACTAGAGAGTTTCTCTCTTCAGAGATTACTCGCACCATACTTGAGCAGACTCCTGTGATCTTCGGTTTGATCAAGGAGGGTATCTTAGAGATGATGGACGAGAGGCTAAGTACTTTCCGTGTTGAGGTAGCAGCCATGATGGGGTCGCGTACGCTTACCTTCAGGGAGTTCCGTGCATGTGGAGCTCCAGATTACCACGGGGCACGGGACCCCATAGCGAGCACCAGATGGTTGGTAGATGTGGCCAACGCCTTCCGCACTAGCAGATGTCCCGAGGGGGACAAGGTCAGATTGGTGTCCTGTCTTCTGAAGGACAGGGCACGGGATTGGTGGGAGGAGATTAGTCATGCCATCGGGGATGATGCAGCCTTGGATGCCATGACCTGGCAGACTTTACTACCAGATTCAGAGCCGAGTTCGCACCGGTTATTGAGGTGTAGCAGTTAGCCCGCGAATTTCAGGATCTTACACAGACTACTAAGACGGTGGCGAAAATTACCGCCATGTTCAGGGAGAGGGCACTTCTCGTTCCTCAGTACGCGGCTGATGAGGAAATGAAGAAGGCTCGTTATCATGAGATGTTGCGGAGTGATATCCACCAGTTCGTGAGCCGTTCCAGCTGCAAAACATTGGATGACATGATTGGTAGGGCAAGAGAGAGAGAAAGAGAGAGAGAGAGAGAGAGAGAGAGAGAGAGAGAGAGATTGACCTTGAGATGGAGAGGAAGAGGAAGTCGGAGGCGGCTCCAGGTACAGGGAATGCGGGAAAAAAGCCCAAGGGTTCAGATCACAGAGCTAGGAGTCAGCAGAGCCACGCTCGATGTGGCAAGTGTGGGAGATTGAACGATGGGGCGTGCAAGGCAGGGAGTGCCGGCTGCTACAAGTGCGGTCGGACTGGGCATATGAGCAGAGATTGTACAGCCACTACTACCGCCGTTGCAGCATCAGATCTGATTTACTTCCATTGCAATCACAGGGGACATAAAAAGTCCCAGTGTCCGAGTTTAGTTGTTGCAGGAAAGGTGTCAGCACCTGCTCCTGCTATTTTGAGGATTACAGATGGTCGTCAGGGCCGAGCTGAGACGCTGGTGGCAAAGAGTAGGGCTTTTTAGCTGACAGCAGAGGAGGCGCGAGCGACTCCTGACGTGGTGACAGGTATGTATTTTTCCCTTATCTCTGCATTTATTATTGAATGTTTCTTATGGTTATATGTTTTGTATAGGGTCGTTCTCAGTGAACGACATTTCAGCTACGATATTGTTTGATTCGGGAGCTACCCGATCTTTCGTCTCTCTTGCACTTAGCAAGAGGTTTAGCAGAGCTCCAGGGGAGCTAGATTGTCCACTTGAGGTTGAGATTGCAGCTGATAGGACCGTTAGGGTGGCAAGGGTGCACAGAGGGTGTTCTCTGCAATTGTTCAATGAGCAGTTTCCGGTGGACTTGGTCCCTATTCCCCTGCGAGAGAATAAAGTCATAGTAGGCATGGATTGGTTGAGCCCCAATGAGGCGGTGATAGATTGCGAGCTACAGTTAATGAGGGTACGCACTCGCAGTGGGGAGAGTTAGTGATTTAGGGAGAGAAGCCACAGCGCGGGCCAATTCTTTGTTCAGCAGCGAGGGCAAGATGCTATTTTCAGCAGGGTTGTGTCGGCTATATTGCCTATGTTTCAGATGCCCGGGAGAAGGGCAAGATGACAGTTGATGATGTTCCGGTGGTGCGAGATTACTTGGATGTATTTCCGAAGGAATTGCCAGGGGTACCTCCTGAGAGACAGGTTGAGTTTGAGATCGATCTAGTCCCTGGTGCAGCTCCGATAGCCAGGGCACCGTATCGGTTGGCTCCCCCAGAGATGCAGGAGTTGTCTATGCATATGCAAGAGCTGCTGGATAAGGGATTTATCAGGCCGAGCAGTTCGCCGTGGGGTGCACCGATTTTATTCGTGAAGAAAAAGGACGGGTCGCACCGTATGTGTATAGACTACCGGGAGCTGAATAAGGTAACGGTGCAGAACCGTTACCCACTTCCGAGGATAGATGATTTGTTTGATCAGCTTCAGGGAGCGTCCTGGTTCTCCAAGATTGATTTACGCTTCAGATATCACCAGATGCGGTTCAGAGATGAGGATGTGCAGAAGACCGCCTTTAGGACCAGGTATGGTCATTACAGGTTTGTGGTGATGCCATTTAGGCTCACCAATGATCCGGCCGCGTTCATGGACCTCATGAACCGCATGTGCAGGCCGATGTTGGATCAGTCTGTGATAGTATTCATAGACGATATCTTGGTGTATTCCAAGACTCAGGAGCAGCATGAGGAACACTTGAGAGAGGTGCTAGAGGTTTTGAGGAGGGAGAAACTTTTCGCGAAGTTCTCCAAGTGTGAGTTTTGGTTGCGCGAGGTGCAGTTCCTTGGTCACCTCGTCAACCAGAAGGGTATTTTGGTAGACCCGGACAAGATTGAGGCTGTGATGCAGTGGGAGGTTCCGAGGTCTCCATCCGAGATTCGGAGTTTCCTAGGGTTGGCAGGGTATTACAGGAGATTCATCCAGGATTTCTCCAAGATAGCAGTACCGCTCACCCGACTGACCAAGAAGTCGGTAGCGTTTGAGACCCTCGGGCAGAGATTGTGCGAGGCACCGATTCTTACCCTACCAGAGGGAGTGGAGGATTTTGTAGTCTACTGTGATGCCTCGATCACAGGTATGGGAGCAGTGTTGATGCAGCGAGGCCGTGTGATAGCTTATACCTCGAGACAGTTGAAGCCTCACGAAGGTAATTATCCTACGCATGATTTAGAGCTGGGGGCAGTGGTGTTTGCCCTCAAGATATGGAGACATTACCTTTATGGGGTCCGTTGTACCATTTACACGGATCACAAGAGTTTGAAGTACCTCATGGATCAGCTGAATATGAATATGAGGCAGAGGTGATGGTTAGATGTGTTGAAGGATTACGATTGTGAGATCCTTTATCACCCGGGGAAAGCCAACGTAGTGGCCGACGCCTTGAGCCGCAAGGCAGTAGCGGCCCCAATCAGGGACATTTGTTTGAGGATGATAGTGATTGCTCCATTATTGGAGCAAGTTAAGGAGGCACAGGGAGAAGGCCTCAAGGAAGAGAGATAGAAGTGTGAGAGAATCGTGGGCCAAGTAGCTTCTTTTGACTATGATAGTAGAGGATTGTTGACCCTTCACGGGAGAGTTTGGGTGCCGTACTGGGGCGGAGTACGACAAGTGTTGATGGATGAGGCCCATAAGTCTCAATTTTCCATTCATCCGGGGGATACGAAGATGTATAGAGATCTTCGACCCTATTATTGGTGGCCCTGCATGAAGTGGGATGTCGCCTGGTATGTGGAGAGGTGCCTGACCTGCAGGAAGGTTAAGACAGAACACCAGAGGCATTAAATGGGAAGACATTGTTGGGTTTTGGTATAATACAACATCCTATGGTGCACATACAACCCTAAATACCTTGGATCTATGTTTTCACTAATTATACATGCAAATGGTTTCCAAGGCATTAAACCTATAACTAGCATGCATTTGACATAAACCATATAATATACTAGTTAGGGAAACATACCTTTTATGTGGCTTGAAGTCTTGATGTATTTGGCCTTAAGAGCTTAGCACCAATAATATGAAATGCCTCAAATGGAATCACAACACACCTAGGACAAAGGTGGCTCTTGAGAGAGAATTCCATTCACCAAAACACCTCCATATTTCTCTAAGAAAAGAAGTGGTGATTTTGACTATGGAGTAACCTATTTATATGTAGGATTCCAAGGGTCAAGGGTATAACCCTTAATCCATACCCATGGGTTTTATAATCCATGGTTCATGTGGCCCAACTCTTTATGTATCCATACATAAACTTGGTCCAACATGGGTCATAAGCCCAACACATATAAATATAACTAATTATCATAATTAGTCCCCATAGATTTAATTAGTCTCTTTTGATTACTAAATTAATTCCAAATTAATTCTTGATCGCTATTAATTAAAACATATGATTTCATATTAATATATTATAACTTATAATATATTAATAAACCATAAATAACCTTCTCTCAAAAGTCCATCCTAACAAATTGTCCTGATGATATGCAACCCAAATGGACCATGCTACTCTCGGGTCAATTACATACCAATAATAGTTATGGGATTAGACATCTAATACAACAGACATTACCATGGATTTCATCACAAAGCTTCCTAGGACTACGCGTGGAGTGGATTCTATATGGGTTATTGTGGATCGGTTGACGAAGAGCGCTCATTTTATACCGATTCAGGAGAGCATATCAGCAGAAAAGTTAGCTGATATTTATGTGAGGGAGGTAGTGGCACGTCATGGAGTGCCTGTTTCAGTGGTGTCAGACCGAGATGTCTGTTTCACTTCCAGATTATGGAAGCGGTTTCACAATGAGATGGGTACTCGTCTCCATTTTAGCACCGCTTTCCATCCTCAGATGGACGGATAGAGTGAGAGAACGATTCAGACCCTCGAGGACATGCTGCGGGCATGTGTTCTAGACTTCGGTGGCAGTTGGGATACGTACCTTCCATTAGCGGAATTTTCGTATAACAACAGTTACCACGCGATTATCGATCGACCTCCTTTCAAAATGCTCTATGGGAGGAAGTGCAGGACCCCGATTTGTTGGGGCGAGGTCGGTCAACGAGTCATTGGGAGCACCAAGGTGGTGCTCAAGACGACAGAATTGATCCCGCAGGTTTGTGGCAGACTGCAGACTACTCAGAGTCGGCAGAAGAGTTACGCCGATAGGAGGCATTCAGATTTGGAGTTTCAGGTGGGCGATATGGTCCTCCTGAAGGTTTCTCCCTGGAAGGGTGTTATCAGATTTCGAAAGAGGGGAAAGCTGGGCCCCAGGTTCATTGGTGCTTTTAGGGTTTTGGCCCGTGTGGGTCGAGTTGCTTATCGGTTGGATCTTCCGTCAGCTCTTAGCCAAATCCACAACACTTTCCATGTTTCTCAGCTGAGGAAGTGTTTGGTGGACGAGTCAGCAATAGTGCCCATTGAGGATATTCAGGTTGATAGCAGCCTGAATTATGTCGAGAAGCCAGTTGCGATCTTGGATCGGAAGGTGAAGACCTTGAGGAACAAGGTGATTCAGTTGGTAAAGGCGCAGTGGCAGCACCATAAGGGTTCTGAGTGGACGTGGGAGTCCGAGGAGGAGATGTGGGGGCACTACCCCGAGTTGTTCTTAGATTCGACAGCAGCAGACTTCGAGGATGAAGTCTGAGACAAGTGGGGGAGGGTTGTAACACCCCAATTCTGGTATGATATTTATATTGTTATTTATTGTTATATTTCTTCAAGTTTTAAGGGGAACTCGACGAGTCAGTAGCTGGACTCGTCGAGTAGGGTCGCGATTTCAAGCATGTTTAAGTTGGCGACTCGGCGAGTCCATATTCCGAACTCGCCGAGTCCGCCAGTCTGGATGAAACCCTAATTTCAAGGGTTTGCGCCCTATATATAAAACTTTTGGGGGCCTCAACTCAGCCCCCATCACCCCTCAGAGCTTCATTCTCGAAACCCTAGAGCCCTTTTTTCATTTTGTGTGATTTTGGTGTATTCTTTGAAGATTTTGAGAGATAAAGAAAGGTAGATCAAGAGGAGAAGAAGGAGATCCTAGATCTTTGAGGAATTTCAGAAGAAAGTAAGGTATATCTTGGCCCTTTTCTATTTATATGCTTAAATCTCCTTTGTGAAGCCATTCTTAAACCATTTCTTAGCTTAGTAGTAGCATAGAAGACTCATGGAGTTGATTAACCTTCAAATCTAGCTGGATTTGATCTCCAGAAGCTTAGATCTAGCACCTTTATGGATCCATTTTGCATGAAAGCTCTAGATCTACTATTATAGTGTGCTTTTAACCTTAAAACTTCCATTTTATGTTATTTCCACGTAAAGTTGGAAACTTTACGTGTAAATCAAGTCCCAGGAACCCAGATCTATTAATGGCATGGATTAGTTTCAATCAGAATCGAGTGTATAGTATTTGCATGCATACGACTCGGCGAGTCGTTCTTCTGACTCGAAGAGTCGAGTCGTGAGTCCCCTATGTTTCCTTTTTCGAGTTATGCTGAGTGGAACCAGTAAGTGAGAAGTGGACTCGGTGAGCTAGAGGGTTAGACTCATTCGTGGAAGAACTCGGTGAGTCAATGCCCTGACTTGGTGAGTCCAAGACCATCTTCATACTTCAAGAACAGACTCGACGAGTTGTTCATACAACTCGGCGAGTCACAGCTAGAATGATCATCTGAGGAAGGAGAACTCGACGAGTTGTTCATACAACTCGGCGAGTCGGATGCAGATTGTCAGAGTGTTAATAGCGAAGGGGAACTCGACGAGTCAGGTCAACGAAATGTTGACTTTGATAGTTAGGTTGACTTGGACCAGGGGTAGGAGAGTCATTTTACCCTCAGTATTATTATTATCAGTATTTGATTGATGGTACTCATTGATATTGTAGCCGGGGTGAAACCGGAGACGCAGCAGATAGGTTCCGGAGTAGTCCTTTCAGTAGCTAGGCTACGTGGTGAGTTTCCTTCCAATAGGAATGGGTCTAAGGCCACAATGCCGACCCGTTTAGTTAGTAGTAGTTCTGGACTTCGGTCTGATGCAGTTGTTGGTGTGTTTGATGCCTTCGTGGCTCAGACAGGATTTATGTGATAGGTGTTATGGGCTACGACCTGATGTAGTATGCAGTATATAAGTTTATGATCATGTGTGTTATGCTAGCTGATATGTGTTTATGCTATGTTATGCTATGCTCAGTCAGTTCCGGAGTTCGGTCCGGTGCAGTTAGTTCCGGACTTCGGTCCGATGCAAGGGACAAGGTCCCAGTCAGTTCCGGACTTCGGTCCGATGCAGTTAGTTCCGGACTTCGGTCTGATGCAGGGGACAAGGTCCCAATCAGTTCCGGACTTCGGTCCGATGCAGTTTCCGAGCTTCAGCCCGATGCAGTGGGCAAGTCCCAGTATGTGTTTATATGTTATTGTATGGGGAAGAGCTCGGGATGATGGCATCGCACACACCACAGCTTCAGTCCTTATCCTGGGAGTTTGTTGATTTGTAGTTTGATTTGATACAGTTGTTTCAAGACATTTATTATGAGTTGAGATATTTGACACATGGTCTTTATGATATGACAAACAGTATATGATTTTTATTACTATTTAAATAAAAATTTTGGGTCGTATTTTTGGGATGTTACAATCTATGTGTTAGGGTGAAAAGTTTTCCATGAATGACTTTGTAATGTTTGACTTTTGTAAAACCCATTTGCATGTGGAGTATTAGTCTTGTGACACATGAGATATAGAGAGTGAGAGAGAGACATGTAAACACCTCTATAAATAGTAGGTTCATACCACTTGTAGAGGTGTGCTTGAGAGATGTAAAAGTGAGTGTGTAAGTGTGTGTTATTTATGTAGTCTAGATCTAGATCCTTTTTGTAACACCATATACAATCAATACATCTCTTAAACACCCAAATCATCATGTTCAATTGTGCAAGCTTTAATTCCGCATGCCAAACCATGTTCTTTGTCACTACAATTGGTATCAGAGTGGGTCTTCAAGATCAAGGTGATTTTTGAAGAACGATTCTCGGTTTGGCAAATTTTGTCGCAATTTGAACAATTTTGGTGACTCTCTCTCTATGATCTCTCTTAATTTCATTGAATTCGTGCGTTGCGTTTTTGATTTGTGATCGTTTGATTCGTTGGATCTAATCCGTTTTTACCCCATTGATGATCCAATAAATTTTTTGTTTAGATCAAGCCCAAGCAAAATAAAAAATCAATTATGTTACAATTCACGAAAAATTAAGCCCAAAATTTCATTGTTACTGTTCATAGATCCGATGACTAAGCCCAAATCAAAGCAAATATTAGATCCACTCATTGTTCATTTGTTTTAATCTCGTTTAAATCACGTTATGTTGTGATATCTTTGTTGAAGCCCAAATTGTTGTTCCTGATTCATTTAGCCACACGCTTTACTGAGTTGTACAATCCGATCATCATCATTTGATCTTTAGTTCTGATTTCACTTCATTGTTCCTAATAATCAATGATAAATTGAAATCGAGTTTTGATCATGTTGAATTCGTGTTCTATGTATGGCTTTCAATCTTGACTAGTCTTACTTTGAATCGATGGTTGAATCTGTTCTTGGCTGGTCAAATGATGTTTTTGAAGATTTGGATGTTGAAATCATATTCAATTTCGAGGTTAATTTCGAAATCGGTTCTTGATGTCAAACACAGCTTATATTTGCTTCTTGAACAATTGTTGGAAATAGAATATGATTTTGATTAGAATCGATGATGAAGTTAGAATCAATGATGATTAGAGTCGATTGATGAACAAATTGTCGATGCGAAGTCAAGATGGAATTGATAATCGATTTTGATTGAAAAGTTGGAATCGATGGCCAGTTTGTGATGTCGAGTCGCTGTTAATGAAAAACAAAGGCTATGTTGGAGTCGATGATTTTATTGATTGGGTTTAAGACGAGAATAGTTGATTTGAGATTTCGATTTTGAATATCGATGATTGATACTCAATTGTTAGTCGACTGGAACAAGTTGATAAAAGAACGAAGTGTCGATGTTCGCAAGTTTGATTGTTGGTTGGTTGTAGAACGAAATGCGAAGATGTTACAGAAAAATGAAAATTTTGACTTGACAGGTTTGAAGTCAATCGAGTG
Organism: Lactuca saligna; assembly: GCF_052625555.1. Taxonomy (NCBI): domain Eukaryota; kingdom Viridiplantae; phylum Streptophyta; class Magnoliopsida; order Asterales; family Asteraceae; genus Lactuca; species Lactuca saligna. The sequence continues at coordinate 108,028,526 of NC_136419.1, forward strand.
TTCGCATCTATGGATTGTGTTCGATGTGTGCTGTTTTTTTTTTTTGGTTCGCATATGAAATCAATTGAATTCGCATACGAGTGATTCAAAGTCGAGTTCGCATTTGGGTTTCAAACATGAGTTCGCATTTGGGTCTCAATATCAATTTCGCATATGAAGTTGTATGGATTGGGGTTGAAAATACGAAGGTGATTAAGGTTGGAATTCAGTTCGCATTTGGTTAAATTGGGTTAAGATGCGAAGTACTTTCATTCATGGTTCGCATTCATGTTTCACAAACATGCGGAGAATTAAGATGCGAAACATTTCACTGATTAGTGAATTGGGGAAGAAGAAAGCAAATAGTTTCGAATTTGGCCCCTTATATTTTCACAAAATGACACAATTGGTCCAACTTCGCAAATAGGATTATAAAATGACAAAAATGCAGAATTTCCATTTCGCATCCCTGCAGTCTTCGTAAGATGATAAATTTTACCCAGTTTCGCATTTGGGGTAAAATTTTTGAGAAATTGGAATATTTTCAAATCTGGTCCATGCAGTTTGTGCGAATTTACACATTTTACCCAGTTTCGCAAATGGGAGTGTGTTTCGCATATTTGGTTGTTTTTGGTGCAACGGGTCACTGCAGAATTTTGAAATTGACAATTTCTACCCATTTTTGAGAAATTTTGTCAAAGGCAATCCTTGAACGACAATAAAAATTGAATATTTTTTTGTTTTCCGGATTGAAGCACAAAGTTTATGCCACATGTTAAGGGGGAGTTTTGACATGAAAAATTCCAAATAAAGCACGTTCTTTTTCCTTGGAGTTTTATAATCAAATTTCGATTATAAAAAGGGGGAGAAGTTTTATATGGAAATTCGAACTTGAATTTTTCATATTATGCGGATTTGAAGACCGAAGTGATCTTGAAGTTTTGAAGCCACGAGATGATGCAATTGGAAGTTCGGAAGTGATGTATTCGAAATGGGTTTGGTTTATTGAAGATTTTTTGGGTGTGTTTTTATGCGCAACTTTTGGGTGATTATTTAGAGTTTGGAGTACTCTTGATCATTCGTTGCTGATCGGATTGTATGGTCTCATATCCTAGAGCCCAAATTGAAGAATCATGGAGGAATTGAAGATTGAAGTTTGTTTCAACATGTGTCACCTTTGAGGCTCGAATCACGTAGTGCTTGATTTTGGAAGATTTGAAGTGGGTCATTCATTCCTAACTTTGAAGGGGGGGGGGATGTTAGGGTGCAAAGTTTTCCATGAATGACTTTGTAATGTTTGACTTTTGTAAAACCCACTTGCATGTGGAGTATTAACCTTGTGACACATGACATATAGAGAGTGAGAGAGAGAGAGACATGTAAACACCTCTATAAATAGTAGGTTCATACCACTTGTAGAGGTGTGCTTGAGAGATGTAAAAGTGAGTGTGTAAGTGTTTGTTATTTATGTAGTCTAGAGCTAGATCTTTTTTGTAACACCATATATAATCAATACATCTCTTAAACACCCAAATCACCATGTTCAATTGTGCAAACTTTAATTCCGCATGCCAAACCATGTTCTTTGTCACTACATTATGGTTTGGAGCCCTTGCATGGCTCGAAAAGCCTCTGAATGGATTGAGAACTGGAGGGACTCGGCGAGTCACATGGGTGTACTCGACGAGTTGTATGAACATAAGCATGGACTCGGAGAGTTGGAAGAACAACTCGGTGAATCTGTTGAAGAATGCCTTGGACTCGGCGAGTCTGGTCGCAGAACCCAACCTGTTTTGGTTAAAGCCTTGGATTAAGTGAGTCGGTTGGAGACTCAATGAGTTGGACAGGATGGGACTCAGAAATCGTTGGACTTGGCGAGTCTTGGGCCGACTCGGCGGGTTAAGTTGAGTAATGAGAGTTTTCTAGGTATGGGAACTCGGCGAGTCGACGGGGTGACTCGGCGAGTAGAGTCAATCAGGAAGGTTGACTTTGACTGAGGACTTTCTCTTTGACCAAGAGTTGACCAGTTTCACTCCCACGGGTGTTGTGGTAATTATGGTATTTATGGAATTGGTTCTTTGGTAGTTTTCTTTGGTGAAGTTTGTGTTGGTGGTCGGAGCAGCTTGGTCTTATCTCTTCAGTCGGCAATTGCAGGTGAGTTATCCTCACTATACTAAGGGGTCTAAGGCACCAAGGCCGACCCATTGGATTTGATATCCTAGTAGTTATTGATATGTTGAGTTGAGTTAGTGATCAATGCCAGTTGATATGCTAGTCGGGTAGATCTGTAGGACTGACTGTGATACTGTATGATTATATGTATGTGAATTAGTCATGTTGCATGTCAACATGTTATGTGGGATGGGTTGAGGTTGTACTGCTCCGTGCAGTAGCCAACAAATCCTAGAGTATTCCAGATATGAGCTGAGGACCCGATAGGCATTCCAGACTCATACTAAGGACTCAGGAGCATTCCAGATACGAGCTGAGGGCCCGATAGGCATTTCAGACTCATACTGAGGGCTCGATGGCATTCCAGATATGAGTTGAGGGCCCGGTAGGCATTCCAGACTCTACTGAGGGCCAGGGGGTAGTCCAGCTTGAAACGCTGTGGAGCCAGTGCATGTTGTTCTGTTTTGATTGATATGATATGTTAATGTTGATATTGTTATGTGGACTGTATGTGTATTGGTATTTTAGGGGTAACTCACTAAGCTTTCGGGCTTACAGTTTAGTGTTTTGTTTCACGTACTTCAGGAGATCGTGGTAAGGCGAAGGCGTGATCGTACCGCTCCTCATGTTTTATGATTTATGTGATATGGTTCTAGGGGATACTCTGATGTTTAAACTATTTTGAAAACAAGATGTATAAACTTAATGCTTTTTGAATGAATTAAAATGTTTTAATTTGGCTTAAATTTTACGGTCGTTACAAGTTGGTATCAGAGCCTTGGTTTGAGTGAATTGGAGGAACATTCCTATGAATCCAGTCTCAAACCAAGGAGGGATTTTCAAAATGGTTTTCAAAAGGTTTTTCAAAATAAGTGAAGGAGGACGCAGAGGGTATGATCAACCGGAGCCAGTAAGTAGACCCCAAAATACCATACAAGTTATTTGATTATGTGATATGATAGAACAACATGCTAGTACTAGGCTAGGGATCTTCGGGAATTGCATGATAGAATTGCCTGATTATATGATGCCTGCTAGCCTAGGGTTTCCTTGTATGAAATTGACATCATTATTGTAGTTGCTTAGTGTATGCATCATGGTTATACATAACTAAGATCTTATAGCCTGAGAATGTTTGATTTGGCCTTATGTTCTGTTCTTGTTTGATTGGGATCTTAAGGTAGGATTGGATATTCGAAAGTCTATAGGGTCCAATGTTTTGTATGGCTAGCATACACTAGTGCTACAGGGTTGGTGGAAGTTTCATGGATGGGAGGGTTGTGTGAGATCGGTAGGTCGGTTATGGGATAGTGGTGCTCCTTCTAGGAATCCAGTGTTCGTTATGTATATGCTATTGTTAGGGTGTTATGGTGATACTTGATACAAATATGGGCAGGTGTGGAAGGTAGTATGGGTCTGTACTACTGAAAGCACAGGACCCATACGCGTATCAAGGAAGTCACAACCCCTAGGGTTTTGTTGGGAGCTGGTTCTCGGGGTTATTATGAGGAATTCCTAATATCTTGTGGTGTATTAGCAGTATGGTAATTACGAGATGCCTCGGGGCAGGCTCTGGTTCGGGATCGGGATCAAGAGAGGGTGATCAGGGTGGATCGGTACCACCTGAGGTCATTGGTCAGATGAGTACGGACGATTTGGATGTTAGGATTAGTGAGATCCTACATGATGAGGTTGTTGCTATGTTCCGAGCTGAGTTGTCGGAGATGTTTGGGTCGATCAAGACCGCCATGGTTGAGTACTTTGATGAGCGATATGCAGCTCTTGCAGAGGCGGCTGCCGCGACAGCTACAACGGCTGTAACAGCAACAGAGGGAGGAGTCGGTCGAGGTTTTCAGTATCTGGACTTCGATAATACGAAGCCCCCTACTTTCGATGGAGTTTAGGATCCGATCATTACTATGAGATGGTTTTCAGACGTAGAGGGTTGTTTCTTCACGTGTTCATGCCCTGCGGATCAGAGGGTGAGATGTGCTCTGAACCTTTTGAGGCTCGGGGCGAAGGATTGGTGGAGGTTGACTACGGGATCTTATTCGGATGCGCAACGGGCTGCGGTTACTTGGGATCAGTTTTGAGAAATGTTCAGCACTCATTATGATCCACATGTGGAGAGAGAGAGAGAGAGAGAGAGAGAGAGGGTTGGCTCAGGAGTTCCTGGAGCTGAAGCAGGATTCAGAGTCGGTGACGGAGATCACCAGGATGTTCACTGAGTGGGCGATGTTTTGCCCGAAGTTTGCCTCAGAGCAGGCTCAGATGTCCCGATAGCTGAGTATGCTCAAAAGGGACATCAGATAGTTTGTGTCCATGCAGAGGTGTGATACCTTGTTAGAGCTGCAGGAAGCCGCCAGGCGGCGGGAGTTAGAGATGGAGTTGAAATTGCGAGAGCAGAGGCAGACCCCGGTGCAGTCACAGTCGGCACCAAAACAGTCCAAAAATGTTGACTCTAGGGTTGGTGGTCAGAGCAGTCGCACTTGTGAGAAGTGTGGGAAGGGTCATGTTGGAGTTTATAGGTCCGGTGATGCGTGTCGCAAGTGTCAGAAAGAAGGGCACTATGCAAGGGATTGTCTTCAGTCGGTCCTGGATCAGGATATGAGGATTTGTTATCATTATCATCAGGCTGGACACTTGAGGGTCAACTGTCCACAGCTTGTTGCAAGACCGGTGCAGGCTCCAGCACCGACCACTTTAAGGATTTCGGGTGGAGGTCAAGGTGGAGCGGAGCCTCCGAGGGCTCAGGTACGCGCTTTCTAGCTTACAATAGAGGAGGTTGGGGCAGAGCCGGATGTAGCTACGGGTATGATTCCATTTTGATGTCTTGTTATATTGTTGATTATGTGGTATTGTAATCTGCTCGCCTTTTGCGCATGATTCATAGTATGTTTGGGGATCTTAGTAGTTATGAGTTGTAGTTGGTTAGCATTCAGAAGGATTCTTGGTCGAAAGGTAAGGTATATGATCTCATTTCTTGGAATAGCAACGGCATTGCGAGAAGTGTTCGGTTGAGATTCGAATTTCCTTGGAGTTCGGGATGTACGGTGTCGGGAGAGTGACCTGTGGAGGTTGCTCACTCCGGAGGGATTTGGTTCCTGGAGTAGAGTGGGAAACTTTACCAAGTTATGTCGGTTTTCAGCGGAAGTAGTAGTGGGTACACTAAGTGGGGAGAATTGGAAAATTCTCCGGTGAAACAGCAAGCATCCAGGGTTGGTTAGCTGTTTGGATTTATTAGTGTTGTTAGCCGAGAGTGTTGCATGATTAGAGCAAGGGATAGTCAAATTGGCAGGGAACAGACCATGGTTTCAGGAAAAGTAGTTGGTTGATGTGAGGCCTGGGTTAGGCCATGGAAAGGATTCCGGGAACGGGACTAGAGTTCGGAACCCCAAAAGGGCTAGAACAGATTGCATGGGAGAGATTCCCGGGAAGGATGGTTCAGGTTGGCGTACGATAGTTTTGAGCGATCCGGATAGACTGAAGGCCGGAAGGCGTACCAGTCAGGCCAAAGGCTCAGGGAACGGTCCAAACAGGCTGAAGGCCCAGAAGGGCAGTCCAGACATGCTGAAGGTTCCGAGAGTGGTCTAGATAGGCTGAAGGCTTGGAAAGGTGGTCCAGTCATGCTGAAGACTTTGTATGTGTTAGTGGATCGGTATGAGGAGAATAAGTGAATATGTCACCATGAAATGGTAATCGATATGGTCTGGCCCCAAGTATTGATCATGATGATGGAGTTGGCTGGAGGCCTTGCGTGGGCCTAGTTAGTATGTGATCGAAATCGGAGTATATGGGAGTTCGAGAATAGCAGTTGCTCTACATGGATAGTGTAGAGTGGAGTTTAGAATAGTGGCACTTGCAGGTGTGGCAAGGGTTGTTGAGTAGATTCCTGGAAGGGAAAGGTATATAGCTCCAGAGGGAGTGTGGGTCCTCTGAAAGGAAAACAATAGTGTGAATGGATGATCGAAAGTGTTTTGGTTGTTGGTAGTAAGCATTGCGACTGTACCAGATATATGGAAACACATACGGGTTGGATTCCCGTTGAGGTTATGGCAAATGTTGGATGATGCGCAGGCATGTTTTTAGTCTCCTTGGAAGAGGAGGATGATAGTGGTGCCAGATTAGAGATTGGGACGGAGAAGGGTGAGACAGCAGGTTAACAGACTCGGAAGTAGTCTGGACCGGTGCTGAGGACTGCATGAGGATATTACAGTCGGAGGTCAAGGACCTAGAGGTCGTGATAGGGATATGTGAGTGGGTTTCACTCCATTGTGTCGAACCAAAGGGTTTGAGGGTGACGCAAGGATAAGATCCTTGTTTTCGAGTATGGTTGTGGTCATGAGCAATGGATTTAGTGGTGTTCCATCCTAGGGATGGCTGGCCCATTGTAGGCGTGCCTGGTTTTTCAGCCCAAGGCTGTTTGGGGCAAGTACGATGTGTATGAACATTATAGTTAGGTGTTCAGGAGGGTTGCTCGGAAGCTGTAAATTCTTTCATCATGTCAGCACGGTAAGGGATTTGATCCAGGGAGGAAACGGGATGAGTTTCCATCGGTGCAAATTGATAAAGGTGGCGCCAGTTGGATGATAGATAATGAGCTGATATCGGGTCAAGGCCGGTGGTTTAAAATGGTATCTAGTTTTCGCAGGTGGCGAATGAATGCGTAAGTCGGAAGTCAGGTAATGTCTTCTGGTGGCATTTGGTCGATGAGTGTTGTTATCAGTAAAGGGAAGCTGGTGGCCGACTTGAAGCGGTTATCAGGACCCTGCAAGGGAAGAGATGAATTTTTAGGATTTGATAGCAGTGTTTGAAGGAATCTGGGTCGGTTGAGACCAGTGGATGCATTATGGGAGTATCATTCGGAAGATTCTATTGCCGCAAGCTTCGGTGACGAAGCCTAATTTAAGTGGGGGGGGGGGGGGGGGGGCGGGGGATTGTAACATCCCAAGTTCGGAACAAGAAGTAAAGGGTGCTAAATGTAAATAAAGGAAGGGACTCGACGAGTAGGTACGCTTACTCGCCGAGTTGGAGCGGGTTTGGATCACGAATTAAGTGACCGACTCGCTGGGTCGGAAGCTGGACTCGATGAGTTGGTGTTGGAATAAGAAAAAAACCCTAATCTTAGGGTTTGCACCATATTTAAAGGACTTTATGTCTTTCTCCCAGCCTCTCCATCCCCAAAAGAGTTCCAGAAACCCTAACCTTCGTGTAAGACTTCATTATTGAGGAGATTGGAGCTTGGAAGAGGAAATTGGTGGGAAAGAGCTTGAGGAATTAAAGGCTTGCTGCAAAGGAGTGGTGAAAATCCGGGATCTACTTCAGTTGGAGCTTATATTAGAGGTAATAATATGTTGCTTGGGTTCTTCTGCATCTAGATCTTTTATCATTTGAAATTATGGGGCATTTTTGGTATGATTAAGAGTTATTTCGAGTTAGAGGCTTAGATCTGAGGTTGCTACTTCAGATCTAGGCTTGTGATGGTCCAATATGTCATAAAGTTTCAGTCTTTGAGTTGTTGGTGAATCCCCTTAGTCCTTAAACCTAGCCATAGTGTGTTTTGAGCCTATATCTCCTTGGTCTCACATAAAGTTTGCAACTTTATGTGAGGATTGGGTTGTTGAAGAGTGGATCTATGGTTTAGAGCCCCTGCATGGCTCAAAAAGCCTCTGAATGGATTGAGAACTGGAGGGACTCGTCGAGTCACATGGGTGTACTCGATGAGTTGTATGAACATAAGCATGGACTCGTCGAGTTGGAAGAACAACTCGGCGAATCTGTTGAAGAATGCCTTGGACTCGGCGAGTCTGGTCGTAGAACCCAACCTCTTTTGGTTAAAGCCTTGGATTAAGTGAATTGGTTGGAGACTCAGTGAGTTGGATAGGATGGGACTCAGAAATCGTTGGACTCGGCAAGTCTTGGGGCGACTAGTCGGGTAGATCTGTAGGACTGCCTGTGATACTGTATGATTATATGTAGGTGCATTAGTCATGTTACATGTCGACATGTTATGTGGGATGGGTTGAGGTTGTACTGCTCCGTGCAGTAGCCAACAAACCCTAGAGTATTCCAGATATGAGCTGAGGGCCCGATAGGCATTTTAGACTCATACTGAGGACCCATGAGCATTCCAGATACGAGCTGAGGGCCCCATAGGCATTCCAGACTCGTACTGAGGGCTTGATGGCATTCCAGATACGAGCTGAGGGCCCGGTAGGCATTCCAGACTCATACTGAGGGCCAGGGGGTAGTCCAGCTTGAAAAGTTGTGGACCCAGTGCATGTTGTTCTGTTTTGATTGATATGATATGTTAATGTTGATATTGTTATGTGGACTGTATGTGTATTGGTATTTTGGGGGTAACTCACTAAGCTTTCGGGCTTACAGTTCAGTGTTTTGTTTAAGGTACTTCAGGAGATCGTGGTAAAGCGAAGGCGTGATCATACCGCTCCTCATGTTTTTATGATTTATGTGATATGGTTCTAGGGGATACTCTGATGTTTAAACTATTTTGAAAACAAGATGTATGAACTTAATGGTTTTTGAATGAATTAAAATGTTTTAATTTGGCTTATATTTTACGGTCGTTACATTTAGATTCTGTGAAGGAGGATGGAGGGTCATTGGTAAACCGTCAACAACTGTTTGGAATCTTAGCATATTTAAAATCATATGAGTTCGTGTTTTACTTATATATGATGTATGACATTTTACACCTCATCAGTACATTGTCAAAGCAACTTCAAAGAAAAGATCTAGACATTTTAGTAGCAGCTTCGGTGGTTAGAGGGACAATAGGGGCGTTGAAATCATTAAGAAACATGGGGTTTGCTAGCATTTTGCCAAAGGTATCCTCTTTATGTCTAACACAAAATATTGATACTTTGGATATAGAAGAGTTGTATGTTGGTGCGAGAAACCGTAAGACCACAAAGACTAATAGATTTCATTTTGAGGTTGAAATCTTCAACACGGTGGTGGATATGCAACTTACAAAATATCATAATCAATTTAGTGAAACAACCACCAAACTACTAGAATACATGGGTGCTTTGAGCCCTTGTGATTCATTTGCACAATTTGACAAATCTAAGTTATTAAAGTTGATGATTTAGATTTGATAGACCTTGAAGGACAACTTGAGATATTTTATCACTCTTGCATCAAAGATGAGCGTTTCACTAATTTGAAAGGAATTTTCGATCTTTCTCGTTTGATGGTTAGTACGGGGAAACATCGGGCTTATCCTTTGGTTTATAAGCTTTTAAAATTGACTTTGATATTACCCGTAGCGCCCGTAATGTAGAAAAAATGTTTTTCGAAGATGAAGTTCTTGAAGACCGACTTGCGCAACAAAATTAGTGATGACTTTTTGAACGACGCGTTGCTTTGATATGTTGAGAACGAAACACTTGTGAAAGTTGAGAATGAAAAAAGAATGGAGCGGTTTCAAAAGATGAGGACACGAAGAGGACAAATTTAAATTGTAATAGATCGTTGTTATGTTTTTAATTTTTTATGTAACGGATCGTTTTTTATTAGATGTAATGAAAAAAATCGGTTTTATATTATTTTTGGCCGAAAAAATCGGCAACACCTACAACCAATTCCTGATTCCGCTCTAGGTGCATTGATACCTTATTGTTTGATATAATCTGTAAATTATATTTAACAGAACAGTTGCCCCTTATAACTTTTTTTTCTCTTTTTAAAATGGTTTTTAAGACATTTAAAAAAAACAAACTCAAGTTAGGTCATTTATTTTTTTAAGGTGGTTTCTAATTTTTGTGGTATTATATATTATAACTGAAATTGAAATTTTAGGTAGGTCATAGGACCTACCTTCTTCCTTATTAGATATGTCCTTGATTCAAATACTACCCATTAAATAACTTGAGCTCAAAACTCGGCCTGAGCTCAACTTGAGTTTTAATTCCAAAATCGAGCTCAAGCTCGATAAAGTAATCGAGACTTTTCAGCTTGGTTCAACTCGACTTCATTAACTATTAATAACATAAAATTAAAATAGAAATGTGATTCAGCTCGTAAGCTTAACTCAACTCGGCTTTATAATATGTAATAAGAATAAAACAAAAGGTTAAATGTGTAAATATAACAATGATTGATTAAGCTACCGTGCTTCAGGAGTTGACTATTTCAACACTCAAGCTTGGATTGATACTATGCTCGAGTAGCTCGAGCTTAACTCAAACTGAACTGAGTCGATTTTAAGTTTTTCGAATTGGTCTCGAGTACCTCACAAATTCGTGTGACTCTATTACAACCATAGTTATCAATAACTTACAATGACTATTTATATAATGAATATCTCTTTTTTTTTTTAAACCACAGAAAATCATAAAACTAAAAGAAGATACAGCCAATGGGAAGTCGGACTAGATACAATCAGTTCGAAATACACGAAGTAAAGGACGTAAATACAGTGGGTTCGAATTATATGTACATTTAATTTTAGATTTTGATAAAGTAAAGGGAGAATTTCATATATATATATATATATATATATATATATATATATATATATATATGTATAAATTTTCATAATTACGTCTATATCTTTGTAAAACTTCAAATTATATATATATATATATATATATATATATATATATATATATATATATATATATATATATATATATATATTGTAACACCCAAAGTCTGGAAGGCCAAGAAAGGAAAGGAAACCCTAAGTTTAGGGGACGACTCGTCGAGTCCACGGAGGAACTTGACGAGTCTGAGCGGGATCCGGGTTCAGGAGTTAGTGACCAACTCGGCGAGTCGGCTAAGGGGACTCGTCGAGTCTGGTCTGAACGAGGAAAATCCTAATCCCGGGAGTTGTATCCTATATAAAGGGTGTTATGTCCCTCCCTCAGCCTCCATATCATCCTAGAGAACCTATAAACCCTAGATTTCGTGTGAGCTTCCATCATTTGAGAGAATTAGCTTCGGAGGACCAAAACTTTGGAAAGGAACTTGAAGATTAAGAAGGTTTCTTCAAAGAGGAGGTGTAGATCCGGGATCTACTTCAGTTTGTGTTCATCTTGGAGGTAATAAGTTGCTATCTTCCCTCCTTTGCATCTAGATCTACTTTTGTTATGAGATTTGGGGGTTTTATGGTTGTTTGAGACCCAATTTGAGTTTGGGGCTTAGATATGTTGTTGCCACTTCGGATCTAGTGTTGGGATGGTCCAATATGTCATAAAGCATCAGAAGATGAGTGGTTGGTGAAGCCTTTTTGTCCCTAAACCTAGTCTTAGAGTGTTTTGAGCCTAGATCTGTTTAGTTATACGTAAAGTTTGCAACTTTACGTGAGGTTTGAGCTTTGGAAGTATGGATCTATAATTTGGAGCCCTTGCATGGCTCGAAAAGCCACTGTATGGATTAAGAACTAGAGCGACTCGGCGAGTCACATGGGTGGACTCGGCGAGTTGGATGAAGTTGGGCAGGAACTTGACGAGTTGGAAGAACAATTCGGCGAGTCTGTTGAAGATTGCCTTGGACTTGGCGAGTCTGTTCTTGGACTCGGCAAGTCAAGTCGCGAAAGGAAGGACTCTGAGCATATGAACTTGGCGAGTCAGTAGGCAGATTCGGCGAGTAAGGTTGACCTGGAAGGTTGACCTTGACCAGGACTTTGATGTTGACCAGAGTTGACTTAGTTGACTTTTGGGGGATAGTTAGACTAAGTGTTGCATTAATATTGGCAGCTTGGGGAGCTAGTGGAGCAGGAGTTCAAAGAGTTGTCGGGCAGCAGCTAGAGGGGTTATCAGCAAGTTCTACAAGAGCAAATGAGTTTCCCTTTGTGTGAATGGGTCTAAGGCCACAATGCCGATCCATGTAGATACGAGTAGGAAGACCCGGGGGTTAGCCCTAGGCACAATATGCTAGTATGATATTCAGGATGAGGTCCAATGATAGCGGGCGGGTGCCCAAGAAATGGTTTATATGATAGTTTGTACTTGTTGTCTGTATGATACATGTATGTGCCTGGTAGGGAGGTGAGTGTGGGCGAGGTCCTGTATCTCACCAATAGCAGAGTGTGGATGGTGGTCCACATTTCATTAGCAGCAGAACAGGGGCGAGGCCCAAGTTAGGGAAATAGTGAGTGTGGGTTGGGCCCGTATCTCACTATCAGTAAGGGCGTGGAAGGGGTTCCATGACTCATCAATAGCAGGACAAGGGCGAGGCCCAAGATAGGCGAGGCCTCAGGACAGTATTTGTGAGTATATGTTAGCTTATGTATTGTTATATGCTTATGTGCTATTATATGTTAGCGGGTGGGGCCCAGTGACAGACGAGATCTAAGTTAAACAGATCTGTATCCGAGCGGGGCTCGAAGCCAGGCGAGGCCTGGAGCGGCGGGGCCGTTGTAGCGAGCGAGGCCCAGAATAGCGGGCGTAGCCCAGTATGTGCAGTATGTGGTTATGCATGGTATGTGGTAGGGTGGGGAACTCACTAAGCTTTGTGCTTACGGTTTTCAATTTTAGTTTCAGGTACTTCCGGTAGCGGAGGGAAGATCCCGGGGTGATCGCATGGCACACACCATAGATTAGACAGACTGGGAATGTTTTACTCTGATAACGGACATGTATTTTGGAAATTAATACTCTGTTTATGTTTTGGATTGATGATTTTGCTTTAAGTAATGTTTTATTAAAATAAATTTTTAGTCTTGAAATTTTGGGTCGTTACACACATACACACACACACACACACACACACACACATATATATATATATATATATATATATATATCCTATAAACTTACAGTTATACCAAAATACTTAATTTAATCATATTTACTGTCTATTTAAAAATTAAAAACAATATGTTTAACTTAGATTATAACTTAATTACTAAGTATCCATTTAGAATCCTTCACATAATCGGTCTTCTTGTTCATAACATGCTTTTCTGTCACCTCATATTATGTTAATTGATTAGCAAACCCGATGATTATATATTACTAATGGCTTGGTAAACAATATATTTCATCTCTTACAATTGATTTAGAAGACCTATAATTTTCTCTACTAAACAATTTTGCTATTCCTCTAGGTCTTCAATTACATGTAAAATCATGAAAAAAAAAATCTAATTTCAATGTGAGTGTCAATATTTTGTAATGATTAATTAAGTAAATAGATCGAAAATAACAATATAAAGAAAGAGTTTATTGTAATGATATAAGTTAAACTATCTTTTAATAACAAAAAATCAATATAAAGAAGGTGTTTTTATTTTTTTTAATATATTAAATATAATTAAATTAAGTATTTGAGTATATATGTGAGTTGAAAAATTAAATGTCCTCTATCTTATGTGAGTTGACCAGACAGAAAAAATATCAACCCTTATACCTACTAACGTTCTGATTTTTTGATGGGTTTGAGGGAAACACGCATGTGTGGACCTTACAGATGTATCCTATTTCGTGGGCTTGAGGGCTAAGGGTTTCACAGCGAGACATACTGTTTTAAAAGTTGCTACAAGCAATGTCACCAAACATGAGAAACCGTGCACAGAAAATCAACACGTGTTCGTACCCTTTGCATTTAATACGTTTGATTTCCTCGCGCCGGATGCAATTGAGCTTTTTAAGAGTGTACAACGGATCATGCATAACAATGTTATATCCTTCAGATATATAGATGTAGTATTCAAAAGAATTGATTTTACCATACAAAAAGGTCTAGCGACCCAACTTGTTACTTGTTTGTTATCTCACTCGTTGTACGATGATAACTAAGTTTTATTAAAAATATATAACATTATTTTGAATATATATATATATATATATATATATATATATATATATATATATATATATATATATATATATATATATATATATATATTTGAAATTTTATATAATTATAAAAATTTACAAAGATATATTCTCTGCTAAATAAAAATAAATTGCATGTTAAATTGGTACGTTTATATTAAATTGAATAATTATTTTTTACATCGTTGCTCCTTTGTGCCCTAATACCCTGTTGACACACATAGCATACGATTTTTTCTGGTTATCACCTCCGGCCACTCCATCGCTTTCCTCACCCAGCGCGCCACTTCATCACCTTCCTCCGCCAGCAGCGCCGACTGTAAGTTCTCTTCTCCATCTATGAAACCGATTTCTATCATCCGAAATCAATTTTATTTTCCCACCCCGGCAATAAATAAACATGAAAGGTGATTTCGAATACGATTTTCAACACATTCACAGATTTGGCCCCAATTTGGGGCCTTGTGTGCATATTTACAGATTCGGTCTAGGGTTTAAATTTAATCGTGTTCTTATTCATTATTCAACTTTCAACCCACCGTTTCTTTGCTTTGATTCTCTCTTCCATTCCCTTTCTTAATTTATTCATCGATTGTTCAGTGTAAGTCGCGAACAAGATGAGGAAGCTCAAGTTTCACGAGAAGAAGCTACTGAAGAAAGTTAATTTCTTGGAATGGAAGAGAGAAGGCGGACACAGAGAAGCTCATGTCATGCATCGCTACCATGTTACTGGTCGTGACGACTACAAGAAGTAAGAACCCTAACCCTAACCATCTCCTTTCAATTTCCATGTTTTCAATTCCTGCGCTTCAATTACGTCAATCAATTAGCAAATTCATTTGAATTTCTGAAGTCAATTTCCACCAATTCATACTAATCAACACGTTCGTTCTTCTGGGTAAAACTAGGTACTCGAGTCTGTGTAGAATGGCGCAAAAACTCGTAAACATTTTGAAGCAGATGGATCCTAGAGATCCTTACAGAATCGAAATGACAGATGCCCTTCTTGAAAAACTGTGAGTTTATTATTCACATCCTTTGATTCTTTCCATTAAAATATATATTCATTGAAATATATCTATATGATTAAAATGTAGATACAACATGGGTGTGATTCCTTCTCAAAAAAGCTTAGCATTATGTGACAAGTTATCCGTTTCATCGTTTTGTAGGTAAATATATAATTTCAAAATATATATATATATATATATATATATATATATATTCCATTTCATTTTATTTTACAAAAAAAGAAAAAAAGAAAAATGGAAATAGAGTTATAATATTTGTTGATTGTGATATTAAAGGCGTAGGTTAGCGACTGTTTTGGTGAGATTGAAATTTGCTGAACATTTGAAGGAGGCTGTGACTTATATAGAACAGGGACATGTGAGAGTGGGCCCGGATACTGTTACAGATCCTGCTTTTTTGGTGACAAGAAATATGGAAGATTTTATAACGTGGGTTGATACATCCAAAATTAAAAGAAAGGTTATGGTGTATAATGATAAGCTTGATGATTATGATGCAATGGTTTGAATTTTGATTTGAATCCTTTAATGGTTAATGGGTTTGTGACATTTTTTGTTTTGGGTTTTTTGATTGTTTAAGTAGATTTTTATGTGTATTGTGTTTTTTGGGCTTATATGAAAGAATAACAATGTACTTTCTTTCTAATTGTTATAATGTTGTATTTTATTTTATTATTGTTATTTTTTTTAAGTTGATGATAAAATGAGGCAAACTAATTGGTCATTTATAGAGTGTTATTGTACATATGATGCCTTTACGTAATATATTTTGTTAGAGTAAGTTACATTTTTGGTAACTAAATATAACATTTTTTTTTTTTTTTCAATTTTGGTCCTAAATTTCTTTCTAGTTTTGGAATTCATTTGATGTTCTTGTAAATTTTCTCTTTGTTTTAACTTAAAATGACTATATATTTATTTGTATACAAATGATTTTTTCAACTTTGGGCTACAAAAAGTTTTCTTGCAAATTTGGTTTTCATTTGAGGTTTTTGTTACAAGCTAAATTTAGTCGATGTTCTTAGTGGAAATGAATATTTTTGGTCCTTTAATATAACTTATTATTGCAAATTTGATTTATTATGTAGTCATTTTGGTTAAAAAAAACTTACTTTTGCAACTTTGGTCTACAATGTAGTTGTTTTCTTGAAACAAGGACCAAAATCATAACCAAAAACATTTTAGTATCCACACAAATTAGACAACTAACATAAAATACTTGATGTAATGAATTTTATGAGTTGGAAGGATGTATAAAATCCTCAAAACAAATAACACTCTTAAATTGAAGCATTTTTCTTTCACCAAAACATAGCCTAACAAAGAAAGTATGAAAGAAAAACAATACAAATATTTTCTATTTTCCTTCTTAATAAAACACAAATCACACATTACAAGTAAAATACAACCCACACATCTAAACCTAACATTCAAATCCCTCTCTAAAACATTAAAATAATCAAAGAACACATACACATATTTTATAATAATATATATATACAAAACTAAATAAAAATAAACAAACACTCATAAAAGTTCCTTGTCATAAAAAGCAAGAAGTTGTTTGACATGATTATTCCAAGCCGCCACATTTTGCCCATCAACCGTCACCCAATCAACAACCGTTGATCCTGGTTGCTCCCACCACTCTTCCAACTACATCACAATTTCATATTTAAATATTTCATTTATTAATTAATTGTATAATAAAATAATTCAATTTTCTTTTAAGTGTTTACTTACTAATCCAGACACGTATTTACAATCTTCAAGACTCTTTTGAGCATTCACAACTCCATTCCTTAACTCGGGCAACCACTTTTCCATAATCGTCTTCTCTTGTTCAGAAGCCAAATCTAGACAATAGCTTGTTGTCCTGCAAAAGGAATGGAATCAGAAACTGGAATCGGAATCAAAAGAACGGAGTATAATTATAATTCATCAAACACGGAATTTGAAGGGTTCTGATAGAATTAAATTCCGTTTATTTTGCAGTGGAATGGAATCATGGATTCCAGTTCTGTCGTAATCGCTGATGATTCTGGTTCCACCTTCAGATATAGTTAAATTCCGTTTATTTGGCAGCAGAACGGAATCATAGATTCTGATTCCAATTCCGTCGGAATCACTGATTCTGGTTCCACCTTCAGATATAATTAAATTCCGTTTATTTGGCAACAGAATAGAATCATAGATTCTAAATCCAGTAGAATCACAGATTCCAATTCTTTCGGAATCACTGATTCCAATTCTGCTGTAATTGCTGATTCTGGTTCCACCTTCACATATAACTAAATTCTATTTATTTAACAGTGGAATGGAATCATAAAATCTGATTCCAACAGAATCACAGATTCCAATTCCATCAGAATCATTGCTTCCAATTCTGTCGGAATCGCTGATTCTGGTCCCACCTTCAGAAAGAATTTAATTCCGTTTATTTAGCCATGGAATGGAATCACAGGTTCCGATTCCAACAGAATCACCGATTCCGATTCCACCGGAATCACAGAATCCAGTTCCACCTCATACCTTTCATATTCTTGTTGATTGTGATAAGCATGATTTAGTAACGCATGACCGCTTTCCACAAGATCCCTCCTGATATGAACCAAATTGATAGCTTTTGCCAAGTCCTCCAAAACACAAGCTTCCGAACCCCGCAATTTCAAACAAAATTCCATCGATTCCAACACCGATGCCAAGCCGGCATCCGAACCTTCCAACCCTAAAAATAACCAAGGGTATTTTAGTAATTTCACATCACTCCAACACACACAAAAACACACACACACACACACCTGCGGGATATTGAAGGGCGGCGGAAACGCGACAAATGGAAGGAATTGCAGAGGGGTCTCGGGCACCTGCCCGGGCAGTCAAAAGGGCAGCATTCTTTTCTGCAGCAATGAGAGCATCAGGTCCAGTAGAGCCACCCATTGACTCCAACAGTGCTTGTGGGGTTGATGGAAGCATGTAAAGGGTATTATCGGGATTTCTATAAAAAGCCGAAACTTCTTGATCAATCAAATCTTTTGCAGCATTTGATATCTCCATCACAACTTTACAAGCTGGAATAATCGTACTCGATGCGTAGTCTCTTGCAGCTAACGGTTGTTGACTCCAAAATGCAGCAGCATCCTATAACATTCTCAAAAAGACATAAATACCCTCATCATGGAAAAAAAGTAAAACTTATCTTATTACATTGTTTGCTTTAAGTAGAGCACTGTAGATGGATTTCAGCTCCAATCTTCGAGCATCAAACTCTTCGATTTTCTTCCATTTTTTCTTTAAAGAATCTTCAGCTTCTTTTCTTTCTTCACATAACATGTTTAATCTTTGTACTTCAGACATTAATGTTGTCAAACTTGCTTTCAATCCAGAAGCTTCTCTTTCTTTCTCCCAAACCTCCAGCTGTATAAAAACAAATGGATAAAATATATATATATATATATATATATATATATATATATATATATATATATATATATATATATATATATATATATATATATATATATATATATATATATAGCTATTAATATTATTATTACCTCTAATTGTCTGAGACTACTCATTGTTTGTGAGGTTCCTCCAACATTAAGAGAATGTGAAGGGTCAAAGTCAACACTTCCATATAAACGCTTCAAAAGCTTTTGACACATGCTTCTAGCTTCTGCAGCTTTATTGAGTTCATCTTCTGTAGCAACAAATTGTTGAACATGTGCTTTCTGTAAACAGAAAGATAGATTTCATTATAAAGAAGTGGAAAGATGAGAGTAGTTTAAGGAAGAGAGAAAGAAAGAAAGATAAATACCTGTCTTTCAAGGAGTTGATTTTGAGTTCCTTTTGAAGGCATATCAACTCCAAGTTTTCCATTTCCATAAACTTGAAAGGGTAATGGTGAGTTTACATCAGGAGAAGAATCATGCATTACTCTATTGTTTTCATATTTGTATCTTAACATATCTGCATCAGCTCTAATGTCGATTTTCTCTATTTCTTTTGTGATTAATGATTTCAACCTGTGTGTGTAAGTGGTTATGGCAAGAAGCAAGTGCTGAGGGCTTTTCAGACAATTGACGATTACATCTAGCACTTCGTTGGGTATATCTCCATCAACATCGACACCTAATTTTGAAGCTTCCATTTGAGGATTTAGATGGATACCATTTCCTTCGTATGCAGGAAAAGATGAGCGAATCTTGTCAATCATTTGTATTGCGAGAGATTCACATGCCTTGCGGATGTTTCTTTCCCTGTTTGTTTCAATTAGAATTACATCGTCTGCAGGTTTTGACCCTTTTACAGTGGAATAAACGTCTTCTTTTTCGTTGTTCATTTGGAAGCTTGTGACAACTTCCATGGAGGAATCAGTGTCTAGTCTCTGAGCATTCTTGACTTGGTTAACATAGAGGCGAAGTCGCTTATGGTATTCAGAAAATATCATCGCTGCTTCATCACATTGTTGATCATAAGCATCCAACATCACCTGTTTATGCCTGGAATAAGAATTATAATAAATGTTTGCTGTTTGCACTATATAGAATATTCAAACATAACTCTATGGTTTTGGATCCCAAACCTGTAATTCGATCGTTCATCAAGCATTCGTTTGCGTTCAGCCTCCTCACGAGAAACCTCCAACATTCGAGCTTTCAACTCCTTCCGCTGCCGTCTCACCATATGCCTCAACCTCTCCACCTCCTTCTCCGCCGATTCTCTCTCCTGCAAAGCTGTCTCTCGACTATTACTCTCCCCAACAATGGAACTCCCGGCTACTTTCTCCTTCCTCCTTCCTCCTCTACTCCGTCGTCCAGACTCACCACTTTTCGCCGTCTCATCAGCACCGGAGGCAGCGTTTGCGTTTTCCTTTCCGCCGTGAACAAGTATGTTACGACGGATATTATCAACCGTCTTCTCAGATTTAACCCTGTTCAGTAAAAAACTCCAAACAGGAATCATATTCCCACGGCAAACCCTACGAATTGCATCAGATGAAGGCATTGATGCTTTACTTGAAGCAATGTAAGGACCTAGTGGTCTATATCCCATTTCCTTCTGAAGCCAATCTAATATGGCATCTGGTTGCGCCACAGAGCTCGTTGAAGAGCTCTGCATTGTTGCAAGAAACCAAAAAGGGAAACAGAATTAGGGTAGTGAAACACCAAATAGGATGAACAGACACTGAATTTGAATACTTGGTATCTTCAATTTGAATGAATTAGTTTGGTGGTGAAAGTGAAACCCTAGGATTTGGTTTGAAGTGGGGAATGTACTGTACAAAGAAAGAAAGAAGTAGATCTGCAAATTTTGGTGGGTTTGGCCGGCAGTCCACCGAACTGGATATAAAAAACTGTTCTTTTTTACTTGAATACAAACATGAAGCCGAATGTATGTTTAAAACAGACGATAATTTATTAAAATATTTATAGATTTATAGATTATTGATAAATAACATAACATGGTTATTTGCGAAATGACTTTGGGGCATATTGAAAACAAAGAATTAAAATGACACAAATTACCTATAAAGTTAGGTCTTATATGCTATTTAAGGTTGATTCATTCGGTCTATAATATTATTTTTATGTTTTTTTAATCACTAAAAGTCACATTTTACTTGCTAATTATTGATATGTCTCAAAATTCTTTCAGTTTACCGATCATAGTTTTGCCTAGGTGGCCTTATCTTATATATATATATATATATATATATATATATATATATATATATATATATATGAGGTTGGTTAAAAAGACACCCAATTTTCCATTTAGACATTTTATTTGATTTTAAAGTTTTTTTATTGGTTAAATTTGCATTGATTTTTGAAAAAGTAAATTATAAATAGTTTATTATAGATTGACTTTTAATAAAAGTGTTTATAGAGTGTCTAATGGAGTGACAATATATATATATATATATATATATATATATATATATATATATATATATATATATATATATATATATATATATATATAACAGCCCGGATTCCCAGATATTTATTATTATTGTATTTTGGAGAATTGTGAGTGGACTCGGCGAGTTGGAGCTCAAACTCGCCGAGTAGGATCGCGATTTGGACGTGGGTTTGCGTCTGGACTCGGCGAGTCCACGCTGTTTAATGAAACCCTAATTTCCGGGGTATGAGACCTATTTAAGGGGGTTTATCGCCGTCATTTGCGGCCACCAACCCCAGAGAGAACCCTAAAGAGCCTGTGAGCATTTTGTGAGAGAGAAGAGGAAGATCCTTGACTTTTTGTGGGTATTTTTGCATATAGAAGAGGATCAAGGCAAGAGGAGACCAAAGAAGGTGCTAATCCAGTGATTTCTGAGCTCAGGGACTTCATTTGAGGTATCCATTCATTCCTTTCTCAGTCCTTGTTGTGAATCTTAGAGTTAGGGTTTCTTTGTGGAGAGATCCATGGAGTAATTGGCCTCTTCTTGTTGTTGGTACTTTAGATCTGGACCCAAAGAGGTCCAGAGACCATTTTCCCTCAAGCTTTATGAGTGTTAATGGAGGCCATGAGCTTAGAATAGCATTTTAGAGATCATATCATCAAATAAGGCCTTTGAACCTTTGCATGAGCACCAAGATTGTGAATTTACGTGATGAATGTGCTTGGAAGGACTGGATCTAGGAGTTATTGGAACGGATCTGACCTTAGGAGTGAGTTTGAGTTCATGCATGGCATAGACTCGCCGAGTCCGAAGAACAGACTCGGCGAGTAGCATGAAGATTGCCCATAACCACTCAACGAGTGGTCTCGCCGAGTTAAGGGGCTAACTCAGTGAGTTAGGGAGAGTCAGGGAGGGTTGACAGGTGGACTGAGTCAAACTGGAACTCGGCGAGTTGTTTTGGAGACTCGGCGAGTTGAGTCGTGGTGGCCCCGCGATTCATGCCAGGTGGAACTCGTCGAGTCAGGGGGGTACTCGACGTGCCAAGAGAGAATCCGAGGGAGTTAGCGAACACGTGTAGACTTGCCGAGTTGCTCTAATGTACTTGCCAAGTCCGGTCAAAGTTGACCGTTGACCAGAGTTGACTTGTGTTGACTTAGTGGGGTCAGTCAACCTTAGTTGTGAAAATGTTAATCAGAGATGTATTGTATTATAGGAGGATTATAGCTCGGGGAATCGAGCATGAGTGGGTTCAGGGATTTGCGAGCTATCGAGATACACGAGGTGAGTCTTCTCACTATACTTTACCTGGAGTGGGTAACTAGAGTTATGTGATACAGTGCTTGTATGTTATATATGTGTTATGTGTTGCGCTGCATTATTCTTTGTGATTTATGCTATGCATGTCTACAAAGTTAGAACCTGAGGGTACACAGAGTTTGGGTGCACGGACCCACAGAGTTATAGCCTCGAGTGGCTAATATGTGTTATATGTGGTATTTTGGGGAATTCACTAAGCTTTGTGCTTACAGTGTTTGGTGTTATTTGTTTCAGGTACTAGTGACAACCGTGGGAAGGCGCTGGCTTGATCAGTACCCACGCATGAGATTTTACGATTATGAGATCTTGGGATTTTTGTATTACTTGAATTGATTGTCAAACATGGTTGTTTTATGAATATTAAGTGAATTATGTTTTAAAAAATTTGAAAACATTTGTTTTGAAATTTACGGTGTTACAATATATATATATATATATATATATATATATATATATATATATATATATATAACACCAGGAAATATTAGATTAAATTGTTTTTCTATTCTAATTTCTATAAATTTCTACAATACTTATTTAACCCTAAATCGTACGCTCACATCTCCTCCTCCATTTGTTCGTTCATCTCCATTGACTTCAATGACTTTACTCTCTCTCTCTCTCTCTCTCTTTCTCTCTCTCTCTCTATCTCTATCTCTCTTCTTTTTCTATATTTTCAGGAAGATTTCAGTTAAAACTCATCCCCTATTTGTTATTGCTCATCTTCATAGAATCATCATAAAAATATGGTTGTGAAATGGCGTGTTTGAAAAACCTTTATGGTCTTAATGTGATGGACTATTTGATTTGATAAGAACTTACATGAGGTTTAATTTGGTAAAAACATACCTCTGAAATACATGGACGCAACAAGAAGCAAGTGGCAGGTTGCAGTAACGGAAGACAAGCTTGAGGAATAGTAATGGAATTTGAAAACTGATTTTCACTATTGACTTATTTAGGCGATCCTATCATTGCCTTCTTTTACCACTCCTTCGATTTTGTGAGAAATTGATTTTTAGGATCGAAAATATGTGAAGGTGATGGACTGGATTAAATAAATCATATTTAATCGACAATTATATGAAAGCTTCCATCATTTGTTGTTCCCAATACCCACACCATCGCTCGTATACCTAAATCGGTTTGTTTGTAATCTCTCTTCTCTCTTCTTATTTATCCCTCTAGAAAACAACGACGATTCTACGTAATCAGGTAATCTTTGTAGTTTTTGAACATCTCTTTCACATTCATGTTGTTATCACAAGCAAACTTCATTGTTATGCCATGGATAATCTTTTAGAGAATAATGTTGTCGTTATATGTGGTGTTAGTAAAGGCGTATCAGAGACCTAGCTTCGTATACCACTTTGTTATTATATGTAGTGTTATTAACCTTGATAACTTGATTGTTATCCCATGGATCATTGATCATTAAGTTTTTAGCTCTTCCCCAAATTCAGAATCAGTTACCCCATTTTTCATACTTTTCTTATTGAAGTTTTCTGAAATTTAAATGAACGTTTGTGGTAATCATATTCTTTAAGCAGATAAAATAAAATTAGGGATTATTCTTTATTTTCAATTGATTTCGGTGTAGAAGATGGTCGAACAAAAAAAGAGGGTGTACTAACTAAAAGATGGTCTTAAGGAAATTTTGTCATTTCATATATATATATATATATATATATATATATATATATATATATATATATATATATATATTGGAATATACACCTCTACATGCGGATTAATACTAAGTGAAAGAGGAATATTAGATTTATGAATGTCAGAGTCCGCATTATTAAAAAAACCAGATAACCATTTCGCTTACTTCAAAATGGTTTGAATGACCCGATGAAAACGACCTTATACTCCTATAAAACCACATAAATAATTTAGGGACTAAATAGACCAACCCTAGAAAATTCGTAGGGCATTTGTGTCATTTCCAAGAAAAAACATAAAAAACTTATATAAACCATTTTATCACTTAATCTGCATCAAACTTTATAATTAATAGTTTCTTTTAATTTATTTAAATTAATTAATATAGATTACTTATAAAATCATTTTAATATGTCAAATGTAAGAGTAAAAGTTTTCTACTCTTGTACATTTGAAATTGGTAAGTTGTGATGTTTTGGATAAAACAAAGACCAATTAAGGACAATTGTGTGAAGTGTTTGTCTTGATTAGAATCCACACTATCTCTTGAATATCTGACAAGAGAGTCTTATATGTCAAGAGGACAGTGAGAGTCTTAAAGGTCTTGAAAGTCTCAAGAACTAATCAAGAATAGAACCTGAAGTTCTTCACTAGCACACGACTTGAGTTTTATAACCTATCGTGTTGACATATTCTATGCCCATTCCAGTTAAAGTTGGCTTTGCATATGAGTTCTTAGAGTTCTCAATTGGTTGCATAACAACTTGGAAGCAATGACAGACCCTTGAGCTGCCAGATGGCAAGAAATTAAGATTGAGTTCAGTCCATATGAGTTTGGATTTGTCATTATCCTTATCTTGTGACCAAGAAACTCTCGAGCCTCCATCCAAGAACCTTTGGAAGAAAATTCTAGGCCCTTCCTAGAAGTTTTCATCCAACCTCTTACAAGGAGGTTCTAGAGCCTTTTTCCTTAATTATCAATAAATAGTCAAACAACCCCTGCACTTTTAGTTAATCCAGTTATTCCAAAATTAATTCTAATTAATTTCTTATTAATTATTAATTAAATATTATAATTGCTAATTAATATATTATTCTCATAACATATTAACAAATTATATATTTCAATTTATTAATCAAATAATAAATCATATATGTCTCCAAAATAATCCTGTCCAATTGCTAGTTTTGAGGGCAACCTAAAAGGACTGTGCTACCATCGATTCAAGTTTATACTAATTGTAGTTATATGCTTAGACACCTAATCCAACACCCTTTGATCCATCTATCATCTAAGCACCACCAATCCCTCACCATTGACCTCTAAGCCTACAACCTATTACTACTGTTAACAAATATGTTGAGTGGCAAAGGTCTATGCAGGAGGAGTACTCGACTCATATCCGTAACGAAAGGTAGACACTTGTTACATTCTTTGACAATTACAATATGGTAGGGTCCAAATGGATGTATCATATTAAATGTAAGTATAATGACAACATTGAGCGTTATAACGTGTGCCTCATCGCAAAGGGCTTCCACCAATAACCGGGTGTTGATTATTATGAAACCTTCAACAAAGCTATCAAGTCTACCGCTATCCGGATAGTTATTTCCCTTCATGTCTTTCAAGGGTAACAACTTCGTCAACTAGAAGTTTAAAATGAATTTCTTCATGGCAACCTAACAGAAACTAATTATATGACTCAACCTTCAAGGTTTGTAGTTATTGCTTGCCTAACTCATGTGTGTAGTCTCAAACGATCATTGCATGGACTCAAACAGGCTCCCTGGGCCTGGTTTTATCGGTTGTCACAAGGTCTCGCAGTGGTTGGCTTTACTGGACTCAAAAAATGATTCTTCCGTATTTGTGTACTCGCAAGGCTCAGTCACCCTCTATGTCTTAGTTTATGTTGACGACATAATTATTAAAGGGAATCACCCTGATAAGATTGAGTGACATGTCTCTATACTCGACTCAAAATTCTCTTTAAATGATTTGGATGTGGTGCATCAATATCTTTGTTTTGAAGTTTTTCCACATGGTGCTGATGTCATTCTATCTCAACAATAATTCATTACACACCTTTTCCATCCAGCCGGGCTCTTTGATTCTAAACCGATGACATCTCTAATGTCCTCTGCGGCGCAGCTGAGCCGTTAATTAGGCACATTACTTGCTGATCTAACTGAATATCAACAATTTATGGGGGCATTATAATATGTTACTATCTCTTTCGCCCTGACAATGTATATGTCGTCAGCAAAGTATGACGGTTTATGCATGCCCCTATGAACGCACATTGGTCACAATCAAGTGTATCTTACATTACCTCTACAACACAAACTCTCATGGGCTTCATTCTTTGCAACTCTAACCCACCCTTGCACGTCTATCCTGATTCTGCTACTCATGCATTTTTTTGAAGCAGATTTGGTTGGATGTCCTGATGATATTGGGCGGATTGCTATTTTCCTTGGCTCCAATTTATTTTCATGGTGTTCTAGGAAACAATGAATCATATCTTGCTCATCAACCGAATCTAAATACAAAACTCTAATAGACGCCGCTGTTGAATTTACTTGGCTTCAGGCTCTTCTCGAAGAACTCGGTATTTGACCTACTATTCCACCTACTTTATGGTGTGATAACTTTGGTGCAACGTTCCTTTAAGCTAATCCCATATTCCACGCTCACACAAAGCACATCGAGATAGATTTTCATTTTGTCAAAGAGAAAATCTCAGGAGTAGAACTGAAGGATAAATTCATCTCAACTGACAACCAACTTGCTGACATCTTCACCAAACCTCTGTCAATGTGATGATTTCCTTACATCAAATCCAAGCTTCAAGTCATCTCCTGCCCTTAGCTTGCGGGAGCGTATTAAACCATATCTAGCAGTCACTTTATGGTCTAGGGACCATTGCGGAAATTACCTATTTAATATATCCTCTCTCTCTCTCTCTCTCTCTCGGCATTATCAGCTATCAATATACAAGAATTGATTTTATCCCCTGTGGTTTTTTTATGTCTCGATGTAGCCTGACAATCTGAAATTAATTCTTCGATCCATCCGGTTTCACAAATTTAGTAAACATCCCTGATCAATTAATTTTGCATTATATTTATTGTTTTGAATGCAAACGTCAAATTTTATTTTAAAAATGGATAAACTTTGATCTTATTTCAAAATAATCTGCATGTGCTAAAAATGAACAATAATACTACAAAACATGTTTACAAAGAAGTTTGAAGAGTTGTTTGAAGAAAAAACAAGGGTAAAAAGTATAATGATAAACACATGTGGGTGTATGAAATCAATAAATGAAGATAACTGGAAAGGATAAATGAAGAAATAAAGAAAAATATGAAGTCAATAAATGAAAATAATTCAAAGGGATAAATGAATAAACAAAGAAAAAGGTGAAACACGAGCACATTGAAGAAAAAAAATAAGCAAATAAAGGCAAAAGAACATTGTCAGGCAGCTTGAACACAATGTTTGGACGACATCTAGCTCCTCACAACTTGGATTTAGGGTATAGAAGATATTATGGTAAGAAGACAAAACTATACACAATTTTATTGTTATGAGTTTTCTCAAATTCGGTTACTATTTGGGTCTAAATCAGCAAGGAACAGAGTTAAAATGCTAGAAAAATTTACCATGTAATTTTATTTTGATCACAACTATATTGTCTACGACTTTTATGTTTTGACTTTTCACTAATTCTGTCGTTATCATGGTCATAGGGTTTAAAGTGGAATACAATTAAAAATTGATTATATTTCCGAACACTATGATGTTTAATCTAACATTCCCCAATTTTTTAAGCCTAGACTATCTGGTTATTTTCTCTATCCATCCGATTAGGGTTGTCAAATCGGGCAGTCGTATCGTGTTTTTGTCTGACGCGACACGACATGACAATTTTTTGTACAACACGAACACGACACGACATGATGTCGTTTTTTTTTCATTAACACGAAAACGAACCAATTAAAACACGACAACACGACACGACACGACAAATATAATATTACATAACTATTAGTGTATTTCATTCATACTTAAAGATATATAACACGATAAAAACGACAAACACGAAAAACCCGACAACCACATGCTTAATCGTGTCAATTTCGTGTCGATTTATGAACACGAACACGACACGGCACGACATCATGTTTTTTAATCTTGACACGAACACGAATTCAAATTTTGATTTCGTCTCGATGCGTTTCGTTTCGTGTATTTTTGTCGTGTCGTGTCATAAATTGACACCCATACATCCGATTAAACAAGGACCCCAAAAATCGGACATCTCCGGTTTTCAACCCAAGGTCTTCTATTTTTACATTGAGCAATCTTTTTTTTAATATTATTTTTCAGTTTTCTAAAAACATCGGAAAAAAATGGAAGTGATTAAAGTTGACTATTGAAAAATGGAAGTGATTATATTTTTTTAACTATTGAAAAAAATTTCTTTTTTTTTAATATTAAATAAAATTAATTTTTTTAGTTTTTTTAATTAAAGTTGACGACTTTTTCACATTTAATAACACATTTTACTTTTAGTGAATTTTTTTTTCTTATTGTTGGAGCTATGCTTATCACATTCTCCCATAGATTTGACACATAGTTATCGCTTGCTAGACATCAACGAATGCGATCAAATTTTGGTGCCTCTTGGTAGCTTAATTCTTTTTTAAAGCCTGTGAAGTTTTTTTTTGTTTTTCATGAAAAAGTTCAAAAATATTTTATTTTATTTTATTGATTTTACTTCAATTCATGAAGTTCCTTTTTACGTGTCTGTTTGTCTGTTTTCTCCCATAGGTGAATAACGTTGCATGCATACACGTGGTTCGGACAATCCTCGCCATTGTTGTTTCATATGAAAATTGAGAAGGCCGCAAGAAGCAACCACAATTTTCATCATGTTAAACATGTTTCACTACCACATCCCAAAGTGTTGGACTTTGAAGAAATAAATCATGAAATTCTGAAAGAAAAAGTTGCAAAAGAAACACTTGAACGGATTTAGATTTGTAAACAATTATTGGATTGTATTTTAATATTTTATTATTTATTTTTCAATTGTTGGTTTTATACCATTCTTTTATAACATATATAAGAGATTGTTGTTGTGTATTTCCTAGCAGTGTCGAATCATCCATACTTATGTGTAAGAAAGTTGGTGAAATTACACAAGATCCATACCAACATTTGAATTAATTAAATGAAACAACATGTCTACTAATTGTTATCAAACTATTAGGCAAACTATTAGGAAAATATAACATGAAATTATATGAATGAACAAAATGGTAAAATTATTATTGAGGTCCGCATTCAATACAGTGTCATTAAAATAATTTTTTTTTAGTTTGACTGTTTGTTTTCCATGATATAATAGCGGTAAATGATTCTTCGAGGTCACTTGGATACTCATTTCGTGAGAAAAAACATTAGTTGTAGCAAGAGTAAGAAGTAGAAATAGAATCAATAGAAAGGAAGAAGAGATTTGTTCATGCGGTGTGTCTAATCAATGTCCTAAGAGATCAATTTATAAGGAACCAAATTTGTAACTAATGAAAAACTAATCAAAATGTAAATTACAATTTGTAATTCATTTGATAATTAATGGTTCTTTTTCAACAACGAAAAGAAAAAATATTTGAAAAAAAGGCACTTGAATTTTTCTGATCGAGTGATGGTGCATTTTTGTTGGATTTTTATTTAAAAATAGTCCAATTCCAGTCTAAAATTTGACATAATTAGAAACGGAAACATTTTTGTTTTGAATAAACTAAAACCATTTTATGTCCACCAATGATCATTTTTCCAAGAATGTAGAAAGATTAAACGTAATCAATGATGAAGAAAGTATAACAACATTTGAAAACTTTGGTTCATTTCAGAAATTAAAAAATTGATGAATGACTTTAAAACTCCAAATAGAAGTTCTGTATAATGAATCCACCAAATAAGCTTTGAATAACCAAAATATGTTACCAAATACTTGTAAAAAGTTGATCTTAAGCTCTAAGATTTATACAAAATAAGTTCTTAAAGAAAATCAACTTTAGAGCCTTCATTTCTAACACCAAATGGAAGAATGAAGAAGAGAGTGAGAGCATCTAAAGTCCAAAATCTAGCTTTCATTTTAGGGAGAGAATAGTGAGTAAAACAACTTGCCAAAACTTATCTCTTAAGACTTTCTTGTATATCAACACTTAGTACAAAAGATGGACATAAAATAATAAAAGTATAAAACTTTCTTACAAGCATGATATGAGGTAATAAACAAATCAAAAGACATGTCTAAGGCCATTATTTCATAAAAGCCAAAGGAGACCAAAATTAAATGTTCTTTGCTTTATTCAACTAGCTACTCACATATATTTATATGATGATTACTTAAAGTGGTCAAAAAGTTATACATAACATTTAAACACATACCTTATATATATTAAGCTAGTTTTGTTCACTTTATTATAATTTTCTATGAACAATAATTATTTATATCTTGGTAAATATTATTTTCAAATAAATATTGTTTTCCAAATAAATACAAGTGTTGATATATTTATTAATAATCACATTATACAAATAAATAATCAATAAGTGATAACTTGATATAAGGTGTGATCATATAGGATCATATGTTATTAGCAATCTCATTCTATAGTGACACTTAGGCATACAAGATCTTTCAGTTTGTACACATAAGACGTGTTATCGCATACAAGTTCAATGAAACCAATCCAACTTGTGTCAGTTGGTGTCCTAACCACATTAGAATCACCATATTTGAGCATCTATAAATTTTGGTCCACATAATGGGTTTGACTTAGCGTAAGTCCATTTTCCTTTATCATATTGTTGGTTGATTGGGTTGGGTTTTATGTACTCTAACATTCATATGGTGCACATACAACCCTAATGCTTTGGATCTAAGTTTTCTCTAATTATACATGTAATAAACATTTTCCAAAGCATGAAGCCTAAACTAGCATGCAAGGTGATATTTGAATCATAAAAACTAGTTAGAATATTACCTTGTGTAGTAGTTTGAATAACTTGGCCTCAAGAAAGCTTTGCACCCGAAGAGTGATGCCTCAAATGGAATCAGAAAACACCAAGAACAATTAGGATGAATATGGAGAGATTATGGTGACTCTAAAATCGGTTCTTACTCTTCAAAATACAAGTGGTAGTCGATTTTGGACTTAGAGATACATATATATATATATATATATATATGTGTGTGTGTGTGTGTGTGTGTGTGTGTGTGACAACCCAAGTTGTCCCGTTACATTTCTCCATTACCGTTAACGGAATTTTCCATTGTTCAAAAGTTCCGTTAATAAGAAGCCGTCAAATTTAATAAACATTTCAATTGTGTATGTTTACATGTCGTTAAGTCGTGAAAAAGGAAATAAAACACAGGACACACATTTTCATTCATTTGGAAAATGTCAAGTTTTATTATTACGACCACTAAATCGGGTGCGACCAAAAGCCCCGTTTAACGGCAGTATCGGGTAGACTTCCACTGTGTCCCAACTCAAAACCCTATATAAGGGTGAGTGGAGTCTATTGGAGACTTTTTACACTCTCTCTCTATACTCTCTCTCTAGACCCGTTTTCGCCCCGAAACCGCAACCAAACGCTTCCAAATAGTAAGTCCGCTTACCCTAGCTTATTCTAAACATATTGAATTGAGTTTATAGCCCAAAAATCGGACTTAGAAGCAATGAAAAAGGAGTTTACGGCCTAAGAACCTCCTTAGGCCGTAAACACCCAAAATGAGGCCAAAATGACCCAAACTTGTCCCAAATGGCTTGGAAATAAATAGAAGAATTAGCCTAGGAGTGTTTGCACATTTAAAACAATCATTTTGTGGCATAAAAGAGAGTTTACGGCCCAAGCACATGCTTAGGCCGTAAACACCTCTAAACCTTGTTTAAATGTCTCAAAAACACTCCCAAACCACACTAGGGCTTAACACATAAATTAAGGGCTTATTCCTTTGGGTTTGGATCACTTAAACACATCAAAATGAAGGATGAAAATGAGTTTACGGCCCAAGCACATGCTTAGGCCGTAAACTCCCCAAACATGCCCAAAATGTTGGTTTTTGTCCCCCAAATGGCCTTAGACTATTTCTATAAAATGCTAGGAAGGATTTAAGGACTTAAACACAATGAAATGAGGCTTGATTTGGAGTTTACGGCCCAAGCATTTATCTAGGCCGTAAACTCCCCAAAACCCCCTCAAATGTTGGTTTTAATCACCCAAAATAGCATCAAACTTCATAAGAAAATTCTAGGAAGGCAATAGGGGCTTAAAACTTCACTAAACTCAAAGGTTGAGAGTTTATGGCCGTAAACTCCCTTGGGAGAGTTCCTAGGCCGTAAAATCTTGTTTAGTACCCTTAGAGGCCTCAAACCCACACATACCTGTTAGGAAAAGTGCTTGGAATAATTCTATGAACAAGCTAGAAGCATCAAACACCCAAGAAATTGACCTTGGGAGTTTACGGCCGTAAACTCCCTTAGGTTGGGCCGTAAACTCCTTGTTTGGTCCATGTTGGTGTTTTAAATCCATTTACACACTTGATATGTGAGTATAGCAAAGTCCCACAACTGATAAGAGACCCTTAGCACCCGTAAACGCTACCCGGGACCCCAAACACTCAACCAAAAGTGTTTTTCCACTCCTTTGAGTGTGTATAATTGTTTAATTAGTATATTATATGCTAATTGTATGTGAAAATATGTTATCATATGTTAAAATAGGTCCTTGTGTGTGTTCAAGTCCTTGCGTGACCCCGAACGCCCAATCGGCACTCTCGTCGGACCTACTTACACCAGGTGAGTTCATACCCCTGAATGAACCTTTTAAATGCTTTTAAATGTTTTATAGGGGGAATACAAGTTAAACATGGCAGTTATCATGTCAATCACATGTGATTGATAACCCGCATGCACAAGATTTAACCACTTTACACTGTTTTACCGAGTGGGACACTATAATGATTTTTACTTATTTCATAACTTTTACTTATACTGATTTATTCAAATTCATCCTAAATTGGTTTATGAAAGATCCTCTAAGATTTTAAACGTATTTTACAAAGGAATACAATTTGTGATTTTCTCTGTACATAAAGGCTTTTCATTAAAGATTTCCCTTTTTGACGTATACTTTTACTTGTTAAACACTGCTGCTTCACTTATACTTATTTTGTACTCTGACTCGGTAACACTTTCACTTATACCTATAGTCGCTTATACTTGATGACGCTTATACTTATTCACGCTCTTACTTAGTGATACGATTTCTCCTTCACTTATACTGGATAACGACTTTACTCCACTTATACTTGATAGACGTTCTTACATCACTTATCGTCGTCTCTGCTTCGTGATACACTTATACTTGGTACGCTTATACTTCATGGCTCGATTATCCCACACTGTACACGTATACTTCACGACTCGGATGTTCCACTGTACTCTTATACTTCACGACTCAGATGTTCCACTGTACACTTATACTTCACGACTCAGATGTTCCACTGTACACTTATACTTCACGACTCAGATGTTCCACTGTACTCTTATACTTCATGACTCAGATGTTCCACTGTACACTTATACTTCACGACTCAGATGTTCCACTGTACACTTATACTTCACTGTATGATACACACTCAAGCGTAGTTAGATGTATGTTTATGCTTGTATAGATGCATATAAATAATGATTGAAGGACTTAGGAAGGCTTGTCCGCCCTATTTCCTTTTCTTCGTTGAGATGTGGTCTGGTGGGATCGGATGTCCATCTGAAGGTCGTTCGATTCATTAGTTATATATTATGTATGCGAGCATAGACATACGAGTTTTCTTCAGTCTGTTAAGAGTCTCTACCTCTAGTCTACACTTACATTAGAAACCCACTCCCTCTTAGTAACACACTATCCTCTATTTGGGATGCATCTTCGGGACGCGGCCTTCTCCGTCGTCTAGTTGGTAACCAGAGTCTCCTGT
The DNA here is from genome assembly GCF_052625555.1 of Lactuca saligna. Taxonomy (NCBI): domain Eukaryota; kingdom Viridiplantae; phylum Streptophyta; class Magnoliopsida; order Asterales; family Asteraceae; genus Lactuca; species Lactuca saligna. Next base: position 108,062,472 of record NC_136419.1, read on the forward strand.
AGGGAGAGCGGACATTGTGTGTATAGGCCTATACTGTCACAACTAGAAATTTTATGTCTTGTAATCACTATACTCAAGTAAATGTTGAATTCAAAAACTCAAAGGCATGTATGATGCTTACTCAATGGAAAACTAAACCCCAATTCCCTACATCAAGCAATTGGAAAACCTTAGAAGTTCTTGTTAAGTCCATTTTGGACTAGAACTTCCTTATTGGATCCAAATGGACCAATAAGCTTCCAATTGGACTATCATGGGCTTAGAACCCTAATTGGGCTCTAATTGGACCCACATTCATTTATTTCAATATTATGGGCCATATTGGGCCTAGAATGAAATAAATTGAAAGCTTTGATCCATGATTAACCCAATCTAGCTTATTAAAACATAAAAATCACAATTTTATTTTATAAGACCAATAAATACCTAAGACTAACTCTAATATTGGGCTTAGGAGCAAAAAGCCCAAAATTTTCCTTTCTCCTTCCATGTTCTCGGCCCAAAGCAAGCCCAAGAGAAGGGTTTGACTTTCTCATGCCACATCATTATTACCTAATGGACATCCATGCAACATCTCATACTTCCATGTATGCACATCACTTCAAAAATCACTCTCTCCTCTCCTCCCTCTCACTCTCGGCCGACCACAACACACACACACTCACAAAATCCATCCCATTCTCTCTAGATCACTCAAGAACACTCCTTCCTCCCCACTCCAAAAATCTTGAAAATTAGGAGCTTTCAAGAGGATCTTGCAAGTTAATCATCATCTTAGGTAAGTTTTTACTTAATTCTATGATCTAGCTTCCTTGATCTATCAAATATCTCTTCTTAATTCATGAGAAATCATGATCTTGTATCTTAGAAACACCTCAAGGCCGAGATCTTCATCAAGGGGTGCTAAGGCCGAAAATCACCAAACTTTCTTCCATCTTTCTTCCAAAAACCGAAAGCTTCAAACAAGGTGAGCTTTATACCCCCTATTTTCGGTTTTTATGAGTTTTTTTTTTTTGGGGGGGGGGGGGTGGGAATACAAGTGAAAGTGTAGATCTATATGTGTTTTGTATGCCTTGTATGATTCCATGCTCATATGTGTGCTTTTGTGTGTTATAATGTTGGATCTAGCCATAAAATCCCTCAAAACCGAGATATACCTTATGTTAAATGATTCTAGCATCAAATATAATTCTACATACAAAGTAGTTCTAGAAAAATGGCTAAATGGGTTAGTAACAATTTCTTTGGACTAAAAACACCATTTTTGGACTTAAAATGTGAAAATTACAAAATTTAAAGGCCTAAATCGACAAATCACGAATTCTGATGGATGAACTATGTCAAAACAGTTTCAATGAAACAATTTCTGGAAATATACTCATTTAGAGGATTAAAAACATAAATTCCAAGCTTAATGGGCTAAAAATGACATTTTCGGCCCAATGAGGCCCATTATGCGAAATTTTCTGTTTTGGAGGGCCAAAACTGTATTTTTCTGTAAAACAGTGGACTATTAGTGTTACATGTACTTTTCAAAGGTTTAAAATGCTTTTCAAATTTACAAAAGGACCAAAGTTGCAAAATTTTTCCAAATTGGGCCAAAAATGTAAAAATTTCGAAAAAGAGGGGTTATAACCGAGAAAACTGCAATTTCAAGGACTTAAGCTGTTTTCTATGAAAAATATGCTGGAAAATACTTATTTCAATAATTTTTGGTATTAAAATGTCAAAAAAATTGATTTAAGGACCAAACCGGAAAGTTTTTAAATAAAGGGGTGAAAAAGTAAATTTTACAAACAAGGAGGGACTGAAAACAGAAAATTCTCAAGGCTAGTTCAATACATACAATTTGACCAAATGATGGTACCACGACTATCGACGAAATACAATACATTACAATACCAAAAGTCGTTGTCAAACGAATTGGTTCGGTCTCGAACCAATAAAAATCCGAAACTACTAACACGACGACACTATGACATTACGACATTACGATTCATAACTAATAACGATTGGGAAGTCACTATACATGCGAGTGTGCACAGACGTCTACGCACCACCTTTGGGCCCCAAAAGTGTAAAATCTTGTTTGTTGAGCCTAGCTAGCCCAATGACCTGATCTTAAGGCCCGAAGACCTCTCTCTTACGAAGTGTTGGGTTTTACCGATCCGACATAACGTAAAAGGACTTTCAATGGCAAACATACTGCTGGTCCCCAAGGGTCCTTCAGTGCTGCTAGTAAAGTCGGTAACTCACGATTGCGGGTTGGGCTTCGGGCCCTTCGCAATTGCAATAGTCTTGAACGACGCGAGGAAATACCGAGGGTTTCGCACCTTCCCTTCTTCCCTCCGGTCATGGGACTACACAAGTCCGGGAGGATTGAGTTGTGTGAATAATTACGAGTGACGCCTAAGGGATCGCTTGTAAGGTTGTTGATTGGACGTTTTCATTAACGCACGTCACAACACTTCACCACCCACTGTACTCTCAATGCCTCCGGAGCTCAACGATTACCTCTAACGCAACGAAACAACAGTATACAAACTAAGTAAAGCAAAGTGATAGGAAAACATCGGGTTTTCCTAGGGTTTTCAACAAGTACAATTATGAATTACCGGTCGAATTTCACAACTCTTACGCTTACATCTATAGAATTCAAACAAGTATACTCACGGATCTTCACACCTTTTTGACTATACTATTTTAAGAAAATATCGGATTTTCTGATGGTTTTCAAATAATACATTGGATTTCAAACACTACTTATGAACTCACCAACATTTCATATGTTGACGTTTTTCAAAATACTTGTATTCTCAGGTAACAGATAAGGTGAAGGATGATTTGTACTCTATGACGTTTTCCTGTGGTTTAAGTAGTATCAAACAGTTATTTTTGTGAATGTAATGTTTTGAAACAATGTAATGAATGTAAACGCTACCAGTTGTATCATTCCAAATGTTGGTGATGTATAATGTTATGTTTCATGTATATGCATTGTGATGGTATTCAATGAGTCACGATAGCCCTCGGACGTTTCCGCCGTCTGGTTCGGGGGTGTGACATATACGGGATTGACAACCCCGCACCCTGACTGCTAGCTACAGTCCACGGCCTACCAAGCCAAGGGGTGACAAATATCACAATATATAGATGCTTGTAGGGCGTCTAGTACTCTAGTCAGTATGGTTACGAGTATCCTGGGTTGCCTTATAATTCATGGCTTTAAGGTAACGGTAATTCGTCAGCAATTTACACTGTATGCTGATGTCACCTTTTTCAGAGTCACACTGTTTGACCTTGCTAGACGTGTCTTTCATGTGATACTATTTGCGGTCTGTAGTCACTGTTTTGACCTTGCGAGATGTACCCTTAATTTGGTATCGTCTGCGGTCTGTCTTCACTGTTTTGACCTTGCGAGATGTACCCTTCATTTGGCATCGTCTGCGGTCTGTCTTCACTATTTTGACCTTGCGAGATGTACCCTTCATTTGGTATCGTCTGCAGTCTGTCTTCACTGTTTGACCTTGCGAGATGTACCCTTCATTTGGTATCCTCTGCGGTCTGTCTTCACTGTTTTGACCTTGCGAGATGTACTTTTCATTTGGTACCTTCTGGGGTCTGTGTCTCCACTAGTTAGACTGAACCAGGCGTGTCGTATGTTTGATACTTTCCTGGAGTCTATGGTTCTTTGCCTTAGTCAGCAGTCCTCACTGCTGAGGCATATGATATTCCCTGATGTCGTTGCTTTCCTTAATAATCAAATTCAGTATTTTGATAATGATAGCAATTTAGGGAAAACTACTTTTTACTCTACATCACTGACCAGTCTTGGTAGAAGGCTGCTTTTATTAAAGAAAATATAGGATTTTCTGGAAAGGACTCTAGTACACTGAAATCTTTTAAACTACTACTTTCTTAAGTTATTTGAATGAAATGTCACTAAATGCTTATGAACTCACCAGCATTTGTAAAAATGCTGATACTCGCTTTTCAAATAACTTGTATTCTCAGGTTAGCATTAGACAGGTACATCCCCGGAGCTGTTGATGAAGATAGATTTGTACCATGCTGTATTTATTCTATTACTTGTATTACTTTAAATTGTTGTAATGTAACCTTGTAAAACTATTACTATTAATGCAATGTTTTGTTGTACTTTGATTACTATAATGCATGTGTTGTGATACTTGACATGACGTCATCCACCCCAGAACGTTTCCGCCGTTCCGGTTTTGGGGTGTGACAGATTGGTATCAGATCATTGTTTATAGTGAGCTAAGTATATCAATTCATAAAAGATATACAGCCTATAAATACAAAAGGGATAAAACACTCTGACCAAGAAATTATACTTTAAAATATAACCATATTTTACCAAAGTATAATAACATCCGGAATCTAAACACTCGAACACAAGTATCACAAGAAGAACAAGAATAAAAGTCTTTGGATGTTGAGCACTACAGACAAATCTGGGCAGTTATGTAATCGTACGCTGGAATAAATGTAACCTGATCAACTACCTTTATTCGAGATGCGATGAACGTGTGCTCAGGAGTGATTGTGGTGTGCAACAGGTCTGAAACTTACCAACTAGGATTTGTTAGAGCCAAACATAAAGTTAAAATACTATAGGAGTATTTTAGAGCGCTAAAAGATTCACACTAATCCAAGAATGACATTCAGAAGATGAGAAAACAAACAAGAATTAAAATACCATAGGGGTATTTAGGATACATAGATAACCTGGCGTGAGAATTAAAAGATCCTCATTGATATACCTACAACTACAGAGGGTATACTTCCAAGGTTATATATAATAAGGATCCCATAGGCTAAGAATGTGTGGTTTCGCTCTATTTCCTTTTCCTCGTTGGGATGTGGTTCTAGAGTAGTATCACATATTCGAAGGCCTATCGGATCTAAGCTATATATGATTTGTATACCCTGTGTAATCGTAGCAGGACTCGATGTGGATCATCCAGCGAAATGTTAATAATCTATTAGGATTCTTTAGACATTTCCATTCTCGCACGAACCCTGTAGAAAACCCTACCCACTTCAGTGCATAACATAAGAGTTGATTCCGACCCGAAGAAGTTCATTCAGAAGATTTCCGTTCTGAAATAAGTGAACTGGGTCGAGACTATTGAAAGCACCAAGTGCCCATATTCTTTTAGGGACTTCGGTGGGAAATTCGCCTAAACTTCGGAGATTCCCGGTCATCCATCATGAAGTGATGACACCCATAATCGGAGTCAGAAGGAAGGCGGAGTAGAAATTCAATATGTCCATACGAGAAGAGAACCCTAGGAAACTACCCGAAGGAAACCAACGCCGATTCCAGTCAAGGATACGAGGCAGACCAAGGGAGCCAGTACGTGGAACCCCGAGAAGTGTCTTTTTCCTCGTGTTCTTCACGCTAATACACCCATAAAATAATACAATTTAGTGAGTTAGTGATTACACTGCTCACGCTATGTGTTAGGTAAATCGCCTTGTTCCCGTTGCCAGTAATGCGCTTAGAGCGGATCCTCACACCTCTGTGAGGTTATTTAGCCATAAGCCCTCATGAGCCTCTCTTCCCGCAGCTTCGTTCCGAACTGTTCTCAAATCTCTCCAAACCGGAGAGTGAAACCTTTCTCAGTATAAAGGTAACTTAGTAGGAACGACTCGCATCTTATGGCCTTTTTTCGATATTCATACACTCACTTCGATTACCAGGACTACATCATAGGGATGTAGGTCGACACTCAGACAACCAATACCCGAGGCACGGGAAAAATATTATGCCTAATACGTTCAGGACAGAAACGTCCAGGGTTAACCATCGTCTCTCATTACCTTGTATTCCTTTCCGTGTAGGAAAAAAACCATGCCACCGAAGAAACGTAACCAATCCACAAGCAAGAAACCTACTCTCCTATTTGATGAAGCTACGTTCCAAGCTGCAGTTTCAGCAGTCGTAGCAGCTGTCATGGCTCACCTGAATGCTAACAACGCCAATGTTAGCAAGGTGCCCATTGGAAATTCCAATCCTGACAATGGACCGCATCAACCCACACTTCCATACTCAGCCACCCAAGAACCTCAACTGAACCCACTAAAGAGAAAACTCAAGATAGAGGAGGGAAGTACCTCGGCTCAAGGACCTTCCGAAGGGCAACGAGCTGAGGCAGTCTGTACCCCTGTCAACCCTTCCCTCCCGACTCCAAGAAGACCGTATCTAGGAGACCTTCCCCACTGCAGCAGGTGCAGCTACCATCATCATGGTGCCTGCCGAGAACTCTATTGTGCTAGGTGCCACATGAAGGGGCATACTGCTCGTGTATGCAAAACTCCGGTGGAACGTATTGCATCAATCGCCAATGCGGCGGCCACACAGGTTTGCCGCCTATGTGGAGAGTTCGGACACTTCAAGAAGGATTGCCCAACCGAAGGAAAAGACAAAGACACAGAAGGATCCTGACACTACTGCTTAGGGAGAAACGTCAAGGAACTCGGTAGATTTTTGGTACGACTCTCGATCTCAGATAACAAAGCTAAATACATTAAAAGACTAATTCAATGTAAATTCTTTCCAGCAAGGCGAAAGTCGCAGCACTGTTATAAAATTTAAAATTTATTAGGTAAAACTATAGTGGCTAAACATATACGTTACGGCCATGTATATTTAAGATGGACAGACCTAGAGTGAGTGAATGCCGCCTCATCTCCTGTTTCTCGTTTGGTTGTGGATTTAGGGCGGGGTCGCTCAGTCAACAGTCCTCCCCACCTTAAATGTACATGACTAGTATATGTGAGGCGATTATAGAAACGCCTCGTGAGAACCCGTTCATGAAAAGATACTCTATTCGGAAACACTTAGAACTCTTTATAGTTCCGCGTCGAATCTATCGGTCCAAGTATCCGTGGTAGTGATACGTAGGACGAAACCCGAGATGCCTCGAACTTGTGTGCCTGTTCGGCACATGACTCTATCGATCTTCACTTTATATCATGTCGAAGTGTGCCAATTTCGACGACTCTATTGATCATGGTTTGATTTCGTGCAACCATGTGTAAATCCTTAAGTGCTGTGTAAAAAGAACTTTCTCCATAGCCATATCGACAAATAAAGGTTCTTCTGAACCTGAACCTAACACAAATAAACCAACTTAATACGATCCGTCAATCGTCCCTCTTATCTCAAACCTTCCGAAGCACCCAAGGGAAGATACCATACACTGTTGACTGACCCCTCGTAGTCAGATGAACACCGAAGTGAAACACACTACAAGATACTCCAGAAGACAACAACCAACCGAAGCATACTCCGTAGATTCCCTCGGAAAACCCTTCGCACCTCACACATTAGGTTCGTGAACCTAGAGAATAGAACTCATGAGACTGACCGCTATAATCAGGTATATGCATAAGGGCGGCATATAATTGAGATCAAAAAGATTAAAGGTGTGTGTTTCCTCCCTATTCCCTGTTCCTCGTTGGGTTGTGGGTTTGGGGTGGAGTCGCACAGCTGAACGTCCCGCCGACCTCAACTGTATACTGCTCGCATACACACGGTATTTGCGGTTAGGCTTAGTATGAGCTCTACCACGGACCTCTTAGCAAAACCCCTTCACCATATTCCATAACATAGGAGCCGAAGTCAAGAAAATCACTACGGGTTGAACTCTTAAAAGTTCCGAGTGAGAAGACTCTATACTCACTAGATTTAACCTAGACCGAGAAAACCCAAAATCTCCGGATGAGTAGTTACAGTATATGCCCGCACTACTCCGGCACTTCGTCCACCTCGTTATAGACAAGTGGTGCCTATCATCCTCTACCCTATTGCATGGAGGAAATCGTCGTCGCCCTGTAGACGATGGAATACATTCTCCGAAGAGGACACTAGAATGCCGAGAACCACAGGATAACCTTCATAGCCAAGAATACTTGGTAAAGTGCGAACGTAGTTGCGTTAAGCCTTGTGACCCTGATCCCGAAGAGATTATAGACTTGACACCAGCCCTGGTGTTAGTCGAAGGGTTATGCAAGAGCACGCACTTTCCACGCTAGAATAAACCACAGTCTTGGAGATTCATTGGACTGTTAGGTGTTCCACGAATACTATCTCACGCAGAGATAGTAGAACCACCTCCTGAGATAGTCCAACATTCATCTAGTGAAACCCTAACTCCTCGATCCTCAGGGTTTCCGTATCTCAAGCTTCGTTAGTGCAGGTTCACTTTGCACAAGCGCGAGATAGACACTCTATAGCAAACCAATAACCATAGTCACGCAACCCACTCGACGATCTAGAAAGTCTCTATCAGCCAGTTGAAAGAAAACACGAAACCGAAGACCACTTGAGCTTCCTAAGGATTAACCTGAAGGACTACACATCCAGTACAAGCGAGAATGTTAGGAACTTCGTAATGGCGATCACGCCAGTGTTGATCTTGCCATAGAAGTACACTATGTTCTTATTACTGAAAAGCTCTACTCCTTTCCGAGAGCTTAGGACCATCCGAGAATCCTCATGGAGACATGGTCCGACCCTTTTTAGGCCGCTACTACTTTCGGATATACCACAAGGTTCACATTCGATCGACTCACTTCTTAGACTTGATACGTGAATTCCCGACAACACTTTTCGTACCTCACTCATCTTGATAGAATCCATCGAGAACCCTAACCTTGTGGATACACCAGTTGGAACCCACTAGCTACACGAGACGGAACCCGCATCCCGTACGCGAGGGTCTGTTGAAATGACAAACACAGACCAGAGATCACTTGGGGATGCAAGGACAATCACATAGGAAGTACTCTCTTACCTCTACTTGGCCATCCATACCTACTTCCTTGCCTAGATCTGAATTTCGGGACGAAATTCCCTCTAACGGGGGGATGATGTGACAACCCAAGTTGTCCCGTTACATTTCTCCGTTACCGTTAACGGAATTTTCCATTGTTCAAAAGTTCCGTTAATAAGAAGCCGTCAAATTTAATAAATATTTCAATTGTGTATGTTTACATGTCGTTAAGTCGTGAAAAAGGAAATAAAACACAGGACACACATTTTCATTCATTTGGAAAATGTCAAGTTTTATTATTACGACCACTAAATCGGGTGCGACCAAAAGCCCCGTTTAACGGCAGTATCGGGTAGACTTCCACTGTGTCCCAACTTAAAACCCTATATAAGGGTGAGTGGAGTCTATTGGAGACTTTTTACACACTCTCTCTATACTCTATCTCTAGACCCATTTTCGCCCCGAAACCGCAACCAAACGCTTCCAAATAGTAAGTCCGCTTACCCTAGCTTATTCTAAACATATTGAATTGAGTTTATAGCCCAAAAATCGGATTTAGAATCAATGAAAAAGGAGTTTACGGCCTAAGAACCTCTTTAGGCCGTAAACACCCAAAATGAGGCCAAAATGACCCAAACTTGTCCCAAATGGCTTGGAAATAAATAGAAGAATTAGCCTAGGAGTGTTTGCACATTTAAAACAATCATTTTGTGGCATAAAAGGGAGTTTATGGCCCAAGCACATGCTTAGGCCGTAAACACCTCTAAACCTTGTTTAAATGTCTCAAAAACACTCCCAAACCACACTAGGGATTAACACATAAATTAAGGGCTTATTCCTTTGGGTTTGGATCACTTAAACACATCAAAATGAAGGATGAAAATGAGTTTACGGCCCAAGCACATGCTTAGGCCGTAAACTCCCCAAACATGCCCAAAATGTTGGTTTTTGTCCCCCAAATGGCCTTAGACTATTTCTATAAAATGCTAGGAAGGATTTAAGGACTTAAACACAATGAAATGAGGCTTGATTTGGAGTTTACGGACCAAGCATTTATCTAGGCCGTAAACTCCCCAAAACCCCCTCAAATGTTTGTTTTAATCACCCAAAATAGCATCAAACTTCATAAGAAAATTCTAGGAAGGCAATAGGGGCTTAAAACTTCACTAAACTCAAAGGTTGAGAGTTTACGGCCGTAAACTCCCTTGGGAGAGTTCCTAGGCCGTAAAATCTTGTTTAGTACCCTTAGAGGCCTCAAACCCACACATACCTGTTAGGAAAAGTGCTTGGAATAATTCTATGAACAAGCTAGAAGCATCAAACACCCAAGAAATTGACCTTGGGAGTTTACGGCCGTAAACTCCCTTAGGTTGGGCCGTAAACTCCTTGTTTGGTCCATGTTGGTGTTTTAAATCCATTTACACACTTGATATGTGAGTATAGCAAAGTCCCACAACTGATAAGAGACCCTTAGCACCCGTAAACGCTACCCGGGACCCCAAACACTCAACCAAAAGTGTTTTTCCACTCCTTTTGAGTGTGTATAATTGTTTAATTAGTATATTATATGCTAATTGTATGTGAACATATGTTATCATATGTTAAAATAGGTCCTTGTGTGTGTTCAAGTCCTTGCGTGACCCCGAACGCCCAATCGGCACTCTCGTCGGACCTACTTACACCAGGTGAGTTCATACCCCTGAATGAACCTTTTAAATGCTTTTAAATGTTTTATAGGGGGGGAATACAAGTTAAACATGCCAGTTATCATGTCAATCACATGTGATTGATAACCCGCATGCACAAGATTTAACCACTTTACACTGTTTTACCGAGTGGGACACTATAATGATTTTTACTTATTTCATAACTTTTACTTATACTGATTTATTCAAATTCATCCTAAATTGGTTTATGAAAGATCCTCTAAGATTTTAAACGTATTTTACAAAGGAATACAATTTGTGATTTTCTCTGTACATAAAGGCTTTTCATTAAAGATTTCCCTTTTTGACGTATACTTTTACTTGTTAAACACTGCTGCTTCACTTATACTTATTTTGTAATTTGACTCGGTAACACTTTCACTTATACCTATAGTCGCTTATACTTGATGACGCTTATACTTATTCACGCTCTTACTTAGTGATACGATTTCTCCTTCACTTATACTGGATAACGACTTTACTCCACTTATACTTGATAGACGTTCTTACATCACTTATCGTCGTCTCTGCTTCGTGATACACTTATACTTGGTACGCTTATACTTCATGGCTCGATTATCCCACACTGTACACGTATACTTCACGACTCGGATGTTCCACTGTACTCTTATACTTCACGACTCAGATGTTCCACTGTACACTTATACTTCACGACTCAGATGTTCCACTGTACACTTATACTTCACGACTCAGATGTTCCACTGTACTCTTATACTTCATGACTCAGATGTTCCACTGTACACTTATACTTCACGACTCAGATGTTCCACTGTACACTTATACTTCACTGTATGATACACACTCAAGCGTAGTTAGATGTATGTTTATGCTTGTATAGATGCATATAAATAATGATTGAAGGACTTAGGAAGGCTTGTCCGCCCTATTTCCTTTTCTTCGTTGAGATGTGGTCTGGTGGGATCGGATGTCCATCTGAAGGTCGTTCGATTCATTAGTTATATATTATGTATGCGAGCATAGACATACGAGTTTTCTTCAGTCTGTTAAGAGTCTCTACCTCTAGTCTACACTTACATTAGAAACCCACTCCCTCTTAGTAACACACTATCCTCTATTTGGGATGCATCTTCGGGACGCGGCCTTCTCCGTCGTCTAGTTGGTAACCAGAGTCTCCTGTAGGGAGAGCGGACATTGTGTGTATAGGCCTATACGGGATTGAAAACCCCGCACCCTGACTGCTAGCTACAGTCCACGGCCTACCATGCCAAGGGGTGACAAATGTGACAATATATAGATGCTTGTAGGGCGTCTAGTACTCTAGTCAGTATGGTTACGAGTATCCTGGGTTGCCTTATAATTCATGGCTTTAAGGTAACGGTAATTCGTCAGCAATTTACACTGTATGCTGATGTCACCTTTTTCAGAGTCACACTGTTTGACCTTGCTAGACGTATCTTTCATGTGATACTGTCTGCGGTCTGTAGTCACTGTTTTGACCTTGCGAGATGTACCCTTCATTTGGTATCGTTTGCGGTCTGTCTTCACTGTTTTGACCTTGCGAGATGTACCCTTCATTTGGTATCGTCTGCGGTCTGTCTTCACTGTTTTGACCTTGCGAGATGTACCCTTCATTTGGTATCGTCTGGGGTCTGTCTTCACTGTTTTGACCTTGCGAGATGTACCCTTCATTTGGTATCGTCTGCGGTCTGTCTTCACTGTTTTGACCTTGTGAGATGTACTTTTCATTTGGTACCTTCTGGGGTCTGTGTCTCCACTTGTTAGACTGAACCAGGCGTGTTGTATGTTTGATACTTTCCTGGAGTCTATGGTTCTTTGCCTTAGTCAGCAGTCCTCACTGCTGAGGCATATGATATTCCCTGATGTCGTTGCTTTCCTCAATAATCAAAATTCAGTATTTTGATAATGATAGCAATTTAGGGAAAACTACTTTTACTCTACATCACTGACCAGTCTTGGTAGAAGGCTGCTTTTATTAAAGAAAATATAGGATTTTCTGGAAAGGACTCTAGTACACTGAAATCTTTTAAACTACTACTTTCTTAAGTTATTTGAATGAAATGTCACTAAATGCTTATGAACTCACCAGCATTTGTAAAAATGCTGATACTCGCTTTTCAAATAACTTGTATTCTCAGGTTAGCATTAGACAGGTACATCCCCGGAGCTGTTGATGAAGATAGCTTTGTACCATGCTGTATTTATTCTATTACTTGTATTACTTTAAATTGTTGTAATGTAACCTTGTAAAACCATTACTATTAATGCAATGTTTTGTTGTACTTTGATTACTATAATGCATGTGTTGTGATACTTGACATGACGTCATCCACCCCAGAACGTTTCCGCCGTTCCGGTTTTGGGGTGTGACAGTGTGTGTAGAATATCAAGGGTTATGTGTAACCCTAATCTATACTCATAAGCTTATGATCCACCCATTTGATTTGGATAACCACTTCATGGACTAACCCATAAGCTCATCATAAATCAATCATGGATCATTAGCCTAATCCATATGTATCAATTTAATTAGTCTCTCTTGATCACTAAATTAATTCTTGATCAATATTAATTAAATAATATGATTCCTCATTTAATATATTATACTTATAATATATTAATAAATCATAATTAACCTCTTACTCAAATATCCTTCCTAACATATTGCTTTCATATATGCAACCCAAATGGACCATGCTACTATCGGGTCAAGTACATACCAATTATAGTTATAGGCTTAGACACCTTTGCCAATAGATTGAACCATTTGTCACCTTCATTGATCGTTTATCCACTTTCCAACATCATCTGGCCGAACTTTTGATGCCATTTTTTGGGTCTTGTTTCAAACGATATAATGAGTTCACTAGTCTTTAAACCTTGGATTCTTGTCCCGCGACAACATAACCTTCTGATTGTTCAATGTAGATTGATTCTTCTAAATCTATATTTAGAAAGATTTTTTAAAATGCATTTTATGTACTTTAATATTTTTGATTAAAACAATGGTAGGTACTAATACGATGGCTGTAATACATACAACCTAATAGTATGCATCTGTAGCTATATTGCCTTATGGATGCTTAATAGTTGGTTTATGGAATCCTCTTCTAATATGCATTCTAGAAGGGACACTACAAAAGGTAGACAAACAATAGATTAGAAAGAGATACTGAGGGATTAACCCCGATATTGCTTTTTGCTACCTCATTCAGATGTCGATTGGGAGTAATATAAAATTTATTGAGTTAAGAGAATTTCAATTCTTATCTTCTTGGAATGATCAACTTTTATAGGCATGTAAGTGTGTGTTGGTACAAGGTTCTACTATCTCTTATTTGTTTATTCCAAAACCAATACATTTGCATGTTTCATAGGATATGCCTTTTGGCAGGTTTTTACCTGGTGTGTGTTTCTTTTTACTTGTGAAATATTTCTTAGATAGTTGTGATTGCTTCTTGTTGTTAGATCTGCATTGTGTCGGTATTAGCTTGATGAGCAGGCTCAACTACACCATTAGTGTCAAAATAATCTACATGACTTTTCTATTTGTATCTGTAGCACCAAGAGTTTCGTATGTTTCTCTTGAAAGTTTTATTATTCAAGTTTTTAGATTTGGTGGCCATGATGTGGTGAACGAGACTCCATGATGTGACCATGGCCAGAAGGTGCATGGTGGTTAAGTGTGTGCCACGATGTGGCATCCTAATAACCACAACATCGATAGGGTTTACACCCCTAATTTTAAGGGTTTGTACCCCTATTTCTGGGATGTGATGGCTAGGGTTTACACACCCTTAGCCTCCATCACCTCCCTACCACCCTCACTGAAACCCTAACCACGATTGTTGAAGTTCTTGTGGTTTGGAGTTTTGGTGTTTTGGAGAAGAAGAAGAAGGTGATCCTTGGGCATTGACAACAGGCAACTCTCTGCACCATCTTTGTGCACTTATTTTGGACCATTGTAAGTTCCCAAATCCAACCTTTATGCATTATACTTCATGATATAGGCTTTCATGCTAGTATTTTCATGATTGGGAATGTTTGGATAAATGGATCTCATAAAGTTAGCAAGTTTATGAATCCTTGAGGTCATTTTGGGTTTGGAGTTGTAGATCTAGAGAGTTATTGAGTTTTGGTTACTCAAATGAGATTTGAACCTTATTTTACACCATTTTTGACCTAGTTTGAGCTCAAGACATGCATTGGACATGCATTTCTATAAAGAAATGATCCTTATCATGATTTGGGTGTAAGAATAGGTTCTAGAAAGTATGGATTGATGTCTTGAATGTAACGCCCGTAGATCCGGGCTAGTCAATTTAGAGATAATAAGGGTCGAAAATGACTTTTCGACAAAAGATTATTTAAAATAAATAATCTTAACTGAGTTTTAGAAAATGTCTCAAGGGTTGCGTACATATATAGAACGCCGAAATCCGAGTTATAACAAAGAAGTAATGGTCCGCCGAAGTTTTTTGGCAAAACCAACACGACACCGGGAGACGTAAATAGTGTATTTACGATGGAGGACTTTTTAGCCTTAGTGATCTGAACCAAAGTTGTAGTATACGTTAAACCGAGAACATCCATAAAATGAACACCCAAATATGACTTCGTATGAGGAAGTTATGATTTTTCTAAGATTCAGCTTAACAATGCATGACCCAAAACTCAAATTTTAGTTCGAGCGGTTTTTAGATTACGCAACCTAAATGAGAGTTGAAAATCTCATTAATAGAAACTCAACGGTAAAAATACAGACGAAAACGGAGTCTGTATGAAGGAATTATGAATTCTCCGCAGTCATTTAACAATCTTAACTCCTCCTACTGTTAAATTTAAGATCGGTCGAGAATTAGCTGACAGAGTTTAAATGAAAGTTGTAGATCTTCCTTTTACATATGCGTGGATATAAAGAACGTCGAAAATGGAGCTAATATGCGAAAGTTACGGGGTTTAGAATTTGGCAGGGTGCTGCTATAAAAGGGGTGACGTGGCTGAATATGGGCCAAGGCTTTCTCCCCAAGAAAAGCCATCATGTGATGACAAGTGGCACCGAATCGTCGAGCCCGTCAGGATTTCACTTTATAAATAAAGGTGTCGGGTTCTCTCATTTCCTCACCCATCAACCCTTTTCTTTCTCTATCTAAACTCTCTCTCTAAGCCTCCCTAACCCCCCAAAGCCTAGGGTAACTCCCTACCACAAGGCGGAAGCCTCGGAGCGGCCGACGACTCCGAGAAAAGAGTCTTTCGGCTCGGGAACGCTGCTCTAGTGAAGCCCGGTTTTGCGAAATAACCCGTTGTAAGTGAGCTACGCCTACACTAGTTTTAATATAGCTTCTAATTAATTATAGTAACATTATTAGGACCTTAAAATAATTATTTGGGCTATTATTATGAGTTATATTGAGTGTTATTTAATTCTTATATAATAATAATAATAATAATAGCTAGACTATTAATTAGTCACAGTTAACGTCAGAGTAAACCCTTATCATATTGATACTAGGTTTTGTCAAGGAAATTGTTTTAAGAGTAACGAAGTGCTGTCTGAGTGTCGAGTCACCACCTAATCAGGTGAGTGCATGGTCCCTTTCATCTTACACATAGATATGAAGTATTTTATATAAACTACGTGCTATGTGTGCATATTTTCTGTATACTTGCTATCTATGCTGGATGAACGATTTTATACAAGTTTTAAATGATTTAAACTATATACGTATTTTATATCTACAAATATGTTGGGCATAACATGGGTAGATGAATGATGAGAGATAAAAGAAGATATGAATGATCCTTGGCATCTATGGACTTGGTGCCTATTGAATAAATGCTGGTAGCTATGGACTTAGTACCTGATAGATAAACATTGGTAGCTATGGACTTAGTACATAGACACTGGTTGCTATGGATTTAGTACCCGATGAATGAACTTTCGCAACTATGGAATTAGTGCTTTACGAATGAGCATTGGCAGCTATGGACTTAGTGCCAGTCCTATAACCTTGGAAGCGAAGGACTTCTGAATGAACGAATGCATGATAGATGACTCTTAGGGTAGAAACTTAGTGCCAGTCCTATAACCCTATGTATTCACCAGGTTTCCCAACCTGACCCACTCAGTTTATTTATATCACAGGTGTTGATATGAAGTCACATTACACTAAGAGATTAAGGAGATATAGATCACTAGTGATAATGAATGTAAGTTCTCTTTATGCTTATGTTTCTGTATTAATGATAACATCCCAAATGTTTTAAAATGAATAAAAATACTTTTCCTCGGAAATTCTCTGATAACGTATTTATCATGTTTTACTGGGAACAATTTCCGCAACGTTTTTATTAACAGAAATACTCTGATTTTTATAAAGCATAAACAAAATCGGTCTTTTCTGATCGTGAAAATGCGGATGTCACAGTTGGTATCAGAGCATTAGTTTAAGCATACTAGGAATATGGATTTATTTTTAGACTTAAACTTAGAATACTAAGTGATGATTGTGAGGAGTGTGTCTAATAGATTTAGGTAGTACACCTAAATAGAGACAAGCACTAGCTTATTTTAGGAATGATGCCTAAATTTCTTTTACATGCTAAATGATTTGTTATGCTTTGTGCTATAGTTTAATCGGATCTATGGTCTGTTGCCAACCGGATCTGGAAACCTTATGTGTTTAGGACTCTAAATGTACGAATACGATATTAGAACAAGCATATAAACGTTTCAGAGAGATAAGATGATTTAAAACGTCAATCCTAAATTAAGATCTAGATTCACCTTATTTCGTGTATATATCAAAATGGCAAGAACCTGCAATGGAGATGGGAATACAAATGAGAATAGGAATCAACCCCCAGTGATTCAGCAAATACTTGTTGTAGTTGAAGATGTATCCAAGCCAATCACCATCACTGGATTTCAAGAAACGATACAGGCTATGTTAGATGAACAAAGTGAAGAAATGAGGCGGATGTTGAATAAGGACGAACCTAGTATGCCCATTGAGAAACCTGAGCTGATTCTTGAGCAATCGGAGGAAGGGAACTACAGTCGCTAAGTGATTCAAGTGGGGACTCAAGGTGAACGAAGGGATGGTCCGGAAAGGAGAAACGACAAGGATGGGCGAATGTACAACAATTTATTGGGTGCGAAACCACAGAGTCTCTCAGGAAGCTCGAAGCTGGTTGAGATTATGGATTGAATCTCCGAGATGGAGATGGTGTTTGAGAGCTGCAATTGTAGCGAGAAACAGAAGACTGTCTTCGCAGTAAGACATCTGAAAACTAGAATCTTGAGCTAGTGGAAGCTATTGGCAGATATGATGCAACGAGGAAAAGCCCTAAGGATGTCATGGGAAGAGTTCCTAGAATAGTTGAAAATGCAGTACTGCTCAGAGATAGATCTGATAGACCTAAACAACGAGTTTCAGAACCTGAAGAAAAGGAACATGAGTGTTGATGAGTACGCCACCGTGTTCACCGAGAGGATGAAGCTATTCCCCTACTTGGTGCCTACTAAGCTCTCCAAGATTGATAGGTTTGCTGATGGATTACCCATTGACTTTGGCCCAATGGTCAAAATGGAAAATACCTTGAAAACAACTGTTAGGGCAGCTAAGAACGTAGAGACCTATATAAGAGAAAAGGTTTTAGAAAAAGATAAGGCAGGAGAGAAGTGGAAGTTTGAAGGATCTTCATGGTCCAACAAGGAGAGCAAATTCTAAAATATTGGAGGAGGAGAAGGAGGTGAAGCGAGATGGTGTGATAAATGCAAGAAGAAGCATTGTGGGAAGTGCAACGAAGAAGTGACTTGTTACAAGTGTGGAAGGACTGGTCATTATTCCAAGGACTGCACACATAATGATAAAGTAAGCTACGGATGTTGAGGAAAGGGGCACATGTCCAAAGACTGCCCAAGGAAAAATAAAGCAGCAAGACCAGAAACGCCGCCAAGGCCAAGGGCATTCCACATGATCCTCGACGAAGTAGAAAACCATGCGAGGAATCAAGGATGTGGACTTCATATCTAAAGATCAAGTTATGCAGTAGCCATAGTATCGTATGATGTAGCCTATTAGAGGCACAATCTACGGTGAACTTGAACACCTTTGTAATCGTTTCAAGAAATAATATAAAGCCTTCGTTTTGTTATCTGGTGTGTTAAACTGTTATGTGATTTTCTTGCATGGTGACTTGGAAAACTGCGAGGCAATATTTGGGACGAGTATGAGTAGGTGTGAAAGGTAGTAGATGCATATACTACCGGAAGCACAGGACTCACGCTTGGATTAGGGAAAGTCACAAGGTTACCAAGAAGCCAATAATCGATTCCGTTTTATTCAAGAATGTCGTTACCATCATTTCGATAATGACTAAGAAGATTGTTGTTATTCCGACCCTAGTGGTCATATCAAATTGAGTCCGACTACGATGAGTATGTTACGTGGTTCAGAAAACCAAGTTCAATGTAACATCTGACTTAAGCTATAGGATTGAAGTAAAAGATAATCGAAGTGATCGGTATCCCGATGGTTTCTTGTAGCTAGAAATGCTACCTTTTAAGATGTGATTAGAACATGAAGGAATGTATAGTCTGTTCTGGAATTTGACTCTAAAAGACCCGAGTCCATGCAATGCATCATATGATGAGAGGTCATCAAAACATGACCCGTCGGTCTATTATGATAATCGAAGGAAGAAACTTATCTCAAGTTTGTTAAAGAAGGAGTCTCTAATAAAGATCGAGATTGTGACATGCAGATCATGATTGAAAGTCTAACATGAGATAAAGAGCGAGTCGAAGATCGGGCACTACCTGTGGTGAGGAAGTCTTAGAGTTAGATACTTGAAGAAACATCAAAGTTACGATTATTACTTAGGATGAAGATATAACACATGGAGTCATCATGTGAGCCCTGTTTCGTTGATGATTCCAGGACGTAAGCATCCTAAGGGGGAGATAAGTGTAACGCCTGTAGATCCGGGCTAGTCAATTTAGAGATAATAAGGGTCGAAAATAACTTCTTGACAAAAGATTATTTAAAATAAATAATCTTAACCGAGTTTTAGAAAATGTCTCAAGGGTTGCGTACATATATAGAACGCCGAAATCCGAGTTATAACAAAGAAATAATGGTCCGTCGAAGTTTTTTGGCAAAACCGACACGACACTGGGAGACGTAAATAGTGAATTTACGATGGAGGACTTTTTTTGGCTTACTGATATGAACCAAAGTTGTAGTATATGCTAAATAAAGAACATCCATAAAAAGAACGCCCAAATATGAATTCGTATGAGGAGGTTATGATTTTTCTAAGATTCAGCTTATCAATGCATGACCCGAAACTCGAATTTTAGTTCGAGCGGTTTTTGGATTACGCGACCTAAATGAGAGTTGAAAATCTCATTAATAGAAACTAAACGGTAAAAATAAAGACGAAAACGGAGTCCGTATGAAGGAATTACAAATTCTCCGTACTCATTTAACAGTCTTAACTCCTCCTACTGTTAAATTTAAGATCGGCCGAGAATTAGCCGACAGAGTCTAAATGAAAGTTGTAGATCTTGTTTTTACCTACGCGTGGATATAAAGAAGTCGGCAGGGTGCTGCTATAAAAGGGTTGACATGGTTGAATATGGTCCAAGGCTTTATCCCCAAGAAAATCCATCATGCGATGACACGTGGCACCAACTCGACGAGCCCGTGAACCGACTCGGGGAGTCCATCAGGACCTCACCCTATAAATAGGGGTGTCGGGTTCCCTAATTTCCTCACTCATCAAAAATTTTCTTTCTCTCTCTAAGCCTCCCTAACCCCCCAAAGCCTAGGGTAACTCCCTAGCACGAGGCGGAAGCCCCGGAGCGCCCGACGGCTCCGAGAAAAGAGCCTTTCGGCTCGGAAACGCTGCTCCAGCGAAGCCCGGTTTTGTGAAAAACCCGCTGTAAGTGAGCTACGCCTATGCTAGTTTTAATATAGCTTCTAATTAATTATAGTAACATTATTAGGACCTTAAAATAATTATTTGGGCTATTATTATGAGTTATAATGAGTGTTATTTAATTCTTATATAATAATAATAATAGCTAGACTATTAATTAGTCACAGTTAACGTCAGACTAAACTCTAGTCATATTGATACTAGGTTTTGTCAAGGAAATTGTTTTAAGAGTAACGAACTGCTGTCTGAGTGTCGAGTCACCACCTAATCAGGTGAGTGCATGGTCCCTTTCATCTTACACATAGATATGAAGTATTTTATATAAACTACGTGCTATGTGTGCATATTATCTGTATACTTGCTATCTATGGTCGATGAACGATTTTATACAAGTTTTAAATGATTTAAACTATATACGTATTTTATATCTACAAATATGTTGGGCATAACATGGGTAGATGAATGATGAGAGATAAAAGAAGATATGAATGATCCTTGGCATCTATGGACTTGGTGCCTATTGAATAAATGCTGGTAGCTATGGACTTAGTACCTGATAGATAAACGTTGTGGACTTAGTACCTAGACACTGGTTGCTATGGATTTAGTACCCGATGAATGAAATTCAGCAGCTATGGAATTAGTGCTTTACGAATGATCATTGGCAACTATGGACTTAGTGCCAGTCCTATAACCCTGGAAGGGAAGGACTTCAGAATGAACGAATACATGATAGATGACTCTTAGGTTAGACACTTAAGATTAAGGAAGATAATGGGGATAGGTAATTGGGTTGATTGATTGATTGTTTAAACATAATAATTATGTTATTGTGGGTTGAAAACCCTATGTACTCACCAGGTTTTCCAACCTAACCCACTCAGTGTATTTATATCACAGGTGTTGATATGAAGTCACATTACACTGAGAGATTAAGGATATATAGATCACTAGTGATAATGAATGTAAGTTCTGTTTATGCTTATGTTTCTGTATTGACGATGACATCCCAAATGTTTTAAAATGAATAAAAATACTTTTCCTCGAAAATTCTTTGATAGTGTATTTATCATGTTTTACTTGGAACAAATTCCGCAACATTTTTATTAAAGGAAATAATCTGATTTTTATAAAGAATAAACAAAATCGGTCTTTTTTGGCCGTGAAAATATGGATATCACAGTTGGTATCAGAGCATTAGTTTAAGCGAAGTAGGAATATGGATTTATTTCTAGACTTAAACTTAGAATACTAAGTGATGATTGTGAGGAGTGTGTCTAATAGATTTAGGTAGTACACCTAAATAGAGACAAGCACTAGCTTATTTTAGGAATGATGCCTAAATTTCTTTTACGTGCTAAATGATTTGTTATGCTTTGTGCTATAGTTTAATCGGATCTATAGTCTGTTGCCAACCGGATCTGGAAACCTTATGTGTTTAGGATTCTAAATGTACGAATACGATATTAGAACTAGCATATAAACGTTTTGGAGAGATAAGATGATTTAAAACGTCAATCCTAAATTAAGATCCAGATTCACCTTATTTGGTGTATAGATCAAAATGGCAAGAACCCGCAACGGAGATGGGAATACAAATGAAAATAGGAATCAACCCTCGGTGATTCAACAAATACCTGATATAGTGGAAGATGTACCCGAGCCAATCACCATGGCTGGAGTACAAGACAAGATTCGGGCTAATTTAGCTGAACAAAGGGAAGAAATCAGGCGGATGTTGAATAAGGACGAACCTAGTATGCCCATTGAGAAGCCTGAGCTGATTCCCGAGCAATCGGATGAAGGGAACTACAGCCGCTAAGTGATTCAAGTGGGGACTCAAGGTGAACGAAGGGATGGTCTGGAAAGGAGAAACAACAAGGATGGGCAAATGTACAAGAATTTATTGGGTGCGAAACCACCGAGTCTCTCAGGAAGCCAGAAGCCGGTTGTGATTATGGATTGGATCTCCGAGATGGAGATGGTGTTTGAGAGCTGCAACTGTAGCGAGAAACAGAAGACTGTCTTCATAGTAAGACAACTGAAAACTAGAATCTTGAGCTGGTGGAAGCTATTGGCAGATATGATGCAACGAGGAGAAGCCCTAAGGATGTCATGGGAAGAGTTCCTGGAATAGTTGAAAATGCAGTACTACTCAGAGATATATCTGACAGACCTAAACAACAAGTTTCAGAACTTGAAGAAAAGGAACATGAGTGTTGATGAGTATGCCACCGCATTCACCGAGAGGATGAAGCTATTCCCCTACTTGGTGCCACTGAGCTCTCCAAGATTGATAGGTTTGCTAATGGATTACCCATTGACTTTGGCCTAATGGTCAAAATGGTAACTACCTTGAAAACATATGTTGGGGCAACTAAAAATGTAGAGACCCAGATAAGAGAAAAGGGTCTAGAAAAAGATAAGGCAGGAGAGAAGCGAAAGTTTGAAGGATCTTCAAGGTCCAACAAGGAGATAAAATTCTCAAATATTGGAGGTGGAGAAGGAGGTGAAGAGAGATGGTGTGATAAATGCAAGAAGAAGCATTGTGGGAAGTACAACGAAGAAGTGACTTGTTACAAGTGTGGAAGGACTGGTCACTATTCCAAGGACTGCACACATAATGATAAAGTATGCTACGGATGTGGAGGCAAGGGGCACATGTCCAGAGACTGCCCGAGGAAAAATAAAGCAGCAAGACCAGAAACGCCGCCAAGGCCAAGGGCATTCCACATGATCCTCGACGAAGCAGAAAACCATGCGAGGAATCCAGGATGAGGAATTCATATATAAAGATCAAGTTATGCAATAGCCATAGTATCGTATGATGTAGCCTATTAGAGGCATAATCTAGGGTGAACTTGAACACCTATGTAATCGTTTCAAGAAATAATATAAAGCCTTCGTTTTGTTATCTGGTGTGTTAAACAGTTATGTGATTTTCTTGCATGGTGACTTGGAAAACTACAAGACAATATTTGGGACGAGTATGAGTAGGTGTGAAAGGTAGTAGATGCATATACTACCGGAAGCACATGACTCACGTTTGGATCAGGGAAAGTTACAAGGTTACCAAGAAGCCAATAATTGATTCCGTTTTATTCAAGCATGTCGTTACCATCGTTTCGGTAATGACTAAGAATATTGTTGTTATTCCGACCCTAGTGGTCATATCAAATTGAGGCCTACTACGATGAATATGTTACGTGGTTCAGAGAACCAAGTTCGATGTAACATCTGACTTAAGCTATAGGATTAAAGTAAAAGATAATCGAAGTGATCGATATCCCGACGGTTGCTTTTATCTAGAAATGCTACCTTTTAAGATTTGATTAGAATATGAAGGAATGTATAGTCTTTTTCTGGAATTTGACTCTAAAAGACCTGAGTCCAAGGAATGCATCATACAATGAGAGGTCATCAAAACATGACCCGTCGGTCTATTATGATAATCGAAGGAAGAAACTTATCTCAAGGTTGTTAAAGAAGGAGTCTCTAATAAAGATAGGGATCGTGACATGCAGATCATGATTGAAAGTCTAACATGAGATAGAGAGCAGGTCCAAGATCGGGTACCGCCTGTGGTCAGGAAGTCTTAGATTTAGATACGCGAAGAAACATCAAAGTTACGATTATTACTTAGGATGAAGAGATAACATATGGAGTCATCATGTGAGCCCTGTTTCGTTGATGATTCCGGGACGTAATCATCCTAAGGAGGAGATAATTGTAACGCCCATAGATCCGGGC
Source organism: Lactuca saligna (assembly GCF_052625555.1). Classification (NCBI taxonomy): domain Eukaryota; kingdom Viridiplantae; phylum Streptophyta; class Magnoliopsida; order Asterales; family Asteraceae; genus Lactuca; species Lactuca saligna. The sequence continues at coordinate 108,086,680 of NC_136419.1, forward strand.
TAGTCAATTTAGAGATAATAGGGGTCGAAAATGACTTTTCGACAAAACATTATTTAGAATAAATAATCTTAACCGAGTTTTAGTATATGTCTCAAAGGTTCCGTACATATATAGAACGCTGACATCCGGATTATAACAAAGAAGGTATGGTCCGTCGATGTTTTTTGGCAAAACCGGCACGACATCAGGAGACGTAGATAGTGAATTTATGATGGAGAACTTTTTAGCCTTAGTGATCTGAACCAAAGTTTTAGTATACGTTAAACCGAGAATATCCATAAAAAGAACGCTCAAATCTGAATTCGTATAAGGAAGTTATGACTTTTCTAAGATTCGCCTTAGCAATGCACGACCCGAAACTCGAATTTTAGTTCGAGCGGTTTTTGGATTATGCGACCTAAATGAGAGTTGAAGATCTCATTAATAGGAACTCAACGGTAAAAATACACATGAAAATGGAGTCCGTATCAAGGAATTCCAAATTCTTCACGGTTATTTAACAGTCTTAAATCCTCCTACTGTTATATTTAATATCAGTCGAGAATTAGCCGACGGAGTCTATATGAAAGTTGTAGATCTTGTTTTTACCTAAGTGTAGATATACAGAACGTTGAATACGGAGCTCATATGCGAAAGTTACGGGGTTTAGAAGTCGGCAGGGTGCTGTAAAACGGGTGACGTGGCTGAATATGGGCCAAGGCTTTCTCCCCAAGAAAAGCCATCATGTGATGACACGTGGCACCAACTCGGCGAGTCCGTGAACCGACTGGGCGAGTCCGTAGGATTTCACCCTATAACTAGAGGTGTCGGGTTCCTTCATTTCCTCACCCCGCAACCCTTTTCTTTCTCTTTCTAAACTCTCTCTCTAAGCCTCCCTAACCCCGCAAAGCCTATGGTAACTCCCTAGCACGAGGCGGAAGCCTTGGAGCGCATGACGGCTCCGAGAAAAGAGCCTTTTGGCTCGGAAACGCTGCTCCAGCGAAGCCCGGTTTTGTGAAAAACCCGCTGTAAGTGAGCTACGCCTATGCTAGTTTTAATATAGCTTCTAATTAATTATAGTAACATTATTAGGACCTTAAAATAATTATTTGGGCTATTATTATGAGTTATAATGAGTGTTATTTAATTCTTATATAATAATAATAATAGCTAGACTATTAATTAGTCACAGTTAACGTCAGACTAAACCCTAGTCATATTGATACTAGGTTTTGTCAAGGAAATTGTTTTAAGAGTAACGAACTGCTGTCTGAGTGTCGAGTCACCACCTAATCAGGTGAGTGCATGGTCCCTTTCATCTTACACATAGATATGAAGTATTTTATATAAACTACATGCTATGTGTGCATATTATCTGTATACTTGCTATCTATGTTCGATGAACGATTTTATACAAGTTTTGAATGATTTAAACTATATACGTATTTTATATCTACAAATATGTTGGGCATAACATGGGTAGATGAATGATGAGAGATAAAAGAAGATATGAATGATCCTTGGCATCTATGGACTTGGTGCCTATTGAATAAATGCTGGTAGCTATGGACTTAGTACCTGATAGATAAACGTTGTGGACTTAGTACCTAGACACTGGTTGCTATGGATTTAGTACCCGATGAATGAAATTCAGCAGCTATGGAATTAGTGCTTTACGAATGATCATTGGCAACTATGGACTTAGTGCCAGTCCTATAACCCTGGAAGGGAAGGACTTCAGAATGAACGAATGCATGATAGATGACTCTTAGGTTAGACACTTAAGATTAAGGAAGATAATGGGGATAGGTAATTGGGTTGATTGATTGATTGTTTAAACATAATAATTATGTTATTGTGGGTTGAAAACCCTATGTACTCACCAGGTTTTCCAACCTAACCCACTCAGTGTATTTATATCACAGGTGTTGATATGAAGTCACATTACACTGAGAGATTAAGGATATATAGATCACTAGTGATAATGAATGTAAGTTCTGTTTATGCTTATGTTTCTGTATTGACGATGACATCCCAAATGTTTTAAAATGAATAAAAATACTTTTCCTCGAAAATTCTTTGATAGTGTATTTATCATGTTTTACTTGGAACAAATTCCGCAACATTTTTATTAAAGGAAATAATCTGATTTTTATAAAGAATAAACAAAATCGGTCTTTTTTGGCCGTGAAAATATGGATATCACAGTTGGTATCAGAGCATTAGTTTAAGCGAAGTAGGAATATGGATTTATTTCTAGACTTAAACTTAGAATACTAAGTGATGATTGTGAGGAGTGTGTCTAATAGATTTAGGTAGTACACCTAAATAGAGACAAGCACTAGCTTATTTTAGGAATGATGCCTAAATTTCTTTTACGTGCTAAATGATTTGTTATGCTTTGTGCTATAGTTTAATCGGATCTATGGTCTGTTGCCAACCGGATCTGGAAACCTTATGTGTTTAGGATTCTAAATGTACGAATACGATATTAGAACTAGCATATAAACGTTTTGGAGAGATAAGATGATTTAAAACGTCAATCCTAAATTAAGATCCAGATTCACCTTATTTGGTGTATAGATCAAAATGGCAAGAACCCGCAACGGAGATGGGAATACAAATGAAAATAGGAATCAACCCTCGGTGATTCAACAAATACCTGATATAGTGGAAGATGTACCCGAGCCAATCACCATGGCTGGAGTACAAGACAAGATTCGGGCTATGTTAGCTGAACAAAGGGAAGAAATCAGGCGGATGTTGAATAAGGACGAACCTAGTATGCCCATTGAGAAGCCTGAGCTGATTCCCGAGCAATCGGATGAAGGGAACTACAGCCGCTAAGTGATTCAAATGGGGACTCAAGGTGAACGAAGGGATGGTCTGGAAAGGAGAAACAACAAGGATGGGCAAATGTACAAGAATTTATTGGGTGCGAAACCACCGAGTCTCTCAGGAAGCCAGAAGCCGGTTGTGATTATGGATTGGATCTCCGAGATGGAGATGGTGTTTGAGAGCTGTAACTGTAGCGAGAAACAGAAGACTGTCTTCATAGTAAGACAACTGAAAACTAGAATCTTGAGCAGGTGGAAGCTATTGGCAGATATGATGCAATGAGGAGAAGCCCTAAGGATGTCATGGGAAGAGTTCCTGGAATAGTTGAAAATGCAGTACTACTCAGAGATATATCTGACAGACCTAAACAACAAGTTTCAGAACCTGAAGAAAAGGAACATGAGTGTTGATGAGTATGCCACCGCATTCACCGAGAGGATGAAGCTATTCCCCTACTTGGTGCCGATGAGCTCTCCAAGATTGATAGGTTTGCTAATGGATTACCCATTGACTTTGGCCTAATGGTCAAAATGGTAACTACCTTGAAAACATATGTTGGGGCAACTAAAAATGTAGAGACCCAGATAAGAGAAAAGGGTCTAGAAAAAGATAAGGCAGGAGAGAAGCGGAAGTTTGAAGGATCTTCAAGGTCCAACAAGGAGATAAAATTCTCAAATATTGGAGGTGGAGAAGGAGGTGAAGAGAGATGGTGTGATAAATGTAAGAAGAAGCATTGTGGGAAGTACAACGAAGAAGTGACTTGTTACAAGTGTGGAAGGACTGGTCACTATTCCAAGGACTGCACACATAATGATAAAGTATGCTACGGATGTGGAGGAAAGGGGCACATGTCCAGAGACTGCCCGAGGAAAAATAAAGCAGCAAGACCAGAAACGCCGCCAAGGCCAAGGGCATTCCACATGATCCTCGACGAAGCAGAAAACCATGCGAGGAATCCAGGATGAGGACTTCATATATAAAGATCAAGTTATGCAATAGCCATAGTATCGTATGATGTAGCCTATTAGAGGCATAATCTAGGGTGAACTTGAACACCTATGTAATCGTTTCAAGAAATAATATAAAGCCTTCGTTTTGTTATCTGGTGTGTTAAACAGTTATGTGATTTTCTTGCATGGTGACTTGGAAAACTACAAGACAATATTTGGGACGAGTATGAGTAGGTGTGAAAGGTAGTAGATGCATATACTACCGGAAGCACATGACTCACGTTTGGATCAGGGAAAGTTACAAGTTTACCAAGAAGCCATTAATTGATTCCGTTTTATTCAAGCATGTCGTTACCATCGTTTCGGTAATGACTAAGAATATTGTTGTTATTCCGACCCTAGTGGTCATATCAAATTGAGGCCTACTACGATGAATATGTTACGTGGTTCAGAGAACCAAGTTCGATGTAACATCTGACTTAAGCTATAGGATTAAAGTAAAAGATAATCGAAGTGATCGATATCCCGATGGTTGCTTGTATCTAGAAATGCTACCTTTTAAGATTTGATTAGAATATGAAGGAATGTATAGTCTTTTTCTGGAATTTGACTCTAAAAGACCTGAGTCCAAGCAATGCATCATACGATGAGAGGTCATCAAAACATGACCCGTCGGTCTATTATGATAATCGAAGGAAGAAACTTATCTCAAGGTTGTTAAAGAAGGAGTCTCTAATAAAGATAGGGATCGTGACATGCAGATCATGATTGAAAGTCTAACATGAGATAGAGAGTGGGTCCAAGATCGGGTACCGCCTGTGGTCAGGAAGTCTTAGATTTAGATACGCGAAGAAACATCAAAGTTACGATTATTACTTAGGATGAAGAGATAACAAATGGAGTCATCATGTGAGCCCTGTTTCATTGATGATTCCGGGACGTAATCATCCTAAGGAGGAGATAATTGTAACGCCCATAGATCGGGGCTAGTCAATTTAGAGATAATAGGGGTCGAAAATGACTTTTCGACAAAACATTATTTAGAATAAATAATCTTAACCGAGTTTTAGTATATGTCTCAAAGGTTCCGTACATATATAGAACGCTGACATCCGGATTATAACAAAGAAGGTATGGTCCGTCGATGTTTTTTGGCAAAACCGGCACGACATCAGGAGACGTAGATAGTGAATTTATGATGGAGAACTTTTTAGCCTTAGTGATCTGAACCAAAGTTTTAGTATACGTTAAACCGAGAATATCCATAAAAAGAACGCTCAAATCTGAATTCGTATAAGGAAGTTATGACTTTTCTAAGATTCGCCTTAGCAATGCACGACCCGAAACTCGAATTTTAGTTCGAGCGGTTTTTGGATTATGCGACCTAAATGAGAGTTGAAGATCTCATTAATAGGAACTCAACGGTAAAAATACACATGAAAATGGAGTCCGTATCAAGGAATTCCAAATTCTTCACGGTTATTTAACAGTCTTAAATCCTCCTACTGTTATATTTAATATCAGTCGAGAATTAGCCGACGGAGTCTATATGAAAGTTGTAGATCTTGTTTTTACCTAAGTGTAGATATACAGAACGTTGAATACGGAGCTCATATGCGAAAGTTACGGGGTTTAGAAGTCGGCAGGGTGCTGTAAAACGGGTGACGTGGCTGAATATGGGCCAAGGCTTTCTCCCCAAGAAAAGCCATCATGTGATGACACGTGGCACCAACTCGGCGAGTCCGTGAACCGACTGGGCGAGTCCGTAGGATTTCACCCTATAACTAGAGGTGTCGGGTTCCTTCATTTCCTCACCCCGCAACCCTTTTCTTTCTCTTTCTAAACTCTCTCTCTAAGCCTCCCTAACCCCGCAAAGCCTATGGTAACTCCCTAGCACGAGGCGGAAGCCTTGGAGCGCATGACGGCTCCGAGAAAAGAGCCTTTTGGCTCGGAAACGCTGCTCCAGCGAAGCCCGGTTTTGTGAAAAACCCGCTGTAAGTGAGCTACGCCTATGCTAGTTTTAATATAGCTTCTAATTAATTATAGTAACATTATTAGGACCTTAAAATAATTATTTGGGCTATTATTATGAGTTATAATGAGTGTTATTTAATTCTTATATAATAATAATAATAGCTAGACTATTAATTAGTCACAGTTAACGTCAGACTAAACCCTAGTCATATTGATACTAGGTTTTGTCAAGGAAATTGTTTTAAGAGTAACGAACTGATGTCTGAGTGTCGAGTCACCACCTAATCACGTGAGTGCATGGTTCCTTTCATCTTACACATAGATATGAAGTATTTTATATAAACTACGTGCTATGTGTGCATATTATCTGTATACTTGCTATCTATGTTCGATGAACGATTTTATACAAGTTTTAAATGATTTAAACTATATACGTATTTTATACCTACAAATATGTTGGGCATAACATGGGTAGATGAATGATGAGAGATAAAAGAAGATATGAATGATCCTTGGCATCTATGGACTTGGTGCCTATTGAATAAATGCTGGTAGCTATGGACTTAGTACCTAATAGATAAACGTTGTGGACTTAGTACCTAGACACTGGTTGCTATGGATTTAGTACCCGATGAATGAAATTCAGCAGCTATGGAATTAGTGCTTTACGAATGATCATTGGCAACTATGGACTTAGTGCCAGTCCTATAACCCTGGAAGGGAAGGACTTCAGAATGAACGAATGCATGATAGATGACTCTTAGGTTAGACACTTAAGATTAAGGAAGATAATGGGGATAGTTAATTGGGTTGATTGATTGATTGTTTAAACATAATAATTATGTTATTGTGGGTTGAAAACCCTATGTACTCACCAGGTTTTCCAACCTAACCCACTCAGTGTATTTATATCACAGGTGTTGATATGAAGTCACATTACACTGAGAGATTAAGGATATATAGATCACTAGTGATAATGAATGTAAGTTCTGTTTATGCTTATGTTTCTGTATTGACGATGACATCCCAAATGTTTTAAAATGAATAAAAATACTTTTCCTCGAAAATTCTTTGATAGTGTATTTATCATGTTTTACTTGGAACAAATTCTGCAACATTTTTATTAAAGGAAATAATCTGATTTTTATAAAGAATAAACAAAATCGGTCTTTTTTGGCCGTGAAAATATGGATATCACAGTTGGTATCAGAGCATTAGTTTAAGCGAAGTAGGAATATGGATTTATTTCTAGACTTAAACTTAGAATACTAAGTGATGATTGTGAGGAGTGTGTCTAATAGATTTAGGTAGTACACCAGGTTTCCTAACCCGACCCACTCAGTTTATTTATATCACAGGTGTTGATATGAAGTCACATTACACTAAGAGATTAAGGAGATATAGATCACTAGTGATAATGAATGTAAGTTCTGTTTATACTTATGTTTCTGTATTGACGATGACATCCTAAATGTTTTAAAATGAATAAAAATGCTTTTCCTCCGAAATTCTTTGATAACATATTTATCATGTTTTACTGGGAACAAATTCTGCAACGTTTTTATTAAAAGAAATACTCTGATTTTTATAAAGCATAAACAAAATCGGTCTCTTCTGGCCGTGAAAATTGGGATGTCACATTGAAGGATTAATATCTTAGTTCAATAAGTTGTCTTGGTCGATTCCCACGATGTGGAAGATTGGTCTCCAAGTCATGATGTAATGCAGTTTCATGTTTCTTTTGTTGTGAGGCAGCCACGACATGTCAAGGTATTAGCCATGGCGTGGCAGCCGGCTGAGTTGAATTTTTACCATTAACCATTCACTTTGACCAAGTTTAACTTTAGGTCACATTTGTGGGCTTTAGTTTGAGACTTGGTCCTTATTTGTTGTATAATTGACCTGTAGTGTCAGTTTTTGGATCTGTGATTCGTGCTATTATCGTCTAGACTGCAAGGTGAATTTTCTCACTAGAGTTTGTAATGCAGTATGTGTCATTGTGTGTAGGAAATTGGTGTAATGTAGTGATCTTCGAAATTGGTAGATTTGTGTGATTACCTGTGTTGTTGCTTATTGTTTATTTGTTTGCATATTCGACATAGTACGGTTGGTTTGAGGTGGTATGGCTTTGTGCTGTGGGCCAACAAATTGAGGGTAATCTAGCCTTATGTTGTGGGTTTGGGGGAAATCCAGTCCTATGACCGTGGGCCAGGGAAATCTAGTTTGATGACTATGGGCCTGGGGAAATCTAGTTTTATTCTATGGGCCCGGTGTGCATGGATTGTATATGTATTGTTATGTGAGGTATTTTGGGGGAACTCACTAAACTTTGGTTTATAGTTGTTGATTTCAATGTTTTCAGGCAATTCAGTTGATTTGGGCAAGGTGAAGATGTGATCATGTTGGAAACCTAAGTCAATGAGGATTTGAAGACCATGTAATCGTAAAGATGGAAAGTTAGCCATGAATCCTAATTGTAGTCTAATAGCAAGTCGATTATTAGAAGTCTATACATACAATGTCCTAGTCGTGTTTAGGATTGAAAAAGAGATAAACAGATGTAAACATTTTTGAGTTATATTTCCTTATTTAATCAATGAGTTATTTTGATTATATACACTTGTGTATCTTTAATTGGTATTAGAGCTAAGAACAGGAGGCTGTGAGATCAAAATTCTTACTTGTTTAACAATAAGGTCAATATAGCTGGAGAAGAAGGAGTTACAGGCGCTACTCCGAGGAGGGAGAAGGATACTATAATGAACTTTGTTACCCACCAATTACATGGTGTGGGCTATGAGGATAAAGGTCATGCTCCGCATTCGCAAAGCTTGGAGCATGATTGATCCAGGAACCGCAATAACCGAAGAGAAGGACCACCTTGAATTATGTATGCTCGTCAAGCATTGCTGGAAATTTTGATTATGCAGATTGTAGAATTCAATTATTGAAAAGCCTTGTGGGATTCAGTCAAGGCTCGACACATAGGGTTGATCGAGTGAAGGAGGCCCGACTCCAGACCCTAATAGCTGATTTCGATTGACTGAAGATGCAGGAGATTGAATCGATCAATGATTTTAGTGGTAAATTGTCAGGAAATGCCTCAAAATCGGATGCTTTAGGAGAGGTGATTGAAGAATCCAAATTAGATAAGAAAATTATGAAAGCTTTGACTAGAAATTTCATCAACATAGTTGCGTCTTTGGAACATGTCTTGGATCTCAAATCAGTTGGATTTGAAGATGTTGTGGGAAGGCTTAAAGCTTATGAAGAAATTACTAGGGAAGAGGGCGAAGATGGCGGAGAAGAACCGAGGGTTCTATGGTTAATGAGCAGTGGCGGCAGTGGTTCAGTTGGTGGCGATGGCTTGTCTGGTGGAGTGAAGGAAAGATCGACAAAGGGAAAAAGGGATGTTGACCGGTGATCTTGGATCAAGAGGATTTAGTGGATCAGGAGGGTTTAATGGGTCTGATGGGTCAGTTCAGCCTAAATCATGTTATCCGGTATCACAAAGGGGTAAGCCTAATGACTACAAGTCCAATTCTGATTTAGCTTAACCAAATTCCACAAATTGCAAAAATTGTAATTGTTTTTGTGAAAAAAACGGAAAATAGGGAAAAAGACTGGCCTAAGGTGATTTGTTTTTGGTGTGACAAACTGGGTTACTTTTCCTTTGAATGTATGGAACGACTCGTAAAATTACCAGAAGGTGATTTTTTGGAATGTGACAACAATGACGAGCCTATATTTTAAATATGGATCGGGGTTGAAGAATTCTCTAGAAAGACTTACAGATTTGGGGGTGATTGTTGGAATCCTAAGTCGTTGAGGACTTGGAGACCAAATAATTGTAAAAATGGAAAAATGGAAATGAGTCCTAATTGTGGTCTAATACCAAGTCGGTTATTAGAAATCTATAACTATAATGTCTTAGTCGAGTTTTAGGATAGAAAAAGGGAAAACAAATGTAACTTTTTTTGAATTATATTTCCTTATTTAATCAAAGATTTATTTTGATTGTGTACACCTATGCATCTTTAGATCATACACATCCTCCTACTGATTTTGTGTTGAGAGATTATTTTAATACACTGATTTCTATGACTTTGGTTTGAAAACAATGTTCCACGGTGTAATGGTTTTTTTGAAATTATCTTTTAAAAATGAAAATTTTTGTCATGGTTTTTGGGATGTTACAAGTTGGTATCAGAGTCTTGGTTTAATAGAATGATATGAACACTTGTGTGATTCCAAACTCAAACTATCGGTCTACAAAATATGTTTCATATATAATCGTATTTTAAAATAATCAAAGGAGGGGATACGATGTGTATATTTACCCGGAGCCCAAGGTAAGTAATGTTCCAAGATACCTACACTTATTTATGTGTATAGATGAAATGTTAGAAATGCATGCTAGTTTATAGGCTTTGATATTTAGTAATTGAATGGTAGAATTTTCTAATTTATGATGCCATATAGCCTAGGGCAATTTCTTAATGTGCTATATGGAACTGACATTATTACTGTAGTTGGTTAGTGTGTGCGTCATGGTTGTACATAACTAAGATTTTATAGCCTAATAATGTTTTTGTTACCCTTATTTCATGTTCCTTGTCAGGTTGTGGGTTTAGGATAGAATCAACTATTTGACTATCTATTAGATCCAGTGTTATGTATGATTAGCATTCACATAGAGATTGTAGGGTTAGTGGAAGTTTCATGAGTAAATATGATTGTTAGAAAGTCAGTGTAAGGAATGGTTAGATACTCTTTAGAGATTGGGTAATGGATGTATATGTATCCTGGTTTCTTGGGCTTTGTGGTTGTGAAGTTCGTGGTTACCCTTCGAGACAAATACAGGTACGTTTGGAAGGTAGTGTGGGCCCATACTAGTGATAGCATCGGACCCATATGGGTATTAAGGAAGTGATGAATTCTGAGGATTTAGTAGTCGGGTGGTGAGGTGTTGGAATATAATGTGATTTTGCTAACATGTTCCGATTTACTTTTAGTATGGCGATAACTATGGGTTCAAGATCAGGAGTTAAGGGATCGGAGAGGCCACGATTGACTGATGATGTGATTCAAAAGATGATCACCATGCAGGTGACCTTTGCAGTTAGGCAGGCAATCTTGGTGAATTTTGGGTTTGCCAAGACATCTATGATTGAGCTACTCGATGAGCGTTATGCCGCCGTTTCCGAGGCTACTGCAGCCGCAACCATTTCATCCGTTGTTGCTTTAAGATTTTCGGGGAGTGGGATGATATAGTATAAGGATATTAGCAATATGAAGCATCCAGATTTTGACGGGTTCAAGGACCTAATCATCTCCATGAGGTGCATATTTGATATGGAGGGTTGTGTCTTTACATGCTTGTGCATAGAGGACCAGAAGTTCAAGTTTGCCTTGAACCTCCTATGATTGGTGGTGCGGAAGCTGGTGACCAATGCTTATTCTCCTATGGAGAAGGCCATAGTGACTTGGGAGAAGTTCAAATAGATGTTCTACACTAAGTATCTTCCATTCATTGAGAGGGAGAAGTTAGCCCATGATTATCTGTCATCGACGGTGATGACATAGTCGGTAACAAAGATCACCAGGATGTTTACTGAGAAAGTGTTTTTCTGCCCCCGAGTATTTTGCTTCAGAATAGATTCATATGTCCTTCTACTTAAGCATTCTCAATATGGAGATTCATGAGTTTATATTGATATAGTAGTATCGTTCCCTTTCTAAGGTGCAACCATTTGTATGGAGGAGAGAGATGATGATTGAGGCCTGGGATATAGAGAAGAGGCAGACCCCAAATCTGACTCAACCAACAACGAAGTAGTTCAACCCCGTCGATTCACAATCTGGAGGCCGTAGGGGCTACACTTGTGGCAAGTACAGGAAGGTGTATGAGGGAGCATGTCGATCAGAGACTTGTGCTTTTTGACTTAGGTGTGAGTCATTCTTTTGTATCTTATTTCTTTAGTAAGAATTTCGATATGACCCTTAGGGAGGTTAAATGTTCATTGCGAGATTCCAACACTAATGACCACAAGGTTTATGCTTCGATCGTGTATCGTGACTATACCTTGGAGATATTTAAGTCATCTTACCGATTGACCTGATTCCCATCCTTATGGGGGATGTATTCGTGATTGTGGGGATGGACTGGCTTATTAGGTTTAGGGTCCTAGTTGAATGTGGGAGGCAGCTAGTGGTGGTTCGAACCTAAAATGGTGGATAGCTAACTATATATCGCAAGGGTACGAAGTTTGGTTCTACTTTTTGTTTCGTTGCGAAGGCTAGGCAGTATCTCCATCATGCACGATAGAGTTATCTCGCATATGTGGTTGACACTCGAGCTGTTGGGAAGGTGTCAGTTGCGGATGTGCTAGTGGTTAGAGAGTTTCAGATGGTTTTTCGAAGGAATTACCTGGTGTACCTCCCGTAAGGTAGGTGGAGTTTAAGATTAATATGATCCCTGGTGTGGCCCCGATTTCTAAGGCGTTGTATCGCCTCATACAATCAGAGAAGCAAGACATGTCCTCTCTGGTCCATGTGTTGTTGGGAAAGCATTTTATCAGACCGAGTAGTTCACCCTTAGGAGCACCAATTGTATTTGTGAAAAAGAAGGATGGGTTTCACCGTATGCTGATAGATTATCAAGAAGTAAACAAGTTGACAGTGAAGAATCATTACCAACTTCCTAGGATTGATGATAATTTCGATCATTTGCAATGTGTATCTTGGTTCTCTAAGATTGATTTGAGGTCGGGATACTATCAGATGACGGTCAGAGAGGAGGATGTGGAGAAGAAAATGCTCCAAACTCGTTATCGTCATTAAGAGTTCATGGTGCTATATTTTGGGGTCACCAATGCACCTGCAATATTTACTAATTTTATGAATCGGTCATGCAGACTAATTCTTAATGAAATGATCATTGTTTTCATTGGTCATATTGTAATCTATTCCAAGACCATGGAGAAACATGAGGAGGGGGAGGCTATATGTCAAGCTCTCCAAGTGTGAGTTATGGCTACAAGATCCTATTCTTAGGACATCTCATCAATCTGAATGGAATTTTGTTAGATACAACCAAGATTGAGGCAGTTATGCATTAGGAGATCCCAAAGTCCCCATATGAGATCAAGTGTTTTATGGGGTTAGTAGGTTACTATAAGAGGTTCAATCAATACTTTTCTAAAACTGTTGTTCCTACGATATGCTTGAAAACGAAGAGTGTGGATTTTCGCTGGGGCTTGAGCATCACGGTGCATTTGAGACTCTGAAGCAGAAGTTATTTGAGTCCCTAGTATTGACCCTTCCAAAGGTTAGGGGCCATATTAGCATATTTGTCACTGACAGTCTCAAGCTTATGAGCAAGTATAGGGAGGTTTGGGTCCCAATTTTTGCTGGGGTCCGGCATACATTGATGGAGGTGGTGTACAAGTCCATGTTCTTGATTCACTCTGGAGCCACAAAGATGTATCCAGACTTGACACTTAGCTATTGGTGGCCATGCATGAAGCTAGAGATAACATGCTATGTGGGGAGATGTTTGACCGACCGGACAGTCAATGTAGAGCATGAGGGGCCACAAGGAAAGTTACGTCCTTCGGACTTTCACATATGGAAATATGAGAAGACCAAGATGGATTTACTTACCAGATTGCTAAGGATGGCCAAAGGATTTGATTCCATATGGGTTATTGTTGACCGCCTGATCCAAAGTTTTCATTTTCTTTCCATTTAAGAGAGTTCTTTCGCTGAGAAATTGGCCGACGTATGTGTGTGCGAGATCGTTGCTAACCATGACGTACCAGTTTCGATCGTATCCAATTGTGATGTGCATTTTAAATCTTGGTTTTTGCAGAGGTTTCATCAGGATATGGGTACGAGACCACACTTTAGCCTTACTTATCAACCTCAAACCGATGGTAAGAGTGAACGGAATATTCAAATGCTCGAGGATAAGTTAAGAGCTTGTGTCATTCATTTTGGGACTCCTATCTCCCTATATCTGAGTTTTCTTACAACAACAAATATCATAACAACATTGGTGCACCTTCATATGAGCTTCCATATGGGAGGAAATTGTAACGCCTCAAATTTCAAAATTTTAACACATCAAATTTCAAACCAAAATTTTCAATTTTAAATTTCACAAAAATATTGCTCATAAACCAAACCATAAGAATATCACAAGTATCAAATACAAACCAGAATTGCAAATATTACAGTGTTACAAAATGCCGAGTAACAAAATCTCCCAACTAGTGTGTAGAATTAGGCCTTCGCTTTCCTAAGATCCTTAGAAGTACCTACAACAGATATAATCAACAACTATAGGTAAAAAAGCTTAGTGAGTCCCCCATAATACCACACACAGCACAACACAAATGTACAACTATGGGTTATCAAGAACCCTGGAGACTACCTGAAACCTCAACACATATAATCAACACATACACAATAATGTCACATAAACCCAATTTTTCAGTGTCAACACATATAATCATCATATACACATCAATAATACACACAGCCAGCTAGTCATCATATATTAATATACAATTAGTCTACCACACAGGTAAGAATAAGTGAAGAGACTCACCTGATAATAATGACTGGTAAATCTCCTCCTGAACTGTCGGAACTAGAATCCCGAAGAAGTAACCCTAGTCAACTAAGGCCATAACCTGACTCATAGGTCAAAAATACTACATCTATGCCCCTGAAGGGTAAAAAGATCATTTTTCCCTTCCATTGTCGAAAACCCTAAATTTTTTGAACAAAATTCGAAAGTCAGTAAAAGTTAACATGCGAAACTTCCTAGCCGTACACAGGGTGTATGCTTCCTTCGCGGGGCGTGAACCCTAACTCAATGAAAAAAGCAACGAACCTGGCTACACGGGACGTAGCCAGGAGTATTCCCGACGTACTCTGTCTGGCCCTATGTTTTGCAACTTAACGGCTTAATCCTTTAAGACACTTATCCTAACTTAAGATTTGACAACTATAGAATGTCTCAACCCATAAAGTTACTGACTTTAAGCCTTTTCATGGTTGGATGGGACTCAATACACAATGCCTTGACACCAACAACACTCTAAGTCACCTAAATCATGCATGGGGCAAGGGAAACGATTGAACAACCATTTTAATGAATCTAAGCACACTAATACATCTAAAAGCCAATATCTTTTGTAGTAATCCATAATCACAAAGGTCCAAGCTTTGGGACAAACTGTTCATAAAAACTCATCTATTGAGATCTAAAAAGAACATCAACAAGGTATGTACTTTATACATTCAAAAGATGCACAAAGTGAGGTAGTTTCTAGATCCACAAGCTTACATGCAACACCGCCTTCTTCAATAGCCTTCTTCTTCCACAGGAAAGCACCAAAAGTCACAAAAAGCTTCAAAATCTTCACATACATGGATAAGACTTGAGATTAGGTTTTGGAAGGATTAGAGGCTAACTTTAGAAGGTCCAAGGGAGGTATAAGGTTGTCTAAATAGGGAAAAAAACCCTAAAATTTATGTTTTAAGGTCCGGGATAGTACGACAAGCATATCACACATACGACTAATGTACTAGGGAGAGTTCCATGATTCCGACTCTTGATCAGGTATGTGGTGCGTACCTAAAGTATACCCAACATATGGGGTAAAGTGAAACAAATTTCGATATAAGGACCAAAGATGTAAATACCTAAGGTAGCTCCAAGCAGTATGCCACCATGCTTACCCGTGAAAACACTCTAAAAGGGCCAATAAACCTGGGGTCCTGCTTGCCCCGCTTCCTGAAGTGAATAACACCCTTTCAGAGTGATACCTTCATAAGTACCAAATCTATAACCTGAAACTCTGGCTTAGAGCGTCGCCTGTCTGCATAACTCTTCTAACGACTTTGGGCCTGCAAGAATCTCTAGTCTGGCTTGGTGAATGAGATTGACCGTCTTGAGCACTATCTCAGTGCTCCTCATAAACCTATGACAAACATCACCCCAGAATATAGGAGTCGGACACCTCCTTGCATAAAGAAGCTCAGAAGGAGGCATACATGTTAGGTCTAAGAAAGTGTTGTGTCAAATGTATGATATTAGGGTTTGTTTATACCGAAATAGGCATGTCCACGTTAGGTTTTAGTGTCTATATAGTGTATTTAAATAGTGTGCATGTAACTTTAGGGTTACAACTTTTGAAGCTCTCACAGAAAAGTTTCTTCATTAAGAACTCTTCTAGAGTTGTGTATAATACAATCATTCAACAAACTTTTGATTATTATATCCTATTATCATTTATTCATCTCTTTAATATGTTAACTATCGATCTTTATTGTTTTTACAATTGGTAGCAGAGCAGGAGATAGTGTAATCCATTCGCTATTCGTCTATTGAGTAAAGGGTATTGTTAGGGTTTTATGATTTCCTTGGATATGTTCTTGTTGTCCCAATCATCTCAATAGATTATAGATCCTAGATCTAGATCTCTAGATTTCTCTTGAACTCGATTCAATTTTTACACATCTGGTTCTATATTTGTTTCATTGAATTCTTGATAATATTCCTAACAATGATCCTCACGCTCTTTCATTCAATCTCTCAAGCAGCATTGGATCAATGAAAAGGATTCCAATCCTTTTTCCAGAAGATTATGAGGTTTGGGCTGTTCACATTGAAAATACATTCTTGGAATCAAAGAACATGGTCCCTGTTGAAAATTAAAGGGGCCCTCTTCAACTAAGGAACCACATACCTGTTATCTTGATGATACCATAGAGAATATCTTACCGGAGAATGATTTTGTCTGTTGTGACCTACACACTTAAAGATCACCCATAGAGATGAACGATTTATGAAGACTTTTTATGTTGCTTTACTGACATTGCTTGTTTAAATTGTAATATTCGATGAACCATTCAAGTTCACCGTAGTCAGTAGTTTTAATATTATTTTACTCTTAAATGTAACTTTTGCGACTCTATAAATAGAGCATCCCTCTTCATGTACCAAAACCACTTCCAAAACTCTTATTAAAATACAAGATTATTCATCTTTATCTTTGTTATCTTAACTAATAAACCAAGTCCCTCTTCACTTTCGTTTATCATCACTTACTAAATTCTTTTTGCATGCAAACCTCATTATGAATCAACTTGGTATCTACTTGATATAACTTGTCGTTATTTATTTCCTTTATATTTCTGCAATGTAACTCTTCTAACTTATTATTGTTGACCTAACAAGATCCTTCGATATTAACTTATTATTCCGCATCATATTATCTAGTGACTAACATTTGTTCAAGTTTTTCTCTCAATAATTGGTATCAAAGCCAAAGTGGTAGCTTTTCAAACAAAAATATGATTTTAGAAAGCCTTCTATATGACTGAAGCTCATTCTTAAAAAAAACATGGAGATATTGCACAAGCTTATTCATTGAACATTCCCAATAGTGTTGGAGGGTCGAAAAGAGCTCCAATACTTGTTGCAAGTGAATACCACCATTGATCTCAAAGAACAGAAAGATATCTTAAGAGACTCATTAGAGATGTATGGAGGTCTATAGAAGAAGGACGCCATGTTTCTGTTCTAACTCCCATTCAAGCAGATGGTGGTCATGCATGACTAGGTGGAGCTCATGTAGCAATGATCCGACCAAAAAATGGTGATCTTGAGAAAATGGAGAAAGACGCCATAGCCTTTTATGAAATCTCATATGGTGTAGCTCCAGATAACTTCGACATCATCATCAACTACAAGTCTGCCAAGGAGATCTGGTATGTGCTCAAGAATCTCTACCTGGGGTCAGAACAAGCTTTATAAAAAAGTTCACCACTGATCTTAATGAGTTCAACAACTTTAAAAACTCTTCTCGGTGAAAGTATTGACGATTCATTCAAAAGGTTCAACCTCATCATCACGAAACTTTCAAATGTTGGTATAGTCTGGAGTAATCACGAAACAAACCTAAAATTCCAAAATGGTTTGTGTAGACATTGGAATACTGCTAAAATGATATTCTAAAGAGACAAAAAGATCCATACTCTCTCACTTTTCAAGCTATAAGGTGTGATGGATTTTGAGCATAACTACAAATGATATGTGTTTATGCAACCCTATTGCTTTGGATCTAGTTTTTTCACTAGTTGAACATGCAAATTTGAATACCATAGCAAAACCCTAGAAACTAGTATATAGTTCAAAATTTACAACAAAAATGGGTTTAAATGTTTACTTTATTTGTTATGTAGTAATAACAAGAACACCTTGAAGATCTTTGACTCTTGAAAGCAAGTGCCTCAAATGTGACACCTTTAATGGCTTACAAAAACTCTATGCAACAGGATAAGTGAAAAGAGGAGGGAATGCATCAAAATTTTGGCTAGGGTTCTTGTGTATGTGCGTAGGCCAAAAATCATAAGTGTGCGGTTGCTTATATAATAGTTGTTTGCTTAGTCCCAAAGCTAGGGTTTGCTAGAGGAAACCCTAATTCCTAGCTAAAGGCCTAAGCAGCCCATGGAACCTCAGTAAGGAGCCTTGGACGAAAACTTATAGGGCTACCCTAAAATTTTCGTCCACTCCTTTCCATGGAGTTCCTCAACCTAGTTTCACAACCATCAATGATTTGCAAAATAGCCCCTGCATTATTAATTAGTTCCTTTAAACCCAAAATTAATTCTAAATTAATTTCTAATTAAATACTAATTAATAATATGATTCTTAATTAAAAATTATTGTTATATTATAATAATAAATCATTTAAGCATCAATTTATTCATCCAAATAATAAATTCAACTCTCTCTCCAATAGTCATCCTGTGAGGTTGCATGAGAGAAGGCAACCCAAAAGGACTTGTGCTATTATCAATTAAAGTATATAACAATTATAGTTATAGGGTTAGACACCTAATCCAATAGTCTCCCACTTGGATAGGTATAATAACTATTATTCTAAGTATAACTTCAAAAATTAATCAGCGCATTGTAGCTCTCAAAAGCCGATGACGAACTCTGATCTAGTCAGTTGTGTGTCCTTAGATAAGGGATCATATAATCCTCCGTTCTGCAAGACATCATGTGGAAAATGACATGGTACATAATCATTCTCATTGTCCAACATGTTGTTTCCCAATTTCTTATTTGTATGAAAAGGATCTTAGTTAAACACATCAGTCCTGACTGGTCCCGACACATAAGTCAACACCAAATCATCGAGGGGCCCAAGATATCTCTTTTTCCATTAGGAAAAAAGGAATAGAGAAACTTTGAATTATATGCTTGTACTATTTACTCATCTAATCATATACAACAATACGTTTTATAACATCAAGTTACTTATGTGTTTACACATTATCAATGGACAACCAACTTGAAAACAACAAATCATATATGTTGGTTTAAAGATTATACGATATTATTTCCTCATAACTACTCGTGATAAATTCCATGAAGTAATTCAATGTGTGTGAGATTAATAGAATACTCAAATCCCTATTTCATGAGTACTCATGAATGTTGTAACAAACTATTGCTATGTCTAAACAATTAGAAAATCTACAAGCCAATTAATGACAGTCTTAATTTACTACTTACTTCAAAAGTGTGATTAACTGTGGATACTTGAATAATCCAATTATTTAATAAGTAAAACATGCAAAGGTGAAAGACAATGATAAACAATTGACAAAAGATAGTAAACAATACTTATAGATAAATTTGCATTATTTAATCATCAAATGTCAATTACATTTATATTGATACAAGTTTCTGAATATCTATCTAATCAATAAAACTAATATCATCCTTTAGACTAATATTCTTCTCATGATGAATGTGCTTAATCCTACTCAGGCCCTTTGTGAGGGGATCAACATGATTCTGTTATTATGATACCTTCTTAACGACGAGGAGTCCTTTAGCCTGATGTTTGATGAAATGGTATTTTCTGTCGATATGTTTAGATCTCCCATGATCCATTGGTTCCTTGGTTAGGGCAACCGCTCCTTCATTATCGCAGAAAGTATACATAGGTTCCTTTATGGATGGCACTACTCCAAGATCTCTGTTGAAGTTTTTCAACCATATAGCCTCCTTTGACACTTCACTCGCGACTGTAGACTCTGATTCATTGGTTGAATCATTCACTGTCTCTTGTTTGGAACTTTTCCACGTCACAACTCCTTCATTAAGGGTAAATACCTTGTCTAACTGAGAACACAAGTTGTCTCTATCATTCTGAAAGCTAGTGTCACTGTACCATATAACTCTTAATTCATCACTATCGCCGAGTACAAGGACCCAATCCTTTGTCCATCGCAGATACTTAGAAATGTTCTGAACCGCTATCCAGTGAGCCTTATCGGGTTTCCCTGATATCGACTAACCATGCTCAAAGCAAAACTTACATTAGGGCGTGTACATGTCATAGCATACACGATCGTTCCAATGGCGGAAGCGTATGAAACTCGACTCATTTCTACTATTTTGCCATCAGTACTCGGACTCTGAGTCTTAATCAGTTTGGGGTTACTCTGGATAGGTAACTCTCCTTTCTTGGAATTTTGCATGCTAAAACGCTTTAGTACTTTATCCTAGTAAGTAGTTTGACTAAGTCCAATTAGTCTTATACTCCTATTTCTCAAAATCCTTATTCCTAGAATATAAGCAACCTCTCTTAGATCCTTCATATCTAAACACTTCCCAACCCAGGACTTAACTTCTTATAAGGTTAAAACGTCATTTACTATGAGTAGTATGTCATCAACATCCAATACTAGAAAGCTAACTATACTCCCAGTAGATTTTACATATATACATGACTCATATTTACTCCTTAAGAAGCCAAACTCTTTAACTTTCTCATCGAAGTAAAGATTCCATCTGCAAGAAGCTTTCTTCAATCCATAGATTAATTTATCAAGCTTACACACTCTATTGGGGTACTTAGCATCCACAAAACCTTTTGGCTGATTTATGTAAACATCCTCAGCCAACTTTCCATTAAAGAAAGTGGTTTTGACATCCATCTTCCGTATTTCATAATCATGAAATGTAGCTATGGTAGCATAATCCTAATATATATAATCTTACCCACTGGTGAGAAAGTCTCATCATAATCAACCCCTGAGGTTTGAGTAAAGCCCTTCGCAACCAGTCTAGGCTTGAAAGATTCCATCCATGTTGGTATTCTTCTTGAAGATCCATTTTCACCCAACTGTTTTACCACATGGTACATTGTTAACAAAGTTCCAAACTTGATTTTCATACATGGATTGGATCTCCCTATCCAATGCCTCTTTCCATTGAGCAGACTCAGGCCCACCATGGCTTCCTTGTAGTTATGTAACGACCAAAAATTTCAACACAATTTAAACTTTTCAAAAACAATCCATTTTAACAATGTTATTACAAAAAGGTTTTCAATACATTTATTATCAGAGTATTCCCAGAACCATGTCATAAACATAAACACGAGGAGCGGTACGATCACGCCTTCGCCTTGCCACGGTCTCCTGAAGAAGCTGAAAAACATTTAAACCACAACTGTAAGCCCGAAAGCTTAGTGAGATACCCCCAAAATACCAACCACATATACGCCCTTCTAGGCTACGACCTTCCGGTCCAAAACATATTGCCTTCTGGCCCATAACATATTGCCTTCCGGCCTATAACATAAATAACATACATATCATAACAGAACATAGAACAACCATGCATATCGGGTCTACTGTGTGACTGGTCCGCCGTATCGGCCTTCAGTCCACCCTCCGTGTCTAGTCATATCCTTCGAGTGTGCAGTGTGGTTGGTCCGCCCGCACCGAGCCTTCAACCCACCTGGTCCACTCTCTGAGTCTACAGTATGATTGGTCCGCCCGCATAGGGCCTTCAGTCGGCCTGGTCCACTCTCCGAGCCTCGGCACGTCTGATCTGCCCTCGTGGGGCCTACAGCCTATCCGGACCACTCGCTGGGCCTTTGGAACAACTGGTCCTCCCTAGGTATCTTGGCCTACAGCACAAAGCAGGACCCGCCTCAACCCAACTCCAGTCCAAACCACCATGTGCACGTAACATACAATCACATAACAGTTCATAGTCAACAAACCGATCAAGCAGATCACATAACATATCATTACCCTAACCAGGATACCGACCTAACCGGTCACTAGCATAGCATCACTCTACATATCGGGAAACCAACATTCACCAGGTCTCTAGCATATACCATCCTAGCTACCAGGATGCAGACATATAAAAGCAATAACATAACAACAATATCGGAATCCCAATCCAATAAAGGGCCAGCCTTGGTGCCTTAGACCCTGTCGATATAGTGAGGATAACTCACCTCGCGAATGCCGATACTCTGAACTGAAGAAGCAGACTCTCGAATCACCAACTCACCACAAATCCCGAACTAACCATCATAACAAAATAAACATTAGGTCAATCATACTACCACTTATCGGACAAAGACCAAAGTCCAAATCTCATACAAAGTCCAACATTGGCCCAATTTACCAAATTGGGCCTAGTTCACCAAATGGGCCTAGAACCAATGTCCATAACAATAATTGGGCCCAAAATACTCTATCCATAAATTACCAGACTTGGCCCAATAACCAACTGTCCACCAACAGCGCAAACTCAAAGCCCAAAATGAAAGTCCAACAGGAGGAGTACGCTGGGCGTACCCTCCTTGGTACGCGGGGCGTACTCACTGAAACGCGACTGAGGATCGGGGCATTGGCCCGCTACGCGGGGCGTAATCATGGGTTACGCGGGGCATAACTGCAATACTCATTAAGTCCTTCTAACCTCTTAATGGCTTAAGCTCTTAAGCCCAAACTTCAGATCCCTAGGCCAAATATGATTAGAATTCATAAAGTCTCAGACTTTATCACTTGGGACATCCATAAGCTCTTAATCCATTAAGACCTATATATCTCACACATGGAACAACTACAGCCCTTGGGACCTCATTTTTCTCACTCAAGACCTCTCCAAAGGTGTGAAAGGACAGATAATCTTGACAAATTCGATACATGCAACGAGGTGAGGAATTTTGGGACAAGAATGGTGACAAAGCTACAAAATGCATAGATCTACAAAATATGAAGGTCAAGCAAGAAGCTTTATACCTCAAACAAGCTCCAAAGGATGGTATCTCTTCATATCTACAAGCTCCACTCATTCTTCTTCTTCTTTGACAACTTCTCTTTTCTCCTTCAAGCCTTTCTTTTGCCAAAAAGAGTTTTCCAAGGTCAAACACACCAAATAATGGAGAGAACACGAGATCTAGGGTTTCTCTGAGGTTAAGGATCAGCATAAGGAGGCTAAGGGGTGAACCAACATGTTCCTTATATAGTGGTTGACCCTAAATTAGGGTTTGGGGTTTCTGAGAGTACGCTGGGCGTACCTCCCTAGTACGCTGGGCGTACTCACCCGGCCACCCGCAACTTCTCGCCCCTTTATGCTGGGCGTACCCAACCAGACTTCAAAAATAATTGCATGCATGCCATGCATGCATGGGACCCCTTTTTCCACTTATACCACAAAGAGATATAAACAATGATCAACTTCAAAACACCGCAACTCCTTTAATCTAAACCCGCTCCCAAATAACTTTACATTCATACGGGGGTGACGAGAAGCCCAATGCTTCTAACATATACACCAGCCCGAAACCTTCGCGGATGAAAGTCATTTCTTGTAAAAGGACCAGAATTACCCTTCCTCTTAATTCCCAGGGACTCATAATTAAGCACTTAAAGAATGGGGTGTTACAAGTTAGAAGGCTCATCCAAATTTACCAGTGTACTATTATTTATATATATGTCACCATCCGTAGTAATATGGAATCCATAAAACACTGGTGCCATTCTAACCTGATTGGAACCTCTAAGAGGTAACGACTCATCAATCGGTTTAACATGATTTTCTTCCTCAAGTTGAGAGCTAGTGTTAGAGTTTCCTTCATCGCTTGACTCTTGAATTTATTCAAGATCAATTTTACTCCTACTATCCTCTTTTCATATAAGTTCTCACTCTCTAAAGACTCCCCTTCATGCTACAAAGACCATGATTCAGCCTCAGAGCAACTCCCAAGAGTTCTCTACCGCAAATCTCATAACCACACCGAACTGGTTCTAGAGTCCTCGGGTTAGGAAAACCCCGATACACTGATGACACTTCCAAACATCCTTCTGGATGAATTTTCACCACATAAACAAATCTATCTGGAATTTGAAATTCCATCCGTGCATTCCTGCCGGGCCTCGAAAACTATCCAACCCAGATGTGATCCCATACCACTGCCAAAATCTCGCTGCTCAATGACCATAATTGGACCACTCCCATCATAACCTTGCGTTGTTACTTCCGTGAATTTACATTCCCTTATAGCATAACCGCTAACTACGCAACACACATGACCTGAACCTACTCGCAAGGAATCTCGAGTCCATTCACCATCTCCACTAATCACAATCAATACCCGGGGCCAGACCTTCTAATGCTAACACATCACCACATACCCAACCCATTTCCTCAAACCGATCCAATAATACCTGCAGAGTCTTCAGCATGACTGGTCCACCTTACTAGGCCTTTAGCCAATCTGGGCCACTCTTAAACCTTCAGCCAATCTGGACTACCCTTCAGGACCTTCAGTCCGGCTGGACCGTCCCTCGAGCCTTCGGCTTGACTGGTATGCCTACCAGCCTTCAGTCTATTCGGACCGCTTGACTAGCATCCATCATTCTGAGTTATCTCTCCGGGAAATCCTCCCATGCATATTGTTCTAGCCCTCTAGAGGTTCCAAACCCTATATCCATCATACATACTCGATCCCAGCCTGATCCCATGCCCTCCACAATCAATGCCATAGGTGTGTATCCCGCCCCGCACGCCTGCTACTTACCCATACCAGCCTGCTCTCAGCTGACAAAAATACCGCTGAATCCCAAGCAGCTAAACAATCTCTCAAGCCTATCGATCATCCGGAGAATTTCCAATTCTCCCCTACTTAGGGCACTGACTATCAACCACCGGTCGCTATCACCAACCTCCCAAAATAACCTTGCACAAAACCCAACACTTACACGTGGACAGATTCCCACTAGCTCTAGCAACCTTCGCAAAAATACATTCCCACACTGATCATCCCGCTCGAAAGAAACTCAATCTTCAACTATTCCCTCCTCAGACTGCAGATGCTATTCGACATTCAAACCAACACCATTATTCCACTAATAACCCTCACAAATGATAACCAGCGAAAACCCGAAACACTAACCCATAACCAAACCAACCCTCAAGGAACAACGGATACCAAAACGAAAAACCCACACAACAAGACCAACATATAATAATACTTCCACAATAATCACAAGATAACAAGATATAAAGAAAGGAACATACCCGCAGCTGCATCCGGCACTGCTCTGACCTCCTCTGCTGAAAGCTGAAAAGCACGACCCTGAGCCCTTGGGGGCTCCGCTCCACCCTGACCTCCACCTGTGATCCTCAAAGTGGTCGGTGATGGAGCCTGCACCGGTCCTGCAACAAGCTGTGGGCAGTTGACCCTCAAGTGCCCAACCTGATGACAATGATAACAAATTCTCAAATCCTGAACCGACACTGACTGTTGACAATCCCTCGTATAGTGCCCCTCCTTTCCGTACTTGTGGCATGCACCACCGGACCGACAAACTCCGGTGTGACCCTTCCCACACTTCCCACAAACATGGATACCCTGATCTCCCATCCTGGAATCAACGGTCTTAGACCGTTTCGTCGTTGGCTGCGACTGCACCGGAGCTTACCTTAGCTCACGCAACTGCAACTCAATCTCTAACTCACGCCGCCTAGCGGCCTCCTGCAGCTCCAAAAAAGTCTCGCACCTCTACGCGGACACAAACTTTCTGATATCTCTCTTCAGCATACTCAAATATCGGGACATCTGACCCTGCTCCGAAGAGAACTCACGGCAAGACATCGCCCTCTCAGTAAACATCCTGGTGATCTCCGTCATCGACTCCGAATCCTGCTTCAGCTCAAGGAACTCCTGAGCCAACCTCTCCCTCTTGACTTGCAGAACATAACGAGTGCTGAACATCTCTTTGAACTGATCCCATGAAACCGTAGCCCTCTACACATCCGAGTATAACCCCGTGGTCAATCTCCACCAATCGTTTGCCCCGAGCCTTAACAGGTTCAGAGCACACCTCACCCTCTGATCAGTAGGGCATGAACACGGGAAAAAACTCCCCTCCATGTATGATAACCATCTTATAGCAATGATCGGATCCTAAACTCCATCAAAGGTGGGAGGCTTCGTATTATCGAAGTCCCGATACTGAAAACCTCTACTAGCTCCTCCCCCTACCGCTGCTATAGCCGTTGTAGCCGCAGCGGCAACCGTCTCTGTGAGAGCGGCATAGCGCTCATCAAAATACTCCACCATGGCGGTCTTGATCGACCCAAACAATTCCGGCAGCTCGGCCCAGAACAATGCAGCAACCTCATCATGCAGGATCTCACGAATCCTCGCATCCAACTCGTGTGTGCTCATCTGTCTGATAACCTCGGGCGGTACTGACCCACCTGGAACTCCCTCTCCTGCTCCCGATCCTGACCCGGATCCACTCGTAGCATGGCTCGAAATCTCCATACTAAAAATAAACCACAAAATCTCAGACACTTCCTACTATCCCATGAACCAACTCTCAACCCAACCCTAGAGGTCATGGTTTCCCTAATACGTGTATGGGTCCTGTGCTTTCAGTAGTACGAGCCCATAGTACCTTCCACACCTACCCATATTTGTATGAAGTACTACCACAACACCCTAGTGACAAATATACATAGCAAGCGCTCGATCCTCACTCCTAGAGGAACACTAGAAATCTCATATAGAGGGAAACCCTAGGCTAACAGGCATCATAAAACAGGCAACATTATCATGAAATCCTGAAGATCCCTAGCCTAGTACTAGCATGCTGTTCTATCAAAGCTCGAAAACAATTATCATGTATGGTATTTTGGGGTTACTTACTGGCTCTGGCTGATTGTACCTCCGCATCCTCTTTTTACTTAATTTGAAAACCATTTGAAATTCTCTTTTTGAAAACTCTCCTTGATTTGAGACTGGATTCACACGAATGTTCCTCCAATTCACTCAAACCAAGGCTCAGATACCAACTTGTAACGACCAAAAATTTCAACACAATTTAAACTTTTCAAAAACAACCCATTTTAATAATGTTATTATAAAAAGGTTTTCAATACATTTATTATCAGAGTATTCGCAGAACCATGTCATAAACATAAACACGAGGAGCAGTACGATCACGCCTTCGCCTTGTCACGGTCTCCTTAAGAACCTGAAAAACATTTAAACCAGAACTGTAAGCCCGAAAGCTTAGTGAGATACCCCCAAAATACCAACCACATATACGCCCTTCTAGGCTATGACCATCCGGTCCAAAACATATTGCCTTCCGGCCTAGAACATAAATAATATACATATCATAACAGAACAAAAAACAACCATGCATATCGGGTCTACTGTGTGACTGGTCCGCCGTATCGGCCTTCAGTCCACCCTTCGTGTCTAGTCATGTCCTTTGAGTATGTAGTGTGGTTGGTCCGTCCGCACCGGGCCTTCAACCCACCTGGTCCACTCTCTGAGTCTACAATATGACTGGTCCGCCCACATAGGGTCTTTCGTTGGCCTGGTCCACTCTCTGAGCCTCGTCACGTCTGGTCCGCCCTCGTGGGGCCTACAGCCTATCCGGACCGCTTGCTGGGCCTTCGGAACAACCGGTCCGCCCTGGGTATCTTTGTCTACAGTACAAAGCAGGACCCGCCTCAACCCAACTCCAATCCAAACCACCATGTACACGTAACATACAATCACATAACAGTTCATTGTCAACAAACCGATCAAGAAGATCACATAACATATCATTACCCTAACCAGGATACCGACCTAACCGGTCACTAGCATAACATCGCTCTACATATCGGGAAACCGACCTTAACCATGTCTCTAGCATATACCATCCTAGCTACCAGGATGCAGACATATCAAAGCAATAACATAACAACAATATCCGAATCCCAATCCAATAAAGGGCCAGCCTTGGTGCCCTAGACCCTGTCGATATAGTGAGGATAACTCACCTCGCGAATGCCGATACTTTGAACTGAAGAAGCAGACTCTTGAATCACCAACTCACCGCAAATCCCGAACTAACCATCATAACAAAATAAACATTAGGTCAATCATACTACCACTTATCGGACCAAGACCAAAGTCCAAATATCATACAAAGTCCAACATTGGCCCAATTTACCAAATTGGGCCCACTTCACCAAATGGGCCTAGAACCAATGTCCATAACAATAATTGGGCACAAAATACCCTATCCATAAATTCCGAGACTTGGCGCAATAACCAATTGTCCACCAACGGCCCAAACTCAAAGCCCAAAATTAAAGTTCAACAAGAGGAGTACGCTGGGCGTACCCTCCTTGCTACGTGGGGCGTACTTACTGAAACGCGACTGAGGATCGGGGCTTTGGCCCGTTATGCGGGGTGTAATCAAGGGTTACGCGGGGCATAACTGCAATACTCATTAAGTCCTTCTAACCTCTTAATGGCTTAAGCTCTTAAGCCCAAACTTCAGATCCCTAGGCCAAATATGATTAGAGTTCATAAAGTCTCAGAGTTTATCACTTGGGACGTCCATAAGCTCTTAATCCTAGGTCTTAATCCATTAAGACCTATATATCTCACACATGGAACAACTACATATAATCTTGACAAATTCGATACATGCAACAAGGTGAGGAATTTTGAGACACAATATGAAGGTCAAGCAAGAAGCTTTATACCTCAAACAAGCTCAGGATGGTATCTCTTCAAATCTACAAGCTCCACTCGTTCTTCTTCTTCTTTGACAACTTCTCTTTTCTCCTTCAAGCCTTTCTTTTGCCAAAAAGAGTTTTCCAAGGTCAAACACACCCAATAATGGAGAGAACACGAGATCTAGGGTTTCTATGAGGTTAAGGATTAGCATAAGGAGGCTAAGGGGTGAACCAACATGTTCCTTATATAGTGGTTGACCATAAATTAGGGTTTGGGGTTTTTGAGAGTACGCTGGGTGTACTCACCCGGCCACCCGCAACTTCTCGCCCCTTTACGCTGGGCGTACGTCCAGCTTACGCTGGGCGTACCCAGCCAGACTTCAAAAATAATTGCATGCATGCCATGCATGCATGGGACCCCTTTTTCCACTTTTACCACAAAGAGCTATAAACAATGATCAACTTCAAAACATCGCAACTCCTCTAATCTAAACCCGCTCCCAAATAACTTTACATTCATACGGGGGTGACGAGAAGCCCAATGCTTCTAACATATACACCAGCCCGAAACCTTCGCGGATGAAACTCATTTCTCGTAAAAGGACCAGAATTACCCTTCCTCTTAATTCCCAGTGACTCATAATTAAACACTTAAAGAATGGGGTGTTACAAGTTAGAAGGCTCATCCAAATTTACCAGTGTACTATTATTTATATACATGTCACCATCCGTAGTAATATGGAATCCATAAAACACTGGTGCCATTCTAACCTGATTGGAACCTCTAAGAGGTAACGACTCGTCAATCGGTTCAACATGATTTTCTTCCTCAAGTTGAGAGCTAGTGTTAGAGTTTCCTTCATCGCTTGACTCTTGAATTTATTCAAGATCAATTTTACTCCTACTATCCTCTTTGCATATGAGTTCTCACTCTCGAAAGACTCCCCTTCATGCTACAAAGACCATGTTTTCACTAGGTTTGTAGAACGAGTATCCAAAGGACTTCTGTGGGTAGTCAATGAAAATATATCGCTCACTTCAAGGCTCTAGCTTGTTGTGAGTCTCCCATATAATGAAAGCTTCAAAAACCCAAACCTTGATATGTGCCAACTAGGGAACCTTCCCTGTGCACATCTCATTAGGTGTTTTAGCAACCTTCTTTGTTGGGACCAGATTAATGATATGGGTAGTAGTCTCTAAGGCATAACCACAACAAGATATTGGAAGTGAAGCTCGACTCATCATGGAACGAACCATGTCCAACAAGGTCCCATTATGCCTACCAGCTACACCATTAAGTTTTTGTGTTCTAGGAGGTGACAATTGTGAAACAATTCCACATTCCTTCAGATAGTCGTGGAACTCGATACTAAGATACTCACAAACTCTATCAGATCTAAGCATCTTTATCTTCCTGTCCAATTGAATTTCGACTTCATGCTTGAATTCCTTAAAACTTTTCAAAGGTTTCTGACTTATGTTTGATCAAGTAGATATAGCCATATCTACTATAATGATCAGTAAGAGTCACATAAAATCAATTTCCATCCCTTGTAGTGGATCTGAAGGGCCTACATGCATCTGTGTGTATGAGATCCAACAATTCTTCACCTATTTCACAAGAAGCAGTGAAAGGTGATTTAGTAATCTTTCCAAGCAAACAATACTTGCATGTATCAGCTGAACTTAGGTTAAATGATTCCAACACTCCATCCTTTTGGAGTTGGGTAATGCGCTTCTTATTGACATGTCCAAGACGATAATGCCATAAGCATGGTTTGTTTAAGCCATTACACATGTCAATTTGTAGCACGCTATTTCCTAAATTGTCTATAACCATCACAGTTTCATTTACACAATCACAAGGTAATGCTTCAAATAAAATACACCATTATAATAAGCATTAATAGAACCATTCTCATTATTAAAAGAATATCTAAACCCTTGTCTGTACAAACCATGAAAAGACATAATATTCCTTGTCAGTTCTGAAGAGTAGCAATAATTATTGAAGTCTAAACATAACCGACTATTAAGCATTAAACAATAAACTCCGATCTTGGTAACATGTGACGATCTCTTATTGCTCATTATCAAGTTCATCTTCCCATGCTCCACATCTTTACTTCTTCTTAGTCTCTGCAAGTCACTGCACATATGAAAACCACATCCTGTACGAAGGATCTAAGAATTAGAATGTGATGAGTTTTTAGACACAATAATGTAAATATCTTCCAAGGTAGGCTTGATCTTGCCATCCTTAATGTCCTGTAAATATTTAGTGCAACTTCTTTTCCAATGTCCCTTGTCTTGGTAGTAGAAGCACGTTGCATCCTTTGGATCCGTGGAAGGAGGGGCGTTAGCACGGGTTTTTCCTTTTGGTCCACTACTTGAAGACCCTTCATGGGACTTTCCCTTCCAGTTTTTCTTCGATTTTGCATTACTCTTTTTCCCCTTCCCATGTCCAATGGCGAGGACTGGAGTAGCAACAACATTAGTGGAGTCATTGTTCTTTGTATTCAATCCACTCTTAGTGGTTCTTACCAAGCCTTGAAGTTGACTTAATGTGACTTCCTCTTTTTCAAATGATAAGTCATTTTGAACTGATCATAACATGGAGGTAAAGAGTGCAAGACTATGTCAATAGACCACTGCTCATTGAAGTTCACATTAAGTTTCAACAAACGATCCACATAGCACTACATACGTTGTAAGTGGGTCGTGACTGACTCTCTGTCCTTCATCTTGGTGGTTATGAGTGACCTGACTATCTCATACCTTTCTTGATGTGCTTTTTAATGTTACTTCTCCATCGATTCCTTGCACTACTCATATGGCTAATAGTCCTCATAAAACCATTGTAGCTCAGGATTCATAGTGGCCACCATAATGCATGACAATTTGGTAGCATTTTTGCAGTGGACCCTATATTAATCTATTTCATCAAGAGTAGCTTTTGATTCATCTATCTCATTCAGCTCTTTATTGAGGATGTATTCCTTGTTCTATAATCACAAGGTCATTCTGATTTTACGGATCCAATCATTAAAATTGGAACCATCGAATGTCATCTTGGCACAAATGCTTGAGAGCGAGAAAGTGATTGAGGAGTTGTTGTTGTTGTTGTTGTTGGAGCCAGAAGCGTTGTTTAATGTAGACATCTAAAAAAAGAAGAAAGATAAGTTTTGATTAGATAAGGAATCCTTAATATAACACAAAAACAAAATATTAAGGCTAGGACCCAACACAATAATTCACAATTTACAAAAGGGTTGCCATAATTCAATTGTAATTATTTGAAGTTAGGTAAATGACGATTTACCAATTCCACCATGAAAATGAAATCTAAAATGAATTAGATTTTAAAATGAAATTCCTAGATATTTTGAGATTCATTATGCTATTCAATGGCATGTTTAATCTCGATTATGCCCTTTCCATTTGTGACTGGGATACCGAGGATCACAAACAACGTGTGAATAACCATGCAAATTAGCTTGGTACTCTCAATGTCATTTATCACCTAATCCATTTATCGGTTAACCATACATGCTCCATTGATCAATGATAATTTACGAGCTACCCATTGCCATCCTTTATTACTCCATATTAATGTGTCAGTTAACCATACACGCTCCACTAACAACTTTTATAAAGTCCAATGTGCAATTTTATGGATTAGCATCAAATTCACATTTTCTTAAAGTAACTAAGATTGAGAATTTTTATAAAAATATACAGTTACTTTATATTTTGATTATACTTAGTAATGATAATTTAATGTCCTATCCTAGTGGCGGTCAGTTTATAGGTCGCTTTCTTAAAACACCCACATATATATATATATATATATATATATATATATATATATATGTGTGTGTGTGTGTGTGTGTGTATGTATATATATATATATATATATATATATATATATATATATATATATATATATATATATATGAGACTTTTTATTTTATATGTAGTATAAGTGTGTATTATAAACTTTTAAAATACTACGGTTCTAAAATTTAAAATTTCAAAATTAAAATATTTAATTAAATTTTAAATTATAAAACCAAAGGGTGTATTTTTAAAGCTTTTCAAAATACTAGGTTAAATCCTTTTTAATAATTAAATTAATAAATTAATTTTGTGTTTATCAAATTTTTTTAATCTAATCATGGATTCAAGATAAGGATATAAGAT
The DNA here is from genome assembly GCF_052625555.1 of Lactuca saligna. NCBI lineage: Eukaryota > Viridiplantae > Streptophyta > Magnoliopsida > Asterales > Asteraceae > Lactuca > Lactuca saligna. The sequence goes on from NC_136419.1 coordinate 108,119,506, forward strand.
TATTGATTTAATTTACCAATTTTAAACCACTAAAAAGAAATTAAGGTAATTATCCTAATCAAATCCATGAAAGATATGTCAAAGCTGAAAATCCTGGATTTGACTGATCAACTCGTCGAGTCTGGGCAATGCACTGATCGAGTTGAAGCCAACTCGTCGAGTTTGATGAACATAAAGACAATTATGTTCCCTTCTCCTTTGGAAAATTCACAATTGCATCATATTCAACTGGAAAACATCCTAGGCTCTGATACCACTGATGGGTTTTGAGCATAACTATAAATCCTATGTGTTCATGCAACCTTAATACTTTGGATCTAGGTTTTTCACTAGTTGAACATGCAAACTTGAATACCAAAGCAAAACCCTACAAACTAGTATATAATTTGAAATTTACACAAAAATAAGGTTTAGATGCTTACCTTGTTATGTAGTAATAACAAATTCACCTTGAAGATCTTTGACCACTAATAACAAGTGCCTCAAATGTGACACCACTAATGGCTTACAAACACTCTATGCAAGAGGGTGAATGGACAAAGAGGAGGGAAATGCACCAGAATTTTGGCTAGGGTTCTTGTGTATCTATGTAGGGTGGAAATCGTAAGTGTGGGGTTGCTTATATAGCAGTTGGTTGCTTAGTCCCAAAGGTAGGGTTTGTTGGAGGAAACCCTAATTCACAGCTTAAGGTCTAAGAAGCCCATGAACCGTCATTAAGGATCCTTGGACGAAAACTTATAGGGCCACCCTATAACTTTCGTCCACTCCTTTCCACGGAGTTCATCCACCCAGTTTCACAACTACCAGTGAGTTGCAAAACAACCCTTGCATTCTTAAGTAGTTGCTTTAATCCCAAAATTAATAGAAAATTAAGTTCTAATTAAATACTAGTTAATAATATGGTTTCTAATTAACATATTATTCTTATAATATATTAATAAATGATTTTAAGCATCAATTTATTATTCCCAATAATAAATTCAACTCTCCCTCCAATAGTCGTCCGGTGAAGATGCATGAGTGAAGGCAACCCAAAAGGACTTGTGCTACTATTAATTCAAGTATATACCAATTATAGTTATGGGCATGGACACCTAATCAAACATTGTGAACGTCAAGCCCTCGGATCGACGATGTTAAAGGATTGTGCATACCTAGGTGGACCACTCGCCTTGATGGCTCAAACTCATCAAGAACCAACAATTTACCAAACCATACTTTAATCACAACTTCAACCCGCAGAGTAACCATTCAAGATATCCTAGAAACCCTCATCATTTATCTCATCAATAGAGTACCCCTCAAACAAAAGAAACGCCACAGATAAACAAATCTTTAGACTTTGGTATCACTACTGAAGACAAAGACGGTGTTCTTGTTTGGCATATGTGTCACAGAGAAAAACACTTTGCCAGAGACTACAAAGCAAACATGGTAAAATACAAGGAATTTTACCTCAAAATGGCTCACAAAATGAAGGATTAGGAGAAAGAGAAGGAATGAGCTTCTGTTGCTTAAGTGAAAAGGGATGATCAAGTATGGTCCGCGAGTGATGAAGACAAAGAAGTGGACAACAACCGAAGCAAAGGGAAAATTTGTATGGTTACAGCAAGTGATGAAGACAGATCGAAGAACCTACAGAGGAATTATTGCTAAATGGAAAATCATGGAACTCTCAACATCGCAGAGCCGGTAAAAATTATGATTCAGACAAATGATTACGACAGGGATGATGGTGAGCCTTGTATAGAAAGACTTATTGACACATGTGTTTCCGTCGTTCCATACTACAACAAAGCCATAGATGAAAAGAATAGCGACCCAAGAGCTGTAGCATGTGAGAGGAATATTAGAAGACAAAAAAAATTAAGGTCATTATGTTAGAAAAGTTTTTTTTTGTTAAAAAAAAGATGCTAGGATGTTAAGTGAAACTCAGTTAGATATTTCCTTGAATCGACGGGATGTTGACCGAAAAGAGATTGTACGTTTAAATCTTTTAATTGAAAAAATGTTTAAGGAAAGTGAAGCTATTGAGAATCAAGTTAACAATGGGACCATATACAACACTTATAATTGGGGATGGTCCAATGGGTACTCAACTGATGAGATCTATTCTACCCGGTTTAATGTCGATCGTCCCTATGTCCCAACATATCAAACTTTTCATTATCTAGTCAATGATAAGACATATCCTGAAGACATCCAATTCACCTCAGTAGACTTTGTGAAAACAACAACAATTGTGTCACTAAGGAAACTCTTTTTGAATCCTTGGGTAACTCAGATAACTTCTTGCCCATTATTGGCACAATTAATCCCAACTCTTTGTCAAGTTCAGTTGTAGATGAGGAAATCGTCATGGAAGGACCTGAATTAGTTGTAGACTATGACACTTTTTCTTCCAAGACATGTCCCAATCAAAAGTCATTATTGAATTACTCTGCGGTACTCTAGTCCTCTCTACTGCAGACCCCAGACAAATGCACAACTACTCTTCAGCCTATTCTGCATGAACTATCAATTGATAATTTTGAGTTTAGACAATGCTCTCAAAGTTACGAACTTTACAGTTCCGATGACTCAATTCCTCGATCTTTACTTAAAATAAAGAATTCCAAAAAACCTTAGTTGAATGTTTCTCATGTTGTCCCACCAAGGGTAGAAGCTAAATTGTTTCTGAAAAAAGAGATCAGATCCCGATGTGAAAATCAGGAAACTTATTTCAAGAACAAAACATTAAAAAACCAAGTCATGTTTAAAAAAAAAAAAGGAATTTTGAAAAACCGTTCACTTTAAAAACTTTTTAGAAACACACTGCAGTTGATGGATCGTACAAAAAAGAATGCACGGTGACAAAATCTATTTATTCAAACATTTTTGCAGAATTTCAAAAAGAAGTCAACTGACTTCCACAAAATTCCTTAACAAATCCAAAATTGAAGGGTATTTTGCCAATTCCAAATCTTTCTAAATCACATCAATTAATTACAATGTCAAAATCTAAGTCTAGGTCACATGAAAAACCTTTTTCAAGTCCCAAAGACACTCCAGTAAAACACAACGCAAGGATCGATTACAAGAAACAAGCTACAACCTATAGATCTTTGACAAAATATGGTCTCTAGATAAATCAGAAGAACCTTGCCTTTGGTTTTTACCCACTACAAGAGTCACATCTAATCCCGACACATAACATTCCAAAAAGAGTAAAACATCTTGGACTAGGATCAAAACTAGAAAATAAACCTATTCATAAGTCCCACGTGCATGCATTAGTTAAGAAAGTTTCCCATGTTACCCAGGGCTCCAAACTTTTTTGGGTGACCAAACTAACCAACTGATTGTGTAGGTAGTGTTCAAGGAGGAACATGAAGAGTAAAGGTTGATCGATAATGCATGCTCCTTGCACATGATGGGAAGGTTAGAATACCTTTGCAATTTCAGGCCAATGATTGGTGGTTGACACCTCACCTTCGAGAACAACGCAAATGTGATTATAAGGGGTCATGTAGTGTTGACTACAGGAAGCTTCTTTATTTAACAAGTTGCTACATAGAGGTCTTGAACATAACTTGATAAGTGTGGGTCAATTTTGTAAGGTGGGTCATTGGTTTGAATTCGACAGTGATTTTTGCTACATAATGACGAGTGAAAGAAACACATGTCTCATTAAATCCAAAGTCGAAGGGATGATGTATCCATTGGATGTCTCTCTGATCATCGACAAACCACAATTGTGTTTTCTGTCAAAGGCAATATCTAAAATGAGATGGTTATGGCACCACAAACTAGCTCACCTCAACTTCAGATACATAAATAACTTAGTCAAGGAAGGGTTAGTCCGAGGACTACCAATCTTGAAGTATAACAATGATATTGTGTGCTCATTTTCATAGCATTGAAGACTATCATATAGTTAGTACAAGCACCGTACATCATAGTTTCCCTCATTTATTTACTAGTCTTCATCAAGTGTATGGGTGAGTTCTCATTCATTAGTCACTTACATTAAGTAGTTAGCCTTATACACAAGTGGACATGTCTAGGTTAATGCATTACTCATTTGCCATGGACTTTGGAAGGACACTAGTCTTTTCGCACTATTACATGAATATATATATATGGATTCATGATAAAACTATTAAAATCAATAAAGATCTTTAAATTTTAATATATATATATATATATATATATATATATATATATATATATATATATATATATATATATATATATTTGAAATCATTTTCATGCATTGCACAATTCATGCACACATAATGGAAACAAATATCAAGTAATCAATACAAGATTTAGGTAATTCACATTTTGAAATCATCATGATTCATTTTAGAGGACATGTATTCGGTGATAGTCAACTCAATGGAATCCAAGGTATTCTTCTTCCCTTAATCTTGTAAACCCCTTAAACACCACCGATTATCATTAACAAATATTTTTGTTACAACATGACAAAAATACCCCTAAAAGGTTATTAAAAATGTTGACTTTACCCATAAGCTTAGTTCTCTTCTATTAGCTTATACTTAAAATATAGGAGCAATCGGATGTTGAACTCTGGGTTTTACCAAAAAGTAAGTATCCTTATGAGGTGATAGACACACCCCATTTCTAAAGTGTAGGTCTCTAAAAATGTAGTTTTTCTCGTTTAAGCCATTTACTGTGCACTACTGACCTCTAATGATCACTAAACTTTGCCAAAAGATTTTAAGGAATTAAATAAAGATTATTAACATTATATGAACATAATTAAGTCCCATCCTCTTTATAAATTAATCAATAAGACGTCTAAACATCGCATAAGCTTTAGGGATGCTTATATGAACATCCTAACAATAATAAATAGGGATGAGCAAAAGGACCGAACCAGCCGGAACCGGCCGGAACCAGACCGGAACCGACTTCAGCCAAAATCAAGAACCGAACCGGCCCGGCGGTTCTATCGGTTCCAGTTCTACTGGTTCCCGGTTCCTACCGGTTCTTGTCGTGTCTTCAAATGTTGGAACCGGTCCTTGAAAAATAGCATCATACGGTTCCGGTTTTTGCCGGTTCTACCGGTTCCGGTTATATCGGTTCCGGTTCCTACCGGTTCCCGGTTCCAAAAATCCACAAAAATAACATCCCGGTCCCGGCCCGACCGGTTCCATCGGGTTCCGGTTTCGGTGTTGGTTCCGGTTCCGGTACCGGTTCCGTCCGGTTCCCCGGTCCATTTGCTCATCCCTAATAATAAAGGTCTTAATGATTCCTAATGACTAATTCATCAATAATGATTCATCTAAGCTCTTATTCCATCCATAGTTCTATCATCAAGAATTCATAACATTCAATTACTGTATATAGATTATTTCGTTGAGATCGATGGAATAGAAATGGGGATTATGTCCATGAAGTTCCTCCAAGATTAGTATAATTATTGGATTTGGTGTCTAAGCCCATAACTATAATTGGGATATATTTTACCTAATTGTAGCATAGTCCTTTTAGGTTTCCTTCACCAGTGCAATTTGATAGGATGGAATTTTGAGAATAAGGTTATATATGATTTATTAATATATTACAAGTATAATATATTAATATGAAATCATATTATTTAATTAGTAATGATCAAGAATTAGTTTGGAATTAATTTTGTGGTTAAAAGGGACTAATTAAATATATGGGATTTATTATGTAAATCAAAGATTATTATAGTGTGGGCTAATGATCCATGATTATTAAGATAGGCTAAACCAAGAAGATAACCTATTGATAGTCCATGGAGGTTAAACCCATGGAGCATAAGAATGTGAAAATTCATGGAGCATTAGGGTTTACAAAGTGTAACCCTAGCATTTTCCACACTATAAATAGACCCCTCTCGAACCAAAATCCGTTGCACCATCTTTGGAGCTAAGTAACTTACTCTCTTAATCCTCCTCTTGCATATTGGTGTTTATGAACCATTTGAGGCATCACAATTAGGGTGCTCAAGCTTCAAAGGTCAAGAACTACAAGTCCTTCTAAGAGGTATGTCATGTAACTAGTTGTATTTTTCATTTGACAATTGTATGCTAGCTAGGGAGAATGCTTTGGAAAAATTGAAAATGCATGTATAATTAGAGAAAACATAGATCCAAGGCATTTAGGGTTGCATGTACACCATAAGAGTGTTATAGTGCTCAAAACCCTACAATAATTGAGAATACGTCAAGTAATTCACACATTGAAGACACCACTGATTGAACAATAATCAAAATCACATGTGATGTGATTTGGATAATCTAAATCCTTAGTTCAATCATCATATCATTTTATAAATATGTATTTGATTCTAAATCTATGAATAGAGGCGAGAGAACAACTCATTACAGACAAAGTACAACTCAACATGAATTTAGAGTTTGAATTAATCATTTCCACCATTAATATGAATTTAAACCATTTTAGGATGAAATGGAAATCTCATGGTGATCTAGTGAGTAATTTAAAGATAACAAATTATTTAAATCAATATCTATAGAATTCCACCATTAGTATACATTGAAGTTCTATGTCTCAACTAATTATCCATCAAACAAATTTGGGGTTTAGTTCAATGAAGAAGAGTAGTCCAAATACAAAAACCTAATATAAATCTACCATCTAGTCCATCAATTTAATCACCATCACCAGATTAGGGGCATAATAGAAAACCTATGTTCGAATTCTAAAGAGAATCCAGAAGGTTATACCATAATTCACTAATGAAGATTCTCTACTATTAATGCTAAATCCTCTTCTCCAAAAATGAACCCTAGATCTCCATTAAAGCTTTAACATCACCAATGGGTGCTCTGCCCCTCTCCTAATCATTCCCTTCAATTAAATTATGGATGAGACCTACTAAGTAGCTTCTAACTTTTGAAAATTGGTAAAAATGGCCCTAACCTTCAGAGTTATCATATTTAACATCATTTAACCAACCCTCTTATGAAACCTTTATTTTTCATAATTTAAACCTAATAACACTTCTTTTAACTAATTAGTCATTGACAAGTCAACACTTAGTTATCAAGTTTGATATTTGGTAAAACTAGCTAGCCATCTATTTTCTTCTTAACTTTTAAAGACTAAATAGAATCTCATTCTAAATTCTTATTTTATTTATAGATTTATTCTAATATTATTATTTTAACTGATTTTTGTTTTAGATTTTCATTAAGTGATTTTATTTAATTTATTTAAACATAAAAACACTAGCCCTAAATTTAGGATGCTACAATATTCTTCACCCAAATACATTTATTCTTGTGGTGGGTAAAATAGCTATTGATGCCTACATTCAAAAGACCAGTATATTTACAGGTGGCTAGTGAGACTGTAATTTAACTACTGATGCAAAATAACAATGGCACTTTCGATAACGCAATATACAACACATGAGACAATTGAATCGAGTGTCTTTTCTTGATTGATTCATCTCTACTCCTAGACCTCGGCCACAAATTTACAAGCATTGCAAGATGAATGATAATAATCTTCCTATGTTAATACCACCTTTTTTTTCCCTAACAAGATGAGTTATATTCGAAGACACATGATTACATCAACATGTGATTTGAAGATTCATCAAAACTAACATCTAAAATTTTTGAAGGACAAGTTTAAAAATGATTAGTCTACCACTATATGATAAATTTCTCACCATCCTAGTAGATAATCTATTATGGAATTTGTAAATAAGAGGTTGCCACGTGTTGAATTTATAAATCTTGTTGCCAACCAGAAAAAATAAGTAAAGGGAAAATAACTAATATTAAATTTTAACCAGAATACGATACTACAAATCCAAGTATATAGAGAAGGTTAGGGTTTTATTTGTAGACCACTCTCCCAAAAACATGGTTTCATCTAAATATTTAGATATAAAGAGCGAAGATATGTGGTTTAGGGGATTCACACATTTATAAAACATTTTATCTATAGCTTCCCTACTGGCCACTCTTAGACACTCAACGACAATGATAAAGTGGAATCAAATAACAAATGACCTTGTCAAACATCCATTAATTGGATAGACACTAACAAGGATTGAAATGTTTATAGACGTAATACACTAAAATATACAAGACACCCATTTCTCTCAAAGGCCTATAACTCTCATCAAGTTTTGTTAGGGTGCAAAGTTTTCCTTGGATGTGATCTAGGCTTACCCTCTTACATTGTGTAATGGGTTGAGATTTTCCTATAAATAAGAAGTGTGTAGCTCCTATTTTATGGAAGAACCCATATGTGTGAGAGTTTGTCTAGACAGAGAAATCATTACAATACCCACTTTGTAAACTCTTTCTAGTCTAATTGAGCTTAAACAAAGAATTATTTACATAGTGTGTTCTTCCATTATGTTTAATTCACATTAATAGTTACTATTCAACATTCTTCATCATAATTAGGTCTCATCAATTGGTATCAGAGCAGGATCTTCTCATTCGATTCAAGTTTCTCACTATTTTTTTTTATCTCTCTTTCCGAATAGATTATGCACACTCTGTGTTAGATGGAACAATTTCTTATCAATCTTTGACTGATTTCTTTCTAATATTTCCATTTTAATAAAAAATTATATTTCTTTAAAATACTTGCAACAATGGCGAATTTGACTATGCACACGATGTCTAATTTCTCTCATTTTCTCGGATCATCGTTCCAATGTTGATTCTAGAGTATTATGAGCAATGGACTGATAGGATGTAGGACTATCTGAATGGTATAAATGAAGATCTGATGGGATCCATCAAAAGTGTTGAATTTTGATAGGAGGTGTTAATCAATGTTGGTACGTCGACAACTTCTTAGGACATGATCACAAGAGGATATATGATGACCGAAAATGATAAGAAATGTATGCGTAAACTACGTGGTGCTCTTGTGCTTATAATTTACAATTATGTTCAAAGTTGTAAAACTACGAAGCAAATTTGGGCAGCACTGAAGGAGAATTATCAAGGAAATGAGAAGACAAAGAAAGTTAAGTTAAACAATGCTTGTTAGAGTTCAATGAATTCAAAAAGAAGGAAATAGAATCAATCGTACATACTATGATTGATTGAATGAATTGATCTTCAAATGTTCTAGATATGGAGTAACATGTTCGACACTAGAGCTCAATCTCACATTTCTTATGGGTTTAAGAAACGAATGGAGAAATATCTATTTGATGATTACGTCACAAGAAATATTTGATGGTTACTCTCTTGCAAATCTATACAATGTCATTAAAGCTGATGAAAGTGAGATCAATGATAGTGCTGAAGAAAGAAAATTGAGTCTAGGAGGACCTTTATGATTAGTGTTGTACGCGGCTACAAAGGAATCTAAATTCGAATAAAAAGCTAAGGATGGTGAAGATAGAATTTTATACCACTCTGATGATGAAGTAGTTGCATACTACTCAAACAACAAAGTTAAGAAATTTTTCAAGAAGCCATTTAATGGGAAGTTCAAGATTAATTCTGATGGAAAGTGTGTATCTTCGACTGTGAAATCGGTGAAGGATGTTTTAAAGCTAAAGAAGAAAGAGGTGGATAGTTGGAATGAGAAGAAGAAGGAACTCAAGTTGAAGGGTGATTCAGGATATAATTGTAACTACTCTGATGGTTACAATCACACCGCGAAGGATTGCATACAGAGAAAAAAAGAAGAGAAGAAGGAAAGAGTTAAGGACGAGGTTTACTCTGCTGAAAAGCTTGAGGAAATTCGATCTCAAACAATGGGTTTTTCACTGATTGCAAGAGGAGATGACAAAGAAGAGGTTATTTATCAAATTTGCTCCTCTAGATTAGATGACGAGGATATGTGTCATCCCACACACGGTGAATTGTCTGCGAAAATGAAGGATTTTGATGATGAGAGTGAGGATGAGAAAGAACAGATAATTAAAGGAATATGTTTTGTGTCGAAGGACAACATCAAATCGCCAATGACTACAACGGTACATGATCTTCTAATGTCACACCCACAAACAAGGATGGATGAAACGTTTGGGGGTGGATGACGTCATTGTATAGTAACATACCAATTGAATATAAATGAAACATAGAATTACAAGTGACATACATTGTAAATACGTACTTACATTGTTTACATATTGTACTTGTTCATCAGTTACAAAAAGTGACAAAAAGTAAATTTTCACAAGCTTTGCACCACTTGACCATATAGCAAAGTTGATCACCTGTTACTGGATCCCCGAGAATACAAGACATTTTGAAAAGCATCAACTAAAAGGTTGGTGAGTTCATAAGAATTTTTGTATAAAAATGATTTTGCACTTGTTTAGAATGGTTTTCGTAGTACTTTTAGAAAATCCGATATTTTCAATAAAATTGATTTGTAAGTCTTGTACCAAAACTGTGAATATATGCATGCATGTCCTTTATTATCTTTTGTTTATAAAAGTAAAGTGAACGATCCTTGAAAATCCAATATTTTCTGATGTAAGAAAGACTGTAGTGTTAAACCCCAAGATCGGATGTATAAGAGGCTGATTACTTGAAAAATGATTTGCAACTTTATGGTTTAATAAAACTGATTAAGTGTAAGCTTCTTGTAAACCAAAATCATATTGTGATTCCCTATGTGAGTCGCTATAACGATGCTTGATATGACTGATATGCCTATCATGACGTTCTTTAGGCATCACTTTAGGTAATATATTTTTTACCCTAGACTGGCCCTGGCTAGCTGTAGGGAACAACTCAGGTGTCGGGGTGTCAACCCCGTACAGATCTATACACAATTACGTTGCTCTCCCTCCAGGAGACCCTGGTTATAACTACAGGACTTATGATGTATGCTAGTTAGGTATGGTGAAGGAAAGTCTCATAAGAGCCTTCAAAGATATATATGAACTATGAATCCGTTTTACTTGCAAAATAAGATAATTATGCCTTTAAATAATTATGTGTCCTTTGAAAGTGTGGTTTGTGATCTCCAAACTATACCCGTTATAGTTTATTATGTTGTTTGTCAAGAAATTTTATTTGATCATGCATATAAATACATATAAGTTAACATGTCTAGATGTTTTAAAAGTATATATATCATAATAACGTACATCTAACACAAGTATAAGAACTTTTAGTATGATAAAGACAATTTCTAGTTTTTGACTTTTTTGTCCGTGATTTTAGAAAAAAATCATAGAAAAATAATCGTAAGTCGAGCATTGGATCCGTAAACATTGAGAGTTTGTAAATTGAGTATACTTTACTCGTAAATTTTATTATAATTTTTAAATGTCCCATACTAGTTTGAAAATGTTCATCTTCACAGACTGGCGCAGAATCATTTCTAAAATGATAGGTAGTTTTGTAAAGTTCGCCAAAAATTGTAGAAAAATGGTATGAATGTGTGAGAGTAGTCCTTAGAAAGTCATAAACCTGAAATATCTTCATGTTCAACATTTTTGAAAAATATTAAGTTTAGGATGGTCAGAGAGCCTGTAAATAGACAATAACTTTTCTGTTGAAAGCTGACATTTAAGTTTAGGTTATATATGTTTGAACACAAAACTAATTTTTGCTATTTTTAAGTGTATCACCCATATCCAAAAGCATTCATGCAATAAATATGTTAACAAACACATTTCGCATAATTTTTATAGAGATGTATAAGATAAACTACATGTTCATGCAGTTGGGTTTTGTGTACTATAACACTCCAATGGTGCACATACAACCCTAATAGCTTTGAATCTAAGTTTTCTCTAGTCATACATGCAATAAAATTCCAAAGCATGATGCCTCAACTAGTTCATAAACACCATGAACAAAGGAGGACATTGAGAGAGAGGTTAAGAACCACCAAAATCAGCTAGGGTTCTCTTAGAAATCCTTAGGTCCGATTTTAGCCTTACGAAAATAGAATATATATATATATATATATATATATATATATATATATATATATATATATATATATATATATATATATATATTGTAGGACTTCAAGCATCATTGGTAAACCCTAATCTATACACATAGGTTATGATCCATATCTCATATGGGCTAAATCTTCATGGATACTTACATAAACTTACCCCAACATGGATATATATATATATATATATATATATATATATATATATATATATATATATATATATATATATATATATATATATATATATATCATTGATTAACATAATCAGTCCCCAATTAGTCTCTTTTGATCACTAAATTAATTCCAAATTAATTATTGATCAATACTAATAAAATAATACGATTTCACAATTAATATATTATTCTTATAATATATTAATAAATCATAAATAACCTCTTTCTCAAATATCCATCCTATCAGATTGTTCTGGTGAAGGCAACCCAAATGGACCATGCTAATCTCGGGTCAAGTACATACAATTATAGTTATGGGTTTAGAAACCTAATCCAATAGTCTCCCACTTGGATAAGTCTAGTAACTATTATCTCAAGTACGACTCCAAAATCCCGACTAGCAATCGTAGCTCTCAAAAGTCGTTTTTGAACTTTTACCTAGTCAATGATGTGTTCATTAGATAAGGGATCATATATTCCTCCATTTTAGATATCGTATGAACTGAGACATGGATTTTAATCATTCTCTTTGTTCATGTGTTGTTTTTGATTTTTGATTTATGAAGACCGACTAATTGAACAAATCAAATCAGTCTAGGCTAGGCCAAGCACTTAGGGTTGTCATCACTAAATCATTGAGGAGCCCACATATATTGCTTTTATCCCTCTTATGTTAAAAGGAACTGATAAACTTTGACTCATATGCTTGCTCTATTTGCTTGTCAAATCACACACAACAATATGTTTTATAACACCAAGTTACCGGTGTGTTTTCTTATTATCAATATGCAATCGACTTGTAAACTGCAACTCATATCTCTATGTTTCAAAAATATAAGATATAATCATCTCATGATCACTCATGATAAAAATCCAAGAAGTGATTTAAATGGGTGTGGGTTTAATCCAATACTCAAATCTTATTACAGGTGTATTCATGAATACTACAACAAAATTCTGCTATGTCTAACACTTTAGACAATCTACAGACATATTCATAACAGCCTTGCCTCAATACCTACTTCCAAAGTATGATCGAGAAGACAAGAATAATCGAATCCAACATGGTTTCAAGCTTATTATTCGGGAAGTCAAATCATGCGATGTGAAAGACAAAAATAATTGAATCCAGCATGGTTTCAAGCTTTTGAAAATAAATAAAACACCTTTTATTTAATCCTCATATTGATTACACATTATTCATTGTATAATGTTTCGATTTATCTACTTTACACTTGAATTAAAAAAATAGTTATCCCATGCTCCAAGCATGCACACTATATTTATCTATGGTCCTTACTTTTTGAAATAGATCAATTGTAAACATTTCCAATGACATGCTTTTTACAATTCCATATCCTTATCGTAAGTGTGAGAATACCAAGTACTTGCCACTCAGTGTAATCTGTTAGATTCTAAGCTTATATGTAGTGATCCTTTTGTAACGACTATGTACACAAGTCAGAGACTTTGCCAATTACAAAACTTTCCATTGGAAATTGTTACAAGAAAATTCCATAGATACGAAGTCTCATATTCAAAGCACATTCCTTTTAATATCATTCTTGCATAAAAGTTTCTAACTTATTCATAGATTCTTGATATCCAACTCCCATTATGGAAACATTTCCATATTTTCCATATGACTATCTATTCTTAATAGAATCATATCTATTCAAAATCATATCAATATGGTCCATTCATTACTATACTTTCAACTGTCCTTAAGCAACCAATCCTTAGCGAACCTTATATCGTCCTTGACAGTTGTTTAATAACTTAAGTCATATCCGGTTCTAGATCATTTTCCCTCTTAATGGCCTAGGCATTTAGAAAATTAAAATAGGAGGATATTATAGCACATGCAATCGATCCTATATCTGAAGCATATGGGACACAATTCATAATGTCTTACATAAAGACCTGTTACTTTAGCAATCTCTTGCTATAGCTTTTCCATATATAGAACTTCCTTGTGTTGAATATTTCAACATAACATTCATATATGTCCTTGACTAAATTTGATTAAAATCTCAATCTAAACTTTTAGAATTGAAATGAAGTATAAGTTCATCTCCCTTAATTATAGCAAAACAACTTTTGAAACCCTACGACTTTGCGAATTGAAACCATTGTTTTCTGTAATTAACATGGCTAACTTGCAACACTTACCATAATAATTATGATCCCACTAGCATAATAATTATTATCTTACTAGCATAACACTTATGCTCCCACTAGTTTTGACATGTACCAAGAAATAAGTTGGACTTCTAGAAATCAATATTTGTTGACTTTCTTACCAAAGTTCAGATTTCTGATACAAGACGCTTCAATAAGACTTTATCTAGGCTTCTCAAGCTCATACACCTTTCCTTAGATAGCTCACATGTGTGTCCAAACAATTTTAGAACTTATACCAATAAGTCTCAAATGTTTAGACCTTTTTCCATTTCTCACAACTCGAACTATGAAGAGGGATGTCATAATCATAATCGAATTTGAGAATACAAATATCACAATTTCTAACTCTTTAAAATCTTCTTAGTGAAAGTGTTTCCTCACAATTATTTTCATGAATTGGAGAGAAACGTTATGACACTTGAATTTTATGATGTATGTTTTCCTATCCATGTGAATTTTTCATAACCAACCATTATCATAAGACAAGGTCCATGATAATTTCAAACTCATATGGATTGAACTTGTTCAATCTTAAATTTCTGCCACTTGGTAGCATGAGGGCCTACCATGTTTTCCAAGTTGTTGAGCATCTCACCCTTACTGTTAATGAACTTTCACTGATCAAGGTGTTTTCACCTATACAAAAAATTATGAACTCATAGAACTTTCATGCATAGTCAACTTTAACTGGAATGGGCACAAAAACAAGAATATGTCAATACGATAGGTTACGAACCTCAAGTCATGTGCTAGTGATTAACAATAGGTTTATTCTTGATTAGTTCTTGAAACTTTTCAAGATCCTTAAGACTCTAACTGACATCTTGACATATAAGACTCTCTTTGTCAAGAGCATTCATTGACAAACAAATATTCAAGGGTTAGTGCAGTTTCTTATCAAGACAAACACTTCACACAATTGGTCTTATGTGGTCTTTGTTTTATCCAAAACATCACAACTTGCCAGATTCGAATGTACAAGAGTAAGAAACATTTTACTCTACATTTGATAAGTGTTATAACCCTTTCTTAATATTATGTCACTCAATGTACAATCTTGGATTATAACTCTAAGACTGCATTTCGGAACAAAGTATGATTCACCTTTTGATTTAACCATTTCAACAACTCCCGATTCCGCTTCTTAGCCATGCAAGTTCACTTTAGAGGATCAATTGTGATATGGTTCCATAATCACTAAGATGATCATAGAACACAATACTCAAGTACTCTCCCTTCTTTTCAGATTGTAGAAACCTTTACTTTTCTGACTAATTTGATTATTCTTATTCATTCTACTATCTATTGAAACCCTTTCAATGATTTAGAATTACACTTAATCTTGGAAGTACCACCATATTAACTAAACTTTTAGTAAACCTTAACGAATAGTCTTATCGTTCTTTGTGGTGGACCTGACCAGTGCACAACCAAGTGTACCCGATCCCCAAGTCCTTCACTTGACTCACATATACATGTGAACAACAAATTAGTCTTAATTTCCCAAAGACGAAGGTTCTCATACATCACATAATTCACGTTGCATGATTCCAAGTTTCTCTCTAACTTAAATTTGGGTGATGAGAGTCTTTCCTTATTTGCAAAAATTGCTCATGACCACAAACAAAAGCATCAAATCGATTCTCAACATTGCTAACAATAGAAACATACAAGTATCAATTTTCCAAAATGTCATTGCAATGAAATATAAAATAAGATAAAATCAAAATTTTCTTTATTTATAATATACGGAAAACCTTTCCTTACAATGAAAGTACATATGAAAAATTTCTTTCTAAATATTCCTAAGGAATCTATCATAACTCCTAAGTAGAAGCTCAAAAAATCCGATCATCGAACCATGTGATTGAAATCCATCTTTTCGCGACCAAACTCATCCTGCTCTTTCTTTAAGCTTCCTTTCTCTTCTTTGATCCTTCAAAGCATCAAAATGTGATCTTATCACATCATGTATTAGGAATCTAAAAATAGGAACTTAATAAATTTAGATAGTGGACTTACCTGAAGTAGAGTCATACATTTTGACTTTACCATCCTTATGGTCCTTAAGGTAGATACGATAGCTTCACAACCAATTCTCCTTCTCTTGACAGTAGAAACAAATAGATTCTTTTGAAATTGTACATGGGACAATCTCAAACTTAGCCTTTCCCTTTCCCTTGGAAAGAGAAATCTTTTCTGGACTTCCAATGTTTCCATTGTCAATGTCCATGGAAGTTTGGGAAGTAGATCTTACAATCAAATTTTCATTACCAGTGCGCCAAATCAATGTTTACTCACCACAATTAGCAAACATGTATGATTGATAAGGGACATGTTACGGTATTTCATATAGTAATCTTTAATGAACTCACCATATGACATAGGAAGTGATTGAAGAACCCAGTCAACAACCAACTTCCTCGGCACAATGACTCCTAACATTCCCAGTTTGTCAATGTGTGACTTCATCTCCAAGACATGTGCACACACAAGCCTTCCATCTTGGTGTTTGCTATCTAATAGGGCTTGAGTTACCTTAAAGTTTTCAAATCTTTGAACTTGTGGGTTAGGGAGAATTATCGGAGGTGGTGGAGGAAGTGAAGTAAGATTTCCATTTGCGAGATCCAGTTGTGGGACATCATCTTTATAAGGAAAGCATTTTCCAAAATATTTGGGAAGACCATAGTTGTCTGACCTAGACATCTATAAAAGGAGAAATTCAAGTTAGTTGATGTAAGTCCTTGATATAATAACCAAAATGAAGTATAAAAGATTGGACCTAACACAATATTCTACAATTCAGATAAGGGATGCCATAATCAAATTGTAAAATATTTGAAGGTAGTTAAGTGAAGATTTACCAATTTCCACCATGAAAAAATGAAAATGAATTTTAGGTTTTAAATGAATTGAAATTCCTAGATTCTTTTGAGATTCATTGAACTTTTCAATGACATGTTTAAATTTCGATTATGCCCTTCAAGTTTGTGACTGGGATGCCGAGGATCACAAAAAAAAGTGTGAATAACCATCCAAATTAGCTTGGTACACTTAATGTTACAAATCACCTAATCAATGTGTCGTTTAACCACACATACTCCATTGATCAATGATTAGTATCGAGCTATCCATTTCCATCCTTCATTAGTCCGAAATTAGTGTGTTGATTAACCACACATGCTCCACTAACGACCAATAAGGTGTAATGGGCAATTTCAAGAGTTAGCATCAAATTTACATTTTTTCTAAGAAACTAAGATTGGGAATTTATAAAAGTATTTAGTTACTTGGTATTACTTTATACTTTTAATGAGAATTAATGTCCTATCCTACCCACCCAGATAACGACCCTCCACCAATCAAGGAAGCGGTGGGTGAGAGTTGACACCCATTAAACCACCATTTTATAGGCAGTAACCTTATACCTTCTCTCCCCTTATAGACCGGCTTCGTGAATGAGGCTTAATAACTGCAAGACTGACCTTTTTACTTATACATATATAATATATTAAACTTTTAATTTTATATAGTATGACGGTGTATTTTAAAATTTTAAAATACTAGGTGGTTTAGTCTTTTAATTAAACTAGACTTTTAATTTAATTAAACTCAAACCATGTAATTATAGATTTATTAATAATCTTTTAATTAAACATTTTAATCAATTTAATAAACTCCATAAGGTGTAATTGAACTATTCAAAGCATCTAGGTTATTAAAAATTCAAAATTAAAACTATTTAATTAATTTTTAAATTATGAACCCAAGAGATGCATCTTTTCAAACCTTTCAATTACTAGATATTGTAGAATTCAATATTACAATTTAAAACTTTTTTAATTAAACTTTTCAAATTCCAAAACTTGAGGGCAAGTTTTGAAACTCTTCAAAACTCTTCATTTCTATAACTTATGAGTTTAATGTTATTTTAATGGATGAGACTTTTCATGTTCCATAACTTGAGGACAAGTTATGGAATTCATTAAAAACACTTAGATCAATTTCAACAAATAAAATTATCATATAATTCATAATTGATCTAACTAAACTCATATAGCAATATAATATCAAATCAACAATTTACAAGTAACTTTGTTTATCATATAAAGCAATAATTATCCTAAAACTTTGACAATTATCTTTTGATTGGATGAGTATAGTCACTACCATATCAGAAAAAAACAAATTTTATGATACAAAATAGTTTGTGGTAGTGACAGCAATCCAATCCAGGCCAAAATACCTAAAAAACAGCCATCTACCAGTGCAACTCGTCGAGCCAGGATTTGGACTTGTTGAGTTCATCATGAAATCGTCGAGTTCATCAATGGACTCGGCGAGTTCATCTTGGCAGAAGGCCATTTTCAGTTTTCTTCAACTTTGAACAATGAATAATGCAACTATATAACAAAAAACGACCCATGTCTTTGATACAACTGTTGGGTTTTGTGTACTATAACACTCCTATGGTTCACATACAACCCTAATAGCTTTGGATCTAAGTTTTCTCTAGTTATACATGCAATAAAATTTCCTAAGCGTGAAGCCTACAACTAGCAATCATTTTTGGTACATGAATCATAAAATCATATTAGAAGAATACCTCCTTATTGCAGCTTGTAGTTTTGACCTTTCAAGAGCGTAGCACCTCAAGTGTGATGCCTCAAATGGTTCACAAACAACATGAACAAAAGTGGATTTTGAGAGAAAGGTTAAGCACCACCAAAATCGGCTACGATTCTGCTAAAACTCATTAGCTCTGATTTGAACCTTCGGGAAATATATATAAAGTGTACGATTCCAAGAGTCATGGGTAAACCCTAATGCATACACTTAACTTATGATCCATATCTCATGATGGTGCCAAAAATCACAGGAGTATGATCAAGGATATTGTGCGTGATCCCAGAGGAGCTAAAATCCCTAGTCTGGTCGTCTCGTGGCCCGGCTCCGGAGCCCGATCCCGATCTCTCACCAGCGCTTGACCTGCCAACTGGTCTAGTGTGTAGTGTCACCATATTCTAAAATACACCACAACAAACATCATAATACTCATTATAACTCTAGGGATCATACATACTACAATTTCCTTGGATTCATCTCAACCTTCCTTGATTCAAGTACAGATCCTCTACTTTCAGTAGTACGGGCCCATACTAACTTCCACATCTATCTGTACTTTCCTCCAGAACTACGTTCTCTTCACCAAGTACCTTCTACTACTACTGGTTCACGCGCTAATCGCATCCTAGGCTTGCCCTAGGGTAATCACCATCCCACCCTCTGGCATCAACTGCATAAAAATTCCCTGCTATCTCCCCTAACTAACTCGCAAATACCATTACATATCACTAAGACTATATGATTCTCCGAATGAGAGATCCTACCCTACAACAGCTAGACAGAAACAAGAGCTGCGAAATAGAGCTAGACTTAACCGTCTGAAATTAATTAATCCTCGCAATATGTAACTTAACATATTCGTTTGCTAGTTAGTAAAAGATAACTAGATCTCCTAAAAGCACAAAGCAAGCTGAATTCTAGCATTTAGTACACATAATCAAGCATTTTCTAATTAGGGCATTATTCTGAATAATCTGTTCTAGCATGCATTTCATAAAGTTGATACATATATAACAGACACATAAGGCATCCTCCTAGATCCTTAGTCCTAATCTAGCATTCAATTCTCATAAATACATCATACAATAAACTTGTATGGGTAATTTTCGAGTACTTATTTAAGCTTAGCTGATTGCATGCACCACACCCTTTTCTCTATTTCAAAGTTCTTTTCGTTTTTTCTAAAAAAAAAAATTCTTTTTCTCAGAGTCCCTTTTATAAAAATGAATTTTATTTTGAAAATATCTATACCAATTCCTTAGTTTGAGTTTAGACACACCCCAAAGTGTGACGGAATCCCTCAAACCAAGGTTCTGATACCAACATTTAATTTCCCAAAAATACAGTCCAAAAATTTTGTTTTTAATCATTTAGGAAAAAGCTTATTTCATCAAACATCATAATAACAAAACCAAAAATATCAAAAAATCATAAATCACGTATCTCAAAATCCCATATCATTTATCAATGTACCAAAATCATATGTCAAAATATTAGAGCGACTCCTTCCATGCTGAAAACTGTGTTGTGTATCATGCAATCATCCTGAGCTCTTCCCCTTACTAGATGAAGTACCTGAAACCAAAACTGAAAACTATAAGAACTAAGCTTAGTGAGTCTCTGCAACCTACCACATACTATACACATACATTCAACTAGGAGATACGATTCTGGCACACTCTCATGGAGATTTAGGCCCTACCCACACTTTGATGTCTAGGAGATTCGGGACCTGTCCACACTCCGCTGTCTAGGACATTTAGGCCATGCCTACACTCTGCTGTCTAGGAGATTCGGGCCCCGCCCACATTCCGCTACTAACATGTATACAACTATCACACATACAACAAGTATATTTGTTCCTTTCAAGCAGTAACATATTTATACTAAAATAATACGACGAGATTCAGGCCCCGCCCACACTCGGATACTATGAGATTTGGGTCCTGCCCACACTCAGCTACTAACATATCACATATACGGGCTGATCTTGGTTCCTTAGACCCATTCTTACTGAAGGAAACTCACCTATCAAGTTAGCTACTGAAATCACAAGTGAGGAATCTCTAATGGCTGCTCCACAACTCCCCGTCTATAAATTCACAAGGAACACTTAGACAAAAACTAATAATCTTTCTATGGGTAAAATAACCATTTTACTCCTAGTTAAAGTAAACGCTTTGGTCAAAGTCAAAGTCATGATCAATTTCTAGTTAACCTAACTCGTCGAGTTACCTCCTGACTCGTCAAGTTCCTATGCTATTCAGACTTGTGATAAACCGAGTCAATTCATCAAGTCCCTTCACAGACTCGTTGAGTTCCTCTTGGCACGTAATCGAGACAAACCAACTCAAACCGTTGAGTCCCCCTTTGGACTCGCCGAGTCCCTCTATCGTTTTGGGCTATTTAGATGGATTAACCCCCTATACTTCAGATCCAAGCTCCATGCATCTCATAAACCCCGAAAATGTCCTTTTAAGGGTAAAGTTTCCAACTTTACCTGTTAATACGTCTTCTTTTTGGGTTTAGCTCTAACCCTAACTCCTTGGGACCTAGAACTTGGTCCTTAAACCATCCATACACCAAAATAAATTTTGCAACCAAATATCTAAGCCCCTAACACTACTTGGACAAGTAAAGCTCCCAACTTTATCTTCACGCATGGCCTTTTTGGGCTAAAAAGGCCAACATGGACCTTTATGGTTTGCATGGGGCTCTAATGGCATAAAGTTTTCACCATTATGCCTTAATAACCCTTAATGATCACAGATCTGAAAGTATCCTTGCTTGGGACGTCCAAACCCCAAGCATCAAGCTCCTTGAACCAAAACCCTAAAAAGTGGAAAATAAATAGATCTAATGAATAAATGATCAAGTTATAGACTTGGTTACCAGAAAAGGAAGGGAATGAAACGTTGCTTCTAGATCTACAATCTTCTCTTGGGGTCCTCTAGCTTCTTCTTCTTCTATAAGCTTCAAATCACACAAGGTCACTCACAAATGGCTCACACATTGTCACAACTGGCAATTTAGCTAGGAAATTATGTACCCATGTAAACATTAACTATGGTAATCCTTGTAACTCTAACTTGATAGTATGTATGATGCTCATTCAATGACAACGAATTCCATTAAGAATCATTAGTGATGTTCAAAACTCTATACAAAGTACTTCAAATAGTCAATTATGAGTTGAAAACCCTAAAAATCCTGGTTCAAGTTTATTATGGACTAGGATTTTCTTTTTGGGCCTAATGGGCCAATAAGCCTTCAATTCAACTATTTTGGGCCTAGAATCCTTAATTAAGTTATAAATGGACCTACATTCATAAAACTTAACATATTTGGCCATGTGGACCTAAAATGGTTCATGTTAACCATAATGGGCCAACTTGGGCCGAAAAATATTATTAGGCATAACGGTGCAAACTTTATGCCATTAGAGCCCCATACACCATTGGGCCATTGGGCCGTGAACCATCCTAAGGGCCCAAAGGGCCGAAAAATATTATTAGGCCTATGAAATTCGATCAAAGCCAAGGATTTTAGCCCAAAGCTATTTCACGCTCAATCATTGATCCCATGCTCGGCCCAATGAGTTTGTATATACAAAAAAAAAGAGAATGAACATAAGGGGACTAATGAGCATGAGTCACATCATTATTGCATGGAGGATCTCCATGCAATATCACCTCACTCACTCACTCTCTCTCTCTCTCTCTCTCTCTCTCTCTCTTTCTCTCTTCTCCCCTCTTCTTATCGGTTGAACCACACTTCTCACCACCTTATTTCTTTCAAAAATCACTTCAGAAACTCTCTCTAGAAAACCTCCTCCCTTTTCCAAATTTTCAAAGATTTAGATTGTGTTCAAGGGGATTCTCACCAAAAATCATCATTCCTTGGTAAGTCCTTACATATCCAAGTTATACAACTTCATTATTATGTTAGATCACTCATTCTAAACATTTTTTTGTGATCAAACTTTTAGAAATATCATAAGCTCGAGATCTACTCAAGGAAGGCTTGCTAGAGTCGAAACCTCTCTCTCATGTTCACAAAACCGAGAACAAACAAGCAATGTGAGTTCATACCCCCTTGTTTTCGGTTTTATAAAGTTTTAGGGGAGAATACAAGTTGCTATGTGCTAGATCTATGTATTTATGCATGCCTATGTGTGTTTTTTTATTTATGTTGTATGAAAGTGATAGAATGCTATAGATCTCAAAATATCTAACAAAATGAGTGAGATATATGAACTAAAAACACTTCGTACAACTTACTATAAAGATAAATGTGTTAAAAATGTGAAGGTCCATGAGAAACTAAACAAAAGCTTGAAAAATGACCACTTTTGACAAATAACCAAACAGATAAGTCCTCCTTGGCATTTTCGGTTTTTACAAGGGTCACAAGGGTCAAGTTACTTTAAAAATGGGTCATTATGATATTTATGACTTTAAATGTGTCAAAAGTGTAATTTTTCGCATAATGGGCCACCGTCTGGGCGTTACAGTTTTTCTTGGGCTAAAAGTGTGAAAATATTAGTTTTTGTGGACTAAAATGTCATTTTATACAAATTGAGTCAAGAATGTGAATTTATGGATATAGGGGCTGAAAATGTCACTTTCCTCGAATTTGGGCCAAAACTGTTATTTATATAAAAATTAGGTCGAAATTATCATTTTTATCGAAAATGGGCTGAGAATGTAATTTTTGTAGAAATGGGTTGAAAACAGCAAAATTTATGAATTTTGGGTTAAAAAAAATTTCAACCAAAATCGGCCACAAAATTGCCATTATATTTGAATTATGCCCATAAATTGAAGACTTTTAGTCTTAAGGGGTCTAAAGTGTCAGATTTTCCAAAAATGTGACTAAAATATATATTTTCGGTCTAGTAGGCAAAAAGTGTCACCATTACAAAAATTAGATTTTTTGGTTGTCTTGGTAATACCTCGATCTAAAAAAACAAAGAAATAATAACGAATAGACGGAATACAGTGACAAAATTTTTTTTGGGCCTAATACTCTCGTTACATGGCTAATGGGCCCTAGGGGCTCATGTAAGTGTATATTGGGCCTAATATTTTTCATGACATGTTTAATGGGCCTTGCAGCCCATTCACATGTTAATTTAGGCCTAAACTATGGATCAAATGTTTATTGGGCCTTAATGGTCCATTTACGTGCCTATTGGGCCTAAATTACCATTTTACATGTTTAACGGGTCTTAGTGGTCAATTTAAATGCTAAGTGTGCTTGGACTGAAAATCACATGCTTAGTGGATCTTAATACATATACATACTTTTGTATTTGAAAACTTAGAACATACACGTAAACATTATACTTAGTGCGATACAGAACTCGTGAACAAGTTGAGAATCTAGTGAGAATTGTCGACTGACCCCTTTGAGTGTATGATCGTAGCTTGTAGTTATAACCAGAGTCTCCTGGAGGGAGAGCGGAAGTTTGTGTATAAATCTATACGGGGTGACCCCCCCCCCCCCCCAACGCCTTAGTTGTTCGCTACATCTAGACTAGGACAGTCTAGGGCGACATACCTTACCTACATCAAAACCAACGCCTGAAAAAGCCAAGACAGGCGAATTAGTCATTATCAAGCGTGGTTGTAAGGGCTCACTTAGAGACTAACTCCATCAAATATTTTGGTATATTTATACCAATCTTGACGATACTAAAAACATACATACATCGATACTCGGTCTTGGGATTTTATGATTACGATACTTTTACAAGCAGAAAATATTGGATTTTCTGGGATAAATATAATTATACATTATTTTTACTTATAGCAGAACACACAGGATTTTTTGGGCTGCATTTCTAAAAACAGAATACACACATGCATAAATACTTATTATTATCACATTACATTCAAACCATTTTACAGAAAATATTGGATTTTCTAGTGTTTTACCAACCATGTAAAAACATTTATTCAAACATGCTTATGAACTCACCAACATTATATATGTTGACGTTTTCAAAATAACTTGTATTATCAGGGAATCGATAAGTGGAAGGTTAGCAGAGAATGGGAAATTTATTGTATTTTGTTATCCTCGTACTTTTAACGCTTTGGTCATGTAACTTAATATATTGTACTTGATGTAAACAATGGCAGTTGTATTATTTTATGCATTGTAATGATGATGTTTTGTTTCATTTATATTCATTGTAATGATATTTCAAGAGGAAGTGACGCACAAGTCCTCGGACCTTTCCGTCGTCTGGTTCGGGGGTGTGACACACACTCACACACAGCTCTAGGGTTTTGTGGATTAGGGTTTGGGACTTTCAGGCTGGAAATAAGGCCATAAGGTGGGGATTATGAGGTTTAAATAGGATGTAAAACCCCGAAATTAGGGTTTCATCCTGGCAGCGCTACTCGTCGAATTGGGCTCCCAACTCGTCGAGTCGATCACTTTAATACCGCGTCCATTCTGGTTTCTACTCGCCGAGTTTGGGGCTTCCAACTCGTCGAGTTGCACTACAAAAGTGAATAAATTATAATTAAATATGTACCATGAATCAGGCGTTACAACACTACATATCCTCGACATCACTGGTCGAAACCAACCAGAAAGTAGATATGTCACTAATCTGTGTTTACGATCCTGAGTCATTTTTCCGTGATAACGGAGAAATCCAACAAATCTAAACCTCAATGAATTGTCGGTGAACAACTATGTTCAATATTTTCACGAGACGTTTTTTCTGTGTACCATTTCGATATTCAAAATCTCATTCTCATTCGTTAATGGTGATCTTAATAAAATGTTCTTATAACAAGGCATTTTTGCCCAAGGAGATCCAGATTTTTATTTTTATTTTTTATTTATTTTGAGAGGAGATTTACGTTTGAATATCGTTTCTGTGGCTTCATTAATTATAATTATTTCTAACCATACTTGTTCTTGACTATACTGGTCATCCAAGGAATTTTGCACAACTGATTCACACTTACGTTAAGTTCTGATCTTGTGTGAAATTGAGCCCACCTTCGAAACCAAAAGAAAAGATGCCATTCGATGCTCATCAATGAGTATTTGATTGGAATTCATGGGAAACTACAAAAGCAATTATTCATCTCTCTCGATGTCCAATGAAGAGATCTTTGCCTGGGATCAATTTGCTTTCGTATCAAATGAAATTTGATATCATGATATCCAAATTTTATTTTACTTGCTTCTATCTCATTCTTTAGCACATGAAAAAACTAAAATCCTTGAGGTTTCGGTTTTACCAACTTGAAACTTAGATTTTGAAAAGTTTGGCACAGGATTTTACTTATCCTTCCCATAAGTAAATGAGCCTTGCCTCCATGTCGAAGGATGGTTCTTTATTGGTCATGAAATTTTCAAATCCAATCTTGGTGTTGAAACTTATGGCCGTTCTGATCTGATTGACAGAAGCGAATGGTCAAAATGAAGTGACGGTTTATAATTTCACGGGAATCAAGGAGAAACATGATGATCACTTTTCTTACGTGGCAATTTTGTATGGTGTCGGTTAAGTAACCAACACAATACGTGACATTTTCTTACTGTGCATCGGTTCAAATTCAAAAATTACAAAAGTTATAAAAGGAAAACAATGATTTCCTTTGTTCTTTCTGCTCTCTAATTAAACCTCAAGAACCCATATGTGTGAGATTTAGTCTAGAGAGAGAAATAATTACAAGCCCATATTTTTAACTCTTTCAATTCTAATTGAGCTTAAACACAGAATTACTTACATTGTGTGTTCTTCCATTATGTTTGATTCACATTAATCATTACTATTCCGCATTCATCATCATAATTAGGTTAAATCAATTGATATTTGAGAGGGTGCTTGAAGTTTTCAAGAAATTGATCCATGATGACATTTTTAATTTGGTGAATCATTAATCAAACTTCATGTTGTATGTTTTCTTTCTTTAAGAGTGTTTTTGGTTCTAGAAATTGAATTATTTGTTTGATCTTGATTCAAATTCTATTTTATCTTTCCTGAATTCATGTGATTTTTGCTTTCTCTCTCTAGAATTTCATTTGGTATCACTTTCTCTCTCTAGAATTTTGATCAATTTTGCTATCTTTCTCTAAAGATTTCTTTCAAATTCATTTTCTCTCTCTAGAAATATCCAAGTTCTTGTGATATGTTTTTCATTATTTGATTTTAAATGGAAAAAGAATCATGTGAAAGATGGTTTGTATTTCATGGAGATGATCCAATTTCATATAGTTTTGATTGATTTAACAAATCGTTTACAATCGGGTATCTTAAAGAAAATACACTCATTTCTTGTGGCATTAGAGATAAATGTGGAAGGATGATTGGTCATCCTGTTGATCATGATAATCATAAAGTTTTACTTAACCGTTTGGTTATAACTTATAATGAGAGAAGAATAGAGAAGAAAGAAGATGAAATCATTAAAGGAATTCGTCTTGATGAATACAAATATGGTGTTAATGTGCTTGCACGTTACCCGAATGTTCATGATGTTCAAGACAAGGGAATTCAATGTGATTGTCATGAAATTTTGAAAGTTTTTTTTTTCAATTAGAGTTCAAACCGATGATTGCTTGTGTTCTCATGATTCTTTTGAGGGAATGGTGCCTTATAGAAATCCTTCAATCCAAGATGTTCAAATGTATCAAAGTCCAATGGATATGATTCCAAAATGAAAAGTTGAAGTTGTGAAGAATGATGTTGTTTTTGATTTTAAATCTTCAAGATCCAAAAAGATGATGATGATGATGATGATGATGATGATGATGATGATGATGATGAATCTCAAAAACAAGAAAGTTTGTCTACCCAAGAAAAATTCTTCAAATGTTGTTTTGATGCTAAAATCAGTGAACAGAATTTAGGTTTCTAATAAAAAATCATAAAAAGTTTTATGGTATCAAATTTCAAAGCCAAAATTGTTGAATAATATCAAATTCAGCATGAAGATGAGGTTAGATCTTGGATAAATGAGAAGAAGCTTCATGGGTGGTACAATGTGCAATTTGGAAATTTCTTTGTTCCAACCAAAGAACCTAGAAGTTCATATCATTCTAAGGATTTGATGTTGGATCCTCCATACTTAGTTTGTGTATTCAAAATGGAAAAAGAATTTTCAAGGAGGCTTCTCAAATTCTCAATGGATTCAAAAAAGATATTGTTGATAATTGATAGTCGAAGAGTACATGATGAACAATAAGAGAACAGTTGAAATTGAAGTTAAATCGAAATTGAATGAACTTCACAAAATTTTCTTTTCTATATCTAAATGAAAATTTTGATTTATAATTCAATAAATTCAAATTGTTTGTCACTATTAATCAATCTATCCAAATGCAATCCCAATCATCGACTCATTAGTGTGGATAGATTATTTTGCTAGCCCAAAATCTTAATCCTTAGAACCAATACAGTTCTCGTTCTTGTTTATATTGTTCGTTATCATACCGTCAAAACATTCTTCTTCATTCATCATCATCGGATTAAAGATGCACGAGGAAAAGATTAAACACATATGATTAGCTTTGAGTTACAAGTTAATCATGTTTTTATCTTCATCGATTGTTTGAGAATTGAAAATCGAAATTGAAGAGTCAACAGAAAAAGTAAAAATCTGTTTTTCAATTTTGATTTAGTCAATTTATGTCGAAATTGGTTGAAGTATTGTTTTTGGTTTTGGGAAATGAACGTTGATTTTCGGAGTTGTAAGCTTCAAATCAAATGTAAACCTAGATTTGAGTATCGAATAGAACTGTTCATCAAAAGTGGAGGGAATAGTTTGAGGTTAAATAGTCGAAAGTTTGACAACTTTTCTTAAGTCGAATGCATTTTGAGATTGATAGTCGAAAGTCAAATGTATATTCGAATTGATTCTATAATTCGATTGAGAATGAGTGTTTAGAATCAAAGTTTCAACTGTGAAATGGTTAAAATCGAGCTTACCAGTCGAAAGTGATTTCAATTTCTATTTCGACATAGTTTTAGCTTGCAACTCGACAGTAGTTTCGAGCCAAAAGTTAATTTTTTATTTGATTTCGATTGGTGAAGGAATTGTAATGAAAGTAAAGAATCGAAAATTCACAGTATTGATTTCCATTGGTATTTGCTTGAGTTGACGGTGTCTTGATGTTCATAGTAGAAAGCAACGTTGTTTAATTGTAATAGCCCGAAATCCAGGTACCCTTCTATTTAGCCCTTCATCTTTGATTTGTTGCCATTTAGGGTTCGCATGTTAGGTGAGTACGCTGGGCGTACCAGGTGTACGCTACGCGTACTCGCGCGCTTCATTTGAACGCGTTCACCCTCGGGTACGCTGGGCGTAACCGGTCCAAACCTAAAAACCCTAATTATTTCGGATGGCTAAAAGGAATGTGTGGCTCGACTTCTCAGCCACCATCCCTCAGAAAGAAACCCTAGAGAGAGTGTTCCTTCGTTCTTAGGCCATTGTGAGTGTTCTAAGCTTGGTGGTGCCATTTTAAGGTAGCAAAGGAGAAGAAGAGTTCATTGGGAAGGCTAGAAGTGATGTTCAAGTGTGGATCCGAGCTTTGCAAAGGTTGAAGCTTCATTCTAAGGTAAAAAGTTCGGATCTTGATATATAGTTCTTGTGATATGCTTTAAGTACCATTTTCTAGGGTTTTAGTCCCAAAGGTGGAGACTTTTTGAGAAAATGGTCTCCATAAGCTTAGATCCATCATATTTCTAGTCTATTTGAGTTGTAGACTCATAAAAATGTAATCTTGGATGTGAATGTTTCACCATGCATGAGATCTAGATCCTTGAGTTGAAATGGAATGATGTTAAGGAGTGTAGGAGCCTTTACAGCCATGCCAAGGCTTAAAGGTTTCAACTTTATGGGTAAAGATGCATAAATAAATCCGGATCTAGAAGTTGGAGTAATGGCTTAACCGATTAAGACCAGAAATGTTGAATGCCTAAGTCTGATGGTTACGCTGGGCGTAACTCCCAATACGTGCAGCGTACTGGGTGGAGACCCCGATCCATGGGTTGGCGATGTACACCCCGCGTACATCAATCTGTACGCCCCGTGTACTCAAAAAGGTTGACTTTTGTTGACTTTTAGGGTTTTGGTCAACATGAAGTTGAGTCAAGAAGGGTAAAATGGTCTTTTACCCTCGGAGGAATGATGATAAGGGGTAAAGTCTAGTTGTGGAAGTTTTTAATAATTAAAATGATATTTATTATGATTAGGCAAGGTAGAGTCGTCGTTAGGATTTGGAGATAGCAAGTATACAAGATTCTAGACTTTCCACGAGGTGAGTTTTCTCACTATACTGTACCCGGAAGGGTTTTTATTGTGTGATCGGAAGATCGAATATGTTATGAGTTATATGCATTGTATATGATAAGTTAATCGTTTATATGTGCTATGTATGATATGCTTGATATGGGCCGGAATGCGTATATGTTATGGGCCGGAAGGCGTTGTGATGTGGACCGTAAGGTTGATGCAGGTACGACCAGAAGGTTTACCAAGTCAGGACGGAAGTCCCCTGAGACACACGGACCAGAAGGTCAGGGCCTGGAAAGGCGTATGTGCGTAAGTAGTATTTTGGGGAACTCACTAAGCATTTATGCTTACAGTTGTTGTGTTATGTGTTTCAGGTACTAGCGAGGACCGAGGGAAGGCGCCGGCGTGATTGTACACACTGACGGAGAAACTTTTTTTTATGATCATGGGATGTATTTTGTTATGATAACATTGTTACACATTTGAATTCATAATATTAAACGATGGTTTTGATGTTTGCAAAAATGAAAAATTTGTTTTAAAATTTACGTTGTTACAAGTTGGTATCAGAGCCTTGGTTTGAGGGATTCGGATGCACCTTCGGGTGTAACTGAACTCAAACCGGGGATTTGAGGAAAAATTTTAATTAATAAATGCAATAAAAAAGTTGATAAGAGATTTCGTAATAACCAAAGGAGAAGCAGTGTGTACGGTCAGCCAGCGCCGAACGGTAAAATACCCAAAATACCCTTACAATATGTGTTATGAGATATGTTATGATATGATACGCATGCTAGTAGACTAGGTATTCATATTAGCACTAGAGTGGCCTGATTTGTGATGCCTTAGTCTAGGGAAATATGTTGCTATGAGATGCTTTGAGAGCGAGTGGGTAGCCAGTGCATAGCAAGAATAGAGTAGTAATGCTCCGGGGTCCGGGAGGAGGACTTGGGGTGAATGCTGATGCGGTGTAGTCGGTAGTATTGGGACCGTACTACTGAAGACACCGGGTCAGTGGGCAACCCAAGTAAGAATCCCTGGGTATTGGAGACTGAGTAGGGTTGCGTTATCGAGTGCGATTATGCTCGATGGAGTCTTTGATATTTTTATGTTGTATTTCAGAGGCATTATGGTTGGGCCATGCCACAGACCTGGTACGAGCAGTGTGAGTGACGAGGAGCTTCGTCAGATGATTCACGAGGAGGTGGCTGCAGCGATCCGGGCTGAGATTCTGGAGATGTTTGGGTCTATCAAGACCACTCTGATGGAGACTTTTGATGAGCGATACGCCGCGGTGACTGAGGCCGCAGCCGCTGCAGCTACCGCAGCTGTGGCCGCTGCCAGACCATAGGGAAGTGACTCATTGCTGTTCCGGGAGTTCAGCAACACGAAGCCACCCGAGTTTGACGAGACGTAGGATCCGATTTCTGCGATGAGATGGATTGCTGATATCGAGGGATGCTTCTACACTTGTTCATGTCCGGAGCATTTGAGGGTACGGTTCGCTTTGAACCAGCTCCGCTTAGGAGCAAAGGATTGGTGGAAGTTCATGACGGAGAACTTCACTCTGGCGGAGGTTTCAGCTGTGACTTGGGAGAGGTTTACTGCTATGTTCAGAGACGAGTATGTTCCCCCGGTGGAGAGGGAACGGTTGGTTCAGGAGTTCTTGACCCTCAAGCAGGGTAATGATTCTGTCACGGTGATCACTCGGAATTTTCATGAGAGGGCGATGTTTTACCCTGAGCAGGTGTCCACGGAGCAGGCTCGGATGAACCGGTATTTGGGTGTGCTGAGGAGGAATATCCGGGAATTCGTATCGAACTCGTCATACCAGACTTTTGCTGAGCTCCAGGCGAATGCCAGGAAGCGTGAGATCGAGTTGGAGACCCAGGCCAGGGAGAAGGCCGAGTCTCAACGGGTGGATCGGTGGCCGGCTCAGTCCCAGCCGGCAGCCAAGCGGACCAAGTCCGCCGATTCGAGGATGGGAGGTCGGAAGGGACGCACTTGCGGAAAGTGCGGCAAGGATCATGAGGAGGAATGTCGATCAGGTTCTTGCTACAAGTGTGCCAAGGAGGGGCACATTGCTAGGGATTGCCCCAAGGGATTTATTGTTTGCTTTCATTGCAACCAGACCGGCCATCGGAAGGCTGAGTGCCCTCAGCTTCACCAGGGATCTGCGCCTACTGTTAGGGTTACCGAGACTCGGCCGGTGAAAGTTGAGGCTTCGAAGGGTCGTGGGAGATCTTTTCAGTTGACTGCGGAGGAGGTCCGTACGGCGCCCGATGTCGTAGTTGGTATGTATTCTTTCGTGTATTTACTTTTATGCTGAGATATTGTGCTTATATTATGATATGCGTAGGTACTTTTCTTGTTAATTCTATACCTGCCTTGGTATTATTTGACTCGGGTGCGAGTCGTTCTTTTGTATCTTTGGCTTTTATCCAGCACATCGGTATTGATTGGGAGGTGATGAGTCGACCCCTGCGGGTTTCTATAGCTGATGAGAAAGCGGTATACGCCACTGACGTGATTCGAGGATGTGTGATCGAGATTTTTGGTGTCAAGTTCCATATAGATCTGGTTCCTATAGCGATGGGAGATGTCTACGTCATCGTGGGCATGGACTGGTTAAGTAAGTTGGGGGCAGTCATTGACTGCGAGAGACAGTTGGTGACTATACGAGACCCTAGTGGGGGAGTGCCTACTGTGTATGGCGAGGGGACCCGGTGTGGGTCAGCGTTTTGTACGGCTGCCAGGGCAAGACAGAGTTTGCAGCAGGGCTGCAGTGGATTCATAGCCTATGTGATGCACACTAGAGTGGCTGCGGGGAGGCCAAATTTGGTTGACGAGGTTCCAGTAGTATGCGAGTTTTCGGATGTGTTTCCCGAAGAATTACCAGGTGTCCCTTCGGAAAGGCAAGTGGAGTTCCGTATCGATCTGGTTCCAGGAGCGGCGCCCATCGCCAAGGCGCCTTATCGCCTCGCTCCACCAGAAATGCAGGAGTTATCCTCGCAACATCAGGAGCTGTTGTGAAAGGGGTTTATTCGACCGAGTAGCTCACCTTGGGGAGCGCCGATTCTATTTGTCAAGAAAAAGGATGGTTCACACCGGATGTGTATCGATTACCGGGAGTTGAACAAGTTGACGGTTAAAAACCGGTATCCGTTTCCTAGGATCGATGATCTATTCGATCAGTTGCAGGGGGCATCTTGGTTCTCTAAGATAGACTTGAGGTCGGGTTATCATCAGATGAGGGTTCGGGATGAAGATATTCAGAAGACTGCATTCAGAACTCGTTATGGACATTACGAGTTTGTGGTGATGCCTTTTGGGCTCACCAATGCCCCGGTCGTGTTCATGGATCTTATGAACAGGGTGTGCAAACCGATGCTGGATCGGTCAGTGATCGTATTCATTGATGATATTTTGGTATATTCGAGGTCTAGGGAGCAGCATGAGGAGAATTGGAGGGAAATTCTTGGAGTATTGAGATCGGACAGGCTGTATGCCAAATTCTCCAAGTGTGATTTCTGGTTACAAGAGGTCCAGTTCCTAGGGCACCTTGTTAACCAAAAAGGGATATTGGTCGATCCGACCAAGATCGAGGCGGTGATGAGATGGGAAGTGCCGAGATCGCCCACTGAGATCAGGAGCTTTCTGGAATTGGCCGGCTATTATCGAAGGTTTATCAAGGATTTATCCAAGATCACCGTGCCACTTACTAAGATGACTCGGAAGGGTGTTGCATTTTCATGGGGACCGAAGCAGCAGTCCTCATTCGAGACCCTTCGTCAGGAATTGTGCGAGGCCCCGGTGCTTGCGCTCCTGGAAGGGATGGAGGATTTCGTGGTATACTGTGATGCATCTATATCTGGATTAGTGGCAGTTCTTATGTAGAGGGGACACGTTATAGCGTATGCTTCGAGGCAGCTGAAGCCTCATGAGTCGAGATATCCCACCCACGACATGGAATTGGGGGTGTGGTGTTTGCCCTCAAGATCTGGCGACACTATCTTTATGGGGTTCAGTGTACCATATACACGGACCACAAGAGTCTGAAGTACTTGATGGATCAGCCAAATCTGAATATGCATCAGAGGAGATGGTTGGATGTGGTGAAGGATTATGATTGTGAGATCCTGTACCACCCGGGCAAGGCTAATGTAGTGGCCGATGCGTTGAGCCATAGGGCGGAAAGCGCCCCGATCCGAGACATTTGCATGAGGTTGACGGTGATGACTCCGATTTTAGACACCTGTTTACCCTTAGCAGAGTTTTCGTACAACAACAGCCATCATTCGAGCATTGGTATGCCACCCTTTGAGCTGTTGTATGGGAGGAGGTGTCGCACCCCCATTTGATGGGGAGAGGTGGGGCAACGAGTAATGGGTAGCACGGAGATTTTAATTCAGACGACCGAGCAGATACAACAGGTTAGGCAGAGATTGTTGACCGCGCAGAGTCGCCAGAAGAGTTATGCGGACAGGCGTCGGTCCGAGCTCGAGTTTCAGGTTGGTGACCTTGTGCTTCTAAAGGTCTCTCCAGGAAGAGGGGCAAGTTGGGACCCCGATATATTAGACCTTTCAGGGTAATTTCTAGAGTAGGCAGGGTAGCCTACCGGTTGGATCTACCTGCTGAGTTGGGACAGATCCACAACACCTTTCATGTCTCACAGTTCAGGAAATGTATTGCCGACGTGTCGGAAATGGTGCCATTAGATGATATTCAGGTGGATGCAGGCCTGAACTATGTTGAGAGACCAGTGGTGATCAGGGATCGAAAGGTTAAGGTTCTGAGGAACAAGGAAGTACCCTTGGTACAAGTGCAATGGCAACATCAGAAGGGGTCCGAGCTGACATGGGAGTCCGAGTCTGAGATGCGGGATTAGTATCCAGAATTGTTCTCAGTGTGAGACTTCGGGGACGAAGTCTGATTCTAGTGGGGGAGAATTGTAACAGTTCGAAATCCAGGTACCCTTCTATTTAGCCCTTCATCTTTGATTTGTTTCCATTTAGGGTTTGCATGTTAGGCAAGTACGCTGGGCGTACCACGTGTACGCTGCGTGTACTCGTGCGCTTCATTTGAACGCGTTCACCCTCGGGTACGCTAGGCGTAACCGGTCCAGACCTAAAAACCCTAATTATTTCGGATGGCTAAAAGGAATGTGTGGCTCGACTTCTCAGCCACCATCCCTCAGAAAGAAACCCTAGAGAGAGTGTTCCTTCGTTCTTAGGCCATTTGTGAGTGTTCTAAGCTTGGTGGTGCCATTTTAAGGTAGCAAAGGAGAAGAAAAGTTCATTGGGAAGGCTAGAAGTGGTGTTCAAGTGTGGATCCGAGCTTTGCAAAGGTTGAAGCTTCATTCTAAGTTAAAAAGTTCGGATCTTGATATATAGTTCTTGTGATATGCTTTAAGTACCATTTTCTAGGGTTTTAGTCCCAAAGGTGGAGACTTTTTGAGCAAATGGTCTCCATAAGCTTAGATCCATCATATTTCTGGTCTATTTGAGTTGTAGACTCATAAAAATGTAATCTTGGACGTGAATGTTTCACCATGCATGAGATCTAGATACTTGAGTTGGAATAGAATGATGTTAAGGAGTGTAGGAGCCTTTACATCCATGCCAAGGCTTAAAGGTTTCGACTTTATGAGTAAAGATGCATAAATAAATCCGGATCTAGAAGTTGGGGTAATGACTTAACCGATTAAGACCAAAAATGTTGAATGCCTAAGTCTGATGGTTACGCTGGGCGTAACTCCCAATACGTGCAGCGTACTGGGTGGAGACCCCGATCCATGGGTTGGCAATGTACACCCTGCGTACATCAATCTGTACGCCCCGCGTACTAAAAAATGTTGACTTTTGTTGACTTTTAGGGTTTTGGTCAACATGAAGACTTTGAGTCAAGAAGGGTAAAATGGTCTTTTACTCCGGAGGAATGATGATAAGGGGTAAAGTCTAGTTGTGGAAGTCTTTAATAATTAAAATGATATTTATTATGATTAGGCGAGGTAGAGTCGTCGTTGGGATTTGGAGATAGCAAGTACACGGGATTCTAGACTTTCCACGAGGTGAGTTTTCTCACTATACTGTACCCGGAAGGGTTTTTATTGTGTGACCGGAAGGTCGAATATGCTATGAGTTATATGCATTGTATATGATAAGTTAATCGTTTATATGTGCTATGTATGATATGCTTGATATGGGCCGGAAGACATTATGTTATGGGCCGGAAGGCGTATATGTTATGGGCCGGAAGGCGTTGTTATGTGGACCGTAAGGTTGACGCAGGTAGGACCGGAAGGTTTACCGAGTCGGGACGGAAGTCCCCTGAGACACACAGACCAGAAGGTCAGGGCCTGGAAAGGCGTATGTGCGTAAGTAGTATTTTGGGGAACTCACTAAGCATTTATGCTTACAGTTGTTATGTTATGTGTTTCAGGTACTAGCGAGGACCGTGGGAAGGCGCCGGCATGATTGTACATACTGACGGAGAAACTTTTTTTTTTTTTATGATCATGGGATGTATTTTGTTAGGATAACATTGTTACACATTTGAATTCGGAATATTAAACGATGGTTTTGATGTTTGCAAAAATGAAAATTTTGTTTTAAAATTTACGTTGTTACATTAATAGTCAAAAGTGATCTTGATTTAATTTTGATTTGTGTTAGCTTGAGAATCGAAAGTCAAATAGCTAAAAGATCGAAAGTATGATTTTGACTTTAGTTTCAACTGATTGCCTGAGAATCAAAAGATTAGTTTCGAATCAAGCGATAGAGTCTCGATTTTATGATGATTGATAGTTCGATTGTTTTTGGAATTTGTTCTTGGGATCGAATGTTCACGGTTGGAATCGTAACCAGGAACTATGGTATCAACAGTGATTTTAGGTCATTAGTCAAAGCTAACATAACTTTGAATCAAAAGGGATTTGTTTTCGAGTCGAGAGTTAGCTTGGTTTTCTATTTCACTTAGCATAAAGGGTCAAAAGTTAATTCAAGTCAAGAGTTCTACTTCCTACTGATGCTACTAATTCTTTCGCAACAGGAACGATTGGGGAAGAAGTGTATGAAAGTTTCACATATGGTCCCCTCATCTTTCAACAAATTAATAGAATACATCCGGAAGTAGAAATACTTGGAATCTGTGGAATGTATTGGAAATATTACAGATTGGGTCCCTGAAGTTTATATGAAAATGCACTTTATACCCACATTCGCATCTGGAATGAATTTGAAGGTAATTTTTTTGCAATTGGTCCCTGAAGTACTTAATAAAATGGCAATTTGTACCCGGTTTTCATTTACAATAATCGAAATCTTCTCAACATTTAAAGATTTTTCTCTCAGCTTTTCGTGATTGTTTTTGGTGCTAGTTTTTTCATGGTTTATGAACATGGTGTGTTCATTTTCAAGTCCCAGAAGTCAAAGATTTGAAGACATCGGTGTATTTTTTGGATTTTATCGGATTGGAGAATTTCATTTTTGTCACACATCAAAGGGGAGTTTCGTATGGTTTATTCCTCGAGCCTTTCTCATACCCTTTTGGCATTTTATAATCATTTGTTGAGTAGAAAAAATGGGAGAAACTTGAAATGAGTATTCGAAGTTTTTTTTTGGATATACTTTTTCAAAGCAGATTGAAGATCGGTGTTACTTCGAGGGGGAGTTGGTCTTGATCGCTTAGAGCTTGTTAGGATATTGAAGTCGGGACATTCAATCCTAACTTTAAGGAGGAAAATGTTAGGGTGCAAAGTTCTCCTTGGATGTGATGTAGGCTTACCCTCTTAGATTTTGTAATATGTTGAGATTTTTCGATAAATAGGAAGTGAGTAGCTCCCATTTTCTATAAGAACCCATATGTGTGTGATTTAGTTTAGATAGAGAAATCATTACAAGACCAATTTTGTAAACTCTTTATAGTCTAGTTGAGCTTAAACAGTGAATTATTTTCATGGAGTATTCTTCCATTATATTTGATTCACGTTAATCATTACTATTCCACATTCGCCATCATAATCGAGTCACATCATGATTTCTAAGAGTGACTAACTAAGACTAAAAAGGTCTTATTGATACCTACTTTAAAGACTAATAATTTACTTTTCCTCTACATGGCCCAATTAATTGTTTCGACCAACTAATGTTTCAAACCGATCTCATGTCAGTTTTGAAACGATCTAATATTTTGGTATCTATCTGGAAACAATCCACTTTTTTTTCAGATTGAGCGGTCTTTTTTCAGTCGAATCTTTTTGGGACCGGTGTTGAATTTTGTTAGTCTGGTTTCACAGACTCTTCATTAATCATTTTTAGTTTAACTTCAGGTTTTTTCGGTTCAGTTTTAATTTTGTGAGTTTTGTTCCAGTTTTAAAAAATGTGTGACTAACGTAAAAATGATACACTAAGAATTAATAAATTAAAAAAAAAACATCAACACATTAAAATTGAATAAATTAATAAACGGAAGAAGTTAGGTAATGTATGATTAACACAAAAAGTGATATACATATAAACTTTGGCTTCTAATATTTAATTGTGATCGGTCTCAGAACAGTCTTTCTGACCGGTTTTGATTAATGTTTTTACGGTTCAATCTTTTTTTCAATCAAATCTCGTTCTAAACCTGATTCGGTTTCGGTTGTCAGTTTTTGAAGACTAGTTTTTTGTTCATGTATATAAAAACTAAGATAAGAAAGCCTTGGCATAATTTACTCCATCATATCATCTTGTTAATTTTCCAAGAACAACCAAACACCTCTATGTATTTTATTGTTATTTTTACAAGCAAATTACTGAAATCATCCCTATGGTTTGCAAAAATTCGTGTTTGGTTCCAATTTTTTGTTTTGCCGATTCATCCCTATAGTTTGTTTTCATTTCGTTTTTCCTCTCTAGCAGAAGTAAAAAGACTATTTTGCCCTTTGTATTTTCTTTTTAATTTTTTTATTATTTGTTTATTATTTATCAATTAAAGATATCAATAAAATGATTTATAGACATGGAATAACCACAACTAGTCAATGGCAACCACCACCAGTCACCACCGATAACCATCACTAGTCACCGACAACAACCACCAACCACCGATATCCATCATCAGCCACCAGAAACCATATTTGAAGCAAAAAAAAAAAAAAAAAAAAAAAAAAAAATCCAAACCATGAACCAGAAACTCCCGCCACCAATCCCATCAAACACCCTCTCTCATCTCCCTCTCGTTCATTCATTGGACGACCGACTAGCACAAATCTCCAACGAGCACATAAAATCACCCAAAAAAAACATTTGATTTCTGGAACAATCAGCTACCACATCCATCACCGCACTTTCCTTGTTGTTGTCCGATAAGGCCCTACATCCACGTTCATCTACTTCTCCTCTCCCTTCCATATCTCCCTTTAGACCAACAACTGAAAAACAGAGAAGTAGATGGATGTTTTGAATTCCATCGATCTGGGTCTAAAACCACCGCCAGAAACCTGCATCTTGGTCGATAGCTACCGCCAGGGTTCGCATATCCCACCAGATATTCATCTTCTTCCTCAACCACGACTCATCTATCACGAGCTAGGGTTTTAGAGCCTCCGTCTGCACTAAGGTCACTGATGATGACGATACTAGGGGAATTTTGTTTGGTCCTGCATTTCTAGGGTTCAACGTCGTCATTTTCATTTTGGTTTGTAAACTACTGGATCGATGGTGGTGAAGGTCGAGACTAATTGATGACGTGAAGATGGTTGTCCGGCGAGTTGACTCCGACGAAAAGGGTGGTCCGATAGAGGTGGTGGTAGAGAGTATTTAGGGTTTTTATGGTGAGAAGAAGAGAAGAAAAGAAATCTCGTAAATAGGAGAGTGGAAGGTGTGTGATGTGAGCCTCTTTTTTATTATTATTAACATAAAACTAATAATAAATTAAGTAAAAATAAATCAAAAGGAGCAAAAAAGTCTCTTTTTATATTGGTCAAAGACTAAGAACACAACAAAATAAAAAACATTAGGGAACGCAAAACAAATGTTATGGATTAAATACGTAATTTGTGCAAACCACAGAGAATTACTTTAAAATCCCTAAAAGCCGGAAAAATAAAATTATACAAAAGTGGCTTTTAAAAACTCTTTCAATCTAATCTCTCTTTGATGCTATATATTTCAGTGTAGACTATTATTCGCAAACATGCAAACGATGTATAATTGTAACACTTTCGAATACTTATAATTCAAGGTATCCACTAAAAAGTCATTTGAGTAACTAAATATATTCTTAGCTTCTAAAATAGTGTTTGCTTTCGAATTTGCAAAAAATGTTGGGGAATTTCGAAATTGGGTTATAGGAAATCTGGATCACAAACAGGAATCGTGTGATACACTTTCCTTTTTTGATATTTCGACCCTAATTGCCTTGAGTATCACAAAATCCAAACTAGGATAATTCCTGAAGAAACGATTCTGATTTTAAGTACAAAATACAGAATCAATTTTGAGAGAGAATCAAGAAGAAAACGTACTTTCAGTTTTTCTGTGTTTCAACGAAGTCATACATTTCCCGGACTTATCCACACAACGGATAAAACGAGAACAATTTTCAACTTTGAGAAAATACGAATTAATCCTTGAATTTGCATCTTTAAAGAATGACAAATTAATCATGGTACTGTTCTAAAATACAAGTGTTCAGTAAATACAAGTGTGCACTCTCACACCTCCTAACTTGTATTATAACTAAAACACTATTCTTGAAACACTTGTTAAATCCGTTACACTAAAATATATTTGGTGATTAAATCAACAACAAAAAAAAAACTTTTTGGTCATTTTCAGAATATATAATGTATAAAAAATCAATGAAGTGCCAGCATTTAGTTTGTAAAGCTGAAGCATGATTTAATTTCAAGGTCATAGACTAAAACGAGGGTTTGGCCAGCCTAGTGAGGGTGAGCTTGCAGTGCAGTTTAATAGGTGTTAGATAGGAATCCCGCCAGCGCTAGCCATCAACTTCTATTTGTATCATCGAAGAACATTTTTACCTTTAAAAAAAATGTAGAAAATACATCTATAGATGTATATAATATAGAAACTCACATTGATCATATATAGCTTAGTATTTGATTTAAACACACATATATTATGGTAGGAATTCAAACATAAGTACATAATTTGATTATACTCATTTATGCCACTTTATAAACATACTTGAATGTTTTTTTATTGGTTCATATGACGAAGCAGCCATGGGGGCATCATGGTATGAGCTTGAGCTGATTCATCCTCCCTTATAACCACTGTTCCCTGGAACGATCCACTGCAATAATTCAAAACCAACCCAATCCTTAGTTTAGCTACATGAGAGAGAGAGAGAGAGAGAGAGAGAGAGAGAGAGAGAGAGAGAGAGAACCTCCCGATTGTAAGAGGACGTAAGTGGAGGGGTTGTGGTAGTGGTGGCTGAGTTGGAGGTAACATAAACCCTACATTTTGTTGGTCGTTCTTCTCGTTCTCCTTCAACTGTGTCCAGATTTTAGATATACATGTGAAGAAGGTATTTAATTTCCCGACCATTGTTTTAATATCCGTTTCGAGTCATGATGTTTATGAACAAAATTATATAATTTCAAAGTCTTTTTGTTTTGAAAACGATGAGAACTCCATATTTTGTTATTATTGACGACTATCATAGACGATTAATTGTACTATATAAAAGTACTAAAATCAAATCAGACAGTTTTAAATAGTATAAATCTTAAGAAAAAAACAAAAGCAATGCAGTAGAGGTACCTTCTTAGAGAGTGCATTGTTCTGCTCTTGCAGTGCTCTCTCCTGCCAAAGGAAAGAAAATTCCCGCTTTTAGTTTAAATCAACTAAAGTTTTGCTTTCAAGTTTCAAGACATCATAAACTTTACTTTTTTAAGAAAAATACAAGTTCGGGGAAAAGATTCCTTAATCTTACAAAGTAATTATGACATATATAGTATTTTCTTTAATTATATTAAAAGACATTTTCTTGTGATTTAAACCGAGTTATCTTATTTGTTATTTGAAAAACTCACTTGACGTTCAAAAAAACGAAAAAAAAAAAAACGAAACTGAAGATTTATTTTCTAATCATAACAACTTACCCAATCACACTTTAAGAAATAGAATATATATCATCTAAATTACCCAAATAACCCATTCCAAGGTTATAAGATAAGATAACTTAAGTGGACACTTACGATTCTAGACACAGAAATCGTAAACCAATATTTTAAAGGATTCTGTAAAAGTACGATGAAATGAGAACTTAAGATCGTAACCCTCTTCTGAAGAGGAATAACTGTTTATATATTAAACGAAATTAGAGTTTCATTAGGATTGAACCGTCATTAGTTGCTTATATTAAACGAGATGAGAGTTTCATTAGGGTTGAGCCGTCATTAGTTGCTTTGGAAGTAAGCAATGTTAAACCGGATTTAATGAGGATTTAGGGTTACCAAATCTAATGAGTTTCGTTAGTTTTATCATAATCATCCTCAAGAAATTGAATTTTCAACTATGTTCCCATATGTAAAATTCGGTGAGGTTTAGGGTTTAGGGGCTCTGCCCCTTGACCCTGCTAGGGGCGCTGCTCCTAGACTCCGCCAAAGGGGCGATGCTCCTTTGGAAACCTCGGACCCAAGGGTACTGCCCCCGGACTAGTCGTCGAACCGGCTTCTAATTCAATCTTATATTAAAGTACAAATTATGAAGCCCCTTAGCTCACATGTTGGTTCCAATTACTTAAAATGATATGATGATACTAAAATCATCAACATGTTCCATGGTTTGAACCATAATTTCACTCTTCAATCATTAGTTTTGTTGATCAATATTGTTAGGGTGCGTGGATTACCTTTTTATGAAGCTCTGAGATGGACTCATGCATGACTTGATTCTGCATAGAAATTTAGGGTTTATTGACTAAAACACGCACTAAACGAGGAACCAAACAACAAAACCATAAACATTATTGGAGAGCATGAATATATATACCTTCCTTGTTCGAATTCGTTTAAGAGCAGTCTCTAGTTGTTGTTCTACACTTTGAAGTTCTCTAAGATTCAAGGGCTCAAGGTCTTCCCCAACATAGTGCCTAATTAAACATGCTCAAATTTATAAATTAAGACAACCGATAAAACTTATTGTATGTATATGTGTACACGTTTTTAATGGAAAAATAGGAAAATATTATAAAAAAAAAAAAAAAAAAAAAAAAAGTATGTGTAGCAACCAGAACCACAAGTTTAATTTATTTTGCATTTAGAATTTAGATTATGAGATTCCATCTTGGTACAAAATATATTGAATCAAACGACTATTTTCTTGAATAATTCAATGTTGTCGTTAAGAAATAAATGATTTGCACCAAGAAATTAAACTCGAAACATTTAAAACAAATAAGAGCAGATGGGGTCCACATTTCAGACCCAGCCAAAAAAAAACAAATAACATACTTTCCAATTAACTGAAAAATTAGTCCAACTTCACTGACCTTCACGTATATATATACATACCTTATGTTCTTTTCTAGAACCTCAATCTTTGCCCTGAGCTTCGAGGATTCAAGAGTCCAACTTCCCTACAAACAAAACCCAAAAGACTCCAATAATTGTATACAAGTTTTTTGTATATATTTGAACAAAAGCAACGATGGTTTATTTACATTAAAACGTCAAATTAATATACGATCACTAAAGACATTAAGTACTTTGCATTAAGATACCTGTGTTTCTGTTTCAGGGGCAGTAAGCAGCTTTTCTGCATACGAGTATCGTTCATACCTTTCAAGAATTGCCTCCATACTAAAACAAAAATCAACAACTGTCATGGTTAATGTCCAAAGGATTATAATGTTATTATAATTATTTGAACAAATGTCAAACATG
Organism: Lactuca saligna; assembly: GCF_052625555.1. Classification (NCBI taxonomy): domain Eukaryota; kingdom Viridiplantae; phylum Streptophyta; class Magnoliopsida; order Asterales; family Asteraceae; genus Lactuca; species Lactuca saligna. Next base: position 108,163,575 of record NC_136419.1, read on the forward strand.
ATATATATCGAGAAATGCATCTATAATTGTATTAATTATTTTGTATTTCAAAGGATTACTTTATCGATGTGTTATATTAAAGTATACGCAAAATACATCTTCCGTGAACTATAGTTTGTCTCAACTAAAAAGATTCGGCTCTTTGATTGTGAAAATAATCTTGATCAAACTGAAATTTACAATTATTCGATATGATTTTATTTTTTAAATTATTTTTTATATTTTTCAATAAGAAATTATAAATGAACGAATTTTATATGTTGACAAGAACCTCATATTTTTTAAAAAGCGAAATATTTTAAATGTTTTTTATTTTGATATTGGTAAACTAACTAGAGAAAACATTTTGTTACATTAATTAGAAACTTGGGAACTTGGGTTCAACCATGGTTACCAAAATGTAAGTTAATTTCATTCAACCTTAATTCACATCAGTGTCAGTGCAAGCATATCAACATCAATGCTAGATTACCAATAAAAATGTGTTTTCTAGTATAAATTGATTTAAATCAAATCAATACATCATAATTTAGTATCAAATATATTTCCCACATGCATTTCTACAATATATTAAAAAAGCAAGCATGTGTAAAGCTAATTTTTCTTTTTGTATGACAATTATGTTTTATTTTCAATATCCGAAACAAACCACCCAAACATAATATTTTTTATAGGCTATCATTATATGTTGACATATAGAGGCACAAACATGTATTTTGATTATTCAATAAAAACGTGGTTATATATATATATATATATATATATATATATATATATATATATATATATATATATATATATATATATGAAAAAAATAAATATACATTACAATCCTACCTAAACTTAGGTACTAAATCTCATAAAATTAAGTCATTTACTAGCTAAATATTAAAATTAGATGATTTACAATTAACACTTAATGCTACAAATTTAAGATTAAGCAATAATTTTGATATGGAAGCAAGAATATTGATTATCTTTAACCTTCTTGATGGTGAACAACAATAATATTCATTGGTGTGAAGTAATAAATGGTAATGAAAGAAAGAAAATACTGATGGTTAAACAACAATGGAGGAAAGAAATATTATCGAGGATGCTATTTACTAAGTGAAACAGAACCGGATGTATTACTAAGTTAAAATAACAGAGTTAAGAGTTTAAAACCTAAACTTAAGTGGGTTGTAATGTATATTCACAATCCATATATATATATATATATATATATATATATATATATATATATATATATATATATATATATATATATATATATACACACTTTTATAAGTAGAACTATATTTTTTAATGGAATTATTTTAGATACGTAAAATTAAATATTTATACTTTTAAAAAACTAATAACTTTAAAATATATATTATTATTTCTAAAAAGTATAAAAATATTAATTTACATTTCTGTACAAAACATATTTTTATGATGTTTAATTATCGATGTGATGATTTGTTTTTATGTTTTTATAAATATAAATACAACTTTTTCATACAAACATTCTTTTGATTGTTATAATTATACATATATAAAAATACATGTCTATCTTTCTAAAAATAATTAATATTTCTAAATATTTATTTATACTTATAAAAACAGAAAAATACGAATTTATGCTTTTATAAAAGAAATTATAAGACGGTTATTAAAAAAATAGAAAAAAAACCCTCCATGTATCAGAACAAATATAATATGAAAAATATACATGGATTAAAATTATATAAAAAAAATTCTAAACTACTTTTTTTCTTTTTCTTTAGCAAAATTATTTCATGTTAATATGAAAATCTATTATTCCAGATATTAAGGTACGTAATGCCCACCAACATTATAATGACGTGGAAGTTGGAATAACATGGAATGACACCGTTTTCTTGATGGAACACCGTCTCGGCTAGGTGTTATTAGGCGTTATGGTATGGCGTGTTACAATGTTGACGAGAGGAATCATGAAAATTTTAGATCGTTGGCTTCATTGTGACCAATTTAAAATCATAGGATTTATTAAAAAAAATATTTTTTTATCTATATAAATACATAAAAAAACATTTCTATTTTTTTACCACTATACTTTTTTTTTTTTTTCTTTTTCACATATAATTTCAATAATTCAAAAAAAAAAACTGAATTTTTTATCCGTTCCATCCATTCACTTTTAGATTTTAAATGGTATTTTAAATTTAGTATTTAATTAAATTATGTTTTGTTAATTTGTATGTATTTTTAAAATTATTATGACATAAATAAAAAAATAAAACAAATTGAAAAAATAAAAATTAACAACATAAATAAATAAATAAAAATAAAATAAAAAATAACAGTTATTATCACATGTTATTTGTTGTTGTTTATTTCCACATTAGATGTTATAATATCAAAAGTGTGAAGTGAATGATAAAATGAACATTTTAGGTGGTAACATGTTGTACACCATGAATAACCTAAAAAAAAAAACACTAATAAAAAAAAAAGTTAACGAACTTTAAACATAAAGGAATAAGAAACATAGAAGTAAATTGAAAAACGTTCTAAATTTAAGGAATATATTTTTTACCCTTTTTACTTCAATTTTTTTTGTCGGGGAGTGACGGATGGTCACTGTAGCCAATAACTAGGGGTTTTTTAGTACAAGGTTCCTTAATGCATTCGTACGGACTCTTTCAGCTTTTGTAGGAGTCTAATTAAACAAATATTAACCATATGTTTAAATGATTAACATTTCCTAGGAAATTATTAAAAGTGTCAGAAAGCTCAAGAGTATTAGATTAATTGGTGTCTAAGGTGGTGTATGTCTCCTGCCTATTGTTAACCGTTTGAAGCAAAGGTTGACGTGGTGGCGTTAGCCATAATTCCTGGGGATAATTGAAAATTGTTCTTATCCACCTTCTCTTCTTCTTCCCCCCCCTAGCACCTTGCTAGGAGAGCTTCTTTATAAAAGTTGAGGTGTTAAATACAAATGTGATAAATCTCTGTCCCTTGGGAGACAAATAACACCATTTTGGATTTATTACTAAAGCATAGTAAAATTATTGTACTTTCTTTCTTTCATTCATTCTTTTTGAAAAATAACCTTAATACTTTCAAATTAAAACACAAACCTTTTAATCAATGATGAAAGTTGAGGTGTTAAATACAAATGTGATTGAAATTTGTTTATTGTAATAACATAAAAGATTTGAGTATTCGATCTGCACTATCTTTGGCTAGCAAAGAATTCATATATACAACGATATTATATATGAGTCCCAATTTTCTGTTAAAATATGGTTTGTCTGGCGTCTTAATACAAGAAAATAAAATCTTGTTTACAAGGTATAAACAACAAATACCGCTTTTCATAGGATTAAAAATGACACATTTGGTTACTTTCTTTGAAGTTTATGTCATGTCTACTATTAGGCCACCCCGTGTATAGTCTTCACTACCACAATCGCCTTCCACCTCCACATCACCACCATCTCCATCCACCTCCTTTCCACACTCAACCTGTTATATATACTCTCCTAGCTAAAGAGAGAAGAAGAGAGACCTGATTGTTCAAGGTGATGTGTCGTCAGGACAACAATCGACGACCACCATGGTGGTGGTGGTGCACACCGTGGTGGTGGTGGTGGTGGTGGACTACAGAGCCCTCTGTTGAGGGTACTATGTATACTAATAATTATACCCTCAAAATCCTCGAACCCTCCAAAAAAAGGTAAAGATAAAAACACAAACAAAGATAATGCTTTTGTAGTACTATATATACTAATAATTATAGTATTACGATTGTAAGAGATGCTTTTTATGTGAATACTGATAGTACCTTCATAACAAATCTAGTACTTGCCGAAATAAAACACCCCAAAAACACCAAGGTTAATGAACCCTAAAGTTATATATATATATATATATATATATATATATATATATATATATATATATATATATATATATATATATATATATATAGAGAGAGAGAGAGAGAGAGAGAGAGATGTCTGAATTAGAAGGCATAAGTAGATGCATGCAAACAAGGATCTAAAATTATAAGCAAATCAATAAAATAGTGTTGGCCACTTTAATTAATAGAAAAATAAACAAAGAACCACCAAATATTAATTTTTAGAGTGTAGTAACCGGTTAAAATCTGTTTTCTTTGCCGATTTAAGGGTGTAGGAAAATATACTCCAAAGAAGTGATATCGAGATGGGTGTTACAACTTTAAACCAAAGATTGTGTTTGTTTCTTTTTTCTTTTCTTGAATTGCATCCAAGATTTTGATTAAAGAGTATATAAATAAGAAAGTACGTACAATTTAAATGAAATAGAAGAAGGTTAATTAACCTGGAGTGAGTGGAGTACTCAAAGAGTTTGCCTTTAGTAGAGAAAACAATGAGAGCAACATCAGCATCACACAACACAGAGATCTCATGAGCTTTCTTCAACAAGCCTGTTCTTCTTTTGGAAAACGTCACCTGTCTGCTAATCTTGTTCTCGATCCTCTTCAACTGCACTCTTCCTCTTCCCATCTTTTATTATATATATATATTTTTCTTCTTATTATTATTTGGAAAACCCTAAAAAACAAGAACGCTGATCAGTGATCACTTGATCTAAGTTTTTGGCTTCAAGAAAACCCTAAAAAGACGAACAAGATCTTACTCTTTTTTTTTTTTTTTTTTTTTTTTTGGATTTCTTTAATAAACCCTAAAATAAAAGCGCAATCTCTTGATCTTGATCTTTTCTGCTCGGGTATCTTGAGAAAACCCTTAAAAGAAGTACGAAACTTTGGTATGTTTGCAAGATTTATAAAAGAAGAAGAAGGAGAAGAATGTTTTTCTTTCTATTTTGGTGTATATTCATCATTCGAAGAAATCTGTTACATGTGTTTGGGGTTAGAAAGGAAATTGCTAAGAGAGGGAGAGAGAGTCTCTGTGTATGTGTGGTTGGAATACTGTCTTTAAAAAAGAAAAGCTTCGATGATCTAAAAACCGGAGTGGTTTTGGAGGGATGTGTTGTCGAGTTGCGATTGGTTCTTAGTTTTATGGCATTGTTGTCTGCGTTTTGGGGGCACGGATTCGTCTACAGTATTAATCTTTTCTTGTCATCAACAAATACGGACGTAATTACTCAAATTAGGACCACGTTTCTCAATTAGGCTACCGTGGTCACCGTTACAAAAGTGATACCAACTCGTCCCCACTCCCCACTGCTACTATACTCGGCAATGCAAAAAATTCTTAGCAAATTCCAAAAGCCAATCTAAACCCGTTTCATGATTTGTAGGGTTTTGAATAATCAGATTTATACTCTTATCATAGATATCAAAACATGACATGCAACATTTTACTTAGTTTTTAAAATAATATTTCTTAAATAAAAAAATATCTTTGTATTGCTTAATATGTAAAATATCATTTTGTAAATAAAACAAATGTTGATTTGGAAAGAGAATTACATTATGGATGACTTTTGATTGGAATTACAAATCACTATGGCAACAATTTTCGATTGATTTTCACTACTAGAAACCTGACCCACAGTGATGGAATTTGCGACGGATTCTGTTGTTAGCTAATTAGTGACAGTTTACTGAGGGATCAGCGACGGAACCCATAAATATTTCGATAAAAAAATTGTAGTATTTTAGAAAGGTATTACTGAGGGATCAACGACGGATTATCTAAGATTTTATCGACAAAAAACCCTTCCTCGCTTAACTGTTGGGAAGTAAAACCTCCTAGCCAGGGAACAACGACCGATTGAAAAAATTATAGGCTTTTTTTTTTCTAGACCCTCGCCAAACCCTCGCGGAAGATCTATGCCTCATTTTTTCCATTCCCCACTTTTCTTTCTTTTCATGTTCCCTCCTTTTATTCTCATTCCCTCTAAATCCTTCAAAAGGCGAACAATTTCCTCTCAAAGCCCTAAATGACCGTCGAGTCACTCATCAGCCCCGGAAATCGCCTCCACCATAGTCAATCTGCATCGCTCCTCTTTGAAGCCTCTGAAAGGAAAACCTAATCGGAAATCACGTCCTTGTTGGCTTTCCTCTCGGTCTGTCTCCCTTCCTTGTTGACTCGCCACTTAACTCCTATCTAACGCCTTTTGATCTATTGGTTCATCATATGCTATTGATTTAGATCGTACAACTACTTAACAGCAACAGCGGCGTCGATCATCGGCGGTGTTGATCACCTGATAGGGTAACGACAACGGTTCTGTTGGTAGTCTGGAACACTTTGAAAACTTTTAGTAATTACAAAAATTGCTAAAACAAAAACGCACAACGAAAGCAAGAAATCGAAAACGCACAACGAAAGCAAGAACGGTGGGTAGCAGCAAACAACTGAAATCGGCAGCTCCAAAATGTTTGAAGGTTCCAAAAATGATACAAGCATCAATCCTCAATGTTAGGATGCTATGAATTTCAAACAACCAGTTCCATACACGCTTCTCTAGGTTTTTGTTTTCTCTATTACTAATCCTAAATCGAACATTGATCCTAATCTTAGTTAATTTCCCAAATCACTCGTAAATTTTAGAAAAACTATAGTTTTTAATTAAGTTTGGTCGTTGTGTTGTGTTTAATTTTAGATTTATGGATTGTTAAATCCGACATGGACTTCTAAAAATTTCCGTTGATTTACTGTGGTTCTTTGCATTCGATTGCATGTAAATCAACTTACTACAGGCGAAGATTAAAAATACATCTTAAAAAGATTAGGGTACATCGGATGACAAATTGAAAATCATTACCAACTCTAAGCTTTTGGTAGGACTAGGAGGGGTAAAATAGTCTAATAAATGACTTTAGCATGTAAGTAAACCTATAAATTTATTTGGAAGTAACTTGGGGATTGACTATTTCACCCTTTTGATACAAATGTGATACTTCAGATAAACAACACAGAGAACATGTATGTGCTTCATGTAGCTCTTCTTGCTTCAAAGACACAACTATAAACAATGATGGAAAGAATGTTGGTAATTAATTATAATATGTTATCACCTTTTTTTTTTACTATTCTTACTTAATAGTCAACTCAAAGTCAACTAAATAAACTCCACTCTTCTTTTCTCATTTTTATTTAGGAGAGTATTTCAAACCTTGTATGGATGGTATGGAGAATGAAAGTCACACTAATGTAAGTGTATATAAATCTTTACATCTTTTATCAGTTTTGCAATCTTACTTTCTCTTTTTTAAGTGTTTTCTTTTTTTTTTTTGTTTTTTTTTTTTAAATTCTTCAATTTTGTAATTTGCTGATGTTGTTTTAATAGAATTAATATTGGTTCATCTTGATACAATCATGATAAATTTAATCTGCTAATGTGAGCCATTCTCATTTCATCGCTTATTCACTTTATATGTTGAGAATTTTGGATTTCTTTGCTTTGAAAGTGTTGGCATGTGTTTTTTTTGGTTTCCAGCTTCATGGTGCATAACTTTTTCTCTTATATTTATCAGATCTCTATACCAGACAACCCTGATTCATTGCAAACTCAGGAAGTTTTTCTGCCAGGTCACTTGGTTACAATATATGTTAAGGTAAAAATCAACTACATTTATTTAAGCATACATACATTTTGAAAATATGGAAGAGTAGACAATCTTTTCTTGCTCATTTTCAAGAAAAGCTTCAGGAATGGCTGCTAAAAGCTAAAAAAACTACTTCAAGATGAAGTTGATAACAGAAAGAAAAACTTTGAGTTTGGAAGTTGTATGTTCCATTCCGTGTCATTCTATAATTTACTCAAACTCTAGATGTTAAAACATTGTTGATCTAAATTCTTGTTTTTGTTTTTTCGGGTTTAATTATTTAAGTAGATGATGTGAAGAAGGCATTGGATAAGAATCACGCAAAACAAGTTGGTTCAGCTGTTGAAAATATGTTGAAGACTAGAAGATTTGTTACACGGTCGACTCTTGATCTGAAAGAGGTACTCATTTCTTTAATAACTCTTGTAGAAATTGTTAAAAAATTTTAACTTTGGGTAATCCCATTTGTTTTCTAGAAAGCTGGTATTGGTGGAAGCTTTCTTGGTCCATTGTTTGTGCACACTGCTCTTCAAACTGGTCAGTTTCTTCAACTCCATGCTCTTATTCTTAATTAATCTTCTTTTTGTATTGTGTTTCATTATAAAATAAAATAAAATAAATCTTATTATGGTAATTTCTTTTGATAACATACAGATCCAGAAGCTAGTAAATAAGCTGGAGGATGCCAACTTCGCTTGTAAGTATACATATTTTGTAATAAAGTTCATAAAGCCTTACAAAATCATGAAATTTGTTATAAATTTATGATCGAGATGCTTGTAATTAGGCAATGAAATTTCTCAGGATTATAGATAGACACTCATCATTGTTAGGTTGTATTTATTTGTAGGTATATTAATCTCGTCTTTGGAACCCCAAATGAGAATAAATCAAAATTTGAAGCTACGATTAAGGTGTTTGAATCTTTCAATCCAAATCCACACCCAAATATTGAAACTGATACAATTATATCGTTCAAATTCACCATCCCCTTGCTTTTTGTTGAAGTTTTTAACAATTAAATTTGTTAAAAGTTGGTAGTTATGTGAACTAGTGAACGTGTTTCTACTATCAAGATAAAAGGGTAAATTACACTTTACAACCCAGTGTTGCTCAAGCTTTGCAAACCGCAGACGACAACCATGTTGGGTTTTTTATTCATAAATCTGGTTTCGTAACAGGTAAAAATGACAACGGAAACTTTAAAAAATGTTGAATAGAATTAAAACTATTTTACCCACCAAGGATCATTTTGTAAGAGTTAGAAAGATTAAAACAACCAAACCTTTGAAGACTTTGATTTTTATGGGAGGTTGGAAGTTGATGAAATGTGGCATAAGACTCTAAAGCAAAAGTTCTCTACAAGTATCCACCAAGCAAGAGTAGAACCATCAAAACATGCTAGTATTCACTTGTAATTTGTTGTTCGTAAGCCTTTGAAGTATATACCAAATATATGTTCAAATGTGAAGAAACAAAGGAGGCTTTGTCAAGCATCAAAATGCAAGAGACTGGAGAAGAAGAAGTGCCTTCAAATTCCGAAATTTAGCAATCCTCTAGAGAGCATGGAGCACTCGGATTTCGCTTTAAGAAGAAGAAGAAGAAGAAGAAGAAGAAGAAGAAGACTTGCAAGAAATGTGTCCAAAACCCTTCCATGCCCTCCCTTATATAATGCCCCAAAATCAAAGGGAGACCATAAAGCAAAATAAGGGAGAACTTTGTCCCAAGCATGATAAAAGAATAGACAATGCATGCATGTCTTGTCTCCTCCTATTTTTCGAAGAAGACATGTCCAAAAGAAGAAAAAAGTTGTCTCATGGCTAGTTTTTATACAGATACATGTTATCTTTAGAAAAAACAATATATATATATATATATATATATATATATATATATATATATATATATATATATATGTACAATTAGTCATATATATAAATATCTTATTTTGTATAAAACTACATTTTATATAAATTGAACTAGTTTATTAAGATATATAATCATATACTTTATGATATATTTCATAAATGGTTATTTCTCCAATAAAGATTATTTCCAAAAATAATAAATCCCAATTAGTAAAATATTATTTCCATGAAATAATAATTTTCCAATAAAATACAATTGTTGATATATTTAGTAATACTCAAATTATACTAATAAATAATCAATTGACGATAACGTGGTATATGGTGTGACTCTATAGGATGATATATTATTAGAAATATCGTTCTATAATGTCTTTTGGGCAAACAATATCTTTCAATCTCCCATTTGCACAAGAATCATCATGGATTGATATCGACAGTGATGACAGTCTAGCAACATTTCATTGCCCCCAATAACATATGACGAAGAATGTCATTCATCAACATCCAATTACCAAAAGCTCTAAGCTTCAACCGATGTATTAAGGTAAGTTTATCAATTATCCCTTTGCTACAAACATCCTATTGAACATGAGCCTTGGATCATAATCAATCTCATTTGTAATTCAACTTTAGGTAACTCGTGTTAGATGTCTAACTCTCAACACATAAGAGGAACAAATCTAATATTGACTACATAAGCCTCTTACATAGTTCACACCATACTCGAATATGACTTTTATAACTACCCGGTTATGGAACAACACTTGGTTATATTAAAGCAGAACACTCCCTACACATAAGTCCCACTATGTATCTCAGGTGTTAAGGATACAAATATAGTATGTTTTAATCAAGTATCACTAACGACTGTAATCTTTGAATTGATTTTGATGTGGGTCTATTCAGTACTAGTTCTCTGACAAGTACCTATGAAACTTGGTTACAATAGCTTTCCTAGTTTCATATAGCCAGAGTTAACCAATCCATTTCATATTAGTCTTACTTCATAATTACTCCTACAATCATGACTGACTATGAACCTTTAGATTAATAAGATTATTCATGGATTAAACATGTTAATATAGAACACAATAAGTATTAATGTAATGATCATATCCTAGTATATCAAAACATTATTTAATAGTTGTTGTTACATTGTTCCAATATCCAAATACTAAATTCAAATAAAAAAAATCCCATTACTAGAATAATAAAAGTCTTATGGTTGAAGTGTGACCACTCATACTTAGCTTAAAAGGAAAGACTTTATTAATAGGTTCGACTAAATTTAACTTGTGTGAATTTTGCGAATACATCCATCTCCATATTTGACATTACTCTAAGTATAGTTAAATATTTTGGAGAATATAATTCGTTCTCTTATGTGAAATAGAGTTTCTTAGCTTGATTAAATACACTCTATTACTCACAAAAGATTTCTAGGTTATCATGAATGCAAGGATTCAACCTAGTTTTTCAATGATCTTGTTCATCCAATTATATTTGATTTTAACTTCAGAAAAGTAGAATATTCTTCTTTAGTAGATTGTGCCATTATGTTTTGATTAGATCTCATTCCAACTAAAATTATTCTTCATTCCATAATGAAGTCATAATCCAATTATAATTCATAATTATCTATATTTATTTAGAGATCAAAATTATATGTAGCTCTTTACATTAAGATTTTGTTCTAAACTAATTATCTCATATACATTCTCTTAGCCCTTCTTAAGTACTCATAGAATGTTCTCATAGTCATTTAGTAACATAACCATGTATTCAGTTTTGTATATCATGATATGACATAAATGATGGATTCATTTACCAAGCAAATAAAATATAAATCATTTTATCTAGCACAAACCTATGTGCTAGATCTATTTTAGACAAACTCAAAAATTGTGTCATGCGACAATGTCATGAATCTTCGAAAGGAATCTTGTATCTTATCCTCTTTCAAGATATTGTCATTCCATGCAAAAAGAATTTTAAAACCTTTAACATTCATCTTTATCTATTTCTTATATATTTTACATTCCAAGAATGTATATTGTTATTCCTAAGTCCTTCATTTTAGAAATACCTTCCGAGTCAAGGTGAAAACCACCTTGCATAGTCCAAATGTCATTTAAAATGATTAAGTATGTCTCCCTCATAAAATATTAGGAATATCACTATCCTCCCACTAGTTTTTAGTAAACACACGCACGTTCTTTTCATTTTGATATAAAAGCATACCTTGTGTCTTATATTAAAATGACTATACCAGCCTTGAGTTGTTTGCTTTATATCCACAAGTGGATCTTAAGCCTTACACATCTAGTTAGGATAACATGGATTAAGAAAACCTCCAGGCTAAGCTAAATAGATATCTTCTAGTAGATGTCCATTAAGAAAAGTGGTATTTCTTGAAATCTATTTGCTATATCTCATACTAAGAATATGAAGTTGTAGTAAACAATATCATTGATGATCTAATAATAGCTACTTCTAAAAAGGTTTGATCATAGTCAGTGTTATAAGTGTGATAAGGAAAATAGTCAATGAAATTAGTATGAGAAAATCCTTATATAACAAGTATTGCTAAATGTTTATATACAGGCATGTATATATTCTTTCTAGAAGAATCTCTTACTGATGGGTTTTGAGCACTATAAGTACCCTATGGTGCATATACAACCCTAATGCTTTGGATCTAAGTTTTATCTAGTTATACATGTAATTTTCATTTCACCAAAGCATGAAGTCTAACTAGCATGCAATTTGATATTTGAATCGTAAAAACTACTTAGAAGATTACCTCTTGTTGTAGCTTCTTGAATTTGGCCTTTCAAGAGCCTAGCACCTTAAATGTGATTCCTTAAATGGTTCACAAAACACCAAGAGCAAATGGATGAACTGGAGAGAGGTTAGGAGCGCACAAAAATCGACTACACTTGTCACACCCCCAAACCGGAACGACGGAAACGTTCGGGGGGCGGAGGACGTCATGTTCAGTATCATAACTATAGTGAAGAAAGTAAACACAACCATCATAAATATAATTTAAAAGGTTATATCATTGCAAAATACATGTTTCCAAATAAATTACATATGATGTCAAAATAGTTAAAAAGAAATCTACGCCTTAGCGTCTTGTTTTCAAAAAGTCTTGTGGTTACCTGTATTACTGATTACCTGAGAATACAAGTTGTTTTTAAAAGAGTATCAGCATTAAAGCTGGTGAGTTCATAAACAATTTATGAATGAAAGATGAATATTGTTCCTGAAAGTTTGTTTCCAGAAAATCCAATATTTTCTAAAAGGTTTAGTGTAGTCTTAACTAAACCAAGACTTAGTATATGTAAGTAAATCACCATACTTATATGTGGTTTTATATGTAAATAAAACTCCTTTTTGTGAAATCCTAAATTTCCCGTGAACGGCGTGTTTGTTAATTTCTCATGTGAGTTGTTATAACTATACTATGACTCGAAGGCCTCGTACTCGACGTTCTTCAAGCGTCGGAATATTATGACACTTGTCACCACAGACTTGTCGGTCTAGTTGTTGCAAGAAGCTCAGGTGCGGGTTGTCAAACCCAATATAGATCTATATACAACTATCACGTTCTCCCTATAAGAGATTCTGGCTATAACTGCAGGACTTTTCTATAGTACTAAAGATTACTCCAAAGATGAATGTCTCACAAATTTAATCATTAACATGTTCATGTAGTTTGTAATAAAATGCTCGTTTTGTAAATCAATAGTATTACCATTTGTGGTGTCCAAACTATACCTATTATAGTTTTATCAAAATATTTTCTGTTATAAATGAAACCTTGTTATGCATGACCTTGTATTTCAATAAAATGACATTGAAACTGCTCAATATAAAATCTTACACACCTTGCTCAGCATGTTACAAGATGTGAATAACACTTATATTGTTTTAACAATTTAACTATTAACTATCACTGTTTTGGATTATTTATAGAAAAATCATCGTAAGTCAAAAACTAGATCTGTAAATTTAGAGAGTTTCGAAAAAGAGTCTACTATGTTTAAAAATTTTCTTATAATTTTTGGTGGTCTCCAACCCATGTGAAAATATTCATTTTCACAACCTGGTTCGATTTTGTTGCTCCAGTGATAGGCAGTTTTGTAAAAATCACCAAATATTGTAGAAAAATCGTATGAAGATGTGCAAGTATTCATTTTAAAGGTATAAACCAGAACTATTTTCATATTGAAAAGTTTTGGAAAATATTAAGTTTAATTTGGGTAAAACAGTTTTTCAATAGGTCACAACTTTTCTGTTGTAAGCTGTCAAGTTAAGTTTCAAATATGTTTTGGTGTTTTAACTTGTATTCCCCCTGAAAACTACAGAAAACTAGAAAATTTAGGGATATGAACTCGCCTTTAGTGATTCTTGGAAGAGTGGAAGGTTAAAGACGAGGAGTATCAAGAAGACTTGATGAACACGTAAAAGCTTGGATGATCCTAAGAACAATTCTTTTGCGTTAGAATGTGTGTAGATGGTTCAAGGATGTTATGAAAACATGGAATAACACTTGATTTTAGAGGAAATACTTACCAAAAAGTGAAGTAATAACTCAAGAACACTTCCAAAAGTGGCTGGAAGTTGAAAGAAAATAAGCTTCTTTGTGCAACAAGAAAGGTGTAAGAGTGTGAGAATGATCAAGTGAATCAAGAAATCCTCCAGAGATTTCTTTATATAGGGGAGTTCCTGGAGCAAGTTGTGAGTTTGAATTGATTTGTGCATTGGTTTGTGTGATGTGGATAAGTTGGCAAGTGAGAGGGTGACACATGGAAGGCAAGTGGGCACACTTGATCCACCTGTGGGGTAATTATCCTCTTAATATAAAATAATGATTTTAAATTAATAAATCCTTGAGAAATAAATAAAATGTGAGTTCTATGAGTTTAAAATAGTAAAAATATGAATTTGGTGAAAAAATCCCGTCAAAAACATCAAAAATGGGCTTAACAGACGAAAGTAGTCAAAATTCAACATTAGGGACCGAACCTGCGAGGTTCGGCTCTAAGAGGCTAAGAACCGAGAGAAGGGAAGAAGAAGGACTGAAGGTGTGAGGGGGGAGGAGGGACCGAAGCTTGGTCTCGGCTGCTGTCTGCGAGTGTGACAATCTGAAATTTATCCCGTCACTGTAACCCCTTCTCCGTTAATAAAGCTCGTTTTATCAAATTGTTCCGTTAACATTTTGGATTAGGTTATTTAAATTGAGACTTTTATTATGACTTCATGAGTGTCCAAACGCATTAGAAACATGTGAAACACGCTCGATATTCTTTTTGAAAGTTTCTAATTCACAACCACGTCGGGTTACGACCATTTAATCGGGTACGACCATAACATCCGTTTAACGTCGATATCGGGTGGATTTCTACCGGGCCGCAAACTCAAACCCTATATAAGGGTGAGTGGACCTCTATTTGAAGCTTTTACACTCTTAACACCCTCTATCTCTCTACTCTCTCTCTACAACTCCAATTTTGATCCAAAACACCTCTTTCAAGCTCCAAACTTGTAAGTAATCTATCCTAGCTTGTTGTTTAGCTTGTTTAGCATACAAATCCGTGTTTAAATCATCCAATAGTATAAAAATCATGTGTTTACGGCCACAGAATAGCTCCAAACTGCAAACACTCATAAATGGGGTTTTGAAGCCCCAAAACCCTTCCAAAACACTTAGAGGTGTTAAATTGCCCCTTAAACACCTCCTATGGCTTGGATTAATGTATAGAATCAACCATCATTGAAGTAGGGACCTTAAACATCAAGGAAACCATGACCTTAGAAGATTACGGCTGTAAACCCCCCAAGGATTGGTCCCTTGGCCGTAAACTCCTCTAAGGAGGTAAAATGGTGCCCTAACTTCCTTCCATGGCTTGTATATTGGACTAGAATCATGTGTGCTTAACCTAGAACCATCAAAACATGAAGTGAGGAGACAAGTAAGAGTTTACGGCCATAAACTCTATGTTTATAGCTGTAAACTCCCATAAATGGTCTATTTGAATACTTAGCCACTTCCTATGCCCTAGAATTGAACCTAGCTTAATTCCCCAAGTGTTGTAAGACCTTTAAACATCCAAGAACACACCATACATGATTTTATGGTCATAAACTCATGGGGATATGGTCATTCGGCCGAAAAGTCTTCTAAGAGTTTACTCTTGAAGAGTAAACTCCATAACTAGGCCCTACAACCCCTTAGATGCAACCCGTATCATTCCTAACACTTGAGATAAAGTGTTTTTGCGCCTCAGAGTGTATTATCTTACTTAATTAGTAGTTCAAAGTCTAATTAGATACAATTATGTATCTCCTCATCTTACATAGGATCCTCACACGTGTTCAAGCCCTAAACTGACACTTAGCATCTTACCCGATACATTTCTCTTCTGGTGAGTTCATACCCCTACACCATTTTCCGTGTTTTTCATGTTTTTAGGAAGGAATACAAGCAAAAGTACAAGGAAACTTGTACTCAAAACTTATTATTTCGTATGTTATAGTTACATGTTCAGTATGCTTTTAACACCGAAAACCGTATTAACCAACCGTTTAACTTGCAGAGTTAGTTTTCAAACTAATTGTGAAACTCATTATAAAATGTTATATTTTATATTTCACAAAGGGTTTCATGTCATTCATAAAACATGATTTTTCCGTATTATTACTTGTAAATTTGTTATTCTTAAGATCGGAGACATGTCCTCAGTAACACTCCACGGAGATACGCGAGTGGAGGATCGCCCCTGTAACCAGAATCTCCTAAAAGGAGAACGTGACTTGTGTATAGAGCTATACGGGGCTGACTACCCCGCACCTTGCTGCTAGCTACAGTGGGACCGGCAGGTCTACGGGTGACAAAAGTCATAAAATGATATTGGACTTCTTATTGCCATATCTAGTCTATCGTATGGTTATGGAACTCGCAAACTTAGATAATGGAGATTTACATTTTAGTAATAATGAACCTAGTGAACTAACATCCTTAGGAATTAGTTTACTACCTACTTATTAGTTTTATATACGTGTTAAAACTAATGTACTTTTCAAGGATAACCAGGCTTCAGGGAACTTCACTTAACGATACAAGTATGGTAGATACTTGTACACTTCATTACGAATCGATATCCAAGCACTAACCTTTAAGGAAAATAAGGGTTTTTCCTGGGATAACTTAACTTTTCATAAACAGGCTGATTAACAAATGGATAACCAAACTTCTTATATAAGAAAATATGGGATTTTCTTGGATAACAACCTTTTTCATAAAACCAAAGGAAAACTTATTCTTTCACCAGAATTAAACCGCTTATGAACTCACCAGCTTTATGCTGATATTTTTAAAACTGCTTGTATTCTTAGGTTTTCGTTAGATAGGTATCCCACGTTCTTTTGGAGAAGACGGAGCGTATAGGAGTCTCGTCTTTACTTTTGTTCATTTTCGATGTATATATAAACATGTATTACCTTGTTTTCAAACAAATGTAAATCTTCTATCTAATGTAATGGTTGTGTTTACTATGCTTGCTATGTACATTGGTTGTGATACTTTACATGACGTCGTCTGCCCCAGAACATTTCTGCCATCAGTTTTGGGGTGTGACAGATTGGTATCAGAGCCCTTGTTTATAGTGAACTTAGTATACCGAACCTTACATGGTATATAACTATAAACACTAAGGGACCGAAGTGCTCTGAACTAAAAGTATACTTTAAAAATATAAGTATTTTTACTCCAAGTATACAAGAATATCCAAACGACAGAAACTGTAACCACGAGTAGAACAAAACATAAGTAATTGGGTGTTGTGTACTGCGGTTAAACCTGGGTTGTTATGTAGTCGTGTCTAGGGTCAATATAGCCTAATCAACTATATTCATTCGAGACACGGCCAACATGTGCGTGGGAGTGATTGTGGTGTGCAGCAAGCCTAAAACTTACCAAATATCCAAACAATGAGTCATCGTCGCAGTGAAACATTAAATACTATGGGAGTATTTTCTAAAGTCAACTTCGTTATAGAAATCCTCATTCAAGTGTTGCTACTCATTTCCTTTAGCGATAAATTCCCTTGCTTTGGTAGCTTTCCTATATATTATCACATAGTAGAACACTTTATCTGTCATAGTGAGATATCTCTTGTTTCATATCTCTTTATTCAATTCAGAGGACTTACCATCCTCTCTTTCCTGATCAATTTAGATGAAGATGCCTCTAAGAAGAAGACCCAACTCAAGGAATAACAATCCTCCTCCACCACCTCCTCCATTTGATCCCGCCATATTCCAAGCAGCTGTTACTGCTACTGTGGCTGCTACCATGTCTCAGATGAACCCCGGTGGTTCCGGCAGGCCAGGAGGTGGTACTCAGCCACAAAACCAGGAAGGTAGTCAGGGACACTGGAAGGAGTGCTCCAACAAAGATTTTATGAACGCGAAACCCAAACCTTTCAACGACACTGGAGGTGTTATTGCTCTAAATCGATGCTTTGAAAAGATTGAGTGTATTTTCAAAATCTGTGTCTGCTCTAAAGCTGATATGGTGAAGTTTGTCGCCTGCACTTTTATCGATAAAGCCCTGACTTGGTGGAGCCGCCGAGTCAAATCCTTAACCCTACCTGTAGCCAATGCTATGGGATGGGAGAGCACGAAGGAGCTTCTACTTGCAGAGTACTGCCCACGAGGAAAATTAAAAAAATTGGAGCATGAACTCTAGAACCTAAAGATGAAGGGTTCCGATTTTGCCGCTTACACCTCCAGATTTGAAGACCTAGCGCTTATCTATCCGGGAATGGTTACCCCGGAAAGTAAAAAGATTGAAAGATTCATCTGGGGGCTGACCCAGCCAACCAAGGGAAATGTTTTGGCTGCGAAGCCAAACACATTCGACAATGCTAAATGCCTGGCGCAAACCCTAATCGACCATGGAGATGATCTTGATGAAGTGGCCACCGCTCCTAAACTGACAAAAAGGAGTGGTGAGAAAAGAAAATTTTGGAAGCAGAAGAAGGGTCAATCTTCGCAAGAGCCCTCAAAGAAGCAGCAAACTCTGGCAGTCCACGCTGCTACTACCCCTGTTGTTGTTTCTGTCGTCACTTCTACAACTCAAGCACCTACCAGTAGGTATGCTGGTACCCCTCCTTGATGTGACAAGCGTAACTTCCACCATAACCCCGGTCCATGTCGTGAACTGTCATCCTCCAACTGTGGTAAAAAGGGGATACGATTCGATTTTGCAAAGTACCAACCCAATCAACCAATCAAGCCTCCGAAGCGGGTGTCGGTCATGCTTGCTACGATTGTGGTGAAGTCGGGCATTTCAAGAGAAACTGCCCAAGGCAGCAACAGCTGGCAACACTGGAAGAGTTTTAACTATGGGATGAGATGAGGCAGTTGCCGATCCCACCATCGTCACGAGTACGCTCCTTCTCGAAAACTCTTATGGTTGCATCCTTTTCGATTCTGGTGTTGAAAGAAGTTTTGTTAGCCATTCATTCAAACATCTTCTTAAACATAGTCCTCAACCATTAACCAAAACACTTACCATCGAGATGGCTAATAGTGAGAAAGAGAACGCTAATGATATATTCATAGGCTGTACCCTTACCCTAAATGATCATTCCTTTCCCATCGACCTAATGCTAGTTTCCATAAAGAGCTTTGATGTTATCATTGGCATGGATTGGTTGAGTCCCAATCATGCTGATATCCTTTGTTACGAAAAGGCCATTCGCCTCATTCTCCCCTCTTGCCAGACTCTCTTGATCTACGATGATAAACTTAGTTCCAATCTTCGCATCATTTCATGCATCAAAGCCTAAAAGCTTCTGTGAAAGGAGTGTTACGCATTCCTAGCTCATGTAATCAACGAGAAAAATGAAGTTAAAGACCTCAAGAGCATTCCCGAAGTCTGCAAATTTCCTGATGTCTTTCCCGAAGAGCTCCCGGGAACTCCTCCCGAATGCCAAGTCAAATTTCGCATCGACCTGATTCGTGGAGCAAATCCTGTAGCCAAGTCTCCATATTGCTTAGTGCTAACAGAAATGCAGGAGTTATCCAGTTAGTTTAATAAGCTACTGAGCAAAGGGTTCATCAGACCGAGTTCCTCACCCTGGGGAGCCTCGGTATTATTTGTGAAGAAGAAAGATGGATCCTTTCGGATGTGTATAAACTACCGTGAGTTAAATAAGTTGATCGTCAAAAACCGTTATCCTCTTCCTTGAATAGATGACCTTTTTGATCAACTTCAGGGAGCCAGCTATTTCTCAAAAATAGACCTTAGATCAGGGTACCATCAGTTACAAGTTTATGAGAGTAATGTTTTCAAGACATCATTCAGGACTCGTTATGGTCACTACGAGTTCGTAGTGATGCCCTTCGGTCTAACGAACGCACCGGTAGTGTTCATGGACCTGATGAACCGGGTGTGTCGCCCCTTTCTGGACAAGTTCATTATTGTATTCATTGACGACATACTTGTCTATTTCAGAAGCGAGGAAGATCACAAACAACACTTGAGGTTAGTGTTGGAAACACTTAGATCGGAGAAGCTGTACGCGAAATTCTCCAAGTGCGAATTCTGAATTCGGAAGGTAACTTTCCTTGGCCACGTGGTAAGCGAGGAGGGTATACACGTGGACCCGTCCAAAATCAAGGCGATAGAGAATTGGTCAGCACCAAACACACCAACAAAAGCCCATCAATTCTTGGGTCTCGTCGGCTATTAGCGTAGATTCATTCAGAATTTTTCTAGAATTGCCAAACCCCTTACCACTCTGACACAGAAAGGTGTACCCTTTTGTTGGAGAGAAAATCAAGATACAACATTCCAAACATTAAAGTGAGCCTTGTGTAGCTCACCTATCCTGTCCTGCCCGAAGGGACAGAGGATTTCATTGTTTATTGTGATGCGTCCAATCAGGGCTTAGGCTGTGTGCTTATGCAGAGAGGAAAAGTTATCGCTTATGCCTCGAGACAACTAAAGGCATACGAAGTTAACTATATAACTCACAACCTAGAGTTAGGAGTAGTAGTCTGCGCACTAAAGATTTGGAGACATTATCTCTAGGGAACCAAGTGCACGATTTTCACCGACCATAAAAGCCTACAACACATCTTTGATCCGAAGGACTTAAAAATGAGACAACAGCGATGGGTAGAGCTGCTCAGTGACTATGAGTACGAAATCCACTACCATCCCAGCAAGGCCAATGTGGTGGCAGATGCCCTTAGCCGAAAGGAAAGGTCAAACAACAAGGTGAAGACACTGACAATGACCATCCATTCCCACTTATCTGCACAGATCCGAGAAGCCCAGTTGGAAGCCTTAAAACTAGAGAGCGTATTGAATGAAGCCTTGAGAGTAATGGATAAGAATCTTGAGATCAGAGGTGACGGAGTCTACTATTTCATGGATCGAATCTGGACCCCAAATTTCGGTTGTTTCAGGGAAGTTGTTATGATCGAAGCTCACAAGACAAGATACTCTGTGCACCCAGGTTCGGATAAGATGTACCTGGATCTCAAGAAACAATACTGGTGGCCAAACACGAAAGCCGAAATCGCTACCTTCATGGGAAAGTGTCTGACTTGTGCCAAGGTAAAGGTCGAGTATCAGAAGCCCTCGGGTCTGCTCCAGCAGCCCGAGATACCTGAGTGGAAATGGGAGATGATTACTATGGATTTCATCACTAAGTTACCCAAATCTCCGAGTGGGTACGATACCATTTGGGTAATTGTCGACCGATTGACAAAATCTGCTCACTTCCTTCGGATTAAAGAATCTTTCAAGATGGAAATAGTCACGCGAATCTACATCCAAGAGATAGTCCGACTGCACGGTGTGCTTGTGTCCATTATCTCCGATCGAGATAGCAGGTTTACCTCACAATTTTGGTAGTCTCTTCAGAAAGCTCTTGGAACTAAGCTGGATATGGGTACATCTTATCATCCTCAGATAGATGGGAAGAGTGAGAGAACTATCCAGACCCTGGAAGACATGTTGAGAGCATGTGTCATCAATTTTGGAAAATCGTGGGACACCCATTTACCCTTGATCGAGTTCTCGTATAGCAACAACTACCACACCAGTATCAAGGTTGTCCCGTTCGAATCCCTCTACGGTCGCAAGTGCTGATCCCCTCTGTGTTGGGCTGAGGTAGGGGACACGCATCTAGCCAAGAGTCGAGTCCCCGATAGTGCTCTCACTAGTCCTGAAATCATCCGTGAAACCACCGAAAATACCATCCAGATCCGGGAACGACTGAAAGCTTCGCGAGACAGGAAAAAGAGTTACCCCGATAAACGACGAAAACCCTTGGAATTCCATATTGGGGATCGTGTCCTGTTGAAGATCTCGCCCTGGAAAGGCATGATACGCTTTGTGTAACAAACCGTTATTTCAAACCTATGTAATAGTATAGGTCAATTTGTACTTCTTTGTAAATTAATAAAGAGAAATTTTAGCATACTATGTGTATTTACATAATTGAACCTCAAAAATAAATTATTAAATAATCTCAATTGGGATAAACCAAGTGATAGAGATTGTAACAAGGTTTCCAAAAATATAAATAACACTCAAATCCGAGTTATAACGAAGAAGTTATGACCAATCGAAAATCCCCGACAAAACCGACAAAACACTGTTCAGTGTAAAAGCTGAAATTTTGATAAAAGGCTTTCTAGCCTTAACAATCTGAATAAAAGTTATAGTTTATGTTAAACCGAGAACTTTCATAAAAAGAACGCCAAAATCTGACTTCGTATGAGGAAGTTATGATTTTTCGAAGTTTCAGTATAGTAGTGTACAACTAAAAACTCGAAATAAAGATCGAGTGGTTTTTAGCCGACACAACCTAAACGAGAATTGAAGGTCTCGTCATTAGTAGTAAAACGGTAAAAAGACAGACAAAAACGGACGTCATATGAAGAAGTTATGAATTTATAACGGATTCACGTCCCGGTCTGTTTAAAATAATAATATTAAAAATAAAGTCAGAATTAGCCGACGAAGTCTAAACAAAAGTCGTAGAGTATAAATTTACCTACACGTGCATATAAAGAACATCAAAAACGAAGTTTGTATGCGAAAGTTATGAATTTTACAAGTTTTGGCCAAAAAGTAAAGAAAAATAACAAAAAACCGGGAATTTTCGCATGAACAGTAACGCCACGTCACCCTCGCATGCGAGCCTCCACGTGGCGTCTTCTGATTGGGCTGCAGCCTCGGGTGTCACCTCCTGATTCGACCAAATCCGAGGTCCAGTAAGAACCGGACAGCATCGCATGAGACACACCGGACCTCACCCTCGCACGCCCCTCGCACCCTTCTGTTCGCACGTGTTGCCTTTCTATTGGACCGAATTTCGGTCCAATCCGAGCCAGCCAGCAGCGAACCTCCAAACCGAAGCAGCCCCCTCCCTTCGCCACCTGTCTGACACGAGGCAGCCTCGCATGGCCTCGGATCCGAGGCTTCGCCCTATATAAGGCATGCGAGGGCTCCAAAGAATTTTCACTTTTTCACCCCAAATTTCACCCTCTTTCACGTTCTCCACTCCCCTAAGCTCATATACAACCCCTAAAGCCACAGTATTAAGACACGAACCCGAAGTAAGCCTTGAAGCCCCGAAATTCTTGAGAATTCATCCTCTCTCCTGTCAAAACTCTATCCAAATTACCATCTATCATGTGAGTTCATACCCTTATATCTTCATAATTTCTATTGTTTTAATGGGGGGGGGGGGGGGGGGGGAGGGGAATACAAGTATAACACAAAAACTTTGTGTTATAAATAAATGATTTCAAATCACGATAAAACGATTTTAAAGCATCAAAAATACTCCAAATATTGAACTCTTTTATAAACTTATATTTTTCCCAAATATACATATTTGGATATATAAAATTGTTTATGTATATAAATATATAAGTTATCTCATCAGTTTAAATACCCTTTGTAATATGTTGAGCAAAGGATTACATGCAAAAATAGTTATTTAACAATTCATAAAGTACATATAAATTATAATAGGTATAATTTAGAATACATAGAGCAATACTTCATGATTTAAGTATACATGAATACACTGTTTTACATGAAACAAGGGTTTTAATTCAAAACAAATCAAGGGTCTACACTTGTCAAATACATGTTCGGAATACTAATTCAAGAACATATTATCAATCATTTATTTCAGAATGATTGGGTTTTCATAACTAATATACATGTAACGTTTATACGCTTTTTATGAGATATCCAATTTAGATTGTTTAATTCAATTTAGACAACCAAGGTAAAGCCCTGACATTATAACCAGAATCTCCAGTCCGGGGATCGAAACAAGTTGTGTGAAGATCTATATCGGGATTGACAACCCCGCACTCAGGCTGCTAGCTACAGTCAGGCATACACGCTAATGAGTGGCAATTGTTATCAACAGTTTAAGAGCTCACAAGGCGTTTGTTTCAGGTGTTCAGGTCTTAGTATGGTTATAATAACTCATTAAAAAGATATTGACAACACGTTAGTGTATAAACAACTAAACGTAAGTAAATCTTCAATGTACTAGTTTATAAAATACAAAGTACAATGGTACACAATAGATTTCAATAACCGCTGGCGAAGCTAGGCACACACTTAGTTACCAGTTTTACAAATACATTGATTCACAAATAGGACGGTTTTATGGGAATAAAACTACTTTTCACATACCACAGAGAATATGGGATTTTCTAGAACAATTTTCTTATTCAAAATACAAAGACACCCATGCAAACATAAAGACTTATGTACTCACTCAACTTATTGTTGATACTCTCTTTTCAAATTACTTGTATTCTCAGGGAAATAATAACAGGTACTCCCCGAGCTTTTTGAGAAGATGGAGCCATTATGAGTCTTATCTTCTTCTTTTGTATAACTATTTTGGTTTCAATATAAAATGATTAAACACATGTAAATATTATACTTTTAAATACAATGGTTGTTTGTACTTTGATTACTATGATGCATGTGTTGTGATACTACAAATGAAGTCGACCACCCCCGAACGTTTCCGCCGTCTGGTTTGGGGGTGTGACAGATTGGTATCAGAGCATTGTTTATAGTGAACTCAGTATATAAATCCATAAAAGATGTACAAACTATAAATGTATTGGGGCTGAGAACTCTGATTACAATTATATTTTTAAGAATTATAAGTATTTTTACTATAAGTATACTAACCCTCATACGTACAAGTACATAGTCGTAAGAACTTAAAAGTTTTTGGATGTTGAACATTACAGTCAAACCCGGACAGTTATGTGATCACATATAGAATTAATATAGCCTGATCAACTATATTGATTTCAGATATGACCAACAAGTGTTTGGGAGTAATAGTAGTGTTGTGACGTATCTAAAACTTACCAACTACTGAAGAAACTTTAGAACATAACCTAAAATACTATAAGAATATTTAAACATTGATATGCTTTTATTTTGTCAGACATTTCTCGTAACCTTATTCTCATACAGACACAATGGCGGGACATCATCTACCAGGGGACCCTTATTTTCTAAATCATGGCAATCAATTATGGATAGAGGAAGATCCAGAAGAAGACTAAGAAGAAGAACCCTTTCAGGACAGCGAGTCAAGTGGTACGGATACAGAGCCACAAGTTTGCAACCCAGGGATACATCCCCAAAGGCAAGAGGAATCAATCCCCATACCCGAGTGGGGCCAATACATAAACTATTGGAGTCGACAAGACGGCCAACGCCCTCCCTACAGAATGGCATGGGGCTTCTATAACGTCTCAGAAGGAGGAACAGCTGACAGAGCTCTTCCAGTTATAGTGAACCGAATAGCCCGACAATTTGATCAATCAAGGATGTCAATCAACCGAATCCTAGAAGTAAATGCGGCTGCGCAGGCTAACACCGCAGATATCATTCGTCTTGACGAGATGCAAGATGATACCCAGCACCATACCAAAGCCCTTCAAAGGCAACTTAATACTGCTGAATCAGAAATCAAAGAACTAAGGGAGCATCAAGCTGCCCAAGAAAAGCGCTGGAAATCGCAAAACGAAGCGGAACCCAGTAACCGTCGCAGCAACCGTCGCAAGTAGTGTTTACACTACTTTTCTAGTTTAATATACTGAATGTATAGACTACTTTCAGCACATGTACAAAATCAAGCATCAATAGAATAATAAGCACCTTAGTTCAACAAGAGCTATTACAATTTTCACAAACTTTCCATTCTAAAGTTTTGGGATATATATTCCAGTGTTGTTCTTCATACTTTTCTACACGACCGCGGAAAATTTTAATTTCGGTAGGTCGGTTTGATATCGATACTTTCATAATATTGTGGACCTATTTGAGAGTCAAAATATACAGATTTCATACGTATCAAGACAATCGACAGGTATATAGATACTCTTTGACAAATAACAACTCCATTTTATATTATTCTATTGCGAGTTATACTTGCAGTGGACACCTATTCCAAATTCTTTACAAGCTTCTTGCGAATTAAGTGTTTAAGTTCAAAGATATCAAATTCATATTCATTCTTGATATCTCACTATCTTTTTATTGACTTTTATAGAAAAAGATGTCTCCTCGTAGGAATCCAAGGCGTAACAATGAACCAGAAGCACTGACGCCACCTCCACCACCACCCCTTCAGTTCGATGCTGCCATGTTCCAAGCGGCAGTCACAGCAGCTGTAGCGGCTGCCTTATCTCATATCAATGCTCCTGGTACTAGTGGGTCAGGAGCTTATCCATGTCCTTCTAACTTTCTCGAGGGCCATGAGCACTCGCGAGAGTGCACTTATAAAGACTTCTCGAATGCCAAACCCAGGACCTTTAATGGAACTGGAGGAGTGATGGTTTTAAGGTAGTGGATTGAGAAGATTGAAGCGGTCTTTGAAATTTTCTCCTGTCCAGAGGGTAGGAAAGTTAAATTTGCTGCCTTTACCTTCTTAGATAGGGCCCTAACATGGTGGATTGGCCATGTTAAGTCACTAACTTTAGCAGTGGCTAATACTATAAGCTAGGAGGACCTAAAAACCATGTTGATGCAGGAATACTGCCCGCAAGGGGAAATTTAGAAAGTGGAACAAGAACTCTGGAGTATTACTATGACCGGTACCGACATAACGACTTACACGAATCGATTCTGTGACTTGGCGATTCTTTGTCCAGAGATGGTCACTCCAGAGAGCAAAAAGATTGAAAGGTATATTTGGGGACTGTCGCCCCAAATACAAGCAAGCGTCACTGCATCTAAACCTGTCACCTTTGACAGTGCCAAAGAACTGGCACAGTCACTTATTGACCACGGAAACTGTCAAAACTCTGTGGTTACTACCCCAGAACAACCTAGGGAGAACAACAAGAACAACAAGAAGAAGGGTTGGAACAAAAGAAAAGGAAAATCTCCTCTGGAACCTTCAAAGAAGCAACAAATAGTGGCAGTCCATGCTACTACTGTGCCTCCTACCATACCTCCTACTGCACCTACTGTTGCCCCTAACTACCCAGCACCAACTAAACCCTATGTCGGTAGCGTCCCTAAATGCAACAAGTGTAATTTTCACCACACCGGGAATTTCCCTGAAATGCAATGACGTAACTGTAACAGGAAAGGGCATACTGGCCGATTCTGTAGAACACCACCTCAACCCCTTAACCAAGTACCTGCCGCTGGAGTAAGTCGAGCATGCTACCAATGCGGTGATGTGGGGCATTTCAAGAAAAATTGTCCAAAAGCTGGAAATGCCGGTGGGGTTGGGAGAATTCTAACACTAGGTCACGAAGAAGCGGTGGTAGACCCTGCAGTGGTCACGGGTACGTTCCTTCTCAACAATACTTATGCATGCATTCTTTTTGATTGTGGTGCCGAGAGGAGCTTCGTGAGCCATAACTTTAAACATCTACTAAATCAGAACTTCCAACAACTAAATAAAACTTTCACAGTAGAAATGGCTAATGGGAAATCCGAATCCACCAATGATATATACATAGGATGTATCCTTACCTTAAATAACTTATCTTTCCCAATAGACCTTATGCCGGTCTCTATCAAAAGTTTTGACATCATAATAGGTATGGATTGGTTGTGGCCCAACCATGCCGACATCCTATGCTATGAAAGAGCTATTAGTTTGAACTTGCCAACTAACGAAACTCTTATTATCTACGGCGACAAACCTGGAACGAACCTTCAGATCATTTCTTGCATTAAGGCACAGAAATACCTTCGAAAGGAGTATTGTGCATTCCTAGCTCATGTAGTAGAAAAAAATCAAGAAGTGAAAGACATCGCAAGCATTCCAGAGGTCTGCAACTTTCCCGATGTATTTCCCGATGATCTTCCAGGAGTGCCTCCCGAACGACAAGTCAAATTCCCGAAGCGACTTAATCTCTGGAGCTACCCCTGTAAAGGGAATCGAAAACTGGTCCGCACCCAAAACACCTACAGAAATCCGTCAATTACTAGGTCTTGTTGGCTATTATCGCAGATTCATTCAAAATTTCTCTCGAATAGCTAAGCCTCTTACTACTCTGACCCAAAAGGGTGTAACTTATATTTGGGGAGAAAAGCAAGAAACAACGTTCCAAATGCTGAAGCGAGCCTTGTGTAGTGCACCGATCCTGTCTCTCCCTGAAGGAATAGAGGATTTCGTAGTGTATTGTGATGCTTCTAATCAAGGGCTTGGATGTGCTCTTATGCAAAGAGGAAAGGTTATATCCTATGCCTCAGGACAGCTAAAGACACATGAAGTCAACTATACAACACATGACCTTGAACTAGGAGCAGTGGTGTTTGCTCTGAAGATCTAGAGACATTACTTATATGGCACGAAATGCACAATATTCACGGACCATAAAAGTCTCCAACATATCTTTGATCAGAAAGAGCTAAATATGAGACCACGACGATGGGTGGAGCTACTGAACGATTACGAGTGTGAAATTCTTTATCACCCTGGTAAAGCAAACTTGTAGCTGACGCCCTTAGTAGAAAAGAATACTTGGGACGCCGAGTAAAGTCGTTGACCATGACAATCTATTCACATTTGTCCACGCAGATCAAGGAAGCTCAACTTGAAGCCTTAAAACCTGAAAATGTGGGAAGTGAAACCCTGAGAGGAATGGACAAGAACTTCGAAGTCAGGGATGATGGAGTCTATTATTTCATGAACCGAATCTGGACACCAAAGTTCGGTGGTTACAGAGACGTGGTTATGAATGAAGCACACAAAACCCGATCCACCCAGGTTCACACAAGATGTATCTGGACCTTAAGAAACTATATTGGTGGCCTAACATGAAAGGCCGAAATCGCTACCTTTGTGAGCAAGTGCCTTACTTGCACCAAAGTTAAGGCAGAGTACTAGAAACCTTCAGGATTATTACAACAACCTGAAATCCCTGAATGGAAGTGGGATCGGATTATAATGGATTTCATAACCAAGTTACCCAAGACATCAAGTGGTTATGATACTATTTGGGTAATCATCGATAGATTAACCAAATCCGCACACTTCTTACCAATCTTACCAATCAAAGAGACTGACAAGATGGAAAAGCTAACGAGAACATACCTCAAGGAGATTGTCCGACTGCATGGTGTACCGATGTCCATTATTTCAAACCGAGATAGTAGATTCACCTCTTGTTTTTGGCAGTCTTTACCAAACTCTCTAGGAACTAGGCTAGACATGAGAACAACCTACCATCCGCAAAACGACGGACAAAGTGAAAGGACGATTCAAACGTTAGAAGATATGTTACGAGCTTGTGTGATAGACTTTAGGAAGGCATTGGATATTCATTTACCCCTTGTTGAGTTCTCTTATAGCAACAGTTATCACACTAGCGTAAAAGCTGCTCCATTTGAAGCCCTTTATGGCCGCAAGTGCAGATCCCCTCTGTGTTGGGCAGAAGTGGAAGACACGCAGCTAGCTAAAGGTCAAACTCCTGACAGTGCTCTCACAGGTCCAGAAATTATTCGAGAAACTAATGAGAGGATCGTACAAATTCGGGAACGACTTAAAGCTTCCAGAGATAGACAAAAAATCTACGCAGACAATAGGAGAAAACCCTTGGAATTCCACGTTGGCGACCGAGTTTTGCTGAAGGTCTCAGCCTGGAAGGGCATGATATGCTTTGGAAAGCATGACAAACTAAATCCAAGGTACATAGGACGATTCGAGATTCTTGCCCGAATCGGCCCTGTAGTTTACAAACTACGATTACCCCAAGAACTAAGTAACATTCATCCTACCTTCCACATTTTGAACTTGAAAAAGTGTCTTTCCGACGAGACTCTTTTGATACCACTCGAGCAAATCGAGTTAAACGAGAGCCTCAATTTTATGGAAGAGCCCGTAGAGATACTAGACAGGGAAGTTAAGAAAACCAAACAAAGCCGCAGCCCGATAGTGAAGGTTCGCTGGAATGCAAGGCGGGGACCTGAATTCACTTTGGAGCGGGAAAATCAATTGCAACAAAAATACCGACATCTTTTTCCGTAGTCTATCTGTAAAGTAAATTTCGGGACGAAATTCTCTCTAACGGGAGGATAATGTAACAAACCGTTATTTCAAACCTATGTAATAGTATAGGTCAATTTGTACTTCTTTGTAAATTAATAAAGAGAAATTTTAGCATACTATGTGTATTTACATAATTGACCCTCAAAAATAAATTATTAAATAATCTCAATTGGTATAAACCAAGTGATAGAGATTGTAACAAGGTTTCCAAAAATATAAAGAACACTAAAATCCAAGTTATAACGAAGAAGTTATGACCAATCGAAAATTCGCGACAAAACCGGCAAAACACTGTTCAGTGTAAAAACTGAAATTTTGATAAAAGGATTTCTAGCCTTAACAATCTAAATGAAAGTTATAGTTTACGTTAAACCGATAACTTTCATAAAAAGAACGCCAAAATCTGACTTCGTATGAGGAAGTTATGATTTTTCGAAGTTTCAGTATAGTAGTGTACAACTAAAAACTCGAAATAAAGATCGAGTGGTTTTTAGCCGACACAACCTAAACGAGAATTGAAGGTCTCGTCATTAGTAGTAAAACGGTAAAAAGACAGAGAAAAACGGACATCATATGAAGAAGTTATGAATTTATAACGGATTCACATCCCCGTCTGTTTTAAATAATAATATTAAATATAAATTCAGAATTAGCTGACGAAGTCTAAACGAAAGTCGTAGAGTATAATTTTACCTACGTGTCCATATAAAGAATGTCAAAAACGAAGTTCGTATGCGAAAGTTATGAATTTTACAAGTTTTGGAAAAAAATAAATAAAAATAACAAAAAACCGGGAATTTTCGCATTAACAGTAATGCCACGTCACCCTCGCATGCGAGCCTCCACGTGGCGTCTTCTGATTGAGCCGCAGCCTCGGGTGTCACCTCCTTATTCGACCAAATCCGAGGTCCAGTAAGAACCGGACAGCATCGCATGAGACACACCGAACCTCACCCTCACACGCCCCTCGCACCCTTCTGTTCGCACGTGTCGCCTTTCTATTGGACCAAAGTTCGGTCCAATCCGAGCCAGCCAACAGCGAACCTCCTTACCGAAGCAGCCCCCTCCCTTCGCCACCTGTCCGACACGAGGAAGCCTCGCGTGGCCTCGGATCCGAGGCTTCGGCCTATAGAAGGTATGCGAGGGCTCCAAAGAATTTTCACTTTTTCACCCCAAATTTCAACCTCTTTCACATTCTCCACTCCCCTAAGCTCATATACAACCCCTAAAGCCCCGGTATTAAGAATCGAACCCGAAGTAAGCCTTGAAGCCCCGAAATTCTTGAGAATTCATCCTCTCTCCTGTCAAAACTCTATCCAAATTACCATCTATCATGTGAGTTCATACCCCTATATCTTCATAATTTCTATTGTTTTAATGGGGGGGGGGGGGGGGGGATGCAAGTATAACACAAAAACTTTGTGTTATAAATAAATGATTTCAAATCACGGTAAAACGATTTTAAAGCATCAAAAATACTCAAAATATTGAACTCTTTTATAAACTTATATTTTTCCCAAATATACATATTTGGATATATAAAATTGTTTATGTATATAAATATATAAGTTATCTCATCAGTTTGAATACCCTTTGTAATATGTTGAGCAAAGGATTACATGCAAAAATAGTTATTTAACAATTCATAAAGTACATATAAATTATAATACGTATAATTTATAATACATTGAGCAATACTTCACGATTTAAGTATACATGAATACACTGTTTTACATGAAACAAGGGTTTTAATTCAAAACAAATCAAGGGTTTACACTTGTCAAATACATGTTCGGAATACTAATTCAAGAACATATTATCAACCATTTATTTCAGAATGATTGGGTTTTCATAACTAATATACATTTAACGTTTATATGCTTTTTATGAGATATCCAATTCAGATTGTTTAATTCATTTTAGACAATCAAGGTAAAGCCCTGACATTATAACCAGAATCTCCAGTCCGGGGATCGAAACAAGTTGTGTGTAGATCTATATCGGGATTGACAACCCCGCACTCAGGCTGCTTGCTACAGTCAGGCATACATGCCAATGAGTGGCAATTGTTATCAACAGTTTAAGCACTCACAAGGCGTTTGTTTCAGGCGTTCAGGTCTTAGTATGGTTATAATAACTCATTAAAAAGATATTAACACCACGTTAGTGTATAAACAAGTAAACGTAAATAGATCTTCAAAGTACTAGTTTACAAAATACAAAGTAGAATGGTATACTAAAGATTTCAATAACCGCTGGCGAAGCCAGGCACACACTCAGTTACCGGTTTTACACATACATTGGTTCACAAATAGGACGGTTTTATGGGAATAAAACTACTTTTCACATACCACAGAAAATATGGGATTTTCTAGAACAATTTTCTTATTCAAAATACAAAGACACCCATGCAAACATAAAGACTTATGTACTCACTCAACTTATTATTGATACTCTCTTTTCAAATTACTTGTATTCTCAGGGAAATAATAATAGGTACTCCCCGATCTTTTTGAGAAGATGGAGCCATTATGAGTCTTATCTTCTTCTTTTGTATAACTATTTTGGTTTCAATATAAGATGATTGAACAAATGTAAATATTATACTTTTAAATACAATGGTTGTTTGTACTTTGATTACAATGATGCATGTGTTGTGATACTACAAATGAAGTCCTCCGCCCACGGACGTTTCCGCCGTCTAGTTTGGGGGTGTGACACTTTGGAAAGTGCGGAAAACTTAACCCGAGGTACATAGGACCTTTCGAGATCCTCGCTAGGATCAGTCCCGTATCCTACAAACTCTGATTACCTCAAGAACTTAGCGACATCCATCCTGTGTTCCACGTTTCAAATCTTAAGAAGTGCCTATCCGATGAAACCCTCATGATCCCTCTTGATGAAATCGAGATCAACGAAAACCTGAACTTCGTGGAAGAACCAATTGAAATCATGGATCGAGAGATCAAACGTACGAAACAAAGCCGTATCCCGATAGTGAACGTTCGCTGGAATGCGAAGCGGGGACCCAAATTCACTTGGGAGCGCGACGACTCGATGAAACAGAAATATCTGCATATCATTCCAAATCCATGATTTGTATGTTAATTCTAAATTTCGGGACGAAGTTCCCTCTAACGGGAGGATGATGTGACTACCTGATATTTATCCCGTCACTGTAACCCCTTCTACGTTAACAAAGATCGTTTTATCAAATTGTTTCGTTAACATTTTGGATTAGGTTATTTAAACTGAGACTTTTATTATGACTTCATGAGTGTCCAAATGCATTAGAAACACGTGAAACACCCTCGATATTCTTTTTAAAAGTTTCTAATTCACGACCACGTTGGGTTACGACCATTTAATCGGGTACGACCATAAGCTCCGTTTAACGTCGGTATCGGGTAGATTTCCACCGGGCCGCAAACTCAAACCCTATATACGGCTGAGTGGACCTCCATTTGAAGCTTTTCCACTCCTAACACCCTCTCTCTTACTACTCTCTCTTTCTCTCTCTCTCTCTCTCTATAACTCAAATTTTGATCTAGAAACACCTCTTTCAAGCTCCAAACTTGTAAGTAATCTATCCTAGCTTGTTGTTTAGCTTGCTTAGCATGAAAATTCGTGTTTAAATCATCCAAAAGTATAAAAATCATGTGTTTATGGCCCTAGAACAGCTCCAAACCGCAAACACTCATAAATGGGGTTTTGAAGCCCCAAAACCCTTCCAAATCACTTCTAGTGCTTAGTTACGACTTAAGGACTTGCATATACGAGTTTACAACACCGAAATCTTGTCGTTTGGGGAGAAAAACAAGAGTTTATGGCCCAAGAACATTCTTGGACTGTAAACCCCTCTTGATAGGCTGTAAACACCTTGTAAGGTGTTAAATTTCCCTTTAAACACCTCCCATGGCTTGGATTAATGTCTAGAATCAACCACAATCGAAGTAGGGACCTTAAACATCAAGGAAACCATGACCTTAGGAGATTACGGCTGTAAACCCGCCAAGGATTGGTCCTTTGGTCGTAAACACCTCTAAGGAGGTCAAATGGTGCCCTAACTTCCTTCCATGGCTTGTATATTGGACTATAATCATGTGTGGTTAACCTAGAACCATCAAAACATGAAGTGAGGAGACAAGTAAGAGGTTACAGCCGTAAACTCCTGTAACACCGTAAATTTCTAGACAAAATTTTCATTTAAAATAATCATTTTATTCTTAGAGACACTTGTTTAAAATCTCATTCATAGTCGATTTACAAAACATAACTCCATTTTCACTTGCATAGAAAACCAGGATCCTCCAAAATATGACTCTTTCTCTAGTGTGTACAATCAAGTCGGTGCCGTCCCGTGATCCTGAAAGAAACCTGAAACATAACACAAAACACTGTAAGCACGAAGCTTAGTGAGTTCCCCAAAATACCACACATAACACATATTAGCCACTCGAGGCTATAACTCTATGGGTCCGTGCACCCAAACTCTATGAACCCTCAGGTTCTAACTCTGGGAACCTTCCGGTTCCAACTCTATAAACATGCACAACATAAATCACATAGAAATAATGCAGTACAACACATCACGTACATATAGCATACAAATACTCTGATCACATAACTCTGGTTACCTACTCAGGGTAAAGTATAGTGAGAAGACTCACCTGGCAAATAGAAGGTAGATATCCCCACACTTGAATCTCGAACCCGCCACCGCCTAACACGTAAGGCAAATAATCTCATGAATATAACACTTGAGACTAGAATCAACCCTATCATGGCACCCTCTTAAGGGTAAAGGACTATTTTACCCCTCTCTTGGCCCAAAGGCCACATCACTGACCAGCCCTAAAAGTCAACGGTCAACTCTTGGTTCTAGTCAAAGTCCTCCGTCAAAGTCAACCCTCCTGGTTGACCCTGCTCGCCGAGTCAACCCGTCGACTCGTCGAGTCCCCGTGCTCAGAACTTCCCCAATCCGCGACTCAACTCGCCGAGTCACCCCGAGACTCGCCGAGTCCCACAACTCTGAGTCCACTCACACACAACTCACCGAGTCATCCCTTGACTCGCTGATTCTCGACTCAACCAGGAACTATTTGGGACTCTTCGACAAGACTCGTCGAGTCCAAGAACAGACTCGCCGAGTCTACGGCTATCTTCAACCTACTCGCCGAGTTGTTCATACGACTCGCCGAGTTCCAGGCCATCTTCATCCAACTCGTCGAGTCCACCCATGTGACTCGCCGAGTACCACCGGTCTGAATCCATTCAGAAGCACTCCAGGCCATGCAATTGGTCCAAAATATAGATCTAGCCTCCTACAACCCATCCATCACGTAAAGTGGCAAACTTTACGTGAATCCAAAGAGATCTAAGCCGTTTGCACATTGGGCTACGATTTGGGACAAGATGGCTCCATCAACCATTCACAAACAGGGACTTTCATGCACTCTAGACCTTCTCCCTTCCAGATCTGGGGTAGCAACCTCAGATCTAACCTCTAAACTCCAATACATCCAAAGATATGATCTCCAACACCCCCAAAATGATGCATCTAAGAAATAGCAGCTCAAAAAAACGAGATATTACCTCAAAGGAATGCCCTAACTGAAATGAGACTCGAATCCAAACAAAGCCCCTTGCTCCAAGCCTTCAATCTCCCAAAATTCCTTCACAATTACTTCTCCAAGCTCCAATCCATTCAACAATGGTGCTTCTTCGTGATTTAGGGTTTTCTGGGGCTCAAGGGGTGATAAAGAGGCTGGGAGGGAAACATAATGATCTTTATATAAGGCTCAACCCCGAGAATTAGGGTTTTCTCCACTCAGCGCCTACTCGCCGAGTCCGTTACACTGACTCGCCGAGTCGGCCACTTAACACGCGACCAAGTCGCGACTCTACTCGCTGAGTCCGCACATGGACTCGCCAAGTCACTCTTTCCCAATTTACTCTTTTAGCCCTTCAACTCTACTCTTGATATTTCGGGATGTTACAATTCTCCCCCACTTAAATTAGGCTTCGCCCTCGAAGCCTACAGCAACTCAACTCCAGAAATACTCCCACAATGTGCCACCTGGCCTTAATCGGACCAGGTCTCACAAGGCATACCCATCAAAACCCGAACACACTTTCCCTTTCCTTACGGTGTCCTGACCACTGTCTCGAACCGGGCACTGGATGTACCCTCTGATGACCACACACAACGATCCGAGAATTACCCATGAAGCATTACTGCCCCAAATCTCAACAATCACTCGACCCATAAGGGTTAGAAGACATGAACCATCGGATCCCCGATCCGAATCCCTCTCTATCCAATCCGTGACGACGGAAAGACCCACTCTTAAATCCCAGAGCAACTCCCATGAGTCCTCTTCTTGCAATCACACACCCATGCCGCACCAACCTTCGCACTCTCGGGTTAGGAAAACCCATCACACTGATGACATCTCTAACATCCCCAGGAGAAACCACCAGTACGCACACAACCCTTGATCAGAATCAAGCTGGGAGTCCCAGACTCCATCCCTGCATCCATCCTGAGACTCTTGGCTCTACACCCGCGGAATCCTTCCACGTCCTCAGCAGACATCCCATCATGATGTCATTCCATACCACTGTCACAGACACAGTGTTCGACCACCATACTCCAAATCATCCATTCTCACTACAACTTCCACT
The DNA here is from genome assembly GCF_052625555.1 of Lactuca saligna. Lineage (NCBI taxonomy): Eukaryota > Viridiplantae > Streptophyta > Magnoliopsida > Asterales > Asteraceae > Lactuca > Lactuca saligna. The sequence continues at coordinate 108,200,276 of NC_136419.1, forward strand.
TCCGCGAATCAACACTTTCCCCAGCAAATGAGGGTCCAACACTTCCTCCCATACAACAGCACAAAGGGTGTCATACCAATGCACTAATGATGGCTGTTGAATGGGATAACTCAACCAAGGATAAATACGTGCCGCAACTCCCTCCGAAATCTAATACACATGCCCGAAGCATGTCTTTGAGGGTCTGAATCGTTCGCTCCCTCTGAGGTGTCCTCAAACATCATCATGATAAGCTCTAGCTCATCTCATATCCCTCTTCGAGATTGGGCACCAGGTCAGCTTTTGACTCCACAACTGAGCCTCCAAAGGTCACCCAAATCATGATCCAAATATCCCACTAACTTCCTCCCCGTGACCACTATCCCGGCCTCGTGACACGCAAGTCACACAATTCTCTTTTCCTTATGGAAGAAAGTACAATCCAACCGAGGATCGTCTCCACTCTGATCTCTGGTTTCTACGGCGCATATCCCTTGCGCATCTCACCACATTCCCCGACAGAGACGGGGACCCCAGTCTCGCCCCCCGTCCAACATCCAGGCTCCAAAAACTCAATACTAGGGCTGCTCAAGCCCAAAACTCATCCACATCATACACTGATCGGAGAACATTCCATCATCACACTCTCTTGCCATCTAGCGAGCACTACGGCTCCCCACGGTATCACAACACCCTCTGACTAGTGAGTACTACGGCTCCCTGCAGTATCACAACACCCTCTGACTAGTGAGTACTACGAATCTCCGCAGTATGACAACACCCTCTGACTAGTGAGTACTATGGCTCCCCGCAGTATCACAACACCCTCTAACTAGTGAGTACTACAGCTCCCCGCAGTATCACAACACCCTCTGACTAGTGAGTACTACGGCTCTCCGCAGTATCACAACACCCTCTGACTAGTGAGTACTACGGCTCTCCGCAGTATCACAACACCCTCTGACTAGTGAGTACTACGGCTCTCCGCAGTATCACAACACCCTCTGACTAGTGAGTACTACGGCTCTCCGCAGTATCACAACACCCTCTGACTCCACTAGCTCGTGCTCCACAGACTATCATAGGCGGCTACCCATACTCATCTCGAATATTCATCACAGACTCTGGAGGCAATCGTCATAACAGATGCCCACCCTTGCGAAGATCCACTCTCCCAAGTAATCTCCCTGGATGCCCATACTCGAAGGGCTCTCACTAGATCCATAGATACCTGATATACCACAAGTCGTCTTAACTCAAGATTCACGAATAACTTCAAAATAAAAAATATCAATACCCAGATACCTCGGAACACCCCCCACCGAACATCACAAGATCCTGCCACAACCACAGATTTCCTGCCCCAAGCACCATATAGATGCAATAGTACATTCCCTCTGAACCCCATAACTAGATCTTCATTTTTTCCCAAGTTGCAACTTCGGTGTATTCAATTTCTCAATTGCAATACGAAGAAATGCTAACGCTACGAAATACGCTGATAATTCTCCGAAACCCTTTTTCCTGCCGCTCAAAATCCAAACAAGGATACGCATACCGACCCGGGAGTTGGCTGCCCAATCATTCTTTATCTACTTGCCCCAACACTGACCAAAACCAGATTCCTGACTAATAAACACCTGTCGTGGAGACATTCATCCTTCTCAAACAAGTACTTCCCGCATTAACTCACTCTGATCCCTTTCCTCGATCACCGACATCTCTGGTCTCATGATTTCTTACCGCATATCTCTATACTCCACTTATAACTGCTCTTGACAAATCTCTGCTTTCTTACATACGGCACCCGGTTCTCCCCCACTTAGGGTTTGAACCATCACCAAATAGCACACAACTATTCCATAACTATATTATCCAACAAAATCGCACCTGCCCCCGGAAAGTGCTACACAATGCCCGATAATCGCCCCTTAAGGAAATGGATCGACCTCATATACTTTGAACCTCTGATGAACTCCTCAAGAACTTCTCATCATGTCTGCCTCTAGTCGTTCCAAATCTCGTACCAATCTAGTACCAAACAACTCAACTGCTCAATAACATCCCTGGCTCATAGACTGAACCATAAAATCACCGTACCCCTCACCTCAACTCATCAACCAACGCTCCAACACCGGGATCATCCCAAGAACAGGTACTCACTCCCATGGATAGAAAACTCTCTGCACCGCTGAACTTGACTGAACTCCCCACTGATACCACTACAATACCTCCTACTATACTCAAATAGGTGTAGTGTGGTCCTCAAATATCTTAGTCCCAACTGACTATCTGCTCATGATAAATCACTGCCTCGTGGCACACATGCTACCTGATACTCTGGTGGGAAATCATCATCAATGTCGATCTGCAGGGTTTACCCCTAAACCCAAAACTAAAACATCATGCTTCTCATATTTTCACACGTACATAATCAGTACCTCCCCGATCATAGAAGGTGACATCTCTTTTATCGACTGATCGCTCAACTCAGATCGAAATTCTCCCTTCCACTGACTCCTTACTAGAATACTCTGAGGGGATCTCGATCTCCCTCTCAAGGGATGCCTCTTCGAACTTACTCGTGACCGAATAACTGGAGAACCACAAACATCATTCACTACGAACCATGGTACTCATTCCATGACATCTCTTCTCAATATGCCCCGGTGTATGGTACCCTAACCATAACATCATTCCCCAATCCGCTCTGATGTATGGTACCCGGACCATAACATCACTCCTCAATCCGCTCCGATGTATGGTACTCGAACCATAACATCACTCTCCATCAGCTCCGATGTATGGTACCCGGACCATAACATCACTCCTCAATCTGCTCTGATGTATGGTACCTGAACCATAACATCACTCCTCAATCTGCTCTGATGTATGGTACTCGAACCATAACATCACTCCTCAATCTGCTCTGATGTATGGTACCCGAACCATAACATCACTCCTCAATCTGCTCCTTAGAACCTTCAGAATACTCCCTGTATCAAGTATGGGTCCTCTGCTTTCGGTAGTACGGGCCCATACTACCTGCCACATCTACCCATACTTTCCACACGGACCATCCCAGAGCTTCTGAGTAGCTGCTCGACCTACCCTTGCACTAATCCCATTGCGCGTGCTCACTCCCCAGCGAAATTCTCTTCTCTGCAAGCGCACTCATCTGGCTAGGGTTACTCCCTAGGCTCTTCCGTTGTCCTCCCCCTTCTTTGCTATCAGCTGCTGAAGAGCTCCTAATGATGCCAGCCATCTACCTCCTGAATATCGTCATATTCACTTGGTAGCTGACTCCCATCATCGAGAGTTCCACAAAGCACAAAGCAAGCAGCATTCGAGCATCGAAGAATACATAGGACTCCCTCTCTGTGATAAATCCACCTTCTCGGCTCATCCTCGAAAGTACCACCGAACTCTGTAACTCTACCCCTCATGGGTTCTAACTGGATACTCTCACTTATCACATACTCCAAAAGCATAACACATATAACAACGAGTCCTAGGCTAAGGCATCACAAATCAGGCCACTCTAGTCCTAACATATGAAATACCTAGCCTGTCTCTAGCATGCAATAATATCTCATAAAGTGCATCATAAATATCTCGTAACACAAAATAAGGGTATTTTGGGAAATCACCGTTCGGGCTCTGGCTAATTGTACACACTGCTCTTTCTTGCCTTCTTTTTGAACTCTTATTCATTTTTAGAAAATTATTTCATTAAAACTTTTCTTACTTCCTCAGTTTGAGTCCAGATTTACCCGAAGGCGCATCCGAATCCCTCAAACCAAGGCTCTGATACCAACTTGTAACACCGTAAATTTCAAGACAAAATTTTCATTTAAAATAATCATTTTATTCTTAGAAACACTTGTTTAAAATCTCATTCATAGTCGATTTACAAAACATAACTCCATTTTCACTTGCATAGAAAACCAGGATCCTCCAAAATATGACTCTTTCTCTGGTGTGTACAATCAAGCCGGTGCCGTCCCGTGATCCTGAAAGAAACCTGAAACCTAACACAAAACACTGTAAGCACGAAGCTTAGTGAGTTCCCCAAAATACCACACATAACACATATTAGGGTGATTTAGGGTTTTCTGGGGCTCAAGGGGTGATAAAGAGGCTGGGAGGGAAACATAATTATCTTTATATAAGGCTCAACCCCGAGAATTAGGGTTTTCTCCACTCAGCGCCTACTCGCCGAGTCGGCCACTTAACACGCGACCAAGTCGCGACTCTACTCGTCGAGTCCGCACATGGACTCGCCGAGTCACTCTTTCCCAATTTACTCTTTTAGCCCTTCAACTCTACTCTTGATATTTCCGGATGTTACAACTCCCATAAATGGTCTATTTGAATACTTAGTCACTTCCTATGCCCTAGAGTTGAACCTAGCTTAATTCCCCAAGTGTTGTAAGACCTTTAAACATCCAAGAACACACTACACATGATTTTACGGCCGTAAACTCGTGGGGATATGGTCATTGGGCCGAAAAATCTTCTAAGAGTTTACTCTTGAGGAGTAAACTCCCTAACTAGGCCCTACACCCCCTTAGATGCAACCCGTATCATTCCTAACACTTGAGATAAAGTGTTTTTGCGCCTCAGAGTGTATTATCTTACTTAATTAGTAGTTTAAAGTCTAATTAGATACAATTATGTATCTCCTCATGTTACATAGGATCCTCGCGCGTGTTCAAGCCCTAAACTGACACTTAGCATCCTACCCGGCACATTTCTCGTCTGGTGAGTTCATACCCCTACACCATTTTCCTTGTTTTTCATGTTTTTAGGAGGGAATACAAGCAAAAGTACAAGGAAACATGTACTCAAAACTTCTTATTTCGTATGTTATAGTTACATGTTCAGTATGCTTTTAACACCGAAAACCATATTAACCAACCGTTTAACTTGCAGAGTTAGTTTTCAAACTAATTGTGAAACTCATTATAAGATGTTATATTTTATATTTCACAAAGGATTTCATGTCATTCATAAAACATGATTTTTCCGTATTATTACTTGTAAATTCATTATTCTTAAGACTGGAGACACGTCCTCAGTAACACTCCACGGAGATACGCAAGTGGAGGACCGCCCTTGTAACCAAAATCTCCTGAAAGGAGAGTGTCACTTGAGAGTATAGATCTATACGAGGCTGACTACCCCGCACCTTCCTACTAGCTACAGTGGGACCGGCATGTCTATGGGTGACAAAAGTCATAAAATGATATTGGACTTCTTATTGCCATATCTAGTCTATCGTATGGTTATGGAACTCACAAACATATATAATGGATATTTACCTTTTAGTAATAATGAACCTAGTGAACTAACACCCTTTGGAATTAGTTTACTACCTACTTATTAGCTTTATATACGTGTTAAAACTAATGTGCTTTTCAAGGATAACTAGGCTTCAGGGAACTTCACTTAACGCTACAAGTATGGTAGATACTTGTACACTTCATTCCGAATCGATAACCAACCACCAACGTTTAAGGAAAATAAGGGTTTTTCTTGGGATAACATAACTTTTCATAAACAGGCTGATTAACAAATGGATAACCAAACTTCTTATATAAGAAAATATGGGATATTCTTGGATAACAACCTTTTTCATAAAACCAAAGGAAAACTTATTATTTCACCAGAATCAAACCGCTTATGAACTCACCAGCTTTATGCTGATATTTTTAAAACTCCTTGTACTCTCAAGTTCTCGTTAGACAGGTATCCCGCGTTCTTTTGGAGAAGACGGAGCGTATAGGAGTCTCGTCTTTACTTTTGTTCATTTTGGATGTATATATAAACATGTATTACCTTGTTTTCAAACAAATGAAAATATTCTATTTAATGTAGTGGTTGTGTTTACTGTGCTTGCTATGTACATTGGTTGTGATACTTTACATGACGTCCTCCGCCCCGGAAAGTTTCCGCCATCGGTTTCGGGGTGTGACAGCGAGGCTTGGTCCGAGAGGCTCTGATAGGTTTGATTCTGACAAGGTTTCGGTTCTAATAGGGTTGTGGTTCTGATAGGGTTTCGGTTCTAATAGGGTTGTGGTTCTGATAGGGTTTCGGTTCTGACAGGGTTTCGGCTCCTAAGAGGACCTTCAACTCCTAAGAGGAGTTTCGGTCCTAATTAGCTATTTTTCGATATAACTTCCTGTTTTGAGTGATTTTTGGCCAAGTTAAGGGTCGGGATGACCTGGATGACTATAGAAAGTTGAGAGAGATTTTTGAGAGAGATTTGGGAGAGATTTGAGGGAGATTCACTTTTAACCATTTTCATTGAGTAATCTTGCAATGCAAGGTCCGTGGACCCCGTTATACTTCGTTTATGATTATTTTAAGTCCCCAAAAGGGTTCATAAACGTGTTTTGATGAGTTTAGCTCCCTTCTTAGGGTTTCACATTGATAAACACATAGATTTATCGAGACACTCTAATTCTTGACACACAAATGTACGTTTTCATAGAGTAACTTTTAATCATACAAGTATAATACAAGATTAACTGGTATGACTTGTTGACTTGACTTTGACTTTTTGATTTTGACGGTTGTCACATTATCCCCCCGTTAGAAGGAATTTTGTCCGGAAATTTGCATTTTTTGAGAGGGACCTTAAGGGTTGGGGAATAGATGTGGATACTTTTGCTTCAGTTGATCCTCACGTTCCCATGTAAATTCAGATCCTCACCTTGGCGTTCCAGCGGACCTTTACGATGGGGATGTGGCTTTGTTTCGTTGATTTGACCTTTCGATCCATGATTTCAACAGGTTCCTCTTTGAAGTGGAGGTTCTCATTGATCTCAATTTCATCCAAAGGAATGACAAGGGTCTCATCAGACAAACATTTGTTTATGTTCGACACATGAAAGGTAGGGTGCACATTGCTGAGTTCCTGTGGTAATCGAAGATTGTATGCCACCGGGCCAATCCTGGTGAGGATTTCGAATGGCTCGATATACCTTGGATTTAACTTCCCACGTTTTCCAAAACGTATTAATCCCTTACAAGGTGATACTTTCAGTAGTACTCGATCTCCAACTTGGAACTCCAAAGGCTTCTGTCTTTTATCGGCATAGCTCTTTTGTCGGTCTTGTGAAGCCTTCATCCATTCTCGAAATTGGATGATATTTTCTGTTGTTTCCCTTATGATCTCCGGGCCATTGAGTGTGCTATTAGTAACTTGCCCTTTTGCTAGTTGCGTATCGCCCACCTCAACCTAGCACAGGGGTTATCTGCACTTACGGCCATAGAGGGCTTCGAACAGAGCAACTTTGATGCTAGTGTGATAACTATTATTGTATGAGAATTCGATAAGGGGTAGGTGGGCATCCCACGCTTTCCCAAAGTCCATCACACAGGCTCTTAGCATGTCCTCTAACATTTGAATGGTCCTTTCACTCTGCCCGTCGGTCTGTGGGTGGTAGGCTGTACTCATGTCCAGCCTAGTTCCCATAGCTTTTTGCAGTGACTACGAGAATCGTGATGTGTACCGACTATCTCTATCGGAGATAATGGATATCGATACTCCGTGAAGTCGCACAACTTCTTTAATGTAGATTCTCGTCAGTTTCTCTATTTTGTTGGTTTCCTTTATCAGTAGGAAGTGAGCAGATTTGGTTAATCTATCGACGATTACCCAAATGGTGTCAAGTCCACCCGTTGTCTTAGGTAGCTTGGGATTGAAGTCTATTGTAATTCTCTCCCACTTCCACTCGGGTATCACTGGCTGTTGAAGTAGTCCTGAGGGCTTCTAATACTCTACCTTAACCTTTGCGCAAGTCAGACACTTACCCACGAAGGTAGCTATTTCGACTTTCATGTTCGGCCACTAATACAACTTCTTGAGGTCTAAATACATATTATCTTAGCCGGGATGCACTGAGTAACGAGTTTTCTGAGCTTCATTCATGACAACGTCTCTGAATCCACCAAATTTCGGTGTCCAGATCCAGTTCATGAGACAACGAACTCCGTCATCAATGACTTCAAGATTTTTGTCCATTCCTCTCAACACTTCACCTGCCACGTTCTCTGGTTTTAAGGCTTCTTCTTGTGCCTCCTTAATTTGTGTGGACAGGTGTAAATGGATGGTCATGGCTAGTGCCTTTATTCAGCGGCCAGAGTATTCTTTTCTGCTTAAAGCGTCTATCACCATGTTGGCTTTTTCCGTGGTGATAACGAATCTCGCATTCGTAATCGTTTAGTAATTCTACCCATTGTCTTTGTTGGGCTTAGAAGATTGCGTCTTTTGGGCTCGTTTGTTTATAATGTTTTGTACTACGGTTTGAGCCTATCCAACCATGTGTCTTTTATGCTTTGTATATAAGCTTATGCTTGCATGCATATTAGGTAAAGGTTTTAGAGATCTGAGAATACGATATTTTCCAGACAACTAAAGATTTCTTTGATCATACTTGTAACCTTCCAATTCTCTACAGTTGATGTTCTTAATCGAGCTCTTCTGAGGATTTTGTTTTAATCATTCGACACGTTTGATTCATTCTTGTTCTATAATTTTACTGTGTTTATATCGTCATTGTTTTCATAACTTGTTCAAGATCTAATCGATCTTCATGGATTAAAAGAATCTTTAATCTCATCAATTGGTATCAGAGCAGGAGGCTGTGTAATTGATACACATCTTTTCTGTGAAAAAGATTTTCATTAGGGTTTTTCCGCAATCATCAATATTTATTGAGCCGTCATCTCTTTATTGACGTATCTTGATATTTATTATTTTTCCCTAATCTGCTTTATTACAAGTCTGATCTTTGAACAGGTTTTTACGATCATAATGGACGCGACACAATCAAACGTTATTAATATTTCAAACAGCATTGGTTCGACGACAAGGATTCCGATCTTATACACCAACGATTATGAAGTATGGGCACATCATTTCGAAGACTACGTTATTGGGTCGGAGGAAAATGGGTATTTGATTTGGGAAGCCATCACAAACGGACCGTTCTCTCATTCTGCAACGTCCAGAATCATTAAAACTCAAAAAGAATACAATGATCTGCTCAAGGACGTGAAAGACATTGCACAAGATGAAAAGGACAAGTTCCAATGCAATATCAAAGCACTAAGATTGATCCGGTTCGCCCTTCAGTCCGATACATTCAGATTGGTTAGCTCATGCACGACGGCGAAGGATGTTTGGGACAGACTTCGTGAACTGTACTCTACAGACGAAGATCTCGAACATTCTATTCAAACTCTGCTTCTATCTGAGTTTGGTGAATTCAGACAAGGGGCTGAAGAATCTGTGACCCAGACGTTCGATCGCTTCAATCATCTTCTCAGCAAGATGATCAAACATGATATCAAAAGGAAGCTCATCGAACAGAAGGTTACATTCCTGAATGGTCTAAGGTCTGAGTGGAGAGCAGTAGTTTCCACGGTTAAAGCCCATGAGCAATTTAAATCATACTCTTTGGCGAAACTGGTAGGAATTCTCAAGTCTCAAGAGAAAAACGTGGTGCAAGAGAAGAATGTCGTTTCCGGTCTCGGTTCGTTGGCTCTCTTGTCAAAAAGTAAAGCCGTTATGGAGGATGAAGACCTCAGCCTGGAAGAATATGATCTCACATCAGAAGATTATGCCTTGATGGTATCCAATCCCAAAAGGTTCATAAAGAAGAAATTTCCCAGCAACAAAAACCGAAACTGGCAGGGAAGTTACAGCTCTGAAAAGGTGGTTAATGAACCGAAAGTTGAGGAGCACAAGAAGGAACCGAAGGTTGACGGCGACTCTGGAGTGAGCTGTTTCTACTGTGGTGGGAAAAATTATTATGCTAAGGACTGTGTCCTCAAGAAAATGGCTGAGAAAGATGATGGGAACGATGAGGAAGCTGTGTTGCAGAAAAGGCTAGATAAGTTAAGAAAGAAGAAGTCTGCTGCTAACCCACCTAGTAATGCTCTTATTGTGCAGGGTTCTGTTCCAGGTGATGAGTTCGGTAGCACGGAAGTTTGGTCTACCGACTCAGAAGACGAGGAAGTGAGGCAGCCTACTCATGGAAAGGCGTTCGTGTCTAAGGAAGAAGGCAGTGGTGGTAAATGCCTTATGGTTTCTGATGTATCTCAATTGAGGGGATACAACACCGATGGAGGCAATGATGGACAGAATGCAAAGGAGGACATGTGCTTCACAGCCAAACCACTCAGCCAGCAGTTCAATGAGCTGGATGAACTGATAAAGAAGGTACAATCTGTTTTTATTTCATGTAAAGTACCATCATCCTCTTATGAGAAAGAACTAAAAAGTGTCAATACAAGAATATCTCATCTAGATAGTAGCTTAACTCAAACTCGGGTCACAAATTCTAACCTAACTGATCAATTGAGCAGGGCATCGTCAAAGAGTGAGGAGCGGAGAATGTGGATAGAGTTGAAGGAATCAGAATTAGTCAAAGTTAAAGATGAAAACATTTATTTGCAAAGAGACAATTTGAAATTGTTAAAACAACGAAATGTTTTTTGTTTAATTGCTAAGCGTCTGTATTCTAATATTACTCAGCTTCACTTGGATTGTGAAATAGGCCAAAGGATTCACCGCATGATCTTGCCCTTCCTAGAATTTAAGGAAGATGAAATCGATGCCGAAGCCTATAATTGTGAAAGTGTGATATTGTCTGATGACATAAATCCCACCTATATGTATGGACTGGACAAAATTGAGTCCTTCATTAAATCTAAAGACCACAAGCTCATGCTTAAAAATCTTTTGGATGAAAATGACAGACTTAAACTGAGAACCGAAACCATGCAAAAATTTGACTCTTTAAACGCCAATGTAAGCTCAGAAAACAAAATTGATGTTGAAAATGCATCTGAGCTTAACGAGGACGACAATATGAGTGAAATTTCTGTAGAGGACACGGTTGACTGCTCAGAATTTATTAAAACCGAGCCAGAAAATCACAAGAATCTTATTTCTGAAAATTCAGTAGAGTTCGCTCGGTTGTCCCATCAAAAGTCCCCGAAATTAGTTGAGAAAGCTGTTGTGTATCAAAAGGTCAGGACTACTCCAAATCAAGTATACAAGGTAACAGGAGTAACTGAACATCAAACAGCTGAACTTGCAGCCATTGTAAACAAAGACAATGCTGATGGCTGTGATGAATACTTCTGGGAAGCTCCTATTGATAATGCAGACGAAACCATTGGTTTATCTGAAAGAACTTCCTGGAAGAGCAAAGGAAGATACATACCCGAACCATTGAATAAGCCAAATAACTTCAATGAGCCGAGCACTAGTGGTACAAAAGATACTCCTCAGAAGAATGTTCACTCACCAAAAGAAGACATTCCTTCGGCTCCTTCAGCTCAAAGTGATTCAACCGTAGTTCAAATGGAACCGGTCAAGGAGTCAGCAAAAACGAAAGCAAATGTTCATCAACAACCATCTTAGATGCAGAACAGGAAGATAGAAAGGAACAATAGATACCGGAAGAACCTTTCTGAAAGGAAACAATTCTGGCGTTCCCAGAATGCATACTTCACTCATCAAGACAAGAATCTAAAGTATGAAAACATTCCTGCAGAAAAGCTTGAGAGTCCTAAAAACCGAAAGCCGAGGTTCGGTTCACAAGAAGATATCAACCAAAAGTCAAGGTTCGGTTCACAAAAAGATAACAACCGAAAGCAGAAGTTCGGTTCTGAAAAGGATATCAACCAGAACCAAAGGTTCGGTTCCAAAGGTGGCTCCAACCGAACGCAAAGGTTCGGTTCTGAAGACAAAAGAGTACAAAACTCTAAGGTCGGTCCCTCCAATGATCAAAAACAAAAGGGTCACCTAGAGTCTCCTTCTAAGTCTAATTCTTCTCATTCTTCTAATTCTTCTTCACCCTCTGTTTCATATCGATCTCGTTCTAAATCTCATTCATCAACTGAGCAAAAGTGGAAGCAGAAGGTCAATAAATCCACACCAGAGACCGAATCTAACACTACTAATCTTAACAAAATAAAAGTGTACACCATTAAAAGGAAAGATAAAACAACTCTCGTAAAAAGAACTTATCTTGTTGATATCTCTCTCATTGCTCCTGTTTCCATGCAAAGCTCACGTGGACCCAAGAAACTTTGGGTTCCTAAATCTGTCTAAATTTTGCAGGTTATAAGTGACGAGCAGTTCGACGAAGAATGGTACATTGATAGTGGCTGCTCACGTCACATGACAGGGAGGAAAGATGAGCTTAGGGAGTACAGATCGCTTGCAAATGGTGGCAACGTCAAGTTCGGAAACAATTCTTTCGGCACCATAAAGGGATACGGGATGATAACCAATGGGGACTTCTCTATAAGGAAGGTGGCTTATATGGAAGGACTCCAACACAACCTCATTAGTGTATCTCAACTGGTTGGAGGTACAGGTCTCAAAGTCTCATTCGATGATGAAGGTTCAGAAATTATAGAGAAAAAGTCAAATAAAATAATTCTCAAGTCAGAGCGAAAGGGTGAAATGTTTCCCTTAAACATGAAACCCATCAAAGGAAACCCAGCTGTATGCTTATTGTCAAAAGCGCAATCCGACGAAAGCTGGTTGTGGCACAGAAGATTATCTCATCTTAACTTCAAAGATATCAATCGTCTTGTTACAGGAGGTCATGTAAGGGGCCTTCCATTACTCAAGTTCGACAGGGATCATCTATGTGCTGCATGCGAAATGGGAAAGCAGAGTTGTCAAAGTCATCCATCTATAATCAACACAAAAGTTGTTGAACCACTCGAATTAATTCATATTGATTTGTGTGGTCCTTCATCTATCGAAAGCATCGGTGGTAGCAAGTACATTCTTGTTATCGTTGATGACTTTTCTCGATTTACATGGGTGTTCTTTCTAAAGCTCAAATCTGAAGCGACTCAAAAGCTGAAAATGTTTATTAAGCAAATTGAAGTACAGCTCAAGAAGGTTGTTCGCAACATCAGAAGCGACAATGGTCTCGAATTCAAGAACAGGGAGTTTGAAGAGTTTCTTGCAGAGAAGGGAATTAGTCATAATTTCTCAGCTCCCTACACACCACAACAGAACGGAATAGTCGAAAGACGAAACCGATCCTTGTGTGAAACTGCCCGAACTATGCTAAGTTTCGCTTCTTTACCTCTTTATTTTTGGGCTGATGCTATTTCTGCTGCTTGTTTTACACAGAACAGGTCATATCTCAACAAAAGGTTCGCACTCACCCCATATGAGATATTGAACAACAGGAAGCCAAATGTGAAATTTTTCCATGTGTTCGGCTCAAGGTGTTTCATGTTCAACTCTAAAGAACACCGCAACAAGTTTGATGTCAAAGCCGACGAAGGAATATTTCTGGGTTACTCTCTCACATCCAAGGCATACAGGGTCCTAAACAAGCGTTCAAGAAAAATTGAAGAGACGTATTATGTGACCTTTGACGACAACTATGTCAAGAAGCTGCAGGCTAAAGAAAATATCACTGGGGAAATCTTTCCTCCAAATGGCATGGTTACAGTCTCGGTTGCTAATCTATTCGAGACATTTCTGGGGCTCTTTGATGAACCAGAGAATGCTTCACTTTTTGAAGCTGGTGCAGCAGATAACAAAGTTGATCACATGGAGCAGATTGTTGAAGATGCTGCAAGGAGAATGTATGAAGAAGAATCAATCTATAACGACTCTCCTTCCAACGAAGCTCAAATCGAGGGGGATCCAAGTGCTCAAGTCGAGGGGGAGCCAAGTACTCAAGTCGAGGGGGAGTCAAACGCTCAAGTCCAGGGGGAGCCAAATTCCACAACTTCAACCGAAGAGGTCTCAACACCAGCAAGCTCAGGCCCACTAGAATCACACGAACCTCATATCTTCCAAAGTACACCAACTGAGGTAGAACATGATGATGTGACACTCGGTTATGATAGCCAATCTGAGCTAGACGAAATAATCAATGCTGAATTAGACCCAACTGTTGATCCAAATTACCCTCCTCTTATCAAATGGACCAGAGATCATCCTGCCTCTTAAGTAGTTGGGGATGTATCTGAAAAGGTTCTGACCCGATCACAACTGAAGGCTAAACAAACTTCCTTATTTTCAAAGGTAGAATTTTGCATGTTCAATTCATTCGTATCAAAAGTTGAACCAAAGACAGTTAACACTGCTCTCGATCATTCTGATTGGGTTCAAGCAATGCAAGACGAGTTGAACGAATTTGAAAGAAACAAAGTCTGGCGCCTAATTCCAACTCCTCCAGATGCTTCGGTTGTTGGTCTCAAATGGGTTTTTAGGAACAAAATGGACAAGGAAGGTAATGTTATACGGAACAAGGCTCGTCTGGTGGTAAAGGGATATTGTTAGAAGGAAGGGATAGACTACGAAGAGACTTTCGCTCCAGTAGCTCGGCTAGAATCTGTTAGAATATTTCTGGCTTATGCTGCTCACAAGAACTTTGAAGTTTTCCAAATGGACGTCAAGTGTGCATTTCTCAATGGAGAACTTGAAGAGACGGTGTACGTAGAGCAACCTCCTGGATTCGTGAACGAAAAGCATCCAAATCATTGCTATATTCTGGATAAAGCTGTGTACGGCCTTAAACAAGCTCCAAGAGCCTGGTATGAAACGCTTACAAAATTTTTAAAGATGTCTAAATTAAAACAAGGTTCGGTTGACCCAACCTTCTTTCGCAAAAAGGAAGGTAACCACCTTATGATAGTTCAAATTTATGTCGATGATATCATCTTTGGCTCCACGAATCCAAGCTTATCGGCTGAATTCAGAAAGCTGATGGAGACTAAGTTTGAAATGAGCTCAATGGGTCCAATTAACTTCTTCCTTGGTTTAAACATAAGACAGGGACCCGAAGGCATCTTTATTAATCAGGAAGCTTACACGAAGACTCTCCTAGCAAAGTTCGGTATGATGGGAGACTCAAAAGTCAAAGTCCCAATGGCATTCGGCACTAAGCTTACCCCATCTCTAGACAAACCAGCTGTTGATATCACGCTCTATCGTCAAATGATTGGATCGTTAATGTATCTTACTGCTAGCAGACCTGATATCATGTTTTCTGTGTGTTATTGTGCTCGATTTCAGGCAAACCCTCGTGAACCTCACATGCTTGCAGTGAAGAACATCCTACGATATCTCAAGCGAACCACCTCCTTAGGTCTATGGTATCCATCCAACTCAGGCTTCTTCGTTCAAGACTATTCTGATGCTGACCTTGGAGGATGTGGACTCGACCGAAAAAGCACGACTGGTGGATGTCAATTTCTTGACGGGAAGTTAGTCAGCTGGCAATCTAAGAAACAGACATGCGTGTCGCTATCCACAGCCGAAGTAGAATACATTGCAGCTGCATCATGCACATCACAAGTGATTTGGATCCAAAGTCAACTTCGAGACTATGGACTCAATATGAAGAAGATCCCACTATATTGTGACTCTGAAAGTGCAATTAGGATCTATCATAACCCAGTGCAACACTCCAAAACCAAACACATAGCACTAAGGTATCACTTCATCAAAGATCATGTGGAAGATGGAAATGTCGAAGTTCACTTCGTAAGAACCACTGATTAGCTGGCTGACATCTTTACAAAAGCTCTTCCTGAAGCATCATTCAATCAGATATTACAAGGCTTAGGCATGATGGTTGCAGAATCGGTCCCAAATCCTCATGTCTCTATTTAAAAAAAAAAAAAAAAAATCCGGAACCGAAGCTAACAGAACGCTCTGTTGCTTTCTGCTCTGGCGCTTTAACGGAACCGAAGCTAACAGAACGCTCTGTTGCTTTCTGCTCTGGCGCTTTAACGGAACCGAAGCTAACAGAACGCTCTGTTGCTTTCTGCTCTGGTAAAATCAAGGAACCGAATCAACCAGACCGCTCGGTTACTCTCTGCTCTGGTAAAATCAAGGAACCGAATCAACCAGACCGCTCGGTTACTCTCTGCTCTGGTAAAATCAAGGAACCAAATCAACCAGACCGCTCGGTTGCTCTCTGCTCTGGTAAAATCAAGGAACCGAATCAACCAGACCGCTCGGTTACTCTCTGCTCTAGTAACATAACGGAACCGAAACAACCAGACCGCTCGGTCTCTCTCTGCCTCTACAATATCAGCGCTCATTCAAACAAACCGCTCGGTTCTTCCTAATCTCTGCTTCTTTTCTTTGTCTAAATTTTATCTTTCTGTTTTTTTTTTATTTCTTTTTCAGAAAATTCAAATTTAACAAAAATATTCTATCTTTCTGTTTTTATTTCTTTTTCAGAAAATTAAAAATTAACAAAAATATTTTGTCTTTCAGTATTTATTTATCTCTAAGTAAATTTCAAAATTTCAAAAATATTTTATATTTCTAGTATATGTACTTCTTGCTCAAGTGGATACAAGCATCTCCTTATGTAATGTTCATCCAGGTATGTTTTTCTTTTATCAGACTAATTAGATGTCCCTAGAAGCATGCTGCTGTATGTTGTCTCAAGCCTCTATGACCTCGAGCATGCCTTAATGATTCGATCAATACCTATCGTTTCTTCCCAATCAGGCTATTCTCTCATATTAGGTCTCGAGCTACCTTCTTTTACTCATCTGAAACATGAGTTGCTCTGCTTTGTCCCATTTCTGTAGCAGAAGGTACGTTCGGTCTCTTAACCATCTCTTCAACTTCTTCATTTACATTCGCTCCCCAAAGTAACCCTTGATGCTCTCGGTCTTTACCACTGAGGCTTATGGTTGCACAACATCTGTGTTCATGATCTTAGATTCGTTTACCACGTTCTGAGTGAAACCCAAAATCCAACACCTAAAATGAATTGACGGTGAGTAATTAACTCAAGCTTTTACTTGGAAATTTTTTTTATGAGTGATCTTTTATGAAACTGTCTCGTCCTAAGACATTTCTTCCCAAAGAGGTCCAGTTTAATTTATTTTGAGATTTCTGTCTATATCATTCCCATCACGAAATACTTCCCACCTACCTGTTCAACAGATCACATCGGTCTCACAGGTAACTCTACCAACACTTAGTTTTATGTCAAGACTTAATGTTTGGTTTGAGTTCAGCCACCCCTTAGCCATCAACAGAAGATGCCTTTCATTGTTTCTCTAAAGACAACTGATCGTATTTCTCGGGAAACCACACAAACACTTAAGGTCTCTCTTGGCTCTGAAGGAAGCGATTCTTGCCCGGAATCTTCTGCCTTCTGTCTTTTATCTAGACAACACGCACTTCCAAACACATTTGATTTATTTCCTTGTCTTTCACACTCTTATGCACGGAATTTTTTCCCACATTCTAATTGCTGTTTGGCACATGGTTCTAAGTTTCAGTTGTAACCAAACAAGGGCACAAGGGATTTCAAATGGTACGAAAAAGATTTGGGCGCGTGCAAAGGATTCGTTTCACACCCACGTGTGCTGACGTATTCATTGAATACACCATAACTTCTAATCGCGCTTTTACAGGCGACGTTTTGGGTTCCTCATCATCACGATTTTCTCTCTCCTGAGAACGGTATAAATAAGAAGTGATCGTGTTCTTTGGCAGTTACCTCTCAAAGCATTATCTCTCTGAAAAAGTTACCACTGTTCATCTTCTTCCAAAAACTCAACAATGGCGACTTCTTCTTCCGCTCACGATCAATCTGCTTCTTCTTCTTTTCTTACAATTAAACCAAATCAGAACATGATCATAGAGTTATCTCCATTCCTCTATGACTCATACATGCTCTATGTGGTGGAATGCCTCAAATATTCCCCATTGGTATTGGCACTGATGCAGGTGGAGATCGTTCCTATGTCCCTGCTATCTCAAGTCTACACCACGGCTAGCTACGACAGAAACAAAGACCGTATCTACTTTTCTATTCACGACAAGAAGACTTCCGTTTCCAAAACACGGTTTTTCTCTCTTCTAGGGCTTGCCGTGGACGCTTCTGTCATCTCACCAGACTTCATCACCACCGCCCAGATCTTTACGATGATGTATGAGATGGGGTATACAGATGTTCTAACATCTATTGCCAAAGTCAAGAAATCATGTCTTCCATCTCAGTGGAATGGATTGCTTACCCTTTTAATTAAGGGTTTAGCGGAGCGATGTGGTGGTTCCGACACCACCAGCAAAGGGTTTCTTACAATGTTGTACGGTCTTTACAACGGCATTAATCTTGACTATGGGTCGATTCTCTGGTCTCAAGTGGTTCAGAGTCTCAATACTATCGCCAGGCACTCCGAAATTTCATGCGCCAGGTTTTGGACCCTCATCACCAGGAGGGCTATTGATTCTCTTGACATCCCAGTCATGAAGGATGTTCTTACGGCTTCAATTGCCACATACCACACCAAGAAAATCATTCTCTCAGATCCAAGTAAGTTCCCGCACTATGGACTAATCCCTGAGTCCATGTACAGATGCGTCACGCCCCACAGCAAGATTATGGCGGACTACAGCTCCAGAACCCCCTGCCTCCTAGGGTTCTTTCCGAGGAACAACGTGCTGCTCTTGAGGCTCTGGATCAGCCTGCTAACCGGGGCAAAAGAGTGAGCAAAAAAGAGAAGGCTGAGATGAAGGAACCCGCACCCCAAAAGGAGAAAAAGAGAAGGTCCTCCAAACGCAAATCCGAGGCAGAGGCACCTTCTCAGCCCAGAACGAAAAAGGTCAAGAAGATGGCTAAAAGAGCCAAAGGATCTCCTTCTGAATCAAAACAGAATGCACCATCCGAAACAGAAGCCGTTGATCCTCAACCCGAAACTACACACGTTTCGTCTCCACAAAACTCACCTACCCCACCTAAATCTCCCCAAATTACCAAATCACCTTCTCCTCCTACTTCCCCAAAATTTCCAACCCCAACCCAATCACCCAAACAGAACATCACCAGTTCTGTTCCAACATCAATTCCCCAAATCTCAACCGAAACTACTATTCCCTTCTCCGTTTCTCAACCTTCATCTTCTATCTCCAAACCTATTATCACAGAATCTATCACCATCACCACAACCCAACCACCAGTAACGGTCAACGTATCTGATACGGGGGCTGCTTCTGTGGTTGAAACCCCGGCCATCCATCTTCAATCCTCCCCTTCTCCATCTTCCAACTCCGGTGCTACCTTAGGGGGTGATGATGAAGAATTTGATTCCAACTATTACAGCCCTTACCGGATCCCTACCGACACCGATGCTGATACCCCTGTGTCAAGTCAGCAACTTCAAGAGATTCACGCCAAACTTGACAGTCTGCTGGCTGACAGTAAAGCCTATGGGGGTGCTGTGCTGAAGGCTTTTATCGAGTCAGCGATCCAGACTTACACCGAAGCCTTGGATCGTTCTACTGACGCCGTAGAGAATTCAACGGCCTCATGCTCCAAAGCCATTAAGGAAGTTTCTGAGGTTGTTCATACAACTCAGATCTTTGTTGATTCTCTCAAGGCTCATGCTGACTCTAATGCTTCCAAATTTCAAGCGTCAGTAGACTCGTTCACAGCCACCCTTCAGGGAGAAACCAGGAAATTTGAGGCTCTGCGTGCTGACCTCAAAACTGAATCCACTTCACTCCTCAAATCTTTGGATTCACGTTTTCCCTCTCTGGCAGCCGAGAGCACCCTGAAGGAAGAAGTATCAAGCACCAGGCGACTATTGACTTACAGAAGGTTCAACTGGCCCAGGCACAACAAGAAATCACTTTGCTTCAAACTCAACGGGCAGTTCTTCAAAGTTGCGCTGGTGACGTTAAAAATCTGTTAACAGGTGTTCTTGACTCCCATGATCCCTTCCTAACCCTCACTATTCGTCAGCATATCCAGGCGAAACTCCTTCCGGCAATCACTATCCTAAGTGAAATGAAGGGTGTCTCGGAGAAGCTTGTTCTTCCGAGACAAGGGGGAGAGGAAGGTGTGTCCAAAACAGAACCGAAGGGTAATGTAGCTTCGGGTTCTGGTAAACATGTCCAAGTTGAGAGCGAATCAGAATCAGATGAAACCATTACTGAAGCTCTTCAACGCAAGAAACGGGACAGAGAGCTTGATGAAACATTGAAAATAGCTCGTGAGGCAGAAGCCAGAGAAAGGAAAATCCGGGAGGATGAGGAGGCTATTCAAGCTAAAAAGACTCTGTTCCCAGATTGGGACAGAGACACACTCATCACTCAAGCAATTGAGTTTCCTTCTATTTATTGGTTGGAACCGATTGCATCTTTTGAGTGTGAAAATTCTAGAGACTCGCAGTTCGACATGCCCATTACGCGTAAAGCCTTCACTTTTCACTGCTTTGATGTCACTGCAAACGTCCCTCATTCGAACCCGAAGGTTGACAGGGAGCTTATCGATTTCTATCTGAAATTCGGTCAACCTCAGTACTTGACATGGAGTGCCTAGAAAATTATTAAAGTCAAGGTACTGAAACCAACCCAGGCTGGGAAATTTGTGAACGTCAATTTCAAAATCAACAGAGGAACTGCCAACACCGAACATCTTATTTCTCTGGCAGATCTTCCCAATCTGAACCCCCACGATTGGATCTTGCTATACAACATTCTTCTCTCCAACCAGAGAGAATATGAACCAATTCTTTCTCATTTTAAAACAATGTTGGCTTCCTATGTCCATGAGCTCGCCACTATGGATCAGGAAATAGCAAAGGTGATGAACAAGAAACCAACTGTCAAGCCCACTTCCAAAACCGGAGATGTCCATAAAATGAAGTTGGGGCAGATTGATTCTTCCAATCTGACAGTTATGTTCACAAGGGGTGATAAGCACAAGTTTCTGTTTGCGTTGGTAGACAAGCATCTGTTCTCTACAGAGTTTCTGGAGCACATCATCAATATCATTCACCGATGCAAACAGAACACAACAGCAGATAAGAAGAACGTTACAGATATGCTTCGTTGGTATATTACCTTCAGGCATAATATTCTGGCTTTGATACCGAAAATTTTTGAAACGGTAAAGAAGCCATCTGCTTTGAAGAGAGAGTGAAGATCTCACCCCAAATTGACGCAAAGGGGGAGATTGTTGGGCTTAGAAGATTGCGTCTTTTGGGCTCGTTTGTTTATAATGTTTTGTACTACGGTTTGGGCCTGTCAAACCGTGTGTCTTTTATGCTTTGTATATAAGCTTATGCTTTCATGCATATTAGGTTATGGTTTTAGAGATCTGAGAATACGATATTTTCCAGACAACTAAAGATTTCTTTGATCATACTTGTAACCTTCCAATCCTCTACAGTTGATGTTCTTAATCGAGCTCTTCTGAGGATTTTGTTTTAATCATTCGACACATTTGATTCATTCTTGTTCTATAATTTTACTGTGTTTATATCGTCATTGTTTTCATAACTTGTTCAAGATCTAATCGATCTTCATGGATTAAAAGAATCTTTAATCTCATCAGTCTTTGCCTCATGTTGAGTTCTTTTTGGTTGAGGATGCTTTGAAGGCTTTTATGATCGGTGAAGATAGTGCACTTGGTGCCATAGAGGTAATGCCTCCAGATTTTTAGGGCGAAAACTACCGCTCCTAGTTCAAGATCATGTGTCGTATAGTTTACCTCATGTGTGTTCAACTGTCTTGAGGCATATGCAATGACCTTTCCTCGTTGCATTAACACACATCCCAAACCTTGGTTTGATGAATCGGAATAAACCACAAAGTCCTCTATTCCTTCTGGTAGGGAAAAGATCGGAGCACTACATAGGGCCCGTTTCAGTGTTTGGAACACCACCTCTTGCTTATCCCCCCAGGCGAAGGTCACTCCTTTTTGAGTCAATGTGGTAAGTGGTTTTTCGATTTTGGAGAAGTTTTTGAAGAATCTTCGATAGTAACCGGTGAGTCCTAAAAATTGACGGATTTCTATGGACGTTCTTGGCGCTGCCCAGCTTTCAATTGCCTTGATCATTGAAGGGTCGACATGTATTCCTTCCTTGCTGACTACATGTCTGACGAAATCCACTTCTCGAATCCAGAACTCGCACTTCGAGAATTTTGCGTACAATTTCTCCGCCCTTAGTGTTTCCAGGACTTGACGTAAATGTCGGCTGTGTTCTTCCTCACTTCGGGAGTAGACTAGTATATCATCGATGAAAACAATCATGAAATTGTCTAAGTAAGGTCGACACACCCTATTCATCAAGTCCATAAACACCGCGGGTGCATTTGTTAAGCCAAAAGGCATCACTACAAACTTGTAGTGACCATAGCACGTTCTGAAGCTTGTTTTGGGAATATCCTCCTCTTAAACTCGTAGTTGATGGTATCCAGATCTAAGGTCAATTTTTGAGAAGAAACTTGCTCCTTGTAGTTGGTCGAAGAGGTCATCGATTCGAGGCAAAGGGTACCAGTTTTTGATGGTGAGTTTGTTTAATTCGAGGTAGTCAATGAACGTACAGAACGATCCGTCCTTCTTCTTAACGAACAAAAATGGTGCTCCTCAAGGTGAGAAGCTTGCTCTAATGAAGCCTTTGCTCAGTAGTTCGTTCAATTGACTGGAAAATACCTACATCTCAGCTGGGGCTAGACGATATGGTGATTTGGCTACAGGAGTAGCTCCAAGAGTTAGGTCGATTCGGAATTCGACTTGTCTAGAAGGGGGCACTCCTTGAAGGTCCTCCGGGAATACGTTAGGGAAATTACAGACCTTCGGAATGCCCTTTATGTTTTTAGCTTATTTATTCTTATCTACAAAGTTGGCTAAGAAGGTGTGGTTCTCCTTGCGGAGGTACTTTTGGGCCTTGACACACGAAATGATCTGAAAGTTTGAGTTATGTTTGTCGCCATTAATGATGACGGTTTCGCCATTTGGCAGATTAAGGCAAATGACCTTTTCATGACATAGGATTTCAGCATGGTGAGGGAATCTACAGAAAGAATTTTGGTACGAAATTCTCTCTAACGGGGGATGATGTGACAACACGATACTTTTCCATTCAACAAAAGTCAATTCTGTTAAATAAAATTTCGAACTTTATTTATTCCGTTAAGTTCGTAAGGTTTAGAAAACCATTTAGATTATATAAATAACAGTTCTATAAGTTTCGGAACCAAAAACACTCGAAAAACCCAACCTACTTTTCGGCCGAAAACCCTCGGGCCAAAAACCATTTTTAGGCCGATAACCCATCTCCGGCCAATAACCCAACCGATATAAAGGTTTTTCCACGGAAGCTTGCTCATTTCTCACAATTGTCACCCAAAAACTCACTCCATTCGCTCCCAAGAACCTCCCAAGAACATTCATAACTTCAAGAATAGTTGCTTAAATCTTTATATTTCCTCAAGAACACCAAGAATGTCCTTCATATCTTCAAGGTTCGAAAACACCAGCAGAACCAAGAACAATTTTTAGCCGAATACCCGTTTTCGGCTGAGAACACCTTGGAAGCAAAAAACCTCCTTTCCCTTCCAACATTCTTGTTAACTATTACTAACACAAAGACAAGTGTCTTCTAACAATTTAAATTAATCGTATCACTAATTTTAAATAAAATTATATGTTTACTTAACATTAGGATTCTATTAATTCCACATACAACAACTCAAGGGTCACCTTTCCAGTCTTGCTGTCCAACACATACACAAACAACTGTGAGTTTATACCCCTATAATTTTACTGTTTTTAATGTTTTCAATGGGGATACAAGTAAAACACAAGGATTTTTGTGTTTAAGAAAAATATTTCAAATAGATTTAAGAGCTTTTGCAATTGATACAAATAGAGTAAAGACACTACACTTTATAAAAATATTTAGATATTTTTATTACTTTTGTAACATGCTAAGCATAAGGGCAGTTTTCAACATACCACTAAAATTGCAATATTTTCAGTACAACATGTAACATACAATCAAGTTATAGGAAATATAATTTGGGAACAATATGAAGCTTTTACAAAATTCAAAGCAAGAGACAAGATTATACATTCAAATTATAATAGGTATAGTTTGGGATACAATACACAATTTTACTAATAGAAGAGCACTATAAAGAATCAAATACTAATAAACTATGGTAGATATAGTTTATGATATACAATACCATCTTCCGAATACAAGAGTACGTTAGTAAATAGTTATTTAAGTTTATTTATTTTTACTATACAAGTTATACATACGATTTCAAATACAAGGGAATACTACAACACTACATGTAAACTAGTTAATACATGGTTGTGAGGCACTACTTAAATTGTACCCTCTACGGTGCGGAACTAAATCCTACCACAGTATAAGCAAAGTCTACTGGAGGTAGAGCGTGAGATTTGTGTATAGATCTATATGGGACTGACAATCTCGCACCTGAACTGCTAGCTACAATTTAGCAGGCATGCCTGGGGTGAAAAATATCATACCGCTCCGACGCCTGAAGAACGTCGTGAAGGTCACTAGGTCAAATCAAGAATGGTTATACCAAAGTCACAACAATATGAACTAACCTTTGTTTACAGGATTTCAATTCTTCAAATAGTTTTATTTTAATTAATAGAGCTACGATACACTACAACTAGAGGATTCCAAGGAATACAAACACATGGTTTTATTTTAAGTAATAAAACTACTATATGTTACTGGTGGCAACCAGGGTTTACATACAAGAACATATTGTACGTTAATGGTGGTAGCCAGTGTTTCTCATACAGAACATACTATACATATTGGTGGTAGCCAGGTTTTTTTCATGCAATACAAACTATACATATTGGTGGTAGCCAAGGCTTTTGATACAGATCACACTATACATACTGGAGGTTGCTATCGTTGTAACGACTCGTTCCCGGTACGTTAATTCATTGGTAATTGTTGTAAGTTTTCAAGAGGGACTCGGCGAGTTCTAGCCTGACTCACCGAGTAGGGTCGCGACTTCGAGCACGCATGAGTCGGGGACTCGGCGAGTCCATATCCCTGACTCGGCGAGTCCATCCGTCTGGGTGAAACCCTAAATCCTCGGGTTGCCCACTATTGAAACCACCTTATAGCCCCCATTCTCGCCTCCCTCACCCTGAGAACACTGTGAGAAAGAACCCTAATCCTCCCTTGTGTGAGCTAAGTGTTTTGTGCCATTTTGTGAAGGTTTGAAGAAGGAGAAGAAGAAAGGAGCAAGGAGAAGAGGTGTAGTGCAAAGATCCAAGGGCAAATCTGAGTTATTTGAGGTATTTTCGGATTTCCCCTCTTGTTATATGCTTTAAACCTCCATTAAAGCTCTTCTAAGATCTAGTTGATGCTTGTTCCAAGCCTTATGTTTGCATGAATACCTTAATAGGTCGAGATATCTTTAAATCTGAATGATTGGGTGTTGTAGAGCCTAGATCTACTGCCTTTTGGAGTTACTTTGCATATTAACCATAGATCTACCCATTTTATGCATCTTTTAGCCTTATTTCCCTTATTCATGAGGTTGTACACGTAAAGTTGGAAACTTTACGTGGTAAATCAGCTTATTGGACCCAGATCTATCAATTGTATGTGTTGGATTCAAACAAAATCGAGTAAAAATCAGTTGCATGGCGGCAACTCGGCGAGTCGGGAGGAACGACTCGACGAGTTGGGTCGCGAGTTCCCGATTCCTTCATTTTTACCAGTGTCGAGTGAACCCAGTGAGTTAGAGAGTGGACTCAGCGAGTTGAGGGTAAACTCAGTGATGGAGGGACTCGGCGAGTTGTTCATCAACTCGGCGAGTCCAAGGCAATCTCCTTAAGATCAAGAACAACTCGTCGAGTTTGTTCATCCGGCTCGGTGAGTCGGATGAAGATTGTCTGAGTTCTTGGATCAAGAGGGTACTCGTCGAGTCGATGCCAGACTCGACGAGTAGCAGCGAGTAAGAGTGAAAAGTGAGAGTAGGACTCGGCGAGTTGGGTGGCCCAACTCGGCGAGTCAGTCCAAATAAGAGTAACTTTGACCAAGGGTAAAAGAGTCATTTTACCCCAAGTGCAGTGTTTAGTATTTGATTGAGTGTGTTTATGGACTTGTAGCCGAGGAGATTCAGGAGCAGCAGCCGTTAGCTTCCCGAGCCACACACTCAGCAGCCGGCTTACGAGGTGAGTTTCCTTCCAGTAGGAACGGGTCTAAGGCCACAATGCCGGCCCGTTCAGTTAGCAGTAGTTTCCGGATTTAGGTCCGATGCAGTAGCTAATATGTTCGATGCCTTCGTGGCTCGAACAGGATTTGTGTGCTATGTTTTATGCGTTAAGTATTATGTGTTCCGGGCTACGGCCCGATGTAGTATGCCGTATATGTGTTTATGCTAGTTGATGTGTTATGCTATGCCATGTTCAGTCAGTCGGTTCCGGACTTCGGTCCGATGCAGTTAGTTCCGGACTTCGGTCCGATGCAGGGGACAAGGTCCCAGTCAGTTCCGGACTTCGGTCCGATGCAGTTAGTTCCGGGCTTCGGTCCGATGCAGGGGACAAGGTCCCGGTCAGTTCCGGACTTCGGTCCGATGCAGTTTCCGGGCTTCGGCCCGATGCAGTGGGCAAGGCCCAATATGTGTTTATATGTTATTGTATGGTATGTGGTAGTTTGGGGGAGCTCACTAAGCTTCGTGCTTACAGTTTCAGTTTTGGTTTCAGGTACTTCCACAAGCAAAGGGAAGAGCTCGGGGTGATGGCATCGCACACACCACAGCTTTAGCTTTTAGCCTGGGATTGATTTAGTTTGTTTTGATTTGCCGTAGTATGATGCAGTTTCCGCACAGTGTTTTCTATTATGTTGGAATACATCACGTATGGTTTTATTATATGACACTCTGATTATGGTTTTGATTATATCGAAAAACGAAATTTTTGGGTTGTATTTTTGGGTCGTTTCAAGTTGGTATCAGAGCCCTGGTTTGAGGGATTCGGATACACTTCCGGGTGTATCTGAACTCAAACTAAGGGAAATAAAAGATTTTAGTAAAATAAAAATGTTTTACAAAAAGAATTTTGAAAGCACTTAGAAAGAAAGAATTGTTTTTAACAAGATAGAGGTGTGTGCATGCGGTCAGCCGAGCTCAAGTAAGTACTCCCAAATTACCCATACAAGTTATTTGTTAAGTTTCAGTTTCAGTAGAACAACATGCTAGTATAGGGCTAAGGATCTAGGAGAATGCCTTATGTGCTTGCTTATGTGTTACAACTTTATGAGTATTGCATGCTAGAATTGAGTAGACAGCAGTAGGATAGCCTGTTTAGGTTATGCCTGATAGTATGAGCTTAGCATCCTATGCTAGTGCCGTTTCTTGTTACGAGGATAGTTTTGCTTGAGCCTGGTTCCCTTGTCCGAATGCTGCTTGCTTCGTGCTTTGTGGGGTTCTGAGTAGTGGGAGTTAGCCATTAGGTGAACACGTCACACCACATGTGATCAGGTTTGAATAATCCCAGAGTGCTAGAACTGGCCCTATTGCGCAGCTCTTGTTTGAGTCCAACCGTTGTAGGGACGGATCTTTTACTTGAAGGATTATCTGATCCTCATCACATGTGATGGTGTTTAGGTGGTGGCTAACTGGCATTATGAGGAGACCTACAGCAGCTGAGGACCAGTCGTGTTAAGCTTGAGGTTTCCCTAGGGCAAGCCTAGGATGAGAGTAGTAGAGAATAGCAGTAGTAGAAGTGACTTGGTGGAGTCAAGGCAGTTCTTGAGGAAAGTACGGATAGATGTGGAAGGTAGTATGGGCCCGTACTACTGAAAGCAGAGGATCCGTACTCGAATCAAGGAAGGCCAAGACAAGACCGGGAAGCTAGTAGCAGTGTCATGATCCCTTGAGATATTTCAGTGTTCTGATGTTGTTATGATACGTTTCAGAATGGTAGTTTTGCATCCGAGACCAACAGTCGGCAGCTCAGATGCCGGAGGGGGATTAGGATCGGGATCAGGCCCGGAGGTCGGGCAGATGGATGAGCAGACTAGAGAGTTCCTTTCTTCTGAGGTTACCCGCATCATACTGGAGCAGACTCCTGTGATCTTCGGTTCGATCAAGGAGGGTATTTTAGAGCTGATGGATGAGATATTGAGTACTTTCCGTGCTAAGATGGCGGCCGTGATGGGGTCGCGCACACTTACGTTCAGGGAGTTCAGGGCATGCGGGGCTCCAGACTATCATGGGGCGCGGGACCCCATAGTGAGTACTAGATGGTTGGCGGATGTGGCCAACGCTTTCCGCACTAGCAGGTGTCCCGAGGGGGACAAGGTCAGATTGGCGTCCTGTCTCCTGAAGGACAGGGCACGAGATTGGTGGGAGGAGGTCGGACATGCCATCGGGGATGATGCGGCATTGGATGCCATGACCTGGGCTGATTTCTCTACCAGGTTCAGGGTGGAGTTTGCACCGGTCATTGAGGTGCAGCAGTTAGCTAGGGAGTTTCAGGACCTTACCCAGACTACAGAGACAGTGGCGGAGATCACCGCCAAGTTCAGGGAGAGGGCCCTTCTTGTTCCTCAGTATGCAGCCGATGAGGAGATGAAGAAGGCCCGTTATCATGAGATGTTGCGGAGTGACATCCGCATGTTTGTGAGCCGGTCCAGTTGTAAAACGCTGGACGACATGATTGCCAGAGCTAGAGAGAGGGAGATTGATCTCGAGATGGAGAAGAAGAGGAAACCGGAGGCGGTTTCGGGTTCAGGCAGTGTGGGCAAAAAGCCCAAGGTTTCAGATCACAGGTCTTGGAGTCAGCAAAGCCACGGTCGGTGTGGCAAGTGTAGGAGATTGCACGAGGGGGCGTGCAAGGCAGGGAGTTCCGGCTGCTACAAGTGCGGTCGGACTGGGCATTTGAGTAGGGATTGTACGGCCCCTGCTACTACGGTTACAACATTAGATCTGATTTGCTTTCAGTGCAATCAGAGGGGACATAAAAGGTCCCAGTGTCCCAGTTTAGCTGCAGCAGGGAAGGTGGTTGCACCTGCCCCTGCCACATTGAGGATTACGGATGGCCGACAGGGCCGATCTGATGCGCCAGTGGCGAAGAGCAGGGCATTTCAGATGACAGCAGAGGAGGCGCGAGCGACTCCTGATGTGGTGACGGGTATGTATCTTTCCTCCATCTCTTAATTGTTATAATATCGTTTGAATATTACTTGATGATATGTTTTATTTAGGGTCGTTCTCGGTGAACGGCATCCCTGCTTTGGTATTGTTCGATTCGGGGGCTACCCGATCATTTGTATCGCTTGCGCTTAGCAAGAGATTTAGCAGAGCTCCAGGGGAGCTGGATTGTCCATTAGAGGTTGAGATAGCAGATGATAGGACCGTGAGGGTCGGCAGAGTACATAGAGGGTGTTCCCTTCATATATTTGATGAGCAGTTTTCAGTGGACCTGGTTCCTATTCCCCTGCGTGGGAATAAAGTTATTGTGGGCATGGATTGGCTTAGCCCCAATGGGGCGGTGATTGATTGTGAGCTTCAGCTAGTGAGGGTTCGCACTCCCAGTGGGGGAGAGATAGTGATTCAGGGCGAGAGGCTCCAGCGAGGACCGAACTTTTGTTCCGCCGCAAGGGCGAGGCGCTATGTTCAGCAGGGTTGCGCCGGTTTTGTAGCTTACGTCTTGGATGCCCGGGAGAAGGGCAAGATGACGATTGACGATGTTCCTATTGTTCGTGATTACCCGGATGTGTTTCCCGAGGATTTGCCGGGGATACCTCCTGAGAGGCAGGTTGAGTTCAGGATCGACCTAGTTCCTGGTGCGGCTCCGATAGCCAAAGCACCGTATCGACTTGCTCCCCCTGAGATGCAGGAGTTGTCCACACAGCTTCAGGAGCTGTTAGACAAGGGTTTCATTCGGCCGAGCAGTTCGCCTTGGGGAGCGTTGATCTTATTTGTGAGGAAGAAGGATGGGTCGCATCGTATGTGCATTGATTATCGGGAGTTGAACAAAGTAACGGTGAAGAACCGTTACCCACTTCCGAGGATTGATGACTTGTTTGATCAGCTTCAGGGAGCGTCTTGGTTCTCCAAGATCGATCTACGCTCCGGTTATCATCAGATGAGGGTTAGAGATGAGGATGTACAGAAGACTGCTTTCAGGACCCGGTATGGTCATTATGAGTTCGTGGTGATGCCATTTGGGCTCACCAATGCCCCAGCCGCGTTCATGAATCTCATGAACCGTGTGTGTGCAGACCGATGCTGGATCGGTCGGTGATAGTGTTTATAGATGACATCTTGGTGTATTCCAAGACACAGGGGCAGCACGAGGAGCACCTGCAGGAGGTGTTGGAGACTTTGAGGAGGGAGAGACTTTTCGCAAAGTTCTCCAAGTGTGAGTTCTGGTTGCGCGAGGTGCAGTTTCTTGGTCATCTCGTCAACCAGAGGGGTATTTTGGTAGATCCGGCCAAGATTGAGGCCGTGATGCAGTGGGAGGTCCCGAGGTCTCCATCTGAGATTCGGAGCTTCCTGGGGTTGGCAGGGTATTATCGCAGATTTATTCAGGACTTCTCCAAGATAGCAGTGCCGCTCACCCGACTAACCAAGAAGTCGGTGGTTTTTCGTTGGGGGCCTGAGCAGCAGGCGGCGTTCGAGACTCTCAGGCAGAGATTGTGCGAGGCTCCGATCCTTACCTTGCCAGAGGGAGTAGAGGATTTCGTAGTCTATTGTGATGCTTCGATCACAGGTATGGGAGCAGTATTGATGCAGCGAGGCCATGTGGTAGCTTATGCCTCGAGACAGTTGAAGCCTCACGAGGCTAATTATCCTACCCACGACTTGGAGATGGGGGCAGTTGTATTTGCCCTCAAGATTTGGAGACATTACCTTTATGGGGCCGCTGTACTATATACACGGATCACAAGAGTTTGCGATATCTTATGGATCAGCCGAGTTTGAACATGAGGCAGAGGAGATGGTTAGACGTGCTGAAGGACTATGACTATGAGATCCTTTATCATCCAGGGAAGGCCAATGTGGTGGCCGACGCCCTGAGCCGCAAAGTGTCGACGGCCCCTATCAGAGGTCTGTGTATGAGGATGATAGTGATCACTCTGTTGTTGGAGCGGATCAAGGAGGCTCAGATGGAGGGCCTCAAGGAGGAGAGGCAGAAGTGTGAGAGGATAGTGGGCCGAGTAGCTTCATTTGATTACGACAGTCGAGGTTTGTTGACGCTTCATGGTAGGATATGGGTTCCGTACTGGGGTGGGGTACGGCAAGTATTGATGGACGAGGCTCATAAGTCTCGATTTTCTATCCACCCGGGAGCGACGAAGATGTATCGAGATCTTCGACCTGATTATTGGTGGCCCTGCATGAAGCGGGACGTCGCTTGGTATGTTGAGAGATGTTTGACCTGCCGGAAGGTCAAGGCGGAGCACCAGAGACCTCACGGCAAGATGCAGCCGTTAGACATTCCCGTGTGGAAATGGGAGGATATCACCATGGATTTTGTCACCAAACTCCCCAGGACCGCACGTGGAGTGGACTCGATATGGGTAGTAGTGGATCGGTTGACGAAGAGTGCCCATTTTATTCCGATTTAGGAGGGTATATCGGCGGAAAAGTTAGCCGATATCTATGTGCGGGAGATTGTGGCACGTCATGGGGTGCCGGTATCGGTGGTGTCGGACCGAGATGTTCGATTCACGTCCAGATTCTAGAAGCGGTTCCATGACGAGATGGGTACTCGTCTCCATTTCAGCACCGCTTTTCATCCTCAGACAGACGGGCAGAGCGAGAGGACGATTCAGACTCTTGAGGACATGCTTAGGGCATGTGTTCTAGATTTTGGGGGCAGTTGGGATACCTATCTTCCGTTAGCGGAATTCTCGTATAACAACAGTTATCATGCGAGTATTGATCGACCTCCTTTTGAGATGCTGTATGGCAGGAAGTGCAGGACCCCGATTTGTTGGGGCGAGGTCGGTCAGCGAGTCATAGGGAGCACCAAAGTGGTGCTCAAGACGACGGAGTTGATCCAGCAGGTCCGTAGTAGGCTGCAGACTGCGCAGAGTCGACAGAAGAGCTACGCCGACAGGAGGCGTTCGGACTTGGAGTTCCAAGTGGGAGATATGGTTCTTCTGAAAGTCTCACCTTGGAAAGGTGTCATTAGGTTCCGGAAGAGGGGCAAGTTGGGCCCCAGATTTATTGGTCCTTTCAGGGTTTTGGCCCGGGTGGGTCGGGTTTCTTATCGGTTAGATCTTCCTGAGGAGCTTAGTCAGATACACAACACATTCCACGTGTCGCAGTTAAGGAAGTGTTTGGTGGATGAGACGGCAGTCGTTCCCTTAGAGTATATCCAGGTTGATAGCGGTCTGAATTATATTGAGAGACCGGTCGCGATTCTGGAACGGAAGATCAAGACCTTGAGGAACAAGGTAATTCAGCTAGTAAAGGTGCAGTGGCAGCACCGGAAGGGGTCTGAATGGACGTGGGAGGCTGAGGAGGAGATGAGAGCGCACTACCCGGAAATTTTTGCAGATCCAGCCGTAGCAGACTTCGGGGACGAAGTCTGAGACAAGTGGGGGAGAATTGTAACGACCTGTTCCCGGTACGTTAATTCATTGGTAATTGTTGTAAGTTTTCAAGAGGGACTCGGCGAGTTCTAGCCTGACTCGCTGAGTAGGGTCGCGACTTCGAGCACGCGTGAGCCGGGGACTCGGCGAGTCCATATCCCTGACTCGGCGAGTCCATCCGTCTGGGTGAAACCCTAAATCCCCGGGTTGCCCACTATTTAAACCACCTTATAGCCC
Source organism: Lactuca saligna (assembly GCF_052625555.1). NCBI lineage: Eukaryota > Viridiplantae > Streptophyta > Magnoliopsida > Asterales > Asteraceae > Lactuca > Lactuca saligna. Next base: position 108,232,886 of record NC_136419.1, read on the forward strand.
CTATTCCCGCCTCCCTCACCCTGAGAACACTGTGAGAAAGAACCCTAATCCTCCCTTGTGTGAGCTAAGTGTTTTGTGCCATTTTGTGAAGGTTTGAAGAAGGTTTGAAGAACGGAGCAAGGAGAAGAGGTGTAGTGCAAAGATCCAAGGGCAAATCTGAGTTATTTGAGGTATTTTCGGATTTCCCCTCTTGTTATATGCTTTAAACCTCCATTAAATCTCTTCTAAGATCTACTTGATGCTTGTTCCAAGCCTTATGTTTGCATGAATACCTTAATAGGCCGAGATATCTTTAGATTTGAATGATTGGGTGTTGTAGAGCCTAGATCTACTGCCTTTTTGGAGTTACTTTGCATATTAACCATAGATCTACCCATTTTATGCATCTTTTAGCCTTGTTTCCCTTATTCATGAGGTTGTACACGTAAAGTTGGAAACTTTACGTGGTAAATCAGCTTATTGGACCCAGATCTATCAATTGTATGTGTTGGATTCAAACAAAATCGAGTAAAAATCAGTTGCATGGCGGCAACTCGGCGAGTCGGGAAGAACGACTCGGCGAGTTGGGTCGCGAGTTCCCGATTCCTTCATTTTTACCAGTGTCGAGTGAACCTAGTGAGCTAGAGAATGGACTCAGCGAGTTGAGGGTAAACTCAGTGATGGAGGGACTCGGCGAGTCCAAGGCAATCTCCTTAAGATCAAGAACAACTCGTCGAGTTTGTTCATCCGGCTCGGCGAGTCGGATGAAGATTGTCTGAGTTCTTGGATCAAGAGGGTACTCGTCGAGTCGATGCCAGACTCGACGAGTAGCAGCGAGTAACAGTGAAAAGTGAGAGTAGGACTCGGCGAGTTGGGTGGCCCAACTCGGCGAGTCAGTCCAAATAAGAGTAACTTTGACCAAGGGTAAAAGAGTCATTTTACCCCAAGTGCAGTGTTTAGTATTTGATTGAGTGTGTTTATGGACTTGTAGCCGAGGAGATTCAGGAGCAGTAGCCGTTAGCTTCCCGAGCCACACACTCAGCAGCCAACTTACGAGGTGAGTTTCCTTCCAGTAGGAACGGGTCTAAGGCCACAATGCCGGCCCGTTCAGTTAGCAGTAGTTTCCGGATTTAGGTCCGATGCAGTAGCTAGTATGTTCGATGCCTTCGTGGCTCGAACAGGATTTGTGTGCTATGTTTTATGCGTTAAGTATTATGTGTTCCGGGCTATGGCCCGATGTAGTATGCCGTATATGTGTTTATGCTAGTTGATGTGTTATGCTATCCCATGTTCAGTCAGTCGGTTCCGGACTTCGGTCCGATGCAGTTAGTTCCGGACTTCGGTCCGATGCAGGGGACAAGGTCCCAGTCAGTTCCGGACTTCGGTCCGATGCAGTTAGTTCCGGGCTTCGGTCCGATGCAGGGGACAAGGTCCCGGTCAGTTCCGGACTTCGGTCCGATGCAGTTTCCGGGCTTCGGCCCGATGCAGTGGGCAAGGCCCAATATGTGTTTATATGTTATTGTATGGTATGTGGTAGTTTGGGGGAGCTAACTAAGCTTCGTGCTTACAGTTTCAGTTTTGGTTTCAGGTACTTCCGCAAGCAAAGGGAAGAGCTCGGGGTGACGGCATCGCACACACCACAGCTTTAGCTTTTAGCCTGGGATTGATTTAGTTTGTTTTGATTTGCCGTAGTATGATGCAGTTTCCGCACAGTGTTTTCTATTATGTTGGAATACATCACGTATGGTTTTATTATATGACACTCTGATTATGGTTTTGATTATATCGAAAAACGAAATTTTTGGGTCGTTTCAATCGTTTTTCATATAGAACACACTATACATACTGGTGGAAGCCATAGTTTTCATACAATATATTACTATAGATAATTACTGATGGTATCCAGGGATTTCATATAAGAGTTTTCATACAAAAACAACATACTACAATACAATACAGCTAGTGGTAAGTAGACATACAAGCCAATACTTTCATACACAACTATCGAATACGGTAACGAACATACACTTTGGGTCTTAGGCTTTAGGACGACTTTACATTACTAAAGAAAATACCGGATTTTCATAAGAAAGATACAAACATTTTCACAGATTCAATGACATGTTTTCATTACAAAAACATTCTTATGAACTCACCAACTTAAATGTGTATATGTTTTCAAAACCACTTGTATTCTCAAGGAAGCGGTAGACAGGTATACCCGAAGTTTTTGAGAAGATGGAGCTTTTAGAGTCGGGTCTTTTATACTTTAGTTATAGATTTTGTTGCCATACAAAATATGTATCGAACAGATGTAGATACATTCTTATTCAATGTAATGGTTGTGTTACTTTGATTACTATGACGCAATTATTTTGATATTGTACATGACGTCCGCCACCCCCCAAACGTTTTCGCGTTCCGATTTGCATCCAACATCATCGTAAAACAGTCGGTCTTCATCAACTCCCTCTCTCATTTATTCCAAGTCATCATGAGGTTCCATAAAGTCACCCTTAAATTTTTTTATAATTATAAATTGAGATAAAACTAATGAAAAAAACTATAGCACAATTTAAAAGTTATATGAAATTGATCTTACATGAAGTTTTTTAGCTTTCTCAATTACAAAAGACGCTCCATCATGATTCTTAGTGTGTATATACAAGAACAATTCACTGCCTAATGGATCATGTGCCAATTGCTTCTTCTACATAAATACCACTAATAATTTTTAAAGGGAAACCTAATAATGTGGTAAATTAATACAAATAAACTTATCAAATCTGAAGCAATCATAAAATGAGAAGTTGATCCACCTGTACGGGTAGATAGGGTTGGTCTGTTGGCCACACCTTTACGCCTATTTTTTTGGTTTTGTTCTCATTTCTTCATGAACTCTTCAGAATTCCATTTTGCTTTCCAAGATATCATACTTCTGATGATATACGACTAGGCTTTTTTTGGTTGTGTTTTTTTTTTGTTGAGCACATGTTCTAGAAATGTTGTCAATATCTTTCCATAGCCTTAGTTTCCTAAGAAGCCTTCACTTTAGAAGTTATTGCATCATCCCAACAACACTTTTTATACATTAAAAAATATACATGAGCTCAAATTAATGTTAATGCTTACCTAATAATTACATAAATCACTTAGTTACCTAAAACTCATCTCAATATAACAGTTTTGCCTCGTTGCTTAAACTTGCCCAATTATACCCATTTAGATCTACTCATTCGTCAAAGGATGAATAAATAATGGTAGAACAAGGACCTTATGGAAATAACCTAAAAAATAAAAAGATTAGCAACAATTATATGTTTAAGTTTAATATAGATAAAATTGTAAGAGTTTTAAGTTACTCCATTTTCCAAACTCCAATACATAAACGTCCATTCAGTCTGGTAGATCCAAGTGAATAAGCTTGTTGAATGTCAACACTTTGTTCAATAGGTTCACTAAAATTTCTAATAGAAGGAGGTACAAATGATCAAATTGTTGATGGGATAGATGATGAGGTAGATGTCGCGACATGTAATGGGGTAGATGTAGGTACAAATGATAGAGTAGATGATGTAGCTGATGATGATGAGGTAGATGGTGTAGTTGATAAGACACCCATAGTAGCAATAGGTAAAACAAATGTCAAGGAAGATTTTGTACCAAATGATGTAAACGTAGGGCTAAATGATGAGGAAAATAGGTTGCATGACAATGGGATTGATGATGACACTTCTGGTGAAGACGGGGTAGATATCAAGGAAGATCGAGTACCAACAAATATTGAGGACTTAGTTGTTTTATCTATATGTTTGTTTATGAAACGTATATGTGTGTGTTGTTTGCGATGCAATATAGAAGCACCTTTTTTCCTTCGATTTGTCACCAAATGCTTCACTTAATTTAAATTGGACATCTTTCCTAAATATAACAAATAAAATAGATTAATCAATACCACCCCATTTAAGCTTTCATAGAACATGTAAACATTTAAATAAAAAAATAGCCACAATGATGTTTCCATCGTTTCATGATAAAATAGAGACGAAGAAAAATTGAAAGTGTCCTTGTGTTGCATGAAAATAGTAAATAATATTTAGTTAATATATAATCATGTGTAAATAGATACAATGCAAAATTCCAAGAAGAGATGTTTAATGTCTTGTTTAGTGAGCTGGATAGAATACACAAGTGTAAATAAAACCCATAAACAATAAACTATAACCAAGAAAAACTCTAGCCATGGCATGAGGGCAAAAAGGCAAGGGAGCAAGAAAAAAAACCAAAAAGGAACGAAAAATGTCTACAACAACAAATTATAAAAGCAACATCAATAAGAAAAAACTTCACATAGGCATCAGTTATAAGGGTAAATTCCAACTAAGGTTGGGTTGCTGGGGATAACTATAGAATGTCTTTTTCATAGCATATTCCATAGTAAAGTAGTTATTCAGGATTTCTCTTATAGTAGGGGTTCAGGCTTGCTAGATATAGGTTTTTATCCATTTTCCTCTATGTTTGGGGTGATTGGAGTGTATGGAGTCCATAAACATGGCAACGCTTATGGGTCCTTGAGGTTCCTTTGTGGTTTCTTGTCCCAAATCTTAAGAGTAATATAGATATGGGTTCCATGTATGAGATCTTAACCTCATTTTCACCATTTTGACATAACATGAACTCAAGACGTGAATAGGACATGCATGTATATTAATCAATGATTTTTTTTAAGTATTGAGAGTAAGAAAGCCTTTGAAAAGTATGGATGAGTGGCTTGACGATTAAGAGCTTAGTGCATTAATTGATTTAAACAGTTTCCATAATATGGTGCATTGGCCACCATGACATGGCGATGGGAAGTCTTCATGACTCTTTTATCCTGATGTTGGCATGATGTGATCAAAGGGTGGTTATGTCGGGGCGGTCAGTTAGGGCTAACTTTGACTGTTAACTTAGAATGTTGACTTTTTAACCATTGTTGACTTTTTAACCATTTTTGACTTTTCGTCAACTTAAGGGTTTTAAGTTATAGACTAAGAGGGTACTATTGTACTGTTTTTTAGATGTCCTGTAGTGTCGTTCTTCACTATTTGAGAGTTGTTGTGTCGAGGTTCTATATGTGAGGTGAGACTTATCACTATATTACTTATGTCATGGTAGAGGACATACTAGTCCAGATAAGTCTAATTTGTTGATTTATGTTATGTATCTATTGAGTTTCTGATAGCTCCAGGATAGCTGATGGTCCACTGGGTTCTTGATAACCCATAGAGCTGCTCTGAGCCCATATCATTTTTGATAGTCTCAGGGTTCTTGATAACTCATAACTGTTTATTATGTTATGTTTTATGTGATATTTTGGGAAACTCATTAAGCTCTGTGCTTACAGTTGTGAATATAAATGTGGTTCATGTACTATAGATGATTGTGGAAAGGCGAATGTTTGACTGTACACACTTGTCGACCATTTTTGTGATTCCGCTTTATTCTAATGCTCTGATTTTGGGATGACTGTATTTTGATACTCATGGTTTACTTATTGCTTTTATGGAAACACTGCTTTTATCTAATTAAAAAATAGAAAACTTGGTTGTGAATAAAATTCGACACTATATATATATATATATATATATATATATATATATATATATATATATATATATATATATATATATATACTTCAACAAGTTGACAACTGTTTTTTTTTTTACTTTTTTCTACCTTTTGTTTTCTATTTTTTTATAATTTTAATTATTTATGGTTTTTATAATATTTTTATTTATGTAGATCTAAATAAATGAACTTAAATTCGATAAACCATATTAGAACTATTTTTTTTTCTTATTTGTCAATTGAACTCGTAATGTTTTTTCATGATATTACGGTTAATGTTTTTTTTTTACTTGGATGCTCCACTAAATAATCATTATTTGACATTTTTGTTCCCACTAAATTAGTTCTTGGTTCTTTGGTTCTAGATTGAATTTCTAAATTTGAACTATTTAAAAAAATAATTAAACTATTAATACTATACTTTATTTTTCTCTTGGATTTTATCTTTCATTTTGTTGATCACCTTGATATATCAGTTTCTATTTACAATTCCTATTAAATGGTCACCTTAGAATAAAGACTCCTCGTAGTCTTCGTTGAGATCAACTCGCACGTCGACACTTGATTTCAATGTTGTTGACCGTTTCAATTCATGAGATTGCATGGACAATTCAGGTTTAAGGATCCACTTTCGCCCCTTACGACAATTTGTCATGCTTTTTGATGTGCAAATATTTTATGTTTGTGTTTTTTATAAGTTTCAAGCGTCGTACCCGAAATGTCGAAAACATTTTTACCACTAGCACCCATATCTTAAAGATTATGAAATATGTAGTTGAAGGTTGTGCAAGCTAGCTTCAACTTGCTCAATTTTCTGTTTAAGCAGTTGTCGCTCCAGTAAATGTCTTTTTCCATTATATTATGGAATTCTGTTAAAACTTTCTCCTAAAAAGCCACTGATAATTTATTGTTTCCTTTTTTAGAATTATTGGAGACCGATATCCAAGCTTTTGAAAAAGTCGCTTCCTTGATGCCATTCCACCTTTGTTTTCCTAAGTTGAGAACCATCATATTATTTTTCTTTTGCGATGTATATTTTTTTCGGATCTTTGAGCTTCATAAACAATTATGTCATCATCGATGTCAGAAATTTGAGTATTAGAAGATTGTGGTTGAGAAGATTGTGGTTTTTAGTATTAAAATGTGTTTTGTTGAAATTAATTAAGGTTGCGTTGTGGGTGGTTTGGGGATGGTGGAAAGAGGTTTTGTTGGAAAGCATTGAGTTGCAGGTAGTTTTATAGGTAAGCGAATGGGTGATTGTCGAAAAGTGGTTATTATTGAATTGGTGTTTGGGAATTGATCCATATGTATAAGATATATAAGTAAAATGTCGAGTTGTGTGAAATAGGTTTAAAATGGTGCTATATATAGGTAGTTTAGTTTGTTAAAAATGTTTCTTTTGTATACGTAATGGTCTTGTGACCGTTTAGGAGGAAACCAAGAAAATAAGCAACGTAGCCGAGCATCAAAGCCTTCAGCAAATACCACCACCACTGCACATTACGCCATGTGGGAGTCGTATTCACTTCCACCGCTCCCTTATAACGTCTACCAATGACTACTCACTTATGGTAGCCTTGTTACACAATAATTACTCATAAAATACTCGTGCATTTTTTAGGCTAATGGGTATGGTTCTAAACTTAACATCATTTTTTTGTCACCTCACAGGTTACATCATCATTAATACCACACCATTCATAGTAAAAAATGGTCGCAACACCTCCATACAATTTTAATTTCCATGTCATATTTTTTTCGACTATTTCTTTTTTTATTTTCAATCATTATAAAAATAGATTATATAATATTAAAAAATATGGCATTTAAATTGAAAAAAAAACACATTAAAAGACCAAAGAAATTACATAATATTTTTTTCAAAATAAAAATAAATTATATATTATTAAAAAAATCGTATATATAATCCGCCAAGTCTTCTTAAAGCTGCATTAGTGTCATGAGTATCAAGAACTTTATGCAAATATTCTATTGAATCTGGTTCAAATTGCATGTATCTACGCTCTGTTGGCATATTTTGTGCAATATTTCGTCATTTATCTTCTATTGGCATTTTACGTATTATGATACGTGCATACATAATACATGGTAGAGTTTCAATATCAAATTACGGTGTTGCTTGTTCTACTATGTGTCACTTACGCTTTAGAACTTCAAAAACACGTTCCACATCCTTACGTGGTGTTTCTTGTCTTCCATTGAAGAATTTTTTGTTGGTTCCATTGTCAAAGTGCCTTCACGAATGAGGAATAAGTAGGATAGATTCCATTTTGAAGGTAATATTAAAACTTATAGTTTCTTCCATTGTCTATGAAAGAGCATCTAGGGAAGGAAATGCATTCCCTGAAAAAAGATCATTGGATATTGATGACTGATCAAGAACATTCACATCATTTTTGGAACCCACAACCCCGAAATAAGCATGCCAAATCCACAAATCTTAGGAAGAAATAGCCAAAAATACTAACGAAGGCATTGCATGGTGAAAACATGCAAACTGCCATCTCTATGTTAGGGGAGAATTTTTCCAATTCTAATGTATGCACTTAGTGCTTCCAATCATACTGGGAAAACCATGTCTTCATTCACATGTGCATATAGTTGTTGCATATCACTCAACTGAGTTTTCACAAATAAACATCATCGAGTTTTCATAAATAATTTTCATCGAGTGTTTCAACAACACCTTCTGACAATCTATACAAACTTCATATTGTAGTTCTTTCAATCATTTTCATATAATCGACAATGGAATTGAGTGACTCCATGTTAAGCATCAACTGAATTTCCATAACACATTTATGTAACCATGTGAATCATCGCCTACATCTAGTATCATATCTCAATTGGAACTTTAGCTAAATGTGTATTTAATAGGTAAAATATATGAAGTTATTTTGTATAATGATATATTTAATATCTACAAAATGAAGGAACGATACCTGCTTTCTAAGGAGTTGACTATGCATACAAATAAGTTCTTGCGTATCGAAGCTATCTGTTGAAATCCTTTGACGAGTATACACAATTATCCGCAAAATAATTGTGATATAGAAATTCAATAACATCACCATCAGAGGATGATTCGAACAGATTCATGAAATTTTTTGTTGGACATTTGTATCAAAAGAGAAGAAAAGTAATATGAGTTGTGTGTTAAAAATTATATGTGTTTGAGCTATATATATATATATATATATATATATATATATATATATATATATATATATATATATATATATATATATATATAACATCCGTAAGTTAGCATTAGACGTGATTGATCTACTTACAAGAGTGATGTTTAGACTAGATTTGTCAGGTTTTAAAGTGGATTTTTCCAAACAGTCACTTTGTATACCAAACGGATCCTACCTCCGCTATGATCTTACCTGGTATTATTGATAAATTTAGGAATAGTTTAAAATGAATATTGAGACGTAGTTATACTCATATTTAGGTTGTTTAATAGGAAATATATGATTTTTCAAAGTTTACAAAGATTTATCTTTGTATGATAAAGTGTCACCACCGATTGTGAGACACATGTCAGCAAAAAAAGCAACCCTTGCTGCCCACGCTACACCATGACATGGCAAGCATTATGCCATGACATGGCATATCAAATTTCAGCCTATAAATTGATGTTGATCCCACCTCCCTTTCTCGATCATTCCTTATCAAATCTCTCTCTCTCTCTCTCTCTCTCTCTCTCTCTCTCTCACTCTCTCTCTCTTTCTCTCTTTTTAGGTCCACCCAAAACCCTGGGATTTGACTCTTTAAGTCTCATATACTTTTGAAAAGCTCTAAGGCACCATAGAGCTTGAGAAAAAGAAGTTCTGGAGTCAAAGTTCTACCAACGGACTTTCCAAACTTTTGTTAGAAACTTCTGTAAGTTAAGCTGAACTTGTTATGCTTTAAGTGTAATTTATATTTATATTCATAGTCTTTATTATGAACCTATAAATTAGAATGATTAGCTATTCCAAGTAAAAATACTAATTGATCTAATTACAAGAGTGATGTCTAGACTAGATTTCTGAGGTGTTTAAAGTAGATTTTTCGAAACAGTATACTTTGTATATCAAACAGATGCTATCTCCATTATGATCTTTCATGTTGTTCTTTCTCAATTATAAGTCAGTATTCTTTTGGGATTATTCATATATTTGAGAAATAATAAAAAATGAATGTTGACACGTAGTTATACTCATATTTAGGTTGTTTAAAAGGGAATAGCTGCAATATTAGCTAATGAACTAGCTTTCATGTGGATCTTCCACTTTAATCAAATGAGTGCATTGTTAGTTTCATGACCATGATTTTAAAACAAGTATTTATTAAAAGTATTAAATATCAGTTGAGAATTTATATGTGAATTAAATGTAGGGCTGACAATTCTCGACACGACACGCGACACGACCCGCGACACGACACGAAATAAATGGGTTTGGGTTGAGTTTTTCAACCCGCTAACCCGTCAACCCGCCAACCCGTTTATATTCTTAATAAAAAAAATTATATTTTTAAATGTATTTATGTATCAAGTATTAATATTTAATAAGTATTATATAATATATACAATTTATTCATAGACCATTTGATTGTTTTGACATTATTACTCGTGGTGGATGGTCTAAGGTCATAAGTCGTAACCTATAAGGCTAAGTCTGTAACATGTTTCTATGAATGTTTTTTATTTTCATTTGGATGTTTAAGACTTAAATATCTAAAATTTGAACCCACGAACCCAAATCTGACCCATGAACCCGCCAACTTGTGAACCCGTATAAATAAATGGGTTGGTGGGTCATATATGGGTTTATGTTCCAAACCCGCCAACCCGTGACCTGTATAGTTAAATGGGTCGTGTTTGGGTTGGCATATGTTGACCCGCCAACCCGCCAACCCGCGACACGCCAACCCAAACACGACATGATTGCCAGGCCTAATTAAATGCTTATTATCTGGAATATGTGTCAAATATATATTTAATGACAAGTATTGTGCAAACCATATATACTTATATATGTTTTAAGGTGTGTGTGTGTGTGTGTGTGTATATATATATATTGTATTATAATCTTAATAGAAGTATTATTACATAAAATATTAATGTATATTAAATACTCGATGCTCCATGTTAAATATATACACTAAATTACGATAGTGTTGTCTCAATAGAGTTGATATTAGAAGTTGATTACATGGATTGTGCTCTAGTCTAGTTTCCAAACTAAGATTTAAAAGGAATGCTTAGTCTAATTAAGTTGGATTCTGGGTAGTTTTATACTAGGGTTGCATGTAAGATTTCATTGGAGACTAGGGCTCATTTCTATGACAATGTTGCATGTTATGCTACTAGTTACGTACCAAAGTACATTACTAGTATTCCACATCTTTTTGGACAACCAGAATATGCAGGTCTATATCAGGCAACCAATTAGGTATGTTTGGTCATCTTTTAGAGTAAGATTATAACATTGTAATAATCTACAAAGTCCCATGAATTATGTTGTTAATGAGGATTTATAACTCAAAAATGTATTTATATAGCATATCGGGCGCCCTTTCCCATAGGTGTTGTACTCTATCCCCCGGATAGATGTCAATTTATGCATCTTTAGTGTAGTTTTTATTATTGTTTAGCATCAAATTTTGAACATTTGCATTGTTGAGCATCATCACTACCAATTGATCTAAAACCAATTGGTGTTAGAAATGGTGCAACCTTACTCGTATTGCACACTTATCCCTCCATGACCAGGCATTCGATTACGGCAATCCAGGCCATCGTGCGAGGACTTGGTCGATGCCATTTCTGACCCCCAACAACCCCCCCCCCCTTTAGAAATTACCCTCTGATAGAATCAGATCCTCACCACTAGATCTGATACCACTTGTTGAGCATCAGCGCTACCGGTTGATCTAAAACCAATTAGTGTTAGTAAGGACGCAACCTTACCTATATATCACATTCAGCCCTCCAGTACAAGGCATTCGATTATGGTACTCCAGCCCATCGTGCGAGGACTTGGTCGACGCCATTTCTGACCCCAACATGCATTTCATTAGTTTAAATAATGTTCAACTCATGGCTTTTGTCAAAATTTCCGTATAGCTAGCATTTTTTATGTTGTTTTTAAATAGTTAAAGTGGAGAAGTACTTTGGGAGAAGCTTTGGATGATTTTGAAGGAGCTTTGGATTTAATTAGAGCTTTGAACTTATGAAGGATTTTGTGGAATGCTTGGAAATTTTTTTGGTCAAGCAAAATTCAATAGAATTGGTCCCGTGAAGATAGATTGCTACATTTTAAAGCCTAAAGGATGTAGCTGGAAGCTTGACCCATTTGTCAGTATTTTGAACATATCTCATGACTCATAACTCTGATTGACGAGATTGAAGATGCTACAGAAACTAGAAAAAAAAAATTAGATGAATTTCGTGTCTGTAAAAAAGGAAGAAGCATGACCTAAATGAGGCAAAATGACAAAAATGCGATCGTATTTTTTGAATTCTGCGATCGCATAAATTGGTCGAGCTTTTGTGGGTCGAAAATATCATTCTAAGGAAAATTTGAAGAAATACCTTCATATGTGTGACAACTGTCAATTCAGGTCATTCTCGGACTCATGCATCTTTATAAAAACCATTCATGCACAACATGCCATGGCCTAGTAGTATAAATTAGGTCAAAATCTTGCATAAACTACTATCCAACTAAGACCTAGGACTAATATACTTGACACTTCCGATTCTAGTAAGTTGCTTAACTAAATAGTAAATGCCAATGCTATAATTATAATGAAACTTCAAGCTTTGTTATAATTGAAAAAGGGTATAAAACCCTAAAAATAAATTAAAATATTCTAATTATACTTCATTATGATGATGAATATCAAACAATATTCCAAAAACCCTAAAGAGCCAAAAATCCAAATTTATAAATCATAAAGCTTAAAAACTTTATAAAATTTGGCTATAAACTTTCTAATATCAAGTTTTTATTAATCAAATTATGGATTATAATCAATGAAATAGAAATTAAATTATCATGTAATAATCATAATTTATTAGTTACAAACAAGATTTTTAAATAAATCAAGAATTGCTTAATAAACACTTTTATAAAAATTAGGGTTTTTATAAAAATGTTGGAGGGAATTTTATAAAATTTGAATTTAGGAGAGAGGAGGCTTAATGCATGAAAGAGCCGGCCATTCTCCCCTCCCCATGCCCTCTCTCTTCCCAAAACTCAATCATTAAGCTCATTCCCTCACACTTCCTCTTCTCTCTTCACTCTCTCACACTCCACCCTCCTAACTCACAAACTCTCTTCCCCCCTCTCTCTCTATCTAACCCATGAAAATCCTCCCTTTCTCTGCCATAATTTCGAGATTTAGGAGACCTTGAAGTGTTCTTGCTTCTCTCAAGATCAAAACCAAGGTAAACAACACAATCCTCAATCATAGTTTCATGATCTTACTTCCTCTTCTTCATAGTTTTCTCTTCTTTTCGGATTCTATGCCTTTCCATGGCTAGTAATCCTTATTTTTCCCTTGTGGTTTGTAGATTCTCACCATAACACAATGCATGTGTTTGAGATGGTGAAAATCCAGGATCAAACCCATGCAAGGAGTGAAAGAGATGCACATATGTTCATGTGACTTCAAAACCAAGTATTACATCTTCTTCTCCATTTCTTTTGTGTTCTTGCATGATCAAAATCATTTAAACCATTTCTAGTACATCTTGGATGCTCATTCACTCCATGCATGTGCTAGAAATCGGACCTTAACAAAGGCATGCATGATGTTCTTGTCAAAATATCCTAAGAATGCACTCAAAGCAAACATGCAATCTGCCAGATTACTTTGTTCAACTTTGAACGACCATAACTAGGTCAGTACTTATCCAAATCATGATATTCTTTCTGTATTGGATAGTTCCACGAGTTAGCTTTCAAACCCAACTGGTCTCACTGTAAAATATTAAATATCCGATTTTTGGCAATTTTTACAAAATGGTTGCGCAAACAGCTCTTTTTCCGTGATCACCATTTTTTCCTTGCATGATCAATGGCCTTAAACCCAACCATAAATCTAGAGAAAAATACTTTAGAAACTTAATATATCCAGTAAATGATAGATGAAATTTCGTGCCTTAAAACCCCATTGAATGGACTACACAAATTCATGAACTTCAGCCACATTTACATCTCATGCACCATTGCATGCAACATTTCTTAACTTGTTTGGGTTCAATACCCCTATTTCCCTTCTGAATAAATTTTGAACATTTTTCCTTTTGAAATCCCTCACATGCATGTGATAATCTGTAAAATACCAAAAGCTTTTATTATTTCTTTGATTTATTAAAATTATTGCTAGAAACCAAAGGCATAAATCACATAAAATACTTCCAGAGGTCTATAAATCCGGAATAAATGATGGATGACCCTTATGGTGAATAATAACCCCTCACTAAATTTCATCAATTTTTGTTGCTGTTTGGTATGATTTCCGATTTTCTTTTGTTAGGATATAATAAATCACAAAACCACTTTAGAGAGTGTGAAAATTGTATCTAACAATTTTCGCATACCTTACCTGTGATGGGTGACTCAGAAAAATAATTTCAACATTTTTCATCATGCCTTACTATTTTTCCCAATTTTTGGTAATTGAAATGGTCTAAAAATAGGAAAAATAGTTCTGATTATCCAAAATTCATGAAAAATTACCAGAACATCATGTTGTACAGTAGGAGGTGACATAAAACTTTTGAGGATTTTTCTCCACTGTAAACTATTTTTCTCTTAATTTCTAAGGTTAATTACACTTAAATACACTTAAATACACCTAAATACCCAAAACCGGATTATACAATATGAAAACCACTTTTGGTATTTTTCTTAGGTTATTTATACTATAGTTGATGTTATAAAATTTTTGGTAATTTATTTTTACTGATTGATATTATTTCTTTAATTAAGGATTATTTAAAGGAATAAAACAAGAAAAAATAGAAATACCCACAGAAAAATATCTGTTATATTTTTCCCAGCGTAGTTATTTATAGTAACAGTTAAATAAAAAGTTTGGGTAATTTTGGAAACTGTTTTCTATTTATTTTAGATTTTATTGGGATAAATGCTCAAAAATCATAAAATATAATTAAACAGCTTGGAAATCCATTTTTATATTTTTCCCAACTTAGTATTGTGTAATAACACTTAAATAAAAAGTTTGAGAATTTTTATCCTTTGAATGCTATTTTTCGTAAATTTATGTTGTTATAAAGACTTAAAAATTTGGAAAATTTATATTCCAAAGTTGTAATTAATCACACGAATTGTAGAATTTCATTATTTCAGAAAAAGTGTAACCAATTAATATAAAATCCAATACTAAAACATAAATTGGAATTTCACTATATGTAGAGTTTAGTATATTAGCATTAGATTTCAACATGGAAACTCACTAATGTGTGTTTGATGTCGTAGGATCCCGGTAGTAAGACGTTGGTGCATTCCGAAGTACCACTTATGCCTACACGAAACATTGTGAGTATTCACGCACTCCCCTATTTTCGGTTTTTATGTTTTGAGGTGGAAAAGCATGTCCAGAAAAACTATTATTTGCATGTTGTATTTAAATTGAATTGTATCAAACATGATTGCTATTGTATTCCTATGTCTCTCTATGTATGTCAATGCAACACGGAACATGAGAACTTATCGTACTAAGGCCCTTCTCTTATCTCTAACCATTAACTCTTTGAGCCAATGGTCATTATGGATAGCGCTATTAGGAATTGACAACTCATCAATCGCCCTATTGCTGGAGTGCATGATACCATATTCATCTATGGAACGATAAGCATAGATCTCGATAGGGCTTCAGTCATAGGTTTGGTTGAGACTCATTGTTTGCTCATATACATACAAACTCGTTTCTCTTTATAGCAATAAACTTGTATTCATTAATAGCAATCAACTTTGCTTATCATTAAAGCAATGCACGTGTAATTACGAAAAGCCTTATTTCAAGCTCGATTTTATAAACTTGTGAACTCACCAACTATTTTCATAGTTGACGCTCGTTTTACATGCTCTTTTAGGAAATAATTAGTAAGTGGATGTAAAGATTCATCATCATAGAGCATGATGCATCATGTTGAAGCTATTACGAAGTTATATTTTGAACAATGTTGTTTTGGAAAAACTTGTACTTTGTTTATTTTTAAGCTATGGGTTGTTAACTTTTAAATACTGCTATGGTGTTGTATCTTTATCTTTTGCAATGAAACCCTTATCGATGTCATATCTTGCGTTTCCGCTTTAGCGGGGTGTGACAGAAGTGGTATCAAAGCTAAAGTGATAGAGAACATCGGTTTTTCTTTAAGAAAACACAACCTATAACTAAAAATTACAAAGAAATTCTTTTTACATATTACTACTATAATTAGGTCGGGAGTTGTACCATTGGACCTCGATTAAACATAGCCTGATCACCTATGTTTAATTAAGGAAAGATTTATACAAAGCCTGAGCTAATTATAATGGGAATATGCTCAACAAAAATATTTGAGAAAACTTTATTTCAAAAATTCAAAACAGTTAATTTTGGTGTATGTAAGCATTGCACATTATAGGCATACATTGTCATTTATTTCATATCTCATTGAAACTATGTCTCAGTCCACTATGTCAACATCATCATCTTCCCGCGCTACCACCGCAGCCGATGAGTCCGGCTACGTCACTGTTATTCCTCGACGTAATCCCCCCATCTCGATAGAAGAAGACCCATCGGAGGACACAGAAGATACAGGGAACTCAGTGGAGATCAGCCATGACAACGCCCCGAGTCAACGACGCGTGGCATCGCCTTCATCGGTGTTCCGACAGCTACTGCTTTATGGGCTTCGCATTCGGAGGACGGTGAGGAAGAGTGTTCCCATTCCAGGAAGGATAGCCACCAGCTCAGTAGGATTTAGCACGACAGGACCTAGCGGAGCAGGACCCAGCGTTGCAGGACCGAGAGCACCGCCACCGCAACAAGCTATAAGGATACCTGTCAGGCAGCCAGGTATGACCCCGGAGGAGTCCTGGAGGATGCATTCGATGGCAGCGGATCTGTGCCACAGCCTCGCTGTAATAGCCGGGTATCAGGATGTAACAGCCCGAAACCCAGGTATCTTCATTTCTTATATATTTTTTGACATTCTGTGAGGGGACTCGGCGAGTCGGTGGTTGAACTCGTCGAGTCGGGTCGCAGTTTTTAGCAGGGGTTCGCGTCCGGACTCGGCGAGTCCAAGGGATGGACTCGACGAGTCCGCACTGTTTAATGAAACCCTAATTTCCCCGGTCCTAAGCTCTATTTAAAGGACCTTATGGCCCTCATATGCGGCCACCTTGAACCCTAAGAGCCTCCATACGTCGGTAAGCCCTTGTGTGTGTGTTTGAAGGCCTTTTGTTCTTCATTTTGTGTGATATTGCAAGGAAAGGAGGGAGAGGAGCAAGCTTGAAGTGTTGGGGAGCTTAGATCTGTTGCTATTTCATCAAGGGGGTCTTCTTGAGGTAACTTTCTGAGCCAATCTTCGTGTTTTGTGTTGATGGGCCAAATCTAGGGTGTCTTCTTGCATTTCTTGGCTTGAATAAGAAGTATGAGAGGTCCCATGGGGATATGGGACCTAGATCTGGACTTTAGCAGGTCCAGGAGACCCCTTATGACAAGCTTTATGTCCATCCTTTTGAGTTAGAAGTTAAACTTTCCATATTAAAGGTTGTTTCTTCAAAATAAGCCTTATATGCATTGCATGGCAACCAAGACTGAGACTTTACGTGACAAATAAGCTTGGGAAGGCCAGATCTATGTATTTATGGAACGGATCTGACCGCAAAAGCCAGTTTTAGCTGGTGCATGGCATGGACTCGCCGAGTCTGAAGAACAGACTCGACGAGTCGCTTGAAGATTTTCCTTGAGACAATCCTGCGTGTAGACTGGACCGAGTTGTGGGCGACTCAGTGAGTCGCAGAGAGTTGGAAAGGTTTTGACAGGTGGACCGAGTCAGGATGGGACTCGCCGAGTTGACCTTCGACTCGGCGAGTTGAGTCGCGGTGGCCCTGTGATTCAGGCCCAGGTGGAACTCGTCGAGTCGGGGGAGTACTCGACGAGTCAAATAGAAAATTCTTGAGAGTTGGTAAAAATGCGTAGACTCGCCGAGTCACTATTGTGCACTCGTCGAGTCTAGTCCAAATTGACTAAAGACTGTTGACCAGGTCAACCTGTGTTGACTTGATTTGGATGGTCCACCTTAGTGGTACAAGTAATATTTATAGATTTATAATATCGTAGGAGGATTGCTGCTCGAGGGTTCGAGCCCGGGTGATTCCAGGATTCACGATTAGCAACTTAGCGAGGCATACGAGGTGAGTCTTCTCACTATACTGTACCCGGAAGGGTTTTGACTATGTGACCGGAAGGTCGAATATGATATGGAATATATGCTTTATGTGTGTTAAGTTATTTGCTATATGTGTCATGTATGATATGTTGATATGGGCCGGAAGGCGTGGTCATATGGACTGTAAAGGTTGATGTGGGTAGGACCGGAAGGTTTACCCAGTCGGGACGGAAGTCCCCTGAAACACATGGACCGGAAGGTCAAGGCCTGGAAAGGCGTATGTGCGTATGTTGTATTTTGGGAACTCACTAAGCTTTATGCTTACAATTGTTGCTTTATGTGTTTCAGGTACGAGTAAGGACTGTGGGAAGGCGCCAGCGTGACCGTACACACACTCGGGGAACTATTTTATCTTTTGTTATGTAATCGTTTGAGACTATGTCGTTATTTTGGGAATCTAAACTAATTACTCATGTCTTGATGGTTGTAAAAATGAAAATTTTTGGTTGGAAATTTTATGACGTTACAAGTTGGTATCAGAGCCTTGGTTTGAGGGATTCGGGTACACCTTCGGGCGTAACTGGACTCAAACCGGGGATTGGAGAAAATTTTTGTTACAATTTTTTTTTTTATTAATTAAAATTTAAATTTTTGATAAGTGAGACGACCAAAGAAGAAAAAGTGTGTACGGTCAGCCAGCGCCCGAACGGTAAAAATCCTCAAAATACTCTTATTATATGTGTTACGATATATGATATGATATGATGCGCATGCTACTAGACTAGGTATACATATTAGGGCTAGAGTGGCCTGATTTTGTGATGCCTTAGTCTAGGAAAATTTGCTTCTATGAGGTGCTCGAGAGCGAGTGAGTAACAAGAGTATGAAAAGAATAGAGTGCTCAGGATTCGAGGTTGGGGAGGATGACTTGGGTGAATACCGACGCGGTGTAACTGGCAGTATTGGGCCCGTACTACCAAGGACACCGGGTCAGTAGGCAGCCAAGTGGGAACCCCTGAGTATCGAAAACTGAGCAGGACTGTGTTATCAAGTGTGATTTTTGCCCGATAGGGTCTCTGATATTCTTTTGTTGTATTTCAGAGACATCATGGTTGGACCACGACACAGACCTGGCACGAGTGGAGTGACTGACGAGGAGCTTCGTCAGATGATTCATGAGGAGGTAGCTGCAGCGATCCGGGCCGAGATCCCGGAGATGTTTGGGTCTATTAAGACCACGCTGAT
Source organism: Lactuca saligna (assembly GCF_052625555.1). Classification (NCBI taxonomy): domain Eukaryota; kingdom Viridiplantae; phylum Streptophyta; class Magnoliopsida; order Asterales; family Asteraceae; genus Lactuca; species Lactuca saligna. The sequence continues at coordinate 108,252,153 of NC_136419.1, forward strand.
GGAGACATTTGATGAGCGGTACGCCGCGTTGTCTGAGGCTGCCGCTGCTGCAGCTACCGCAGCTGTGGCTGCTGCCAGACCACAAGGGGGTGACTCGTTGCTGTTCCGGGAGTTCAGCAACACGAAGCCACCAGAGTTTGACGGGACTCAGGATCCGATTGCTGCGATGAGGTGGATTGCCGATATTGAGGGATGCTTCTATACTTGTTCATGTCCGGAGCATCTGAGGGTGCGGTTCGCCCTGAACCAGCTCCGCCTGGGAGCGAAGGATTGGTGGAAGTTCGTGACGGCGAACTTCACTCTCGCAGAGGTTTTAGCCTTGACTTGGGAGAGATTTACTGCTATGTTCAGAGACGAGTATGTTCCCCCGGTAGAGAGGGAACGGTTGGTTCAGGAGTTCTTGACCCTCAAGCAGGGTAATGATTCGGTTGCAGTGATCATGCGAAAGTTTCATGAGAGGGCGATGTTCTGCCCCGAGCAGGTGTCCACGGAGCAGGCTCGGATGAGCCGGTATTTGGGAGTGCTGAGGAGAGACATCCGGGAGTTCGTATCGAACTCATCATATCAGACTTTTGCTGAGCTTCAGGCGAATGCCAGGAAGCGGGAGATCGAGTTGGAGACCCAGGCCAGGGAGGAGGCCGAGTCTCAACAGATGGATCGGCGGCCGGCTCAGTCGCAGCCGGCAGCCAAGCGGACCAAGTCCGCTGATTTGAGATCCGGAGGACAGAAGAGCTGTACTTGTGGGAAGTGCGGCAAAGGTCACGAGGGGGCATGTCGATTGGGTGCTTGCTACAAGTGTGGCAAGGAGGGGCATATTGCGAGGGATTGCCCCAAGGGATTTATGGTCTGCTTCCATTGCAACCAGACTGGCCATCGGAAGGCCGAGTGCCCCCAGCTTCGCCAGGGATCTTCGCCTGCTGCCAGGGTTCCTGAGGTTCGGCCAGTGAAGACCGAGGCCCTGAAGGCTCGTGGGAGAGCTTTGCAGTTGACTGCGGAGGAGGTCCGCGCGGCGTCTGATGTAGTGGCCGGTATGTATTCTTTCACGTATTTACATTTATGCTGAGTCATTATGCTTATATTCCTATATGCGTAGGTACTTTTCTTGTGAATCATGTGCCTGCTTTGGTATTATTCGACTCAGGTGCGAGTCGGTCCTTTGTTTCGCTGGCTTTTAGCCAGTACATCGATATCGACCGGGAGACGATGAGTCGTCCCCTGCGAGTTGCTATAGCAAACGAGAGAGCAGTATACGCCATCGAGGTGATTCGAGGATGCGTGCTCGAGATTTTTGGGGTCGGGTTTCCTATAGACTTGGTCCCTATAGCTATGGGGGATGTTTGCATTATCGTGGGCATGGATTGGTTGAGTAAGTTTGGAGCAGTCATTGACTGCGAGAGACAGCTGGTGATGATTCGAGACCCTAGTGGGGGAGTGCTCACGGTTTATGGCGAAGGGACCCGGTGTGGGTCAGCGTTTTGTTCAGCGGCCAGGGCAAGGCAGAGTCTGCAGCAGGGCTGTGATGGATTCATAGCCTATGTGATGGATACTCGTGTGACCACGGAGAGGCCCAATGCGATTGACGACGTTCCGGTTGTATGAGAGTTTGCGGATGTGTTCCCCGAGGAGTTACCAGGCGTGCCTCCGGAGAGGCAAGTGGAGTTTCGTATCGATTTGGTTCCGGGGGCGGCGCCCATCGCCAAGGCGCCTTACCGTCTCGCTCCACCGGAAATGCAGGAATTATCCTCACAGCTTCAGGAGCTGTTGGGGAAGGGATTCATTCGACCAAGTAGCTCGCCTTGGGGAGCGCCGATTTTGTTCGTCAAAAAGAAGGATGGTTCACATCGGATGTGTATCGATTATCGGGAGTTAAACAAGTTGACGATTAAGAACCGATACCCGTTACCTAGGATCGACGATCTGTTCGATCAGTTGTAGGGGGCATCTTGGTTTTCCAAGATTGACCTGAGGTCGGGATATCATCAGATGAGGGTTCGCGAGGAGGATATCCAAAAGACTGCCTTCAGGACTCGTTATGGACATTATGAGTTTGTAGTGATGCCTTTTGGGCTCACCAATGCCCCGGCTGCATTCATGGATCTCATGAACAGGGTGTGCCGACCGATGCTGGATCGGTCGGTGATCGTATTCATCGATGATATTTTGGTGTATTCGAGGACTAGGGACCAGCATGAGGAGCATTTGCGGGAGATTCTTCGGGTTTTGAGATCGGAGAGGCTGTATGCCAAGTTCTCCAAGTGTGATTTCTGGTTGCGAGAGGTCCAATTCCTCGGGCATCTTGTGAACCAGAATGGGATATTGGTCGACCCGGCCAAGATTGAGGCGGTGTTGAGGTGGGAGGTGCCGAGATCGCCTACCGAGATCAGGAGTTTTCTGGGTTTGGCTGGATATTACCGCAGATTTATCACGGATTTCTCCAAGATCGCTGTGCCACTTACTAGGATGACCCGGAAGGGTGTTGCGTTTTCATGGGGACCGGAGCAGCAGTCTTCGTTTGAGACGCTTCGTCAGAAATTGTGCGAGGCTCCAGTGCTTGCACTCCCGGAAGGGATGGAGGATTTTGTGGTATATTGTGATGCCTCTATATCAGGTTTGGGGGCAGTACTTATGCAGAGGGGTCATGTGATAGCGTACGCTTCGAGGCAGTTGAAGCCTCATGAGTCGAGATATCCCACGCACGACCTGGAATTGGGGGCGGTGGTGTTTGCCCTCAAAATCTGGCGACACTATTTGTACGGGGTTCGGTGTACGATTTACACGGACCATAAGAGCTTGAAATACTTGATGGATCAGCCAAATCTGAATATGCGTCAGAGGAGGTGGTTGGATGTGGTGAAGGATTACGATTGTGAGATCCTGTACCACCCGGGCAAGGCTAATGTGGTAGCCGACGCGTTGAGCCGTAGGGCGGATAGCGCCCCGATCCGAGACATTTGTATGAGGTTGACGGTTTTGACCCCGATTCTGGATATTATTCAAGGGGCTCAGATGGAGGCTGCAAAGCCGGAACACCAGAAGAAGGAACGGGTGGTAGGTCAGGTATCAGGATTTGTTACGGATGGTCGGGGGCTTATGACCTTTCAGGGACGGATTTGGGTGCCGTTTGTGGGCGGTGCGTGCACTATTTTGATGGAGGAAGCACATCGATCGAAATTCTCGATTCACCCTGGTGCTACGAAAATGTATTTGGATCTCAAGAAGGAGTACTGGTGGCCATGTATGAAAAGGGATGTCGCTTGGTTCGTCGAGAGGTGCTTGACTTGTCGGCAGGTCAAGGCCGAACACCAGCGACCGCACGGTAAGCTGCAACCGCTAGAGATTCCAGTGGGAACAAATCTCTATGGATTTCATTACCAAGTTACCACGAACGGCGAGAGGAGTCGATGCGATTTGGGTAATTGTGGATCGACTGACAAAGAGCGCTCATTTTCTAGCTATTAGTGAGAGCTCTTCTGCGGAGAAGTTGGCTGAGTTATATGTGAGGGAAGTAGTATCTCGGCACGGGGTGCCAATCTCGATTATTTCGGACCGCGACGTGCGTTTCACTTCCAGGTTCTAGAAGAAATTCCATGAAGAGTTGGGTACTAGGTTACATTTCAGTACGGCATATCATCCTCAGACAGACGGCCAGAGTGAGCGGACCATTCAGACACTCGAGGACATGCTTCGGGCATGTGTGTTGGATTTCGGAGGGTGCTGGGATACCTATCTACCTTTAGCAGAGTTCTCGTATAACAATAGCCATCATTCGAGCATTGGTATGCCGCCCTTTGAGCTGTTGTATGGGCGGAGGTGTCGCACCCCCATCTGTTGGGGTGAGGTGGGACAGCAGGTTATGGGTAGCACGGAGATCGTGCTTCAGACGACCGAGCAAATTCAGATGGTCAGGAAAAGGTTGCTGACCGCTCAGAGCCGGCAGAAGAGTTATGCAGACAGGCGACGGTCCGAGCTTGAATTCCAGGTTGGTGATCTCGTGCTCCTTAAGGTCTCTCCTTGGAAAGGAGTGATTCGATTCAGGAAGAGGGGCAAGTTGGGGCCCCGGTATATTGGTCCTTTCCGTGTGATCGCAAGGGTGGGTCGGGTAGCCTACCGTTTAGACTTGCCAGCAGAGTTGGGACAGATTCACGATACTTTCCATGTGTCGCAACTGCGGAAATGTATAGCCGACGAATCAGCGGTGGTTCCATTAGGGGATATTCAGGTGGATGCAAGTCTGAATTATGCTGAAAGACCTGTAGCCATCAAAGATCGGAAGATCAAGGTTTTGAGAAACAAGGAGGTGCCCCTGGTATTGGTTCAGTGGCAGCATCGGAAGGGATCAGAGATGACCTGGGAGCCGGAACGGGAGATGCGGGAGCAGCATCCGGAGCTTTTTGCCTAAGCGGGACTTCGAGGGCGAAGTCTTATTCTAATGGGGGAGATTTGTAACAGCCCGGATCCCCAGGTATCTTCATTTCTTATATATTTTTTGACATTCTGTGAGGGGACTCGGCGAGTCGGTGGTTGAACTCGTCGAGTCGGGTCGCGGTTTTTAGCAGGGGTTCGCGTCCGGACTCGGCGAGTCCAAGGGATGGACTCGACGAGTCCGCACTGTTTAATGAAACCCTAATTTCCCCGGTCCTAAGCTCTATTTAAAGGACCTTATGGCCTTCATATGCGGCCACCTTGAACCCTAAGAGCCTCCATACGTCGGTAAGCCCTTGTGTGTGTGTTTGAAGGCCTTTTGTTCTTCATTTTGTGTGATAGTGCAAGGAAAGGAGGGAGAGGAGCAAGCTTGAAGTGTTGGGGAGCTTAGATCTGTTGCTATTTCATCAAGGGGGTCTTCTTGAGGTAACTTTCTGAGCCAATCTTCGTGTTTTGTGTTGATGGGCCAAATCTAGGGTTTCTTCTTGCATTTCTTGGCTTGAATAAGAAGTATGAGAGGTCCCATGGGGATATGGGACCTAGATCTGGACTTTAGCAGGTCCAGGAGACCCCTTATGACAAGCTTGATGTCCATCCTTTTGAGTTAGAAGTTAAACTTGCCATATTAAAGGTTGTTTCTTCAAAATAAGCCTTGTATGCATTGCATGGCAACCAAGACTGAGACTTTACGTGACAAATAAGCTTGGGAAGGCCAGATCTATGTATTTATGGAACGGATCTGACCGCAAAAGCCAGTTTTAGCTGGTGCATGGCATAGACTCGCCGAGTCTGAAGAACAGACTCGACGAGTCGCTTGAAGATTGTCCTTGAGACAATCCTGCGTGTAGACTGGACCGAGTTGTGGGCGACTCAGTGAGTCGCAGAGAGTTGGAAAGGTTTTGACAGGTGGACCGAGTCAGGATGGGACTCGCCGAGTTGACCTTCGACTCGGCGAGTTGAGTCGCGGTGGCCCTGTGATTCAGGCCCAGGTGGAACTCGTCGAGTCGGGGGAGTACTCGACGAGTCAAAGAGAAAATTCTTGAGAGTTGGTAAAAACGCGTAGACTCGCCGAGTCACTATTGTGCACTCGCCGAGTCTAGTCCAAATTGACTAAAGACTGTTGACCAGGTCAACCTGTGTTGACTTGATTTGGATGGTCCACCTTAGTGGTACAAGTAATATTTATAGATTTATAATATCGTAGGAGGATTGCAGCTCGAGGGTTCGAGCCCGGGTGATTCCAGGATTCACGATTAGCAACTTAGCGAGGCATACGAGGTGAGTCTTCTCACTATACTGTACCCGGAAGGGTTTTGACTATGTGACCGGAAGGTCGAATATGATATGGAATATATGCTTTATGTGTGTTAAGTTATTTGCTATATGTGTCATGTATGATATGTTGATATGGGCCGGAAGGCGTGGTCATATGGACTGTAAAGGTTGATGTGGGTAGGACCGGAAGGTTTACCCAGTCGGGACGGAAGTCCCCTGAAACACATGGACCGGAAGGTCAAGGCCTGGAAAGGCGTATGTGCGTATGTTGTATTTTGGGAACTCACTAAGCTTTATGCTTACAATTGTTGCTTTATGTGTTTCTGGTACGAGTGAGGACCGTGGGAAGGCGCCAGCGTGACCGTACACACACTCGGGGAACTATTTTATCTTTTGTTATGTAATCGTTTGAGACTATGTCGTTATTTTGGGAATCTAAACTAATTACTCATGTCTTGATGGTTGTAAAAATGAAAATTTTTGGTTGGAAATTTTATGACGTTACACAGGAGGTGTTGAACAAAGTGATGACAGGGATGGAAATCCTGTTTCAGCATTCGATGGAGGCTGCTGACACTGTAGTGCTGCCAGACGAGAGGCAGGTCATGCGATGACAGCATATTATGTGCTTGGTGGGCTATTACTGATTGTGATTGGCTTTTGGTTCTGATTTCAGTATTTTATTTTATTTTGTCATGAAATGAAAACCCATGTTGGATGTCTTTTGGGAAAAAACATTTAAAACTTTATTTTGGGATTGATGTATTGGTTTGGTTTTAAGATTATCTCAAATGGTAATGAAGAATTTTATTTTATGTTTGAAAACTTTTACTATGAGGTCAAACCCTAGAATTTATTTGGTAAATGGTTGAATAAAAGAGATTTTTCTATTCTTTTCTTTCAAAAATCTATATGCGTAGTATTAATGCAAACCAATGATTTGACAACACTTACGGTTTTCAAAATAGTAGTGAACTACATATTATACATTATTTTATGTATTTATATGTATTTCTTCTCCTGTGTCATAGAACCATGTCAGGAAGGCCTAGTCGCGGGCGCCCACAAAACGAAACACCCGATGTTGCTCAAGTTGTAGCACAACAACTCATGGAAGCAATCCCAAACATTGTTACTCAAGTAACTGCAGGACTTAATGCTAACCAAGGAAGTAGTGGAGGAAACCGGGGAAACAATGAAATAGAATGCAACTACAAGTCCTTTATGGCCTGTAAACCTAAGGAGTTCCATGGAAAGGAAGGTGCGGTTGGGTTGCTGAAATGGATTAACAGCATGGAGTCGGTCCTTCACATTAGCAAATGCCTTGAGCGCAACAAAGTTGAGTATGCAACTTGCCTACTCCAAGATAGGGCATTAACCTGGTGGAATACTCTAGTGCAAACCTGAGGCCGTACAGCGGCATATCAGCTAACTTGGGAAGACCTAAAGAAGCTGCTGATAGAGGAGTATTGTCCCAAGGATGAACTTCAGAAGCTTGAATCTGAATTCTGGAACCATTCTATGGTTGGAACACAAATAGAGAAGTACACACTCCGATTTCATGAACTAGCAAAACTGGTACCTCACATGGTTACTCCTGAGGAGAAACAGATAGATCGTTACATCTGGGGTCTTGCACCAGAGATTTGGGGAATGGTTACCTCAACAAACCCAACTACTATTCAAAGTGCAGTAAGTCTAGCAAATCGACTAACCAATGATGTGATAAGGATGGGAGCATCGACAAAGGAAAGCTCTAGTAGCAAGAGGAAGCCAGCAGATCAGGGAGAGAAGAAGTATGGAGGCAAGTCAGGGAGGAAGCAGAAAGTCTCAAGAAACTTTATGGTAAGAGCCCAGGAGCAAGAACCAGTGAAAACTCGGGAACAGGGAGTCATGGAAGTGCATGATAGAAAGCAGTACTCAGGACCGCTTCCGAAGTGCAATAAGTGTAACTTTCATCACAAGGGAGCTTGCCCAGTGTGCCAAAACTGTAAGCAAACAGGCCCTTACTCAAAGTATTGTAAGCTGAATAAGGAGGGAAAAAGGGCATGTTACGAGTGCGGGAGTACTGATCATCTCCGTAGAGCATGTCCCAAACTAAACAAAGGGCCTGGTAACAATGGACAAGGCCAAGCCAGACAAAACTTCCAAGGAAATCAAGTTGGACGGCCAAGAGGTGTAGCCTTTGTGATTGGTGCAAAAGAAACTCGTCAGAACCCTGAAGTGATAACATGTACATTTCTACTGAACAACCATTTTGCATCAGTAATATTTGATACAGGAGCAGATAGGAGTTTTGTTTCTTTAGCATTTAGACCGTTAATTGGCTTGAAATCGAGAAAGATGAGGAATGCTTATGCTATTGAACTTGCTGATGGGTATGAAATTAGGGCTAATGATATAATTCCTGGTTGTACTCTGAATTTAGTTAATAAACTCTTTAGCATTGACCTAATTCCTATAGAGCTAGGTAGTTTTGATGTGATAGTAGGGATGGATTGGTTATCCAAAAATAGAGCGGACATTGGTTGTTACGAGAAAGTCATTAGAGTGCCTCTCCCTAATGGAGAAACCCTTATCATACACGGTGAGAAGCCAGGAAGAAGTTTAAACATAGTATCAAGCATGAAGATTCACAAGTACCTGAAGAAGAATTGTATTTCATTCATGGCCCACGTGCTAGAAAGAGAACCTGAAGCTAAGCAACTCAAGGAGATTCCAGTGGTTCAAAACTATCCCGAGGTATTTCCGGAGGAATTGCCTGTTCTACCCCCTCACAGGCAAGTCGAATTTCGGATAGACTTAATTCCCGGAGCAGCACCGGTAGCAAAAGCACCATATCGCCTTGCACCACCGAGATGCAAGAACTATCCAGACAACTTCAAGAACTTCTAGACAAAGGGTTTATTCGACCAAGTTCTTCACCTTGGGGAGCCCCAGGCCCCCAGTGTTATTCATCAAAAAGAAAGATGGTTCGTTCCGAATGTGCATTGATTACAGAGAACTGAACAAGTTGAGAATCAACAATCGATATCCCCTCCCTCGAATAGATGACTTGTTCGATCAGTTGCAGGGCGCTTCCTACTTCTCAAAGATCGACCTTCGGTCAGGGTATCATCAACTAAGAATTCACAAATGTGACATTCACAAAACAGCATTTAGAACCCGTTATGGACATTATGAGTTCTTAGTCACGCCTTTTGGACTAACGAACGAACTCGCTGTTTTCATGGATTTGATGAATAGGGTCTGTAGACCATACCTAGACAAGTTTGTAATTGTATTTATCGATGACATATTTGTTTACTCGCAAACCAAAGAAGATCAGAATAGACATCTGAAGCTAGTGTTGGAGCTGTTGAAGGAGCAAAAATTATATGCCAAGTTCACTAAGTGTGAATTTTGGATTCGGGAAGTACATTTTCTTGGTCATGTGATCGGCGAAAGAGGAATTCATGTAGATCCAGCTAAGATCGAGGCAATCAAGAAATGGGAAGCCCCCAAAACCCCGACAGAAATACGACACATTCCACGTCTCCAACCTTAATAAATGTCTAGCCGACGAAGCATTGATAGTATCACTGGAGGAAATTAAGATAAATGATAAGCTAAACTTCGTTGAGGAACCGAGAGAAATCGTTGACAGGGAGGTAAAATAAACTTAAGCGGAGTAAGATCCCGATTGTGAAAGTTCGATGGAACTCAAAACGAGGGCCGGAATACACCGGGGAGCGCGAGGACTTCATAAAGGAAAAGTATCCGCAACTTTTCCCTTGCGACGACAAATGATGACATAGAATGAATTTCGGGACGAAATTCTTTTTAAGTGGGGGATACTGTGACAACTGTCAATTCAGGTTATTCTTGGACTCATGCATCTTTATAAAAACCATTCATGCACAACATGCCATAGCCTAGTAGTATAAATTAGGTCAAAATCTTGCATAAACTAGGATCCAACTAAGACCTAGGACTAATATACTTAACACTTACGATTCTAGTAAGTTGCTTAAATACAATAGGAAATGCCAATGTTATAATTATAATGAAACTTCAAGCTTTGTTATAATTGAAAAAGGGTATAAAACCCTAAAATAAATTAAAATATTCTAATTATACTTCATTATGATGATGAATATCAAACAATATTCCAAAAACCCTAAAGAGCCAAAAATCCAAATTTATAAATCATAAAGCTTAAAAACTTTATAAAATTTGGCTATAAACTTTCTAATATCAAATTTTTATTAATCAAATTATGGATTATAATCAATGAAATAGAAATTAAATTATCATGCAATAATCATAATTTATTAGTTAAAAACAAGATTTTTAAATAAATCAAAATTTGCTTAATAAACACTTTTATAAAAATTAGGGTTTTTATAAAAATGTTGGAGGGAATTTTATAAAATTTGAATTTAGGAGAGAGGAGGCTTAATGCATGAAAGAGTCGGCCATTCTCCCGTCCCCATGCCCTCTGTCTTCCCAAAACTCAATCATTAAGCTCATTCCCTCACACTTCCTCTTCTCTCTTCACTCTCTCTCACACTCCACCCTCCTAACTCAAAAACTCTCTTCCCCCCTCTCTCTCTAACCCATTTCTCTACCATAATTTCGAGATTTAGGAGACCTTGAAGTGTTCTTGCTTCTCTCAAGATCAAAACCAAGGTAAACAACACAATCCTCTATCATAGTTTCATGATTTTACTTCCTCTTCTTCATAGTTTTCTCTTCTTTTCGGATTCTATGCATTTCCATGGCTAGAAATCCTTATTTTTACCTTGTGGTTTGTAGATTCTCACCATAACACAATGCATGTGTTTGAGATGGTGAAAATCCGGGATCAAACCCATGCAAGGAGTGAAAGAGATGCACATATGTTCATGTGACTTCAAAACCGAGTATTACATCTTCTTCTCCATTTCTTTTGTGTTCTTGCATGATCAAAATCATTTAAACCATTTCTATTACATCTTGTATGCTCATTTACTCCATGAATGTGCTAGAAATCGGACCTTAACAAAGGCATGCATGATGTTCTTGTCAAAATATCCTAAGAATGCACTCAAAGCAAACATGCAATCTGCCAGATTACTTTGTTCAACTTTGAACGACCATAACTAGGTCAGTACTGAACCAAATCATGATATTCTTTCTGTATTGGATAGTTCCACGAGTTAGCTTTCAAACCCAACTGGTCTCACTGTAAAATATTAAATATCCGATTTTTGGCAATTTTTACAAAATGGTTGCGCAAACAGCTCTTTTTCCGTGATCACCATTTTTTCCTTGCATGATCAATGGCCTTAAACCCAACCATAAATCTAGAGAAAAATACTTTAGAAACTTAATATATCCAGTAAATGATAGATGAAATTTCGTGCCTTAAAACCCCACTGAATGGACTACACAAATTCATGAACTTCAGCCACATTCACATCTCATGCACCATTGCATGCAACATTTCTTAACTTGTTTGGCTTCAATACCCCTATTTCCCTTCTGAATAAATTTTAAACATTTTTCCTTTTAAAATCCCTCACATGCATGTGATAATCTGTAAAATACCAAAAGCTTTTATTATTTCTTTGATTTATTAAAATTATTGCTAGAAACCAAAGGCATAAATCACATAAAATACTTCCAGAGGTCTATAAATCCGGAATAAATTGATGGATGACTCTTATGGTGAATAATAACCCCTCACTAAATTTCATCAATTTTTGTTGCTGTTTGGTATGATTTCCGATTTTCTTTTGTTAGGATATAATAAATCACAAAACCACTTTAGAGAGTGTGAAAATTGTATCTAACAATTTTCGCATACCTTACCTGTGATGGGTGACTCAGAAAAATAATTTCAACATTTTTCATCATGCCTTACTATTTTTCCCAATTTTTGGTAATTGAAATGGTCTAAAAATAGGAAAAATAGTTCTGATTATCCAAAATTCATGAAAAATTACCAGAACATCATGTTGTACAGTAGGAGGTGACATAAAACTTTTGAGGATTTTTCTCCACTGTAAACTATTTTTCTCTTAATTTCTAAGGTTAATTACACTTAAATACACTTAAATACACCTAAATACCCAAAACCGGATTATACAATATGAAAACCACTTTTGGTATTTTTCTTAGGTTATTTATACTATAGTTGATGTTATAAAATTTTTGGTAATTTATTTTTACTGATTGATATTATTTCTTTAATTAAGGATTATTTAAAGGAATAAAACAAGAAAAAATAGAAATACCCACAGAAAAATATCTGTTATATTTTTCCCAGCGTAGTTATTTATAGTAACAGTTAAATAAAAAGTTTGGGTATTTTTGGAAACTGTTTTCTATTTATTTCAATTTTTATTGGGATAAATGCTCAAAAATCATAAAATATAATTAAACAGCTTGGAAATCCATTTTTATATTTTTTCCAACTTAGTATTGTGTAATAACACTTAAATAAAAAGTTTGAGAATTTTTATCCTTTGAATGCTATTTTTCGTAAATTTATGTTGTTATAAAGACTTAAAAATTTGGAAAATTTATATTCCAAAGTTGTAATTAATCGCACGAATTGTAGAATTTCATTATTTCAGAAAAAGTGTAACCAATTAATATAAAATCCAATACTAAAACATAAACTGGAATTTCACTATATGTAGAGTTTAGTATATTAGCATTAGATTTCAACATGAAAACTCACTAGTGTGTGTTTGATGTCGTAGGATCCCGGTAGTAAGACGTTGGTGCATTCCGAAGTACCACTTATGCCTACACGAAACATTGTGAGTATTCACGTACTCCCCTATTTTCGGTTTTTATGTTTTGGGGTGGAAAAGCATGTCCAGAAAAACTATTATTTGCATGTTGTATTTAAACTGAATTGTATAAAACATGATTGCTATTGTATTCCTTTGTCTCTCTATGTATGTCTATGCAACACGGAACACGAGAACTTATCGTACTAAGGCCCTTCCCTTATCTCTAACCATTAACTCTTTGAGCCAATGGTCATTATGAATAGCGCTATTAGGAATTGACAACTCATCAATCGCCCTATTGCTGGAGTGCATGATACCATATTCATCTATGGAACGATAAGCATAGATCTCGATAGGGCTTCAGTCATAGGTTTGGTTGAGACTCATTGTTTGCTCATATACATAAAAACTTGTTTCTCGTTATAGCAATAAACTTGTATTCATTAATAGCAATCAACTTTGTTTATCATTAAAGCAATGCATTTGTAATTACGAAAAGCCTTATTTCAAGCTTGATTTTATATACTTGTGAACTCACCAACTATTTTCATAGTTGACGCTTGTTTACATGCTTTTTTAGGAAATAATTAGTAAGTGGATGTAAAGATTCATCATCATAGAGCATGCTGCATCGTGTTGAAGCTATTATGAAGTTATATTTTGAACAATGTTGTTTTGGAATAACTTGTACTTTGTTTCTTTTAAGCTGTGGGTTGTAAACTTTTAAATACTGCTATGGTGATGTATCTTTATCTTTTGCAATGAAACCGTTATCGCTGTCATATCTTGCGTTTCCGCTTTAGCGGGCTGTGACAATATGGGCAAAAACGCGACTGTCTAAATGATTACATTTGTGCATCGAAGCATAAAATAGTCTAGAAGTAGCATCGTACTTCATTAAACGGCGAATCAGGAAAATTTTGGCAAAAATGCGATCACATATTTTCATATATGCAATCAATTGTTTTGTGATTATCTTGAAGAAGTTTCTGAATTGCATTTAAATACCACCCCTTTGACCAGTTTGAACCGCATATGATTTCAAATGATGAAAAACCCTTCTCAATGTGATTTTTGAAACTTTGCATCACTTTCTAAAGATCAGAAGGTTACGAATCATCTCCAACACCTGTTTAGCAAGATTAATCATTTAGTTTATCTTTTTATTCATTTTAATCAGATTTTAGCCATGTATGGCTAAAGCATTAGTTTTCAGCTCTGCATGACACTAGTAATTTTCATATGAATAGTTATCGTATTCGGTTTTCATTGTGTGCTTTTATCTAGTTGTTTCAGTTTTGAATTAATGAATGTTTGATTTTTAATTCTTGTAAGTCTGATCACCTAGCTAGGGTTTAATTATTCTAGTTATCAGTTATATAACCTATATATGTTCTTATAAATTGGTAATAAGTAACAAGTATAAGTTTTGTTCCATATTTTGGATTTAAATCTGATATAATGTTAGAACAAAGTTCTTTCAGGATCGATTAGTTCTAAGTACACAAACAAGATTGAACGTAAAGTGAAAGAGAATATAGCTTGAATATGTCATATGATTAAAGCTTCAATACCTCAGAAGAGCTCGATTAAAAACTTTGACTGTAGAGGTAGTTAGGGTTACAAGCTCAATCGTAAAATAATAAGACGTGTAAATATAATGCATACATGCATGCATATATATAGACTAACCCTAAAGAGATAATCACGGATGGATAGCCCCAATCCGGATCTATACAAAAAGTCCTAAGACGCAACATTATAAGCCCAACAATCTCCCCCTTTGCGTCTTTGGAGCCGAGACTTCAACTCTTAGGAACCGAGGGATTTTTCACAGTCTTGAACACTCTCGGTATGATAGCTAACACATAGTACCGAAAGCTGATGTACCACTGAAGCATATCAGTAAAATTCTTCTTATCAACATCCGAGTTCTGCTTGCACCGATGTATTAGATTGATGATGTGCTCCAAGCATTCAGTAGAAAACAGATGTTTATCTACCAAAGCGAACAAGAACCTGTGAGCTTCACCCTTTGTAAACATGACCGTCAAATGAGCTGAGTCAATATGGCCGATCTTCATCTTATTAACATCACCGGGCTTTTGGGTCGCTTTGACTATCAGCTTTTTATTCATAACTCTTGCAATCTCCTGATCCATTGTAGCAATTTCGTGTATATAGGATCCCAACATTCTCTTTAGATGTTCTATAATCGGTTCATACTCCTTGGAGTGATCAAGCAGAATGTTGATAAGCAAAATCCAATTGTGTGGATTAAGATTGGGAAGATCAGCAAGCGATATCATTGAGACAGAGTTTGCAGTTCCTCGTTTTATTTTGAAATGGATATTAACAAACTTGCCAGCTAGAGTCGGCTTCAAAACTTTGACACTTGTAATATTTTGAGTTGTCACACCCCCAAACCAGAACGGCGGAAACGTGCGGGGGCGGATGACTTCATGTCGTAACGTAACAAATGAATACATAGTAAAGAAAGAAATACAACCATCATATATATAATTGAAAGCTTACATTGTTAAAAGAGTACATGTTCAAAACCAATTACAATATGATGCCAAAATATGAATTTAAACTAGTACCGCAGCGTTCCTTCTTCAAAAGCTGTTTGGTACCTGTAATTACTGAATCCCTGGGACATACAAGTAGTTTTGAAACAGTAGATCAGCATTTTAGCTGGTGAGTTTCATACGCATTTAATGATAGTATTTGTATAAAACTGAAATGGTTTGTTTATTTTTTTGTTAGTTTCTAGAAAATTCCATATTTCCTACTGGTATAAATGTAGCCTTAATCAAGACCAATGTTTGTTAAAAAGTTGATGTTTTCCCATCTGTGAGTAGTGGTTTAGAAGTTCCAAACTTATCACAATTAGGTTTTTCATGTATAAAGTAAATAAGTTTATGTACGTATAAAACCTCCATTACGTCTGAAAAACCCGTAAATCAATGTGTTTTCAATACTCTATGTGAGTTTTATAACCATGCTATTGACCAGGAATGCCTATACACAACGTTCTTTAGGCGTTGGAATGTTCTAACGTTTGTCACCCCAAATGGTGTACTGTAGCTAACAGTCAGGATGCGGGGTTGTCAATCCCATATAGATCTATACACAAACACCATGCTCCCCCTCCAAGGGATTCTGGTATATAATACAGGACTTTAAATGTGGACTCGAGCGTACGTGAAGTTTAATGTCTCACAAAAGTTAGTATAAAACAGATTTACGTGTAAAAATGTTCGTTTGTTCTTGTACATGATAGCAACTTCTTGAAATAGTATTTCCAGTATGTTAAAGTTCGTAGTATTCTCGTAAAACTATACCTATTATAGTTTCTTAAAAGTGTGTTTCGTTTGTATAATAAACCCTAGTGAAAATGCTCACTTGTTATAAAAAGTATAATTTTTGTAGTGCTTAAACCGACACACATAAATATAGTATAAGCAGAGTGTGTGATTTACATAAATATATAAATCATTTCTTATTTCAGAAGATAAAATGTTATCGTGGTATAATTTGCATATGAAAGTTTCCCTATAATAGTTATAAATCATATGTGATTCCTTTGATAAAAAGCGTATAATGAAACTTTATATAACACACAATAATAATCGAGTGTTTTACTTGTATCCCCCCCCCCCTTAAAAGCATATAAAAGTATTTATAAAACATTTAAAAGTGTGAATTATAGGGGTATGAACTCACTTGAAAGATCGGAGAATGCGAGAGGACTTCGGGATAGCACGTGCACGGAAAACGACCTTTGGGACTTGGGCAAGGTAACCGGGACTTCGAGATAGCACCTGCACGGAAAACGAGGCAAAAACGCAAGAAAGATGAGAGGAAATGGCTCTTATCTTCGGAACCCTCGCATCCCTTTTATAGGGGGTAGGAACCGCCTCCGTACCCGAGTACGCTGGGTGTACGCGTGCGTTACGCATGAGCGCATCCTCGACTGCTTCGGACTCCGGATGGGATGGGGCATAGCCTCGCATAGGGCATGACGTGGACGATCCAAGGCCTAGGCCTTGAGTATGCTGGGCGTACGCGTGTGCACTCAGCGTACGCGTGCATGGCTCAGCCTTCGGATAATACCGAAATTTCCGTTAAAATTTATATATTTAATATTTAATAAACTTCAAAAATTCATATCTTCTTCATACGAACTTTGTTTTCGACGTTCCTTATATCCACGCGTAGGTGAAACTATACTCTACAAATTTCGTTTAGATTCCATCGGAAAATTTTGAAATTATTTTTATTATTTATTTTTAAAAGATCGTGGTAAGAAAATTTCATTAGAAATTTATAACTTTATTATCTGATCTCTGTTTTTGCCAGACTTTTTACCATTGAAAAACCATTGTCGAGACCATCGATTCTCATTTAGGTCATTCTGGTCAAAAGTCGCTCGATATCTGTTTCGAGTTTTTAGCTGTCCGTTGCTAAGCCGAACTTGGAAAATTCATAACTTCCTTATAGGAAGTCAGATTTGGGCGTTCTTTTTACGTATGATCACGATTTAATGACTTCTAACATAATAGGTAATTTAATTAGTGATTTTTGGATATTTTATTTTCGAAGTTAATTTCATTATAACGAACGTGGTTACAATACTTGACTTTTTAGGTCGTTTACATAGAGTTAAAATATCCGGTTGTCACATGAGCACTCCATGTTCGGTACTGAGGTTGACCATTTTTAAAATACCAATCAATAAGCTCTCAGCCAACCTTTGGACTTGGAAACGAAATATCAACAGTTGAATCGAAACAATGAAAAGTAAATGCCTTTCGTGTAATCAGCATGTCAAACTGTGAGTCCTTGGAATTGTCACAGTCAAATGCGGCAATCGGCTCTAACCAGTAAAAGCTTGGTGACTCAATACCTTGTCTGGTCAACACTTCCCTAGTCCATTCAGGAAAAAGAGCTTTCTTGCATTGTAAGATGTCTTTTGCTTCTTTATTTCTTCGCTCAGTTTCCTCAGCCTCTTTAGTGATTTCAAATTTTCATCTAACTCTTTATCTCTTTTCTTTCTTTGCAGAGCCTCGGCTATAGTCTCGTCCGTATCACTATCACTATCAAGACCAATCTGTTTCATCTTTTCTTTTAGGCCAGAACCTGAAGCTACATTAACCTTCAGTTCTTTTGTGATAACGGCCTTCTGCAATCCCTCCCCCCTTGTTTTGGAGTGATGAAAGGCTCTAAAACACCTTTCATTTTGTTTAGAGTTGCAAGGGCGGGAAGCAGTTTTGTTGTAAGATGATTTTGAATAGAAAGAGTTAGAATGGGATCATAAGCACCAAGAATATTGGTTAACATGTCCTTCACATCATTAGCACAGCTGCGAAAGATAACTCTTTCAGCTTTTAACAGAGAAATCTCCTTCTCTGCCTGTGTAAGTTAGACTTGCTGGACAGCAATGGTAGAAGCTTGGTTAGCAATTTCTTCATTCAGTGCACTCTCCTTGGCGAGGTCAGCATGCATAGAGTCCAGTTTGGAAGACACCGAACTTATGAGAGTGACATTATCAACTTTAAGAGAAGAACGAACATCTTCAAATTTCGTAAGTTCTTCCTTTAAAGTTTGAGAAAGAGAATCAACCGAAGCCCGAACTTTAGCTGCATTTGTATCTGCATGCCCTTTCAAAGAATCCAAAAAGATCTGAGTTGTGCCAACAACTTCAGCAACATCAGTAGTAGGTTTCTTACACAGAGAAGCTGATTCGTTAACAGCATCAGTCGATTTATCCATTGCTTTTGTATATTGCTCTATGGCGGTTTCCAAAAAGGCTTTTAGAACAACCCCGCCATAAGCTTTCGTATCAGCTAGCAACTTGTCCAGCTTCTCATGAATATTGTCTAAGTGTTGTCGGTTGATTGGAGCTTCAGTATCTTCATCCGATTGCAAACGATAGGGACTAAATTATGTGGAATCATACTCATCATTGTCACCACCTAGTGTAGCGCCTGAATCGGTTGATTTGGTTGGTGAGGGAGGTAGACTATGGACAGGAGTTTCAGGTACACTAGGTGCCCCCGTATTAGATACGTTGACCCTTGTTGTTGCATCAGGGATGGTAGTAGTAATGTTGATTGGGGTAATGATTGGAGTAGTGAACGGTGTGATGGAAATAGAAACCGAAGATACAGGTGGTAGTGGTAAAGAGGTTTCGGTTATGGTAGGTGAAACAACCGAAACTGTTACTTTCGGTGTCGGTGTGGGAGTTGTCTGTTTTGGTGATGTTTGTTTTGGTGAAGGGGGTGGAGTTGGAATTTAAACTTCTTCTGGTTTAGGAGGGGATTGTTTTGGTGATTGAGGTGGAGTTGGAATCTTAACGTCTGGAATTAGAGAAGAAGAGCGAGGTGGAGTATTACCTTTTGGAGACCCATGTGGAGTTGAAATCTTGTATTCTTGATCATCCTCGTTGTCAGATGGTAAAGGAGATGGACCTTTAGGTTTTCGGGCCATGCGCTTGATCTTATTTGGCTTTGAAGAACTTTTGGTTTCGATCTTTCTTTTCTTGCTTTTTTGAAGGCTTAGAAGTTTGAGCCTCGATTGTCTCCTTCTTGACAGTTACTCGTTTGCCTCTGCCACTCGGTTTATCAAGAGCGTCAAGAGCAGTTTGTTGTTCTTGTGTAAGAACTCTCGGCTCTGTGGAATGCAGTTTGCTGTAGTCTGCCATCACTTTGCTATGCTGAGTAACACTTCTGTACATCGACTCCGGTATTGAACCATATTGAAGAAATTTGACCGGGTCTGAGATGATGATCTTGTTAGTATGGAAGGTGGAAATTGTCGTAATGAGATCATCCTTCATCAATGGAATCTCCAAAGTATCAATATTCCTTTGAGTGATGATGGTCCAGAACCTCCCACAAGAAATCTCAGATTGACGTGTAGATGTGTTAAGACTATGCACGACCTGAGACCATATGATGGATCCATAATCCAGATTCAAACCATGGTACAATCTGGAAAGAATAGGAAAAAACCCCTTGGTTGTGCCATCAGATCCAGCACTCCTTTCGGCCAAGCCGTTAATCAACAAAGTAAGAAGACCATTCCACTAAGAGGGTAAGCATGACTTCTTGACTTTGGCAATGGTGGTCAAGACATCAGTGTAGCCCATCTCATACATCATTGAAAATAGTTGTGCAGTGGTGATGAAATCAGGAGAAACCACCAAGGAATCCACTGCAAGACTCAATAAAGAACAAAACATCCCTTTTGATATGGAAGCCTTCTTGTTGTGGATTTAGAAATAGATACGTTCCTTGTTCTTGTCGTAGGGTGAAGAGGAGTAGACTTGCGACAATAAGGACATTGGAACCGCCTCGTACCAGGTTAGGGCAACCACCAATGGAGAATACTTCAAACACTCCACAACATGAAACATATAAGAATCGTACATGAAGGGAGTAAGTTCGATGATCATGTTCTGATTTGGTTTGATGGTGAGAAAAGAAGATGAAGCGGTTTGATCTTGTGCAGAAGATGAAGTCTTCATTGTTGATGAAAGGAAGAAGATGAATAATTTTAAATCGCCGTTGCTGGTGACAATTCTTTGAAGTAGTAGAAGACAATGAAGCGTGCAATCCCTTTATATACCGTTGGTAGGAGAGAGAAAATCGTGACGATTTTAATGTTATCTTCTAAAAAGTAGCCTGAAAAAGCAGGATTGGACAGGCTGGACGTTCCTAGGTAGGCAGCAGCACGCTTGCGTATGGTGACCGTTCAAATTCACGCGCCCAAAAGATTTCATCAATCTTTATTTGAATTAGAATTTACCACCTAAACCTGAATTGCCCTTGATTCACTAAATGAAAAAAGTTATCAAACAGAGCATCAATCGAATGGGAAAAATTAAAAATCTTCGTGCATTATAGTCACAAACAATAAAGAAATAAAGCAAATGTATTTGGGTTGTGACTGATATCTGACAATCAGACGAAAAACAGAGGATTTCGGGCAAGAATCGCTTCCTTTGAAATCAAGAGAGATTCAAAGTGCTTGTGTGGATTCCCGAAAAATACAATCAACTGTTTGTTAAGAAACATTGAAACGCTTCTTTTAATCATAGGCTTAGGGTAGCTTATCTTCAACCGAACTTCGAGTCTTAACATAAAACCGAACGTTAGAAGAAGTACCTGTGAGACCGACGTGATCTGTTGAACAGGTAGGTTGGATATATTATGTAGTGACAAAAGAGAATGTAGAAATCTCAAAAAAAAAAATGGATCTCTTTGGGAAGAAATGCCTTGGTAGTAGACAATTTCATAAAAGACCACTCAAAAAGAAAAAAGAGATTTCATTAGGTGCGTAGTAAGTGCTTGAATAACTAATTCACCGTTAATTCCTTATTGGTGTTGAATTTTGGTTTTCACTCAGCACGTGGTATACGTATCTAAGATCATAAGCACAGATGTTGTGTAACCATAAACCTCAGTGGTAAGAATCGAGAGTCTCAAGGGTTACATTTATGAACCGAGAGTAAATGGAGAATATAAGGGAGGTGGGTAAAGAACAGAAATTACCTTCTGCTAGATAGATATGACCATGCAGAAAAACTCTTAACTCATTTGAGAAGAGTAAGCTAGCTCTAGACGGAGTTGTTATAATCAGCCTGATTGGGAAGAAACGATAGGTATAGATCGAATCATTAAGGCTTGCTCAAGGTCGTAGAAGCTTAGGTCAACATGCAACAACATGCTTCTAGGGACCCTTAACTAGTTCTTATGGAAACTAAATATACCTGCCTTAGATCCATATTCGGTTGTACTGGTACTCAAATCACCTAAAAAGAACAAGAAACACACCATACACACCAAAAAGACAAATAACGAGACAAAAATATTTATGAATTTTTTTTTGAATTTTTCTAAAAAATAATAAAAACAGAAAGATAAAATATTTTTGGATTTTTGAAATTTTCTGAAAAAGAATAAAAACAGAAAGATAAAATATTTTTGGATTTTTGAAATTTTCTGAAAAAGAATAAAAACAGAAAGATAAAATAATTAAGTTTAAATAAAAGACATGAGAAAAGAATGTACAAGATATACAACCGAAACCTTATCTTAAATGACTGAAGCAAAATAGACCGAACGTTCGGCTCATTTCGGTTCCCTAAAATTCTAAAGCCGAAATAGACCGAGCGCTCGGTTCATTTCGGTTCCCGAAAATTATGGAGCTGAAATAGACCGAGCGGTCGGTGCATTTCGGTTCCCGGAATTTAAGGAGCCGAAATAGACCGAGCGGTAGCTCCATTTCGCTTGTCCAATTTTTAGTAAGAGATTTGAGGATTCGGTACCGACTCTGATTCCAACATACTAAGGCCTTGTAAGATTTTGTTCAAGAGAGCTTCAGGTAATGCCTTAGTGAATATGTCGGCTAGTTGATCATTAGATCGAACAAAGTGTACTTCTACGTTCCCATCTTCAACATGCTCTTTAATGAAGTGCTATCGAAGTGAAATATGCTTAGTCTTTGAATGTTGCACGAGATTGTGAAAAATCCTTATCGCACTTTCTGAGTCACAATAAAGAGGTATCTTCTTCATGATTAGCCCATACTCTCTCAGTTGACTTTGAATCCAAATGACTTGAGAAGTACAAGAGGCTGCAACCATATACTCAGCTTCGGTTGTGGATAACGACACGCAAGTTTGCTTTTTGGACTACCAGCTAACACGTTTTCCATTGAGAAACTAGCATCCACCTGTGGTACTCTTTCTGTCCAGTCCACATCCTCCAATATCAGCATCAAAATAAGATTGAATGAAGAATCTAGATATTGAAAGGTACCAGAGACTGAGAGAAGAAGTTCGCTTTAAATATCGAAATATATTCTTTACTGCAACCATGTGAGGTTCTCTTGGATTTGCTTGAAACCTGGCATAATAACACACAGAAAACATAATGCCTGGTCTACTAGCCGTTAAATACATAAGTGAACCTATCATTTGATGATATTTTCTTACGTCAAGAGCCGTTTTTTCCAGACATGGTGTTAGTTTAGTGCCAAATGCTATTGGAACTTTTACTTTTAAATCAACCGTCATTCCGAATTTTGTCAGTAAGGTTTTCGTATAAGTCTCCTGGTTGATGAATATACCTTCTGTGCCATGTCTAATGTTTAAACCAAGAAAGAAATGTGTTTACACAAAATAATGATATTTTATGTGTATTTTGTATGATAAAACTTACTTAGTACCCATACTGCCATGTATAGAAGAG
The DNA here is from genome assembly GCF_052625555.1 of Lactuca saligna. Lineage (NCBI taxonomy): Eukaryota > Viridiplantae > Streptophyta > Magnoliopsida > Asterales > Asteraceae > Lactuca > Lactuca saligna. Next base: position 108,274,879 of record NC_136419.1, read on the forward strand.
GGTCAGACATGAGACATGAAACACCGGAGGGCATGATAATTTTAGCAATTAAGCTGTTCTGAAAACCAACAACCTTATACGGCCCTTCAAAGAATATTTCCCGTACCGTAAGTAGTAGAGTAGTATATCATATTTTTGTGTGATTAATATCGCATAAAAATGATGATGTTATTTGTATACACAAAACATTTAGACATACGCGCGCGCGCGCACACACACACACACACACACACATATATATATATATATATATATATATATAATAGTACAAGTAGTACATGTATTCCCTCCGAAAATATGTAGAAGTGGGGCCGTAAGATTCACTTTTGTAGCGTGAACTAGGTTCGTTGGTGTGAAACTTGTCGTGAGAAACAGCTATGTGACGTTCCCTTTGTTTAAAACAAAACACCAGGGCTATTTTTGTTACCTAATAAACTAAAAGGGACGTTTGGTGTTACTTAACAAGTGTGGGGTTATTTTGTAATTTAACTAAACCATAATGGGTTGATTTGTTAAAATAATCAATAATTAGGCTTGTTTTTCTAAGAAATTTCCAAGAAAATGTGGTTTTTAATTATTTTGAATCTATGTTTGGGTTTTAGACTTAGTTTGAATACAATTTACAAGTGAGGGTGAGATGAATTAATTTGGAATGGAAGTTTGGTCATTTTCGTTTCCTTTGTTACGTATTTAAGGAATAAGCCATAAGGTAACGGAATTGATAAATAGTTTTCCATGGAGGGCTGTTTTTAATAAATATAAATAACTATAGGGACTAAATGTATTTAATTGAAATGGAAATTTGGAATTTGAATGAGTTTGTCTTCTGCTTATGTACGAATCATAGAAACAACATATGACCCACCAAAAATCTACCTCTGTTTTGCCACGGGTTTTTATGAATCACTATTCTGTTTTTTCCGCTCAAACTGTTGTAAGTTTATCTATTCTTATTTTTAGATCTAATTGCATTCCAAATTTAGCGATAAGGACTTTACCAAGCAAATTATATGATGAAGAATTTTGTCTTCCTTAAAATCTCGACCACAATTATGCAATCAATTTCAAATGCTTCCCTAAATCTCATCTACGTCCCAAATATTCAATAAATTTAGAGTTTCTATTTTATTCTACTTTACTGCAATCATTTTTGAAACTGACATGAAGAAATGCGATTACATATGGTTCTTCACCCATGACCTTCTTTCTTAATGTTGCAATGAAGTTTCAAATGATATTAACTAGGTATCTACGATGCAAATACATAGGGTTTTGACAATATTGTATGTTTTTCTTACCTTTTCCTTGATTGAATTCACATTTTCTTCTTTTACATTCTGCCAATAATTTGATTGGAACTTATGCTTCTAAAGATGAATATATAATTAGTTTATTTTTGTAAAATTCGGTAGGTCTTTTTAAACATGCAATCTTTAGATTGTGGTGAGTGGATCTTGGTGTTGCAAATAAAACTGTTTGACTCACTTGATAGATGCGACCATGAAGCTTAAAGAGTATGCCTAATATTTGTAGGCTAAAATCAACGAATCAAAGGTAAACGATTTAAACATGTTATTTTCTTGATTCAACACCTTGAAAGCGTGTGATGGTCTACCGACAAAAGGAAAAAAAAGCTCATCTTTATGCTGCTATTTTTGTTGGGTCAACATCAATTTTGACTATTTTGCAAATCTTCTTGATTTGGATCTAGAAAAGTCTTCATCTCCTTTAGTTGGAAACTATATGTGCAACTTACTTTATACCTATTTAACAGTAATTGTTATTTGTTGAAACATAGTGTGTTAGGTGGGTGATCGTTAATTGTAAATTGGGGTTTGTTGAAAATTATGTTTCTTGTTAATTCTTAATTGTTAGTTGTTACTAGTCAATATTTTATTATGTTTGTTAAAAAGCAAATGTAATTCGTTAATTTTTTTTAATCAGATAATTTAAGTTTAATTTGAGGCCTCTTGATTGACTTTATATTCATTTGTGTTTATGGATTATGTGGATAAATTTTAGGTGTTGTTTGTTTTTTCTGAGGTAAAATATTTGCAGTGTGCGGATCATATGTGTAGATCTCTGCAGTAGAAGATGTGGACCAAACGTCTGCAGTCTGAAAAAAAATATTATTTGTTTTTTTAACATCTGTGGACTAATAAAATAAACTGAAATCTAAATAAATTAATTTTTTAAAACTTCAAAGTGATTTTTAATATTTTATGACTTTGTTATAAATAATTAACGAATCTAGATGAACTTTTATGTATTATTGTATAAAAAATAAATATAAAAATGGTATGAATTAACGTATATATTTGATAAAAACCAACAACTTTGGTTGTAAAGTTATAACTAAACATTATAATTAGTGATCATAAATAGATGGAAATAAACTTTAATTTTTTCAATTAAATCCATTAAAAACATATCATAAATATTTTCTCGAGAAATTGATGATACCGTATTAAATAATGTTTTACAAAATTTGGCAAAAAAAATATTAGAATATATATTATGATTTTTTTTTCATATTTATATAAACAACTTCAAGGACTATTATTTTAACAAATCTTTATTATAAATTTGTCAAAAATATCATGTTTGTATCGTCGAACATTTTTTTTATGTTTTGTAATTTTTTTTTTCAAATTGTTTATCATTAATAAAGTTGGAAAAAATATAAATTAAAAAAAAAACTTGAAAAAATAAAGATATATATATATATATATATATATATATATATATATATATATATATATATATATATATATATATATATATATATATATATATATATATATATATATATATATATATATATATATATATAGGCAAGAAGATGTCTGAAGATGTTAGAAGAGGACGCTCAGACATTTTTAGGTATGTAGTCTTCAAAAAAACAAACAGTCTGCGAAGGTCAATATCTGCGCGACACAGACAGAAGAGGCCATACAGATCTACAGACAAAAAACAAACACTACCTTAGAGAAGGTGATTCATTGATAATAGAAAAAAAAAATCATTTGTGTGGTTGCTCTCAAAATAAAGCATCAATGGGTAGTTTTGTCAAAGGAATTATCCCCTGGTTTGAAGTGGTTATTAGTGGCTTAGATTTCAAATATATCAACTAAGGGTAATTTTGTCAATGTATTCTTACTTGGTTGTGAAGCTATCCTCATAGTAAAGTTTAAACTATAAATTTATGTTTATAATTTTATGATTTTAGTGGTTTCTCTGAAGAACATGGATTAAAAAAAGACACGTACCCACCCAACTTTACTTATTTTTCCACTTTTCGTTTTCAAACTTTCTTGTGTATCGATATCCGATTTGTATGATGGACGACTGAGTTATAGTACAAATATATTTGTTGAACTAAAATACATATTTTCTTAGGTCTTATCATATACAGATGCAAGTTTAAATTTCTTGATCATTTTTTGGTTTTATTCACGGAGGATTCATTGATCTACATAGAGAAAAAGGGCGTCAAAGTAACGGAATTAGGATTGGAATGAATTAAGGGGTTTTAACCTTCAAAAGAATCAATACAGAGCTTTAATCTTAATCTATCTCTGATGCTTTCATTATCTCAATTACTGTTTTTTTATTTTTTATTTATTTATTATTTTATTTTTTTGCTTTTAGATATAAATACGAAGCTTTAGGATTGGAATGAATTAAGGGGTTTTTGCTTTACAAAACTGAGATGACGGGGTTTTGAGAGCAGAAAAGATCAGAGGCAGCCTAAACAGGACTGTTTGGGTTAACCATTTGCTCGGTAAAAATGGATAATTTGTATTGTATTTTTGATTTTTGTTTTTAATTAGGTTGTTGGAAATGTTGCACAGTTTAGCTAGAAAGGATTAAAAGACATTTAAGGTATAATTTTTTAAACTCCACAGTCAAAAGAAACTAAAATACAATATTTTTTGCAATTTATTAATTATATTTTATTATGTTCTTCAATTTTTTTTTCAATAAAATTTCAACAGGAATCATACCTGTAAATTATAGCAATGTACTTCAAAGTACATTGTTATTGTAGTGTAGAAAGGATAAAAAATCACTTAAATATATACTTCTAAAACTCCTAAAATAAAGGATTAAAAGTTGTAACAACTGAAATTTTTTGGAACAAGCAGGTTCTAAATTGTAAGCATGTACAAGTGAATTCACAACGTAAATTTGTTGCAATAAAACTGTGAAAGCCAAGTCACACCCTCGAACCAGACAGCTGAAACGTCTGAGGGCTCGTGGGACTATAAATTAAAATATCATCACAATGAATATACATGAAACATAACACAATCATGACCAAACATTACATAATACAACTGGTATTGTTCACATCAAGTACATTGTGTTAGATTACATATTCCAAAATATTAATAATTGTATGATGTATCACATTACACAGAATAAATCCACACACTTGAAGGTTTTTCTGCTTAACGGTTGCCTGAGAATACAACTTATTTTTAAAACATTCAACATATATAATGTTGGTGAGTTCATAACCAAGTTTGATTAAAAAGCTTTGTATCAATGGTATAACCCAGAAAATCCGATATTTTCTGTAAAATTCATTTACAACATGATGTGATGATCTAATATATGTGTGTATGTGTGATTTCAAAGCATGTGTAAATGAATGAATCCCAAAAGTTTTCCTTCTCTTGTATTTGATGTATGTAAAAGACAGTAAATGATGGTAATTCCTGGAAAATCCGATATTTCTCGATCTATAATAGTATTGTAATATTTGTATTATCACATGATTTGTTTTGTATTGCCACAATATATGAATTTGATTTCCCCTGAAAAGTATAGATGGTAATGGATCTCTATGTGAGTCATCATAACCATGCATGATAAATGACTAATTCGTCTATCTTGGTATTTTTCCAAACACGGGTTTTGATCAAGATTTTGTCACCTAGACTGGCCGAGTCTAACTGTAGTAAACAACTCAGGTGTGTGGGAGTCACCCATGTATAGATCTATACACAAACTCTCGCTCTCCCTCCTAGAGACTTTGATTATCACTACAGGCTACGACCAAACACTCAATGGTGTCGACCGATATTTCTCATTAGACCCTAATGATTTCCACATGAATATGTTTAATGTTAAACGTAGTTTGATTTACTAACAGTTGATGATACTTGAATGTGAAATGCACAGCCTAACAAACATGAATAAGGACAGCTATGTCGCGTTAAACACGTAAGTTATTTCTAGGCTTGATGGCATGCAAAAGGACACGTTGAAGCCCATTAAGCATATAATGAATCTCTTCGGGTAAATTTAACATGTGAATGGGCCACTAAGGCCCATTAACATGTAAAAATTAATTTAGACCCATTGAGCATATCATTAGGTCACTAAGGCCCAGTATACATAAATTGATTATATTGGGCCTAATAAACTTGCGAATGGATCACGAAGGCCCAATAAGCATGTATTACAAGTACCAGACCCAATATTTGTACCATTGTTCTATTTTTGTATATTTGATGTAGTATAGTGTTTTTATATGAAGCATTTACTTATGATATTAAGATACTCAAATGTTTGATCTATAACGATATTATTAGTTTATAAAATATACCATTTTAATTCCTTATAAAAATATATATATCCTTGGCCCAATGGTTTAAAAACTGACACATTTGACTCAAAATATTTATTTGACCATTTCAACCGTTGATTTGTAAGATTTTACATTTTTAGCCCTTATTTGTAAAAAAATTTCACTTTTGGCCTAATTCCCATGAATTTTACATTTTTGGCCCAAAATGCAAAACCTTGCATTTTTAGCCCCAATTTATAAATAAATGTTATTTTCACCCCTAAATTTGGTTTATTTACATTTATGGTTCAAACTTTGATTAAATGAAAATTTTAACCCAAAAACTCTTATTTTTCGCAAATGTGGGCCTAAAATCGTGAGGCCCAAATATTAAGCCCATTAGGCTAAAATTTACACTTTTGGCCCTTTGATGTATAAGGTGTCTTAGATCATGGACTTTTACTTATTGTTGTTTAAGATGACGGATTTCTATGGGCGTCTTCAGTGCTGGCCAGTTTTCTATTGCTTTGATTTTGGACGGGGTCCACGTGTATGCCTTCCTCACTTACCACGTGACCTAGGAAGGTTACTTTTCGAATCCAGAATTAGCACTTGGAGAATTAAGCGTATAGCCTCTCTGTCCATAGATTTTAAAACAGTAATCTCAAATGTTGCTTGTGATCTTCCTCGCTTCTGGAATAGATAAGTATATCGTTGATGAACACGATAACGAACTTGTCACAACTAGAAATTTTGTGTCTTGTAATCGCTACATTCAAGTAAAGGTTGAATCAAAAGCTTAAAAGCATGTGTGATAGTTATTTAATGACATCAAAAACTTCAATCAAATACATCATGCAAGTGCTACAAATAGTCAACAACCAATTGGAAACCCTAGAAGTCCTCGTTTAAGTCCATTTTGGACTAGGACTTCCTTATTGGACCCAAATGGACCAATAAGCTTCCAATTTGACTATCATGGGCTCTAATTGGACCCACATTAATTTATTTCAACATTTTGGGCCATATTGGGCCTAGAATGAAATAAATTAAAAGTTTTGAACCATGATTAACTTAAACTAGCCCAACCAAGTGTGAAGATCATATTATATTTCTTTTAGATCAAAACTCATCCAACTTAACTTCTATATGGGCTTGAGGGCTTTAAAGCCCAAATCTTTCCTTTTCCATCCAAATTCTCGGCCCAAGGCCCAAATCCAAGAAGAGAAGAGGAAGGGTTGACTAATGCATGCCACCTCTTTATTATATGGTGGTTATCCATGCATTACCCTCCAAACCTCCATGCCATCTCATTTCTCCATGCAACTCTATCTCTCTCCTTCCCTCTTCTTGTTCGGCCGTGAGTAACACACACACACACACACACCTCACAAACTCTCTCTAGATTACTCAAGAAATCCTCCTTCCTCTCCACACAAAAATCTCGAAAATTAGGAGGCTTTCAAGAGGATATTTCCACAAACTCTTCATCTAAGGTAAGGTTATGCTTGGATCTATGACTTAGATTCTTTGTTTTATCAAAACCTCTTCCTAATCCATGCAAAAATCGTGATCTTGCATCCTAGAAAACTCCATAAACTCGAAAACTTCATCAAGGGGGCTAGGGTCAAAAATCACCAAGCTTTCTTCCATCCTTCTTCAAAAACCGAATCAACATCCAAAGGTGAGCTTCATACCCCCTTGTTTTCGGTTTTTATAAGTTTTGTGGGGGAGAATACAAGCAAAGGTGTAGATCTATCATTATGTGTATGCTTTGTATGATTTCTATGCTTATATGTGTGTTTTGTATGATTATGATGTTATATCTAGTCAAGAATCACTAAAAACCGAGATATATTTTATGTTAAATGATACTAGCATAAAACAAACTACTACATACAAAGTATACCAAGAAAAATAGCTAAGTGGCTTAACAATACATACTTTGGGCTAAAAACTCATTTTTTTTGACATAAATGTTAAAAATACAAAGTTGAAGGGCCCAAAAGGAATTATTTCGAAATCTGATGGGTGAGATGAGTCAAAACAGTTTCCATAATGTATTTTCTGAAAATATACTCTTTTGAAGGATTAGAAACATAAATTTCAAGCTTAATGGGCTAAAAATGACAATTTCGGCCCAATAGGGCCCATTATGCGAAACTTTCTGTTTTGGAGGGCCAAAACTGTGTTTTTCTGTAAAACAGTGGACTACTAATGTTACAAGTACTTTTCAAAGGTTTAAAATGCTTTTCAAATTTAAAAAGGACCAAAGTTGCAAAATTTTTCCAATTGGGGCCAAAATTGTAAAAACTGCGAAAAAGAGGGGTTATAAATGAGAAAATTGCAATTTCAGGGACTTAAACTGTTTTCAACGAAAAATATGCTGAAAAATATTAATTTCAATAATTTTTGGTGTTAAAATGTCAAGAAAAATAGTTTAAGGACTAAACCGGAAATTAATTTACCTAAAGGGGTGAAAAAGTAAATTTACAAAATAAAGAGGGGTTGTAAACAGAAAATTTTCAATGATAATTCAATACACTCATTGTGAAAAAAGACTGACACTACGACTCTTGATGAATTACAATATACAATGTCACCAACAATCGTTATTAAACGAATTGATTCGGTCTCGAATCAATAACAAATCCAAAACTACTAACACTACAACGCTCAATACACATATGGAACTCTCAGAACTCTATACTCTCGTGGAAATTACTCAATACGTCAACGTACACTCCTTAGGCCCAAAAGTTGCAAATCATGCTTGTTGAGCCTAGCTAGCCCAATGACATGATCTTTAGGCCCAAAGGATACTTGCTTACATGTAGTTGGGTCTAATACGACTAAACCGCGTGTAAAAGGACTTTGAATGGCAAACGTGCTGCTGGTCCCCAAGGGTCCTTCGGTGCTGCTAGTAAAGTCGGGAACTCACGATTGCGGGATGGGCTTCGGGCCCTTCGCGATTGCAATGGTCTTGAACGACGTAGGGAAATACCGAGGGTTTCGCACCTTCACCTTTTCTCCTCGGTCGTGGGACTACACAAGTCCGGGAGGATTGAGTTGTGTGAATAAGTGCGAGTGACGCCTAAGGGATCGCTAGTACGGTTGTCAACTGGACGTTTTCATTAACGTACGTTACAACAATTCACCACCCTCTGTATACTCAATGCCTCCGGAGCTCAACGAACACCTCTAACGTAACGAAATAACAACACATAAATTAAGTAAAGCAAAGTGATAGGAAAACGTCAGGTTTTCCTAGGGTTTTCAACTAGTACACTTACGAACTACATGTCGAATTTCACAACTCGTACGCTTACATATATAGAAAACAAACAAGCATACTCATGGATCTTCACATATTTTTACTCTATACTATTTTCAGAAAATATCGGATTTTCTGGTGGTTTTCAAAGTAATACCAACATTGGATTTTAAACATTACTTATGAACTCACCAACATTTCATATGTTGACGTTTTCCAAAATACTTGTATTCTCAGGTAACAGATAAGTGAAGAAAGTACTGTACTCTATGATTGTTTTGCGGTTGTTTAAGTAACAATGAACAATGTATTTTGGGGAATGTAATATTTTGAAACAATGTAACGGATGTAAACGCTACCACTTGTATTACTTCAATGCTTGGTGATGTATGATGTTATGTTTCATGTATATTCGTTGTGATGGTATACAATTGAGTCACAACAGCCCCCGGATGTTTCCGCCGTTTGGTTCGAGGGTGTGACAGAACTTGTCTAGGAAAGGATGGCACACCTGATTCATTAGGTCCATGAGTACTGTCGGTATGTTGGTTAAACTGAAGGGCATTACTGTGAACTCGTAGTGACTATATCGAGTACAAAATGCTATTTTAGGAACATCACTCTTATGGACTCGCAGCTGATGGTACCCTGATCTGAGGTCTATTTTGGAGAAATACCTGACTCCTTGAAGTTGATCGAAGAGGTCATCGATCCGAGGAAGAGGATAACGGTTTTTGACGGTGAGCTTGTTCAGTTCGTGGTAGTCAATGCACATCCGAAAGGATCCATCCTTCTTTTTCACAAATAAAACCGGGGTGAGAAACTCGGTCTGATGAATCCTTTGTTGAGCAGCTCATTGAGTTGGCTGGATAACTCTTGCATTTCTGTTGGCGCTAGGTGATATGGGGATTTAGCTACGGTTGTAGCTCCAAGGATGAAGTCGATGTGAAACTCGACTTGGCGCTCAGGAGGAATTCCCGGAAGTTCTTCAGGAAAGACATTAGGAAAATTGCAGGCTTCGGGGATGCTTTCGAGGTCTTTTACTTCCTGATTCTCATTCACAACATGGGCTAGGAATGCATGACACTCGTTTCATAGAAGTTTTTTGGGCTTTGATGCATGAAATGATATGAAGGTTTGAGCTGAGTTTATCACCATAGATCGTAAGGGTTTCTCCAGAGGGTAGATTGAGACGAATAGTTTTTTGTAACAAAAGATATCACCACGATTGGGGCTCAACTAGTCCATGCCAATGATGATATCAAATCTCTTTATGGAAACTGACATACGATCGATTGGGAAGTAATGATCATTTGGGGTAAGGGTACAACTGATGAATATGTCGTTAGTGATCTCTTTCTTGCCGTTAGCCATCTTAATGGTAAATGTTTCGGTTAAAGATTGTGGTTTATGTTTGAGAATATGTTTGAATGTATGACTGACAAAACTTCTCTCCACACCAGAATTGAAAAGAATGCATGCATAAGAGTTGTCGAGGAAGAATGTACTCGTAACAACGGTAGGGTCAGCAACTGCCTCCTCTTGTCCCATTTCCAGAATTCTCCCGGTGTTGCCAGTTGTTGTTGCTTTGGGGCAGTTTCTTTTATAATGTCTGACCTCCCCACAGCCATAACAGGCTTGTCCAACACCGGCTTTGGAGGCGTGATTGGTTGATTGGGCTGGTGTTTTGCAGCTTCGAGCCATGTGACCCTTCTTACCATAGTTGCTGCAGAGCATCTTGCAACACGGGCAGGGGATCTAGTGATGATAACCACACTGGTAGCACCAAGGGAGGGTAACAATATATCCACTGGTAGGTGCTTGGGTTGTAGGAGTAGCGGCAAGAGTAATGGCAACGTGGACTGCTACATTTTGTTGTTTCTTGGAGGGCTCCTGTGAAGACTGGCCCTTTTGCTGCTTCTAGAACTTTCTCTTCTCGCCACTCCATTTTTCCAATTCGGGAGCGGCGATCATTTTATCTAGATCAACCTTTATGATCTATGAGAGTCTGAGCCAAACACTTGGCGGTGTCAAAAGTAATTGACCTGGCCGCCAAGACATTTCCTTGAGTTGGGGGCATCAATCCCCAAATGTATCTCTCTATCTTCTTGCTTTCCGGGGTGACCAATCCCGGGAAAAGAAGTGCTAGGTCTTTAAATCTAGAAGTGTACGCAACAATTTCGGAACCCTTCATTTTCAAGTTCCATAGCTCGTGCTCTAGTTTCTACATCTCGCCCCGTGGGGAGTACTCAACGAGCAAGATCTCCTTCAAACTCTCCCAACCCATAACATTTTCTACTAACGGTTGGTGAAAGTGAAAGCGACGAATTTCACCTTACTAGCTTTGGAAGAGGAACATATTTTGAAGATAGACTCGATCTTCTCGAACCATCGATTCAAGGCAATAAGATCTCCAGTGCCGTTGAAAGTTGTGGGTTTTGCATTCATGAATTCCTTATAGGAGCACTCCTTCTGATGCCCTTGACTACGTTCATGATTTTGGGAATGATTAGCACTCCTGGAACCACCAAAACCACCAGAATTTGTCTTTAACAAAGTAGCAGTCACGGCGGTAGTAACGACTATCTGGAACATAGCGGGATCGAATTGAGGAGGTGGTGATACTGGATCCGTCGAGGAATTGTTGTTCTTTTTTTTGGGTCTTTTCTTTGGAGCCATCTTGTTCTATATCAGGAAGAAGAAAATGATAAGTTCCTTTGACTTTAGAATCAAGAGATATGAAACAAGGTATATCTTTATCTGATAGATAAAGTGTTCTACTAAGCGATATACAGTAAAGGGGTTACTAAAACAAGTAGACTATCGCTTAAGAAAGAGTGGGTAGCAACACTTGGAATGAATCTCTACAACGTATGTGACTCTAAATAAAGTACTTTGATAGTATTTTATGTTGAATGTTTTCTTCCATCGATATCTTGTGGTAGGAATACTTGGTAAGTTTTAGGCTTGCTGCAACACTACAGTCACTCCCAAGCACATATTGGTCATGTCTCAAATAAATATAACGATCAGGCTATATTGACCGTAGACATGATTACATAACTGCCCATGTATAACCGTTGTATCTAACATACAAATACTTTTGTTTGGTTCTTTTTACGATACGGTTTCTGGTATGTAGGTATACTTGTATACGTTTTGTAAAAATACTTTTATTTTAAAAGTACACTTTTAGTTCAGAGCGCTTCGGCCCCTTAGCGTTTATAGTTGTATACCATGTAATGTTCGTTATACTTAGTTAACTATAAACAATAGCTCATATATGAATCTTTCACACCCCTGGACCATCAGAAAACTACGGTGGAAACGTCCGGGGGTGGGTGACGGCATACGTAGTGTCACAACAATCGTATCATAGCAATCAAAGTAAACACAACCATTACATTACAATATGATTATTTACATATGTTTGAAAACATAGTCTATACATAACAATATATAGCAAAAGATAAAGACGAGACTCCAAAAATCCTTTGTCTTCTCCAAAAGCTAGTGAAGTTACCTGTCTATCGTTGTCCTGAGAATGCAAGCGGTATTGAAAATGTATCAGCATAAAGCTAGTGAGTTCATAAACATGTTTTTGTATGGATAACTAGTTAGTGAATTTGTTCAAATGGTTTCTTTTCATAATAAGTAAAATATTGTTTGTATCGAAAACCATTGTTATCAAGTTCTAAAATATATATATGCATGCTTTCCAAGAAAATCCAATATTTTCTAACATGTTTGTTGATTACTGTATGAAAAGTATGTTTTGTTTGAAAACCCTGGCTACCACTAGTATGTATAGTACGTTTTGTTTGAACACCCTGGTTACCACCAGTATGTATAGAATGTTCTGTTTGAAAACCCTGGTTACCACCAGTATGTATAGAATGTTCTATTTGAAAACCCTTGTTACCACTAGTATGTATAGAATGTTTTGTTCAAAAACCCTGGCGACCACCAATGCGTATAGTAGTTTTTTTACTTAAAATAAAACCAAAGGTTGTGTCCCTAGAATACCCTCCAGTAAGTAGTTAGGTAGTTTTATTAATTAAAATAAAACTGTAGAAGAAAGAAATCCCGTAAACAAAGGTTAGTTTATACTTATTGTGAGTCGTATAACCATACTGATGTGACCGATGACCTCCTTGACGTTTCTTCAGGCATCGTACGATTACAAAATTTGTCTCCCCAAGCGAGCCCGCGTAATTGTAGCTAACATTTTAGGTGTGGGATTTTCGGTCCCGAATAGATCTATTCACAAATTTCACGCTCTCCCTCCATGAGACTCTTGTTATACTACCGGAGGGGGTTTATTGGTACCCGAAAGGCATAACAAAGATAGGTCTCACAATCCTGTAGTAACTTGTTAACGTATGGTTTTGTCGTTCTCGAGTTCTAAATCATTTGTAATGGTGTAGAGCATAACTAATTATACACAGAATAATTATTTAGTAAGATACTCTAGTTTTGTGTTCGTAGTAATGGATAAACTAAATTTGTCATAGTTTATATGTTTTACTTTGTATGTAGTTTGAATGTATAAGACTGGTACTGAAATCCACAAACTATACCTATTATAGTTTTCATGGTTTGTTACGTTCATATACTGTTATGAAAACTATGCAATTAACTTTAGAAAAACATCCCTTATGCTCTGCATATTACAAAAGGGTTAAAATATCTAAATGTTTGATGTAAAACTGTTGTAATTGCATCGGTTTTTAACTTGTGAAAACCATTATGTTTAGCTCGTATTCCCCCTGAAAACGTTTAAAACTATAAAGCGTAGGGGTATGAACTCACAGTTTAACATATGATCTAAATGTACGATCGGTATGAGTGTTGAGTGTTAATTGATGTTTCGTATGCAAGTGGTCCCTATTAACATACAGTAACACATATATGTATTAGATTAGGGTATTCCGTCACTAAACATGACGGGAAACCACCATAAGGACCTGAAAATGCTTGAACTAAGTGTCGGAGCCATAAATGATCAAACGAGGGAGGTATATGGCCACAAAAATCAAGGGTTTTGTGTGTGTGTGTGGCCAGAGTGTGCGAACAGGGGGTGTGTGCGGCTGCACACAGGAGTGTGCGGTCGTACAGAGGGTGTGTGCGGTCGTATATAGGGGTGTGCGGCCGTACACTCTTCATTTATGCTCCAAAAGTCGATTTTCAAGTGTTTTAAGGCTCAAACCAAGTCCAACTAGAAGATAGGGGCCAAATTCTCACTTTGGAGGGTCTTTAAGGTGTGTACGGCCACCTTATGAAGGTGTGCGGCCGTACACCTTCAAGGGATGAAAGAAACGAAGAACATGAAGAGTTTAGGCTTAGATCAAGGTGTCTTACTAGTATAACAAGTTAAATGATGGAGTACTTCATGTTTTTGAGGCCTTTGGAGTGTTCTTGGATGAATATTCTAGAGATAAAAACTAAAGAGAGAAAGTACAGTGCAACCAAAGAAAGGAATGAATGAAGGGGTCACCCTCTATATATAAGGGTGAGTGTGAGGCTGGAGGATAGGTGTGCGGCCGTACATACCTCCCAAGAGGGTGTATGGCCTAGTTTCATCCCTATACAACCTATTGACTCATTCCTAATATCATTCCTGGTTGTACTCAAGCTTAGAACACTTAAACAAACCCTTAAATGGCATTAAAAGATGATAGACTCGAGTTTAATGTCGATAAAGTTGACCAATCATACATAATAAAAGTTTCGAGTTGTCACAGATACTCAAATGTTTGATCTATAACGATATTATTAGTTTATAAAATATAGCATTTTTAATTCCTTATAAAAATTTATATCCTTGGCCCAATGGTTTAAAAATTAACACATTTGACTCAAAATATTTATTTCACCATTTCAACCCTTGATTTGTAAGAGTTTACATTTGCATCCCTTATTTGTAAAAAATTTCATTTTTGGCCCAATTCCCGTGAATTTTACATTTTTTGGCCCAAAATCCAAAAACCTTGCATTTTTAGCCCCAATTTAGATATAAATGTTATTTTCACCCCTAAATTTGGTTTATTTACATTTATGGCTTAAACTTTGATCATATGACATTTTTAATCCCACAACTCTTATTTTTCGCAAATTTGGGCCCAAAATCGTGAGGCCCGAATATTGATCCCATTAGGCTAAAATTTATGCTTTTGGCCATTTGAAGAGTATGGTTATCATAAAAACCCATTTTTATACAAATATGATCTGTTGGATCCTTATAAAACTGTAAATGTCACTATTTTTCCTTATCTTTTGTTTACTTGACAAATATGATCCTTAACAAGATTTTTGCTTTATTTTTCCCATCTTAAGCATGTGAACACTTTTATATTGGTAATGTGATGTATAAGGTGTCTTAGTTCATGGATTTTTACTTATTGTTGTTTAAGATGTCAATATGTGTTAAGATCTAACACATTTTTACAAAATAAACTAAGAAATCACACATATCAAACATATAACACATAGATCTACACATTTTACTTGTATTCTCCCCCAAAAATCATGTAAAGTTGAAAACAAGGGGAATGAACTCACTTTAGGGTGATGGATCAGTTTTGATGAAGGGATATGAGAATATGATGTTGTTTTCGGCCTTAGCAAACTTTCCTTGTGTGGTTTTCAAGTTTAGAAGGTTTCAATTATGGTTGAAAACTTGGTGTAAACCTCTTGAGGCACACTCTAACTCTCGAAAATTTAGAGGAAAATGTATGAGTTCCTGGGAAGCTTCCTTAAGATATTTTTGTATGCAAAAATGAGCGTGGTCATGGTTTTTAGTCTCATAGCCGAGATTTAAGAAGAATTGGAGGGAGTTGGATTGGTTTTTACTTAGAGGTCCATTCCTAAGTATGTGAAATAATAGCATGGTTAAGTAAAGGTTATCAGTGAGGTGACACCTCACTAATCACCCTCTTATTGTTTTTTTTCTTTATTTTTTTAAACATGGGTCGGGAATGGGTAATTATGGGGAAGCTTGGGCCTTGTCTCGATCCTTGCTTGAAATTATGAAGCCCATAAAGAAGGTTTTTGGACCATTGGGCCTTAAGTGTATTCATGGCCCAAAATTACATAAAATAATGAATTTATGGCCTATTAGGGTTAATTAGATTAAATATGGCCCAATAAGGCCCATTAAAGGTAAACCAATTTATTTTGGACGAATTATGGCCCAAAATGTTAAGTTTCATGAAAGTAGGCCCAATTAGAGTCCATTTAAGGATCCTAAGCCCAAAATAGTTAAATTGGAAGCTTATTGGTCTATTAGGCCCAATTAGGAAATCCTAGTCCATAATGGACTTAAACCGGGATTCTTAGGGTTTCCAATCATAAGTTAACTATTTGAAATGCTTTGTATAGAGTTTTGAATTTCAATTGGATTTTGATGGAACATTATACACATTTTCAAGTTATGGTTACAATTGTTGCCATTGTTAAAGTTTACAAAAGTATAGAATTTCCTAGCTAATTTGCTAGTTGTGACAAAAGGGAATCATTTGTATAAGTAAATATGTACATATACTTTGAAAACTATGTTGGTAATAAACATTTAAAAGTCAACAAGTTATAGCAAGTCAAGACATGTCAAATAGTTATAACTTTGCTTTATAGTTTTCGGCCTAGTACCCCCACCTACCTAGTAAATCCGGTTTACCTAGGACCGAAATCACACTTTAGTGGGCAACACTAAAACCGAAATCCCATGTTAAACACCTCTAGAACCGAAATCGCCCTTTAATGGGTGATACCCAACCGAAAACACCATGTAGGGAAGACTTAGAACCAAAAACACGCTAGAACCAAAACACCCCTAGGCCGAAATCCTCCCTAGACCGAAATCACGTGTGATTTCAATCATATTAAGGAGATTTCAATGGGTTCTCGGTGGGAAAAGTAGATAAGGAAAGTTAAGTTTGTGTTTTAGATGTTCCTGCTTCCCAATACAAAACTATACCCAATATATATCAATGTTATTGATGTGTGTGAAACGAACTACTTTTAATCCAACTAACTTAGACAGAGAAACAAACAACCGAAAAGCAGTGTGCCTACAGATTAGCAGCTTAGTTCAGGTAAGTAGGGTATCGAACACAGGGAATGGTAAACAATTAAAATAAATGCTAAAATGATCTAAATAAAACAAGTAATATAAAGGGGGGTTTTCTCTAGTTTTACAAGACTAGAAACCTAAATAGACTAACTAATGCGCAATTTAACTAACTAACAACTAAAGCAAGTAAATACCACTAAATTCAATAGTTAAGAGGACTACTGTTTAGGTTCAAATCATTTGTTCGCATGGATGATTTTATGGTAAATACATCGGATTATATCTTCATTGGTTACCGATTAAAGTGATTTGGTTCACATTCGCTATTGCTAATCCTTAGAAAACCTATTAATTCAAGCAATGGCCAGTTGTCTAAATTAATGAATTTCCTAGTTTATTGATTCCGGTTAAGTAAGACTTGTAATTAGCTAATCAAATTGGTGATTCAATTAACCTCTTGTTGATGGTGTATCACACAAGCTCACACATTAATTTACCTATCTTCTAGTTAATTCTTGTTTCACATTCATTATTCCTAGGCATATAGTATTGTGTTCACCTAAATTATATGAGATAACCAATTAAGAGATTTTCATGCAGCTTAATCACGTAGCAATTAACAGAAAACAGTTATGGTTAATGCATAAGGGTCTTTAACAAGCTTAATTTAACAATATCACCAACTAACAATTAATCAAAAGAATATATTAAACCATAGGAGCAAAATTGTCTTCCCCAAACAGAAAATAACGAAATTAGTTCATGATTTCAGTGTATGAAATCTTAAAAACGAATTCAAATAAACCGAACATAATTCTATTCAAAGGTAAAGTGGAAAATTAAACATAAAGTGTCTTAATCTCTTAAGAATAAAGAATTAGGGTTCTTCAACGTTTTCTAGAGCTCCTAGGGCTTCCTTGATTGCCAAGTGTTTCCACCAAAAAGTCCAGAAAGTTCTAAATTTGGGTTTGTGAAGTCTATTTAAAGTTTTCTCAAAACAGGGGCTACTCGTCGAGTAGACAACTGACTCGTCGAGTCCCCCTTGAGGAATCCGTGTACGGCAAGGACTCCACGTATTGCTTCACGAAGCTTCGCGTCTACTTGTCAAGTAGACGACCCTACTCGCCGAGTAGCTTCAGAATTAATACTTTTTTTCTTCTTTCTTTCATTCCCGACCATTCATTCATATCTCCTGCTTCCTTTCGCTTCCGAGCTTCTTTTTTTGACTGAAAATATAATTTGAAAAATATTGAGTATCTTTTGTCCAAAATATGCAATTAATTAGCCAATAACTGATAAAAATCCAACATAAAAATATAGCTAAATATGCAAATATCAAAATACCCCACACTTGACTTTTGCTTGCCCCCAAGCAAAATTGAAATTAAGCACACTAATATTACATAGACAATCCCAATCCAACCCAGCCATTACGTCAAGACCGCAACACATGCATTTGTGTTTAAATAATTTTCCTAAGGACCCCCTTGATTCTATATACTCACAATCCTTATAAACACTCGCCCACTTTTTCTGAGCAAACCCCCTACCCCACACTCATTTTATGCATCCCTCCGAATCCATCCGTAGAAAACCTCCTAGTCTCTTGGTGTTTTTGGTTGAGCAACCCAAGCATACATATTCTAAAAATTACAATTCTTTGATACCAGTATGGAGCTTTTTGGAATTCTTCATTTTCTTGATAATTCGAACCTTGATTTCTTTGAATTCTTCAAATTTGCCACCTTTTTGATTTTCTTTGATTTTTGGGTATCTTCAACTTTTGAAAATTTGGAATTTTGATCTTTTGATCTTCACTTTAACTGCTCCAAAATTCTTACAACTTTACTTGTAATTTTTTACATGTAACTCACTTTGCTTGTAATTTTTTTTAACTGCTTCATTTTGGATTTTTTTTACATGTAACTCACTTTTTTTTTCACTCAATCTATATGCTTAAGCAAGGGCGCTCAACATTAACCTTTATTGATTAAGATAATAATTTTACTGGATACATTTCAAGTACATGATGCTAAATTTATTGCATCCCTCAAACTAAGCGAGATTGTGTTTTTGTCCCATGATTTCACTAGAATAAGGTAGGTCACAAATACATTATAACGTATATTAGCTCAACTAAACATTTGAATCTTCATACAATCATCAAACATAACACTATCATGATTCCTAATTGCTTTACCAAAATTTTCTAAATTAATCTAGCAATTTTTATGAAAAATTTCAAAAATTTCAAAATTTAACTAAACTTTTAACTAATGTAACAAACCCCCTACCCCACACTTAATTTATGCAATGCCCCCATTGCATATTATGCATGATAAATATAAGAAGAAAATAAAGAGAGAATTGGAACAAACTCCCCTGGGTTAGTAGTGGTGAGTTCGGTATTTCCTCTCTTTTAACTCCTCTTCAAATGACTTTAGACATGTGAACAACTCATCCATGCATTGCGTGTGATATCTTGTGTGGGAAAGCTCCAAAAATGCAGGTAAGATACTCCGAAATCTTCAGAAATCAAACTGTAAGGAATATGAGCGAGACCCGTATTGAATATGAGCAGAATATAAGCCTTGAGAATGAAAAAGTAATAAAATCGCCGAGTCTATATGACAACTCGACGAGTAGCAACGAATGAAGCAGAAAAATCGTGGAATTGAACTCGGACTCGTCGAGTAGGTAATGTGCACTCGGCGAGTCCATCGCTGGGTATGATAACTCAGTGTGTTTTCTTCATTTTTCTTCAACAAATAACACTCTAAGACCCTCCTTGAGAATGGAATCGATCCTAAACTCATGCACATTCTCATCTAGACCCAATCCTCACTATAATTTTGACAATTAAGACTCTTGAATGCATCTAATCCTTTAATCTGAAAAGAAAACAACCACAAGTGATAAAAGAAAACAAATACCTACTTAAACATCTTACAAGTTCAACACATAAAACAAAAAAAAAGTAAATAGTCTTAATTATCAAAACCAAATAAAATAAAGCACCGATCTTCCTCCTCGTCTTCATCTCCTTCGGCTCCACTACCGCCCGCTTGGTTTCTTCTCACTTGCACCCTTTCATCCCAATTTGACATATACGGGAATCCGGGCCTGGGCATTGGTGCAAAATGCATTTGTTTAAATAAATAAACAAACGACTCATTGACATAGTTCACCCCCCGCCAGAGGTCGTCTTGGTATCTTCGCACCTCAACATTATACCAATCCATAGGTCACCCCTCATCCACCAGAATAACCAGTGGGTCTTGTGGCACCATCTCTCTCCTTTGTCTCACCCTACTTCCTGGTTCCTCTGGCCCTAACGGTTCATCATCATTTGGAATACTAACATGCCCCCCTCCATAATCCTCAATAATCCTAGCCCTCTTGAATAATGTTGTGCTGAAGGGAGGACATGGAATCATAGTCAATGCCCGTGCCTCTTGTTGGTCTAAAATACCATAAGTTCTCGCAAGGCTTGTAACAAACATGCCAACATTGATTTTTGAAGTCACCCGCTCTTTGAATGCCCCCTGTGGCAAGTATTTTGCCATGCAATATGGTAAATTGCAAAATACATTAGGAGTCATAATACTCCACATGTAAAAGATGTCGAGAGTGGGGACAATAGCGTCATCCTTTTGCATGTTTATAGTGCTCGCGATCAGACGATGTATTAAGCCATCAATCGGGAAACGGATGCTCCCCTCTTGTGCAGATGAAGGAATGTAAACCTGGTTGGCAATGGTAGTCCACCAAGTAGAGGCAACCATATCCTCGGGCAGCTCTTTATGGCAATGCTCCAAGAATGACTCAAAAGTCTCGGACATGATCTCATTCTGATCATAAATACCAAGCCTCCATGCCAGATCTGCAATGCTGCACTAGCGAAACTCTCCTCCAAGGCAGAATGAAATAATATTAGGACTATAGTAGTCATCACCACCCCAGAAAGAGATGGTGGCAAAGAACTCCGAGGAACCGACTCCACCCGTCGCAGATTATTTGTACCCCATTAACTTCACAAGACTTGAACAAATAATGGTTCGGTGCTGCTTCCAACCCAACTTGCCCTATCCATGACTAGTCCAACTCATTAGGAGCATATATTGCCTTTCACTTCAAAGCCTCCAGCTTGCTTTTTGCACGTGTAAGTGAAGACTTGTTGGTGATGCTTGGAAAAGTCAACCATGGGATGTCCCCATAACCGCCTCCTCGTGAACTTTTACCTCTCATACACATGGTTCCTGCATATCAAAGAAACAAGAAAACCACAAGAAAAATACTAAAAGTATTAAAAAATGGTAGAATACTAGGCATCAACAGCATGGACTCGCCGATTCCACGAACCAACTCGGTGAGTAGGACGAACTGCGGCAGTCCAGATCTGTTTTGATGAAATTAACCAGCCAAATCCATAAATTATTTCATGGGTTTGCTTCGGTATGTTCCAGGAGCATATGATTGTAAAAATTCATGTCTAAAACGTCCTAATTCGTCAAAAATCAAAAACCTAAAATCCAAGTCTTCCCAAAATCAGGATTTTCCAGAAATTAAGGGTGACATTTTACCAAAGACCAAAACTTGTAAAGAATTAAGAGCTAAAGTTGTTACCTTGTTGGTTGAATTCGCAAAAGAAGAGAAGATTCAAGATGAAGGTTTGAGAGAGTGCACGTCGAGTATAGGGGTGGCGGCTCGTATGAATGGTTGAAAGTGTTTGCAATTTAGGGTAAAAACCACTATTTTACAGAATGTAAAATAATTTTTTTTTCTGGTAATATATGGACTCGTCGAGTAGGCGGACCTACTCGGCGAGTAGATGCTTGATTCAATGGACTCGCCGAGTGTTTTTAGAGACTCGTCGAGTTTTTCATTATGTGAAAAATTTTAGTTTGGAGAATAAAATGTATGCCACCCCACACTTGAGCGTTGCTTGCCCTCAAGCAATCATTTTAACATAGAAGAAGATTGATAAAAACAAATCATAAGCAAAATTAAAATAAAAGATAAAAAAAAGATAAAAAGAAAGCAAACTCTAAACGCGGGTTGCCTCTCTAAGCGCTTCTTTTTAAGGAGTTATTAGTTAGACTCCTTCCCGATTACGTTGTTGTAATCCCTTCCAGCAGCAGCCCTTCTTCAAGTTCTTCATTTCTCGGAATTCCTTCTTCTTATCTTTTCACCCTATGACCATTGACCTTGAAAGGAGTTCCATCACTTGATATTTGCTCAATAGCTCCATGTTGAAAAAATTTCTTTACTATAAATGGACCATCCCATCATGTCTTAAACTTGCCCGGAAATAGTTTGAGCCTTAAATTAAAAAGTAACAGCTTTTGTCCTACGTACCCTTGAGTCTTTTGTCATGCCAATTCTTGGTTTTGTCCTTGTAAATCAAGGAACTAGTGTAGGCCTCATTCCTTAGTTCTTTAAGAGCATTCATTTGCATCAATCGGTTGTTTCTAAGTTCAGCTAAATCAAAATTGCACATTTTTAAAGCCAAAAATGCCTTATGCTCAATCTCAACTGGCAAGCGACAACTCTTCCCATAAACCAACCAATATGGTGTAGTACTAATAGGTGTTTTGAAATCTATTCTAAACGCCCATAGTGCATCATCAAACTTATCCCACCACTCTTTTCTATTACTGCCAACCGATCTTTCTAATATTCTCTTCAACGCCGTATTTGTAACTTCAATTTGCCAACTCGTTTGACGATGATAGGATGTTGAAAATCTATGGTGGTCACCATATTTTTGCAACACCTTAGCTAATTGATCATTTGCGAAGTGGGAGCCCCGATCAATAATTAGAGCCCTCGGAATTCCAAATCTTGAAAATAATTTCTTGAGAAAACGTACTACTACTCGAGCATCATTCGTGGGTAATGCTTGTGCCTCCGCCCAATTGGATACATAATCGACTGCTACCAAAATGTATTTATATACCTTTGACATTGGGAAAGGTCCCATGAAGTCAATAACCCAAACATAAAATATTTCACAAACTTGAATGCTATGTTGGGGCATCTCGTTATGTGATGAAATGTTTCCAGACCTTTAGCATGAATCGCATTCTTTGACAAATTTTGTAGCATCTTTAAAGATAGTAGGCCAATAAAAACCCGAATCAAAAACTTTCTTGGTCGTATATTGTGCTCCATGATGTCCTTCGGTGGGCCCGCTATGACAATGCTCTAAGATTTACCAACTTTCTTTCCGGGATACACATCTTCTTATCATACCATTAGGATAGCTACGAAAGAGGTATGGCTCATCCCAAAAGTAATAATTGATTTCTGAAAAGAGCTTCTTGTTTTGGTGGCGGGTCAAGTCTTTTGGGATGTATTCCCTAGCTAAATAGTTAGCTATATCTGCAAACCATGGAATCTCTTCTGCTATAACCAATAAATGCTCTTCGGGAAATTCATCTCCAATCTTGTTTTCTTCTAACTCTTCCAAGTGCGGGTTTTCCAATCTCGATAGATGATCGACAACCACGTTTTCCATCCCCTTCTTATCTCGTATTTGAATGTCAAATTCTTTTAGTAGCAATACCCAACGAATCAACATTGGCTTAGCATCTTGTTTAGCAAAAAGATATATAAGGGCAGAATGGTCGGTAAAAACTATAGTTTTTAACAAAACCAAATATGAGCGAAATTTATCAAATGCAAAAACCACTGCTAGTAGCTCCTTTTCTGTAATAGTTTAGTTCTCTTGTGTTAGGTTCAAGGTCTTACTTGCATAATAGATTAGCTGAAAATGCTTGTCAATCCTTTTTTTTATCCCCATCCTCGAGACCTTGTGTCCTAGAACAATTCCTTACTGCACCATAAAATGACACGTCTCCCAATTAAGGACTAGGTTGGTTTTCTCACATCTTGCTAACATTAGATCCAAGTTGGACAAGCAATCTTCAAAAAAGGACCAAAAAACCGCAAAGTCATCCCTAAAAACCTCCATAAACTTTTCGATCATATCATGAAAGATAGCCATCATACACCATTGGAAAGTAGCTGGTGTATTGCATAACTCGAAAGGCATGCGTCTATATGCAAATGTTCCACTTGGGCATGTAAAAGTGGTCATCTCTTGGTGTTGTGGGTCGATTGGAATTTTAAAGTACCCGGAAAACTGATCGAGAAAACAATAATAAAGTTGACCGGAAAGCCTCTCAAGCATTTGATTGATAAAAGGCAATGGAAAGTGATCCTTGCATGTGGCCTCATTTAGCTTCCTATAGTCGATGCAAAATCGCCACCCGGTTACCATCCTTGTTGGCATTAATTTGTTGTCTCCATTAGCCACTACCGTCATACCTCCTTTCTTCAGAACCACTTGGACCGGACTTACCCATGGGCTAACAGAGATTGAATAAATGATTCCGGCATCTAGTAATTTCACCACCTAATTTTTCACAACTTCTTGCATGTTAGGGTTGAGTCTTCTTTGGCGTTGTACTACAACTTTTGATCCATCTTCTAAGTTGATATTGTGGTAACAATAGGCCGGACTAATTCCCTTTATGTTAGTTATCTTCCATGCTATAGCACCTTGCCTCTTCTTTTGTACACCCACAAGGCTCTCCTTCTCATGCTTGGCCATATCAGCAGCTATAATTATAGGTTTTTGCTGGCCATCTTTAAGAAATGCGTACTCCAAGTGATCTGGTAGAACCTTGAGCTCCGTTTTTGTGTTCTGAATGTTGAACACATCGTGTCCAGTAAGGGGACTCGTCGAGTCCGATGTAACATTTGCAACTGTTCGGGGTTCTTCGATTGGACTCACCGAGTCGGTCGAGGCTACTCAGCGAGTCGAGCTTTCTGCACTTCTAATTAGATAGTTATAATCAGCTTCCTCGAACAGTCTTTCTAATTCCAGCAGGTCCTTTTCATCATCAAACTCTTCTTCAAATGAGATGGTGGACTTGCTTGGTTTATCTTCATTCCAATCTTCCAACAATTCTTCAAACATGTCAATCGAAAATGCCATGTCATCACTACTCCTTGCATGTTTCATGGCTTGATCAACTCTGAAAATGACTAATTCGTCTCCTACCCGAAGGGTATGTTTAGAATCCTACATGTCTACAATAGAACTTGATGTATTAAGAAAAGGTCTTCCTAATATGATCGAGACTTGGGGATCTGTTTCCATGTCTAAAACTATAAAGTCCGCGGGGAACACTAACTTGTCCACTTTCACTAAAAGATCTTCACAAATTCCCCTAGGAAATGTAACCGTCTTGTTTGCTAGGTGTATTGCCATATGAATGGGCCTTGGCTTGGGAAGATCTAACTTTTTGAAAAACGAGTAAGGCATGAGATTTTCACTTGCACCTGAATCAGCCAATGCATAGATGATAGCTAAATTACCGAATTGCCAAGGTAAGGTTAAGCTTCCCGGGTCACCCTTCTTCTTCGGTAGTTTGTTCAACATGGCAACTGAACAATTCTGATTCAGAACCACTTTCTTCACTTCTTCCATCTTCCTTCTATTATTTAGAAGCTCCTTGAGAAATTTGGCGTATTATGGCATTTGAGCAACCACTTCTATGAATGGTATATTAATTTCAAGAGCCTTTATGTGTTCTAGAAACTTCTGGTAGTCTTCTTCATTCTTTTGTTGTCTAGCTCGGGCTAGATATGGTAGTGGAGGCTGATATGGCTTAACAGGAGGTTTAATTTTTTGATCAGGTGTCAGACTCGTCTAGTCCATATCATGGACTCGGCGAGTAGATTATGGGTTCAGCTGGGTTTTATTTTGGTTCTTCCCTTTTGCGTCCTTTTGTACCAGCTTCGGATCTTCATTCTGAATAGGGCCAGAGGGCTTATAATCTTCCCACTCCTAGTTGTGATAATGTTTATATGTGCGCCTATCAAGTTACTTTCGGTATTGCTCGGAAGTCCACACGGTATTCTCTCGTTCACTTGTTATGCAAGTTGCCCCATTTGCTTTTCTATGTTGAGAATAGATGTTTGTTGTTTCCTAAGCAAAGCATGTTGATCTTTCATCATAAGTTGGTGTTCTCTCAACATATTTTGTTGATATTTAAGTGTAGCATCGGTATCATTGTGTTGTTTCTAGGATGTGGCTACGAATCTTGTAAGTATCTCTTCCAAATTAACTCTCTTTTCCATAACTTGCTACTCCTTTTGATACAAACCTCGTTCTTTTTGCTTGTATGTCTCCTCTTTTTCCTTTTTGTACTCGTCATACGGGTACCATTCCTTCTTCGGTTTTTGCTAATTATCATCAAATGTGTCGCACTTGAATAAATACTTGAGCCTTCTTGTTTCCATTCTCATCCAAATCACAATCTTTAGTGAGTTGCGGTCCTTTAGTGTTCTCACATCTTACCCGGATAGCATGGATTGTTTGATCCATCGTAGTCATCTTCCTATTGTAGTCACATTGACCCCATCATAAAAAATGGAGACTTCTTGTTAGCTATTAAGATCATTATGTGGGCAATTCCTTAATAGACTCTTGTAACTTTTCCATACCTCATAAAGGGACTCTCCAGCTTGTTGTTCAAAATTGACAATAGCTTTCTTCAACTTGGCTATCTTTGAAGGTGGGCAAAACTGGTCAATAAATTCTTCCTTCATCTTAGCCCATGTAGTGATGGATCTGGGGGGAAGTGACTTGAGCCAATCCTTCGCAGCACCTTTGAATGTACCTGGAAGCATACGAAGTAGCTGGGTTGGAACATTAAAATAATCAGCTACATCATTGACTTCATTCAAGTGTTTATAGGAATCTTCGTAGTCTTTTCCGTAGAAGGGGATCTCCTTGACTTGCGCAAATATGTCACCCTTAAGCTCAAAAGTGGCAGTCGCGGGAATTGTGGGCTGCACAAGTCCCGGGCCGATATCATCTCATATCCTCTTCTTCCATTCTCCCATGGGAACTTCATCGATTTTCTCCATGGTGTTGTCAAAGTCACCTTCTTGATCACTTTCCTCTTCGTATTCGGTTTCGTAGTCGTATTCGAATTCGACTTCTTTTGGATCATCTTCAATATTCTCTATCTTTCTTTCATCGCTCTTCCGACTTCTGGTCTCTCCTCGCTTCTTGTTCTTTTTCTTACCAAAAACCGTCTTCAAGCTAGTCAAAGGTGACTTCTTAGGTGTATTTGAGCTTTCAACGTCCTTGCCTTTGTTTTTCCTCAAAGCGGATTCTGGGTCTTCAAGAGAAGGAACCAAGGGTGTGTTGGATCCTTTGGTCATGTAAAGCATATAAGAAGAAAAATGTGTAAAAAGAACAAAACTAAGATAAAACTAAAAACTGTGAAACAACGATGGACTCGCCGAGTCGCTTCGACTGTAGTAGGCGAGTTCAAGGCAGAAACAGAAAAAAAATCTAATTAAATTTCTAAAACATAAAACTATTAAAACAAATCCTAATAACTAAATTACCTAAAAATAACTTTGTGCAAGATAAATCTCACACAAAGGATCGATAAAGCTAGAAATTAGTGCTAATTTTTGAACCGCTCCCCAGCAACGGTGCCAAAAACTTGATGTGCGTGAAATGAACTAGTTTTAATCCTACTAACTTAGACATAGAAACAAACACATGAAAGGCAGTGTACCTACTGATTAGCAGCTTAGTTCAGGTAAGTAGGGTATCGAACACAGGGAACGGTAAACAATTAAAATAAATGCTAATATTATCTAAATAAGACAATTAATAGAAAAGGGGTTTTCTCTAGTTTTACAAGACTAGAAACTTAAATAGACTAACTAATATGAAATTTAACTTACTAACAACTAAAGCAAGTAAATACCACTAAATTCAATAGTTAAGAGAACTTCTGTTTAGGTTTAAATCATTTGTTCCCATGGATGATTTTATGGTAAATACATTGGATTAACTCTTCATTGTTTACCGATTGAAGTTATTAGGTTCACATTCGCTATTGCCAATCCCTAGAAAACCTATTAGTTCAAGCAATGGCCAGTTGTTTAAATTAATGAATTTCCTAGTTTATTGATTTGGGTTAAGTAAGACTTGTAATTAGCTAATCCAATTGGTGATTCCATTAACCTCCTGTGGATGGTGTATCACACAAGCTCCCACATTAATTTATCTATCTTCTAGTTAATTCTAGTTTCACATTCATTATTCATAGGAATATAGTATTGTGTTCACATAAATTATATCAGATAAGCAATTAAGAATTGTTCATGCAGCTTAATCACTTGTAACATCCCAAGTCAGAATCAAGAGTTTAGAGGGTAAAGTGTAAGTTTGGAAAAGCGGAACTCGATGAGTAGGAGCTACAACTCGTTGAGTCTAAGCATGTTCCGGGTACATGTTAAGTGACCAGACTCGTAGATTCGGAGGCTGGACTCGACAAGTCCGTGCTGGAATGAGAAAGCCTAATTCCTAGGGTTTGCACCCTATTTAAAGAATAATATGCCTTCATTTCAGCGTCTATCTTCCCTGAGTGTTCCAGAGAAACCCTAAATCATGAGAGACTCCATTTTTTAGAAGATTGAAGCTTGGAAGAAGAAAATGATGAACAGAAGTTGGGGGAATTTGAGGATAACATCAAGAGACCTTGTGGATCTGAAGTTCACATCAGTTTAGACTCATCTCTAAGGTAAGATGACCTTACCTTAAGCTATTTCCTTGTTATTTCATCCTTAGTGTGTGATTTGGGGTTCTTTAGCATGGTTGGGATGTATTTCGGGTATAGAGACTAGATTTGAGGTTGAAACTTCAGATCTAGGTTGGTTTGGAGCCATGTGATCAGAAAGTGATAGCTTTGGGGCAGGATTGAGAGTGTCCTTGCCTTAAACCTTCATTTTTAGCTTGTTGGAGCGTGTTGAGCCTTGTATGCATGTAAAGTTGGAAACTTTACATGTGAATCTAGCCCTAGGAGTCCAGATCAATGTATTGTAAGCAATAGAATGGCCTGAAATCGTCTAAAAGAAGATGTCACGTTTGGACTCGGCAAGTTGGAAGAACAACTCGGCAAGTCTGTTGAAGATTGCGTTGGAATCGGCAAGTATATGCTTGGACTCGGCGAGTCTGGTCGTGAAGTCCTAACTTTTTCTGGTTGAGTTGTGAATCGGTGAGTTGAGGGATGACTCGGTGAGTTGAGCAGGAAGGGACTTAGAGTTTGTTGGACTCGACGAGTCTTGACCTGACTCGGCGAGTTGAGTCGTGTCATGGGAGTTTCTGCGCATAGGAACTCGATGAGTCAACAGGTTGACTCGGTGAGTACGGTAAACCAGGAAGGTTGACTTTGACTCGGACCAAGGGTTGACCAGTTTGACTTCCAAGGGTATTTTGGTAATTGTTGGTGTTTATTGGTTTTGGTTATTTGGTATCGACCAGTGGTGGAGTTCGTGCTGGTAGTCGGAGCAGCGTGGTCTTATTTCTTCAAGTGGGCAGTTGCAGGTGAGTTATCCTCACTATATCGACAAGGTCTGAGGCACCAAGGTCTTCCCATTATCGAATGGGAATCCGAGTAGTTGTTTTTTATGTTATTGCTTTACTATGTCTATATCCTGGTAGTTAGGATGGTATATGTTAGAGACCTGGTTAAGGTCGGTATCCTAGTATATAGGATGATGCTATCTTAGTGATCACTTAGGTCGGTATCCTCGTTAGAATGTTGCTATGTTATGTGATCTGCTAGATCGGTTGATTAGTTATGGATTGGGGTTGGGTTGAGGCGGGCGTGCATTGTGTTGTAAGCCAACATACCCATGTTGGACCTGTTAGACTGAAGGCCCGGCCAGCGGTCCGGATAGGCTGAAGGACCCAAGAGGGCGGACTAGACGTGCCTAGGCTCGGAGAGTGGACCAGACAGATTGAAGACCCGGTGCGGGTGGACCAGTTATATTATAGAATCAGAGAGTGGACCAGGTGGACTGAAGGTCCGGTGCGGGCGGAGCAGTCATATTGTAGAATCGGAGAAAGAGTGGACCGGGTGGACTGAAGGCCTAGTGCAGGCGGACCAGTCACACTGTAGACTCGAGATGCATGGCTATTCTGTTTATGATATGATATGATATGTGTATGGTATTGTGGTTGGTATTTTGGGGGTAACTCACTAATCTTTCAGGCTTACAGTTTCAGTGTATTGTTTCAGGTACTTCAGGAGATCGTGGCAAGGCGAAGGTGTGATCGTACCGCTCCTCGGTTTTATGTTGATGTTCTGGGATACTCTGATAATAAAAGAATTGAAAACCTTTTTGTAATAACTTAATGAATATGGGTTGTTTTTGAAAAGTTTAAATTGATTGTAATTTTTTTTGGATGTTACAAGTTGGTATCAGAGCCTTGGTTTGAGTGAATTGGAGGAACATTCATGTGAATTCAGTCTCAAGTCAAGGAGAGTTTTCAAAGTGAAATTGAAATGGTTCTAAAAAATAACTAGAGGAGGATGCGGATGTACGATCAGCCGGAGCCAGTAAATAGACCCCAAAATACCATACAAGTTATTTGATTATGTGATATGTTAGAATAGCATGCTAGTACTAGGCTAGGGATCTTAAGGAATTGCATGATAGAATTGCCTGATTATATGATGCTTGCTAGCCTAGGGCTCCCTGTTATGTGAGGTAGTTAGCAGTTCCTCTAGAGACGAGGATTGAGTGTTTCCATGTATATGTTTATCACTAGGGTGTTATGGTGATACATGATATAAATATGGGTAGGTGTGGAAGGTAGTATGGGCCCTTACTCCTGAAAGCATAGGACCTATACACGTATCAAGGAAGTCACAACCCTTGGGTCGGGTTGGGAGTTGGTTCCCGGGTTATTGGGTAGGCATCTGATTTTCTTGCGGTGTATTTTTAGTATGGTGGTTACGAGGCATGCCGAGGGTGGATCCGGGTCAGGATCGGGATCAGGAGAGGGCGGTCAGGGTGGATCAGAACCACCCGAGGTCATTGGTCAGATGAGTACGGATGACTTGTATGCTAGGATTCGCGAGATCATGGATGATGAGATTGCTGCTATGTTCAGGGCGGAGATGCTAGATATGTATGGGTCGATCAAGACCGCCGTGGTTGAGTATTTTGATGAGCGCTATGCAACTATCGCAGAGATGGCTGTCGTGGCAGCTGCAACAGCTATAGCAACGATAGGCGGAGGAGTCGGTCGGGGTTTTCAGTATCGGGATTTCGATAATACGAAGCCCCCTACTTTTGATGGAGTTTAGGATCCGATCATTGCTATGAGTTGGTTGTCGGATGTGGAGGGATGTTTCTTCACGTGTTCATGTCTTGCGGATCAGAGAGTGAGGTGTGCTCTGAACCTTTTGAGGCTTGGGGCGAAGGATTGGTGGAGGTTGACTACGTGATCTTATTCAGATGCGCAGTAGGCTCCGGTTACATGGGATTAGTTCCAGGAGATGTTCAGTACCCGTTATGTTCCACGGGTTGAGAGGGAGAGGTTGGCTCAGGAGTTCTTGGAACTGAAGCAGGATTCGGAGTCAGTGACGGAGATCAACAGGATGTTTACTGAGAGGGCGATGATTTGCCCTGAGTTTGCTTTGAAGCAGGCTCAGATGTCCCGATATCTGAGTATGCTCAAGAGGGGTATCAGGCAATTTGTGTCTACGCAAAGGTGTGAGACCTTACTGGAGTTGCAGGAGGCCGATCGGCAGCGTGAGTTGGAGATTGAGTTGCAGATGAGAGAGCAGAGGCAGGCCCCGACACTAACGCAGCCAGCACCGAAACGATCCAAGACCGTTGATTCTAGGTTGGGAGGTCAGAGTAGCCGCACTTGCGAGAAGTGCGGGAAGGGTCATACCGGAGTTTGTAGGTCTAGTGGTGGGTGCCACAAGTGCGGGAGAGAGGGGCATTATGCAAGGGATTGTCCACATTCAGCCCCGGTTCAGGATTTGAGGATTTGTTATCATTGCCATCAAGTTGGTCACTTGAGGGCCAACTATCCACAACTCGTTTCCAAACCAGTGCAGGTTCCAGCACCGACCACTTTGAGGACTACTGGACGGGGCCAGGGTGGAGTGGAGCCTCCGAGGGCTCAGGGGTGTGCGTTTCAGATCACAGCAAAGGAGGCCAAGGAAGAGCCGAATGCAGTTGCGGGTATGTTTTCATTTCGTTGTTGTCTGGTTATCTGGTTATTTATGTAGTGTTGTATTTTATTCATTGTTCCACGTGTTTCATGGTTTAGTTGGGAGTGTTAGTAACTAGGAGTTGTAGGCGGTTAGAATCCATGGGATTGATGGTAAGAATTTGGTTGTATGATCTTGTTGTCGGGTATAGCAATTGTGTTTTGAGAAGTGTTCAGTGGGGAGTCGAACTCCCTTAGAGTTTGTGATGTGCGATGTCGGGAAGTGATTTTTTGGATGTTGCTCGTTTAAAAGGAAATCTGTTCATGGATAAGAGGAGTATGTTGAGTAGGGATGATTGATTTATGTTAGTTGAGTCACCGGTGGTTGGTAGTTAGTGCTCTAAGTGGGGAGATTTGGAAAATTTGTAGGAGGATCGACAAGCATTAGAGGTCGATTAGTGGTTTGGGATTCAACAGTGTTTCAGTCAGGCAAGAGTGTGGGATGGTTCGAGTAAGTGACAGAAAAATGGGGCGGGATACAGACCAAGGTTTTCGGAAAAGGTGATTGGTTGTTGTGAGGCCTAGGACTAGGCCGAGATTTGAATAGATGGGATGGAGTTAGAGTTTTGAACCCCTAGAGGGCTAGAACAATATGTACGGGAGAGATTCCTAGGAAGGATAGTTCGGGATGATGTATGATAGTCTGAGCGGTCTGGGGAGACTGAAGGCCTATGGGCATACCAGTCAGGCCGAAGGCTCGGAGAACGGTCCAGACAGGCTGAAGGCCCTGGAGGGTGGTCCAGATATGCTGAAGGTTCTGAGAGTGGTACAGATTGGCTGAAGGCCTAGTAAGGCGGTCTAGTCATGCTGAAGACTCTGTATGTGTTGATAGATGTATATGAGGAGATGGATTGAGTAAGTTGCGATGCAATAACAAATAGTAGGTCTGGCCCGGGGTATTGATCATGTTAGTGGAAGGCAGTGCATGGACCCGAGAGTCCTTCCGAGCAGATTCAGAGTGTGTGTGATGCATGGAATAGCAGTTACTCTACGAGGGAATAGTGTAGAGTGGGCTGTGAGCAGTGTCGCACTTGTTGAAGTAACGAGATTTTCAAGTAGACTTCCTTGGATAAGGAGAAGGAAAGGTATGTAACTCCAGGATGGTGTGTTGGTTTACGGAAGTGAAAGCAGAAGTGAGAATGGATGGTTGAGAGTATTGGAATTATGGTTGTTGGGCATTATGATTGTGCCAGTGGTATGGAAGCACATTCGGATTGGGTGTCTGTTGAGGTTGCGGAAGAATTTTCGGTAGTGTAGAACCAGAGGAGTTCGGAAGGGATGTAAGGATGGAGCCTTAGATTTTCTATATGGTTGTGATCAGGAGGATATGTATGTAGCGGTAATTCATCCTGGGGATGTCTGGAGGTATCGTCAGTGTGTCAGGTTTTTCTATCACAAGGATGTTAGAGCAGGTTCAGCATGCGTATGTGATTGCAGGGGAGAGCTTATAGGAGTTGCTCAGGGGCTGAAGGATGTGCCATCCTGTCAGCTCGGAAAGAAACGAGTTGGATTCGGAAAGGAAAGCGGGATAAGTCCTAGAAGTGAATTCGATAAAGGATATGCCTGTCAAGGAAAGGGGTAGCAGCTTGGTACTGGGTCAGGACCAGATGGTTCGGGGTGATATCTAGCTTCGTAAGAGTCAAGTGATTGTTGTGATTTGGAGTGATGAAAGTATCATCGGGTGATCACTGGTTAATAAGGGTTGTTATTAGAGAAAGAAGCTGGCGGCTGGCTTGAATTAGTTGTCGTAACTCTGGGAGGGAAGAGTTGGACTTTATAGAGGTTTAATAGCGGTGTTCGGAGGAACCTGGGTCGATTGATACGAGGAGGTGCATTGTGGGAGTATTATCTGGAATGGTGTGTTGCAGCAGGCTTCGAGGATGAAGCCTAATTTAAGTGGGGGAGAATTGTAACATCCCAAATCAGAATCAAGAGTTCAGGGGGGTAAAGTGTAAGTTTGGAAAAGTGGAACTCGGCGAGTAGGAGTTGCAACTCGTCGAGTCTAAGCGCGTGTCGGTCACATGTTAAGTGACCGGACTCGCCAAGTCGGACGCTGGATGTGACATCCCCATTTTCACTGCTAGAAAAGACCGATTTTGTTTATGTTTTATAAAAATCAGAGTACGTCTTTTAATAAAATGTTGCGGAATTTGTTCCCAGAGAAACATGATAAATACGTTATTAAAACAATTTCAAAGAAACGTATTTTATTCATTTTAAAACGTTTGGGATGTCATCGTTAATACAAAAACATAAGCATAAATAGAACTTACATTTATTTACACTAGTGATCTACATCTCTTTAAATCTCTCAGTGTAATGTGACTTCATATCAATACCTGTGATATAAATAAACTGAGTGGGTCAGGTTGGGAAACCTGGTGAGTACATAGGGTTTTCAACCCACAATAATATAATTATTATGTTTAAACAATCAAACAATCAACCCAATTACCCATTCCCATTATCTTCTTTACTCTTAAGGATTTATCCTAAGAGTCATCTATCTTGCATTCTTTTATTCCGAAGTCCCTTACTTCTAGGGTTATAGGACTGACAATAAATCCATAGCTGCCAATGTTCGTTCATAAAGCACTAATTCCATAGCTGCTATAGTCTATTCATTGAGTACTAAATCCATAGCTACCAGTGTTTATCTAATAGCTACTAAGTCCATAGCTACCAATTCCTAATAGGTACAAAATCCATAGCTACCGGTGTTTGTCCAATAGGCACTAAGTCCATAGCTGTCGATGTTTATTAGGCACTAAGTCTATAGCTGCCAATGTTTATTTACATCATCTTTTATTTCTCATCATTCATCTAGCCATGTCATACCCAACATATTTGTATATATAAAATACGTATACAATTTAAATCATTTAAAACATGTAAAAAACGTTCGTCCAACATAGACAACAAGTATTCAGAAAATATGCACACATAGCATGTAGTTAATATAAAATACTTCATATCTATGTGTAAGATGAAAGGGACTATGCACTCACCTGAAAGGTGGTGTCTCAGCACTCGGACAACACTTCGATACTCTCAAAACAATATCCTTCGATAAAACCTAGTATCAGCACCACTAGGGTTTGGTCTAACGATAACCGCAACAAATTAATAGTCTAACTATTATTATCATCATATAAGTGTTAAATAACACTCAATATAATTCATAATAATAGCCTAAATAATTATTTCAAGGACCTAATAACATTCCTATAATTATTTGAAAGCTATATTAAAAGTTGCGTAAGCGTAGAACACTTACAGCGAATTTTATCGAAAACCGAAACTTTATTTGGAGCAGCGTTTCGAAACTGAAAGATACTTTTTCTCAGGACTCTGGGAGCCTCGGCGCTTCCTTTGGGAGTTAGGGGTTTTTCTAGGGTTTAGGAGGGGTTTGGAACCCTAGAGAGAGAAAGAAGTTATAGAGAGAAGTGAAAATGGTGTGGAAAGCCGACCATCTTCGCATCTATTTATAGGGGCTGGGGGCTTCGAACTACGCTGCACGTTCAACCGCTACACTGGGGGTAGTCCCGGATAAGGATGCCAGCTTCGCACAGCTGGCTCGCACTCGGACAGGACCCAGATAAGACCGGAGGGTACGCTTGGCGTACCGAACTCGGACGCGGGGTCTAAGGAGAAGGGTGACGTGTCAAGCTTCGAAGCGAGGCTTTCTTCAGCGATGGACAGTTCAGAACACGCCACGTCATCGATTTCGTTCCAGACTTCAGAATTTCGAATGCAATCTTAAAAAATTCGTAACTTTATCATACAAGCTCCGTTTTTGACATTCTTTATATCCACGGGAAGTTGGGAACGTACTCTACAACTTTTCTTTAGACTTCATCAGCTAATTTTGAATCGATTTTAAAGTTTATATTATTAATAGGCCGGGACAGGATTCGTCCGTTAAATTCTCATAACTTCTTCATGCGACGTCCATTTTTGCCATATTTTTCTCATTACTCTACTCTTAACGAGATCTTCGATTCCCGTTTAGGTTGTGTCAGCTAAAAACTGCTCGATCTAATATTTGAATTTCGGGCTCTACACTACTAATCCGAAACTTCGAAAAATTATAACTTCTTCATACGAAGTCAGATTTGGGCTTTCTTTTTATCGATGTTCTTAGTTTAACGTATTCTACGACTTTCGTTTATATCGCTAAGGCTAAAACTCGCTTTATCGTAAATTCACTATTTATGCTTCCCGGTGTCGTGCCGGTTTCGTCGCGAAACTTCGACGGGTCATAACTTCTTCGTTATAACTCGGATTTCGGCGTTCTTTATATGTACGGAAACCTTGTCACATATACTAAAACTTGGTTCAAATTACTTATTCTAAATAATATTTTGTTGAAAAGTAGTTTTGGACCCCTATTGCCTCTAAATTCACTAGCCTGGACCTACGGGCGTTACAATTATCTCCCCCTTAGGATGATTACGTCCCAGAATCATCAACGAAATAGGGCTCACATGATGACTCCATTTGTTATCTATTCATCCTAAGTCATAAGTTCGATGTTTCTTCGAACGAGTATCTAACTCTTAGACTCTTTGACTGTAGGCGGTGCTCGATCTTGCATACGCTCTATATCTCACGTTAGACTCTAAATTATGACCTTCAAGTCACAATGTTAATGCTGAGTTGATACGAACTTAAGATAAGTTCTTTTATTACTACAATGGAACAATGTGTTATATTCTAATGACCTATCATCGTTTGATGCATTGCTTGGACCCATGTCGTTTAGAGTCAAATTCCGGAACAGACTATACCTTCCTTCATGTTCTAATCACATCTTAAAAGGTAGCATTTCTAGCAACTGTCGCGATACCTCTACTGTTGACTTTGATTAATTCTTTTGGCTTAAGTCAGTACTACATCGAACTTGGTTCTCTGAACCACGTAACATACTTATCGTAGTCGGACTCAATTCGATATGACCACTCGGGTTGGTATATCAACAATCTTTTTAGTCATAACCGAAACGATGGTAACGACATACTTGAATAAAACATAATCAATTACTAGCTTCTTGGTAACCTTGTGACTTTCCCTGATCCAAGCATGAGTCATGTGCTTCCGGTAGTATATGCATCTACTACCTTTCACACCTACTCATACTCGTCCCAAGTATTGTCTCGCAGTTTTCCAAGTCACCATTCAAGAAAATCACATAACAGTTTAACACACCAGATAACAAAACGAAGATTTTATTATTTCTTGAAACTATTACATAGGTGTTCAAGTTCACCCTAGACTATGCCTCTAAGAGGCTAAATCATGTGGTTTTATCTATTAGGCTACCTCGTAACTCGATCTTCGGGTATAGATTCCTTATCCTTGGTTTCTTGCATTGTTTTCGGCTTCGTCGAGGATCATGTGGAATGCCCTTGGCCTTGGTGGCGTTTCTGGTCTTGCTTCTTTATTTTTCCTCGGGCAGTCTCTGGACATATGCCCCTTGCCTCCACATCCGTAGCATACTTTATCATTATGTGTGCAATCCTTGGAATAGTGACCAGTCCTTCCACACTTGTAACACGTCACTTCTTTGTTGCACTTACCATAATGCTTCTTCATGCATTTATCACACCATCTTGCTTCACTTCCATCTCCTCCTCCAAGCTTTGAGAAATTTCTTTCCTTGTTGGACATTGAAGTTCCTTCAAACTTCCGCTTCTCTCCTACCTTATCTTTTTCTAGACCCTTTTCTCTTATCTGGGCCTCTACATTCTTAGCTGCCGTAAAAGCTATTTTCAAGGTAGTTGCCATTTTGACCATTGGGCCAAAGTCTATGGGTAATCCGTTAGCAAACCTATCAATATTGGAGAGTTCAGTAGGCACCAAGTAGGGGAATAGCTTCATCCTCTCGGTGAATGTGGTGGCATACTCATTAAAACTCATCTTCCCTTTCTTCAGGTTCTGAAACTCGTTGTTTAGGTCTATCAGATCTATCTCCGAGTAGTACTGCATTTTCAACTGTTCCAAGAACTCTTCCCATGACATCCTTAAGGCTTCTCCTCGTGGCATCGTATCTACCAATAGCTTCCACCAGCTCAAGACTCCATCTTTTAGTTGTCTTACAACGAAGGCGATTTTCTGTTTCTCGTTACAGTCGCAGCTCTCAAACACCATCTCCATCTCAGAGATCCAATCCATAATCTCAACTGACTTCAGGCTCCATGAGAGACTCGATGGTTTCGCACCCAGGAAATTCTTGTACATTCGCCCATCCTTGTCGTTTCTCCCCTCCGAGCCTTCCCTTTATTCGCCTTGAGTCCGCACTTGACTCGCTTGGCGGCTGTAGTTCCCTTCCTCAGATTGTTCGGGAATTGGCTGGGTCGGCTCAGCATGTATGGTAGGTTCGTCCCTATTTTCGTGGAACATCTGTCTCGTTTCTTCCCTTTGTTCAGCTAGCATGGCTCGAATCATGCCTTGAACTCCAGCCATGGTGACTGGCTCAGGTGTAACTTCTTCTACAACAGGTATTTGCTGAACCACTGGGGGTTGAGGGGGTTGGTTCTTATTTCCATTTGCGTTTACATTTCTGCTACGGGTCCTTGCCATCTTGATCTATACACCGAATAAGGCGAATCTAGATCTTTATTTAGGATTGACATTTAAATCATCCTTATCACTCTGAAACTTTTATATGCTAGTTCTAATATCGCATTCGTACGTTTAGAATCCTAAACACATAAGGTTTCTAGATCCGGTCGGCAACAAACCATAGATCCGATCAAACTGTAGCATAACAAATCATTTAGCACGTAAAAGCAATTTAGGCATCATTCCTAAAATAAGCTAGTGCTCACACCTCACAATCATCACTTAGCATTCTAAGTTTAAGTCTAGAAATTTCCTACAAATTTCTAGTTCGCTTAAACTAATGCTCTGATACCAAGTGTGACATCCCCATTTTCATGGCTAGAAAAGACCGATTTTGTTTATGCTTTATAAAAATCGGAGTTCTTCTTTTAATAAAAATGTTGCGGAATTTGTTCCCAGAAAAACACGATATATTCGTTATTAAAACATTTTCGAAGAAACGTATTTTATTCATTTCAAAACGTTTGGGATGTCATCGTTAATACAGAAACATAAGCATAAACATAACTTACATATATTTACAGTAGTGATCTACATCTCTTTAATTCTCTTAATGTAATGTGACATCATATCAACACTTGTGATATAAATAAACTGAGTGGGTCAGGTCGGGAAACCTGGTGAGTACATAGGGTTTTCAACCCACAATAATATAATTATTATGTTTAAACAATCAAGCAATCATCCCAATCACCCATCCCTATTATCTTCTTTACTCTTAAGGATTTATCCTAAGAGTCATCTATCCTGAATTAATTTATTCCGAAGTCCCTTACTTCCAGGGTTATAGGACTGGCACTAAATCCATAGCTGCCAATTTTCGTTCATAAAGCACTAATTCCATAGTTGCTATAGTCTATTCATCGGGTACAAAATCCATAGCTACCAGTGTTTATCTAATAGCTACTAAGTCCATAGCTACCAATTCCTAATAGGTACTAAATCCATAGCTACCGGTATTTGTCCAATATGCACTAAGCCCATAGCTGCCGATGTTTATTAGGCACTAAGTCTATAGATGCCAATGTTTACTCACATCATCTTTTATTTCTCATCATTCATCTACCCATGTCATACCCAACATATTCGTATATATAAAATACGTATACAGTTTAAATCATTTAAAACATGTAAAAAATGTTCGTCCAGCATAGACATCAAGTATTCAGATAATATGCACACATAGCACGTAGTTTATACAAAATACTTCATATCTATGTGTAAGATGAAAGAGACTATGCACTCACCTGAAAGGTGGTGTCTCAGCACTCGGATAGCGCTTCGATACTCTCAAAACAATTTCCTTCGATAAAACCTAGTATCAACACCACTAGGGTTTAGTCTAACGATAACCGCGACAAATTAATAGTCTGACTATTATTATTATTATTATCATATAAGTGTTAAATAACACTTAATATAATTCATAATAATAGCCCAAATAATTATTTCAAGGAGCTAATAACATTCCTATAATTATTTGAAAGCTATATTAAAAGTTGCGTAAGCGTAGCACACTTACATCGAATTTTATCGAAAACCGAAACTTTATTTTGAGCAACGTTTCGAAACCGAAAGACACTTTTTCTCGGGACTCCGGGAGCCTCGGGGCTTCCTTCGGGAGTTAGGGGTTTTCCTAGGGTTTAGGAGGGGATTGGAACCCTAGAGAGAGAAAGAAGTTAGAGAGAGAAGTGAAAATGGTGTGGAAAGCCAGCCATCTTTGCATCTATTTATAGGGGCTGGGGGCTTTGGACTACGTTGCGCGTTCAACAGCTATGTTGGGCGTAGTCCCGGATAAGGTTGCCAGCCTCACACAGCTGGCTCGCACTCGGACAGGACCCGGATAAGACCGGAGGGTACACTGGGCATACCGAACTCGGACGCGGGGCGTAAAGCGAAGGGCGACATGTCAAGATTCGAAGCGAGGCTTTCTTCAGCGATGGACGGTTCAGAACGCGCCACGTCATCGATTTTGTTCCAGACTTCAATTTCGAATGCAATCTTTAAAAGTTCGTAACTTTATCATACGAGCTCCGTTTTCGATGTTCTTTATATCCACGCGAAGGTGGGAACGTACTCTACACCTTTTCTTTAGACTCCATCGGCTAATTTTGACTCGATTATAAATTGTATATTATTAATAGGCCGGGACAGGATTGGTCTGTTAAATTCTCATAACTTCTTTATCCGACGTCCGTTTTTGCCCATCTTTTTCTCATTACGCTACTCATAACGAGATCTTCGATTCCTGTTTAGGTTGTGTCAGCTAAAAACTGCTCGATCTAATATTCGAATTTCGGGTTGTACACTGCTAATCCGAAACTTCGAAAAATCATAACTTCTTCATACGAAGTCAGATTTGGGCGTTCTTTTTATCGAAGTTCTTAGTTTAACATATTCTACGACTTTCGTTTATATCGCTACGGCTAAAACTCGCTTTATCGTAAATTCACTATTTACGCTTCCCGGTGCCATGCTGGTTTCGTCGCGAAACTTCGACGGGTCATAACTTTTTCGTTGTAACTCGGATTTCGGCGTTCTTTATATGTACGGAAACCTTGAGACATATACTAAAACTTGGTTCAAATTACTTATTCTAAATAATCTTTTGTTGAAAATTCGATTGAATGAAGATGTCACGTTTGGACTCGGTGAGTTGGAAGAACAACTCGATGAGGTTGTTGAAGATTGCCTTGGACTCGGTGAGTCTATGCTTGGACTCGGCGAGTCTTGTCATGAAAACCTAACTTTTTTCTGGTTGAGTTGTCAATCGGTGAGTCGAGGGATAACTCGGTGAGTTGAGCAGGAAGGGACTCAAAGTTTGTTGGACTCGACGAGTCTTGGGGCGATTCGGCGAGTTCAGTCGTGTCATGGGAGTTTTTGAGCATAGGAACTCGATGAGTCAACGGGTTGAATCGGCAAGTAGGGTTAACCATGAAGGTTGACATTGATTGAGGACATTGACTTGGACCAAGTGTTGACTAGTTTGACTTCCAAGGGTGTTTTGGAAATTATTGGTGTTTATTGGTTTTGGTTATTTGATATCGATCAGTGGTGGTATTCGTGTTGGTGGTTGGAGCAGCGTGGTCTTATTTCTTCAAGTGAGCGGTTGCAGGTGAGTT
The DNA here is from genome assembly GCF_052625555.1 of Lactuca saligna. NCBI lineage: Eukaryota > Viridiplantae > Streptophyta > Magnoliopsida > Asterales > Asteraceae > Lactuca > Lactuca saligna. Next base: position 108,316,663 of record NC_136419.1, read on the forward strand.
ATCCTCACTATATCGATAGGGTCTAAGGCACCAAGGCCGACCCTTTATCGGATGAAAATCTGGGTAGTTTTTTGTTATGTTATTGCTTTTTTATGTCTATATCCTGGTAGTTAGGAAGGTATATGTTAGAGACCTGGTTAAGGTCGGCATCCTGGTATATAGGTGTTGGGTTTTGAGCATTCTAGCACTTCCTAAGTGTACATACAACCCTAATAAACCTTGGATCTATGTTTGTCTAAGATACATGCAAATAATTAATTTTTCCAAGGTTTATATCCTAGCTAGCATGGCATGGGGAACATGAGTCAAATAAAGTTAGGAGAAATACTTACCTTGAGGTTATAGTTGATTTCTTGGAGTTTTTGAGCCTAGCACCAATAGTGTGGATGCCTCAAGTGGAAATCACAAATCACCACAAACTTGGAACTTTGAGAGAATAGTCACTACTATCTTCAAATTTGCCCTCACCTCAACAAGTGTCAACTAGTGTCATTTCAAGAACCAAAGCATCCTTTATATAGTGTGGAGGATCAGGGTTACATCCCTAAAACCCATGTCTCTTCATTTCCATGAGATCCATGGGTTAAAGCTCCATGGAGTTGTTGGATAAGGTGTCTAAGTCCATAACTTATTTGGTATATACTTGACCCGACCGACATGGTCCATTTGGGTTGCATCTCATCCAAACTATTATGGATAATTTTATGAGAGTTATACACATATGTTTATTAATATATTATAAGTTATAATATATTAATATGAAGTTACATTATTTAACTAGTTTTAGTCTTAAATTAATTATGAATTAATTTAGAGATTAAAAGGAAGACTAATTAGATTATGGGCTATTTGTTTTATATAGTGTGGGCTAATACTCATTTGTTAATGGGCTAGGCTTATGTGGAAGTCCATGGATGATCCATGGAGCTTTTAACCCATGGATCCTTGGAAAGGAAAAGACATGGGTTATTAGGGTTTCACCCTAACCATGCACACTATATAAGCATGCTTATGGAGCCTAAGAAAGAAACTAGTGAACTAGTGTGTGTGTGCATGTGTGTGGCCGAAAATACAAGAGTGTGTATTCTCTCTCAAAGTTTTCCAAGAGTTTGTGGTGTTTTGTGATTCCATTTGAGGCATTCACACTATTGGTGCTTGGCCCTCAAACTCCTTAGAACCAAACTCACCAAAAGGTATGTAATCTCTTCTAACTCTTTTATGTTGAAATGTTCCCCATGCCATGTTAGATAGGTTATAAACCTTGGAAAATTATTATTTTGCATGTATTTAGACAAACATAGATCCAAGGTTTATTAGGGTTGCATGCACACTTAGGAAGTGTTAGATTGCTCAAAACCCAACAGTGGTATCAAAGCCTAGGCTTGCTGGTTTGATACTTGATACAAAATAGTGAAAAAAGTCGAAATCGTTGCTGTCTGCATGGTGGAACGCCGAGTCCATGGGGGGGACTCGACGAGTCCAAGGCAAACTTCAACCTACTCGTCGAGTAAGTTCATGCACTCGACGAGTAGGATCGAAAGAGTGCAATTTTTTGACTTTTGCTGCTGGAAATGGACTAGAAACATTACCCTAAACTGTTTTGATGTTATAAAACTTATTTTAGATGGTGTAATGGTTGTTCTAATCCATTTACAATAGCATATATCAAAATTCCATGATTTTATGTGTTCATATAATTCTTGAATTTTTGATGATCATGTTCATGTTCTTATGAATTTAGAAAATGATAGGAATTATTTGCTGAATTGTTTAGGATTAATTCTTGATCATTTATGTGTTTTAATGGAGTCCATAATTTGTCCTCAAGTTATGGATTTCCAAAGGTCACTCTTATTTAACACACACTTAAAACACATAAGTTACATGAAAATGAAGAGTCTTCATTTTTATGAACCTTTAATTCATAAGTTATGAAATGAAGAGTTTTGCAAAGTTACAAAACTTGCCCTCAAGTTTTGGAATTTGTAAAGTTTCACACACTTTAATAAACTTTAATTCCAACCCTTAGAGTTTTAATAGTTAAAATTCAACCCTTATACTATTTATAACATTAATGGTTAATTATTATATATATATATATATAAGAATAAGTCGTTTTACCGTTAGTAGGCCTCATTCACGAAGCCGGTCTATAAGGTGGGTATAAAATTGTTGCCTATAAAATGGCGACTTAATGGGTGTCCATTCTCACCCACTGCTTGCTTGATCGGTGGAGGGTCGTTAGCCGAACGGGTAGAACAATGACTTTAAATCCCCATTAAAAGTATAATGAATATTATAAAGTAACTAAACTCTTTTAATTCCCAATCTTAGTTATTTTAGGAAAAATGTGAACATGGTGCTAGTCCATAGAATTCACACTTTGTACCTTACCAAGTCGTTGGTGGAGCGTGTGTGGTTAACCGGCACACTAACTAGGACTAGTAAGGATCACGAAGGGTGACTTAATGTTTGTCATAGATCAATGGAGTGTGTGTGGTTAACCGGCACATTGATTAGGTGATAATATTAAGGGTACCAAGTGAATTAGCATGGTTATTCACACCTTGTTTTGTGATCCTCGGCATCCCAATCACAAAACTTGAAGGCAACAATCGAGATTGAAACATGCCATTGAAAAGTTCAATGAATCTCAAAAAGAATCTAGGAATTTCAAATCAAATTAAGCCTAATAAATCATTTCATTTTCATGGTGGAAATTGGTGAATCGTCATTCACCTACCTTTCAAATATATTATTACTTAGATTACGGCATCCCTCTTCTAAGTGTAATATATTGTGATTGGATCCTAGCCTTAATATTACATTTGGGTGTCTTATTAAGGATTCTATATATCTAATCTAAACTTACTCACTTCTTTCAGATGTCTTCCAACACTAATGCTTCGGGCTCTAACCCAACTGGTTCTTTCTTTCTCATGAATCTTTGTGGGAGGGTCATCTTTGATGGTTCCAATTCCATGGATTGGATTAGGAGCATCAGGATGGTTACTCGTTATGAGGACAAAGAATATGTCCTCGATAAGGAGTTAAAAGAACTTGATGAGTCTACCGCTACTCCTGAGGAGATCGCTGAATTCAGGACTCATGAGAGAGATGCTACTAAGGTGGCATGTATCATGATGGCCACGATGACAGCCGTGCTCCAAAAGTCATATGAAGATTTCTACCCTTTTGAGATGCACCAAGACCTGATGGAAAGGTACCATCAGAGTGCTCGTTAGGAGCGGTATGAAATAATCTCCTCTATAATAACAACCCGCATGAAGGATGGTGAATCCGTCACGGGCCACATGCAAAAGATGCAAAGGTATGTGGACCGTTTGCTGAAGCTGAATGTTAACATCCCTGAGGAGTTGGCAATTGACATCATTTTTCACTCTTTGCCTTCTTGTTATGATCATTTTCGAATGACATATCATATGAATAAGGAGGAAGTTACTCTCAGCAAGCTTCAAGGACTCTTGAAGACCGTGGAATCCGGTCTTAAGGGCAAGGCGGTTGTTACCTCTACTACTCCTACTCCAACATCTACCCCTGTTTTGGCTATTGGGCAAGGCAAAGGGAAGAAGAGGAAGCACCCTTCGAAGGGTACCAAGGAAAAGTCTCTTGAAGGCTCCTCATCAAAGACTAAAAACGGTTATGTCACTCCTTCTGCCATTGCCAAGGATGCTGAATGCTTTTATTGCCATGAAAAGGCACACTGGAAGCGAAACTGCCCTAAGTACTTGCAGGATCTAAAGGATGCAAAAGTGAAACCTACCCATGCAGGTATTTACACTATATTGTCTAATTACTCAACATATTCTAACTCTTGGTTGCTTGATACAGGATGTGGTAATCACATATGTTCTGATTTGCAGGGCCTAAGAAAAAGTGAGAATGTGGAGCACGGGAAGATAAACTTGATCATGGGGAATAGGAAGGCTTCACCTGTTTCCAAGATTGGAGTTTATACTTTGTTGCTTAATAATGGGTTGAAATTAGATTTGAATAAATGTGTGTACTCGTCTGAAATAGCGAGGAATATTATTTCTTTTCATGCTTTGTACAAACAAGGTTTTACCTTGGAGTTGTACCAGCTATTAAGGAACCTATGGAGATTTTCTGTGACAACAATAGTGCGGTTGCCTTAGCCAAGGAACCAAGAGATCATGGCAGATCTCGACACATTGACAGAAAATTTCACTTCATAAAACACAAGATTGAAGAAGGACTCCTCGTGGCAAGGAGGATATCGTCGGATGAGAATCCTGCAGATCCCCTTACGAAGGGACTGACGAGGGTTAAGCATTTTCAGCATGCGAGATGCATCGGGCTGAGGGACAATATTAGTTTTACAGATTAGATAGCTTTCCTGAAACTTGTAAAATTTAATCGACGTTTGATGATGAATAAAATTTGTGATTTATTTATGAGTAAAGTGTTACTATCATTGTCAATTATTTACTATTGTTTCAGTTTTGCATGTTTTGACTTCCAGAATAATTAATTTATTCAAACCTCCACAATCGATCATACGTCGGAAGTAGGTATGAATCAAGATTGTCATGAATTGGGTTTGTAGATGCCTTAAAGGTGTTTAGACATGGCAATGGTTGCTGCAACATTCATGAGTACTCATAAGTTATGAGTATTGGTATAAACCCACGCTCACTTGTATCACTTCATGGAATTTATCTCGAGTGATCATGAGACGATAATATCATATAAATCTTCAAACCTAGAGATATGAGTTGTTACCTATGAGTTGGTTGTGCATTGATTGCACGTAAACGCATCAGTAGCTTGATGTTATAAAACGTGCCTTTGTGTACAATTCAATAAGTAGTAGAACAAGCATATCAGTCGAAGTTTATCTGTTCGTTCTAGAAATAGAAGTGATATCTGGGCCCCTCGATGATTTTGTGTTGACCCATGCACCGGGCCCGGTCAGAACTAAACTGATGTGTTCAGTGAAGTTCTTCGTCAAACAAATCGAAAAATCGAGAAACAATTGCTAGACAATAAGCAAGACATAGTTCCATGTGTTTGTCCGGCTGATATCATGAGAACAGAGGATTATGTGATCACTTGTCTTAAAATGGCGCTTCATAGTTCGACAGAGTTTTCGAGAGCTACGATTGTTGGTTGGTTCCTGAAGTTATCGGCAAATATAGTTATTAGATTTATCCAAGTGGGAGTCTTTTGGATATGGTGTCTAAGTCCATAACTTATTTGGTATATACTTGACCCGACCAGCATGGTCCATTTGGGTTGCATCTCATCCAAACTATTATGGATAATTTTATGAGAGTTATAAACATATGTTTATTAATATATTATAAGTTATAATATATTAATATGAAGTTACGTTATTTAATTAGTTTTAGTCTTAAATTAATTATGAATTAATTTAGAGATTAAAAGGAAGACTAATTAGATTATGGGCTATTTGTTTTATATAGTGTGGGCTAATACTCATTTGTTAATGGGCTAGGCTTATGTGGAAGTCCATGGATGATCCATGGAGCTTTTAACCCATGGATCCTTGGAAAGGAAAAGACATGGGTTATTAGGGTTTCACCCTAACCATGCACACTATATAAGCATGCTTATGGAGCATGAAAGGGAGCCTAAGAAAGAAACTAGTGAAGTAGTGTGTGTGTGTGTGCATGTGTGTGGCCGAAAATACAAGAGTGTGTATTCTCTCTCAAAGTTTTCCAAGAGTTTGTGGTGTTTTTTGATTCCATTTGAGGGATTCACATTATTGGTGCTTGTCCCTCAAACTCCTTAGAACCAAACTCAACAAAAGGTATGTAATCTCTTCTAACTCTTTTATGTTAAAATGTTCCCCATGCCATGTTAGATAGGTTATAAACCTTGGAAAATTATTATTTTGCATGTATTTAGACAATCATAGATCCAAGGTTTATTAGGGTTGCATGCACACTTAGGAAGTGTTAGATTGCTCAAAACCCAACAGGAGTATCCATGGACTTTTCCATGCAAGCCTAGCCCATTCCAAATAAGCTTTAGCCCACACTATATAAATATAGAAGCCCATATTTAATTAGTAATATCTTTGATCTCTAAATTAATCCTAGATTAATTATAGATCACTACTAATTAAATAATATGATCTTATATTATTATATTAGAACTTATAATATATAAATAAATCATAACTTGTACTATTCTCAAATATTATCCATAAATTGTTCGGGTGAAGTGCAACTTAAATGGACCATGCCGGGTCAGGTCAAGTACATACCAAATATAGTTATGAACTTAGACACTATATCCAACAGTCTCCCACTTTGATAAGTCTAATAACTATAGTTGCAAGTATGACTTCAGGAACCAATCAGTAATCGTAGCTCTTTAAACTCTGTTGAACTAGAACGTGCCATTTAAGATAAGTGATCATATAATCCTCTGTTCTAGATATCAGCCGGACAAATACATGGAACATGGTCTTGCTTATTGTCCATCATTTGTTACCCGATTTTCGATTTGTTTGACATAGAACTTAACTGAACACATTAATTTAGTTCTGATCGGGCCCGGTACATAAGTCACAACATAATCATCGAGGGGCCCAGATATCAGCTTCTAATCCAAGAAGGAACAGATAAACTTCAACTCATATGTTTGTTCTACCACTCATTGAATTACACACAAAGGCACGTTTTATAACATCGACTTACCAATGCGTTTTCGTACAATCAATGCATAACCAACTCTTAAGTAACAAATCATATCTCTAGGTTTGAAGACTTATATGATATTATTGTCTCACGATCACTCGAGATAGAATTCCATGAAGTGACTCCAGTGAGCGTGGGTTGAGTCCAATGCTCAGAACTTATGAGCACTCATGATTGTTGTAGCCATTTCCAACACCTTAGACCTCTACAGCCAATCATGACAGTCTTGATTCATACCTACTTCCGACATATGAACGACTGTGGAGGTTTGAATAATATGATATACCAAACATAATTATTCTAGAAGTCAAAACATGCAAAAAGAAATAAAGTAAACGATTGAAAAGAGATAGCAACACCTTACTCATAAATAAAACACCTTTTATTCATCATCAAATGTCAATTACACTTTACAAATTTCATAATTTATCTAACTACTAAGACTCATATCATCCTTCAGCCCTATGCTCTGAGCATGCTGGAGATGCTTAACCCTACTCAGTCCCACCGTGAGGGGATATGCTGGGTTCTCATCCGATGATACCCTCTTTGCCACGAGGATTCCTTCTTCTATTCGATGTCTGATGAAGTGATATTTTCTGTCAATGTGTCTGGATCTCCCATGATCTCTTGGTTCCTTGGCTAAGGCAACCGCACTATTGTTGTCACAGAAAATCTCCATCGACTCTTTTATAGCTGGTACAACTCCAAGGTCTTCGATGAGGTTCTTTAGCCATATAGCCTCCTTTGCTGCCTCGCTTGCTGCTATATACTCTGATTCACAAGTGGAATCAGCCACTGCCTCCTGCTTGGAACTCTTGCAAGTGATTGCTCCTCCGTTTAAGGTAAAGACCCAGCCCGACTGAGAGCGGAAATTATCCCTATCAGTCTGGAAGCTAGCATCACTATACCCTACAACTCTAAATTCATCACTCCCACCGAAGGTAAGGACCCAGTCCTTAGTCCTTTGTAGGTACTTGAGGATATTCTTTACCGCAGTCCAGTGTTCGTTGCCAGGGTTCCCCTGATACCTGCTAACCATGCTCAAAGCAAAAGCTACATCAGGTCAAGTACACGTCATAACATACATGATCGATCCTACAGCTAAAGCATAAGGTAGTCGACTCATTTCTGCTATCTCAGCCTCAGTACTAGGGCTTTGTGTCTTACTCAATCTGGCATTACTCTGAATGGGTAACTCACCTTTCCTGGAGTTATGCATGTTGAATCTTTTCAACACTTTGTCCACATAGGTGCTTTGACTAAGTCCAATTAGTCTTTTACTCCGGTCTCTCAAGATCCTTATCCCTAGGATATAGGCAGCTTCACCAAGGTCCTTCATAGCGAAACACTTCCCAAGCCAGGACTTTACTTCCTGCAAAGTTGGGATGTCATTTCCTATGAGTAGTATGTCATCCACATACAACACCAAGAAGCTGACTATACTCCCACTAGCCTTGACATAAACACAAGATTCATCTTCAATCCTAGAAAAGTCAAATTCCCTGACCTTTTCATCAAAGCAAAGATTCCATCTGCGAGGTGCTTGCTTCAATCCATAAATGGATTTCTCAAGCTTACACACTCTATTAGGGTACTCGTTGCAGACAAAACCCTCTGGCTGACTCATGTAAACATCTTCAGCCAACTTTCCATTAAGGAAAGCGGTTTTGACATCCATTTCCCATATTTCATAGTCATGAAATGCAACTATGGCTAACAGAACCCGAATAGACTTAATCTTGGCTATTGGAGAAAAGGTCTCATCATAGTCCACTCCAAGAATTTGAGAGAAGCCCTTTGCAACCAGTCTAGCCTTATAAGTGTGTACTTTACCATCCATGTCGGTCTTATTCTTGAAGACCCATTTGCACCCTATAGTCTTACGACCTGGTACATTCTCAACCAAGTTCCAAACTTGATTTTCATACATGGATTGTATCTCGCTATCCATAGCCTCTTTCCATTTCGCAGACTCGGGGCCTGCCATGGCTTCCACGTAACTGTTAGGTTCATCCATACCTACTAGTGTCTCATCACTAATAAGTGTCTCACCTTCCGCAGTAATAGGAAAACCATAGTAGTGCTCAGGTGCATTCCTAACTCTCGTGGAACGTCTCAGAGGTACAGAATCGTCAATTGGCTCAACAGGAGTTTCCTCCTCAAGTTGAGGGCTAGGGTTTGAAGTTCCTTCACCACTTGACTCTTGAAGTTCTTCAAGGTCAATTTGCCTCCCACTGTCTCCTTGGCTTATAAATTCTCTCTCTCGAAAGACTCCTCTTCTTGCTACAAAGACCACATTATCACTAGGTCTGTAAAAGAGATAACCAAAGGATCTTTGTGGGTAGCCGATGAAAATACACCTATCGCTTCGGGGTTCTAGCTTATCATGAGACTCGCGCCTCACAAAAGCTTCGCAAGCCCAAATCTTGATGTGGTCTAGTTTGGGTACTTTACCAGTCCACATCTCGTGAGGAGTTTTGGCAACTTTCTTTGTAGGGACTAGATTAAGGATATGGGCGTCAGTCTCTAAGGCATACCCCCGGAATGAGATTGGTAGCGAAGCTCGACTCATCATGGAACGAACCATGTCTAACAAGGTTCGATTACGCCTCTCAGCCACACCATTCAACTGTGGTGTCCTGGGAGGTGTCAATTGTGAGACAATCCCACATTCCCTTGGATAATCGAGGAACTCTGAACTAAGATACTCACCACCACGATCGGATCGAAGCATCTTAATGTTCTTGCCCAATTGATTCTCGACTTCCTGTTTAAATTCCTTAAACCTCTCGAAAGTCTCTAAGTTATGCTTGATTAAGTAGACATATCCATATCTACTGTAATCATCAGTAAAAGTCAAATAATAACGATTAGCATCCCTTGTGGCATGTTTGAATGGTCCACACACATCCGTGTGTACAAGGTCCAACAAACCTTCACCTTTCTCACAAGAACCTGTGAAGGGTGACTTTGTCATTTTTCCAAGTAAGCATGATTCGCAACTATCATCTGACTTTAGGTCAAACGACTCCAAGACTCCATCTCTTTGGAGTTGGCCTATGCGCTTCTTGCTTATATGTCCAAGTCGACAATGCCATAACGATGCTTTATCCAAGTTATTATTATTAATAGAATCAATACACATCACATTATTTCCTAAGTTATCAACCACATATACTGTTTCATACATGCCATCACAAGGTAATGCTTTAAAATAAAGAACATTATTAAAGAAAGCATCAATAGAACCAACTTCATTATTAAATGAAAAGGTAAAACCTTGTTTATACAATGCATGAAAGGAAATAATATTTCTTTCCATTTCTGGCGAATAACAACATTTATTCAAATCTAAACTAAACCCACTACTTAGAGACAATGTATAAACTCCAATCTTGGTGACAGGTGTAACTTTCCTATTCCCCATGATTAAGTTTATTCTTCCTTGCTCCACATTCTCACTTCTTCTTAGTCCCTGCAAGTCACAACAAATATGAATACCACAACCGGTATCAAGGACCCAAGATTTAGAATGGGGTGAGTTATTAGAAATGATAGTGTAAATACCTGCATGGTTGGGTTTAACTTTCCCATCCTTTACATCTTGCTGGTACTTTGGGCAGTTTCGCTTCCAATGTGCCTTTTCATGGCAATAGAAGCATTCAGCCTCTTTTGGGTCAGAAGAGGGAGTGATGAAACCTTTCTTGGTTCCACTTGAAGAAGAGCCATCAAGGTTCCTAACCTTGGTACCCTTCGAAGAACACTTTATCTTCTTCCCTCGTCCTTTCTCGATTGCCAAGACAGGGGCGGAGTTTGTAAAAGTAGGAGTAGTAACAACCGCCTTACCCTAAAGACCACTTTCCGCGGTATTTAAGAGTCCTTGAAGTTTGCTGAGTGTGACCTCTTCCTTGGTCATGTGGTATGTCATGCGGAATTGATCATAACATGAAGGTAAGGAGTGCAAAATGATATCTATTGCAAGCTCCTCAGGGAAGTTCACATTTAGCTTCAGCAAACGGTCCACAAATCTTTGCATTTTCTGCATGTGGCCCGTTATGGGTTCACCATCCTTCATGCTAGTTGTTATCATGGAGGAGATGATTTCATACCTCTCTTGACGAGCACTTTGATGGTATCTTTCCATCAAGTCTTGGTGCATCTCATAGGGGTAGAAATCTTTGTAGGATTTTTGGAGATCCGCGGTCATAGTGGCCATCATGATGCATGCCACTTTGGTGGCATCCCTTTCAGGTGGCCTAAACTCAGCGATCACTGGAGGAGTAGCAACTGTCTCATCAATCTCCTTAAGCTCCTTATCGAGGACATATTCCTTGTCCTCGTAGCGAGTAATCATTCTGATTTTTCTGATCCATTCACTAAAGTTGGATCCATCAAAAGTGACTTTCCCACATAAGTTCATAAGAGTAAAGGAGCCATTGGGATTAGACCCAGAAGCAGTGGTGTTTGCAGACATCTGAAAATGAAGAAGGTTTTAGTTTAAATATAGAGATAGTCCTTAATAAAACACCCAAATGTAGTATTAAGGCTAGGATCCAATCACAATATATTATAACTTAGAAGAGGTATGCCGTAGTCTAAGTAATAACATATTTGAAAGGTAGGTGAATGACGATTCACCAATTTCCACCAAAAAATGAAATAGTAAATATTAAGTTTTTGATCTGGTACTTAGAAATTCCTAGATTCTTTTGAGATTCAATGAACTTTTCAAAGGCATGTTTCAATCTCGAGTGTGCCCTCCAAGTTTTGTGACTGGGATGCCGAGGATCACAAAACAAGGTGTGAAGTAACCATACAAACTACTTGGTACCCTTAATAAATTACCCCTCAATCGATGTGCCGGTTAACCACACACGCTCCATCGATACTATGATAAATATTAAGTCACCCTTTACCTACCTTGTTAAGTACAAGTTAGTGTGCTGGTTAACCACACACGCTCCACTAACGACTTAGACAAAGTGTAAAGTGTAATTTCATGGATTAGCACCTTATTCACATTTTTCCTAAAGTAACTAGAATTGGGAATTTAATAAAACATTTGGTTACTTTATAATATTCATCATACTTTTAATGAAAATTTATAATTCCTTGTCTTACCCGTTCGGCTAACGACCCTCCACCGGTCAAGCAAGCGGTGGGTGAGAGTGGACGCCCATTAAGTTTCCATTTTATAGGCAACAACCTTATACCCACCTTATAGACCGGCTTCGTGAATGAGGCGTACTAGCGGTAAGACGACTTTGTTCTTATATATATATATATATATATATATATATATATATATATATATATATATATATATATATATATATATATATATATATAATGATTAAATCATAATAATATAAGTATAAGGGTTGAATTTTAACATTTAAAATTCTAAGGGTTGGAACTAAATTTTTTAATAAGACTTTACTTGTTCCAAAACTTGAGGGCAAGTTTTGTAAACTTTCAAAACTTTTCATTTCTTGTAACTTATGATTTCAATAGAGTAATAAAATGAAGACTCTTCATTTTTCTAACTCTTGAGTTCTTTTAATGGTTTTTAATCCAAGTGACTTTTGGTTTTCCATAACTTGAGGACAAGTTATGGACTCCATTAAAAGACATTATGATCAAAATTAATCTACCACATAAGTTACAAATAATTCCTATGATCATCTAAACATCATATGAACAAGAACATGAATATGAACACTTTCATGAATCAAAATCACACTTAAACTTTGTAATTTTGATAACTAGTTGTTGTAAATGAATTAGCAATGACATTACACCATCTAAAACAAGTTTTCAAGTACCAAAACAGTTTAGGGTAATGTTTCTAATCCATTTCCAGCAACTAAAGTAGAAAATCTGCACTCTATCGACCCTACTCGTCGAGTGCATGAACCTAATCCACGAGTAGGTTGAAGATACAAGTGAACTCGACGAGTCCAGTAGTCAGACAACAGGTTTTTCTACTTTTTCCAAAGTATTGCAACAAGTATCAAACAAACAAACTAGGCTCTGATACCACTATTGGGTTTTGAGCATTCTAACACTTCCTAAGTGTACATGAAACCCTAATAAACCTTGGATCTATGTTTGTCTAAGATACATGCAAATAATTAATTTTTCCAAGGTTTATATCCTAGCTAGCATGGCATGGGGAACATGAATAAAATAAAGCTAGGAGAAATACTTACCTTGAAGTTATAGTTTATTGCTTGGAGTTTTTGAGCCTAGCACCAATAGTGTGGATGCCTCAAGTGGAAATCACAAATCACCACAAACTTGGAACTTTGAGAGAATAGTCACTACTATCTTGAAATTTGCCCTCACCTCAACAAGTGTCAACTAGTGTCATTTCAAGAATCAAAGCCTCCTTTATATAGTGTGGAGGATTAGGGTTACATCCCTAAAACCCATGTCTCTCCATTTCCATGAGATCCATGGGTTAAAGCTCCATGGAGTATCCATGGACTTTTCCATGCAAGCCTAGCCCATTCCGAATTAGCTTTAGCCCACACTATATAAATATAGAAGCCCATATTTAATTAGTAATATCTTTGATCTCTAAATTAATCCTAGATTAATTATAGATCACTACTAATTAAATAATATGATCTTATATTAATATATTAGAACTTATAATATATTAATAAATCATAACTTGTACTATTCTCAAATATTATCCATAAATTGTTCGGGTGAAGTGCAACCCAAATGGACCATGCCCGGTCGGGTCAAGTACATACCAAATATAGTTATGAACTTAGACACTATATCCAACAATAGGATGATGCTATGTTAGAGACCAATTAGGTCGGTATCCTGGTTAGGATGTTGCTATGTTACGTGATCCGCTAGATCAGTTGATGAGTTGTGAATTGCTATATGATTATATACTTATGTGCATATGGTTGTTGGACTGGGGTTGGGTTGAGGCGGGTCCTACTTTGTGCTATAGGCCAACATACCTAGGGTGGACCGGTTAGACTGAAGGCCCGACGAGCAGTCATGATAGGATGAAGGCCCCAAGAGGGTGGACTAGACATGCCGAGGCTCACAGAGTGGACCATACATATTGAGGCCTCGATGTAGGCAGACCAGTCATATTGTAGACTTAGAGAGTGGACCAGGTGGACTAAAGGTCCGCTGCGGGGGGACCAGTCATACTATAGAATCGAAGAGAGAGTGGATCGGGTGGACTGAAGCTCTGGTGCAGGCGGACCAGTCACACTGTAGACTCGATATGCATGGCTATTCTGTTTATCATATGATATGATATGGGTATGGTATTTTGGTGGTAACTCACTAAGCTTTCGGGCTTACAGTTTCAGTGTATTGTTTCAGGTACTTTAGGAGATCGTGGCCAGGCGAAGGCGTGATCGTACCCCTCCTTAGTTTTATGTTGATGTTCTGGGATACTCTGAAAATAAGATAATTGAAAATCTTTTTGTAAAAACTTAATGAATATGGGTTGTTTTTGAAAAGTTTAAATTCGTTGTAATTTTTTTTTTGGATGTTACAAGTTGGTATCAGAGCCTTGGTTTGAGTGAATTGGAGGAACATTGTGTGAATCCAGTCTCAAATCAAGGAGAGTTTTCAAACTTGAAATTCGGGTTTGTGAAGTCTATTTATAGTTTTCTCAAAACAGGGGCTACTCGTCGAGTAGACAACATACTCATCAAGTACCTGTTGAGGAATCCGTGTACGGAAAGGACTCCAAGTATTGCTTTGCGAACCTTTTCGTCTACTCATCGAGTAGACGACCCAACTCGCCGAGTAGCTTCAGAATTAAGCCCGTTTTCTTCTTTCTTTCGTTCCCGAGGTTTCATTCATATCTCCTACTTCCTTTTGCTTCCGAGCTTCTTTTTTTGACTGAAAATATAATTTGAAAAATATGAAGTATCTTTTGTCCATAATATGCAATTAATTAGCCAATAAATGATAAAAATCCAACATAAAAATATAGCTAAATATACAAATAAAAAAATACCCCACACTTGACTTTTGCTTGCCCCCAATCAAAACTGAAATTAAGCACACTAATATTACATAGGCAATCCTAATCCAACCCAGCCATTACGTCAAGATTGCAATGCATGCATTTGTGTCTAAATAATTTTCCTAAGGACCCCACTTGATTCTAAATACTCACAATCCTCATAAACACTCGCCCACTTTTTCCGAACAAACCCCCTACCCCACACTCATTTCATGCATCCCTCGGAATCCATCCGTAGAAAACCTCCTAGTCTCAAGGTGTTTTTGGTTGAGCAACCCAAGCATACATATTCTAAAAATTATAATTCTTCGATATCACTATGGAGATTTTTGGAATTCTTCATTTTCTTGATAATTTGAACCTTGATTTCTTTGAATTCTTCAAATTTGCCACCTTTTTCATTTTCTTTGATTTTTGGGTATCTTCAACTTTTGAACTTTTGGAATTTTGATCTTTTAATGTTCACTTTAACTGCTCCAAAATTCTTACAACTTTACTTGTAATTTTTTTACATGTAACTCACTTTGCTTGTAATTTTTTTTAACTGCTTCATTTTGGAATTTTTTTACATGTAACTCACTTTTTTTTTTCCACTCAAAACCTACATGCTTAAGCAAGGGCACTCAACATTAACCTTTATTGATTAAGATAATAATTTTCCAGGATACATTTCAAGTACACAATGCTAAACTTATTGCATCCCTCAAACTAAGCGAGGTTGTGTTTTTGTCCCATGATTTCACTAGAATAAGGGAGGCTACAAATACATTATAACATATATTGGCTCAACTAAACATTTGGATCTTCTTGCAATCATCAAACATAACATTAGAATGATTCCTAATTGCTTTACCAAAATTTTCAAAATTAATCCTAGCAATTTTTATGCAAATTTACAAAATTTTCAAAATTTAACTAAACTTTTAACTAATGTAACAAACCCCCTACCCCACACTATATTTATGCAATGTCCCCATTGCATATTATGCATGATAAATATAATAAGAAAATAAAGAGAGAATTGGAACAAACTCCCTTGGGTTAGTAGTGGCGAGGTCGGTATTTCCTCTCTTTTAACTCCTCTTCAAATGACTTTAGACATGCGAACAACTCATCCATGCCTTGGGTGTGATATCTGTTGGGTTTTGAGCATTCTAACACTCCTATGTTGTACATGCAACCCTATAAACCTTGGGTCTATGTTTTCTCTATTATACATGCAAATAAGAACTTTCCAAGGCTTTAATCCTAACTAGCATATTATGAAGTTCTTATACTACAAAGTACTAGTTAGATGACATACCTTTTGATGTAGCTTGATGTATTCAAGCTTTAAGAGCTTAGCCCCAATAGTGTGGAAGCCTCAAGTGGAATCACAAATCACCAAGACACCTTGGAAAACTTTAGAGAATATGAATACTTGGTTCTCTCTAGTGAAATCGGCTAGCCCCTCTTAGGGTACCACAGTAGTGCCAATTTCACCAACCAATGACATCTTTATATAGTATGGAGACTAGGATTAAATCCATGATCTTTCATTTCATATGATCCATGGGTTGAACACTCCATGGACTATCCATGAAAGCTTAGCCCAATGTAGATGAACTTGGCCCATTCCATATATATAAGAGTTCATATTTAATTAGTTCATTTTGATCACTTAATTAATTCTAAATTAATTCTTGATCAATACTAATTAAATAATATGATTCCATATTAATATATTAGAACTTATAATATATTAATATTAATTATAAATATACTATTCTCAAAAGACTATCCATATAAATTGTGTTGGTGGAGTGCAACCCAAATGGACCATACCGGGTCGGGTCAAGTACATACCAAATATAGTTATGGACTTAGACATTAATCTAACACTCTCCCACTTGGATACGTCTAAAACTATTATTGAGTATGACTTCAAAACCTAACTGGCAATCGTAGCTCTTAAAGCCACTGTCGAACTCTGATCTTGTCAACGAACTTGTCCATTAGATAAGGGGTCATATATTCCTCCATTCTAGATATCATATGGACTGAGACATGGATTATAGTCATTCTCTCTGTCCATTTGTTGTTTCCCGATTTTCGATTCATGAAGACTGACTAATTAAACAAATCAAATCAGTCATGGCTTGGCCAAGCACTCACATGTGTCATCATTAAATCATCGAGGGGCCCACTGATATCGCTTTTATCCCGAAGGTAAAAGGAATGGATAAATTTCGACTCATATGGATTGTTCTGCTACTTGTTGAATCACACACAAAGGCACGTTTTATAACATCGAGTTACCGAATGCGTTTTCGTGCAATCAATGTACAACCAACTCATAGTAACAACTCATATCTCGAGGTTTGAAGAATATAAGATATTATCGTCTCATGATCACTCGTGATAAAATCCATGAAGTGATTCCAATGAGCTTGGGTTGAATCTAGTACTCAGAACTTATGAGCACTCATGAGTGTTATAGCCCTTTGTCCAACATCTTAGACCTCTACAAGCCAACCCATGACAATCTTGATTCATATCTACTTCTAACATATGACCGACTGTGGATGGTTTGAATAACTTCGTCATTCCGGAAGAATAACCTAGTTTATTTTGGAAGTCAAAACATGCAAAATGAAACACAATAATAATTGAATCCAATATGGTATCAAAACCTATGAACGTAAATAAAACACCTTTTATTTATCACCATATGATTACACATTATTCATTGTATATTGTTTCATCTATCAACTTTATTCTTGAATTTAAAACAATAGTTGTCCCATGCTCCAAGCATGTACACTATGTTTTCTAAACGCTAGTCATGCCATACACCAAGTATGCATACTATGTTTGTCTATGATCTTTACTTTGTGAAATAGATCAACTGAACATAACTCCAATGATCCTCTTTTCACTGTCCCAATTCCTGACTGCAAATGCAAGAATTCCAAATTCATGCCATTTACTACAATCTGTTAGATTCTAAACTTATATGAATTGATCCTCATGTAATGATTATGCACAAATTCAAAAAGACTTAGCACCAATCATTACAGAGTATTCCAAAGGAGATTAGATCCTTGGAAACATCCTTCTTGCATTAAGTTTCCTAATCTCACACAGATTGAATAATTTCTAACTTTGAAACATTTCCAGATTCATTTTGACTATCAATTCTAAACAAGAGTTGCCTCCTTACAGATTATGTCAATATGGTCCTTCCAGAATTATCACTATACTTCCAACTTTCCTTCAGCACCCAATCTTTGGTAAACCGTAGATCGTCCTCGACAATTATTTAATTCTTTTAGTCATATCTAATTCTAGACCTTTTCCCTTCTTAATGCCCCAGGCATTTGGAAAATTTTAGAAACGGATGAATATAGCACGTGTAATCGATCCTATTTTCAAAGCATATGGGACACGATTTATGATGTCTCACATAAAGACTACACCAGTCTCTTGCTATACTATTCCCATTTCAATTTGCCAAGTTCTCATAATTCAGATTATGAAAAGGGATGCCGTAATCATAATCGAATTTTAGAATGCAAATAATGGACCCATATACAAAATTTCCTTATGTTGAGCCATTCCAACATGAAATTCATATATATATATATATATATATATATATATATATATATATATATATATATCCCTGACTAAATATGATTAAAACCTCAATCTAACCTTTTAGATGTGAGATGAAGTATAATTTCCTCTCCCTTAATTATAGCAAAACAACTCTTTCCCAATTGAAACTTTGTTTTCTATAATTAACGTTGCTAACTTTCAACCTTTATCATAATTATCATGCTCCCACTAACATGATGATTAATTAGCATAACACTAACCTCCCACTAGCTTTGAAATGTACCCAGAAATCAACTGGACTTCTAGAAATCAATACTTTATTGACTTTCTTACCAAAGTTCAGATTTCTGATACTAGATTGTTTTGATAAAACTTTATCAAAATCATACACCTTGCCTTAGATAGCACACTTGTGTGTCTGAACAGTTTTATGAACTATGAAAAGGGATGCCGTAATCATAGTCTCGATTGTTTAGACCTTTTCCACTTCTCACAAGTCCAGGTTAGTGTGCCGGTAAACCATACACGGTCCACTAATAACTTTGAGAATGCAAATATTACAATTGCTATCTAGCTAAAATCTACTTAGTGAAAGAGTTTCCTCACCATCATTTTCATGAATCAGAGAGAAACCTTATGACACTTAGATTTACTGGTGTATGTGTTCTTATCCATGTGAATTATCAAAACCATAGTCACAAGACAAGGATAATGACAAATCCAAACTCATATGGACTGAACTCAATCTTGATTTCTTGCCACCTGGCAGCTCAAGGGCCTGCCATTGCTTCCAAGTTGTTGCACAACCAATTGAGAACTCTAAGAACTCATATGCAACGCCAACTTTAACTGGAATGGGCACATAATATGTTAACATGATAGGTTATAGACCTCAAGTCATGTGCTAGTGAAGAACTTCAGGTTTTATTCTTGATTAGTTCTTGACACTTTCAATACCTTTAAGACTCCCACTGTCCTGTTGACCTATAAGACTCCCTTGTCAAACATCCAAGAGATAATGCGGATTCTCATCAAGACAAAAACTTCACACAATTGGCCTTAGTTGGTCTTTGTTTTATCCAAAACATCGCAACTTACCAATTTCAAATGTACAAGAGTACGAAACTTTTACTCTTACATTTGACAAGTGTTTTAAACCTTCTTTAAGACATGTCACTCAAATTACAATCTTGGAGTATGAATCTAAGACTTATATTGGAACGAAGTATGATTCATCTTCTTGACTTAAACATTTCAACAATTCAAGATTCCTCTTCTTAGTCATAAGAATGCAATATGATTTCCTTAGAGAACTAATTGTGCTATGGTTTCTTAATGATTAAGATGATCACAAAACTGTTGGATAAGGTGTCTAAGTCCATAACTATTTCTGGTATGTACTTGACCCGACCCGGCATGGTCCATTTGGGTTGCATGGCACCATGCAATTGGATAGACTAAATGAGAGAAATAACACTTGGAGATTATTAATATATTATAAGTTCTAATATATTAATAATATTATTTGATTAGTTTGATCAAGAATTAATTAAGTGATCAAAAGATAACTAATTAAATATATGGGTTGATTATGTAAATCATCCATATCTTGTATAGTGGGCTAAAAGGCTCCATGGACTATCAAGTTGGGTTCCACCCATAGGATGCTCCATGGATGCTCCATGGGAGTTACAAACCCATGGGTCATGGAAATGAAGAGTCATGACACATTAGGGTTTAACCCTAGATGTGTCAACACTATATAAGTAACATGTTCTCCACCCAAAATTGGCTACACTAAGAAACAAGAGGGCTTGGCCGATTTTGAAGAAGTGTGTGTTCTCTCATAAGTTCTTCCAAGAGCATTTGGTGTTGTGTGAAGCATTTGAGGCATCACACTTGGGGTGCTAGGCTCACAAGGTTTCAAGGAACACAAACAACAACATGGTAAGTTATTCTATCTATACTTTATGTTAAAATTGTTCCCCATGTATGCTAGATAGGAATATAACCTTGGAATTCAACTTTGCATGACAATTAGACAAACATAGATCCAAGGTTATTAGGGTTGCATGTACACTTAGGAAGTGTTAGAATGCTCAAAACCCATCAGTGGTATCAGAGCCTAGGCTTGTTTGTTCTTATTTGTGCTTAAAAGTTGAAAACAGAATCGGAAATCTTGCTGTCTGCGAATGGACTCGTCGAGTCTATAGGGGGGACTCGTCGAGTCCATGAGTATCTTCAACCAACTCTACGAGTCAGTTCATGCACTCGGCGAGTAGGGTCGACTGAGTGCAGAATTTCGATTTAGTTGCTGGAAATGAATTAGAAACATTACCCTAAACTGTTTTGGTAATTGAAAACTTGTTTTTGGTGGTGTAATGTCTTTGCTAATTCATTTACAACAACTAGTTATCAAAATTACAAAGTTTTATGTAATTTTTGATTGTGTTCATATTCATGTTCTTGTTCTTATGATGTTTTAGATGATCATAGGAATTATTTGTAACCTATGTGGTAGATTAATTCTTGATCATAATGTGTTTTAATGGAGTCCATAACTTATCCTTAAGTTATGGAAAACCAAGAGTCACACTTGAGTTAAAACCATTAAGAAAACACAAGAGTTAGAAAAATGAAGAGTCTTCATTTTTATTACTCTATTAAACTCATAAGTTACAAGAAATGAAAAGTTTTGAAAGTTACAAAACTTGCCCTCAAGTTTTGGAACAAGTAAAGTTAAGTTAAAACTTTAAGTTCCAACCCCTAGAATTTTAAAAGTTAAAATTCAACCCTTATACTTATATTATGATGATTTAATAATTATATATATATATATATATATATATATATATATATATATATATATATATATATATATATATATATATATATATATATATAAGAATAAAGTCGTCTTACCGCTAGTACGCCTCATTCACAAAGCCGGTCTATAAGGTGGGTATAAGGTTGTTGCCTATAAAATGGTGACTTAATGGGTGTATATTCTCACCCACCGCTTGCTTGACTGGTGGAGGGTCGTTAGCCGAACGGGTACGACAAGGACTTATAAATTCTCATTCAAAGTATGATGAATATAATAAAGTAACTAAATTTTTATTAAATTCCCAATCTTAGTTACATTAGGAAAAATGTGAATAAGGTGCTAATCCATGAAATTACACTTTACACTTTGTCTAAGTCGTTGGTGGAGCGTGTGTGGTTAACCAGCACACTAACTTGGACTTAACAAGGTAGGTAAAGGGTGACTTAAGGTTTATTATAGTATCGGTGGAGCGTGTGTGGTTTGCCGGCACATCGATTGAGTGATAAACTTTAAGGGTACCTAGTGATTTGCATGGTTACTTCACACCTCGTTTTGTGATCCTCGGCATCCCAGTCACAAAACCTGGAGGGCACTCTCGAGATTGAAACATGCCTTTGAAAAGTTCATTGGATCTCAAAGAATCTAGGAATTTCTAAAACCAATAAAAAACTAAATATTTAATATTTCGGTTTTCGTGGTGGAAATTGTTGAATCGTCATTCACCTACCTTTCAAATATGGTATAGCTTAGATTAAGGCATACCTCTTCTAAGTTATATTATATTGTGATTGGATCCTAGCCTTAATATTACATTTGGGTGTTTTATTAAGGACTCTCTTAAATCTAAACTAAACTCGTTCTTCTCTTTCAGATGTCTTCAAATAATGCTTCTGGCTCGAATCCTAATGGCTCCTTTACTCTTATGAGTTTGTGTGGGAAAGTCACCTTTGATGGATCCAACTTCAATAAATGGATCAGAAACATCAGGATGAATACCCGCTACGAGGACAAAGAATATGTCCTTGACAAGGAGCTTAAGGAAATTGATGAGTCCACTGTAACTCCCCAGGAGATCGCTGACTTTCATTCTCACGAAAGAGATGCAACCAAGGTGGCTTGCATCATGTTGGCTACCATGACAGCTGAACTCCAAAAGTCTTATGAAGATTTCTACCCTTATGAAATGCACCAAGATTTGATGGAAAGATACCATCAAAGTGCACAATAAGAGAGGTACGAAGTCATCTGCTCCATGATAACAACCATGATGAAGGACGGAGAGTCCGTCACGAGCCACATGCAGAAAATGCAAAGGTATGTGGATCGTTTGCTGAAGCTCAATGTGAACTTCCCTGAGGAGCTTGCAATAGATATCATTTTGCACTCCTTACCATCGTGCTATGATCAATTCCGCATGACATATCACATGAACAAGGAAGAGGTCACCCTCAGCAAACTTCAGGGACTTCTCAAGACCGCAGAAACAGGTCTTAAGGGGAAGTCGGTTGCTATCACTCCTACTCCAGACTCAACTCCGGTCTTGGCAATTGGGCAAAGTCGAGGGAGGAAGAGAAAGAGATCTTCGAAGGGTACCAAGGCTCGGACCCTTGATGGCTCTTCTTCAAGTGGAACCAAGAAAGGTTTCATTACTCCTTCTTCTGACCCAAAAGAGGCTGAATGCTTCTATTGCCATGAAAAAGCTCATTGGAAGCGGAACTGCCCAAAGTACCAGCAGGATGTGAAGGATGGGAAAGTCAAACCCAACCATGCAGGTATTTACACTATCATTTCTAATAACTCACCACATTCAAAATCTTGGGTCCTTGATACCGGTTGC
Organism: Lactuca saligna; assembly: GCF_052625555.1. Taxonomy (NCBI): domain Eukaryota; kingdom Viridiplantae; phylum Streptophyta; class Magnoliopsida; order Asterales; family Asteraceae; genus Lactuca; species Lactuca saligna. The sequence goes on from NC_136419.1 coordinate 108,339,657, forward strand.
GGTATTCATATTTGTTGTGACTTGCAGGGACTAGGAAGAAGTGAGAATGTGGAGCAAGGAAGAATAAACTTAATCATGGGGAATAGGAAAGTTACACCTGTCACCAAGATTGGAGTTTATACTTTATCGCTAAGTAGTGGGATTAAATTTAGATTTGAATAAATGTTGTTATTCGCCAGAAATGGCATGAAATATTATTTCCTTTCATGCATTGTACAAACAAGGTTTCACCTTTTCGTTTGATAATGAAGTTGGTTCGATTAATGCTTTCTTTAATAATGTACTTTATTTTAAAGCATTACCTTGTGATGGTGTGTATGAAGCTGTATCTATTGTAGATAACATAGGAAATAATGTTTTGTGTATTGATTCTACTAATAATAATAACTTGGATAAAGCATCATTATGGCATTGTCGTCTTGGACATATAAGCAAGAAACGCATAGGCCAACTCCAAAAAGATGGAGTCTTGGAGTCGTTTGACCTAAAGTCAAATGATAGTTGCGAATCATGCTTACTTGGAAAAATGACAAAATCACCCTTCACAGGCTCGTGTGAAAGGGGTGAAGGTTTGTTGGACCTTATACACACGGATGTGTATGGGCCATTCAAACATGCCACAAGGGATGCTAATCGTTATTATTTGACTTTTACTGATGATTACAGTAGATATGGATATGTCTACTTAATCAAGCATAAGTCAGAGACTTTCAAGAAGTTTAAGGAATTTAAACAGGAAGTTGAGAATCAATTGGGCAGGAACATTAAGATGCTTCGATCCGATCGGGGTGGTGAGTATCTTAGTTCAGAGTTCCTCAACTATCTAAGGGAATGTGGGATTGTCTCACAATTGACACCTCCCAGGACACCGCAGTTGAATGGTGTGGCTGAGAGGCGTAATTGAACCTTGTTGGACATGGTTTGTTCCATGATGAGTCGAGCTTCGCTACCAATCTCATTCTGGGGGTATGCCTTAGAGACTGCCGCCCATATCCTTAATCTAGTCCCTACAAAGAAAGTTGCCAAAACTCCTCACGAGATGTGGACTGGTAAAGTACCTAAACTAGACCACATCAAGATTTGGGGATGCGAGGCTTTCGTGAGACGCGAGACTCATGATAAGCTCGAACCCCGAAGCGAGAGGTGTATTTTCATCGGCTACCCACAGCAATCCTTTGGTTACCTCTTCTACAGACCTAGTGACAATGTGGTCTTTGTAGCAAGAAGAGGAGTCTTTCGAGAAAGAGAGTTTATAAGCCAAGGAGACAGTGGGAGGCAAGTTGATCTTGAAGAAATTCAAGAGTCAAGTGGTGAAGGAACTTCAAACTCTAGCCCTCAACTTGAGGTGGAAACTCCTGTTGAGCCAATTGACGAATCTGTACCTCTGAGGCGTTCCACGAGAGTTAGGAGTGCACCTGAGCATTACTATGGATTCCATATTACTGCAGAAGGTGAGACACTTATTAGTGATGAGACACTAGTAAGTCAAGATGACCCTAACAGCTACGAGAAAGCCATGGCAGGCCCCGAGTCTGCTAAATGGAAAGAGGCTATGGATAGCGAGATACAATCCATGTATGACAATCAAGTTTGGAACTTGGTTGAGAATGTACCAGGTCGCAAGACTGTAGGGTACAAATGGGTCTTCAAGAAGAAGACCGACATGGATGGTAAAGTACACACTTATAAGGCTAGACTGGTTGCAAAGGGCTTCTCTCAAATTCCTGGAGTGGATTATGAAGAGACCTTTTCTCCGGTAGCCAAGATTAATTCTATTCGGGTTCTGTTAGCCATAGCCGCATTTCATGACTATTAAATTTGGCAAATGGATGTCAAAACCGCTTTCCTTCATGGGAAGTTGGCTGAAGATGTTTACATGAGTCAGCCAGAGGGTTTTGTCAGCAACGAGTACCCTAATAGAGTGTGTAAGCTTGAGAAGTCCATTTATGGATTAAAGCAAGCACCTCGCAGATGGAATCTTTGCTTTGATGAAAAGGTCAAGGAATTTGGCTTTTCTAGGAGTGAAGATGAATCTTGTGTATATGTCAAGGCTAGTGGGAGTATAGTTAGCTTTTTGGTATTGTATGTGGATGACATAGTACTCATAGGAAATGACATTCCAACTCATAGCTTTTTGGTAAAGTCCTGGCTTGGAAAGTGTTTCGCTATGAAGGACCTTGGTGAAGCTGCCTATATTTTGGGGATAAGGATCTTGATAGATCGGAGTAAAAGACTAATTGGACTTAGTCAAAGTACCTACTTGGAGAAGGTTCTGAAGAGATTCAGAATGCAAGACTCCAAGAAAGGAGAGTTGCCCATCCAGAGTAGCGCCAAGTTAAGTAAGACACAAAGCCCTAGCACTGAGGCTGAGATAGTAGAAATGAGTCGAGTACCTTATGCTTCGGCTGTAGGTTCGATCATGTATGCTATGACGTGTACTCGACCTGATGTAGCCTTTGCTTTGAGCATGGTTAACAGGTTTCAGGGGAACCCTGGCAAGGCACACTGGACTGCGGTAAAGAATATTCTCAAGTACCTACGAAGGACTAAGGACTGGGTCCTTACCCTCGGTGGGAGTGATGACTTGAGAGTTGTAGGGTATAGTGATGCTAGCTTCCAGACTGATAGGGATAACTTCCTCTCTCAGTCGGGCTGGGTCTTTACCCTAAATGGAGGAGCAATCTCTTGGAAGAGTTCCAAGCAAGAGACAGTGGCAGATTCTACTTGTGAATCAGAGTATATTGCAGCTAGCGAAGCGGCAAAGGAGGCGTTATGGCTGAGGAACTTCATTGGAGACCTTGGAGTTGTACCAGATATTAATGAGCCAATGGAAATTTTCTGTGATAGTGAAAGTGCTGTTGCCTTAGCCAAGGAACCAAGGGATCACGGGAGATCCAGACACATCGACAGAAAATACCATTTCATTAGACATCGGATCGAAGAAGGAGTCCTCGTGGCAAAGAGGGTATCATCAGATGAGAATCCGGCAGATCCCCTCACGAAGGGACTGACTCGGATTAAGCATCTCCAGCATGCTCGGAGCATAGGGCTGAAGGGTGATATTAGATTTAGTAGTTAGATAACCTCGAAATTTGTAAAGTGTAATTGACATTTGATGATGAATAAAAGTGTTTTATTTATGAGTAAAGTGTTACTATCTCTTGTCGATCGTTTACTATATTTCTTTTGCATGTTTTGACTTCCAGAATAATTTTGTTTGGTATAACATATTATTCAAACCTCCACAGTCGGTCATATGTCGGAAGTAGGTATGAATCAAGACTGTCATGTTTGGTTGTAGAGGTCTGGGACAAGGCTACAACAATCATGAGTGCTCATAAGTTCTGAGCATTGGACTCAACCCACGCTCACTGGAATCTCTTCATGGAATTCTATCTCGAGTGATCGTGAGACGGTAATATCATATAAATATTTAAACCTAGAGATATGATTTGTTACTTACAAGTTGGTTATGCATTGATTGTACGAAAAACGCATTGGTAACTCGATGTTATAAAATCGCGCTCTTATGTGTAATTCAATGAGTAGTAGAACAAACATATGAGTCGAAGTTTATCTGTTCCTTCTTGGATTAGAAGCTGATATCTGGGCCCCTCGATGATTTTGTTTTGACCTATGTACCGGGCCCGGTCAGAACTAAATTGATGTGTTCAATGAAGTTCTTTGTCAAACAAATCGGAAATTAGGAAACAAATTGTTGGACAATAAGTAAGACATTGTTCCATGTATTTGTCCGACTGATATCTAGAACAGAGGATTATATGATCACTTATCTTAAATGGCGTACCATCATCTTCTCAGTTTCGAGAAACCTTGAAAAGAGCTACGATTGCCGATCGGTTCCTGAAGTCATACTTGCAGTAATAGTTATTAGACTTATCCAAGTGGGAGACTGTTGGATAAGGTGTCTAAGTCCATAACTATTTCTGGTATGTACTTGACCCGACCCGGCATGGTCCATTTGGGTTGCATGGCACCATGCAATTGGATAGACTAAATGAGAGAAATAACACTTGGAGATTATTAATATATTATAAGTTCTAATATATTAATAATATTATTTGATTATTTTGATCAAGAATTAATTTAGAATTAATTAAGTGATCAAAAGATAACTAATTAAATATATGGGTTGATTATGTAAATCATCCATATCTTGTATAGTGGGCTAAAAGGCTCCATGGACTATCAAGTTGGGTTCCACCCATAGGATGCTCCATGGATGCTCCATGGGAGTTACAAACCCACGGGTCATGGAAATGAAGAGTCATGACACGTTAGGGTTTAACCCTAGATGTGTCAACACTATATAAGTAACATGTTCTCCACCCAAAATTGGCTACACTAAGAAACAAGAGGGCTTGGCCGATTTTGAAGAAGTGTGTGTTCTCACATAAGTTCTTCCAAGAGCATTTGGTGTTGTGTGAAGCATTTGAGGCATCACACTTGGGGTGCTAGGCTCACAAGGTTTCAAGGAACACAAACAACAAGGTAAGTTATTCTATCTATACTTTATGTTAAAATTGTTCCCCATGTATGCTAGATAGGAATATAACCTTGGAATTCAACTTTGCATGACAATTAGACAAACATAGATCCAAGGTCATTAGGGTTGCATGTACACTTAGGAAGTGTTAGAATGCTCAAAACCCATCAAAAACTGATACTAAAGTACTCTCCCATCTTTTCAGATTTGAGAAACTTTTATCCTTCTGCCTAAGTTGATTCTTCTTATTCGCTCTGCCTTACATTGGAACCTTTTCCACTGTCTTAGAGTTACATTTAAGCTTGTAAGTATAACCATATTTACTGAGCTTTAGTAAATTATTACGAATAATCTTATCGATCTTTTGTGGTGGACTTCACCAATGCACAAGAATGTGTACTCGATCCCTTAGTCCATTACTTGACTCACACATCCATGTGAACAAGTAATTAGTCTTAATTTTCCAATACTTGAAAGTTCTCATTCATCATGCTATACAACTTGCATGATTCCAAGTTCCGGTCCTATTGAAACTTGGGTGATGAGAATCTTTCCTTATTTGGTAAATTTAGACATTACCACAACTGAAAGAATCAATTTCATATTTCCACTCTTCCTATTAATGGAATCATATAAGAAATTTTTTTTCCTCAAATGCCATTGTAAGGATACTTAAAATAAATAAAATAAAAAAAAATTCTTTTATTTTAAAACTTTGCAGCAAAACTTATCCTTACAATCCATATGAAAACTTGTTGTTATCTATTCCTAAGCAATATCTCATAACTCCTAAGAAGTAGCTCAAGAATCCAATCTTCAAACTATGTGATAGACATCCATCTACACGATTAGATTCAGCATATTCTTTCTTTAAGTTTGTTCACTTTTCTTTGATTCTTAAAACATCACCATGTGACCTAGTCACATCATGTATCAAGAATGTCAGAATAGAAACTTAGCAGAGTTAGATAGCGGACTTTACCTGAAGTAGTGTCAAACTTATTGACTTTAACATCCTTAGGTATGTTTGGCAGCTTTGCAACTAATGCCCCTTTCTTTGGCAATATAAACATATGGACCCTTTGATAATGGTATACAGGACTATCTCAGACTTGGCCTATCTCTTTAAAATTTGGTCAACCGAGCTGACTATAGCCGATCCCTTTCCACTCGGAAGAGAGAGCTTTACTAGATATCCAATGTCATCATTGTCAATGTCCATAAGTTTTAGGAAGTTGATCCTAGCAAATAGATAATATCATTAAGGGTCTTGTCATAGTCTGTTTCATAGGTGTTCCAACAGAACTCACCATGTGACTTAGAAAGTAGTTGAACCACCAACTTTCTCAAGACTTTGACACCCAACTCTCCCGGCTTGTCAATGTGTGACTGAATCTCCAAGAAGTGATCACACCTAGACCTTGCCTTGCCAATAGGGTTTGAGTGACCTTGAACTTGTGGGTTAGGGAGAATAATTGGAGGAGGTTAAAGAACTATGATTTCCAAAGGACATCATCTTCATTTAGGAAAGCTTGTTTCAAGAGATTTGGGAAGATCATAGATGTCTAGACCAGACATCTTTTGGGAGATATTCAATATAGTTGATCTTAAGTCCTTAATATGACACCCAATATGAAATATTAAGGCTAGGACCCAACAAACTATTTTATAACTTAGAAGAGGGATGCCGTAATCCAAGCTATAAAATATTTGAAGGTAGATGAATGACGATTCACCAATTTCCACCAAGATAAACAAAATGTATTATTAGGTTTTAATTGGATTTGAAACTCCTAGATCTTTTGAGATTCATTGAACTTTTCAATGGCATGTTTCAATCTTGAGTGTGCCCTTCAGGTTTTGTGATTGGGATGCCGAGGATCACAAAACAAGGTGTGAAGTAACCATGCAAATTACTTGGTACCCTTAAGTGTTTACCCCTCAATCGATGTGCCGGTTAACCACACACGCTCCATCGATACTATGATAATCATTAACTTACCCTTTGCCCACATTGTTAAATACGAGTTAGTGTGCCGGTTAACCACACACGCTCCACTAACCAACTTAAACAAAGTGCAAAGTGTAATTTCATGGATTAGCACCTTATTCATATTTTCCTAAGTAACTAAGATTGGGCATTATTAAAAGTTTAGTTACTTAGTATTTATCATTAATACTTTTAATGAAGGTAGAATAATAGTCATGTCAAACCCGTTCGGCTAACGACCCTCCACCGGTCAAGGAAGCTGTGGGTGAGAGTGGACACCCATTAAACTGCCATTTTATAGGCAGTAACCTTATACCCCCCTTATAGACTGGCTTCGTTAATGAGGTCTACTAACGGTAAGACTAACTTTACTCTTATACATATATATAAAGATTATTAACTTATATTATTATAAAGTATAAGGGTTGAATTTTAACATTTAAAATTCTAAGGGCTAACTTGGAATTAAAGTATTCATAATAGAACACTTTTCAAATTCCAAAACTTGAGGGCAAGTTTTGAAATTATTCAAAACTAATTAATTCCATAACATATTTGTTTAAAGTAGTTTTAATTAAACACTCTTCAAGTTCCATAACTTGAAGACAAGTTATGGAAGACTTTAAACTTAATAAAAGAACATAACTTTTCATTATTTTATGACTTATGGAATTATTAAGGTTACACACTTTATTCTTTAATGAAGTGACTCTTGAACCTCCATAACTTGAGGACAATTTATGGAGTCATTAATCCAATTAATGATGACAAGACTCTTCATTTTTGTAACCATTGCCAAATTTTATGAGTTTTATGAATCTTAAATGTGTCTTTTAATATAACTTGCAGACAAGTTACAAAAACACATTTTAGTATCAACTCTTAGATTAAAATGGATCAAACATACATAATCAATCAACATTTTCTATTAATCTAAGCAACTCATAAGAACAAGATACTTCAAATCAAACTTTTCCATGTAATTAGTCTAAACTTTAAACTAATACAAAACATGAATCTATTGACAATTATCTTTGAAGTTGGATTAGCATGAATATTACCACATAAAAATCAAGTTTATATGTCCAAAAACATCTTAGGGTAATGCTCCTAGTCCAATCCCAGCCAAAAAAGTCGAATTTATGCTGTTTGGGGGTCCAACTCGTCGAGTGCATGAACGAACTCGGTGAGTTGGATCGATTTGATCACTTTTTAGGCATGGACTCGCCGAGTCTCCTGATGGACTCACCGAGTCTGATGATCAGACAGCAACAACTTCGATTTTTTATGAAGTTTTGCAAGTATAACAAGAAAACAAACCTGGCTCTGATACCACTATTGGGTTTTGAGCATTCTAACACTCCAATGGTGTACATGCAACCCTATAAACCTTGGATCTATGTTTTCTCTATTATACATGCAAATAAGAACTTTCCAAGGCTTTAATCCTATCTAGCATATTATGAAGTTCTTATACTACTAAGTACTAGTTAGATGACATACCTTTTGATGTAGCTTGATGTCTTCAAGATTTAAGAGCTTAGCCCTAATAGTGTGGAAGCCTCAAGTGGAATCACAAATCACCAAAAGACCTTGGAAGACTTTAAAAAATATGAATACTTGGTTCTCTCTAGTGAAATCGGCTAGCCCTTCTTAGTGTACCATACTAGTGCCAATTTCACCAACCAATGAAATCTTTATATAGTATGGAGACTAGGGTTAAACCCATGACCTTTCATTTCATATGATCCATGGGTTAAACACTCCATGGACTATCCATGAAAGCTTAGCCCTACCTAAATGAACTTGGCCCATTCCATATATATAACAGCCCATATTTAATTAGTTCATTTTGATCACTTAATTAATTCTAAATTAATTCTTGATCAATACTAATTAAATAATATGATTCCATATTAATATATTAGAACTTATAATATATTAATATTAATCATAAATATAATATTCTCAAAAGACTATCCATATAAATTGTGTTGGTGAAATGCAACCCAAATAGACCATGTCAGGTCGGGTCAAGTACATACCAAATATAGTTATGGACTTAGACATTAATCTAACAATTATTGTGTGGGAAAGCTCCAAAAATGGAGGAAAGATACTCAAAAATCTTCAGAAATCAAACTCTAAGGAATATGAGCGAGACCCGTATTGAATATGAGCATAATATAAGCCTGGAGAATGAAAAAGTGATAAAATAGTCGAGTCTATACGGCAACTCGACGAGTAGCAAGGAATGAAGCAGAAAAATCGTGGAATTGAACTCGGACTCGTCGAGTAGGTAATGTGCACTCAGCGATTCCATCGCTGAGTGAGAAATATAAATACTCTACTTTTGGGTTTCGTTTCTGATGCAGCTGGGTATGATAACTCAGTGTGTTTTCTTCATTTTTCTTCAACAAATTACACTCTCAGACCCTCCTTCATAATGGACTCGATCCTAAACTCATGCACGTTCTTATCTAGACCCGATCCACACTTTAACCTTGACAATTGAGACTTTTACATGCATCTAATCCATTAACCTGAAAAGAAAACAACCACAAGTGATAAAAGAAAACAAATTCCTACTTAAACATCCTACAAGTTCAACACCTAAAACAAAGAAAAGTGAATAGTATTAAACATCAAAACAAAATAAAATAAAGCACAAATCTTCCTCCTCATCTTCATCTCCTCTGGCTCCACTTCCGCCCCCTTGGTTTCTTCTCACTTTCACCCTTTCATCCCAATTTGACACATATAGGAATCCGGGCGGGGCCATGGTGCAAAATGCATTTGTTCAAATAAATAAACAAATGACTCATTGACATAGTTCACGCTCCACCAGAGGTCGTCTTGGTATGTTTGCACCTCAACATTATACCAATCCATAGGTGGCTCCTCATCTACCGGAATAACCAATGGGTCTTGTGGCACTCACTCTCTCCTTTGTCTCACCCTCCTATCCGGTTCCTCCGTCACTAACAGATCATCATCATTATGAATACTAACATGCCCCCTCCATTATCCTTAATGATCCTAGCCCTCCTGAATAATGTTGTGCTAAAGGGAGGACTGGAAATCATAGTCAATGTATGTGCCTCTTTTCGGTCCAAAATACCATAAGTTTTCGCAAGCCTTGTAACAAACTTGCCACCATTGATTTTTGAAGTCACCCCCTCTTTAACTGCCCCCTCTGCCAAGTATTTTACCATGCAGTATGGCAAATTGCAAAATACATTAGGAGTGATAATACTCTACATGTAAAAGATGTCGAGAGTGGGGACTTTATCATCATCCTTTCGCATGTTTATAGTGCTCGCGATCAGACGATGTATTAAGCGATGAATCGGGGAACGGATGCTCCCCTCTTGTGCGGATGAAGGAATGTAAAACCAGTTGGCAATGGTATTCCTCCGAGTAGAGGCAACCACATCCTCGGGCAAGTCTTTATGGCACTGCTCCAAGAATGACTCAAAAGTCTTGGACGTGATCTCATTCTGATCATAAATACCAAGCCTCCATGCTAGCTTTGCAATGCTGCACTGGTGAAACTCTCCTCCAAGGCAAAATGAAATAATATTCGGACTATATTAGACATCACCACCCCGGAAAGATATTGTGGAAAAGAACTCCTAGGAAAGCTCTTGATACACAGGTTCTTGAAGCTTGAACAACCGACTCCACCCGTCACAAATTATTTGTACCCCATTAAGTTCATAAGACTTGACGAAATAATGGTTCAACACTTCTTCCTACCCAGCTTGCCCTATCCATTACTAGTTCAACTCATTAGGAACATATATTTCCTTTCACTTCAAAGCCTCCAACTTGCTTTTTGCACGTGAAGTGAAGACTTGTTGCTGATGCTTGGAAAAGTCAACCGTGGGATGTACCCATAACTGCCTCCTCATGAACTTTTACCTCTAATAGACATGGTTCCTACACATCAAAGAAACAAGAAAACCAAAAGCAAAATACCGAAAGTATTAAAAAATAGTAGAATACTGGGCATCAACAGCATGGACTCGCCGATTCCACGAACTGACTCGGCGAGTAGGACGAACTGTGGCAGTCCACATCTGTTTTGATGAAATTAACCAGCCAAATCCATAAATTATTTCCTTGGTTTGCTTCGGTATGTTCCAGGAGCATATGATTGTAAAATTTTACGTCTAAAACGTCCTAATTCGTCAAAAATAAAAAAAACCTAAAATCCAAGTCTTCCCAACATCGAGATTTTACAGAAATTAAGGGTGACATTTTACCAAAGACCAAAACTTGTAAAGAATTAAGAGCTAAAGTTGTTACCTTGTTGGTTGAATTTGCAAAAGAAGAGAAGATTCAAGATGAAGGTTTGAGAGAGTGCACGTCGAGTATAGGGGTAGCGGCTCGTATGAATGGTTGAAAGTGTTTGCAATTTAGGGTGAAAGCCCCTCTTTTACATAATCTAAAATTAATTTTTTTTCGGGTAATATATGGACTCGTCGAGTAGGCGGACCTACTCGCCGAGTAGATGCCTGAATCAAATATTTTTCGTATGAATGGTTTTTCAGTCTATTGAACTTGTATCTAGTACGGGATGTTATTCCCATGGTTTTTCAGTATGTATATATCTTATATCTTATACGGGATAGTGATCCCATGGTCAGGTATCTATAACTTGTATGGGATGTTTGCCCCATGATTTCTAACTATATCTTATAGGGATAGTAATCCCATGGTTTACACTTATATCTTGTCCGGGATAGTGATCCCACGGTTTTCAATCTATATCTATTTCGGGATAGTAATCCCATGATTTCAATCTATATCAAGTACGGGATGATAATCCCATGATCTAAATCTATATCTTGTCCGGGATAGTGATCCCATGGTTTTCAACCTATATTTCCATATATATCAAATTATCTCGTGTCTACTCCGGGATGGTAGTTCCATGATCTTAAATCTGTACTTTCATATGTGTCAAACTATCTTATATCTCTTTCGGGATGGTGATCCCTAGATTTTCATCATATAGTTTTGTTTATTAAACTATACTTTGTGATATACAACTGGTCTTACAATTAGGAAAATATGGAATTTTCCTGGGGTAAAATACAACACGAAATCGAATTGGTAACAAATGATAACTAAACTAACTTTACATAAGAAAATATGGGATTTTCTTGGATAACAAATCTTTTCGGAAACTAAAGGAAACCGATACATTTTCATAAAACAAAACCGCTTATGAATTCACTAGCTTTATGCTGATTTTCAAACCACTTGTATTCTCAGGTCCAAGTTAGACAGGTACCCGATGATATCTTTTGGAGAAGATGGAGTGCTTAGAAGATTCGTCTCCACTTTTGTTAATATGATGCATATGTATATCTTGTATAACTTTACTTTTGAAACAAATGTAAACTTTCATATATATGTAATGTAATGGTTGTTTACTGTGATTACTATGTACATTGGATTTGATACACAACGTGGTAGTCCACCCCGGAAATGTTTCCGCCTTTGATTTTCGGGGTGTGACAGATTTGTATCAGAGCCCTTGTTTATAGTGAACGGAGTATACCAAACCTTACATGGTATAAAAATATAAACACTAAAGGGCCTCAGTGCTCTGAATTAAAAGTATCTTCAAAACTAAAAGCATCTTCAAAAGTATACAAATATACCGAACCGTCGAAATCCGTAACTACAAGTAGAACAAAACATAAGTAAATGGGTGTTGTACACTGCGGTTAAACCTGGGCAGTTATGTAGTTGTGTCTAGGATCAATATAGCCTGGCCAACTATATTCATTCGAGACACGGCCAACATGTGCTTGGGAGTGACTGTGGTACACCGCATGCCTAAAACTTACCCAATATCTGAATCAACGAGTCGTCGCACCAGCAAACCATGAAATACTATGGGAGTATTTCTCGAGCTATGTCACACCCCGAAAACCGAAGGCGGAAGACATTTCCGGGGTTGACTACCACGTTGAGTATCAAATCCAATGCACATAGTAAGTAAAGTAAGGCAACCATTACATTACATAATAAAAGTTTTACAGTTGTTTCAAAAGTAAAGTTTGTACAGTTGTGATACATTATATATATATAAACAAAAGGGACGGATCTTCATGTACACCGTCTTCGAGCAAAAGGATCTTCGGGTACCTGTTCTAACGCTGACCTAAGAACACAAGCGGTTTGAAAATCAGCATAAAGCTGGTGAGTTCATAAGCGGTTTTGTTTTTATGAAAATGTATCGGTTTCCCTTCTGTTTCTGAAATGTTATGTACACCAAGAAAATTTCGTATTTTCTTAAAAGTTGGTTATTGTTTCCCAATTGTAAAGTATAGTAAGTTTGTACACTAAAAATATGTTTATTCATGTGAAAATGTATAGTTGGTTATCTGACTGGTTGAACTGTTCTGTTTACTTATCATGTGTTACCAGGAAAATCCCATACTTTCCTTGTTGTATGTTACAAATTGTAAAAGATGTAATGTTATCCAGTTTGTTACTCTTCCTAGTTATGTAAATGTTACCCAGGAAAGCCCCATGCTTTCCTACATGTATGTATCTAATGTAAACGATGTTAAAGATGTAAAAGATGTAATCGTGATTAGGTTCTATGTTTTCCCCAGGAAAGTCCCGTACCTTCCTGAATGTTGGTTACAGTAAGTAAAAGATGTAAAAGATGTCAAAGATGTAAACGATGTATAAAGTAATCCATTATTACTGTAAGTAAATCTCTGTTATCCTAATTGCGAGTTCCATAACCATACAATAGACTGAAACCTATGGCAATAAGTAGTCCACATGTGGCAATAAGTCGTCCACATACTTATGACTTTCGTCACCCTTGAACCGTTTCGGTTCGGCTGTAGCTAGCAGCCAGGTTTGGGGTAGTCAGCCCTGTATAGATCTATACACTCAAGTCACGCTCTCTAAATACCAGAGATTCTGGTTATGGGTGTAGTCCTCCACTCGCATAATCTGGGTGGAGTGTTCTCCGAGGACGTGTCTCCAATCATACAAGAATAACAAATTTACTAGTAATAATACGATAGTCCTCCACTCGTATATGTTTGGGGAGTGTTACCGAGGACAAAACAGTGTACAGGTATTATGTTCAAATGTTTTAATGTCGTGCTTTTAACTGATATAATGTGGAAAACCATTTGTGAAATTCATGTAAAACATACTAGTTTAAAGACTTATTTCACAAATATATGTTACGTGATCTGTATGTTCGATCTGTTATCAGTTGTAATATCAGTTATAAAAGCATAAGAATATGAAACACACATTTGAAAACATGTTTTGAGTACAAGAATTCCCTTGTACTTTGCTTGTGTTCCCCCCCTGAAAACAGTGGAAAACAGTGAAAAAGGGTAGGGGTATGAACTCACCGGACTCGGAAACGTGTCGGTTTTGAATGCTAGACGTTGGTTTGGGGTTTGATTACTCACAATGACCCTATGTAAAATGATATAATGTCCATATATATACAATTAGAGATACATTCACCAATCATATGGAACATTACACTCCAATGAGGTTACACTCCAATGAGGTTAAACACCTCAAAACGAGTGTTTGGAGTGACCCGGGTGACATCTTCGGACTTGTAATAGCACTAGGGACTTGGGACTTGAGTTTACTCCCCAAGAGTAAACATTTTAAAGAGTTTACAACCATAAAACACACGCATACATGAGTTTACGGCCGTAAACTCATGTGGGTGTGGTTTTGATGGTTGTAGGGCTCAAATGGACATAGGGGTTGCTAGAATGGATTATCTAAATTGCCTTGGAACACTTGGAATGAGTTTAAATCATCAAAAATGATTATTTTATGGGAGTTTATGGCCCATTATAGGCTCCTAGCCGTAAACTCCTTAATCTTCATGAAAATGATGTTTAATGTTGTTAAAACAAATCACATGTGATTACTAGAATTATTCCAAGACCTTACATGAGTTTTATGGGACATTTGAGGGGAGTTATGGAGTTTACGGCCCATGAGACCCTCCTCATGGCCGTAAACTCTTATGTAGGGTCATACAAAGTGTTTCAAGGTCTAAAACTTGTATAGAAGGGCTTCTAAAATTCATATAAAGGCTTTAGGGGTGTTTAGTTTGCATTCTAACACCAAAAGTTTTGGAGTTTACGGCCCAAGAACAAGCCTTGGCCGTAAACTCTTATAAATCCCACAAATGATGTGTTTTAGTCCCTTAAAGTATTTTTCGTTGGTCCCTTGATTTATTCCAAGGCTTTTGGTGGTGTTGGATGGCTTTCTAACACCTTAGAATTGGATTTATGTCACATTTTGGGGAGTTTACGGCCCAAGCATTCTCCTTGGCCGTAAACTCACATAAGTCCCACAAAATTCATGTTTCAAGTGTCCAAATGCTAAAACCAAGGTCCTATAATTCATATCTAAGCCATAGAAGTGATTTGGAAGGGTTTAAGGGCATGAAAACCCTAATTACATGAGTTTACGGACTAAGAATGTTCCTTGGCCGTAAACTCCTTCAAATGGCTCAAAATCTATGTTTTAAATGTTTAGAGTCCAAATCTTGAAGTCCCATAGCCATATCTAAAGTCCAATTGAGTTTAGGAAGGAGTTTAAGGGCGTAAAACCCCATTTAATGGAGTTTACGGTCCAAGCTTGTGATGGGTTTTGAGCATTCTAACACTTCCTAAGTGTACATGCAACCCTAATAACCTTGGATCTATGTTTGTCTAATTTGTCATGCAAAGTTGAATTCCAAGGTTATATTCCTATCTAGCATACATGGAGAACAATTTTAACATAAAGCATAGATAGAATAACTTACCTTGTTGTTGTTTGTGTTCCTTGAAACCTTGTGAGCCTAGCACCCCAAGTGTGATGCCTCAAATGCTTCACACAAAACCAAATGCTCTTGGAAGAACTTATGAGAGTATACTCACTTCACAAAAATCGGCCAAGCCCTCTATATTCTTAGTGTAGCCAATTTTGGGTGGAGAACATGTTACTTATATAGTGTTGACACATCTAGGGTTAAACCCTAATGTGTCATGACTCTTCATTTCCATGACCCATGGGTTTGTAACTCCCATGGAGCATCCATGGAGCATCCTATGGGTGGAACCCAACTTGATGATCCATGGAGCCTTTTAGCCCACTATACAAGATATGGATGATTTACTTAATCAACCCATATATTTAATTAGATATCTTTTGATCACTTAATTAATTCTAAATTAATTCTTGATCAAACTAATCAAATAATATTATTAATATATTAGAACTTATAATATATTAATAATCTCCAAGTGTTATTTCTCTCATTTAGTCTATCCAATTGCATGGTGCCATGCAACCCAAATGGACCATGTCGGGTCGGGTCAAGTACATACCAGAAATAGTTATGGACTTAGACACCTTATCCAACAGTCTCCCACTTGGATAAGTCTAATAACTATTACTGCAAGTATGACTTCAGGAACCAATCGGCAATCGTAGCTCTTTACAAGGTTTCTCGAAACTTGAGAAGATGATGGTACGCCATTTAAGATAAGTGATCATATAATCCTTTGTTCTAGATATCAGTCAGACAAATACATGGAACAATGTCTTACTTATTGTCCAACATTTGTTTCCCGATTTCCGATTTGTTTGACAAAGAACTTTATTGAACACATCAATTTAGTTCTGACCGGGCCCGGTACATTGGTCAAAACAAAATCATCGAGGGGCCCAGATATCAGCTTCTAATCCAAGAAGGAACAGATAAACTTCGACTCATATGTTTGTTCTACTACTCATTGAATTACACACAAGAGCACGATTTTATAACATCGAGTTACCAATGCGTTTTTCGTACAATCAATGTATAACCAACTTGTAAGTAACAAATCATATCTCTAGGTTTAAAGACTTATATGATATTACCGTCTCACGATCACTCAAGATAGAATACCATGAAGTGATTCCAGTGAGCGTGGGTTGAGTCCAATGCTCAGAACGTATGAGCACTCATGATTGTTGTAGCCTTGTCCCAGACCTCTACAACCAAACATGACAGTCTTGATTCATACCTACTTCTGACATATGACCGACTGTGGAGGTTTGAATAATATGTTATTCCAAACAAAATTATTCTGGAAGTCAAAACATGCAAAAGAAATATAGTAAACGATCGACAAGAGATAGCAACACTTTACTCATAAATAAAACACTTTTATTCATCATCAAATGTCAATTACACTTTACAAATTTCGAGATTATCTAACTACTAAATCTAATATCATCCTTCAGCCCTATGCTCCGAGCATGCTGGAGATGCTTAATCCGAGTCAGTCCCTTCGTGAGGGGATCTGCCGGATTCTCATCTGATGATACCCTCTTTGCCACGAGGAGTCCTTCTTCGATCCGATGTCTGATGAAATGGTATTTTCTGTCGATGTGTCTGGATCTCCCGTGATCCCTTGGTTCCTTGGCTAAGGCAACAGCACTTTCACTATCACAGAAAATTTCCATTGGCTCTTTAATAGCTGGTACAACTCCAAGGTCTCCAATGAAGTTCCTCAGCCATAAAGCCTCCTTTGCCGCTTCGCTAGCTACAATATACTCTGATTCACAAGTAGAATCTGCCACTGTCTCTTGCTTGGAACTCTTCCAAGAAATTGCTCCTCCATTTAGGGTAAAGACCCAGCCCGACTGAGAGCGGAAGTAATCCCTATCAGTCTGGAAGCTAGCATCACTATACCATACAACTCTCAAGTCATCACTCCCACCGAGGGTAAGGACCCAGTCCTTAGTCCTTCGTAGGTACTTGAGAATAGTCTTTACCGCAGTCCAGTGTGCCTTGCCAGGGTTCCCCTGAAACCTGCTAACCATGCTCAAGGCAAAGGCTACATCAGGTCGAGTACACGTCATAGCATACATGATCGAACCTACAGCCGAAGCATAAGGTATTCGACTCATTTCTGCTATCTCAGCCTCAGTGCTAGGGCTTTGTGTCTTACTCAGTTTGGCGTTACTCTGGATGGGCAACTCTCCTTTCTTGGAGTCTTGCATTCTGAATCTCTTCAGAACCTTCTCCAAGTAGGTACTTTGACTAAGTCCAATTAGTCTTTTACTCCGATCTCTCAAGATCATTATCCCCAAAATATAGGCAGCTTCACCAAGGTCCTTCATAGCGAAACACTTTCCAAGCCAGGACTTTACTTTCTGCAGGGTTGGAATGTCGTTTCCTATGAGTAGTATGTCATCCACATACAATACCAAAAAGCTAACTATACTCCCACTAGCCTTGACATATACACAAGATTCATCTTCACTCCTAGAAAAGCCAAATTCCTTGACCTTTTCATCAAAGCAAAGATTCCATCTGCGAGGTGCTTGCTTTAATCCATAAATGGATTTCTCAAGCTTACACACTCTATTAGGGTACTCGTTACTGACAAAACCCTCTGGCTGACTCATGTAAACATCTTCAGCCAACTTCCCATTTAGGAAAGCGGTTTTGACATCCATTTGCCAAATTTCATAGTCATGAAATGCGGCTATGGCTAACAGAACCCGAATAGACTTAATCTTGGCTACCGGAGAAAAGGTCTCATCATAATCCACTCCAGGAATTTGAGAGAAGCCCTTTGCAACCAGTCTAGCCTTATAAGTGTGTACTTTACCATCCATGTCGGTCTTCTTTTTGAAGACCCATTTGCACCCTACAGTCTTTCGACCTGGTACATTCTCAACCAAGTTCCAAACTTGATTGTCATACATGGATTGTATCTCGCTATCCATAGCCTCTTTCCATTTGGCAGACTCGGGGCCCGCCATGGCTTCCTCGTAGCTGTTAGGGTCATCTTGACTTACTAGTGTCTCATCACTAATAAGTGTCTCACCTTCTGCAGTAATATGGAATCCATAGTAATGCTCAGGTGCACTCCTAACTCTCGTGGAACGCCTCAGAGGTACAGATTCGTCAATTGGCTCAACAGGAGTTTCCTCCTCAAGTTGAGGGCTAGAGTTTAAAGTTCCTTCACCACTTGACTCTTGAATTTCTTCAAGATCAACTTGCCTCCCACTGTCTCCTTGGCTTATAAACTCTCTTTCTCGAAAGACTCCTCTTCTTGCTACAAAGACCACATTGTCACTAGGTCTGTAGAAGAGGTAACCAAAGGATTGTTGTGGGTAGCCGATGAAAATACACCTCTCGCTTCGGGGTTCGAGCTTATCATGAGTCTCGCGTCTCACGAAAGCCTCGCAGCCCCAAATCTTGATGTGGTCTAGTTTAGCTACTTTACCAGTCCACATCTCGTGAGGAGTTTTGGCAACTTTCTTTGTAGGGACTAAATTAAGGATATGGGCGGCAATCTCTAAGGCATACCCCCAGAATGAGATTGGTAGCGAAGCTCGACTCATCATGGAACGAACCATGTCCAACAAGGTTCGATTACGCCTCTCAGCCACACCATTCAACTGCGGTGTCCTGGGAGGTATCAATTGTGAGACAATCCCACATTCCTTTAGATAGTCGAGGAACTCTGAACTAAGATACTCACCACCCCGATCAGATTGAAGCATCTTAATGTTCCTGCCCAATTGATTCTCGACTTCCTGTTTAAATTCCTTAAACTTCTCGAAAGTCTCTGACTTATGCTTGATTAAGTAGACATATCCATATCTACTGTAATCATCAGTAAAAGTCAAATAATAACGATTAGCATCCCTTGTGGCATGTTTGAATGGCCCATACACATCCGTGTGTATAAGGTCCAACAAACCTTCACCCTTTTCACACGAGCCTGTGAAGGGTGACTTTGTCATTTTTCCAAGTAAGCATGATTCGCAACTATCATTTGACTTTAGGTCAAACGACTCCAAGACTCCATCCTTTTGGAGTTGGCCTATGCGTTTCTTGCTTATATGTCCAAGACGACAATGCCATAATGATGCTTTATCCAAGTTATTATTATTAGTAGAATCAATACACAAAACATTATTTCCTAAGTTATCTACAATAGATACAGCTTCATACACACCATCACAAGGTAATGCTTTAAAATAAAGTACATTATTAAAGAAAGCATTAATCGAACCAACTTCATTATCAAACGAAAAGGTGAAACCTTGTTTGTACAATGCATGAAAGGAAATAATATTTCTTGCCATTTCTGGCGAATAACAACATTTATTCAAATCTAAATTTAACCCACTACTTAGCGATAAAGTATAAACTCCAATCTTGGTGACAGGTGTAACTTTCCTATTCCCCATGATTAAGTTTATTCTTCCTTGCTCCACATTCTCACTTCTTCCTAGTCCCTGCAAGTCACAACAAATATGAATACCGCAACCTGTATCAAGGACCCAAGATTTCGAATGGGGTGAGTTATTAGAAATGATAGTGTAAATACCTGCATGGTTGGGTTTGACTTTCCCATCCTTCACATCTTGCTGGTACTTTGGGCAGTTCCGCTTCCAATGAGCTTTTTCATGGCAATAGAAGCATTCAGCCTCTTTTGGGTCAGAAGAAGGAGTAATGAAACCTTTCTTGGTTCCACTTGAAGAAGAGCCATCAAGGGTCCGAGCCTTGGTACCTTTCGATGATCTCTTTCTCTTCCTCCCTCGACTTTGCCCGATTGCCAATACCGGATTTGAGTCTGGAGTAGGAGTGATAGCAACCGACTTCCCCTTAAGACCTGTTTCTGCAGTCTTGAGAAGTCCCTGAAGTTTGCTGAGGGTGACCTCTTCCTTGTTCATGTGATATGTCATGCGGAATTGATCATAGCACGATGGTAAGGAGTGCAAAATGATATCTATTGCAAGCTCCTCAGGGAAGTTCACATTGAGCTTCAGCAAACGATCCACCTACCTTTGCATTTTCTACAGGTGGCTCGTGACGGACTCTCCGTCCTTCATCATGGTTGTTATCATGGAGCAGATGACTTTGTACCTCTCTTGTCGTGCACTTTGATGGTATCTTTCCATCAAATCTTGGTGCATTTCATAAGGGTAGAAGTCTTCATAAGACTTTTGGAGTTCAGCTGTCATGGTGACTAACATGATGCAAGCCACCTTGGTTGCATCTCTTTCATGAGTATGAAAGTCAGCGATCTCCTGGGGAGTTGCAGTGGACTCGTCAATTTCCTTAAGCTCCTTGTCAAGGACATATTCTTTGTCTTCGTAGCGGGTAATCATCCTGATGTTTCTGATCCATTTATTGAAGTTGGATCCATCAAAGGTGACTTTCCCACACAGACTCATAAGAGTAAAGGAGCCATTAGGATTCGAGCCAGAAGCATTATTTGAAGACATCTGAAAAAGAAGAACAAGTTTAGTTTAGATTTAAGAGAGTCCTTAATAAAACACCCAAATGTAATATTAAGGCTAGGATCCAATCACAATATAATATAACTTAGAAGAGGTATGCCGTAATCTAAGCTATACCATATTTGAAAGGTAGGTGAATGACGATTCACCAATTTCCACCACGAAAACCGAAATATTAAATATTTAGTTTTTATTGGTTTTAGAAATTCCTAGATTCTTTGAGATCCAATGAACTTTTCAAAGCCATGTTTCAATCTCGGGAGTGCCCTCCAGGTTTTGTGACTGGGATGCCGAGGATCACAAAACGAGGTGTGAAGTAACCATGCAAATCACTTGGTACTCTTAAAGTTTATCACTCAATCGATGTGCTGGTAAACCACACACGCTCCACCGATACTATAATAAACCTTAAGTCACCCTTTACCTACCTTGTTAAGTCCAAGTTAGTGTGCGGGTTAACCACACACGCTCCACCAACGACTCAGACAAAGTGTAAAGTGTAATTTCATGGATTAGCACCTTATTCACATTTTTCCTAAAGTAACTAAGATTGGGAATTTAATAAACATTTAGTTACTTTATTATATTCATCATACTTTGAATGAGAATTTATAAGTCCTTGTCTTACCCATTCGGCTAACGACCCTCCACCAGTCAAGCAAGCGGTGGGTGAGAATATTCACCCATTAAGTCACCATTTTATAGGCAACAACCTTATACCCACCTTATAGACCGGCTTCGTGAATGAGGCGTACTAGCGGTAAGACGACTTTATTCTTATACATATATATATATATATATATATATATATATATATATATATATATATATATATATATATATATATAATTATTAAATCATCATAATATAATTATAAGGGTTGAATTTTAACTTTTAAAATTCTAGGGGTTGGAACTTAAACTTTTAACTTAACTTTACTTGTTTCAAAACTTGAGGGCAAGTTTTGTAACTTTCAAAACTTTTCATTTCTTGTAACTTATGAGTTTAATAGAGTAATAAAATGAAGACTCTTTATTTTTATAACTCTTGTGTTTTCTTAATGGTTTTAACTCAAGTGTGACTCTTGGTTTTCCATAACTTAAGGATAAGTTATGGACTCCATTAAAACACATTATGATCAAGAATTAAACTACCAAATAGGTTACAAATAATTCCTATGATCATCTAAAACATCATAAGAACAAGAACATGAATATGAACACAATCAAAAACTACATAAAACTTTGTAATTTTGATAACTAGTTGTTGTAAATGAATTAGCAAAGACATTACACCACCAAAAACAAGTTTACAATTACCAAAACAGTTTAGGGTAATGTTTCTAATTCATTTCCAGCAACTGAATCGAAATTCTGCACTCATTCGACCCTACTCGCCGAGTGCATGAACATGACTCGCCAAGTTGGTTGAAGATACTCATGGACTCGACGAGTCCATTCGCAGACAGCAAATTTCCGATTCTGTTTTCAACTTTTAAGCACAAATAAGAACAAACAAGCCTAGGCTCTGATACCACTGATGGGTTTTGAGCATTCTAACACTTCCTAAGTGTACATGCAACCCTAATAACCTTGGATCTATGTTTGTCTAATTTCTCATGCAAAGTTGAATTCCAAGGTTATATTCCTATCTAGCATACATGGAGAACAATTTTAACATAAAGCATAGATAGAATAACTTACCTTGTTGTTGTTTGTGTTCCTTGAAACCTTGTGAGCCTAGCACCCCAAGTGTGATGCCTCAAATGCTTCACACAACACCAAATGCTCTTGGAAGAACTTATGAGAGTATACTCACTTCACAAAAATCGGCCAAGCCCTCTATATTCTTAGTGTAGCCAATTTTGGGTGGAGAACATGTTACTTATATAGTGTTGACACATCTAGGGTTAAACCCTAATGTGTCATGACTCTTCATTTCCATGACCCATGGGTTTGTAACTCCCATGGAGCATCCATGGAGCATCCTATCGGTGGAACCCAACTTGATGATCCATGGAGCCTTTTAGTCCACTATACAAGATATGGATGATTTACTTAATCAACCCATATATTTAATTAGTTATCTTTTGATCACTTAATTAATTCTAAATTAATTCTTGATCAAACTAATCAAATAATATTATTAATATATTAGAACTTATAATATATTAATAATCTCCAAGTGTTATTTCTCTCATTTAGTCTATCCAATTGCATGGTGCCATGCAACCCAAATGGACCATGCCGGGTCGAGTCAAGTACCTACCAGAAATAGTTATGGACTTAGACACCTTATCCAACAGCTTGTTCCTTGGCTGTAAACTCATGTTCTTGGACCTAAAACTCAATTATTTCATCAATTTGAAGGTTAAAGATGTTGAATAACATGCTAGGGAGGTTACCTTAAAGATTTGAAGCCTTAAACTTGAGAATTTGACCTTAATTCTAGCTTGAGGAGAGAGGTTGTAAGAGTTTTAGTGAAAAATTTGCCAAAGGCTTCAAATGAAGTCTTAAACACGTTTATATAGTGTTTAAGTTTTGGACACGGTGGAATTCTACCCGATACCGGTGTTAGACGGGGTTTTTGGTTGTACCCGATTAAGTTACCGTAACCCGATACGGTAATATCTAGAAATATTCCAATCACTAAAGTTGAGTGTTAAAATGATTTTTAAATGTATTAAGACACCCATTAAGTCATTTTAAATGTGTACCAGATAATGACTTAATTAAACGGAAGATCGGAAATCGAAGTCGGAACGACGATCGGTTACGGGAATTGTACTACGAAAGAGTTACTATAAATGATACGGAAATTTCGGGTTGTTACATTATCCCCCCGTTAAAGGGAATTTCGTCCCGAAATTCAAGTTTAGAACATAAGATAAGATATAAATCATAGATAATAAAAGATGGATACTTTTGTTTCATTGAGTCTTCCCGTTCCCAAGTGAATTCCGGTCCCCGCTTGGCATTCCAGCGAACCTTCACTAACGGGATGCGACTTTGTTTTGTACGTTTGACTTCTCGATCCATGATTTCGATCGGTTCCTCCACGAAGTTGAGGTTTTCATTGATCTCGATCTCGTCTAAAGGAATTGTTAGGGTTTCATCGGATAGGCACTTTTTGAGATTTGAAACATGGAAGACAGGATGAATGTTACTGAGTTCGTGAGGTAAGTGGAGTTTATAGGCAACTGGACCGATCCTGGAAAGGATCTCAAAGGGTCTAATATACCTTGGATTAAGTTTCCCACGCTTACCAAAGCGTATAGTGCCTTTCCAGGGCGAGACTTTTAACAGAACACGGTCTCCAACCTGGAATTCTAGTGGTTTCCGACGATTATCAGCGTAACTCTTTTGACGATCACGTGAGGCTTTCAGTCGGTTACGGATTTGAATGATCTTTTCGGTGGTCTCGCGGATGATTTCTGGACCAGTGAGAGCATTGTCGGGGACTCGACTCCTGGCTAACTGTGAATCCCCCACCTCGGCCCAGCACAGAGGGGATCTGCACTTACGACCGTATAGGGCTTCGAATGGAGCAGCCCTAATGCTGGTGTGGTAACTGTTGTTGTACGAGAACTCAATCAAGGATAGATGTGTATCCCACGACTTTCCAAAGTCAATGACACATGCTCGAAGCATGTCCTCCAGGGTTTGGATTATTCTCTCACTCTGTCCATCGGTTTGAGGATGATACGCCGTGCTCATATCTAGTTTGGTTCCAAGGGCTTTCTGTAGGGATTCCCAGAATCTGGAGGTAAACCTACTATCTCGATCGGAGATAATGGATACAGGTACACCATGAAGACGTACTACCTCCTGGATGTAGATTCGCGCGAGTTTCTCCATCTTGTATGATTCTTTTATCGGGATGAAGTGAGTGGACTTTGTCAAACGATCGACAATTACCCAAATGGTATCGTACCCACTAGAACACTTGGGTAGTTTGGTGATGAAGTCCATGGTAATCATCTCCCATTTCGACTCGGGGATTTCGGGTTGTTGGAGTAGACCTGAAGGCTTCTGATGTTCGAATTTGACTTTGGCGCAAGTCAGACACTTGCCCACAAATGTAGCTATCTCAGCTTTCATGTTCGGCCACCAGTATTGTTGTTTGAGATCCAGGTACATCTTGTCCGAACCCGGGTGAACAGAGTATTTGGTTCTGTGTGCTTCCTTCATGACTATTTCCCTGAATCCACCGGATTTGGGAATCCAAATTCGATTCATGAAACAGTGAACTCTGTCACCTCTGATCTCAAGTTTTTTTTCCATCCCTCTCAAGGTTTCATCTGACACGTTCTCGGGTTTGAGGGCTGTATCCTGAGCTTCTCGGATTTGCATGGGTAAGTTGGAATGGATGGTCATTGTCTGGTTCTTCACTTTGTGGCCTGCACTATCCTTTCGGCTAAGGGCATCTGCTACCACATTGGCCTTGCCGGGGTGGTAACAGATTTCACACTCATAATCACTGAGTAATTCTACCCATCGCCGTTGCCTCATGTTTAAGTCTTTTTGATTAAAGATGTGTTGCAAACTCTTGTGATCAGTGAAGATCGTGCACTTGGTTCCGTAGAGATAATGTCTCAAAATCTTCAATGCGAAGATTACTGCTCCTAGTTCCAAGTCATGTGTGGTATAGTTGACCTCGTGTGCTTTCAGCTGTCTAGAGGCATAGGCAATCACCTTTCCTCTTTGGCTAAGCACACAGCCTAAACCTTGATTAGACGCATCGCAGTAGACAACGAAATCCTCTGTCCCTTCGGGCAGAGACAAGACAGGCGCGCTGCATAAGGCTTTCTTTAATGTTTGGAATGCGGTTTCTTGTTTATCACTCCAACAAAAGGGTACACATTTCTGTGTTAGAGTGGTTAAAGGTTTGGCGATTTTGGAAAAGTTCTGAATGAATCGTCGATAGTAGCTGGCGAGACCCAAGAATTGACGAATTTCTGTGGGTGTTTTCGGTGCCGACCAATTATCTATCGCTTTAATCTTGGAAGGAGCTACATGAATACCCTCCTCGCTTACTACGTGACCGAGGAAAGTTACCTTCCGTATCCAGAATTCACATTTGGAAAATTTCGCATATAGCTTTTCGGATCTAAGGGTTTCCAACATTAGCCTCAAGTGTTGCTTGTGGTCTTCTTCACTTCGGGAGTAGACAAGAATGTCATCAATGAACACGATAACGAATTTGTCTAAGAAGGGACAGCACACCCGGTTCATCAGGTCCATGAACACAGCCGGTGCATTTGTTAGACCGAAGGGCATCACTACGAATTCGTAGTGTCCATACCGAGTCCTAAAAGCTGTCTTGGAAATATCATTCTCCTGGACTTGTAACTGATGGTACCCTGACCGATGATCTATCTTAGAAAAGTAGCTGGCTCCCTGTAGTTGATCGAAGAGGTCGTCTATTCTTGGAAGAGGATATCGGTTCTTAACGGTTAACTTGTTTAGTTCACGATAATCGATACACATCCAAAAGGATCCATCTTTCTTCTTAACAAACAGAATCGGAGCTCCCCAGGGTGAGGAACTTGGTCTAATGAATCCTTTACTGAGCAACTCATTGAGTTGACTGGATAACTCCTGCATTTCTGCCGGAGCTAAGCGATACAGAGATTTTGCTACGGGAGTAGCTCCAGGAATTAGGTCAATACAGAACTCGACCTGACATTCGGGAGGAATTCCTGGGAGTTCTTCGGGAAACACATCGGGAAAGTTAAAGACTTCGGGGATGCTCGCGAGGTCTCTAACTCCTTGTTTCTCGTTGATCACATGAGCTAAGAATGCAACACACTCCTTTCGAAGGAGCTTTCGAGCTTTGATGCAAGAAATGATATGAAGGTTGGAACTGGGTTTATCGCCATAGATTACGAGAGTTTGATCCGAAGGAAGATTGAGACGAATAGCTTTTTTGTAACAAAGAATGTCAGCATGATTGGGACTCAACCAATCCATGCCAAGGATAACATCAAAGCTCTTAATGGAAACTGGCATGAGATCTATGGGAAATGAGTGATCGTTTAAGGTAAGCGTACAACCTATGAATACATCGTTAGCGCTTTCTTTCTCACCGTTAGCCATCTCGACGGTAAACGTTTTGGTTAGTGGTTGAGAATTTGGTTTTAGATTATGTTTGAATGCATGACTAACAAAACTCATTTCAGCACCCGAATCGAAAAGAATACTAGCATGTGAGTTGTCGAGAAGGAACGTACCCGAAACAACAGTGGGATCAGCAACTGCTTCCTCCCGTCCCATGGTTAGAACCCTTCCAGTGTTATCGGCAGTTGACTTCTTAGGACAGTTCCTTTTAAAATGCCCAACTTCCCCACAGTTGTAGCAGGCTTGACTAACACCTGCTCCCGATGATTGGTTGGCTGATTGGGTAGGAGTTCTGCAGTATCGAACTGTGTGCCCTTTCTTACCACAGTTGGTGCAAAAAAATTCTCGAAAGGGACCAGGATGATGATGGTATTTACACTTGTCACACAGAGGGAGGTTACCAGCATATTTACTGGTAGGAGTTGAGGCTGTGGATCCCATGGCAGAAACAACAGCAACAGGAGTAGTAGTAGCAGTATGGACTGCTACCGTCTGTTGTTTCTTGGATGATCCTTGAGAATATTGACCCTTCTTCTTCTTCCAGAATTTCCTCTTTTCACCACTCCTTTGAGTCGGCTCAGAAGTGGTAGTGATTTCCTTAACATCGTCGCTGTGATCAATCAGAATTTGTGCTAAGGTCTTGGCACTATCGTAGGTATCCGGACGAGCAGCCAAAACGTGACTCTTTATTGGTTGAGATAATCCCCAAACGAACCTTTCGATCTTTTTGTTTTCAGGAGTGACTAACCCCGGGCAGAGAAGTGCGAGATCATCAAATCGGGAAGTATATGCAGCAATGTCGGAACCTTTCATCTTTAGGTTCCAGAGTTCGTGCTCTAATTTCTGCATTTCACCACGGGGGCAGTACTCGGCAATGAGAAGTTCTTTCATGGCCTCCCAGCCCATGGCATTGGCTACGGGTAAGGTCAGAGATTTGACTCGGCCATTCCACCAAGTCAAGGCTTTATCCACGAAAGTACAGGCTGCGAATTTGACTTTATCGGACTCCGCACAAGCACAGATTTCAAAGATGGACTCAATTTTCTCGAACCATCGAGATAAGGAAATGACACCTCCAGCGCCATTAAAAGATGTTTGTTTCGCATTCATGAAATCCTTGTAGGAACCCCCTCTTTGGTGTCCCTGGCTACCCTCAGGGTTTTGAGATTGAGTACCACCACCTGAACCACCAGGGTTCATTTGTGACATAGCTGCCACCATTGCAGTGGTCATCATCGTCTGGAGCGATGTTAGATCGAACTGGGGAGGAGGTGGCGGCGAAGAAGGATTGTCGTTGTTCTTTGAGTTGGGTCTCTTTCGGGGAGGCATCTTGATCTAATAAGATCAAGGAAAAGAGGATGGTAAGTCCTCTACATTGAATCGATAGACATGACAGTTATATGATTCGAGTAAGCGATAAAGCAGGAAAGAGTTATCGAACAGATAATTTATCGCTAGGAGTAATCACAGAAAGCCACTCGAATGAGGATTACTACAGAGGATCGGGATCGAGAAATACTCCCATAGTATTTCATGAATTGTTTACGACAATGATTCGATGTTGGGATATTAGGGTAAGTTTTAGGCATGCCACATACCACAGTCACTCCCAAGCACATGTTGGCCGTGTCTCGAATGAATATAGTTGGCCAGGCTATATTGACCCTAGACACGACTACATAACTACCCAGGTTTAACCGTAGTACACAACACCCATTTACTTATTTTCTGTTCTACTTGTGGTTACGGATGTCGACAGTTCGGTATACTTATATACTTTTGAAAATACTTGTAGTTTGAAGATACTTTTAATTCAGAGCACTTAGGCCCTTTAGTGTTTATAGTTTTATACCATGTAAGGTTTGGTATACTTCATTCACTATAAACAAGGGCTCTGATACCAATCTGTCACACCCCGAAAACCGAAGGCGGAAAACATTTCCGGGGTTGACTACCACGTTGAGTATCAAATCCAATGCACATAGTAAGTAAAGTAAAGCAACCATTACATTACATAATAAAAGTTTTACAGTTGTTTCAAAAGTAAAGTTTGTATAGTTGTGATACATTATAAATATAAACAAAAGGGACGGATCTTCATGTACACCGTCTTCGAGCAAAAGGATCTTCGGGTACCTGTTCTAACGCTGACCTGAGAACACAAGCGGTTTGAAAATCAGCATAAAGCTGGTGAGTTCATAAGCGGTTTTGTTTTTATGAAAATGTATCGGTTTCCCTTCTGTTTCTGAAATGTTATGTACACCAAGAAAATTTCGTATTTTCTTAAAAGTTGGTTATTGTTTCCCAATTGTAAAGTATAGTAAGTTTGTACACTGAAAATATGTTTATTCATGTGAAAATGTATAGTTGGTTATCTGACTGGTTGAACTGTTCTGTTTACTTATCATGTGTTACCAGGAAAATCCCATACTTTCCTTATTGTATGTTACAAATTGTAAAAGATGTAATGTTATCCAGTTTGTTACTCTTCCTAGTTATGTAAATGTTACCCAGGAAAGCCCCATGCTTTCCTGCATGTATGTATCTAATGTAAACGATGTTAAAGATGTAAAAGATGTAATCGTGATTAGGTTCTATGTTTTCCCCAGGAAAGTCCCGTACCTTCCTGAATGTTGGTTACAGTAAGTAAAAGATGTAAAAGATGTCAAAGATGTAAACGATGTATAAAGTAATCCATTATTACTGTAAGTAAATCTCTGTTATCCTAATTGCGAGTTCCATAATCATACAATAGACTGAAACCTGTGGCAATAAGTAGTCCACATGTGGCAATAAGTCGTCCACATACTTATGACTTTCGTCACCCTTGAACCGTTTCGGTTCGGCTGTAGCTAGCAGCCAGGTTTGGGGTAGTCAGCCCTATATAGATCTATACACTCAAGTCACGCTCTCTAAATACCAGAGATTCTGGTTATGGGTGTAGTCCTCCACTCGCATAATCTGGGTGGAGTGTTCTCCGAGGACGTGTCTCCAATCATACAGGAATAACAAATTTACTAGTAATAATACGATAGTCCTCCACTCGTATATGTGTGGGGAGTGTTACCGAGGACAAAACAGTGTACAGGTATTATGTTCAAATGTTTTAATGTCGTGCTTTTAACTGATATAATGTGGAAAACCATTTGTGAAATTCATGTAAAACATACTAGTTTAAAGACTTATTTCACAAATATATGTTACGTGATCTGTATGTTCGATCTGTTATCAGTTGTAATATCAGTAATAAAAGCATAAGAATATGAAACACACATTTGAAAACATGTTTTGAGTACAAGAATTCCCTTGTACTTTGCTTGTGTTCCCCCCCTGAAAACAGTGGAAAACAGTGAAAAAGGGTAGGGGTATGAACTCACCGGACTCGGAAACGTGTCGGTTTTGAATGCTAGACGTTGGTTCGGGGTTTGATTACTCGCGATGACCCTATGTAAAATGATATAATGTCCATATATATACAATTAGAGATACATTTACTAATCATATGGAACATTACACTCCAATGAGGTTAAACACCTCAAAACGAGTGTTTGGAGTGACCCGGGTGACATCTTCGGACTTGTAATAGCACTAGGGACTTGGGACTTGAGTTTACTCCCCAAGAGTAAACATTTTAAAGAGTTTACAACCATAAAACACACGCATACATGAGTTTACGGCCGTAAACTCATGTGGGTGTGGTTTTGATGGTTTTAGGGCTCAAATGGACATAGGGGTTGCTAGAATGGATTATCTAAATTGCCTTGGAACACTTGGAATGAGTTTAAATCATCAAAAATGATTATTTTATGGGAGTTTATGGCCCAGTATAGGCTTGTGGCCGTAAACTCCTTAATCTTCATGAAAATGATGTTTAATGTTGTTAAAACAAATCACATGTGATTACTAGAATTATTCCAAGACCTTACATGAGTTTTATGGGACATTTGAGGGAGTTATGGAGTTTACGGCCCATGAGACCCTCCTCATGGCCGTAAACTCTTATGTAGGGTCATACAAAGTGTTTCAAGGACTAAAACTTGTATAGAAGGTCTTCTAAAATTCATCTAAAGGCTTTAGGGGTGTTTAGTTTGCATTCTAACACCAAAAGTTTTGGAGTTTATGGCCCAAGAACAAGCCTTGGCCGTAAACTCTTATAAATCCCACAAATGATGTGTTTTAGGCCCTTAAAGTATTTTTGGTTGGTCCCTTGATTTATTCCAAGGCTTTTGGTGGTGTTGGATGGCTTTTTAACACCTTAGAATTGGATTTATGTCACATTTTGGGGAGTTTACGGCCCAAGAATTCTCCTTGGCCATAAACTCACATAAGTCCCACAAAATTCATGTTTCAAGTGTCCAAATGCTAAAACCAAGGTCCTATAATTCATATCTAAGCCATAGAAGTGATTTGGAAGGGTTTAAGGGCATGAAAACCCTAATAACATGAGTTTACGGTCTAAGAATGTTCCTTGGCCATAAACTCCTTCAAATGGCTCAAAATATATGTTTTAAATGTTTAGAGTCCAAATCTTGAAGTCCCATAGCCATATCTAAAGTCCAATTGAGTTTAGGAAGGAGTTTAAGGGCTTAAAACCCCATTTAATGGAGTTTACGACCCAAGTTTGTTCCATGGCCGTAAACTCATTTTCTTGGACCTAAAACTCAATTATTTCATCAATTTGAAGGTTAAAGATGTAGAATAACATGCTAGGGAGGTTACCTTAAAGATTTGAAGCCTTAAACTTGAGAATTTGACCTTAATTCTAGCTTGAGGAGAGAGGTTGTAAGAGTTTTAGTGAAAAATTTGCCAAAGGCTTCAAATGAAGTCTTAAACACATTTATATAGTGTTTAAGTTTTGGACACGGTGGAATTCTACCCGATACCGGTGTTAGACGGGGTTTTTGGTCGTACCCGATTAAGTTACCGTAACCCGATACGGTAATATCTAGAAATATTCCGATCACTAAAGTTGAGTGTTAAATGATTTTTAAATGTATTGAGACACCCATTAAGTCATTTTAAATGTGTACCAGATAATGACTTAATTAAACGGAAGATCGGAAATCAAAGTCGGAACGACGATCTGTTACGCGAATTGTACTACGAAAGAGTTACTATAAATGATACGGAAATTTTGGGTTGTTACAAGCCAATCCTTGGTAGAAAGTGCTTGTACATGCGTGGTTCCTTGACCATTCCTGTAGCGATAAAATGTTCTATCTTGATAACTCTTTCCTGCTCTATCGCTTAGTATGATGCTATATCTGTCTTGATGAGATATCCCCTGTTCCATATCTCTTGATTCAATTCAGAGGACTTATAATCCTCTCTTTCCTGATCTTTTTAGATCAAGATGCCTCCAAGAAAGAGACCCAGCTCGAAGAACAACGACAATCCTCCTCTGCCACCACCTTCTCCTCAATTTGATCTCGCATCACTTCAAACAGTCCTGACTGCTGCAATGGTGGCAGCCATGTCACAAATGAATCCCGGTGGTTCCGGAGGTGGTCCCCAGCCTCAAAACCCAGAAGACAACCAGGAACACCGAAGAGGGGGTTCCTATAAAGACTTCATGAACGCGAAACCCACAACCTTTGATGGCACTGGAGGTGTCATTTCCCTAACTTGATGGTTCGAGAAAATCGAATCAATCTTCGAAATATGTGCTTGTTCGGAGTCTGATAAAGTAAAGTTCGCCGCCTGCACCTTCCTTGATAAAGCCCTGACTTGGTGGAACGGCCGAGTCAAATCTTTAACTTTACCTGTAGCAAATGCCATGGGTTGGGAAGCTATAAAGGAGGTTCTGCTTGCAGAGTATTGCCCTCGAGGCGAAATTCAGAAACTGGAACATGAACTCTGGAACCTTAAGATGAAGCGTTCCAACATAGCCGCTTATACTTCAAGATTCGATGACCTGACATTACTCTGTCCGGGAATGGTTACCCCGGAGAGTAAAAAGATCGAGAGATTCATCTGGGGATTGACCCAGCCAACAAAAGGGAATGTCTTGGCTGCGAAGCCAGACACATACGACAGCGCTAAATGTCTTGCAAAAATCTTGATCGATCACGAAGACAACTCTGATGAGGAAGCTACTACCCCCGACCCAGACACCAGTGGAGATGGAAGCAAAAAGAAATCTCGGAACAAGCGGAAGGCCCCGAATACAAAAGGGTCTTCTAAGAAACAGCAAACGGTAGCAGTCCATGCTGCTACTGCCCCTGTTGCTGTTTCAGCTGTCGATTCTACAACCCAAACTCCCGCCAGTGGATACACTGGTACCCTTCCTTGTTGTGGTAAGTGCAACTACCATCACCGTATTCCTGGTCCATGTCGCAAAAGCATCTGTGACAACTGTGGCAAGAAGGGCCATCTTGCTCGAACCTGTAGAAAACCAACCAAGTTAATGAACCAATCATCCGGAGCGGGAATCAGTCCGGCTTGCTACAATTGTGGTGAAGAAGGGCACTTCAAAAGGAATTACCCCAAAGCAACTACCACCACTGATCCCTCTGTCGCCGCATGTATACTTCTCTTTGATAATTCTTATACCTGCAACTCTTTTTGATTCCAGTACAAAGAGGGAAACCTGTTATCTATCTATTCAAACGTTTTCTAGGCTTAATCCCTCGTATGTGATCGAAATGTGTATCATCTAAATGACTAACCGGTGAGATAGAAAACACTAACTTCGTACCTACAGATTAAATCCTTAGTCTGGGGGACTATTCTGTTCCATTCGATTTAAAAGGGGGAACACTTTTCAAGAAAATGCTTTGATGCTACGTTTACATGGAATGATTAAGCCTCATTCATGTTGTTATCTTGGTTTCGAGAGGGTCGCCTGTCTATATCTTTTCCTCGACCTGACTCTCATGATCTTTGGCATCAAACTTTCGTATTGTTTCATGCTTTAAAACTCAAAAGTCTTCCTAATACGAATTACCACACATCCCTCGTTTCTGTGATCATTGAGAAACGGGAAGTTAGTAGCCCTTTCTACTAAATGTTTGTCCCGAAGAGTTTCCGGGAATTTTATTCGAACGTCTAAAGTTTAGTCCCACCTCATACTTTTCGAGGCCTTCGTATAGATTGATTCTGCAATCTTCAAGGTTTGGATGCTCTTAGAGCTTGTTAACATCTATCCAGTATATCATGTCTCGAATCCTTAGAAGCTTCTACCCAACGAAACTCTAGTGATTCCTTGAGGAAACCGAAGTCGTCCAGGGTTGGAACATCCATGAGAAAACCGATAGATAACATAGATTGAGAAAGATTCAAGGTACGAAACAAGGATACGTCCCGATAGTGAGAATTCACTAGAACGCGCAGTAGAGACCTTATTCTTAGAATTTCGGGACGAAATTGCCTCTAACGGGGGGATAATGTAACAACCGAAAGTTGTTCATCGCCAAAACCCGCTCTACCCGAAAAATTCGCCATTATCAAATTCGTTTCGTTTTCACTTTGGGTTAAATTATTTAAACTTATATGTTTATTATAATTTAATGAGTGTCTAAACCACTCAGGAACTCATGTAATTAGCCCAAAATAATTATTTTCATAAATTTTTGAAAATGTCCCCGTCGGGTGACGGAAACTTAATCGGGTGCGACCAAAAGCCGCGTTTAACGTCGGTATCGGGTAGAATTCCACTGTGTCCAAGTTTTAGGACCTATATAAACATGTTTTTAACAATCATTTGAAGCTTTTTCTTCCTCTCTCTACTCTCTCTCTAACCTCTCTCCTAAATCCAAAGTTTAAGGGTCCAAAACTCAATTTTAAGGCCTCAAATCCCTAAGGTATCTTCCTAACCTTAATGTATAGCATCTTTAACCTTCAAATTCGAGATTGAATCATGATTTAAGGCCTTGTATATGAGTTTATGGCCATGGAATGAGCTTAGGCCGTAAACTCATAATAAATGGGTTTTTAAGCCCTAAAACCCCTCCTAAGCAATATTGGACTTTAGATATGGCTTAATGACTTAATGGAAAGGACTTATAACATTTAAAACATAGTTTTTGATGGATTTGAAGGAGTTTACAGCCAAGGCACATGCTTGGTCCGTAAACTCATATATATGGGGTTTTTATGCCCTTAAACCCTTCCAAATCACAAACAAGGCTTAGATATGACTTGTAGAATAATGGTTTTACATTTGGACACTTTAAGCATGATTTTTGGGGGACAAACAAGAGTTTACAGCCAAGGCATGTGCTTGGGCCGTAAACTCCTCAAAAGGGGGATTAAGTGCCTTTAAACATGTCCAAATGCCTTGAAACTCAACCAATGACCTTGTGATAAATCCTAGAATCATCTAAAAATGGTTTGGAGACCTTAAACACATCAAACACATTATATATAGGAGTTTATGGCCTAAGCACATAGCCTTTGGCCGTAAACTCATAAAAACATGCCAAAATGTCCTTAAACCACCCCTAAAGCCTTGGAATGAATTTTAGAAGTCCTTACAAACAAGTTTTTGACATTAAAACACATGAAATCACTCTCTAAGAGAGTTTACGGCCATGAAGGGGGTCTCATTGGACGTAAACTCCAAAAACCTCTTCAAAACTTCATACAAATGCATGTAAGGTCTTGACACAATTTTAGCAATCACATCTGATTTGTTTTAGCACCATTTAACACCATTTTCATGAGAATTAAGGAGTTTACGGTCAGGAGACCAAGCTAGGCCGTAAACTCCCATAAATCTGTCGATTTTATGTTAAAAATCCATTCCAAGACTTTGAACCAAACCTAGAAAAATTCCCCTAAGTGTTTGAAGTCATTTTTGCCCATATTTGACCCCACCATGAGTTTACGGCCGTAACTCATGGGGGATGGGTCTTGTGGCCGTAAACTCCCTAAGGAGTGTTCCTTTGATGTTCCAATTCAATATCCTAACTATATGTGTCCCTAAATGTCACCCGGGTCCCTCCAAACACTTGTATCGGAGTGTTTTCGCGACTTGAAGCAATTTTCCCTATCCAATAATCAATCTAAGTCCTAATTAGATACAAATGTGTATCTTTACATTATACTTAGGAACCTCATGTGTTTACAAGCCCCGAATCAACTCTTAGCATCCAAATCGTCACATTTCTTGTCCGGTGAGTTCATACCCCTACGCCCTTTTCCGTGTTTTTAAATGTTTTCAGGGGGGAATACAAGCAAACTATAATTTTTTTCAATTCATAACGTTGATATGTTTCAAACAATATCTGACAAACTTATAAACTCTTTTACTCCTTATGTATTATGCTGAGCATAAGGAATGATTTATCAATTACAACTAAATGTATTTTAGTTAAGGAAATAACGAAACTAATCAAATTATTATGGGAATAATTTGGGGTTCTTTACTGTTCGTTTTATCATGTACTGATATCTATATAAAGTTATTAGATGAACTATGTCTGATTCAGTTTATCTCCATATCATTTGAATGTATTGTCAGATAATTTCATTGTATGTATCTATATTCGCTGTATTACGTTTCATAATCTCCTGTATGTCGATATCGTATGAGAACCCTGTGAATAGTTTAGTACTAGTTTGTGAGATAGTCACTACCCTTTATGGATGATCAGTACATCCTCCCTGGAAGTGTAACCAGAGTCTCCTGGAGGGAGAGCGCGGAATTTTTGAATAGATCTATTCGGGACTGACAATCCCACACCTTAACTGCTAGCTAAAGTTAGGCGGGCACGCCCGGGGTGACAAATTTCTGGATATCGTTTCGATGTCTGACAAACTTCAAGGAGGTCTTGTTGTTGTATTATCATGGTTACCCGACTCACAACATGTATTAACATAAGTTTTTCACAGCTTGGGTTTTATAATCTTATATCTGGTTCGGGATAGTGATCCCATGGTTTTGTCAAACTATTTTGTATCTAGTTCGGGATAGTAGTCCCATGGTTTTTCAGTCTATTGAACTTGTATCTAGTACGGGATGTTATTCCCATGGTTTTTCAGTATGTATATATCTTATATCTTATACGGGATAGTGATCCCATGGTTAGGTATCTATAACTTGTACGGGATGTTTGCCCCATGATTTTTAACTATATCTTATACGGGATAGTAATCCCATGGTTTACACTTATAACTTGTCTGGGATAGTGATCCCACGGTTTTCAATCTATATCTATTTCGGGATAGTAATCCCATGATTTCAATCTATATCAAGTATGGGATGATAATCCCATGGTCTAAATCTATATCTTGTCCGGGATAGTGATCCCATGGTTTTCAACCTATATTTCCATATATATCAAATTATCTCGTGTCTAGTCCGGGATGGTAGTTCCATGATCTTAAATCTGTACTTTCATATGTGTCAAACTATCTGATATCTCTTTCGGGATAGTGATCCCAAGATTTTCATCATATAGTTTTGTGTATTAAACTATACTTTGTGATATACAACTGGTCTTACAATTAGGAAATTATGGGATTTTCCTGGGGTAAAATACAACACGAAATCGAATTGGTAACAAATGATAACTAAACTAACCTTACATAAGAAAATATGGGATTTTCTTGGATAACAAATATTTACGGGAACTAAAGGAAACCGATACATTTTCATAAAACAAAACCGCTTATGAACTCACCAGCTTTATGCTGATTTTCAAACCGCTTGTATTCTCAGGTCCAAGTTAGACAGGTACCTAGTGATATCTTTTGGAGAAGACGGAGTGCTCAGAAGATTCGTCTCAACTTTTGTTAATATGATGCATATGTATAACTTCTATAACTTTACTTTTGAAACAAATGTAAACTTTCATATATATATGTAATGTAATGGTTGTTTACTGTGATTACTATGTACATTGGATTTGATACACAACGTGGTAGTCCACCCTGGAAATGTTTCTGCCTTTGATTTTCGGGGTGTGACATAAGAGGACTTCTGTTTAGGTTCAAATCATTTATTCGCATGGATGATTTTATGGTAAATACATCGGATTACTTCTTCATTAGTTACCGATTAAAGTGATTAGGTTCACATTCGCTATTGCTAATCCTTAGAAAACTTATTAATTCAAGCAATGGCCAGTTGTCTAAATTAATGAATTTCCTAGTTTATTGATTTGAGTTAAGTAAGACTTGTTAATAGCTAATCAAATTGTTGATTCAATTAACCTCTTGTTGATGGAGTATCACACAAGCTCACACATTAATTTACCTATCTTCTAGTTAATTCTTGTTTCACATTCATTATTCCTAGCCATATAGTATTGTGGTCACATAAATTATATGAGATAAGCAATTAAGAGATGTTCATGCAGCTTAATCACTTAGCAATTAACAGAAAATAGTTATGGTTAATGCATAAGGGTCTTTAACAAGCTTAATTTAGCAATATCACCAACTAACAATTAATCAAAAGAGTAAATTAAACCATAGGAGCAAAATTGTCTTCCCCAAACAGAAACTAATGAAATTAGTTCATGATTTCAGTGTATGAATGCTTAAAAACGAATTCAAATAAACATAACATAATTCTATTCAAAGGTGAAGTGGAAAATTAAATGTAAAGTGTCTTAATCTCTTAAGAATGAAGGATTAGGGTTCTTCAACATTTTCTAGAGCTCCTAGGGCTTCTTTGATCGCCAAGTGTTTCCACAAAAAAATCCAGAAAGTCCTCAATTCGGGTTTGTGAAGTCTATTTGTAGTTTTCTCAAAACAGGGGCTACTTGTCGAGTAGACAACTAACTCGTCGAGTCCCCCTTGAGGAATCCGTGTATGCAAGGACTCCACGTATTGCTTCACGAACCTTCATGTCTACTCGTCGAAATATGCAATTAATATAAGTCAATTATTGGTTATTTAAGTTAATATAAGTCAACATAAGTCAAAAGGTTAAGTCTAAAACCATAAATAAACACACTACTATGGAGAATTTGGTTTTAGCAATCTAGATCAGAGGAATTTTCAGTTTTGTGGGGACCAAGACCTCATGATTTTGGCTGAAATCTCATGCTACGGACTACTAGGGCCGATAATTCACAACTAAGGACCACTAGGGCCGAAAACTCAAGCCTTGGGATCACACCAAACCGAAATCAAGGTTATTTTGGTAATGTCATGGCCAAAATCACGATAAAGTGGCCGGGTGGTGCCACTTGATTGGTTGAAAATGCTTTCCCAAGGTGATAAGTGCACATACAAATGTAAAAATCAACTCACTATAACTTCTCGTCACTTCATCTTATCATATTTCCTCATATATATACATAATTTTGGAGTCATTCCCAAACTCATTTCCAGTAAACACA
Source organism: Lactuca saligna (assembly GCF_052625555.1). Classification (NCBI taxonomy): domain Eukaryota; kingdom Viridiplantae; phylum Streptophyta; class Magnoliopsida; order Asterales; family Asteraceae; genus Lactuca; species Lactuca saligna. The sequence continues at coordinate 108,378,894 of NC_136419.1, forward strand.
TTCACTTCACATATCCTCTCAAATTCAAACCCCATATTTTCTCAAATAAACCTAAGATCAACAATCCCAGAAAATACTACCAAGATAGTTATAAGAATTATTGTATGCACTTTTCATTTTATCTAGTGTTTATTCAACACTTTAACTATTAGTTCAAATATTCACACATTATTATGTGTTTAAAATATTAGGATACAACTAGTTCCTGGTATTCTAAACTCGAAGATCACCTTTTTTATCTCATTATCTAACCACGATCACAGTCGAACTGAGTTCCTTCCCCTATACTTTTCAAATATTTTTCTATGTTTTAGGGGGGGGGGGGGGAGGGGGATACAAGTAAAACACAAGAATACTTGTGTAAATAAACAAACCGCTACTTGTATTTTCTTACCTTTTATATGCATTTTAAGTGAAAATACTAAATATGTGAAACAACGTTACTACCAAATTTAAAAACATTTACATGCAAAATATGTTAAAACGCAACATTTTTATTTCAACAAAACATACATTTATAAAGAATAATATGTATAGTTTGGGAACATTCACGCTATTTTTCCCTTTTGGGACAAAGAAAGGATTATATAAAAATATAATTATTTTCATCCTATGTAAACACTATAAAAGAGTAATACATACATCTACAAGAAAAAAGGGTTTTCATTTCATTTGACGTAAACCTATTAATGAATAAAATTTTGAGACATTCGGATTCACTATGCTTTTAAAGTACTGCATATAGTCCTGTAATTATAACCAAAATCTCTTGTAGGGAGAGCGGATACTTGTGTATTGATTGAAAATATATATTGAAAAATATTAAGTATCTTTTATCCATAATATGCCATTAATTAGCCAATAAATGACAAAACTCCAACATAAAAATATAGCTAAATATGCAAATACCAGTTATTAAACAATAGTAAACACCCACAAACCCCACCATATCACATTCTTTAACTCCTTTTGATATCCCATGTGAAACACCTCTAGAATTGAAATCACCCTTTAATGGGTGATATCCAACCGAAAACACCATGTGGGGAAGACTTAGAACCGAACACATGCTAGAACCGAAACACCCCTAGGCCGAAATTCTCCTTAGACCAAAATAACATGTGATTTCAGTCATATTAAGGAGATTTCATGGGTTCTCGGTGGGAAAAGTAGATACGGAAAATTAACTTTGTGTTTTAGATGTTCCTCCTTCCTAATACAAAACTATACCCAACATATATCAATGTTATTAAACAAAAGTTAACTAGCCAAATATCATATCATCCTATCCTCTTTATATACAACAATAAACACCCACAAACCCTAACATATCACATTCTTCAACCCCTTTCTTTTCCTTCATTCTTTCTCTCAAAGAACAAGTGCAAGATTTTTAAGAGTTAATTCTTCAAGTTGTCCTTAGAGTTTTGGTAAGTTCTTGATTATCTAGTGTTATTACACACTTTTACACTAGTTTATCTTAATTACACACATTAATATGTGTTAAAACTCTTAGGGTAATATCATCCTCAAAGGGTTCATCAAAAATATTCAAGTGTTTAGGCTTGGAAATCTTCATATCCTTCCATCAAGCAACCGACAACCACACTCAAGGTGAGTTCATACCCCCACATTTTCGAATTTTCATGTTTTAGGGAGGAATACAAGTAAAAATTTGTTTATCACACCAATACTTGCATGCTTCTTCTTTATGTTAAGTTATAAAACATTATTTGCACGAGATATGGCTATCACTAGATTTTATGCAACTTTTTGCTATATAGTGGTTTTGAAATGCAATACTAACAAAAACAAAACCTAATATATTCTATGAAATCATACGAAGATTTATTTTTGTAAAACTACAGGAGTTTTTGAAGCTTTTTACCCAAAACATAGTTTTCTAACAAAAAGGGGTACAATCTAGTTATTTCACTATTTTGCGGGTTACAACCGGAAAATATGATGTTTGACCTTACATTTTAAAACTAGACAAGATGATTACTATGTATTTATATAAATGATTATATAAATGTTCTTGACAAACAAACATGATAAACAATAATTGGTACAGTTTGAGAGTCACAAAATACACTATCATTAATTATTTAAAGGTGTAATGATTGCACTTACAAGAAACAAAGTTTTCAGTTCATGTAAATTGATTGATATTGGTTGTGAGACATTAAGCTTCACCGTACCTACTGGAGTACACGTTTAAGTCATAATGTATAACCAAAGTCTCTTATAGGAGAGCGTAACACTTGTGTATAGATCTATATGGGATTCACAACCCCACACCTGAACTGTTAGCTATAATTAGATCGGCAGGTTTGGGGTGACAAATGTCGTAACAGTTCCGATGCATAAAGAACGTCATTCATGCCAACTAGTCGCATTAGTATGACTATAATAAGTCACATAGAATATTAACTAAACATATGGTTTATGAGCTAACATACATTCAACTAGTTTTATATAATGATAAAACTTTATAACATCATTTTTCAGTATAGTACTACTTACATTTCTAGTGTTGAGATTTAAGACTTACATCTCATTTTTAAAGAAAACATGGGATTTTCTGAAAATATAGTTCATCAATTTCAAGAAACAGTTAAAAGTACTTTTCATACAAAACTCTTATGAACTCACCTACTTAATTGTTGACACTTTTTAAAATCACTTATATTCTCAGGAAATCAGTAAACAGGTAATCAAATCATTTTTGAAGGATGAGGCATCATCGCATCATGTTATATATTTTTGTTATATGCATTTGATATCATGTAAAGAATATTTTGAGCACAATGTAAACTAATTGAATTTTCAATACACTGGTTGTAATGTTGTTGTGAGAACTAGCAAACTTAGAGTCGAACAAAGTCAAAAGATGTACAAGGTGTGAGTGAAACCACATCTTAACGTTGTTGCATCGTATCACCTATAGCCATGATGACATGTTTTATAAATTAATAAATGTGTCTATATGTAAACCCATGGTTATTTAAGTTAATATAAGTCAACATAAGTCAAAAGGTTAAGTCTAAAACCATAAATAAACACACTACTATGGAGATTCTGGTTTTAGAAATCTAGATCAGAGGAATTTTCAGTTTTGTGGGGACCAAGGCCTCATGATTTTGGCCGAAATCTCATGCTACGAACTACTAGGGCCGATAATTCACAACTAAGGACCACTAGGGCCGAAAACTCAAGCCTTGGGATCACACCAAACCGAAATCAAGGTTATTTTGGTAATGGCATGGCCAAAATCACCATAAAGTGGGCAGGTGGTGCCACTTGATTGGTTGAAAATGCTTTCCCAAGGTGATAAGTGCACATACAAATGTAAAAATCAACTCACTATAACTTCTCGTCACTTCATCTTATCATATTTCCTCATATATATACATAATTTTGGAGTCATTCCCAAACTCATTTCCAGTAAACACATTCACTTCACATATCCTCTCAAATTTAAACCCCATATTTTCTCAAATAAACCTAAGATCAACAATCCCAGAAAATACTACCAAGATAGTTATAAGAATTATTGTATGCTCTTTTCATTTTATCTAGTGTTTATTCAACACTTTAACTATTAGTTCACATATTCACACATTATTATGTGTTTAAAATATTAGGATACAACTAGTTCCTGGTATTCTAAACTAGAAGATCACCTTTTTTATCTCGTTATCTAACCACGATCACAGTCGAACTGAGTTCATTCCCCTATACTTTTCAAATATTTTTCTATGTTTTAGGGGGGGGATACAAGTAAAACACAAGAATACTTGTGTAAATAAACAAACCGCTACTTATATTTTCTTACCTTTTATATGCATTTTAAGTGAAAATACTAAATATGTGAAACAACGTTACTACCAAATTTACAAACATTTACATGCAAAATATGTTAAAACGCAACGTTTTTATTTCAAAAAAACATACATTTATAAAGAATAGTATGTATAGTTTGGGAACATTCACGCTATTTTTCCCTTTTGGGATAAAGAAAGGATTATATAAAAATATAATTATTTTCATCCTATGTAAACACTATAAAAGGGTAATTCATAAATTTACAAGAAAAAAGGGTTTTCATTTCATTTGACGTAAACCTATTAATGAATAAAATTGTGAGACATTCGGATTCACTATGATTTTAAAGTACTGCATATAGTCTTGTAATTATAACCAGAATCTCTTGTAGGGAGAGTGGATACTTGTGTATAGATCTATACGAGACTGACAATCTCGCATCTAAACTGTCAGCTACAGTTAGACCGGTAGGTCTGGGGTAATAAACGTCATAGCATTCCGACGCCCGAAGTACGTCGTTATTGGCCAACTAGTCGCTAACATGGTTATAAAAATCTCACATGAGGTATTAACAACACATTTTGGTTTACGGGGCTAACAAACACTAAAATGATTTTATTTATGTATAAAACTGCATACACTATTTTAAGTATGGAAAATACGTATACATTTTGGTCTTGGAACATTTAAGACTACAATTCATTTTATTGAAAATAGAGGATTTTCTAGATATAAAAACGATTTCTTAACATGGAAAGGCATACATTTTCTCTTAAAAAACGATTATGAGCTCACCAACTGAATTGTTGACACTTTTTCAAAACAACTTGTATTCTCAGGAAATCAGTAATACAGGTAATCACTAGCTTTTGTGGACGGGACGCTAAGGCCGCTTGTTAAAAACTCATTTTTCATCATATTGTAATTTATTTGGAAACGTGTAACTCATCCAATAATGTAACCTTTAAATTATATTTATGATGGTTGTGTTGCTTTCTTTACAATTACTCAACTGTTATGGTATAATACATGATGTCATCTGCCCTCAAACGTTTCCACTATTCTGGTTTCGTTGTGTGACAGATTGGTTTCAGAGCATTGTTTATAGTGAAATAAGTATATCAACAGATTGGTTTCAGAGCATTGTTTATAGTGAAATAAGTATATCAAACCAAATAAGATATACACATTATAAATACAATGGGACTAAAAATCTCTAACGTAACATTTTCGTACAAGTATACTTTAAAATATTATGATATTTTTAATAATGTATAAGTACAATCGTTCTGACTAGTTCAATATCGTAAGAATAACAAAAAACAGTATTGAGATGATTTGAACACTACGAGTAGGCCTCGAGGTATGTAATCAAATCGGGGATAAATATAGTCTGTTCAACAATATTTTTTCGCGATGTGACAAACGTATGCCAAGGAATGGTAGTAGTGAACGACAAGTCTAAAACTTACCAACCTCTCATACCAAGAAACTCTATAACCAAACAGAAAAGTTAAAGTATTATAGGAGTATTTTATGGTACTCTAAGAACCGTAATAACAACGTTTAGGCCACGATATTAAAACTTGTCGTCATAAGTAACCTTCTCACCAGAATAAATTAAATCCTTCACATAAAAACTAAGGACCCTTACTGGTAGATTTATAATTGCAAGTTGCATACATTAAGGTTATGTATAATTAAGATTCTATAGACTTAGGATTTGTGATTATGCTTTAAATCGTTTTCCTTGTTTGGTTGTGGGTTTAGAGTGGAGCTACTTATCTGATGGTCTATTCAATCTTGATTATATATGGCATGTATATACTAACTAATTATAGGAGGACCCGGTATGGGCCACAAGTTTATTAAAATATTTATAATAAAATTTTTATTTTTCCATAAAAAATATTACAAATTAAGTTTTTCATATATTTCTCATATCCCTATTCTAGCACAGACACAATGGCCGGATTCCATATACCCAGGGACCTCTATTTCCCTAACCAGGAAAATGGTGGTTTGATAGAATAGGATCCCTAGGAGGATCCTGAGGAAATGATGGAGGAAGACCCCGAAGAAGATTGTGATGAAGAAGATGAGGAGGATGATCCGGATGACACCAACTCGAAACTAGAGGTCTACAATCCACCCCAGGCTGTCTAAAACCCCGCTCCCAGACGAAACTTTCAGGGACTGACGCCTCGATGGGCAGTAGATTTGAAAAGATGGAGCAAGCAACAGGGCTAATGCCCTCCATATGGTATGGAACGAGGTTTTTATAACCTCGATAGAGGGGGCTCATCAGACATGACTCTCCCTGTCAAAGTTTGTCACATTGTTCTCCATGGTGAACAAGTAAGGGAATTCGCCAACCACATGATGGAAATTGGTGCCACCACCACAGTTCGCCTTTGTTGCATGTACGAATACCATGATCAGACCAGGAACCACAATCAGGCTCTTCAGGAAGAAGTGACCCCAGCTTGACACGAGGTTAGAAAGTTTTGGGGACGTCAAGCCGCATTAGAAGGACGTGTGACAGAGGCAGAACGCCAGGTGGCAGAATCCAGAGCAGAGATCAAGGTAATGCAAAATTTCATGATCTCATTTCATGACCTCATTTCATGGCCCTGACAGCAATACCCACAATGACTATTGCGTACACTACTCACATTTTGGTATAGACTAGGTTTACGAGTAGGCATTGGTGCTATTCTTTTCTATATTATATATATATATATATATATATATATATATATATATATATATATATATATATATATATATATATATATATATTCGACCCTATAGCATACACATTTTGAAATCGTGTTTTGTAATGATTAAAAATTGTGAAATACTATGTGAAATTGAGTGTTGAGTTCTAATAGATGGTTTTCACTAGAAATGAAGTAAAACTATGTTTAGAATCACTCAGAAAATATTGGAACTCTTATGAGATTCGAATTAAAAGCCAATTAGTGAAATTTAGCAAAAATATAAAATTTTAAATATGTTATAAATAATCTCGTTAGAAACTTGTAGGAGAAAACCTCGTCGAAATCCGAGTTATAACGAAAAAGTTATTACCAACCGAAGAGCCGCGATAAAACCGACACGACGCCGAATGACGTAAAAAGTAAGTTTTTGATAAACTACTTTTTAGCCTTAGTGATCTAAATGAAAGTCATAGTATTCTTTAAACCGAGAAATTCGATAAAAGGAACGCCAAAATCTGACTTCGTATGAGGAAGTTATTATTTTTCGGAGTTTCAACTTAGCAATAGACAGCTAAAAACTCGAATTTTAGATCGAGTGATATTTGACCAATACATCCTAAACGAGAATCGAAGGTCTCATCATTTGTAGTACAACGGTAAAAAGTATGACGAAAACGGATGTCGGATGAAAAAGTTATGAATTTTTAACAGATTTTCCTGTCCCGTTCTGTTAAAAATAATAATATTAAAAGTAAATCATAATTAGCCGACAATGTCTAAAAGAAAGTTGTAGAGCGTAATTTTAGCTACGTGTGCATATAAAGAACGTCAAAAACGGAGCTCGAATGCGAAAGTTATGAATTTTAGAAGTTCGGGGCTCAATTTCAGAGGAATCTCGCATGAGTGGTCCGAAATCAGCCACGTCCCTCACACGAAGCTGCTGAGTCACCGGTGTGCTGTCTGGAGCGTGGTCCAATGAGATTCCGACGTGCCTTTCGGAGCCCTAGGAGACATCTAAGACGCCTCGTAATACGCCTCGCATATGGCCCTTCGCATTAGAAGCCACGTCCGAGCCACATCCGAACCTCGTGGCCTTCTTCACCTGCTAACATCTGTTCGCTTCTCAGCCCTCAGATCAGAAGCCTCGGCTCTATATAAAGGGAGGCATGCGAGCCTTCCCAGATAATCTTGGAAATTTGCCATTTTTAGCCCCTTTTTCCATATTTTCTTCATTTTAACATTCCCCGAACCCCCAGTATCAATTATAACCCCCGAAATACGCCACTAAGTGCCTGAGAAGCCCGGAAAATTTTTCTTTTCGGTTTTGAAGCCCTACCCTTTGTAGAGTCTGGTTTTCAATTAAGCTCCCGGTTTTCAACATAGAAAGTCATATTTAAAGCCGAAGTGCTGTCCAAATTACTATTTTAACCCCCGGTTAACTTATGGTGAGTTCAATATATAGGAACAAATGTATGTTATGTGTTATATGTGCTATGTGCTTTTCAGTGTTATTATTTAGAGTTATTTTCCCGTGTAATTTTATTCGGTATGTTTATAGCAAATATAATACCTTTGACCATGTGATCAGTGAAAGGACTTAGATTCACATTGGTACTGGTACGTAGCCTCTGGCCATGTAGAGCATGTCTCCGTAAGAGAATGACTTCTATTCTATGGCATTGGCAAATGGTTAGACAGGACTATAAGCCTGAAAACCTAACAAGATGTTAATCAGAAATTGCATGTCTTCAATGCCATTTGGGCCAAAGTTTTATTGATGTATATCAAGCATTGAAAAGTATATCTTTGAATAAAGTCTTTGATTGATATGAACGCTTGTCACATGATTTTACATATGTCTTGATGTTCCTCTTTGCTTTTGCCACATTGAAGTATATATATGGCATAACGTTATATTGTATCTATTATTGAATTCACTAAGCGTGACCACTTACCCTATCAATATTTAACAATTACAGGTGATAAGTAACTAGTATGATCACATACTGTTGAAAGATTTACAATAGTTTGTAATAGTACTTTTGTACTTCAGTTTATGTTTGTATAAATTACAATATCTTGTGTATTTATGTAATATATAACACTTTGTAATAGTCGGTCTGTATCCAATAGTTTGTAATCCCTTTATTAATGTAAAATATTGCTTTTATGAATATGCAAGTAGCATGTTTTGGAGTAATGATACTGTGAAGTATGAAAGTTTGGGTCTTTCAAAAAAAAATACGAAAGTTGGGGTCTTTCAACAATGGTATCAGAGCAGTAGTTTAAACGAACTAAATTCCACGGATTGGTATTTAGACTTAAGCTATAGGAAGTTCAATATATCAACTTAATCAATGTAAGTATAGAAATACAAACCATATGAAATATATAAGTAAAAGTATTAGGTAATAATAAACCCTAATATTCTAAAATACTATCTTACTCCGTATTTCAGATTGATGGTTGAACAAGTAAGTAGCCATACCCCTGAGGTTGGTGGAGATCGTCAACCCGAGGAAGTGAATACTCCGGTATGTCCTTGTGAGGAGCGAATCTTAGGTAAACTTACCAGTGTTATTCGACAGACTCTCGAAGAACACAAAAAGAATGATGATAAAGGAAAAGAGAAAGCCAATGGAGAATCTTCAAGCAGAAAGGTGAAGCGTCCCTCGTTCAAAGATTTCAAGAGTAATGGTGCTACGGAGTTTTCTGGTGTCCTTAATCCTATAATTGTTCTAACGTGGATTCAGAACACCGAGAAAGTATTTCGTGTCTCTCATGTGGATGATGAAGACAAGGATATCTGTTCTTCTGCAATGCTCATTGGAGAAGTCTTAGTCTGGTAAAAATCAACGTATGAAGCTCTCGATGGATCTGACCAAGAGAACTTATCCTGGGAGTTGTTTAAGACTTGTGTGCTAGAGAAGTATTGTCCTCTAGATATGAGGAGAAGATTGGAGAAGGAATTCCTCGAGCTTAAACAAGCAGGAATGATTGTGAATGAGTATAAAACTCAGTTTAATCACAGAACAAGGTTTGCTATGAAGTATATTCCAACTTAAGACGAGAAAATTCAGTTTTTCATGGAGGGGCTACGACACGAAATCCATGATTTCGTTGTCAATCGGGATGTTCTGTCATTTGATAAAGCTGTTGAGTATGCTCGAAGGGGTGAGCATGTCATAGAGATACGTGGTGCCACTCTTACTGTTCCAAAGCATCCACGTACTGAAAGAACTACTCCTGTTTCCATTATTCGAATAGCTCAATCTATTCGAACTGATCCTAGCAAGCAAGCACAATCTCAAAGTGCTTTTTGTGGCCGCGGCAAGTCACAATCTCTTTCTACTCAATCGCCTTCATGTCGTGTTTGTGGAAGGAATCATCCGGGTTAATGCAAAATAGACAAGGAATCCATTGTTTGTTATGGGTGTGGAGAACCGGGTCATATAGAGCAAGCTTGCCCAAAGAAGGATGTGACTTGCTATGCATGTGGTATTACTGGCCACAAGAAGCGTTGTTGCCCTACTCTTACCAGCCAAGCGACGGGAAGTCAAGCTTCTGTTCAACAACCGGCGAGAAGTCAAATCCTTATCCAACAACCGAAGAGTACTCCCGCTAAAAAGAAGGAGGTGCCAAAAGCTAATGGTCGTGCATTCCAGATTACCATAGAGGAAGCACATGAGGACCCGAATGTTGTGACGGGTACATTTCTTGTCAACTCTAGACTTAATCACATCCTATTTGATTCTGGTGCCTCAGATTCTTTCGTATCTTATGAATTTGAGCATTATTTTTAAAATGCTTGCTATGCACTCGCACAACCATTTCTAGTAGATACTGCAGGAAGTATATCGTTACTTGCTGATAAAATATATAGGGATTGTGTCATATAAATTGAAGGCTATAATTTTCTTGCTAACCTAATCCCAATCTCTTTGCCGAATTTCGATATTATTCTCGACATGGATTGGTTGTCAAAGAACCATGCAGAACTCTTGTGTTACGAAAAGATGATACTCATTCCTGTTAAAGGGGAAGACCCTATTCATGTCTACGGTGAACAAAGGATCTTAAAGATAATCTCTTTCCTCAAAGCTCATAAATTCATATTGAAAGGTTGTCCTATCTATCTGGCCTATACAGTTGACATCTCAAGAAAGGAGAATGAAACTGTAAATGATATTCCCATTGTTAACAAATATCCTGATGTTTTCCCCGATGATCTGTCTGGACTTCCTCCGGACAGACAAGTAGAATTCCGAATTGACCTTGTGTCTGGTGCTGCTCCAATTGCAAAGACTCCTTATTATCTTGCACTAGCCGAGATGAAAGAAATGATGATCCAACTACAGGAATTACTTGACAAAGGCTTTATTCGACCAAGTAGTTCTCCCTGGGGTGCTCCAGTATTGTTTGTCAAGAAGAAGGACGGATCGATGCGAATGTGCATTGATTATCATGAGCTGAATAAAGTGACCATCAAGAACAAGTACCCGCTACCTCGCATCGAAGATTTGTTCGATCAACTTTAGGGTGTTAGCTATTTCTCAAAGATTGATTTGAGATCTAGCTATCATCAGTTCAAAGTACAAGAGCAAGATGTACCGAAGACTTCTTTCCGTACTCATTATGGGCATTTCGAATTCCTTGTCATGCCATTCGGTTTGGCAAATGCTCCTGCTGTATTCATGGATATGATGAATCGAGTATGCCGCCTAATGCTCGATAAGTTTGTGATCGTATTCATTGACGATATTCTAATCTATTCCAAGTCTGAAGTCGATCATGTTGTTCATATTCGTGAAATCTTAGAACTTCTTCGAAAGGAGAAACTTTATGCTAAATTCTCGGAATGTGAATTTTGGCTTCGTCAAGTTCAATTTCTCGGGCATGTTATTTCTAGTGACGGTGTATCCGTAGATCCTATCAAAATCGAAGCCATTGAAAATTAGGAAGTGCCCCGTAATGCTTCCGAAATTCGAAGTTTCTTAGGTCTCGTGGAATATTACCGGAGATTCATTAAAGACTTTTCTCGTATAGCCATACTTCTCACGAGTCTTACTCGGAAGGAAGTGAAGTTCGAATGCGGTGAAGCTCAAGAAAAAGCTTTCTCAACTCTAAAATATCTTTTGACTCATGCTCCAATCTTATCACTCCCAGAAGGTGATGATGATTTCTCCGTGTATAACGATTATTCAAGATTAGGACTGGTTGTGTGTTGATGCAACATGATAAAGTGATAGCCTATGCCTCAAGACAACTGAAATATTATGAAAAGAATTATCCCATCCATGATCTTGAACTCGTTGCAGTGGTATTTGCCCTAAAACTTTGGAGACATTACCTTTTTGGTTCGAAATGCCAATGGTTTACCAACCACAAGAGTCTCAAGTATATATTCAGTCAGCAAACTCTGAATATGAGACAACAATGAGCCATGGAGCGGATCAAAGACTATGATTGCGAAATCCCGTACCATCCTGGAAAGGATAATGTGGTTGCAGATGCACTTAGTAGGAAAGTGTATCGTAATAGTATGTGTTATACTATTACTCACACTACAGTGAAGTTCACTATTCTTGATGAACTAGAAAAGTGGAAAGTTGAGGCCTTAAAGCCAGAAAATGTGAAGAAGGAAGGAATGGTACATTATGATGATGTTTTACTTGATGATCAACGAGGATTAAAAGTATTTAACAATCGGCTATGGATTCTAAAGATTGGTGGATTAAGACAGAAGATTTTAGATGAAGCTCATAATCCTGGTACAAGTAAAATGTACTATGATGTAAGAGTTGATTATTGGTGGCCTGGTTTAAAGAGAGACATTGGAAGATATGTACAGGAATGCTTAGTATGCATACAAGTCAAAACAGAGCACCAAAAACCTTATGGAACCCCAGAAAGTCTTAGTGTTCCTGTATGGAAGTAGGAAGATCTATCCATGGATTTTATTACCAAATTGCCAAAGACTGCTAGACAGCATGATAGCATTGTTGGATTAATGTCTAAGTCCATAACTATAATTGGTAAGACTTGACCCGACCCGGCATGGTCCATTTGGGTTGCATGGCATCATGCACTTGGATAGACTAAAATGAGAGAAATAACACTTAAGGTTTGTTAATATATTATAAGTTCTAATATATTAATAAGGTTATTTAATTAGTATTGATCAAGAATTAATTTGGAATTAATTAAGTGATCAAAAGAAGACTAATTAAATATATGGGTTGATTGTGTAAATCATTCATTCTTATATATGTGGGCTTGTGATCCAAGATTCCTTATGTTGGACTAAGTCCATGGGGTGACCCATGGATACTCCATGGAGGTTAAAATCCATGGACCATAAGGAATGGGTAAAGTCATGGGTTACATGGTGTAACCCTAATAGCCACCATATAAAAGAAACCCATGGCTAAAGAAATCGACACTATGTGTGTGTATGAGGGCTAGACGATTTCATGAAGTGTTCTAATTTCTCTCTAAGTTATTCCAAGTGATTATGGTGTTGTGTGAACCATTTGAGGTGTCACACTTGGGGCACTAGGCACTCAAGCTTCATGAAGACAAGCACTATCAAAGAGGTATGTATTCTATCTTGTTATATCCATTATTTTGTATGCTAGATTAGGATAATACCTTGGATGTTCATATTTGCATGTATAATAGAGAAAACATAGATCCAAGGTATTTAGGGTTGCATGTACACTTAGGAGTGTTAGAATGCTCATAACCCAACAGTGGTATCAGAGCCTAGGCTTGTTTTCTTGTTATACCTGCAATAGAAGCTGAAAAATCGAGTTTTGATGCTGTCAGCCCAGCTGACTCGCCGAGTTCATGAAGGGACTCGACGAGTCCAAGGCAAAATGCATCCAACTCGCCGAGTTGTGTTCATGCACTCGACGAGTTGGACCCCAGACAGCATATCTTCGAGGTTTTTGGCTAGAAATGGACTAGGAACATTACCCTAAGTTGTTTTGAACTTATAAACTTGTTTTTTAATGTGGTAATGTTCATGCTAATCCATTTTCAAAGATAATTGTCAATAGATTCATGTTTTGTATTAGTTTAAAGGTTAGACTAATTACATGAAAAAGTTTGATTTGAATTATCTTGTTCTTATGAGTTGCTTAGATTAATAGAAAAGTTGAATGAAATAGTTGTTTTCAATCCAAATTAATCTAAGAGTTGATTCTAAAATGTGTTTTTGTAACTTGTCCTCAAGTTATATGAAAAGTCACATTTAAGTTTCATAAAAACTCATAAAAGTTGGTAATGGTTACAAAAGATGAAGAGTCTTGTCCTTAAGTTATGGAGGTTCAAGAGTCACTTCATTAATAAATAAATAAATAAAATATGTAACCTTAATTAATTCCATAAGTTATAAAATAAAGAAAAAGTTAATTCTTTATTAGTTTAAAGTCTTCCATAATTTGTCCTCAAGTTATGGAACTTGAAGAGTTTTTGGATTAAAACTACTTTAAACATATAAGTTATGGAATTAATTAGTTTTGAATAGTTTCAAAACTTGCCCTCAAGTTTTGGAATTTGTAAAGTTTTCTCTTATGAATACTTTAATTCCAGGTTAGCCCTTAGAATTTTAAAAGTTAAAATTCAACCCTTATACTTTATAATATTATAAGTTAATAATATATATATATATATATATCTATATATATATATATATATATATATATATATATATATATATATATATATATATATATATATATATATATATGTATAAGAGTAAAGTCGGTCTTACCGCTAGTACGCCTCATTCACGAAGCCGGTCTATAAGGTGGGTATAAGGTTGTTGCCTATAAAATGGCAACTTAATGGGTGTCCACTCTCACCCACCGCTTGCTTGACTGGTGGAGGGTCGTTAGCCGAACGGGTTTAACAGGACTATAATTCTCCCTTCATTAAAAGTATTAATGATAAATACTAAGTAACTAAACTCTTAATAATTCCCAATCTTAGTTACTTAGGAAAATGTGAATAAGGTGCTAATCCATGAAATTACACTTTGCACTTTGTTTAAGTCGGTTAGTGGATCGTGTGTGGTTAACCGGCACACTAACTCGTATTTAACAAGGTAGGCAGAGGGTAACTTAATGTTTATCATAGTATCGATGGAGCGTGTGTGGTTAACCGGCACATCGATTGAGGGATAAACACTTAAGGGTACCAAGTAATTTGCATGGTTACTTCACACCTTGTTTTGTGATCCTCGGCATCCCAGTCACAAAACCTGAAGGGCACACTCGAGATTGAAACATGCCATTGAACAGTTCAATGAATCTCAAAAGATCTAGGAGTTTCAAATCCAATTAAAACCTAATAATACATTTCGTTTATCTTGGTGGAAATTGGTGAATCGTCATTCACCTACCTTCAAATTGTTTTATAGCTTGGATTACGGCATACCTCTTCTAAGTTATAAAATAGTTTGTTGGGTCCTAGCCTTAATATTTTCATATTGGGTGTCATATTAAGGACTTTAGATCAACTATCTTGAATATCTCCCAAAAGATGTCTGGTTTAGACATTTATGATCTTCCCAAATCTCTTGAAACAAGCATTCCTAATGAAGATGATGTCCCATGGATAGCATACTTCTTTCTCCTCCTCCAATTATTCTCCCTAACCCACAAGTTCTTGAAAAGTTTAAGGTCACTCAAGCCCTATTGGCAAGGCAAGGTCTAGGTGTGATCACATCTTGGAGATGTAGTCACATATTGACAAGCAGGGAGAGTTGGGTGTCAAAGTCTTGAGAAAGTTAGTGGCTCAACTACTTTCTAAGTCACATAGTGAGTTCTTTTGGAACACCTATGAAATAGACAATGACAAGACCCTTAATGATCTTATCTATTATTACGATCAACTTCCTGAAACTTTATGGACATTGACAATGGTGACACTGGAAATACAGGAAAAACATTCTCTTCCCAATGGAAAGGGATCGGCCATAGGCAACTCGGTTGAACAAATGGTAAAGAGAAAAGCTAAGTCTGTGATAGTCCCGTGTACCATTATCAAAGGGTCCATATGTTTATATTGCCAAAGTAAGGGTTATCAGTTGCGAAGCTGCCTAATTTACCTAAGGATGTTAAAGTCAATCAGATTGACTCTACTTCAGGTAAAAGTCCACTAATCTAACTCTGTTAAGTTTCTATTATGAGATTCTTGATGCATAATGTGACTGGGTCACATGGTGATGTTTTAAGAATCAAAGAAAAGTAAAGGAACTTAAAGAAAGAATATGCTGAATCTGATCGCGTAGATGGATTTCTATCGCGTAGTTTGAAAATCGGATTCTTAAGCTACTTCTTAGGAGTTATGAGATATTGCTTAGGAATAGATAACAACAAGTTTTCATATGGGTTGTAAGGATAAGTTTTTCTGCATAGTTTTAAAATAAAAGAAATTTTTGATTTTATTTATTTTAAATATCCTTACAATGGCATTTGAGGAAAAATTGTTGCTTATATGATTCCATTAATAGAAAGAGTGGAAATATGAAATTGATTCTTTCATTTGTGGTAATGTCTAAATTTACCAAATAAGGAAAGATTCTCATCACCCAAGTCTCAATTGGACCGGAACTTGGAATCATGGAAGTTGTATAGCATGATGAATGAGAACTTTCAAGTATTGGAAAATTAAGACTAATTACTTATTCACATGGATGTGTGAGTCAAGTAATGGACTAAGGGATCGAGTACATAGTCATGTGCACGGATTAAGTCCACCACAAAAGATATAAGGCTATTCGTCATAGTTTACTAAAGCTCAGTAAATATGATTATACTTACAAGCTTAAGTGTAACTCTGAGACATTGGAAAATGTTCCAATGTAAGGCAGAGCGAATAAGGAGAATCAAGTTAGGCAAAAGGATAAAAGTTTCTCAAATCTGAAAAGATGGGAGAGTACTTTAGTATCAGTTTTGTAATCATCTTAATGATTAAGAAACCATATCAAAATTTGTTCTCTAAGGAAGTCTTAGTGCATTCTTATGACTAAGAAGAAGGGATCTTGAAATTGTTGAAATGGTTAAATCAAGAAGATGAGTCATACTTCGTTCCAATACAAGTCTTAGAGTCATACTCCAAGATTGTAATTTGAGTGACATGTCTTGAAGAAGGTTTAAAAACACTTATCAAATGTAAGAGTAAAAGTTTTCTACTCTTGTACATTTGAAATTGGTAAGTTATGATGTGTTGGATAAAACAAAGACCAACTTCGGCCAATTGTGTGAAGTGTTTGTCTTGATTAGAATCCACACTATCTCTTGGATGTTTGACAAGGAAGTCTTATAGGTCAACAGGACAGTGGGAGTCTTAAAGGTCTTGAAAGTCTCAAGAACTAATCAAGAATAAAAACCTGAAGTTCTTCACTAGCACACGACTTGAGGTTTATAACCTATCGTGTTGACATATTCTGTGCCCATTCTAGTTAAAGTTGGCTTTGCATATGAGTTCTTAGAGTTCTCAATGTGTTGCACAACAACTTGGAAGCAATGGTAGGCCCTTGAGCTACCAGGTGGCAAGAAATTAAGATTGAGTTCAGTCCATATGAGTTTGGATTTGTCATTACCCTTGTCTTGTGACTATGGTTTTGACAATTCACATGGATAAGAACACATACACCCTTAAATCTAAGTGTCATAAAGTTTCTCTCCGATTCATGAAAATGATGGTGAGGAAACACTTTCACTATGTAGAATTTAGCTAGATAGCAAATGTGATATTTTGCATTCTCAAAGTCGTTAGTGGAGCGTGTGTGGTTTACCGGCACACTAACTTGGACTTGTGAGAAATGGCAAAGGTCAAAACGATCAAGACTATGATTACGACATCCCTTTTCATAGTTCTTAAAATTGTTTTGACACACCCATGAGCTATCTAAGGGAAGGTGTATGTTTTTGATAAAGTCTTATCAAAACAATCTAGTATCAGAAATCTGAACTTTGGTAAGAAAGTCAATAAAGTATTGATTTCTAGAAGTCGAGCTTTCTGAGTATATGTCAAAGCTAGTGGGAGCATAAGTATTATGCTAATAATCATCATATTAGTGGGAGCATGATAATTACGATAAGTATTGCAAGCTAGCAATGTTAATTATAGAAAACAAAAGGTTTCAATTGGGAAAAAGTTGTTTTGCTATAATTAAGGGAGAGGAAATTATACTTCATCTCAAATCTATAAGCTTAGATCGTGAGATTTTAATCATTTAGTCAAGGATATATATGAATTTCATGTTGGAATGGCTCAACATAAGGAAATTCTGTATATGGGTCCATTATTTATGTTCTTAAATTCGACTATGATTACGGCATCCCTTTTCATAATCTGAATTATGAGAACTTGGCAAATTGAAATGGAAATGTTATAGCAAAAGACTGGTTTAGTCTTTATGTGAGACATCATGAATCGTGTCCCATATGCTTCGGATATAGGACCGATTACATGTGCTATATTCATCCTTTCTAAAATTTTCCAAATGCCTAGGGCATTAAGAAGGGAAAAGGTTTAGAACTGGATATGACTAAAAGGATTAAACAATTGTCGAGGACAATCTAAGGTTTACCAAAGATTGGTTGCTCAAGGACAGTTAGAAGTATAGTAATAATTCTGGAAGGACCATATTGACAAAATCTGTAAGGAGGCAACTCTTGTTCAGAAGTGATAGTCAAAATGGAATCTGGAAATGTTTCAAAGATAGAATTTTTCAATCTGTGTAAGATTAACGAAACTTAATGCAAGAAGGATGGTTCCAAGGACTTGATCTCCTTTGGAATGCTCTGTAATGATTGTTGTTAAGTCTTTCTGACTTTGTGCATAATCATTACAAGAGGATCGATGCATATAAGTTTAGAATCTAACAGATTTCAGTAAATGACATGAATTTGGAATTCTTGCATTTGCAGTAAGGATTTGGGAGTGTGAAAAGAGAATCATTGAAGTTATGTTCCTTTGATCTAGTTCACAAAATAAAGATCATAGACAAACATATTATGCATACTTGGTGTATGGCATGACTAGTGTATAGAAAACATAGTGTGCATGCTTGGAGCATGGGACAACTATTGTTTTAAATTCAAGAATAATGTTGATAGCTGAAACAGTATACAATGAATAATGTGTAATCATATGGTGATAAATAAAAGGTGTTTTATTTATATTCATAAGTTCTGAGACCATATTGGATTCAATTATTATTGTGTTGCACTTTGCATGTTTTGACTTCCCGAATAAACTAGGTTATTCTTCCGGAATGACTACGTTATTCAAACCATCCACAGTCGGTCATATGTTGGAAGTAGATATGAATTAAGACTGTCATGGGTTGGCTTGTAGAGGTCTAAGTTGTTGGACAAAGGGCTACAACACTCATGAGTGCTCATAAGTTCTGAGTATTGGATTCCACCCGCGCTCATTGGAATCACTTCATGGATTTTATCACGAGTGATCATGAGACGATAATATCTTATATTCTTCAAACCTAGAGATATGAGTTGTTACTATGAGTTGATAGTACATTGATTACACGAAACGCATTGGTAACTTGATGTTATAAAACGTGTCTTTGTGTATGATTCAACAAGTAGTAGAACAAGCCATATGAGTCGAAGTTTATCCATTCCTTTTACCTTCGGGATAAAAGCGATATCTGTGGGCCCCTCGATGATTTGATGATGACAAATGGAAATGCTCGGCCGGGCTAGGACTGATTTGATTTGTTCAATTGGTCAGTCGTCATAAATCGGAAATCGGGAAACAGCAAATGGACAGAGAGAATGATTATAATCCATGTCTCAGTCTATATGATATCTAGAATGGAGGAATATATGATCCCTTATCTAATGGACAAGTCATTGACAAAGGTCAGAGTTCATCTACAAGATCAGAGTTCGACAGAAGCTTTTGAGAGCTACGATTGCTAGTTGGGTTTTGAAGTCATACTTGCAATAATAGTTTTAGACTTATCCAAGTGGGAGACTGTTGGATTAATGTCTAAGTCCATAACTATAATTGGTAAGACTTGACCCGACCCGGCATGGTCCATTTGGGTTGCATGGCATCATGCACTTGGATAGACTAAAATGAGAGAAATAACACTTAAGGTTTGTTAATATATTATAAGTTCTAATATATTAATAAGGTTATTTAATTAGTATTGATCAAGAATTAATTTGGAATTAATTAAGTGATCAAAAGAAGACTAATTAAATATATGGGTTGATTGTGTAAATCATTCATTCTTATATATGTGGGCTTGTGATCCAAGATTCCTTATGTTGGACTAAGTCCATGGGGTGACCCATGGATACTCCATGGAGGTTAAAATCCATGGACCATAAGGAATGGGTAAAGTCATGGGTTACATGGTGTAACCCTAATAGCCACCATATAAAAGAAACCCATGGCTAAAGAAATCGACACTATGTGTGTGTATGAGGGCTAGACGATTTCATGAAGTGTTCTAATTTCTCTCTAAGTTATTCCAAGTGCTTATGGTGTTGTGTGAACCATTTGAGGTGTCACACTTGGGGCACTAGGCACTCAAGCTTCATGAAGACAAGCACTATCAAAGAGGTATGTATTCTATCTTGTTATATCCATTATTTTGTATGCTAGATTAGGATAATACCTTGGATGTTCATATTTGCATGTATAATAGAGAAAACATAGATCCAAGGTATTTAGGGTTGCATGTACACTTAGGAGTGTTAGAATGCTCATAACCCAACAAGCATTTGGGTAATCGTCGACCACCTAACTAAGAGTTCACATTTTCTCTCCATGCGTGAAATGGATCCAATGGACAAATACGCACAAGTATAATTGGATGAAATTGTTGCAAGACATGGTATGCCACAAAAGATCATTTTCGATCGCGATACTCGCTTCACTTCTCACTTTTGGGGGAGTATGCAACGTGAATTAGGATCTCGAGTTGCTCTCATCACCGCTTATCATCCCCAGACAGATGGTCAGACGGAGAGAACAATCCAAACAGTAGAAGATATGCTTCGTGCATGTGTCTTGGAGTTTTGTGGTAACTGGGATAAATACTTACCGCTTGTCGAATTTTCATACAATAACAGTTACCACACTGCAATCAAAATGCCACCATATGAAGCATTATATGGTCGCAAATGTCGTACGCCGTTATGTTGGCGTGATGTACGACAGAAGATCCTTGGAGGCCCTGAAATGATTCAAGACACCACCGACAAGATTCAAATCGTACGAGAAAGAATGAAAGCAGCCCAAGATCGACAGAAGTCCTATACAGAAAAGAGAAGACGACATATGGAATTCCAAGTGGGTGATTTCGTGATGCTGAAGGTATCCCCATGGAAAGGCCTTATGCTATTTGGGAAGAAAGGAAAGTTGAGTCCTAGATTTGTTGGCCCTTTCAAAATCATCCAAAGAATTGGAAAACAAGCATACCGCTTAGAATTGCCTGAAGATTTGACAGGTATTCATGATGTGTTTCATGTAAGTTATCTGCGCAAATGCTTAAGAATCAACGATGAGACAGTTCCATTATCCGAGGTGAAATTAGATAATAAGTTAAGATATGTTGAAGGGCCTGAAGAAATCGTGAATGAAAGAACAACTAAGCTACGCAATAAAGAAGTATAATTGGTGCTTGTCAAGTGGAAACACCATCGAGGCCTAATCTATACTTGGGAGAATAAGAATGAGATAAAAGCAAAATATTCCCATCTATTTTAATCGATGTAATTTCGGGGATGAAATCCTTAAAAGGAGGAGGTATTTGTAACATACACGTTTTGAAATCGTGTTTTGTAATGATTAAAAATTGTGAAATACTATGTGAAATTGAGTGTTGAGTTCTAACAGATGGTTTTTACTAGAAATGAAGTAAAACTATGTTCAGAATCACTCAGAAAATATTGGAAGTCTTATGAGATTCCAATTAAAAGCCAAATAGTGAAATTTAGCGAAAATATAAAATTTTAAATAAGTAAAATTTTATTATTGAAAGTTATAAATAATCTCGTTAGAAACTTGTAGGCGAAAACCTCGCCGAAATCCGAGTTATAACGAAGAAGTTATGACCAACCGATGATCCGCGATAAAACCGACACGATGTCGAATGACGTAAAAAGTGAGTTTTTGATAAACTACTCTTTAGCCTTAGTGATCTAAATGAATGTCTTAGAATTCGTTAAACTGAGAAATTCAACTTAGCAGTAGACAACTAAAAACTCGAATTTTAGATCGAGCGATGTTTAACCGATACATCCTAAATGAGAATCGAAGGTCTCGTCATTTGTAGTACAACGGTAAAAAGTCTGACGAAAATGGATGTCGGATGAAGAAGTTATGAATTTTTAATGGATTTTTCTGTCCCGCTCTGTTAAAAATAATAATATTAAAAATAAAATGAAAATTAACCGACGAAGTCTAAACAAAAGTTGTAGAGCGTAATTTTAGCTACGCGTGCATATAAAGAACGTCAAAAACGGACCTCATATGCAAAAGTTATGAATTTTAGAATTTCAGGGCTCAATTTCGGAGGAATCTCGCATGAGTGGTCCGAAATCAGCCACGTCCCTCGCACGAAGCTGCTTAGTCACCGGTGTGCTGTCCGAAGTGTGGCTAAATGAGATTCCGACGCGCATTTCGGCATCCTAGGAGACGTCTAAGATGCCTCGTAAGACGCCTCGCATATGGACCTTCGCATTGGAAGCCACGTCCGAGCCACATCCGAACCTCGTGGCCTTCTTCATCTTCTGACATCTGTTCGCTTCTCAGCCCTCAGATCAGAAGCCTCGACCCTATATAAGGGGAGGCCTGTGAGCCTTCCCAGGTAATCTTGGAAATTAGCCATTTTTAGCCCCTTTTTCCATATTTTCTTCATTTTAACATTCCCCGAAGCCCCGATATCAATTATAACCCCCGAAATATGCCACTAAGTGCCTAAGAAGCCCGGAAAAATTTATCTTTTCGGTTTTGAAGCCCAACCCTTTGTAGAGCCCGGTTTTCAATTAAGCTCCCGGTTTTCAACATAGAAAGTCATATTTAAAGCAGAAGTGTTGTCCAAATTACTATTTTAACCCCTCGTTAACTTAAGGTGAGTTCAATACATAGGAACAATTGTATGTTATGTGTTATATGTGCTATGTGCTTTTCAGTGTTATTATTCTGAGTTATTTTGCCGTGTTATTTTATTCGCTATGTTTATAGCAAATGTAATACCTTTGACCATGTGATCAGTGAAAGGACTTAGATTCACATTGGTACTGGTACATAGCCTCTGGCCATGTAGAGCATGTCTCCGTAAGAGAATGACTTCTATTCTATGGCATTGGCAAATGGTTAGACAGGACTATAAGCCTGAAATCTAACAAGATGTTAATCAAAAATTGCATGTCTTCAATGCCATTTGGGCCAAAGTTTTATTGATGTATATCAAGCATTAAAAAGTATATCTTTGAATAAAGTCTTTGATTGATATGAACGCTTGTCACATGATTTCACATATGTCTTTTTGTTCCTTTTTGCTTTTGCCACATTGAAGTATATATATGGAATAATGTTATATTGTATCTATTATTGAACTCACTAAGCGTCACCGCTTACCCTATCAATGTTTAACAATTGCAGGTGATAAGTAACTAGTTTGATCACATACTATTGAAAGATTTAGAATAGTTTGTAATAGTACTTTGGTACTTCAGTTTATTTTTGTATAAATTACAATATCCTTGGTAGTTATATAATATATAACACTTTGTAATAGTCAGTTTGTATCCAATAGTTTGCAATCCCTTTATTAATGTAAAATATTGCTTTTACGAATATGCAAGTAGCATGTTTTGGAGTAATGATATTGTGAAGTATGAAAGTTTGTGTCTTTCAAAGAAAATACGAAAGTTGGGGTCTTTCAGATGCTGCGATTAAGTGACTAAACTATTCGAGGGTTTGTGATGCTGTCAAAATTTTCCGTTACATTGATGTAATGTAGACCTTTATTAAGGTCAAATTTTCCAAATAACAATGTACTAAATTATATCAATGAAATTGGCATGGATTTTATTTCATTAGGAGTGTTACCACAAGTTTCATAACTGTTGGGCTGAAGATCATTTTTGTTGATTGCGTCTTTTGGGCTCGCTTAGCCTAAGGCTTTTTGTGTACCGGTTTGGGCATGTCCAACCATGAACCTTTTATGTTTTGTATATATGTTTACGCTTGCATGCATATTAGGTTAAGGTTTTAGAGATCTGAGAATAGCGATACATCTAGACGACAACAGGTTTCTTTGATCGTTCTTGTAACCTTCCAATCCTCTACAGTTGATGTTCTTAATCGAGCTCTTCTGAGGATTTTGTTTAATCATTCGACACGTTTGATTCTATCTTGTCTCGTTCATATTATTGTGTTTTTATCGTCTTTGTTTACTTACTTGTTCAAGATCTAATCGATCTTCATAGATTAAAAGATTGTTAAATCTCATCAATTGGTATCAGAGCAGGAGGCTGTGTAATTGATACACATCTTTTCTGTGAAAAAGATTTCCATTAGGGTTTTTCCGCAATCATCAATATTTATTGAGTCGTCATCTCTTTATTGACGTATCTTGATATTTATTACTTTGCCCTAATATGCTTTATTACAAGTCTGATCTTTGAACAAGTTTTTACGATCATAATGGACGCGGCACAATCAAACCTTATTAATATTTCGAACAGCATTGGTTCGACGACAAAGATTCCGATCCTATACACCCATGACTATGAAGTATGGGCACATCACTTCGAAGACTATGTTATTGGATCGGAGGAGAATGGGTATCTGATTTGGGAAGCCATCACCAATGGACCGTTTTCTCATTCTGCAACGTCCAGAATCATCAAGACTCAAAAAGAATACAATGATCTGCTAAAGGACGTGAAAGATATTGCACAAGATGAAAAGGATAAGTTCCAATGCAATATCAAGGCATTAAGATTGATCCGGTTCGCCCTTCAGTCCGATACATTCAGATTGGTTAGCTCATGCACGACGGCAAAGGATGTTTGGGATAGACTTTGCGAACTGTATTCTACAGACGAAGATCTTGAACATTCGATTCAAACTTTGCTTCTATCTGAGTTTGGAGAATTCAGGCAAGGGGTTGAAGAATCTGTGACCCAGACGTTCGATCGCTTCAATCATCTTCTCAGCAAGATGATCAAACACGATATTGAAAGGAAGCTCATCGAACAGAAGGTTACATTCCTGAATGGTCTGAGGTCTGAATGGAGAGAAGTAGTTTCCACAGTTAAAGCCCATGAGCAGTTTAAATCATACTCTTTGGCGAAACTGGTGGGAATTCTCAAGTCTCAAGAGAAGATCATGGTGCAAGAAAAGAACGTCGTTTCCAGTCTTGGTTCGTTGGCCCTCCTGTCAAAAAGTAAAGCTGTTATGGAGGATGAAGACCTCAACCTGGAAGAATATGATCTCACATTAGAGGATTATGCCTTGATGGTGTCCAATCCCAAGAGGTTCGTAAAGAAGAGATTCCCCAGCAACAAAAACCGAAACTGGCAGGGGAGTTACAGCTCCGAAAAGGTAATTAATGAACCGAAAGGTGAGGAGCACAAGAAGGAACCGAAGGTGGATGGGGACTCTGGAGTGAGCTGTTTCTATTGTGGTGGGAAAAATCATTGTGCTAAGGACTGTGTCCTTAAGAAAATGGCTGAAAAAGATGATGGGAACGACGAGGAAGCCGTGTTGCAGAAAAGATTGGATGAGTTGAGAAAGAAGAAGTCTGCTGCTAACCCGCCTATTAATGCTCTTATTGTGCAGGGTTCTCTTCTAGGTGATGAGTTCGGGAGCACGGAAGTTTGGTCTACCGACTCAGAAGACGAGGAAGTGAGGCAGCCTACTCATGGAAAGGCCTACTTGTCTAAGGAAGAAAGCAGTGGTGGAAAATGCCTCATGGTTTCTGACGTATCTCAAATGAGGGGATACAACACCGATGGAGGCATTGATGGACAGAAAGCAAAGGAGGACATGTGCTTTACAGCCAAACCACTCAGCCAGCAGTTCAATGAGCTCGATGAACTGATAAAGAAGGTACAATCTGTTTTTATTTCATGCAAAGTACCATCATCCTCTTATGAGAAAGAACTAAAAAACGTCAATATAAGAATATCTCATCTAGTAGTAGCTTAACTCAAACTCGGGTCACAAATTCTAACCTAACTGATCAATTGAGCAGGGCGGCGTCGAAGAAAGAGGAGCGGAGAATGTGGATAGAGTTAAAGGAGTCGGAATTAGTTAAAGTTAAAGATGAAAACATTTATTTACAAAGAGACAATTTTAAATTGTTAAAACAACGTAATGTTTTTTGTTTAATTGCTAAACGTCTGTATTCTAATATTACTCAGCTTCACTTGGATTGTGAAATAGGCCAAAGGATTCACCGCATGATCTTGCCCTTCCTAGAGTTTAAGGAAGATGAAATCGATGCCGAAGCCTATAATTGTGAGAGTGTGATATCGTCTGATGATGTCAATCCAACCTACATGTATGGACTGGAAAAAATTGAGTCCTTCATTAAATCCAAAGACCACAAGGACATGCTTAAAAATCTTTTGGATGAAAATGACAGACTTAAACTGAGAACCGAAACCATGCAAAAATTTGACTCTTTAAACGCCAACGTAAGCTCAGAAAACAAAATTGATGTTGAAAATGCATCTGAGCTTAACGAGGACAATAACATGAGCGAAATTTCTGTAGAGGACACGGTTGACTGCTCAGAATTTATTAAAATCGAGCCTGAAAATCACAAGAATCTAATTTCTGAAAATTCAGTGGAGTTCGCTCGGTTGTCCCATCAAAAGTCCCCAAAATTAGTTGAGAAAGTTGTTGTGTATCAAAAGGTCAGGACCACTCCAAATCAAGTATACAAGGTAACAGGAGTAACCGAACATGAAACAGCTGAACTTGTAGCCATTGTAAACGAAGACAATGCTGATGGTTGTGATGAGTACTTCTGGGAAGCTCCAATTGATAATGCAGACGAAACCATTGGTTTATCTGAAAGAACTTCCTGGAAGAGCAAAGGAAGATACATACCTGAACCCTTGAATAAGCCGAACAACTTTGATGAGCTGAGCACCAGTGGTACAAAAGATATTCCTCAGAAGAATGATCACTCGGCAAAAGAAGACATTCCCTCGGCAACTTCAGCTCAAAGTAAAACTCCTGCAATTCAAAAGGAACCAGCCAAGAAGTCGCCAAAAACGAAAGCAAATGTTCATCATCAACCTTCTCAGATGAGGAATAGGAAGATAGAAAGGAACAATAGATACAGGAAGAATCTTTCTGAAAGGAAACAATTCTGGCATTCCTAGAATGCATATTTCTCTCATCAAGACAAGAATCTAAAGTATGAAAACAATCCTGTAGGAAAGCTTGAATGTCACAAAAACCGAAAGCCAAGGTTCGGTTCACAAGAAGATATCAACCGAAAGCCAAGGTTCGGTTCACAAAAAGATATCAACCGAAGGCAAAAGTTCGGTTCTGAAAAGGACTTCAACCGAAACCAAAGGTTCGGTTCCAAGGACAGTTCCAACCGAACGCAAAGGTTCGGTTCTGAAGTCAAAAGAGAACAAAACTCTAAGGTCATTCCCTCCAATGATCAAAAGCAAAAGGGTCACCTAGAGTCTCAAGCCCAGAAATCCAAACCCTCTTGTTCAAATTCTTCTCGTTCTTCTAATTCCTCTTCTCAGTCTCATAATTCTTCTACTCCCACCGATTCGTCTCCATCTTACTCTAAAGCTGATTTCTCTTGTTTTCAAAAATCTCATTCGTCAACTAAGCAAAAGTGGAAGAAAAAGGTCAATGAATCCCAACCAGAATCCAAACCTAATTCACCCAATCCTAACAAAATAAAAGTTTTTACCATTAAAAGGAAAGATGCAACAACTCTTATAAAACGAACTTATCTTGTTGATGTCTCTCTTATTGTTCCCGTTCCCATGCAAAGCTCACGTGGACCCAAGAAATTTTGGGTTCCTAAATCTGTCTAATTTTTGCAGGTTATAAGTGACGAGCAGTTCGACAAAGAATGGTACATCGATAGTGGCTGCTCACGTCACATGACAGGGAGGAAAGAGGAGCTTAGGGAATACAGATCTCTTGCAAATAGTGGCAACGTCAAGTTTGGAAACAATTCTTTTGGCACTATAAAGGGATACGGGATGATAACAAATGGAGACTTTACTATAAGGAAGGTGGCTTATGTGGAAGGACTCCAACAAAATCTCATTAGTGTATCTCAGCTTGTTGGAGGTACAGGTCTCAAAGTCTCGTTCGATGATGAAGGTTCTGAAATCATAGAGAAAATGTCAAAGAAAGTGATTCTCAAGTCAGAGCGAAAGGGTGAAATGTTTCCCTTAAACCTTAAACCCATCAAAGGAAACCCAGCTATATGCTTGTTGTCAAAAGCTCAATCCGACGATAGTTGGTTGTGGCACCAAAGATTATCTCATCTTAATTTTAAAGATATCAACCGTCTTGTTACTGGAGGTCATGTTAGGGGCCTTCCATTGCTCAAGTTCGACAGGGATCATCTGTGCGCTGCATGCGAAATGGGGAAGCAGAGTCGTCAAAGTCATCCATCAATAATCAACACAAAAGTTGTTGAACCACTCGAATTACTTCATATCGATTTGTGTGGTCCTTCATCTATCGAAAGCATCGGTGGTAGCAAGTATATTCTCGTTATTGTTGATGACTTTTCACGATTTACATGGGTGTTCTTTTTAAAGCTCAAATCTGAAGCGACTCAAAAGCTGAAAGTGTTTATCAAGCAAATTGAAGTACAGCTTAAGAAGGTTGTTCGCAACATCAGAAGCGACAATGGTCTCGAATTCAAGAACAGGGAGTTTGAAGAGTTTCTTGTAGAAAAGGGAATAAGTCACAATTTCTCAGCTCCCTACACACCACAACAGAACGGAATAGTCGAAAGACGAAACTGATCTTTGTGTGAAGCTGCCCGAACCATGCTAAGTTTCGCTTCCTTACCTCTTTATTTTTGGGCTGACGCTATTTCAGCTGCTTGTTTTACACAGAACAGGTCATATCTCAACAAGAGGTTCACGCTAACTCCATATGAGATACTGAACAACCGAAAGCCAAATGTGAAATGTTTCCATGTGTTCGGCTCAAGGTGTTTTATCTTTAATTCTAAAGAACAACGCAACAAGTTTCATGTCAAAGCCGACGAGGGAATATTTCTGGGTTACTCGCTCACATCCAAGGCATACAGGGTCCTAAACAAGCGTTCGAGAAAGATTGAAGAGACATACTATGTGACCTTTGACGACACCTATGTCAAGAAGCTACAGGCCAAAGAAGACACCGCAGGGGAAATCTTTCCTCTAACTGGCCAAATCACAGTCTCGGTCGCCAATTTATACGAGAAATTTTTGGAGCTCTTTGACGAACCAGAGAAAGCTTCACTCTCCGAAGCAGGTGCAGCAGACAACAAAGTTGATCACATGAAGCAAATTGTCGAAGATGCTGCAAGAAGAATGAATGAAGGAGAATCAACCTCTGACGACTCTCCATCCATCAACGCTCAAGTCGAGGGGGAGCCAAGTGCTCAAGTCGAGGGGGAGCCAAGCTCACAAGTCGAGGGGGAGACAAGCTCACAAGTCCAGGGGGAGCCAAATTCTACATCTTCAACCGAAGGTCCTTCATCAACCGAAGAGGCCTCAACACCAGGAAGCTCAGTACCACAAGAAACACCTGAACCTCATGTTTTTCAAAGCTCATCAATTGAGGGGGAACATAATGATATGACGCTCGGTTACGATAGCCAATCTGAGCCAGAAGAAATAATTAATGCTGAACTAGACCCAACCTTTGATCCAATTTCCCTCCTCTTATCAAATGGACCAGAGATCATCCTGTTTCTCAAATAGTTGGAGATGTCTCTGAAAAGGTCTTGACCCGATCACAACTGAAAGCAAAACAGACTTCCTTATTCTCAAAGGTTGAGTTTTGCATGTTCAACTCATTCGTATCAAAAGTTGAACCAAAGACAGTTAATACTGCCCTCGATCACTCTGATTGGGTTCAAGCAATGCAAGATGAGCTGAACGAATTTGAAAGGAACAAAGTCTGGCGCCTCATTCCAACTCCTCTAGATGCTTCGGTTGTTGGTCTCAAATGGGTATTTAGGAACAAAATGGACAAGGAAGGTAATGTTATACGGAACAAGGCTCGTCTGGTGGTAAAGGGATACTGTCAGGAGGAAGGGATAGACTATGAAGAGACTTTCGCTCCAGTAGCTCGGCTAGAATCTGTTAGAATATTTCTGGCTTATGCTGCTCACAAGAACTTTGAGGTTTTCCAAATGGACGTCAAGTGTGCATTTCTCAATGGAGAACTCGAAGAAACGGTGTACGTGGAGCAACCTCCTGGGTTCGTGAACGAAAGGCATCCAAATCATTGCTATATTCTGGATAAAGCTGTGTACGGCCTTAAACAAGCTCCGAGAGCCTGGTATGAAACGCTTACAAAATTTTTAAAGGTGTCTAAATTCAAACAAGGTTCGGTTGACCCAACCTTCTTTCGCAAAAAGGAAGGTAACCACCTTATGATAGTTCAAATTTATGTCGATGACATCATCTTTGGCTCCACGAATCCCAGCTTAACGGCTGAATTCAGAAAGCTGATGGAGACTAAGTTTGAAATGAGCTCAATGGGTCCAATTAACTTTTTCCTTGGTTTAAACATAAGACAGGGACCCGAAGGCATCTTTATTAATCAGGAAGCTTACACGAAGACTCTCCTAGCAAAGTTTGGAATGATGGGAGACTCAAAAGTCAAAGTCCCAATGGCATTCGGCACCAAGCTTACCCCATCCCTAGACAAACCGGCTGTTTATATCACGCTCTATCGTCAAATGATTGGCTCATTAATGTATCTAACTGCTAGCAGACCTGATATCATGTTTTCTGTTTGCTATTGTGCTCGATTTCAGGCAAACCCACGCGAACCTCACATGCTTGCAGTGAAGAACATCCTACGCTACCTCAAGCGAACCACCTCCTTAGGTCTATGGTATCCATCCAACTCAGGCTTCTTTGTTCAAGCCTATTCTGATGCTGACCTTGGAGGATGTGGACTCGACCGTAAAAGCACAACTGGTGGCTGTCAATTTCTTGATGGGAAGTTAGTCAGCTGGCAATCCAATAAACAAACGTGTGTATCGCTATCTACTGCCGAAGCGGAATACATTGCAGCTGCATCATGCACGTCACAAGTGATTTGGATCCAAAGTCAACTTCGAGACTACGGACTCAATATGAAGAAGATCCCACTATATTGTGACTCTGAAAGTGCAATTAGGATCTGTCATAACCCAATGCAACACTCCAAAACCAAACACATAGCACTGAGGTATCACTTCATCAAAGATCACTTGGAAGATGGAAACGTCGAAGTTCACTTCGTAAGAACCACTGATCAACTGGCTGACGTCTTTACAAAAGCTCTTCCTGAAGCATCATTCAATAAAATCTTGCAAGGACTAGGTATGATGGAATCAGAGTCAGTACCTCACGCTACCTCTCAAACTCAAACATAAGAACCGAAACCAACCGAACGTTTGGGTTCGGTTCAACTATCTGACCCACTCACTTCTTCAAAGATAGTTTTTCAATGTTGTATAATTCTTGTACAATTCTGTTTTTCCTCGTTTGATTCAAAAAAAAAAATACTTGTTTTCTTTCATTTCCAGGTTCTTCAAAATTTTCTAGAACCGAAACCAACCAAAGGTTCGGGTTCGGTTTTTCAAAATTTTCTAGAACCGAAACCAACCAAAGGTTCGGGTTCGGTTTTTCAAAATTTTCTAGAACCGAAACCAACCAAAGGTTCGAGTTCGGTTTTTCAGAATTTTCTAGAACCGAAATCAACCGAAGGTTCGGGTTCGGTTTTTCAAAACTTTTCTCAACCGAAACCAGCCGAAGGTTCGGGTTCGGTTTATCTCAAAAATTCCAAATTTTTTTCTTGTGTGTTTATGTTCGTTTATGGGGATACATTCGATGAAATACCTAAATGTCCCTAGAAGCATGCTGCTGTATGTGTCTCAAGCCTCATAAGATTTTGAATAATGGCCTTCATGACCTGGTATACACAAACATTGTCTTCCCAATAAGGCCAATTCATTTATTCTAATCGTGAGCTACCTCACTCTTTTCTCACATGAGTTAAGAGTTTCCTGCTTGGTCCTTCTTTTCGCAGTAGAGGTACTTTGTTCTCTTACACCATCTCTACATTACTTCTCCACTACACTCATTCCATCATTGTAACCCTTGAGACTCTCAGAAATTACCACTGAGGTTTATGGTTACACAACATCTGTGTTTATGATCTTAGTATTGTGTCACTACGAACTAAGTGAAACCCAAAATTCCACACCTAACGAATTGACGGTGAACAATTAAATTGCTCAAGTTCTCACTAAAGAATTGATGAAAGTACCCTATTAAAATCTCCAATTTTATGTGATTCCTATGAAGTTGTTACAAACCCATAACATTTCTTCCCTTGGGATCTCGTTCTTATTTTTCTTTCTGAGATTTTATTTTCAAGCTAGTCATTTTTAGCCTAATTAAAAGAAGCCTTTCAACATTTCTTTATAAATGGTTGATCGTAATTTTAACGGACATTCTTTTAAACCTTAAGTTCTTTCTTGTCCTGTGGCATTTAATGCGCGTGGTTAAACAGTAACGGCTTGTCCCGATGAAACGACGCTTATTGGGCGGCGTGGTCCTAGGAACCTGACACTCTCTCTCCTACGTGATCATCGCACGTTCCAACTGTCATCCATAAGAGATTTGACCCAATTTTTCTCTCTCTTATCACCCACTATAAATAGCCCGTTACACCTCCTTTTACCTCTTTACCACTTTCAAAATTTCCGAAACACAAACACTCCCAT
Source organism: Lactuca saligna (assembly GCF_052625555.1). Classification (NCBI taxonomy): domain Eukaryota; kingdom Viridiplantae; phylum Streptophyta; class Magnoliopsida; order Asterales; family Asteraceae; genus Lactuca; species Lactuca saligna. The sequence continues at coordinate 108,411,453 of NC_136419.1, forward strand.
ACAGTTTCCTGGTCATCATCTTCTTCTCACCTGCATCAATGGCTGACTCCTCTTCAGTTCATGCTACCTCACAGATTCTTCCCATTCGACCACAGCAATGTTTGGTCATTGATCTTAACCCAAAGGCATACGAATCCTACATGTCGCCGATCATAGAGTGCTTAAAGTATTCCCAACTCGTTCCAGCACTTTCCAGAATCGAATCGGTGCCGATGCCGGCCCTATCGCAGGTCTACGCGATTGCATATTATGACAAGGCCGTCGACCGGGTATTTTTCGATATTGGAGACCACAAAACCTCCGTCTCTCGCCCACGTTTCTGCACTTTGCTCGGATTTGCTACTGACCATTCCCGAGTTCATCCGGAGTCGATACAAATTGGTCATCTGTATAACATGTTTTACAACATGGGATACACAGAGGTTATTACATCAGTTGCAAGATTCAAAAAGTCATGCTTGCTGCCATAATGGAACGGTTTATTTACAGTCCTTTTGAAGGGATTGTCGGAGAGAAGTTCAGGTTCAGATGGTGCAATTCGTCTGTTCCTCACCATCATGTACGGAGTTTATAATGGGATCAACCTAGATTATGGGTTTGTTCTGTGGCAACAACTTATTCAAAGCCTCTCTTCTTCATCCCGACACTCTGAAGTTTCGTTGGCCCGATTCTGGATACTGATAACTAAATGGGCCATGGACAGATTCGATGTTCCCACTGCTGAAGGTGCATCGATGTCTTCTGTTGGTACTTTCCATACCAAGAAGATCATCGTCTCAGATGCATCAAAATTCTCCTTTATTGGCTCTATCCCGGAGTCAATGTATGGTGATGTGCCTTCGGATAGTAGGTTGATTCGGCAGCTCAAGGAGCTAAGGCCATCTGGTCCAAGGGATCTGACCCCGGATATGCTTAGGTCTATTCATGATGCAGATAAACCGGTGAGCAGGGGTAAAAAGGCAGAAAAAGGAAAGCAAGCCTCCAAAGCTTCAAAGGGACCTTCACCTAAAAAGAGGAAACAGCCGAAAGCTGCACCTTCCCTACCACCGAAGAAGAGGAAGACCCAACCGAAGCGAAAGCTTGTTATACCCTCTTCTTCGAGTGACTCTGAGGATGAGAGTTTGGGTTCTGACGACTCTCAAGGGGATGCATCTCCTCAACGAGGCAATACACCACCTCGGTCCCCTACCCCAGAGATTGAACTTCCCATTTCCCCAATTCCTTCCCCTCCACCAATTTTTACAACTACAACCGAATCACCACATGTAACCGAACCTCCTCAACTCAAAACCCACAAAACCGAAACTACTCATACTCAACCACCAACCGAAACTATACCTTCACCCACTCAACCTGCTCCTACCAAACCCTCAACACCCCGAACCTCTCTAACCCCTTCATCTCATGAAAATGCATCTGAGGGTGAACAATATTATCTTGGGGGAGAAAACATGATCTTTGATTCGGTCTACTATAGTCCGTTTCAAGTTCAAAGTGACGAGGAGGATGATGCTCCAGTAACCAAGAAACATCTCAAATAGCTCAACGAGAAGTTTGACCTACTTCTCGCCTCCTCGTCTAACCAACAGTCCACTTTGTCTGAAGCTGCCCTTCAGAAGATTGTTGATGCCTTCTCCAGGGCTCAACATGATTCAACAGCCTCAACAACTGCTGCCATTCAGGCATCTACCAGGGCATGTGAGGCAGCGACCGAAAAAGTCGATAAACTATTTTCTGATGCCTCTACCCTGCTGCAGTCCCTGCAGGAAAGTGCAGATGCCACAATGGCATCCATGGAACCAATTGTCCAACAATTGGTCCATTTTGTCTCATCGGAGTTGCCTTCGTTCGCAACTCTACGTCAAACCATAAGCGACGACAACTCGGCATTTACTGCCTCCATTGATGCTCGCCTCGCCAAGCTACAAGAAGATCTGGCAACCGAGTGTTCGTTAATGGACGATCTGGCCATCAAAACAACTGCACTTGAGGTCAAGACCACACAACTCTCTCAATCTCAACAACAATTAGAAGATCTTCGATCTGAACGGGAGGTGGTCAAGACGTGTGTTTCGGATGTCCACGCTGTTATATCCAACATTCTGGAAGCACACGATCCCATCCTAAACTTTTCGGTGAGGCGTTCCCTTGCTGAAAAGCTCTCTCCAGCCATCGATCTTCTCAACAAAGTTGAAGGTCTCCCAAGTTTTGTGTCCATTCCGAAACAAGGGGGAGATGAGAAGACAGGATCAAAACCACCTCCTTCCTCCAAAGCTACTCACACGACCGAACCATCTACAACTGATCAAACTTTAGGTTCGGGTGTGAAGAACAAAGGCAAAAACATAGCTGAGGACGAAGATGAAGAAGGCGACAAGGAGACCATTGCTGACATTTTAAAAAGAAAGAACAGTCGCAAGGTTGGTGAAGATTCCAGTCGTGTGGCGCGTGAGGCTGCCGAAGCTGAACGCAAACAAAAAGAAGCCCACGATCTCCTTGAGAGCCGAAAGACTCTCTTCCCTACCTGGACCAGGGAACGCTTAATCAAAGAGGCCATTGAAACTCCCAACATCTTATGGCTCGAGCCGGTTATATCGTTCGACTGCAGCAACTCTGTCGATTCGCAGTTCGATATGCCGCTGACTCGAAAGGCGTTCATCTTCCACGTCTTCTCTAACATTTTTGAAGTCCCTCACCCGAACGCTGAGCTTGACAGGGAGCTCATTGACTTCTATCTGGCGGCTGCTCGTCCATAATTCCTTACATGGAGCGCCCAGAAGATTGTCAACGTTCGGGGTGCTAAAACCTTATACTGAGGGATGTTTTATAAACGTTCGGTTCAAATTGATTCGGGGATCTGCAAAGACTGCTCATGTTATCTCCCTGGCAGATCTACCGAATCTAAGTCCTCATGATTGGATCGTCCTGTATAATATCCTTTTGACTAATGAAGCTGAATATGGACCCATTCTAGACCATGTCAAAAGGATGTTAATCTGCTACATCATGGAGGTTGCCCTAATGGATCAGGAGGTTGCCACAGTCTTCAAGAAGAAACCCAAAATTGCTCCTGTGGGATCGGCCAGTGATCTCAATCAAATGCTACTGGGCAGGATCGACCCGAGATGCAACACAGTTATGTTCACTCGAGCGGAAGGACAGAAATGTCTCTTCGCTTTAGCTGACAAGCATCTTTACACCACAACCTGTTTGGAGCATGTGCTGTTCATTGTCAAACGGTGTAAAGAGAACTCGGCCGATGATGTCAAGTATTTTGAAGATATGATTAACTGGTACATCCGGTTTAGACAGACCATTCTTTCAATAACCAAATGTCTGTTTAGTACCGTGAAGAAGGTACCGGTTTCAGCTGCTGGCCCAAGTAATAAGTGAAGGTCTCGCTCCAAATTGACGCAAAGGGGGAGATTGTTAGGCTGAAGATCATTTTTGTTGATTGCGTCTTTTGGGCTCGCTTAGCCTAAGGCTTTTTGTGTACCGGTTTGGGCCTGTCCAACCGTGAACCTTTTATGTTTTGTATATATGTTTACGCTTGCATGCATATTAGGTTAAGGTTTTAGAGATCTGAGAATAGCGATACATCTAGACGACAACAGGTTTCTTTGATCGTTCTTGTAACCTTCCAATCCTCTACAGTTGATGTTCTTAATCGAGCTCTTCTGAGGATTTTGTTTAATCATTCGACACGTTTGATTCTATCTTGTCTCGTTCATATTATTGTGTTTTTATCGTCTTTGTTTACTTACTTGTTCAAGATCTAATCGATCTTCATAGATTAAAAGATTGTTAAATCTCATCAATAACATTGTTTGTACAAAAGGTTTGCTCATAGTGAATCTATGATTGCTGAATGTATATGTTAGAGTCATATATAATTAAGATCCTATAGACATAGGATTGGTAGGTCCGCTTTAAGTAGTGTTCCTTTTTGGTTGTGGACGTAGGGTATACCCGCTTATTCGACGGTCTATTCAATCTTAATTAAATATAACTTGTATACACCAAGTAATTTTAGAAGGACCTAGTATGGATCAATGCACATATTCATTCGAGTAGATACTATTAAAATTCATAAGTTTATTTTACATAGACTTCTATTATGAATAGTTTGCAAATACTTTGAATTCGGAACATAATACATATAGAACTGATATAATCTAGTTCCAAGACAACCGACTTGTAACCACTATAATACATAGGGCGAAAGGTTGTACACAATGTTCTCGAAAGGCGAGTTCTGCATTCGAAACGTAGATTTCATGGGAAGCGTTGTCAACAAGGAAGGAATACACGTGTAACCTTCCATAGTCAAGGCGATTGAAAACTGGTCAACACCAAGAACACCGATGGGGATATGCCAATTGCTGGGCTTTGCTGGATACTACAGAAGGTTCATACAAAACTTCTCTAAGATCGCAAAGCCGCTCTCTACCTTGACTCACAATGGAGTGAGATTCAACTGGGTAAATAAACAACAAGCCACCTTCCAAATTCTTAAACAAGCCCTGTGTAGTGCTTCAATATTGTCTCTCCTATAAGGGACCGAATATTTTGTGGTCTACTATGATGCATCCAAGTAGGGACTAGGATCATGAATCGTAGATTTCAGTGGAGATGGCTAGGGGAAGGACCGAAACCACCCACAACACATACCTAGGATGCACACTAACTCTAAGAAAACATTCATTCTAAATCGACCTAATACCGATGACAATAGGAAACTACGACGCAACTATTTACATGTTTTGGTTAAACCCTCATCATACCAATACCATATATATTATAAAAAGATTGTTCGACTTAACTTACCAAATAACAAAAACCTTTCTATCGATGATGAAAAATCCAACACAAACCTCTGATTTTATATCTTGAATCAAGGATCATAAGTAACTAGGCAATATGTACCATGCTCTTCCTTAGGCCACGATAGGAATATGGAGCAGGAAGTGAAGGACATCCAGGGATATTCTAGGAATATGTAACTTTCTCGATGTATTTTCAGTAGATCTCCTAGGAATACCATTCGTACACCAAGTCGAGTTCAGAATCGACTTGATTCTTGGAGCCACCATCATAGCCAAATTGAGCTACTTCTCAAAGATTGATCCAAGGTCGGGTACCATCAACTACGAATTCAGGAGAAAGATATTCCTAAGATGGCCTTCAGAAATCGCTATGGACACTACGAGTTTGTAGTGATGCCCTTTGGTTTGACTAATGCGCCATCAGTGTTCATGGACCAAATAAATTTAAGATAGTATTCATTGATGACATACTAATCTACTCACGAATTAAGGAAGAACATAGTCAGCATCTATGATAGGTCTCGTAGACGTTAAGGGTGGAAAGGTTGTACACAATGTTCTCGAAAGGTAAGTTCTGGATTCGAAACGTAGATTTCATGGGAAACGTTGTCAACAAGGAAGGAATACACGTGTAACCTTCCATAGTCAAGGTGATTGAAAACTGGTCAACACCAAGAACACCGATGGGGATATGCCAATTGCTGGGCGTTGCTGGATACTACAGAAGGTTCAAACAAAACTTCTCTAAGATCGCAAAGCCGCTCTCTACCATGACTCATAATGGAGTGAGATTCAACTGGGTAAATAAACAAGAAGCCACCTTCCAAATGCCTAAGCAAGCCCTGTGTAGTGCTTCAATATTGTCTCTCCTATAAGGGACCGAATATTTTGAGGTCTACTATGATGCATCCAAGTAGGGACTAGGATCACGAAACGTAGATTTCAGTGGAGATGGCTAGGGGAAGGACCGAAACCACCCACAACACATACCTAGGATGCACACTAACTCTAAGAAAACATTCATTTTAAATCGACCTAATACCGATGACAATAGGAAACTACGACGCAACTATTTACATGTTTTGGTTAAACCCTCATCATACCAATACCATATATATTATAAAAAGACCGTTCGACTTAACTTACCAAATAACAAAAACCTTTCTATCGATGATGAAAAATCCGACACAAACCTCTGAATTTATATCTTGAATCAAGGATCATAAGTAACTAGGCAAGAGGTACCATGCTCTTCCTTAGGCCACGATAGGAATATGAAGCAGGAAGTGAAGGACATCCAGGGATATTCTAGGAATATGTAACTTTCTCAATGTATTTTCAGTAGATCTCCTAGGAATACCATTCGTACACCAAGTCGAGTTCAGAATCGACTTGATTCTTGGAGCCACCATCATAGCCAAATTGAGCTACTTCTCAAATATTGATCCAAGGTCAGGTACCATCAACTACGAATTCAGGAGGAAGATATTCCTAAGATGGCCTTCAGAAATCACTACGAACGCTACGAGTTTGTAGTGATGCCCTTTGGTTTGACTAATGCGCCATCAGTGTTCATGGACCAAATAAATTTAAGATAGTATTCATTGATGACATACTAATCTACTCACGAAGTAAGGAAGAGCATAGTTAGCATCTATGATAGGTCTCGAAGATGTTAAGGGCGGAAAGGTTGTACATAATGTTCTCGAAATGCAAGTTCTAGATTCGAAACGTAGATTTCATGGGACACGTTGTCAACAAGGAAGGAATACACGTGGAACCTTCCATAGTCAAAATGGTTGAAAACTGGTCAACACCAAGAACACCGATGGGGATATGTCAATTGTTGGGCTTTACTGGCTACTACGGAAGGTTCATACAAATCTTCTCTAAGATCACCAAGCCGCTCTCTACCTTGACTCAGAATGGAGTGAGATTCAACTGGGTAAATAAACAAGAAGCCACCTTCCAAATGCTTAAACAAGCCCTGTGTAGTGCTCCAATATTGTCCCTCCTGTAAGGGACCGAAGACTTTTTGGTCTACTATGATGCATCCAAGTAGGGACTAGGATGTGTGGTCATGCAATGAGGAAAGGTTGTTGCCTATGCCTCAAGACAACTCAAGACTCATGAGGTCAACTACATCATACAGGACCTTGAATAATGAGAAGTGGTGTTTGCCCTAAAGATCCGAAGAGACTATCTATATGGCACCAAATGCACCATCTTCACAAATCATAAGAGTCTTCAACACATTCTCAATCAAAAGGAAGTCAACATGAGACAACGACGATGGGTCAAGGTACTAAATGACTACGAATGAAAAACTCATTAACATTCGGGAAAGGACAACGTAGTAGTAGATTCCCTAAGTCTAAAGGAATACTCGATTCGAAAGTAATACTCGGGCCGCTGAGTAAGATCATTAACCGTGACCATCCATTCACACCAGTCCACATAGATCAAGGAGGCGCAGCCAGAGGCCTTGAAACCGGATAACGTTGTAGGAGAGGCCATATGGGGAATGGATAAAAACCTTGAAGTTAAGGATGACGGAGCTTATTATCTCATGAATCGAATCTGGACACCAAAATTCAGTGGGTACAAAGACGTTGTCATGAACGAGGCTCATAAGACAAAATACTTCGTTCATCCCGGTTCAGACAAGATGTATCTGGACCTTAAGAAATGTTATTCGTAGCCGAACATGAAAGCAGAGATCGCTACCTATGCGGGCAAGTGCATGACTTATGCCAAGGTCAAGGAAAAATATCAAAAAACCTCGGGTTAGATTTAGCAACCGGGCATACCCGAGTGGAATTGGGAGCGGATAACCATGGAATTCATAACAAAGCTACCCAAGACAACGAATAGACTCGACACCTTTTGGGTAATCGTTGACAAGTTAACCAAATCCGCACACTTCCTGCCAATAAAAGAGACCGACAAGATGGAAAAGCTAACAAAAACGTACATTAATGAAATCGTGCGACTACATGGGGTGCCAATATCCATCATCTCCGACCGGGATAGTAGGTTCACCTCACAGTTCTGGCAGTCGCTACAGAAGTATTTGGGGGCTGAAATCGACATGAGTACATCCTATCACCCTCAAACTGATTGGCAAAGCAAGATAACTATACAAACTCTAGAAAACATGTTAAGAGCTTCTGTGATAGACTTTGGTAAATCCTGGGATAACCATTTACCACCCATCAAGTTCTCATACAATAACAGCTATCACACTAGCATCAAAGTCGTGCCATTCGAAGCTCACTAAGGGTGCAAGTCTAGATTACCTCTATGTTGGGTTGAGGTGGGTGACATGCAGCTAGCAAGGGGACAAGTTCCTAATGGCACACTCACCTGCCCGGAGACCATATGGGACACTATGGAGAAGATTGTTCAGATCCACGAATGATTAAAAGCATCTTGGGATTGCAAAAGAGCTATGTTGATAAGTGACACAAACCCTTGGAGTTCCAGGTTGGTGACCGCATTCTATTGAAGGTCTCACCCTGGAAGGGAATGACACATTTTGGAAAATGTGGAGACCTAAATCCGAGTTATATCGGGACATTCGATACCCTTGCTAGAATCGGTCCATTGGCTTACAAACTTCGACTACCCCAGGAACTCTGCCACATACATCCCACCTTTCACATATCCAACCTAGAGAAGTATCTAACAGATGAAAATCTTGTAGTCCCACTCAATGAAATCGAGGTAAACGAGAGTCTGCACTTCATAGAATAAACGGTGGAAATGATGGACAGAGAGATCAAAAAAATGAAACAAAGCCGAATACCAATAGTGAAGGTCCACTGCATCGCCAAGTGAGGACCCAAATTCACCTAGGAACGAGAAGATCAAATGAAACATAAATAACCACAACTTTTCCTCTAGTTGCAAGAACCTGTCCAAGATGCAAATTTCGGCATGAAATTTCCTTTAACCGGGGGGGGGGGGGGGGGGGATGATGTGACAACTGGAAAATTTTGGAACAAGAAAGGTCGAAATTGTAATTGTTTATAAGTGAATTCACAATATAATTTTGTTGCAATAAAACTGTGAAAGCCAAAAGGGCATCATTTGTATAAGTAAGTATGTATATATACTTTGAAAACTATGTTTGTAATAAACCTTTAAAAGTAAACAAGTTATAGCAAGTTAAGACAAGTCAAATAGTTGGAGCATAAATCATGAGTTAAAACATTTCTTTATAGTTTTCAGTCTAGTAGCCCCACCAACCTAGTGATTTTGGTTTTCCTAGGACCGAAATCAGCCTTTATTGGGCAACACCAAAACCGAAATCACCCTTTAATGGGTGATACCCAACCGAAAACACCATGTGGGGAAGATTTAGAACCGAAAAAATGCTAGAACCAAAACACCCCTAGGCTGAAATCCTCCCTAGACCAAAATGACATGTGATTTCAGTCATACTAAGTAGATAAGGAAGTTAGCTTTTTGTTTTGGATGTTCCTCCTTCCCAATACAAAACTATACCCAACATATATTAATCTTATTAACCAACAGTTAACTAAGCAAAAATCATATCATCCTCTCTCTTTATATTCGATAGTAAACACCCACAAACCCTACCATATCACATTCTTCAACTCCTTTCTTTTCCTTCATTCTTTCTCCAAAACAAAAAGTGCAAGATTTTTAAGAGTTAATTCTTCAAGTTGGGCTTAGATTTTTGGTAAGTTCTTCTGATTATCCAGTGTTATTGCACACTTTTACACCAGTTCATCTTAATTACACACATTAATATGTGTTAAGACTCATAGGATAATATCATCCTCAAAGGCTTCATCAAACACATTCAAGTGTTTAGGATTGGAAATCTTCACAACGTTTCCTCAAACAACCCACAACTATACTCAAGATGATTTTATACCACCATATTTTCGATTTTTCATGTTTTAGGGGGAATACAAATAAAAATTTGTTTTATTACACCAATACTTGTGAAACATCCAAAAATACAAGCCAAAAATTTAGTTTTCAAAATCGTTTAACAAACATAAATATCATCACGATAGTATAAAATCATAGAATGTGTGTCTCAAAATCTCATAAAATCTATCAACATATCATAGTCTCATATAAAATATTAGAGTAAGCTCCCAGGCTAATAAACTATGGTGTGTGCCATGCTATCAACTCGAGCCCTTCCCTTTGCTAGCTGAAGTACCTGAAACCAATACTGAAACTGTAAGCACGAAGCCTAGTGAGCTCCCCCAAGCTAACACATACCATACAAGCACATATAACCAATAACATAACTATAGGACTCTTCCCAACTACATTGGGACGAATCCCAACATTGGCTTACCCAACATCAGACTCCTATCCGGCATCGGGCTCGCCCCAGCATCCGACCGCCTCGGGCATCGGGCTCACCCTGACATCGGGCTTGCCCCAACACATACTCAACATAACATATACCCCAGCATCAGGCTTACCCCGAAACATACACAACATAACATAATCACATAAAACTGCATCGAGCTTGCCCCGACATCAGACCCAAGTCCGGAACATAGAACACATAAACTAGTATACATCGGGCTTGCCCCGAATACATAATACATGGCATAATGACTAGCATACATCGGGCTTACCCTGGAACACATAACATATAACATAATCCCATATACTACATCGGGCATTCCTGGCATCAAACCAAAGTCCGGAAGATATAACACATAACACATAAACATGCATGACTCACAAAGACATCAAGTATACATAACTACTTCTCGGGACCGCCTGACATCAGACCGTTGTTCGGAAACATATAAACTGCATCGGGCTAACCCGGACATCAGACTTACCCTGGCATACTCTACTACTTAAACGGGTCGGCCTTGGTGCCTTAGACCCGTTCCTACTGTAGGAATACTCACCTCGTGTGTCTGACTGCTGAAACTCAGGGTAAAGAATCTCTGCCTGCTACTCTGGTGACTCCCTGGCTATAATTTCCATAAAGACACTTAGTCAAAATCTGATAATTAATCTTAGGGTAAAATGACCATTTTATCCCCAGCTAAATTCAACATCCTGGTCAAAGTCAACATTCACTTGACTCAGCTCGCCGAGTTGGTCCGCCAAGTCTCCGAGTCCTTATTCTTTTATCTACCCCCAACCCAACTCTACTCGTTGAGTCTAGCAAGAACTCGATGAGTTCTTCTTCAATTGATATCGATACAATCTTCAACTGACTCGCCTAGTTCAACCTTGAACTCGTTAAGTTCATCTTCATCATAAGTGTCCGTCTTGATGGGTTGGGAGATTGCCTTGGACTCGCTGTGTGTGTTCATTCAGTCTCTAAGTCCCATGGTTTCTAGGTCCAGAACTTTGTTTACTTCATTGAGTCCTTCTCTGGACACATCTAAATCCCTTCTAAACTCAACTAGATTCCTCCGAATCATAAAAGGTTGGGGAACCAAGCCCCGACTTGTCGTGTCCCAAGAACGACTCATAGAGTCGACTATTGTCTAAGTCTATAACTCGATTTCTGATGTGCAAATCGCATCCAAAAGATAGATCTTGGCTCCTACAATCGATATAACACATACAGTCATGATCTTTAAGTCCATGCATGGGACTTTAAGCTCAAAAGACCCAAAAATGAGGTATACAAGATGGATGGGGATATTATGGCCATAAAGCTTGCATTTTTATGCCATGTACTCCTCCTTAGAAGACAGATCTGATATATGAACCACTTGTGACATCCCAACATCAAGGACCAAGATTTTTGAGCCAAAACCCTCTTAATATGGGGACTAATAGATATAACAGAAAAAGACCAAGTTGTAAGCTTGATTACCAGAAAAGATGAAAATAGGGTGTAGTTCCTGAATCTACTCCTTCTCCCTTGAGTCTTCTATCTTCCACTTCTTCCACTGGCTTCAAGATACACAAAATAACACTCATAACAACCAAGAAAGCTCAAGTTCACTTATGGAGGATTAGGGTTTCGAGTGTAATGATACGGAGGTGATGGAGGCTGGGGTGGAAGCCTCATAAGATGTTTACATAGGGTGCAAACCCTCCAATTTTGGGTTTGCCTAAGATAGCTCCCACTCACCGAGTTTGTCTTCCGACTCGTCGAGTAGGTCACTTAATCCCCCAACCTGGAGTCGATCCTACTCGATGGTTTGAGCCCCCAAATCGCCATGTCCAAGAGTAAAATATGAAGTTTGACTTGAATTTAAATGCGCACCTGAGACCGGGTGTTACAACTTGCATGTTTCATCTTTATGTTATATTATAAAACATTATCTGCATGAGATATGGTTATCACTAGATTTTATGCAACTAATTGTGATATATTGGTTTTGAAATGCAATACTAACAAAAGCAAAACATAATCTATGCTATGCAATCATAAGAAGAATTATGATTGCAAAACTACACGAGTTTTTGAAGCTTTTTACCCAAAACATAGTTTTATAGAAAAAAAGGGTACAATCTAGTTATTTCACTATTTTTTGGCTTACAACCAAAAGATATGATGTTTGACCTCACATTTTGAAACTAGATAAGATGATTACTACATATTTATATAAATGATTATACAAATCTTCTTGACAAACAAATGTGATAAGTTATAATTGGTATAGTTTGGGAGTCACAAAACAAAACACTATCATTTCAGAAGACACATATAACTATTTAAAGGTATAACGATTTCATTTACAAGAAAAATCAGTTTTCAGTTCAAGTAAATCGTTTCATACTGATTTTGAGACATTTATCTTCACCGTACCTAACAGAGTACACGTTAAAGTCCTAAACTATAACCAGAGTCTCTTATAGGGAGAGCGTGAAACTTGTGAATAGATCTATACGGGATTTACAACCGCGCACCTAAACTGTTAGCTACAGTTAGACCGGCAGGTATTGGGTGACAAATCTTGTAATAGTTCCGACGCCTAATGAATGTCGTTCAGGCCAACTAGTCACATTAGTATGGTTATAATAACTCACATAGAGTATTAACAAAACATTTGATTTACAGGTTAACATACATTCAAGTAGTTTTATATAATGATAAAACTTCATTACATCATTTTTCAGTATAGTATTACTTACATTTCTAGTATTGGGATTTAAGACTTACAGCTCATATTTAAAGAAAATATGGGATTTTCTGAAAATACACTCCATGTTTTTCACGAAGCAGTTACAAATCCCTTTCATACAAAAAGCTTATGAACTCACCAACTTAATTATTGACAATTTTCAAAATCACTTCTATTCTCAGGAAATCAGTAAATAGGTAATCAAAGCATTTTTGGAGGATGAGGCATTATCGCATCACGTTATATATTTTTGTCATATGCATTTTATATCATGTAAACAATGTTTTGAGCACAATTTAAACTATTTAAATATTCAATACAATAGTTGTAATGTTGTGATCACTACTATTCAATTGTTATGATATTGTACAATGACGTCATCTGCCCCCTGGTATTTCCGCCATTCTGGTGCATTTCCACCATTCTGGTTCGGGGGTGTGACAAAAGTCAGTTATAGGATTCAAAGTAGCAGGGACCATTTATGTAACTATCTCCAACGTTATAGCATTGGGGACAATCTTTGTTTCTCTGTTTATGTATCTAAATGAGTACAATCAAGTCAGCCCATGTATTACTTGATTTTGTAACTAATTTGTTTTTTGATAGTTGATAGTTGGAATTCTCACTAAACTGTTAAGTTGAAATCTAATTATTTTTTGTCTATGCCTTCTTTATTTTAGAGCTAATGTCATATCAAAATAATCTTGTGTAAAATAATATTGCATATTTTTTGAAACCATGTTATAATAAATTAATGATTACTATTTCATAATCTATGTCTTTTTATTTTGTTTACCTTGTGGTATACGGGTTATAATCTAGTAAATAATAAAATGGAAAGACAAGGTTACTTAATTTGTAACCAGTTTATAAGGAAGGGGCTATTTTAAATTTACTAGTATAATTAGGGAGCTAAATTTATTTAAAATTAATTGATGTCTGGAGGATTCACACCCTCCTTCTGTTTACGTTCATGATCAAGGATTGAAAAACCCAAAAGAGATGGGTCTCTCCCTCTTGTTTTTTTACTAGTCAAGAAACATATACATACACAGATTAATTAGTCAACACGGTTCTTGATTCTTTGGCTAATACCAAAAGACTGGAACAAAAAAAATGAGGTGGTGATAATGGGACTTACATCGATATTGGAGGTTTGAAGGTGGCGGTGGGTGGCTGGTGGTGGTTGTTCTCTTTCTCTTATTGGCAAAAACAGTAAGGGGGGAGAGGGAATGTGAGGGAGAGGGAGGGTGTTGGGGTGTGTTGGTTGATGCAAAATGTCACACCCCAAAACCGAGAACGGCGGAATACATTCTGGAGTGGAGGATGTCATGTACAATATCATAACAATGCATAATAGTAAGGAGAAACAACAACATCCATTGCATTAGCTTAATAATTTTAATACAAGCGTGCTCTATACAGTTAGACAACAAAGTATAATCAAAATAAAAGATGAGTCTTGTATATATATACTCCATCTTCTCAAAAGCTGCATATATACCTGCCTACTAATGACCTGAGAATACAAGTTATTTTGAAACCAGTATCAACATAAAACTGGTGAGTTCATAAGTATTTAGTGTCATTATTTACATAAAAAGTGTTTGAGACCAAGTAATACAATAGTTGTTATCAAGTTTTAAAAATAGTGTGAACCCTAGAAAATCCTATATTTTCCAACAAAGGTAGTCTTTTACCAAGACTCAGATATTTGTAAGTTTGATTCTGTGAAAATGTAAGAGTTTTCCCAGTGAAAATGTCAGTGTGAAAATATAGTTTTAAATTTCGTTCATATAAGGAAATTGGAAGAATAGAGTTTTATCCTTGCAGTGTCACTGCCGGCTAAATGTAGTAGAGATGTAAACTCTAGGAAGTATGAAATGTGTATACACCTCCAGAAGTCTGTTTTACCTTTAATTCTTAATATGTTAGTTAATGTTTGAATGTGAAACTCGTATGTAACCATGCTGAGTGACAGTAGTATAAAAGTTGACCCTCCAGGTCATGTGTAGTGTAGTGATGTTTTGTCATCCCTAGGCTTTATCGGCTCAGACTGTAGCTAGTAGTCGGGATGTGGGAGTGTCTGTCCCGTAGAGATCTATACACATAGTGTTCGCTCTCCCTCCAGGAGGCCCTGGTTACACAAAGATGTTAGAGAGTATCATAGTTGTAATAATAATGAGTGGAAACCTTTAACTATACCTATTATAGTTAAATAGAGATGTTAGTTGAATGCCTTTGATACACAAAGATGTTGAAATGAAGCGAAGTCTTTTATATCAAACACAAATATACATGATATATAACTAAGAATTCAACAATAGTCGGACAGATAACAGAATACCCTAAGTCCACAATCAAACAAGAACATGAAATAAGGTGAGCTATCAGTTCTAAGTCCTTCAATCCTTATATATATATATATATATATATATATATATATATATATATATATATATATATATATATATATATATATATATATATATATATATATATATATATATTAGTGTAGATATGATTTGAAAATAAAAATAATTTTTGGAAGTGTTGGAAAATAGTTTTTAGAACAACTAAACATGAAAATAAGTTTAATAAACGTTTACATACAACTTTACTGGCTTGTTTGGTTCAACTTGTATTCCGCACATAAAACGTATAAAAACATTTAAACGGTTGATTAAGGGAAATGATGTCACCTATAGTGAGTGATGCAACGGTAGGATCAGTTTAGGAGGTTGAGTGTTAATTGCGTACATAAGCACAAACGGATCCTATTAACCATATAATGACATATATGTATGTAATTAGTGCTTGGAATAACTATTTATTGTATTGGGACCTCTTTAGGGACTAGTAAACACTTATTATGAAGTGTTACAACCAGATAAGGTTGTATATGAGTGGTATAAGACTACACAAGGGAGTGTATGGTCAAAATGTACAACAAATGCGTGTGTGCGGTTGCACACATGAGTGTGCGGATGTACAGTGGGTGTGTGCGGCCGTACACAGGAGTGTGCGGTCGTACACTCCTAATTTGTGCCCAAAACGACGATTTTTTAGGTGTTCTTAAGTCTTATGAGTAAATAAAGGCCAAAGACTTCAGTTTGGAGAGTTTTTAAGGTGTGTGCGGCCACCACATGAAGGTGTGTGGTCGCACTCCTTCAAAGGATGAAGAACACATGAAGAACACTAAGAACACTATGAGGTTTAAGCTTAGATTCAGATGTTTTACCAGAAACAAGCTGATTGATGGGGGCGATTCACGTTCGTGAGGCCCTTAGAGTGTTCTTTGGATGAGATTTTTAGAGAGAGAAAGTAGAGAGAGACGTAGATTGCATCCAAAGAAGTAAACAATGAATGAAGGGGGTCCTCCCTTATATATAGAGGTGAGTGTGTAGTTGGAAACGGTTGTGCGGCCGCACACACCTGTGCGTGCCCGTACACTCAAGTGTGTGGCCGCACACTCCATGTTTTGGTGTGCTTGGCCCAATTTTGCTTGATACGCATTTTGTTATCCTATTTCTCGGTTGCTACCTCATTTCTATTACATTTAGAACGCTCCAACAGACCCCAAACAGTGTTGAAAGCTAACAAAATGAGTCTAAGTTGGATTCAATTGGTCTCTTGTACAAGAAAGAAATTTCGGGTTGTCACACAAAATAAAAGAGTAGACGGTGTTTATGGGTAGTCCTTGGCTGATGAATGGAGGTCCAATGCTAGGTCCCCAAGATGTGAATAAAAGAACAAATGAGGGAGAGGGAGGTTAAGGAGATGTTGCTGATTTGTATGCATCCAAATGAGAAGTAAAGGGCTTCTTATTTATACCGATAAATGTGTAATGAAACGAGTTGAAGTGTCATGTTTTGTACTTCTTTTCTTCGAGTGTACACAAAGGAAGTAGGTCCTTAAAAGAAAAAAAAAGCATGGGCAAGGGGAAAATAAGTGGGATATTTGGTGTTGATGAGGCTAGTGGGTCCACATTGGGTTGTATGCTCCTTAAATGCTCAAAAACACCCATAATAGGGTGTCTCGGGATCCGAATGTCGATTTTTTTCGAATGTACCATTAGATAGAATTTAATTCGGGATTCCATAACATCAAACAGATTAATTTTTGGAGTTGCGGAACTTCAAAAAATTACGTTTGAAGTTTTATGTCTAAATAACCGTAAAGCCCACTTTTCGTGAATTTTGTACATATTTTTGTTAAAAATATTTCGAGTGTGAAATTAAATAATAGACTATAACCTGAGTACAAAACGTTTTTGAAAATCACATCGGTAATGCGTAAGTGCCTTAACAGATCGATTTGGTTTTACATGATTAAAGAAAAACAATATTTTATTGTCTATTTTCTTAAAACGTTCGTCTCTTTTGCATACGAACTCCGTGTTGGACATTCTTTATATTTTTCGGAAACAGGGGAACATGTACTATAATATTTTGATGTCTATTTTGTTCAAAACTGCATAATGCAAAATTTCAGTTTTTCAAACGCATTAATTAGCATTATTGTTTAAGCGGTTTAATTTGGTTGATAATTTACACATTTGGAAGTAAGGTATCATCTGACATCAAGTAATAATTGAATATATATATATATATATATATATATATATATATATATATATATATATATATAACTTTAGATGCATTAAAATCCAATAAGTCAGATTATCACAAGATTCACAATGAATTCGCCGGCCATAACTTTTGACCAGTATTCCGGGGTGTCACATTACCTCCATGTTAAAGGAATTTTCTTCCCGAAATTGAGTTCGTACTAATAGTACACGGGGCTTCGATAAATAGTAATATATTTCCATGGTACATGATCCCCTCCTGGTCCTTTTATAATCGTCTTGTGCATACATGTCGTATATAATCAAGATCAAATAGACGGTTGATTAAGTAGTTCTACCTTAAGCTTACAACCAAACAAGGAACAAGAAGTATAGCGTAGTCACAAATCCTAATTATTTACAACCCTAATGTATACACTTAGCAAGCATAGATTACAACCCTAATGTATACCCTAATTGTTGTGTTTCGAAACATACAGTCAATAATGTTGTTATCGACACCAATATCAATTAATACCGAAGCTTAAACATTATTTATATGAAATGTACAAATAATCTTTGGTGGTTCTTGGAGAGCATCTCCAACAGTGATCATAAGTACCCTTCTTGTTGTAGTGGGCAATCCTTCCTAAAATGCCTTGATTGATTGCATTCAAAATAGTTAAGGCTTCCTCTTGCCATAGTGGTTAGAGTTTTTCTGTAGTACCTCGAGATGTGACCTATTGTAGATTATCTCCCTATAATTTCCGCGTGATGGAAATCGCACTCTGTATAATGAGGTAAAGTCTTAGTGTAGGACTTAGCTGGGTGAGTGTGTTGGTAATTATGGCATAGACAACCAAAGGTTTTGGTTTAGTTTGGTGATGCTTAGAGTATTCCTTTGATTCCCATGAAACTTCATTTTGGTACTTCCAGTATGGTTCTTTTTTGTTGGTGGAGCCATGGTAACCTTACGGATACACTGCTCAGTCAATTGATAGGCCAATTTCTTAGCACTATCAAAAGTGGATGGTACGGGTGTAGTAACCAGACCCTGGACTTGTGATGCTAGTCCCCATATGTATCTCTCAATCTTTTTATCTTCCAAGGGTACCATTCTTGGGCAAAGGTTAGAAAGGTCATCGAATGGGGAGGTGTAGGCAACTATCTCAGATCCTTTCATGGTCAAATTCCAAAGCTCTTACTCCAGGGCTTGGATTTCCTATCGGAGGTAGTATTCTTTAATCGTCATCTGCTTTAGATGTTCCCAACCTATATCATAAGCTTCAACGACTCCCATAGACTTTGCATTGTTATTCCACTAAGTTAAGGTGCAATCCATCAACGTACATGTAACGTACTTCACTCGACAATTATTGTGGCACACAGTGATGTGAAAAACTACCTAAATCTTTTCTATCCAACGAGATAGACCGATAGCTGCTTTAGTTCTGTAGAAGGATCGATGTTTGCATTCCATAAATTCCATGTAGGATCATCGTCTGGAGTTGTTTTAGTGAGTTATTGGAGTTCCATTTCCAATATTCCTAGTATTTCCATTTCGGGCTGCCTCGTATGATGCCAAGGCTGTAGCAATTCCTTATGTAAGCATGTTTTGCATTATGGTGGGGTCTATTTGGAACGTTGGGTTCACATTCATTGCATTAATCTTTTGTTTACGTTTTGGAGTTTCTACCCAAGTTTGAGTTACTTGCGAGGCTTTCCTCCGATTGCCTCGGTGAGCTGGCGGTGGACGAACTCATGGTTCCTTTCATAGAGGAATTTTCCTTAACGTTTAGAAAAGACACTTAAGTTGTTTATACTGCTTAATCCTAACAAGCATGTAAGAATTGTAGTGCCTGATAGTGTATTAGTATAATCTATTCCTATGATCCCATATATTTCCATATCATATGGTGAGATTAATTCCTGAAATCCTACCAATTTTCAAATGACAGGCGAAAGGTGATTAGTTCAGAAATCCTCTAGATTTCCGAATGATAGAAGGTGATCTTAATTGCTAATGATTTTGTAATGTATTAGTGTTTTGAAATGTGTATATGGATTCTAAGGTACTAGGTTGCTGCAACGAATCTGGAAAACATTCTTCAATCTCTAAATCTCTCCATCGTTGTAGTCTATCATACTCCTTACTCAAGGTTTGTTGTACATCGGCCTGACCATAAATAACATAGGCGCGCATTGCAGGTTTATTTATGGTATGGCTTATGTATGCTACTGAACTTAGTTGAGGCGTTTGACCTAAAGGGTTGAGTTGATAGTTTTAGTTGATGGGATGTTTAAAATATTTATTAATTGTTCTCATTGTGGGTTAGAGTATATATAAACTCTTATATATGATGGTTGGTGGGGTTTGTAGTATTATTAACTTTTGTTTTATACTTCCCGACTACTGAGCACAAATGTGGGCTAGAAATGAAGTACTATAAGTAGTCGAGAAGTAGTGTTATTACTAAGAAAACTTTTATTAGAAGCTAGTTTGCTATAGTTGTATTCCTCTTTCGATGACATGAGTTCCTTATAGCCAATTTAGCTGTAATACCATTCTGTCACACCCCTGGCCAAGGCGGAACATGGCAGGAGTGCGAGTAAGTTCATGGATCATAGATAAACAAAATATATATAGCACAAGTACAACGATAAATAAAACAACATTTGTATTCCATCATTAAGTATGAATACATGGTTCTTACAGATAATAATAATGTAGTAGTTTCCTTAAACAGGTAAGCAGATAACAAAAACTAGATAGTTAGGTCTTCTGTATTCCATGACAATCTTTTGTCTGAACCCTTCTATATTGATTTCATGAGAATATATGTAAGTTTGAGGGTCAATACAAGGGTTGGTGAGCGTTACAGGTTTTCTGCTTACCACAGTAATACTTTTAAAAAGTCCAAAAAGTATTTTCTTTGTATGTATAACAACATTTAAAACAACGTTTTCAATGAGTCATTAAATGCCAAAATATATAGTTTGTATATGTAAATCCATACATAAAATTGTGGTTGTAATGAATCTTTGTAAGCCAAAACATTATGATCCATAAGTAATTCCATACTTAAAATAGTTTTCAAAGCAACCAAGCCCATGGTTGTACGGATAACGGATAAATAGACATACGGATATATGAATAAAGCTATCTACCAAGGTTGTAGTTAGCACCCGCAGTTGATAAACAGGTAAACAACAAGTATATTTGATAAGCCTACATGCAAAACGGTACGATACCTGTTTAAACAGTTGATAAAACATAGAGTAGTGTACATAAGCACATATATGAGCCTAAGATACAAGTTCTATAACTTGTATTAATATATAAACTTATATATTTTTTTGTATGTATGAGGTATATTGAAAGTATCAAGTTGACAACCGTCTATACAATCATAACGCATTTGTAATCGGAAACTATATATTACTTTCATTAGTTGTATGAGTTTAACGACATAACATATTGTAACATCCCAAAAATCCGTACCAAAAAATTGTCTTTAAATCATTGTCAAAGCCATATTCATAAAAACATATCATATGTCATAACCTAAATTCAGAGTATTAATTCCAAAACATATTTCATTATCAGAGAAAAACATCCCAAGCAAACTAATCAACGGTGTGTGTGTCATGCGATCACCACGAGCTCTTCCCTCCACTACCGGAAGTACCTGAAACCAAAACTGAGAACCGTAAGCATGAAGCTTAGTGAGTTCCCTAACCTACCACATAGCCTGCACAAACACATACAACATATACTAGGCCACGCCCGCAAATTCGGGCCTCACCCCCTACCTCGGGCCCCGCCCGCTACAACGGCCCCGCCAGTCCAGGCCCAGCCTGGCTTCGAGCCCCGCTTGGATACATATTGTAACAACCCGAAATTTCCATATCATTTCTTGTAACTCTT
The DNA here is from genome assembly GCF_052625555.1 of Lactuca saligna. Classification (NCBI taxonomy): domain Eukaryota; kingdom Viridiplantae; phylum Streptophyta; class Magnoliopsida; order Asterales; family Asteraceae; genus Lactuca; species Lactuca saligna. The sequence continues at coordinate 108,432,879 of NC_136419.1, forward strand.
TCGTAGTACAATTTACGCAACCAATCGTCGTTTCCAAATTCGATTTCCGACCTTCTGTTTGATTAAGTCATTAACTTGTATGTATTTAAAATGACTTAATGGGTGTCTTAATACATTTAGAATTCATTTTAACACCCAACTTTAGTGATCGGAATATTTCTATAATTTACCGTATCGGGTTACGGTAAGTCGATCGGGTACGACCAAAACTCTCGTCTAACGCCGGTATCGGGTAGAATTCCACCGTGACCAAAACATAAACACTATATAAAGTGTTTTAAGACTCCATTTTAAGCTTTTGGCCAATTTATCATTAAACACTCCCAACCTCTCTCCTCATCCCAAAATCAAAGGTCCAAAACAAAGAATTAAGGCTTCCAATCAAAGAGGTAACACCCCTAACTTGTTATTCAACCTCTTTAGCCTTCAAATTGATGTTTAAATTATGTTTTGGGATCAAGAACATGAGTTTATGGCCAATGATCATGCTTGGGCCGTAAACTCCTTAGCATGGGGTTTTTGAGCCAAATAACCCTTCCAAATCATAATTGGGACTTAGATATGACCTTAAGGCTTGCTAATCTAGACCTGGAACACTTTAAACATGAATTTTGGGGAACAAAAGTGAGTTTACGGCCAAGGCACATTCTTGGGCCGTAAACTCCACTTAGATGGGGATTTAGTGCCTTAAATCATGTCCAAATGCCTTGAAGCTCAACCAATGGCCTTGTGGTAAAATCTAGTTTCATCTAAAAATAGTTTAAGGGTTTGAAACACATCAAAAAGGTCATTTATAGGAGTTTACGGCCTAGGAACATACCCTTGGTCGTAAACTCATAAAACTTTGTTAAAAGATGCCTTAAACCACCCCAAAGGCTTGGATAAATTCCTAGAATCACATGTGATTGTTCTTAGCATCAAAAACAAATTTTTCTTACTCATATTGGAGTTTACGGCCAGAGAGTATGTATCTGAGCCGTAAACTCATATAAATGTGTTATTTGAAGGCTAAAATTGATACCAAACCATAGAAAATTAATTAGAATCACATGTGATTGCTCCTTAAGCCTTAAAACAATTTCTTTTGACCATGGGTAGTTTACGGCCGTAAACTCCAAGGTGATGGCTGTAAACTCCCTTCTTTGTGGTATAATTACATATAATTCACTCCAAGGTATTTTAGAAATCGATTCCAACAATCCCCATGTCCATTTAAGCCATTTAAACACTCAAAACTACACCAACATGAGTTTACGGCCATAAAATCATGTGTGTGTGTTCTATGGCTGTAAACTCCTTAAAATGTTTACTCTTGGGAGTAAACTCATGTCCCAAGTCCCTAGTGCCATTACACGTCCGAAGATGTCACCCGGGTCACTCCAAACGCTTGTTTTGAGGTGTTTAACCTCGTTGGAATGTATCCCTAATTGTATATATATGGACATTATTTCATTTTACATAGGGACATCACGAGTAATCAAACCCCGAACCAGCGTCTAGTATCCAAAACCGACACATTTTCGAGTCCGGTGAGTTCATACCCTACCATTTTTCACTGTTTTCACTGTTTTCAGGGAGGAACACAAGCAAAGTACAAGGAAATTCTTGTACTCAAAACATGTTTTCAAATGTGTGTTTCATATTTCATATGCTTTTAATACTGATTACCACAACTGATAACCATTTGAACATGCAGATCACGTAATATATATTTGTGAAATAGGTCTTTAAACTGTTATGTTTTACATATATTTCACAAATGGTTTTCCACATTTTATCAGTTAAAAGCATGATATTAGACATTTGAACATAATACCTGTACACTGTTTTGTCCTCAGTAACACTCCACACATATACGTGAGTGGATGACTATCATATTATTACTAGTAAATTTGTTAATCCTGTATGATTGGAGACACGTCCTCGGCGAACACTCCACCGAGATACGCGAATGGAGGACTACACCCATAACCAGAATCTTTGGTATTTAGAGAGCATGACTTGAGTGTATAGATCTATACGGGGCTGACTACCCCACTCCTGGCTGCTAGCTACAGCCAAATCGAAATGGTTCAAGGGTGACGAAAGTCATAAGTATGTGGACTACTTATTGCCACATGTGGACTACTTATTGCCACAGGTTTTAGTCTATTGTATGGTTATTGAACTCGCAATTAGGATAACAGAGATTTACTTATAGTAATAATGAACCACTTTATACATCTTTTACGTCTTTCACGTACTGTAACTAACATTCAGGAAAGTACGGGACTTTCCTGGGGAAAACATGGAACCTAATCACGTTTACATCTTTTACATCTTTAACATCGTACACATTAGAAACCAACATGCAGGAAAGCATGGGGCTTTCCTGGGTAACATTTACATAACTAGAAAGAGTATCAAACGGATAACATTACATCTTTTACAATTGGTAACATACAATAAGGAAAGTATGGGACTTTCCTGGTAATACATGATAGGTAAAGAGAACAGTTTAACAAGTCGGATAACCAACTATACATTTTCACATGAGCGGACATGTTTTCAGTGTATAAACTTACTATACTTTACATTTGTGAAAGAACAACCAACTTTTAAGAAAATATGGGATTTTCTTGGTATACATAACATTTCAGAAACAGAAAGGAAACTTGAAACATTTTCACAAACAAAAACCGCTTATGAACTCACCAGCTTTATGCTGATTTTTAAACCGCTTGTGTTCTCAGGTCAACGTTAGAATAGGTACCCGAAGATCCCTTTTTGATCAGAAGACGGAGTACATGAAGATCCGTTTCATTTTGTTTATATATACTATGTATCACAACTGTACAAACTTTACTTTTGAAAGAACTGTAAAACTTTTCTTATGTAATGTAATGGTTGCTTTACTTTACTTACTATGTGCATTGGATTTGATACTCAACGTGGAGTGAACCCCGGGAACGTTTCCGCCTTCGGTTTTCAGGGTGTGACAGATTGGTATCAGAGCCCTTGTTTATAGTGAAGGAAGTATACCAAACCTTACATGGTATAAAACTATAAACACTAAAGGGGCCTAAGTGCTCTAAATTAAAAGTATCTTCAAACTACAAGTATTTTCAAAAGTATACAAGTATACCGAACCGTCATCATTCATAACCACAAGTAGAACAGAACATAAGTAATAGGGTGTTGTGTGCTATGGTTAAACCTGGGCAGTTATGTAGTCGTGTCTAGGGTCAATATAGCCTGGCCAACTATATTCATTCGAGACACGGCCAACATCTGCTTGGGAGTGACTATGGTATACGGCATGCCTAAAACTTACCCTAATATCCCAAACATCGAACAATTATCGTAATCAATTCATGAAATACTATGGGAGTATTTCTCGATCCCAAGCCTCTGTAGAAATCCTTATTCGATTAGCTTTCTGTGATTATTCTTAGCGATAAATTATCTGTTTCGATAACTCTTTTCTGCTTTATCATTTATTCGGATCATATAACTGCCATATCTATCGATTCAATGTAGAGGACTTACCATCCTCTCTTTCTTGATCTTATTAGATCCAGATGCCTCCCAAAAAGAGACCCAACTCAAAGAACAACAACAATCCTTCTTCGCCGCCACCTCCTCCCCAATTTGACCTAGCATCACTTCAGACGGTCATGACAGCTGCAATGGTGGCAACCATGTCACAAATGAACCCTAGTGGTTCAGGAGGTGGTCCACAATCTCATAACCTTGAAGTTAGCCAGGGACACCAAAGAGGGGGTTCCTACAAGGATTTCATGAAAGCAAAACCAACATCCTTCAATGGCGTTGGAGGTGTCATTTCCTTATCCCCATGGTTTCAGAAAATCGAGTCCATCTTTGAAATCTGTGCTTGTGTGGAGTCCGATAAAGTCAAGTTCGCAGCCTGTACCTTCGTTGATAAAGCTTTTACTTGGTGGAATGGCCGAGTCAAATCTCTGACCTTACCCGTAGCCAATGCCATGGGTTGGGAAGCCATGAAAGAACTCTTCATTGCTGAGTACTTCCCCCATGGTGAAATGCAGAAACTAGAGCACGAGCTCTGGAACCTGAAGATGAAAGGTTCTGACATTGCTGCATACACTTCCCGATTTGATGATCTCGCACTTCTCTGCCCGGGATTAGTAACTCCTGAAAACAAAAAGATCAAAAGGTTCGTTTGGGGGTTATCCCAATCGACAAAGAGTCATGTTTTGGCTGCTCGTCCGGATACCTATGATAGTGCCAAGACTTTGGCTCAAACCCTGATCGATCACAGCGACAACGTTAAGGAAATCACTACCACTTCTGAGCCGACTCAAAGGAGTGGCGAAAAGAGAAAATTCTGGAAGAAGAAGAAGGGTCAATCTTCTCAAGGATCTTCCAAGAAACAGCAGACTGTAGCAGTCCATGCTGCTACTAACCCTGTTGCTGCTGCTTCTGTCGTGGGATCTACAGCTCCAACTCCTACCAGTAAATATGCTGGTAATCTTCCTCTCTGTGAAAAATGCAAGTACCATCATCATCCTGGTCCCTGCCGAGAACTATCCTGTACCAACTGTGGTAAGAAAGGGCACACAGTTCGATTCTGCAAAAACTCCTACCCAATCGGCCAACCAATCATCTGGAGCAGGTGTTAGTCAAGCCTGCTACAACTGTGGAGAAGTTGGACACTTTAAAAGGGACTGTCCCAAGAATTCAACTGCTGATAACACTGGAAGGATTCTAACCATGGGACGGGAGGAAGCAGTCGCTGATCCCACTGTTGTTTCGAGTACGTTCCTTCTCGACAACTCATATGCTAGTATTCTTTTCGATTCGGGTGCTGAAAGGAGTTTTGTTAGTCATGCATTCAAACATAATCTAAAACCAAATCCTCAACCACTAACTGAAATGTTTACCATCGAGATGGCTAACGGTGAGAAAGAAAGCGCTAACGATGTATTCTTAGGTTGTACGCTTACCCTAAATGATCACTCATTCCCTATAGATATCATGGCAGTTTCCATTAAGAGCTTTGATGTTATCATTGGCATGGATTGGTTGAGTCCCAATCATGCTGATATCCTTTGTTACAAAAAAGCCATCCGTCTCAATCTTCCTTCGGATCAAACTCTCATAATCTATGGCGATAAACCCAGTTCCAACCTTCATATCATTTCCTGCATCAAAGCTCGAAAGCTCCTACGAAAGGAGTGCATTGCATTCCTAGCCCATGTGATCAATGAGAAACAAGAAGTTAGATACCTCGCGAGCATCCCCGAAGTCTGTAACTTTCCTGATGTGTTTCCCGAAGAGCTTCCAGGAATTCCTCCCGAACGTCAGGTTGAGTTCCGTATTGACCTAATTCCTGGAGCTACCCCCATAGCAAAGTCTCCGTATCGCTTAGCTCCGGCAGAAATGCAGGAGTTATCTAGTCAACTCAATGAATTGCTCAGCAAAGGATTCATTAGCCCGAGTTCCTCACCCTGGGGAGCTCCGGTTCTGTTTGTCAAGAAGAAAGATGGATCCCTTCGAATGTGTATTGACTACCGCGAACTGAACAACTTAACCGTTAAGAACCGACATCCTCTTCCACGAATAGACGACCTCTTCGATCAACTCCAGGGATCAGCTACTTTTCTAAAATAGACCTTCGGTCAGGGTACCATCAGTTACGAGTCCAGGAAAATGATGTTTCCAAAACAGCTTTTAGGACTCGGTATGGACACTACGAGTTCGTAGTGATGCCCTTCGGTCTAACCAATGCACCTGCTGTGTTCATGGATCTGATGAACCGGGTGTGCCGTCCCTTCTTAGACAAATTCGTCATTGTGTTCATCGACGACATCCTCGTCTACTCCCGAAGCGAAAAAGACCATAAGCAACACTTGAGTTTAGTGTTGGAGACCCTTAGATCTGAAAAACTATATGCGAAATTTTCCAAGTGTGAATTCTGGATACGGAAGGTAACTTTCCTCGGTCACGTGGTAAGTGAGGATGGTATTCACGTAGATCCTTCCAAAATTAAAGCGATAGAGAATTGGTCGGCACCGAAGACACCCACAAAATTCGTCAATTCTTGGGTTACGCCGGCTACTATCGAAGATTCATTTAGAACTTTTCGAAGATCACCAAACCTTTAACCACTCTAACAAAGAAAGGTGTACCCTTTTGTTGGAGTGATAAACAAGAAACTGCATTCCAAACGTTGAAGAGAGCCTTATGCAACACGCCTGTTCTGTCTCTGCCTGAAGGGACAAAGGACTTCGTTGTCTACTGCGATGCGTCTAACCAAGGTTTAGGCTGTGTGCTCATGCAAATAGGAAAGGTTATTGCCTATACGTCAAGACAGCTGAAAGCACACGAAGTCAAATATACCACACATGACTTGGAACCAGGAGTCGTAGTCTTTGCATTGAAGATTTGGAGACATTATCTCTACGGAACCAAGTGCACGATCTTCACTGATCATAAGAGCCTTCAACACATCTTTAATCAGAAAGACTTAAACATGAGGCAACGGCGATGGGTAGAATCACTCAGTGATTATGAGTGTGAAATCCGATACCACCCCGACAAGGCCAATGTGGTAGCAGATGCCCTTAGCCGAAAGGATAGTGCAAGCCACAAAGTGAAGAACCAAACGATGACCATCCATTCCAACTTACCCATGCAAATCCGAGAAGCCCAGTTAGAAGCTCTCAAACCCAAGAACATGTCGAATGAAGCCTTGAGAGGAATGGAAAAGAAATTTGAGATCAGAGGTCACAGAGTTCACTGTTTCATGGATCGAATCTGGATTCCCAAGTCCGGAGGATTTAGGGAAATAGTCATGGAGGAAGCACACAAAACCAAATACTTTGTTCACCCAGGTTCGGACAAGATGTACCTGGATCTCAAGAAACAATACTGGTGGCCAAACATGAAAGTCGAGATAGCTACATTCGTGGGAAAGTGTCTGACTTGCGCCAAAGTCAAAGTTGAACAACAGAAACCCTCAGGTCTGCTCCAACAGCCCGAGATCCCCGAGTGGAAATGGGAGATGATTACCATGGACTTCATCACCAAACTGCCCAAGTGTTCTAGTGGGTACGATACCATTTGGGTAATTGTCGATCGACTGACAAAATCCGCTCACTTCATTCCGATCAAAGAATCATACAAGATGGAGAGACTCGCGCGAATCTACATCCAGGATGTAGTACGTCTACACGGTGTACCTATATCCATTATCTCTGATCGAGATAGTAGGTTTACCTCCAGGTTCTGGCAGTCCCTTCAGAAAGCCCTTGGAACCAAACTGGATATGAGCACAGCATATCATCCTCAGACCGATGGACAGAGTGAGAGAACAATCCAAACCCGGGAAGACATGCTTAGGGCATGTGTCATTGACTTTGGAAAATTGTGGGACACACATCTATCTTTGATCGAATTCTCGTACAACAACAGTTACCACACCAGCATTAGGGCTGCTCCATTTGACGCCTTATATGGTCGTAAGTGTAGATCCCCTCTGTGCTGGGCCGAGGTGGGGGATACATAGTTAGCCAAGTGTCGAATCCCCGACAGTGCTCTCACTGGTCCTGAAATTATTTGCGAAACCACCAAAAAGATCATTCAAATCCGTAACCGACTGAAAGCCTCACGTGATCGTCAAAAGAGTTACGCTGATAATCGTCGGAAACCACTAGAATTCCAGGTTAGAGACCGTGTCCTGTTGATAGTCTCACCCTGGAAAGGCACCGTTCGCTTTGGTAAGCATGGGAAACTTAATCCAAGGTACATTGGACCCTTTGAGATCCTTTCCAGGATCGGTCCAGTTGCCTATAAACTTAGTTTACCTCACGAACTCAGTAATATTCATCCTGTCTTCCATGTTTCAAATCTCAAAAAGTGCCTATCCGATGAAACCCTAACAATTCCCTTAGACGAGATTGAGATCAATGAAAACCTCAACTTTGTGGAGGAACCGATAGAAATCATGGATCGAGAAGTCAAACGTACAAAGCAAAGTCGCATTCCGTTAGTGAAGCTTCGCTGGAATGCCAAGCGGGGACCGGAATTCACTTGGGAACGGGAAGATTCAATAAAACTGAAGTATCCACAACTCTTTCCCGATCCATGATTTGTATCTTGTCTTGTGTTTTAAACTTTAAATTTCGGGACGAAATTCCCTTTAATGGGGGGATAATGTAACAACCCGAAATTTCCATATCATTTCTTGCAACTCTTTCGTAGTACAATTAACGCAACCAATTGTCGTTTCCAAATTCGATTTCCAACCTTCTGTTTGATTAAGTCATTAACTTGTACGTATTTAAAATGACTTAATGGGTGTCTTAATACATTTAGAAGTCATTTTAACACCCAACTTTAGTGATCGGAATATTTCTAGAATTTACCGTATCGGGTTACGGTAACTCCATCGGGTACGACCAAAAGTCTCGTCTAACGCCGGTATCGGGTAGAATTCCACCGTGACCAAAACTTAAACACTATATAAAGTGTTTTAAGACTCCATTTGAAGCCTTTGGCCAATTTATCATTAAACACTCCCAACCTCTCTCCTCATCCCAAAATCAAAGGTCCAAAACAAAGAATTAATGCTTCCAATCAAAGAGGTAACACCCCTAACTTGTTATTCAACCTCTTTAGCCTTCAAATTGATGTTTAAATTATGTTTTGGGACCAAGAACATGAGTTTACGGCCAAAGATCATGCTTGGGCCGTAAACTCCTTAGCATGGGGTTTTTGAGCCAAATAACCCTTCCAAATCATAATTGGGACTTAGATATGACCTTAAGGCTTGCTAATGTAGACCTGGAACACTTTAAACATGAATTTTGGGGGACAAAAGTGAGTTTACGGCCTTGGGCTGCAAACTCCACTTAAATGGGGATTTAGTGCCTTAAATCATGTCCAAATGCCTTGAAACTCACCCAATGGCCTTGTGGTAAAATCTAGTTGCATCTAAAAATAGTTTAAGGGTTTGAAACACATCAAAAAGGTCATTTATAGGAGTTTATGGCCTAGGAACATACCCTTGGCCGTAAACTCATAAAACTTTGTTAAAAGATGCCTTAAACCACCCCAAAGGCTTGGATAAATTCCTAGAGTCACATGTGACTGTTCTTAGCATCAAAAACAAATTTTTCTTACTCATATTGGAGTTTACGGCCAGAGAGTATGTATCTGGGCCATAAACTCATACAAATGTGTTATTTGAAGCCTAAAATTGATACCAAACCTTAGAAAATTAATTAGAATCACATGTGATTGCTACTTAAGCCTTAAAACAATTTTTTTTGACCATGGGTATTTTACGGCCGTAAACTCCAAGGTGATGGCCGTAAACTCCCTTCTTTGTGGTATAATTACATTTAATTCATTCCAAGCCATTTTAGAAATCCATTCCAACAATCCCCATGTCCATTTAAGCCATTTAAACACTCAAAACTACACCAACATGAGTTTACGGCCGTAAACTCATGTGTGTGTGTGTGTTCTATGGCTGTAAACTCCTTAAAATTTTTACTCTTGGGGAGTAAACGCTCGTTTTGAGGTGTTTAACCTCGTTGGACTGTAATGTTCCATATGATTAGTGAATGTATCCCTAATTGTATATATATGGACACTATTTCATTTTACATACGGACATCACGAGTAATCAAACCCCAAACCAGCATCTAGTATCCATAACCGACACATTTCCGAGTCCGGTGAGTTGATACCCCTACCCTTTTTCACTGTTTTCACTGTTTTCAGGGGGGAACACAAGCAAAGTACAAGGAAATTCTTGTACTCAAAACATGTTTTCAAATGTGTGTTTCATATTTCATATGCTTTTATTACTGATTACCACAACTGATAACCATTTAAACATGCAGATCACGTAATATATATTTGTGAAATAGGTCTTTAAACTGTTATGTTTTACATATATTTCACAAATGGTTTTCCACATTTTATCAGTTAAAAGCATGATATTAGACATTTGAACATAATACCTGTACACTGTTTTGTCCTCAGTAACACTCCACACATATACGTGAGTGGAGGACTATCATATTATTACTAGTAAATTTGTTAATCCTGTATGAATAGAGACACGTCCTCGGCGAACACTCCACCGAGATACGCGAATGGAGGACTACACCCATAACCAGAATCTCTGGTATTTAGAGAGCATGACTTGAGTGTATAGATCTATACGGGGCTGACTACCCCACTCCTGGCTGCTAGCTACAGCCGAATCGAAATGGTTCAAGGGTGACGAAAGTCATAAGTATGTGGACTACTTATTGCCACATGTGGACTACTTATTGCCACAGGTTTTAGTCTATTGTATGGTTATGGAACTCGCAATTAGGATAACAGAGATTTACTTATAGTAATAATGAACCACTTTATACATCTTTTACATCTTTTACGTCTTTCACGTACTGTAACTAACATTCAGGAAAGTACGGGACTTTCCTGGGGAAAACATGGAACCTAATCACGTTTACATCTTTTACATCTTTAACATCGTACACATTAGAAACCAACATGCAGGAAAGCATGGGGCTTTCCTGGGTAACATTTACATAACTAGAAAGAGTATCAAACGGATAACATTACATCTTTTACAATTGGTAACATACAATAAGGAAAGTATGGGACTTTCCTGGTAATACATGATAGGTAAAGAGAACAGTTTAACAAGTTGGATAACCAACTATACATTTTCACATGAGCGGACTTGTTTTCATTGTATAAACTTACTATACTTTACATTTGTGAAACAACAACCAACTTTTAAGAAAATATGGGATTTTCTTGGTATACATAACATTTCAGAAACAGAAAGGAAACTTGAAACATTTTCACAAACAAAAACCGCTTATGAACTCACCAGCTTTATGCTGATTTTTAAACCGCTTGTGTTCTCAGGTCAATGTTAGAATAGGTACCCGAAGATCCCTTTTTGATCAGAAGACGGAGTACATGAAGATCCGTTTCATTTTGTTTATATATACTATGTATCACAACTGTACAAACTTTACTTTTGAAAGAACTGTAAAACTTTTCTTATGTAATGTAATGGTTGCTTTACTTTACTTACTATGTGCATTGGATTTGATACTCAACGTGGAGTGAACCCCGGGAACGTTTCCACCTTCGGTTTTCAGGGTGTGACACATATATGTTTCTTTTAGGCTTCGCATGTGTCTGGGCCCCACCCGCTAACCACATATAGTACAATATATCATATAACACATAACTAAACATACCCTACTGCATTCTTGTCCTTAGGCCTCGCTTGTCTTGGGCCTCGCCCCTGTCCTGGCACTAGTAAGTCATGGAACCCCATCCAAGCTCCTACGGTAAATGAGATACGGGCCCACGCCCACACTCACTCCATGCCTATCTCGGGCCTCGCCCATGCTCTGTTACTATTGTGATACGAAACACCATCCATACTATGTTATTGGTGAGATACGGGACCTCTCCCACACTCACCTTCCTACCAGACACATACATGCATCACATAGACAACAAGTATACTCTATCTTGCAAACCATTCCTTGGGTACCTGCCCGACATCGAACCTTGGTCCGGAATATCATACTAGCAAGCAGTACCTAGGGCTAACCCCCGGGTCTTCCTACTCATAACTACATGGGCCGTCATTGTGGCCGTAGACCCATTCACAGAAAGAGAAACTCACCCGCACTACTGAACTTGCTGATAACCCTCTTGCTGCTGACCGAAAATTCTCTGAACCGTTGCTCCACTAGCTCCCCGAGCTACCAATATCAATACATATATCACTTAGCTCCAACTGAACTCTAGAAGCCAAACTAAGTCAACTCTGGTCAAACTCAATCCTTCTGGCTGACTCTACTCGCCGAGTCAGTCCTTTGACTCGTCAAGTACATATACCTAGAACTCTCATAATACGACCTAACTCCCCCAAGACTCGTTGAGTTCAACAATCTCTGAGTCCCATCCTATCCAACTAATTGGGTCACCATTCAACTCACTGATATGAGCCTTAACCAGAAGGGGTTAGTATTCCGCGACATGACATGTCGAGTCCAAGAACAGACTCGCAGAGTCCAAGACAATCTTCAACAGACTCACTAAGTTGTTCTTCCAACTCGTCGAGTCCATGCCTGTCTTCATCCAACTCGCCGAGTTCACCCATGTGACTCGCCGATTCGCTTCAGTTTTTAATCCATACAGTGGCTTTTCGAGCCATGCAGGGGCTCCAACTCATAGATCCACTCTTCCCAAGTCTATTCCTCACGTAAAGTTGCAAACTTTACGTGAAACCAAAGAGATATGGGCTTAAAACACTCTATGGATAAGGTTTGGGGAAAACATGCTTACCCAACACACCAAAAACTGATACTTTATGGATCTCTGGGCCAAGACACACATAGATCTGAAGTAGCAACCTCATATCTGGATTTCTAACTCAAAAAGGCTCCTTATCATACCAAAATGGCCCCAAAACATCATCCATTAGAAGATCTAGAAGCAACAAGACCAAAGTGATAGATTGTTACCTTCTCATTGATGCTTACAAGAAAAGGATTGGATCCTCCAGCTCCTTAGTGGTCAAATCCTCCAAATCTTCCTCTTGCAAAAGCCCCAAACCCACTTCCTTCCTTCTCTCACTCAACTAGGGTTTGGAATCGTGTATAGCAGCTTCTGGGCGACATGGGGGACTTATTCCATAACCCGGATCCCGCTACGACTTGTCGAGTTCACCTATAGACTCGAGGAGTTGACCCCTTTGACTTAGGGTTTTCCTTTCCTTTCATGGTCTTTCTGATTTTGGGTGTTACAACTCTCCCACACATAAAATAAACTTTGTCCTCGAAGATTCTCAACAGCCAATGGCCCTACAATCAACACTCTGCTTGAGAAAACCTAACGCCCGTTGACTACCTCTGCTGGCCTTCCGCTTATCATTCTGACTAACATTAATCCTTGCGGATACTATTCTTGGGTTAAACCTAACCTTGACCATCCTGGGAACAAAACTTACTAAACTGAGAAACCTTCTGGTACTCCCCGAGTACTCATGCTGGACACCTTAGGGGTTCACCCCCTTTCCTTGTGCGTTTCCTGGTCTCCCCCAATCAACGTTCCATAACGAACTTCTTCCTCTGTCCTTCACCAACTCCATTACTCTTACTACATCCAGTATGGGTCATTACCTCCAGTATCCACTGCACACTTCTCACTACTATAACTGAGTGCTGAGCACCCCTCCCAGCGAATGGTTCGGATAATCCTTCGAGTAAGAGATTCATCCCCGTAACGGTTAGACTTAGATGAGAGAGTTGCACAATAGGTTCAAACCCTTCCCTCTAAGATTACCCAACCTGCTGTGATGTGTATAGCACCCCTCGATCACTGCCACTGACTGAAAATTTCTGTTGTCCCTTATCTGCCTTCTGGATGAATCGAGACCTCCTTAGTCGCTACTGATCTATCAATATCTGGATCACCGGCTCCCACCGGTCGCTAGCCCCAACACAACCTTCTAGTCGCTCCCAGCGAATTCTGGGGAAACTTAGGCCACCTAATACTGACCCCTCTACTCTGCCACTCTGGCGCTACAAGTCCTTGGATCCTCGATCCCCCTAACTCGACCTTAAGGTCCTTACCAGGTCCCACCTTTTCTACTAAAACTCACAGGCCTCACCCACGGGTCTCACCCGACTATACTATTGAGCAACCCTGCTCCCAGGTCTCACCTATACTGCTACTCTCATACGGGCCTCGCCCATGGGTCTCAACCAACTACATCGTGGAGAGGCCTCTCCCAAGGTCTCACCTCTCTAGGGCTATGCAGATAAGCTCCATACTATTCTCATCCACTATTCATTCTTGATTCCTACTTGGATCACTAGGAGGTAAGGGCCTCGCCCCAAATCCACTAACTAAGCTGCTAGAGAATGCTACGGCTTACCCGTAGTCTTACAACACCTTTCATACTCACTAACTTCTAGTGAATGCTACGGCTACCCTATAGTCTTACAACACTTTCCATACTCACTGAATGCTAGTGAATGCTACAGCTACCCCGTAGTCTTACAACACTTTCCACCTCCGACTGCTGCTGGAGAAAGTTGTGGCTCTCCCGCCACTCTACCATGCTCTACATGTTGTCTCTGCCACTGACTACTAACCCGAAATCATCTCATGCTAACCATTCTTAAAATTCTCCTTCCAACTTTCTCGAGCCCTACAGGCGACCATCCAACCTGAATTCACAACCAGATACTAACCATCTCGAATATATGAAGTAACTGTTGGGAAGTTTCTCAAACTCCCAATGCTGAACTCCTCAATCCATCCATCGATGTGCTACTTCTTTTCCTTCTCAGATGTCGCGTACTCATTCTGGATCTGCGTGCTCTTACCCTTGTACACTCGGAGGATTCTCCCCCACTTTAATCCTTCTTATAACTCACTACTCAATGCTTGAGAAGAATTCCGAATCTTCTCTTTTATACCGCAATCAATCTGCTGAAGAACCAAGCTTGCCATAGCTAGGGGTTTAACCAATCCATTACTCGATGATACATTGCTGAATCTAATAGGACACTATTGAGTCCCACATAAGCATGCTATAGTTACTGCATCCTAAGTAACGTGCTTCTATAGGGCATGACCCCTAACTACCATTTTAATACCCAAGGTATGTAGATGGAATATAACTAATGTCACACCCCAAAACCAAGAACGGCTGAAACGTTCTCGGGCGGAGGACGTCATGTACAGTATCACAACAATGAAAAGTAGTAAACAAGCAACAACATCATCCATTGCATTAATAATAAAATTTTAATACAAGCGTTCTGTCAAATTATAAAAGACACTAAAGTATAAACAAAATGAAAGATGAGTCATGAAAGATATCCATCTTCTCTAAACCTTGCATCGGTGCCTGTCTACTGTTGACCTGAGGATACAAGTTATTTTGAAAGAGAGTATCAGCTTTAACTCTGGTGAGATCATAAGTATTAATGCGTCTTAATTTGTATGTAAGTATTTGTTTGACATGTAATGAAAGACTAGAAAATGTTTTGAAAGAAAGTTCGTGTAAGTATGAGACTGTTTGTAAAACAACTGTAAACATTTGAAAAACCCTAGAAATCCCTATGATTTCCTACTATTATAAAAGGGAGTCTTCTACCAAGACCTAACTATTTTGTCTGTTTGTTTCTTGTAAAAGTGTTTAATTTTCCCGAGTGTATCTATCATTAACAAAATATAGTTTGTACAATAATGTTTAAGTGAAATGATCACTAACTATATGTAAAGGGTAAATTAATGTAGTATTGTAGTGTTGTACTATAGGAACTACTATTGTACTAACTACCTTAAACCGGATTTATATTAAGGTATTATGTGATTAATTGTACCATAGTATCGACTAGGTAACACGATGATGTAGGTCGTAAAAACGTATGATGTTTGGCACCCGCAGACCTGCAGGTCCAGCTGCAGCTAGCAGCAAGGTGTAGGATAGTCAATCTAGTATAGATGTATATGGAAACTCATACTCTCCCTCCAAGAGACTCTGGCTATAACTCGGGCCATGACATTGAACGCATGCTCCGATACAGTGGATCACAATTATGTTAATGTATTCGTGTATATGTAATGTATTGTTACTCGTTCTATTATCGTTGTATATGTTCTCTTTCTAGTATAGTTGTATATGTTCTCTTTCTAGTATAGTTGTGTATGTAAATGTAATCATGTAAACATATCTATGTAATAGTATAGTAATGTACTGTAATGTTCTACATGTGCTAGCTGTAATGTGTGTTCTCTCTCTATCTAGCATGTATAGTAATATACTATGTGTACTAGTTGTAATGTATGTTCTATCTATCTAGCAACTATTGACTGATGAATGAACTGACTCATTGTATGATATCGCGTTCTAGTAATAGTTCTAGTATCTTCCTAAACTACCCATATGGTAGCTTACTAGTAATTTAACTGGTTCATATGAACATGGATGTATACCCTTGCTACCCAAGGGCATTGGATGATCTGGAAGGACATTTATGTCTATATAGGTACATATGATATATAACTAATATTTAAACAACCTTCGGACGGATATCGGATGTCCCACCATATGGTAGCTTACTAGTAATTTAACTGGTTCATATGAACATGGATGTATACCCTTGCTACCCAAGGGCATTGGATGATCTGGAAGGACATTTATGTCTATATAGGTACATATGATATATATAACTAATATTTAAACAACCTTCGGACGGATACCGGATGTCCCACCATACCACATCTCAAGCGCGAAAAGGAAATAGGGTGGATAGCATTCCTAAGTCTTTTAAATATTTCTTATATAACTATACATATATAGGCATGCAATTGATAATATAAAAGCATAAAATAAGTTTTATTATCTAAGAAAAGATCGAGTTGATGTCAATCTATAAAATGGTTTGAAAGCATGGGTTTGATAAAACAGTTTAAGTATAAGGAAACATTTGTTTGAAACAAAATTGTAAATGAGTTTGAATGAAACATACAGAGTAAAATCTACAGTTTCATATGGAGTTTTAAACACAAAAAAACGTTTATGAAAAACATTTGAAGGAAATTGTTTGGTAAAACGACTAATGAGTATCCAATCAATTGAATGCTGCTTATTAATCACATATGGTTGATATAATAACTAGCATAATTCTACTTGTATCCCCCCATAAAGCATTTAAAAACATTTAAAACATGAACTCACCTGTTGTGAGTAGCACTGATGAACTGAAGAGGTAGGACTATTTGGGTGTCAAGTGAAGACTTTAAACACACACAATGGTCCTAATTACATATGAAGACATATCTATATAAACAATTAGTGATTATAACACTAATTAAACATGTATAAACATCCTAATGCGAGGAAAACACTTTGGTCGAGTACTAGGAGGATAATGGGTTGCAACAAAGGAGTGCAAGACCTCTTACGGGTATTTATGGTCCAAAGACCATATGTGTTGGAGTTTATGTTGGGTTTTGAGCATTCTAACACTTCCTAAGTGTACATGCAACCCTAATAAACCTTCGATCTATGTTTGTCTAAGATACATGCAAATAATTAATTTTTCCAAGGTTTATATCCTAGCTAGCATGGCATGGGGAACATGAATCAAATAAAGCTAGGAGAAATATTTACCTTGAAGTTTTAGTTGATTGCTTGGAGTTTTTGAGCCTAGCACCAATAGTGTGGATGCCTCAAGTGGAAATCACAAATCACCACAAACTTGGAACTTTGAGAGAATAGTCACTACTATCTTGAAATTTGCCCTCACCTCAACAAGTGTCAACTAGTGTCATTTCAAGAACCAAAGCCTCCTTTATATAGTGTGGAGGATTAGGGTTACATCCCTAAAACCCATGTCTCTCGATTTCCATGAGATCCATGGGTTAAAGCTCCATGGAGTATCCATGGACTTTTCCATGCAAGCCTAGCCCATTCCAAATATGCTTTAGCCCACACTATATAAATATAGAAGCCCATATTTAATTAGTAATATCTTTGATCTCTAAATTAATCCTAGATTAATTATAGATCACTACTAATTAAATAATATGATCTTATATTAATATATTAGAACTTATAATATATTAATATATCATAACATGTACGATTCTCAAATATTATCCATAAATTGTTCGGGTGAAGTGCAACCCAAATGGACCATACCGGGTCGGGTCAAGTACATACCAAATATAGTTATGAACTTAGACACTATATCCAACAGTCTCCCACTTGGATAAGTCTAATAACTATAGTTACAAGTATGACTTCAGGAACCGATCAGCAATCATAGCTCTTTAAAACTCTTTTGAACTAGAACGCACCATTTAAGATAAGTGATCATATAATCCTCTGTTCTAGATATCAGCCGGAAAAATACATGGAACATGGTCTTGCTTATTGTCCACCATTTGTTTCCCGATTTCCGATTTGTTTGACATAGAACTTAACTGAACACATCAATTTAGTTCTGATCGGGCCCGGTACATAAGTCACAACATAATCATCGAGGGGCTCAGATTTGGCTAAGGCAACCACACTATTGTTGTCACAGAAAATCTCCATCGGCTCTTTTATAACCGGTACAACTCCAAGGTCTCCGATGAAGTTCTTTAGCCATATAGCCTCCTTTGCTGCCTCGCTTGCTGCTATATACTCTGATTCACTAGTGGAATCAGCCATTGTCTCCTGCTTGGAACTCTTCCAAGTGATTACTCCTCCGTTTAAGGTAAAGACCCAGCCCGACTGAGAGCGAAAATTACTCCTATCAGTCTGGAAGCTAGCATCACTATACCCTACAACTCTCAAGTCATCACTCCCACCGAAGGTAAGGACCTTTTCCTTAGTCCTTCACATGTACTTGAGGATATTCTTTACCGCAGTCCAGTGTGCCTTGCCAGGGTTCCCCTGATACCTGTTAACCATGCTCAAAGCAAAAGCTACATCAGGTCGAGTACACGTCATAGCATACATGATCGATCCTACAGCTGAAGCATAAGGTAGTCGACTCATTTCTGCTATCTCAGCCTCAGTACTAGGGCTTTGTGTCTTACTCAATCTGGCATTACTCTGAATGGGTAACTCACCTTTCTTGGAGTTATGCATGTTGAATCTTTTCAACACTTTGCCCACATAGGTGCTATGACTAAGTCCAATTAGTCTTTTACTCTGGTCTCTCAAAATCCTTATCCCTAGGATATAGGCAGCTTCACTAAGGTCCTTCATGGCGAAACACTTCCAGAGCCAGGACTTTACTTCCTGCAAAGTTGGGATGTCATTTCCTATGAGTAGTATGTCATCCACATACAATACCAAGAAGCTGACTATACTCCCACTAGCCTTGACATAAACACAAGATTCATCTTCACTCCTAGACAAGCCAAATTCCCTGACCTTTTCATCAAAGCAAAGATTCCATCTGCGAGGTGCTTGCTTCAATCCATAAATGGATTTCTCAAGCTTACACACTCTATTAGGGTACTCGTTGCTGACAAAACCCTCTGGCTGACTCACGTAAACATCTTCAGCCAACTTTCCATTAAGGAAAGCGGTTTTGACATCCATTTGCCATATTTCATAGTCATGAAATGCAGCTATGGCTAACGGAACCCGAATAGACTTAATCTTGGCTACTGGAGAAAAGGTCTCATCATAGTCCACTCCAGGAATTTGAGAGAAGCCCTTTGCAACCAGTCTAGCCTTATAAGTGTGTACTTTACCATCCATGTCGGTCTTCTTCTTGAAGACCCATTTGCACCCAACATTCTTACGACCTGGTACATTCTTAACCAAGTTCTAAACTTGATTGTCATACATGGAGTTTATCTCGCTATCCATAGCCTCATTCCATTTAGCAGACTCGGGGCCTGCCATGGCTTCCACGTAACTGTTAGGTTCATCCATACCTACTAGTGTCTCATCACTAATAAGTGTCTCACCTTCCGCAGTAATATGAAAACCATAGTAGTGCTCAGGTGCATTCCTAACTCTCATGGAACGTCTCAGTGGTACAGAATCGTCCATTGGCTCAACAGGAGTTTCCTCCTCAAGTTAAGGGCTAGGGTTTAAAGTTCCTTCACCACTTGACTCTTGAAGTTCTTCAAGGTCAATTTCCCTCCCACTGTCTCCTTGGCTTATAAATTCTCTCTCTCTAAAGACTCCTCTTCTTGCTACAAAGACCACATTATCACTAGGTCTGTAAAAGAGGTAACCAAAGGATCTTTGTGGGTAGCCGATGAAAATACACTTCTCACTTCGGGGTTCTAGCTTATTATGAGACTCGCGCCTCACAAAATCTTCGCAAACCCAAATCTTGATGTGGTCTAGTTTGGGTACTTTACCAGTCCACATCTCGTGAGGAGTTTTGGCAACTTTCTCTGTAGGGACTAGATTAAGGATATGGGCGACAGTCTCTAAGGCATACCCCCAGAAACAGATTGGTAGCGAAGCTCGACTCATCATGGAATGAACCATGTCTAAAAAGGTTCGATTACGCCTCTCAGCTACACCATTCAACTGCAGTGTCCTGGTAGATCTCAATTGTGAGACAATCCCACATTCCCTTAGATAGTCGAGGAACTCTGAACTAAGATACTGACCACGACGATCGGATCGAAGCATCTTAATGTTCCTGCCCAATTGATTCTCGAATTCATGTTTAAATTCCTTAAACCTCTCGAAAGTCTTTGACTTATGCTTGATTAAGTAGACATATTCATATCTACTGTAATCATCAGTAAAAGTCAAATAATAACGATTAGGATCCCTTGTGGCATGTTTGAATGGTCCACACACATCCGTGTGTACAAGGTCCAACAAACCTTCACCTCTCTCACAAGAACCTGTGAAGGGTGACTTTGTCATTTTTCCAAGTAAGCATGATTCACAACTATCATCTGACTTTAGGTCAAACGACTCCAAGACTCCATCTCTTTGGAGTTGGCCTATGCGCTTCTTGCTTATATGTCCAAGTCGACAATGCCATAACGATGCTTTATCCAAGTTATTATTATTAATAGAATCAATACACATCACATTATTTCCTAAGTTATCAACCACAGATACTATTTCATACACGCCATCACAAGGTAATGCTTTAAAATAAAGAACATTATTAAAGAAAGCATCAATAGAACCAACTTCATTATTAAATGAAAAGGTAAAACCTTGTTTATACAATGCATGAAAGGAAATAATATTTCTTGCCATTTCTGGCGAATAACAACATTTATTCAAATCTAAACTAAACCCACTACTTAGCGACAAAGTATAAACTCCAATCTTGGTGGCAGGTGTAACTTTCCTATTCCCCATGATTAAGTTTATTCTTCCTTGCTCCACATTCTCACTTCTTCTTAGTCCCTGCAAGTCACAACAAATATGAATACCACCACCGGTATCAAGGACCCAAGATTTAGAATGGGGTGAGTTATTAGAAATGATAGTGTAAATACCTGCATGGTTGGGTTTAACTTTCCCATCCTTTACATCTTGTTGGTACTTTGGGCAGTTTCACTTCCAATGTGCCTTTTCATGACAATAGAAGCATTCAGCCTCTTTTGGGTTAGAAGAGGGAGTGATGAAATCTTTGTTGGTTCCACTTGATGAAGAGCCATCAAGGGTCCTAACCTTGGTACCCTTCAAAGAACTCTTTCTATTCTTCCCTCGTCCTTTCCCGATTGCCAAGACAGGGGCGGAGTTTGTAGAAGTAGGAGTAGTAACACCCGCCTTACCCTTAAGGCCACTTTCCGCGGTCTTTAAGAGTCCTTGAAGTTTGCTGAGTGTGACCTCTTCCTTGTTCATGTGGTGTGTTATGCGGAATTGATCATAACATGAAGGTAAGGAGTGCAAAATGATATCTATTGCAAGCTCCTCAAGGAAGTTCACATTTAGCTTCAGCAAACGGTCCACAAATCTTTGTATTTTATGCATGTGGCCCGTGATGGGTTCACCATCCTTCATGCGAGTTGTTATCATGGAGGAGATGATTTCATACCTCTCTTGACGAGCACTTTGATGGTATCTTTCCATCAAGTCTTGGTGCATCTCATAGGGGTAGAAATCTTTATAGGATTTTTGGAGATCCGCGGTCATAGTGGCCATCATGATGCATGCCACTTTGGTGGTATCCCTTTCATGTGCCCTAAACTCAACGATCTCTTGAGGAGTAGCAAATGTCTCATCAATCTCCTTAGGCTCCTTATTAAGGACATATTCCTTGTCCTCGTAGCGAGTAATCATTATGATGTTTCTGATCCATTCACTAAAGTTGGATCCATCAAAAGTGACTTTCCCACATAAGTTCATAAGAGTAAAGGAGCCATTGGGATTAGAGCTAGAAGCACTAGTGTTTACAGACATCTGAAAATGAAGAAGGTTTTAGTTTATATATAGAGATAGTCCTTAATAAAACACCCAAATGTAGTATTAAGGCTAGGATCCAATCACAATATATTATAACTTAGAAGAGGTATGCCGTAGTCTAAGTAATAACATATTTGAAAGGTAGGTGAATGACGATTCACCAATTTCCACCAAAAAACGAAAATAGTAAATATTAAGTTTTTGATTTAGTACTTAGAAATTCCTAGATTCTTTTGAGATTCAATGAACTTTTCAAAGGCACGTTTCAATCTCGATTGTGCCCTCCAAGTTTTGTGACTGGGATGCCATGGATCACAAAACGAGGTGTGAAGTAACCATGCAAACTACTTGGTACCCTTAATAAATTACCCCTCAATCGATGTGCCGGTCAACCACACACGCTCCATCGATACAATGATAAATATTAAGTCACTCTTTACCTACCTTGTTAAGTCCAAGTTAGTGTGCCGGTTAACCACACACACTCCACTAACGACTTAGACAAACTGTAAAGTGTAATTTCATGGATTAGCACCTTATTCACATTTTTCCTAAAGTAACTAAGATTAGGAATTTAATAAAACATTTAGTTAGTTTATAATATTCATCATACTTTTAATGAGAATTTATAAGTCCTTGTCTTACCCGTTCGGCTAACGACCCTCCACCGGTCAAGCAAGCGGTGGGTGATAGTGGACACCCATTACGTTGCCGTTTTATAGGCAACAACCTTATACCCACCTTATAGACTAGCTTCGTGAATAAGGCGTACTAGCGGTAAGACGACTTTTTTCTTATACATATATATATATATATATATATATATATATATATATATATATATATATATATATATATATATATATATATATATATATAATTATTAAATCATAATAATATAAGTATAACGGTTGAATTTTAACTATTAAAATTCTAAGGGTTGGAACTAAAGTTTTTAATAAGACTTTACTTGTTCCAAAACTTAAGGGGAAGTTTTGTAAACTTTCAAAACTTTTCATTTCTTGTAACTTATGAGTTTAATAGAGTAATAAAATGAAGACTCTTCATTTTTCTAACTCTTGTGTTCTTTTAATGGTTTCTAATCCAAGTGACTTTTGGTTTTTCATAACTTGAGGACAAGTTATGGACTCCATTAAAACACATTATGATCAAAATTAATCTACCACATAGGTTACAAATAATTCCTATGATCATCTAAACATCATAAGAACAAGAAGATGAATATGAACACTTTAATGAATCAAAATCACACTTAAACTTTGTAATTTTGATAACTAGTTGTTGTAAATGAATTAGCAATGAAATTACACCATCTAAAACAAGTTTTCAAGTACCAAAACAGTTCAGGGTAATGTTTCTAATCCATTTCCAACAACTAAAGTCGAAAATATGCACTCTGTTGACCCTACTCTCCGAGTGCATGAACCTACTTGACGAGTATGTTGAAGATACAAGTGAACTCGACGAGTCCCCCCATGGACTCGACGAGTCCCGCAATCAGACAGCAAGTTTTTTGACTTTTTCCAAAGTATTGCAACAAGTATCAAACAAACAAGCCTAGGCTCTAATACCACTGTTGGGTTTTGAGCATCCTAAAACTTCCTAAGTTTACATGCAACCCTAATAAACCTTGGATCTATGTTTGTCTAAGATACATGCAAATAATTAATTTTTCCAAGGTTTATCTCCTAGCTAGCATGGCATGGGGAACATGAATCAAATAAAGCTAGGAGAAATACTTACCTTGAAGTTGTAGTTGATTGCTTGCAGTTTTTGAGCTTAGCACCAATAGTGTGGATGCCTCAAGTGGAAATCACAAATCACCACAAACTTGGAACTTTAAGAGAATAGTCACTACTATCTTGAAATTTTCCCTCACCTCAACAAGTGTCAACTAGTGTCATTTCAAGAACCAAAGCCTCCTTTATATAGTGTGGAGGATTAGGGTTACATCCCTAAAACCCATGTCTCTTCATTTACATGAGATCCATGGGTTAAAGCTCGTTGGAGTATCCATGGACTTTTCCATGCAAGCCTAGCCTATTCCAAATAAGCTTTAGCCGACACTACATAAATATAGAAGCCCATATTTAATTAGTAATATCTTTGATCTTTAAATTAATCCTAGATTAATTATAGATCACTACTAATTAAATAATATGATCTTATATTAATATATTAGAACTTATAATATATTAATATATCATAACTTGTACTATTCTCAAATATTATCCACAAATTGCTCGGGTGAAGTGCAACCCAAATGGACCATGCCGGGTCGGGTCAAGTACATACCAAATATACTAATGAACTTAGACACTATATCCAACAATTTACAGCCTAGGGGAGTAAACTCCTGGCCGTAAACTCTCCATTAGGGTACTAAATGAAGCTTAAATCTATTACAACTTAAGTGGTGAAGAGATTCAAGGCTTACTAGAGTGCTAGGGCTTCTTTTTAACTCCTTTGAGGAGTTCACAGCCCTTATGAGTTTACTGCCGTAAACTCATGGCCATTTATGTTTATGAGGGTCCTAAAGGTCAGAAGGAAGCATTCTAAATTCAAGCCTAAGCCTTAGGAAGTGTTTATTGCATCAAAACACCCCTAACTTGAGTTTACGGAACATGGACCATTTGGTCATGTGTTTGCGGCTGTGAACACCTATGGGTGTTGGTATTTTGATTGTTTTGGGTCCTAGACACATCAAAGTAACGTGCTATGCTAGTCTCTCGGCTCAATGAAGGCATTTAGGTCATTTTGGCAACATAAAATGGAGTTCTCAGCCCAAGAACATACTTGGCCTTGAACTCACTTTTAGCCCTTGATTCTTAATGTTTTTGATGTCTAAACAAGCCATGGGTAGTCTCTAGGTTTAGTTCCAAAGTTTGGAGGGACATTGGGAATAGTTTGGCCCTAAATTTAGTGTTCACGGTCCAAGAAGATCTTGGGCCGTGAACACCATTTCCTTAGTGTTTTGAGGTTGTTTTCTAGCCCTGAACTCATTAGGGTACAAGTCCAACTAGTTTCATTGCTTAAGGAAGGGACTAGGCACCATTTGACCCTTATAAAGGAGTTTACTCCCCAAGGTGTTCTTGGGCGGTAAACTCTCAAATCTGGCTTTTTTGATATGATTTTGATGTTATTAAACACAATCTAAGCTATATAATACAACTAGGTAGAAGTACTCACGATTTCGGATGAAAATCTGAAGATCTGCGAGAGAGAAAATGGCTTTTCTCTAGTTGGAAATGTAACTGATGAATAAATATGGTTCAGAATCCTATATATAATCCTGGGATTTTTGGCAGAAAAAATATTTTTATTCAGACATTGAATTCTAATATCAACGAGCTTTGGAATAACGGAGTTGTACAAAACCCTAGTGAATCCACTCTCCTGATATCTCCTTAAGTGTAAATCGTGAAATACTCAAACTTATACCCAAAAGTCTGGAAATTCACTGTAGCTGTTCTAACTTTTATTGACTTGATATGGTTTGTAAAGAATGGAAATTTCGGGTTGTCACAACTAAATCACAAGCAAGCCACACAATTCTAAAATACTTATACCAATAATGATGCAAAACCTTAGCAATATAATCATGAATGAAGGAAACAGAAAACGGAAGTCGCATACTTGCAATGTCCGAAGTTGCTCGTATCTCGATGGTAGTCATCTGAAAAGCCCTGCCTCCTACCGCAGGCGCCTCTACTCGGCCCTGACGGCCGTCTATGATCCTCAAAGGTTGCAGGGGCAGGTGCTATCACCTATCCTGCCAAAAACTAACTGGGGCACTGGGCCTTCTTGTGGCCCCGCTAACTACAGTGGAAACATATTAAGTCTGATCCCTGTGTGGTGGTAGCAGTACAATCCCTGCTAAGATGACCAGTCCGGCCGAACTTGAAGCAACCCGAATCTCCACCACTACCACTCCTACACGCACCCTCGTGCATCCTGCCGCACCTCCAGCATTGGTCGCGGCTCTGGTAATCCCTCGATCTCGAATCTAAACCCTTGGGCCTTTTCCCCGAACCTATGGCTACCTGAGCCTTATCCGGCTTCCTCTTCAGGATCTGATCCAAATCAATCTCCCTTTCTCTAGCTCGAGAAACCATATCTTCCAGCGTCTTACAGTCGGACCTGCTCACGAACTCCCTTATGTCAGCCCTCAACATCTTGTGATATCGGGCCTTCTTCATCTCCTCATCCGATACATACTGCGGAACAAGGAGGTCCCTCTCCTTGTACTTGGCGGTGATCTCTGCCACAGTCTCAATAGTTTTCTTCAAATCCAGAAACTCCCGTGCCAACTGTTGCACCTCAATAATCGGTGAAATAGAGCGAGCTAGTCGTCCTAAGTCCTTTAAACATTACTTATATAACTATACATATCTAGGCATGCATTTGACAGTATAAAAGTATAAAAGAAGTTCTGTAAAACCTTTGAAAAGTTTAATAACTAAGAAATGTTGACTTGATGTCAGTTTATAAAACGATTTGAAAGTAGTTTGTTTGATAAGACAGTTTTAAATATAAGGAAAACCTTTCTTTGAAACACATTTGTAACAGAGTCTGAAAGGAAAACATACAGTATGTAAGATAGTTCGATAAAGAGTTTTAATATGTAACAACGGTTAAGAAAGTCATTTGAAGTAATAAGTTTGGTAAAACAACTATACGTATAAAAATCCATTTGTATGCTAGTTATTAATCACATGTGATTAGTATATTAGCTAGCATGATTCAACTTGTATCCCCTCCATAAAGCATTTATAAACATTTAAAAGGTTAATTTAAGGGGTATGAAATCACTTGTGGTGAGTAACTCGAATGAAAGATCGGTTTAGGATTGTTGGGTGTCAATTGGAGTCTTGAGCACAAACTAGTCCTATTTAGCATGTAATTACATACATATGAATACATTTAATGTATATAACCACTAATGGTGGTAGGGACACGCCTTAGGGACATAAAAAAACACTTCGAACTAAGTGTTACCAACACATATGGTTGCACATAAGGGGTGTGGTGACATCCCCAATTTCACGGCCAGAAAAGACCGGTTTTGTTTATACTTTATTTCAAAATCACAGTAACCTTTTAATAAAAAAATTGTGGAATTTGTCCCAAAACAATAATATGATAAATATTTATCAAAAGCATTTCCTTAGAAATGTATTTCATTAAAAGACTTGGAATGTCATGTTCGATACAGTACATTAGTATAAACAGTACATTATAAGCCTTACAACAGTTATTTACAACTAATGGCCTATAATCCAAAAGTCCCTCATCCTCATCATCATAATTATGCTCTGAGTTTACTACCTGTAAAACAATAACCTGAGTGGGTCAGGCTTGGGAGCCTGGTGAGCATATAGGGTTTTCAACCGACAAATAATAATAAATTTATTAATTTCATTGATCAATAATAAATTTATTAATTTCATCAATCAACAATAACCCTGATTACCCATTTCCGTTATCCTCACTTTACGTCCCTAAACACCTATACAAGGGACCTAGTATAAGGATTTTATCATCGGGATGGACACTACTCCTAAGGGGGTTCCTTAACAATAAATGTCCTAAAGGCAACCATGAGGGGGATGGAGTATACCGGTGAACACATCGTTCACAACACCTACAGGTTACGAGTCTGCTAGCGTTCCACTGGACTGTCTAGAAGAGTCTGTGGTCGTCATCCATACTCCGCTAGATGACTGGAACAACAACAACATCAAGGTCTCTCATCATTTTAACACACATCAACTATTTTGTCTAACCATGTTCTACCCAACATATTTGTAGATAAAATACATATACAGTTTACAACTTGTATAAAACACTGTATTCAACAATCATCTCAAATAAACAATCAATATAATTACACATAACGCGTATTTTATAGAAAATACTTCACATCTATGTGTAAGATGAAAGTGACTATACACTCACTTGGTTTGATGATAATCGGGTAACAATTCGTTCCTTAAAATGATCGTTTCTGATAAAATCGGCAGTTTTATTGAGAAACCGGGCTCTGTGAGAGTTGGAGATTCAATACCGAAAAGATAAAATTTTCCGGGTTTTCGGGCACTTCGGGACATATTCCGGGCTTTAAAAATGATACCGGGGCTTCGAGGGAAGTCAAAATAGTCAAAATATAAGTTTAGGGTGAAAAATGACAACTTTTAAAAAGTAGTGGGGAGATCTCGCAGCCCCCTATTTATAGGGTGCGAGGCCAAGGTCTCCGTGGCTGAGAAGCTTCCACGTAGCTGCTTGCGAGGCTCGCTGACGAAGGGAGGAGGTAGCTGCGAGGGAGCGAGGCGCGTGGCAGCAGCGAGGTGAGACACCGAGGCGGCAACGAGGCTCGGACGTGTCTCTGCGAGGTTCGGACACGCAACTGCCACGAGGCGTCTTCTGATTGGCCGAGGCTTCGGTCCAAGGGAGTTGTGACACACGTCTGGTCCGGATTCGGCCACGTCCTCGGTAACGCAGCAGCTTCATGCGAGGTGACGTATCCGGTTACTGTTCATGCGAAAGTTTCCCAATTTTGAGCCCTGAACTTCTAAAATCCATAACTTTCGCATACAAGCTTCGTTTTTGACGTTCTTTATATGCACGCATAGCTAAAATCATGTTCTACAACTTTCATTTAGACTTCATCGGCTAATTTTGAATTTAATTTTAACATTATTATTTTTAACAGACCGGGACAGGAAAATCCGTTAAAAATTTATAACTTCTTTATCCGACGTCAGTTTTCGTCAGTCTTTTTACCGTTGTACTACTATTGACGAGACCTTCGATTCTCGTTTAGGTTGTGTCAGCTAAATTTCGCTCGATCTTAAATTCGAGTATTTAGCTGTCTACTGCTAAGCTAAAACTTAAAAAAATCATAACTTCCTCATACGTAGTCAGATTTGGGCGCTCTTTTTATTGAACTTCTTGGTTTAAGAAATACTACGACTTTAGTTTAGATTGTTAAGGCTAAAAAGCAATTTATCATAATATTCATTTTTTACGCTTCCCGGTGCTGTGTTGGTTTTGTCGCGAAACTTCGACAGGTCATAACTTCTTCGTTATAACTCGGATTTCGACGTTCTTTATATCTCCGGAATCCTTGTTTCGGCCACTACAACTTTCTTAAAAGATATCGGCTTTTTATAATATTTATTTTAAATGCTTATTTTTATTATTAATTAATTAAATCATAATAATTAAGTAAATAAGCATATAATTCACGTAATATTCACATAATTCCTCTTTATTACTTCAAAACGAGTTATAAAGGTTGACCTAGACTATTACAACTTTATTAATGCTTTTAGCCCAGAAACACGGGCGTTACAATTCTCTCCCCCTTAGGATGATTCCGTTTCCCAGGTGAGATTTGGCCCATTCGTATGTTTCCATTGCACAAGCACTAAATCAACCATCTTGCATCGCAACATTTTAGTCTTACGGTCAACGATTGCCTCTTCATCGATTAACCTCTTGCTTTCATCCAATGTTAACTCAGATATTGGAATTATGTCGGGAATATCTCCTGTGAACTTCCTTAAATAACACACATGGAAAGTGTTATGAATACCATCTAGTTCTTCTTGTAGTTCTAGCTTGTAAGCTTGATTCCCAATCCTCTGAAGAACTTTAAATGGTCCAATAAACCTTGGATTCAACTTTCCCCTTTTACCAAATCTTATAAGTCCCTTCCACAGCGAGACTTTAAGTAAAACCGAATCACCAACTTCGAATGTTATCTATTTTCTTTTCTTGTCAGCATAGCTCTTTTGACGATCCTGAGCTGCTAACATCCTTTCCCTAATTATTTTCAACTTTTCAGCAGTCTGATGGACTATCTCAAGTCCCATAAACTGATTTTCTCCAGCTTCAATCCAACAAGACGGCGTACGACACTTCTATCCATACAAAGCGTGATAAGGTGTCATCTTTATGCTCGAGTGGAAACTATTGTTGTAGGAAAATTCTACTAAAGCTAGATGTTCATCCCAGCTACCTTGGAATTCCAGGGTACATGCTCTCAACATATCTTCAATTGTTTGTATTGTTCTTTCGCTCTGACCATCAGTTTGTGGATGGGAAGTTGTACATAAACACAACTTGGTACCCATTTCCTCTTGTAGACTTTTCCAAACTCGTAACGTTAAACGACTATTACGATCTGATACAATTGTTAGAGGAACACTGTGAAGTATCACAATTTCCTTCACCTAAGCATTCGCAAGCGTATCCATAGACCATTCTTCATTGGCTACTATGAAGTGTGCACTCTTGGTGAAACGATCCACGACCACCCAAATCATGTCGTGACCGCTCTTTGTTCTGGGTAGTTTAGTCACAAAATCCATGGTGATGTCTTCCCATTTACCCATGGGTACAGGTAAAGGTTCTAAACTCCCATATGGTTTCTGATGTTGTGCCTTAACTCTTGCACATGTCACACATTCGGCCACATACTTAGCAACATCGAGCTTCATCGTTGGCCACCAGTAATAGGGTTTTAAATCCCTATACATTTTCGTACTGCCAGGATGAATCGAGTACATGGTCTTGTGAGACTCTTCCATCAAAACATCTCTTACTTCTCCCGTCTTAGGTACCCAAATCCTATCTTGTAATACCTTCAACCCTTGGTTGTTTGTACCGAATACTAATGTTTTGCCCAAACGTTCTTCTTTTCGGTCATTCTTCTCTAAAGCTTCTTCCTGAGCTTTCTTTATACTCTCCACAATTCTTGAGACAACCTCAATTCTCAACGCTCTTGGCCTTTTCTTTTCAAGGTTGACTTTCCGACTGAGAGCATCAGCAACAACATTTGCTTTACCATGGTGATAAAGTATCTCACAGTCGTAGTCTTTGAGTAATTCCAACCAGCATCGTTGCCTCATACTCAGTTCCTTTTGATTAAAGAGATACTGGAGACTCTTATGATCAGTGGAAAGTTTGCACTTCGTACCATAGAGGTAATGTCTCCCTATTTTTAGAGCAAAAACTACCGTTGCCAACTCCAAATCATGAGTAGGGTAGTTCTTTTCATGCTCCATCAGTTGTCTTGATGCATATGCTATCACTTTATCTCGTTGGGTCAGAACACAACCTAACCCAACTCTGTATGCATCACTATAGACTGCAAAGTCTTCAACTCCTTCGGGTAAAGAAAGAATTGGTGCTTCATATAATTTCTTCTTCAACTTCTTAAAGGCTTCTTTATGCTTTTCACTCCAAGTATAAGTAGCTCCTTTGTGGGTTAAGGTTGTCAATGGAGCGGCTATCGAAGAAAAGCCTTGGATAAATCTTCGGTAATATCCACCTAATCCTAAAATGCTTCGAATATCCGTAGGAATTTTTGTTTGTTCCCACTTCAATACAGCTTCAATATTTGATGGATCAACCATTATTCCTTCTTGGTTAATCACATGACCCAAGAATTGGACTTCTTGAATCCAATATTCACATTTGGAGAACTTTTCATAAAAGTTCTCCTTTTTCAGAACTTCTAGCACTTCACGTAGATGCTTTTCATGCTCCTCTTGGCCTTTCGAGTAGATGAGAATGTCGTCGATGAACACTATCACAGATTTATCGAGGAATGGTTTGCATACCCTGTTCATCAAATCCATGAATGCTGCAGGAGCATTGGTTAGCCCAAATCACATAACCAAGAACTCATAATGTCCATATCTTGTTCTGAATGCAGTCTTTTCGATATCCTGCTCTCTCAGCTTTAGTTGATGGTATCCCGACCTAACATCAATCTTCGGGAAATAGCTCGAACCCTGTAACTGGTCGAACAGGTCATTGATCCTTGGCAACGGGTACTTTTTCTTTATCATTGCTTTGTTCAACTCTCTGTAATCAATACACATTCTCATGCTTCCGTCTTTCTTCTTTACGAATAACACTAGAGCTCCCTAGGTGATGAACTAGGTGGAATGAAACTGCTATCCAATAGCTCCTGAAGTTGCATCATGAGCTCCTTCATATCCGTTGGTACTAATCGGTAAGGTGCCTTTGCTATCGGTGTTGTTCCTGGTAAAAAGTCTATACGAAACTCCACTTGCCTATCAGGTGGTAATCTGGGAAGATCTTCGGGAAAGACTTCTGGATAATCACATACAACCGGCATAGTCTGCACCTCTTTCTTCTCCTTCTTAGCATCAATTACAAAGCCAAGTACGACGCACATCCTTTGGCCAAACATTTCCTGGCTTTCATCAGGGAGATAATTCCAGAATTCACTCTGCGTTTGTCCCCGTACACCATAAATGATTCTCTTCCGGGTGGGTTCATCCTTACAATCTTCTTCTTGCAAAGAATCTCAGCATCGTTGGTGCTAAGACAATCCATACCCAAAACGATGTCGAAACAGTTTAAATATATGGGTAATAAGTCTTCGTGGAATTCGTTTCCGTTTAGGTCAATGACGATGTTCCTAATATGATTACTAACAGGTACGACTTTGCCACTGGAAACTTCTACAATCAGGGCATTATCAAGTTTTTCTACAGGTAATGCTAATTTCCCACCAAATTTATGCGACACAAAGGAGTAGATGGCCACGGAATCAAATAGTATGTTTGCAGGCAAACCATTTACAAGAAAGGTACCTGAAGTGACGTCTGCTGCCTCCTTTGCAGCCTCAAGCGTCATCTGGAAGGCTCTCACCTTCGGCTTTGGTGGTATGTTGGGTCTTCCTGCCTCCTTCTTCTTTGGGCAATCTTTTGAAATGTGCCCCTCCTCGTTGCACTCATAACAGACCTTCTTAGTGAATGTTCAGTTGTTGGTATAGTGCCCGGGATTTCCACATTTGAAACAAGTGACCCCTCCGTCACACTTCCTAGAGTGCTTCTTCTTACACTTGTCACACCACTTCGCTTTTGATCCTCCTCCTCTCGAACCAGACTTCGAGAATCTACTCTTCTTGTTGGACTTCGAGGATCCATCGAACTTCCGTTTCTCACCAACCTCAGTCCTTTCTACACCTCTTTCCTTTTGTTGGGTCTCCACATTCTTAGCTGCTCGAACGGCTAATTTCAGAGTGGTTGCCATATTGACTATTGGGACAAAGTCAGCCGGCAGTCCGTTTGCGAACTTCTCAACTTTGGAAAGTTCGGTTGGCACTAGGTATGGAAACAACTTCATCTTTTCCGTGAACGCAATAGCATAGTCATCGATGCTCATTTTCCCCATTTTCAAATTTTGGAACTCATTGTTCAGATCAATCAGATGTATCTCTGAACAGTACTGCACCTTCAGTTGTTCCAAGAACTCATCCCACGACATTTTCAAAGCTTCTCCTCGCGTGTATCTGCCAATAGCTTCCACCAGCTCAAGACTCCAGTTTTCAATTGTGTCACAGCGAAGACAGTCTTCTGATTCTCGCTATAGTCGCAACTTTCAAACACCATTTCCATCTCGGAGATCCAGTCCATGATCTCAATAGGTTTTGGGCTTCCTGAGAGACTTGGTGGTTTTGCACCCAAGAAATTTTTGTACATCCGCCCATCCTTGTTGTTTCTCCCATCTGGGCCATCCTTTTGCTCACCTTGAATCCCTATTTGACTCACTTGGCGGCTGTAGTTTCCTTCCTCGGATTGCTTGGGAACTGGCTCCATCGGTTCAACATGTATGGTAGATTCATCCCTATTCTCATGGAGAATTCATCTCATTTCTTCCCTTTGTTCAGCTAGCATAGTCTAAATTACGGCTTGAACTCCAGCCATGGTGACTGGCTCATGTGCAACTTCTTCAACAATAGGTATTTGCTGAACCACTGGGGGTTGGTTCCTATCTCCATTTGCGTTTACATTTCTGCTACGCGTCTTTGCCATCTTGATCTATACGCCGAATAAGGTGAATTTAGATCTTTATTCACTATAGACTCCGAAACGTTTACATGCTAGTTCTAATATCATAATCATACGCTTAAAATCCTACACACATAAGGTTTTCCAGATCCGGTCGGCAACAGACCATAGATCCGAAAAATAATATCATGTATAGCAAACACAACATTTAGCACACAAAAACATTTTAGGCATCTGTCCTAAAATATATTAGTGCTCGTACCTCACAATCATCGCTTAGCATTCCAAGTTTAAGTCTAGAAATCCTACAAATTCCTAGTTCGCTTAAACTAATGCTCTGATACCAACTGTGACATCCCCAATTTCACGGCCATAAAAGACCGGTTTTGTTTATACTTTATTTCAAAATCAGAGTAACCTTTTAATAAAAGAATTGTGGAATTTGTCCCAAAACAATAATATGATAAAGATTTATCAAAAGCATTTCCTTAGAAATGTATTTCATTAAAAGACATGGGATGTCATGTTCGATACAGTACATAAGTATAAACAGTACATTAGAAGCCTTAATGGCCTATAATCCAAAAGTCCCTCATCATCATCATCATAATTATGCTCTGAGTCCACTACCTGTAAAACAGTAAGTTGAATTGGTCAGACTTTGGAGACTGGTGAGCATATAGGGTTTTCAACCCACAAATAATAATAAATTTATTAATTTCATCGATCAACAATAAATTTATTAATTTCATCAATCAACAATAACCCTGATTACCCATTCCCGCTATCCTCACTTTACGTCCCTAAACACCTATACAAGGGACCTAGTCTAAGAATTTTATCATCGGGATGGACATTACTGCTAAGGGGGTTCCTTAACAATAAATGTCCTAAAGGCAACCATGAGGGGGATGGAGTACACCGGTGAACACATCGTTCACAACACCTACAGGATGCGAGCCTGCTAGCGTTCCACTGGACTATCTAGAAGAGTCCGTGGTCGTCATCCATACTCCGCTAGATGACTGGAACAACAACAACATCGAGGCCTCTCATCATTTTAACACACATCAACTATTTTGTTTACCCATGTTCTACCCAACATATTTATAGATAAAATACATATACAGTTTATAACTTGTATAAAACACTGTATTCAACAATCATCTCAAATAAACAATCAATATAATTTCACATAACACGTATTGTATAGAAAATACTTCATATCTATGTGTAAGATGAAAGTGACTATACACTCACTTGGTTTGATGATAATTGGGCAGCAATTCGTTCCTTAAAATGATCGTTTCTGATAAAACCGGGATTTTTATTGAGAAACCGGGCTCTGCGAGAGTTGGAGCTTCAAAACCGAAAAGATAAAATTTTCCAGGTTTTCGGCCACTTCGGGACTTATTACGGGCTTTAAAAATCATACCGGGGCTTTGGGGGAAGTCAAAATAGTCAAAATATAAGTTTATGGGTGAAAAATGACAACTTTTCAAAAGTAATCGGGAGATCTCGCAGCCCCCCTATTTATAGGGTGCGAGGCCGAGGTCTCCGTGGCTGAGAAGCTTCCACGTAGCTGCTTGCGAGGCTCAGTGACAAAGGGAGGAGGTGGCTGCGAGGGAGCGAGGCGAGACACGGAGGCGGCAACGAGGCTTAGACGTGTCTCTGCGAGGTTCGGACACGCGAATGCCACGAGGCATCTTCTGATTAGCCGAGACTTCAGTCCGAGGGAGTTGCGACACGCGTCTGGTCCGGATTCGGCCACGTCCTCGGTGACGCAGCAGCTTCGTGCGAGGTGACGTGTCCGGTTAATGTTCATGCGAAAATTTCCAAATTTTGAGCCACGAACTTTTAAAATCCATAACTTTCGCATACAAGCTTCATTTTTGACGTTCTTTATATGCACGCGTAGCTAAAATCATATTCTACAACTTCCGTTTAGACTTCATCAGCTAATTTTGAATTCAATGTTAATATTATTATTTTTAACAGACCGGGACAGGAAAATCCGTTAAAAATTCATAACTTCTGCATCCGACGTCCGTTTTCGTCAGTGTTTTTACCATTGTACTACTATTGACGAGACCTTCGATTCTCGTTTAGGTTGTGTCGGCTAAATTTCGCTCGATCTTAAATTCGAGTATTTAGCTGTCTACTGCTAAGCTAAAACTTAAAAAAATCATAACTTCCTCATACGTAGTCAAATTTGGGCGCTCTTTTTATTGAACTTCTTGGTTTAAGAAATACTACGAATTTAGTTTAGATTGTTAAGGCTAAAAACCACTTTATCATAATATTCATTTTTTACGCTTCCTGGTGCTGTGTCGGTTTTGTCGCGAAACTTCGACGGGTCATAACTTCTTCGTTATAACTCGGATTTCGACGTTCTTTATATCTCCGGAATCCTTGTTTCGGCCACTACAACTTTCTTAAAAGATATAGGCTTTTTATAATATTTATTTTAAATGCTTATTTTTATTATTAATTAATTAAATCATAATAATTAAGTAAATAAACATATAATTCACGTAATATTCACATAATTCCTCTTTATTACTTCAAAATGAGTTACAAAGGTTGACCTAGGCTATTACAACTTTATTAATGCTTTTAGCCCAGAAACACGAGCGTTACAGGTGTATTGCCCTATATTGAAGTGTAAGGCCACAAAACCAAAGGTTTAGTGTGTGTGTGCGGCCAGAGTGTGTGGCCAGGTTGTGTGTGCAACTGCACACTCCCTATGAAGTGTGTCAAAATGAATTTTAAGACCTCAGGACTCATCTAGGAAGGTTTCTCACTTCGTGCTCTAGCCTTATATGGAGTTTATTGCTATTTTACGGACTAAAACACACTTTAGAGCCGACTTTTAGATTAATTTAGATTGAAAACAACAATTTCACATAACTTTTCTATTAATCTAAGCAACTCATAAGAACAAGATAATTCAATCAAACTTTTTCCTGTAATTGCCTAACCATTAAACTAACACAAAACATGAATCTATTGACAATTATCTTTGAAATTGGATTAGCATGAACATTACCACATCAAAAGCTTGTTTATAAGTTGAAAAAAAGCTTAGGGTAATGTTCCTAGTCCAATTCCAGCCAAAGCAGTCGAAGATATGTTGTCTGTGGGTCAAACTCGTCGAGTACATGACCCAACTTGGCATGTTGGATGGTTTTAGCCTTGGAATCGTCGAGTCCCTTCATGGACTCGACGAGTCTGCTGTGCAGACAGCAGCAAACTTCGATTTTTCAGTTAATTTTGCAAGTATAACAATAAAAGAAGCCTAGGATCTAATATCACTGTTGGGTTCGGTGTATTCTAACACTCCTATGTGTACATGCAACCCTAAATACCATGGATTTATGTTTTCTCTATTATACATAAAAATATGAATATTCCAAGGTATTATTCTAACTATTATACAAAACATTGATTCATATGGAATAATATAAGTTAGAAGACATAAATTTTGATGTAGCTTGATTCCATGGATCTTAAGAGCCTAGTGCCCCAAGTGTATCACCTCAAATGGTTCACACAACACCAAATACACTTAGAATAACTTTATAGAAATGAGACTCTTCATGAAAACGGCTAGCCCTCACCATTCCTTTGTAGTGGCTGATTTTTTGGAAGAATAAGATGCTTATATAGTATGTCACAATTAGGGTTACACCATGTAAACCCTAATTGTCATGGCCTTTCATTTCCATGATC
This sequence comes from Lactuca saligna, assembly GCF_052625555.1. Lineage (NCBI taxonomy): Eukaryota > Viridiplantae > Streptophyta > Magnoliopsida > Asterales > Asteraceae > Lactuca > Lactuca saligna. Next base: position 108,470,400 of record NC_136419.1, read on the forward strand.
CATGGATACCAAAAACACCATAGAGCATCCTATGGGTTTTAGCCCAACTTGATAATCCATGGAGCATTAGTCCACTATACAAGTATGGATGATTTACACAACAAACCCATATATTTAATTAGTCTCCTTTTGATCAATTAATTACTTCCAAATCAATTCTTGATCAATACTAATTAAATAATCTTATTAATATATTAGAACTTATAATATATTAATAAACCTTAAGTGTTATTTCTATCATTTTAGTCTATCTAAATGCATGATACCATGCAACCCAAATCGACCAAGCCAACAGGGTCAAGTACATACAAAATATACTTATGGACTTAGACACTAATCCAACAATATCTTCCCATTTCTACATCGGGATATCCAACGAATGGGTCTTGGTATGAGGCCTCTAGTGCTCGGCCTTTACCTTCCTGCAAGGCAAGCATCTCTCAGCATACCAAGCACCATCATGCTTCTTATAGGGCCACCAATAATTAGGATGAATATGTCTATACATCTTCGTTTCCCTAGGATGGATGGAAAAATTGGATTTATCCACCTCTTCCATCAGTACCTAGCACACACCTCCATGATATAGGACCCACACCATATGGAGTAGTGTCAAGAATCCATGACTATTATGATCGAAGGAGGGAACTTGACCCACACTACCCTCACTCTTACGATGTTCCTCCTTCATAGCCTCCTATTGGGCCTCTCGGATCTGCTCCAATAATGGAGTCACCATGGTCATTCTCAAGCAAATATCTCCGATCGGCATTTCCTTGTGGCTAAGCGCATCGACATCAAAGACTAAGTCGATCCTGAACTCTACCTGCCTCTCCGGACGTATCCTAGACAGCTCCTTTGGAAATACATTCGCATAATTTCGTACTACCGACATGTCACTCATCGCCGCATAACCTGTCTCTCGGGTATCAAGACAGATGTGACATAACCCGTGAACCCTTGCTAGAGGTAGCACCAAGCTTTCGCTGCTGAACATAAAGTTGCCCATTTTGTCGCCTCTCTCCCTGAATCAGTAGCTCTCCCCTATTTGGGGTCTTGACCTGGACCAACTGTTGTGTGCAGCCGATCACCACCCCATTGGGGCTCGACGAATCCATCCCTATAAGAACCTTGTTTCCCTACAATGGTAAGGGAACCATGTCTACCAAGTAGCTGTTGGATTAATGTCTAAGTCCAAAACTATATTTGGTATGTACTTGACCCGACCCAGCATGGTCCATTTGAGTTGCACTTCACCGGCACAATTTATATGGATAATCTTTTGAGAATAGTATATTTATTATTATACTAATATATTATAAGTTATAATATATTAATATGGAATCATATTATTTAATTAGTATTGATCAAGAATTAATTTAGAATTAATTAAGTTATCAAAATGAACTAATTAAATATGGACTCTTAGATATATGTATGTAATGGGCCAATTTCATTTAGGTTGGGCTAAGCCTTCATGGATAGTCCATGGAGTGCTTAAGCCATGGATCATATGAAATGAAAGGTCATGGGTTTAACCCTAGTCTCCACACTATATAAAGATGTCGTTGGTTAGTGAAATTGGCCACTAGTTTGGGTACACTAACAGGGCTAGCCGATTTCACTACAGAGAACCAAAGTATTCTTATTCTCAAATTCTTCCAAGGTGTTTTGGTGATTTGTGATTCCACTTGAGGCTTCCACACTATTGGGGCTAAGCTCTTAAAGCGTGAAGACATCAAGCTACACCAAAAGGTATGTCATCTAAGTAGTCTTTCTAGAATAGTTTCCTCATAGTATGTTAGTTAGGATTAAAGCCTTGGAAAGTTCTTATTTGCATGTATAATAGAGAAAACATAAATCCAAGGTTTATAGGGTTGCATGTACACGATAGGAGTGTTAGAATGCTCAAAACCCAACAGTGGTATCAGAGCCATGGGTTGTTTTCTGTTACATTGATGCAAATGTTTTATTTTCAAAGTTGAAAAAAAAACATGACGTTTGTCAAATATTAAGATAATTACTTGTTTTTGTAAAAAACTAATTATTTGTAAAATTTGAATCATTTGCGATATGAGTTAAATTAGGTCAAATTTAGTAAAAAATAAAATGATATGATTATTTTATTAGTTTTAAAATTTTGATCTAAAGAGTTTTTTGAAACCTCAATATGTTATGGATATTAAAAGGTTTATAAAAAATTGATTCAAAGTTTTTTTTTATGGAGTTACAAAAATTGATGTTAATGTTTTAAAGAATTCCATAACTTATTCTTAAGTTATGGAACATGAAAAGTTTCATCATTAAAAAAACATTAAACTCCATAAGTTATGGAATCTAAAAGTTTTTTTTTGTTTAATTATCTTGATCTTATCAGTTGATTTAGATTAATAGAAAATTATGTGAAAATATGTTTTCAATCCATTTTAATATAAGAGAAGATTCTAAAATGTGTTTGTGTAACTTGTCCTCAAGTTACATGAAATGTCACATTTAAGTTTCTTAAAACTCATAAAAGATGTCAAAGGTTACAAAATGAAGAGTCTTGTTTTCATTAAAGGGTTTTATGACTCCATAACTTGTCCTCAAGTTATGGAGGTTCAAGAGTCACTTCATTAAGTAATAAAATGTGTAACCTTAATTAATTCCATAAGTTACAAAAGAAAGAAAATGTGCATTCTGTTATTAGTTTAAAGTCTTCCATAACTTGTTCTCAAGTTATGGAACTTGAAGAGTTTTTTAATTAAAACTACTTTAAACACAAAAGTTATGGAATTAATTAGTTTTGAATAGTTTCAAAACTTGCCCTCAAGTTTTGGAATTTGAAAAAGTTTTCACTTATGAATACTTTAATTCCATGTTAGCCCTTAGAATTTTAAAAGTTAAAATTTAACCTTTATACTTTATAATATTATAAGTTAATAATATTTATATATATGCATAAGAGTAAGGCCAGTCTTATCGTTAGTAGGCCTCATTCACGTAGTCGGTCTATAAGTGGGGTATAAGATTATTGACTATAAAATGACAGTTTAATGGGTGTCCACTCTCACCTACCGCTTCCTTGACTGGTGGAGGGTTGTTAGCCGAACGGGTAGGACAAAGACTATAACTTCTCCCTTCATTAAAAGTATTAATGATAAATACTAAGTAACTAAACCTTTTATAAATACCCAATCTTAGTTACTTAGGAAAAATTGAATAAGGTGCTAATCCATGGAATTACACATTGCATTTTGTTTAAGTCGGTTAGTGGAGCGTGTGTGGTTAACCGGCACAGTAACTCGTATTTAACAAGGTAGGTAAAGGGTAACTTAATGTATATCATGGTATCGATTGAGCATGTGTGATTAACCGAAACATCGATTGAGGGGTAAACATTTAATGGTACCAAGTAATTTGTATGGTTACCTCACACCTTTTTTGTGATCCTCGACATCCTAGTCACAAAACCTGAAGGGCACACTCGAGATTAAAACATGTCATTGAATAGTTCAATGAATATCAAAAGATCTAGGAGTTTCAAATCCAAGAAAAACCTAATAATTCATTTTGTTTTTCATGGTGGAAATTGGTGAATCATCATTCACCTACCTTCAAATATTATATAGCTTAGATTACGGCATCCCTCTTCCAAGTTATAAAATATTGTGTTAGGTCCTAGCCTTAATATTTCATATTGGGTGTTATATTAAGGATTTTAAATCAACTATCTTGAATATCTCCCAAAAATATGTCTAGTTCAGACATCTATGTGTTGGATATAGTGTCTAAGTCCGTAACTATATTTGGTATGTACTTGACCCGACCCGGCATGGTCCATTTGGATTGCACTTCACCCGAACAATTTATGGATAATATTTGAGAATAGTACAAGTTATGATTTATAAATATATTATAAGTTCTAATATATTAATATAAGATTATATTATTTAATTAGTATTGATCTATAATTAATCTAGGATTAATTTAGAGATCAAAGATATTACAAACTAAATATGGGCTTCTATATTTATATAGTGTGGGCTAATGCTTATTTGGAATGGGATAGGCTTGCATGGAAAAGTCCATGGATACTCCATGGAGATTTAACCCATGGATCTCATGGAAATGAAGAGACATGGGTATTAGGGTTTACATGGATGTAACCATAATCCACCACACTATATAAAGGAGGCTTTGGTTCTTGAAATCACACTAGTTGACACTTGTTGAGGTGAGGGCCGATTTCAAGATAGTAGTGACTATTCTCTCCAAGTTCCAAGTTTGTGGTGATTTGTGATTTCCATTTGAGGCATTCACACTATTGGTGCTAGGCTCTAAAACTCCAAGCAATCAACTACTACTACAAGGTAAGTATTTCTACTAGATTTATTTGATTCATGTTCCCCATGCCATGTTAGTTAGGATATGAACCTTGGAAAAATAATTATTTGCATGTATCTTAGAGAAACATACATCCAAGGTTTATTAGGGTTGAATGTACGCTTAGGAAGTGTTAGAATGCTCAAAACCCATCAGTGGTATCAGAGCCTAGGCTTGTTTGTTTGATACTTGATGCAATATAGTTGAAAAAGTCGAAAAACTTGTTGTCTGCCAGATGAACTCGTCGAGTCCATGGGGGGACTCGCCGAGTTCATGTGTATCCTCAACCTACTCGGCGAGTAGGTTTATGAACTCGACGAGTAGGAGCAACAGAGTGCAGATTTTCGACTTTAGTTACTAGAAATGGACTAGAAACATTACTCTAAACTGTTTTGGTACATGAAAACTTGTTTTAGAAGGAGTAATGTCTTTGCTAATCCATTTACAACAACTTTTTATCAAAATTACAAAGTTTTATGTGTAATTCTTGATTCATGAAAGTGTTCATATTCATGTTCTTGATCTTATGATGTTTAGATGATCATATGAATTATTTGTAACCTATGTGGTAGTTTAATTCTTGATCATAATGTGTTTTAATGGAGTCCAGAACTTGTCCTCAAGTTATGGAAAACCAAGAGTCACAATTGAATTAAAACCATTATAAGAACACAAGAGTTAGAAAAATGAAGAGTCTTCATATTATTACTCTATTTAACTCATAAGTTACAAGAAATGAAAAGTTTTGAAAGTTTACAAAACTTGACCTCAAGTTTTGGAACAAGTAAAGTCATATTAAAACTTAGGTCCAACCCTTAGAATTTTAAAAGTTAAAATTCAACCCTTATACTTATAATATTATAAGTTAATAATAATATATATGTATAAGATGAAAGTCGTCTTACCGCTAGTACGCCTCATTCACGAAGTTAGTCTATAAGGTGGGTATAAGGTTGTTGCCTATAAAATGGCAACTTAATGGGTGTCCACTCTCACCCACCGCTTGCTTGACTAGTGGAGGGTCGTTAGCCGAACGGGTAAGACAAGGAGTTATAAATTCTCATTAAAAGTATGATGAATATTATAAAGTAACTAAATGTTTTATTAAATTCCCAATCTTAGTTACTTTAGGAAAAATATGAATAAGGTGCTAATCCATGAAATTACACTTTACACTTTGTCTAAATTGTTAGTGGAGCATGTGTGGTTAATCGGCACACTAACTTGGATATAACAGGGTACGTAGAGGGTGACTTAATATTTATCATAGTATCGATGGAGCGTGTGTGGTTAACCGGCACATCGATTGAGGGGTAATTTATTAAGGGTACCAAGTAATCTGCATGGTTACTTCACACCTTGCTTTGTGATCCTCGGCATCCCAGTCACAAAACTTGGAGGGCACACTCGAGATTGAAACATGCCTTTGAAAAGTTCATTGAATCTCAAAAGAATCTAGGAGTTTCTAAGAACCAAATTAAATATTTTAATATTTCAACTTTGGTGGAAATTGGTGAATCGTCATTCACCTACCTTTCAAATATGTTATTACTTAGATTACGACATACCTTTTCTAAGTATAAAATATTGTGATTGGGTCCTAGCCTTAATACTACATTTGGGTGTTTTATTAAGGCCTATTTCTATTCTAAACTAAAGGTTTCTTCTTCTCAGATGTATGCAAACACTGCTGCTTCTGGCTCTAATCCTAATGGCTCCTTTCCTCTTATGAATTTGCGTGGGAAAGTCACTATTGATGAATCCAACTTTAATGAATGGATAAGAAACATCAGAATGATTACTCGATACGAGTACAAAGAATATGTCCTCGATAAGGATCTTAAGGAGATTGATGAGACACTTGCAACTCCTCAAGAGATTACTGAGTTTAGGGCACATGAAAGGGATGCCACAAAAGTGGCATGCATCATGATGGTCACTATGACCGCTGATCTCCAAAAATCCTATGAAGATTTCTACCCCTATGAGATACACCAAGACTTGATGGAAAGATACCATCAAAGTGCTCATCAAGAGAGGTATGAAATCATCTCCTCTATGATAACGACTCACATGAAGGATGGTGAACCCATCACGGGCCACATGGAGAAAATGTAAAGATTTGTGGACCGTTTGCTAAAGCTAAATGTGAACTTCCCATAGGAGCTAGCAATAGATATCATTTTGCACTCCTTACCTTCATATTATAATCAATTCCGCATGACATACCACATGAACAAGGAAGAGGTCACACTCAGCAAACTTCAAGAACTCTTAAAGACCGCAGAAAGTGGTCTTAAGGGTAAGGCAGTTGTTACTCCTACTCGTACCAACTCCACCCCTGTCTTGGCAATCCGGAAAGGATGAGGGAAGAAGAGAAAGAGATCTTCGAAGGGTAACAAGGCTAGGACCCTTGATGTCTCTTCTTCAAGTGGAACCAAGAAAGGTTTCATCACTCCTTCTTCTGACCCAAAAGAGGCAGAATGCTTCTATTGCCATGAAAAGGCACATTGGAAGCGGAACTTCCCAAAGTACCAGCAAGATGTGAAGGATGGGAAAGGTAAACCAAACCATGCAGGTATTTACACTATCATATCTAATAACTCACCCCATTCTAAATCTTGTGTCCTTGATACCGGTTGTGGTATTCATATCCGTTCTGATTTACAGGGCCTAAGAAGAAGTGAGAATGTGGAGCAAGGAACGATAAACTTAATCATGGGGAATAGGAAAGTTACACCTGTCACCAAGATTGGAGTTTATACTTTGTCGCTAAGTAGTGGGTTAAATTTAGATTTGAATAAATGTTGTTATTCGCCAGAAATGGCAAGAAATATTATTTCCTTTCATGCATTGTATAAACAAGGGTTTACCTGTTCATTTAATAATGAAGTTGGTTCTATTGATGCTTTGTTTAATAATGTTCTTTATTTTAAAGCATTACCTTGTGATGGCGTGTATGAAACAGTATATGTGGTTGATTACTTAGGAAATAATGTATTGTGTATTGATTCTATTAATAATAATAACTTGGATAAAGCATCACTATGACATTGTCATTTTGGATATATAAGTAAGAAACGCATAGGCCAACTCCAAAAGGATGGAGTCTTGGAGTCGTTTGACCTAAAGTCAGATGATAGCTGCGAATCATGCTTTCTTGGAAAAATGACAAAGTCACCCTTCACAGGTTCTTATGAGAGGGGTGAAGGTTTGTTGGACCTTATACACACGGATGTGTGTGGACCATTCAAACATGCCACAAGGGAGGCTAATTGTTATTATTTGACTTTCACTGATGATTACAGTAGATATGGATATGTCTACTTAATCAAGCATATTTCGAAGGGTTTAAGGAATTTAAACAGGAAGTCGAGAATCAATTGGGCAGGAACATTAAGATGCTTCGATCCGATCGAGGTGGTGAGTATCTTAGTTCAGAGTTCCTTGACTATCTTAGGGAATGTGGGATTGTGTCACAATTGACACCTCCCAGGACACCACGGTTGAAGGGTGTAGCTGAGAGGCGTAATCGAACCTTGTTGGACATGGTTCGTTCCATGATGAGTCGCGCTTCGCTACCAGTCTCATTTTGTTGGTATGCCTTAGAGACTGCCGCCCATATTCTTAATCTAGTCCCTACAAAGAATGTTTCCAAAACTCCTCACGAGACGTGGACTAGAAAAGTACCTAAACTAGACCACATCAAGATTTGGGGTTGCGAGGATTTTGTGAGGCGCGAGTCTCATGATAAGCTAGAACCCCGAAGCGAGAGATATATTTTCATCGGCTACCCACAAAGATCCTTTGGTTACCTCTTCTACAGACCTAATGATAATCTAGTCTTTGTAGCAAGAAGAGGAGTCTTTCGAGAGAGTGAATTTATAAGCCAAGGAGACAGTGGGAGGCAAATTGACCTTGAAGAACTTCAAGAGTCAAGCGGTGAAGGAACTTCAAACCCTAGCCCTCAACATGAGGAGGAAACTCCTGTTGAGCCAATTAACGAATCTGTACCTCTGAGGTGTTCCATGAGAGTTAGGAATGCACCTGAGCATTACTATGATTTCCATATTACTCCAGAAGGTGAGACACTTATTAGTGATGAGACACTAGTAGGTCTGGATGAACCTAACAGCTACGAGGAATCAATGGCAGGCCCCGAGTCTGCTAAATGGAAAGAGGCTATGGATAGCGAGATACAATCCATGTATGACAATCAAGTTTGGAACTTGGTTGAGAATGTACCAGGTCATAAGATAGTATGGTGCAAATGGATCTTCAAGAAGAAGAGCGACATGGATGGTAATGTACACACTTATAAGGCTCAACTGGTTGCAAAGGTGTTCTCTCAAATTCCTGGATTGGATTATGATGAGACCTTTTCTCCAGTAGCCAAGATTAAGTCTATTAGGGTTATGTTAGCCATAACTGCATTTCATGACTATGAAATTTGGAAAATGGATGTCAAAACCGCTTTCCTTAATGGAAAGTTGACTGGAGATATTTACATGAGTCAGCCATAAGGTTTTGTCAGCAACGAGTACCGCAATAGAGTGTGTAAGCTTGACAAATCCATTTGTGGATTAAAGAAAGCACCTCGCAGATGGAATCTTTGCTTTGATGAAAAGGTCAAGGAATTTGGCTTTTCTAGGAGTGAAGATGAATCTTGTGTTTATGTCAAGGCTAGTGGGAGTATAGTTAGATTTTTGGTATTATATGTGGATGACATACTACTCATAGGGAATGGCATCCCAACCCTACAGGAAGTAAAGTCCTGGCTTGGGAAGTGTTTCTCTATGACGCACCTAGGAGAGGCTGCCTATATTCTAGGGATAAGGATTTTGAGAAACCGGAGTAAAAGACTAATTGGACTTAGTCAAAGTACATACTTGGACAAGGTGTTAAAGAGATTCAGCATGCAGAACTCCAAAAAAAGGAGAGTTACCCATCCAGAGTAACGCCAGATTGAGTAAGACATAAAGCCCAAATACCGAGGCTGAGATAGCAGAAATGAGTCGACTACCTTATGCTTCAGCTGTAGGATTGATCATGTATTCTATGATGTGTACTCGACTTGATATAGCCTTTGCTTTGAGCATGGTTAGCAGGTATCAGGGGAACCCTGGCAAGGAACACTAGACTGCGGTAAAGAATATCCTCAAGTACCTGTGAAGGACTAAGGACTGGGTCCTTATCTTCGGTGGGAGTGATGACTTGATAGTTGTAGGGTATAGTGATGCTAGCTTCCAGACTGATAGGGATAATTTCGACTCTCAGTCGGCCTGGGTCTTTACTTTAAACGGAGGAGCAATCACTTGGAAGAGTTCCAAGCAGGAGATAGTGGCTGATTCCACTTGTGAATCAGAGTATATAGCAGCAAGCAAGGCGGCAAAGGAGGCTATATGGCTAAATAACTTCATCGGAGACCTTGGAGTTGTACCAGCTATAAAGGAACCAATGGAGATTTTCTGTGACAGCAATAGTGCGGTTGCCTTAGCCAAGGAACCAAGAGATCATGGGAGATCTAGACACATTGACAGAAAATATCACTTCATCAGATACCGAATAGAAGAAGGAATCCTCATGGCAAAGAGGGTATCATCAGATGAGAACCCAGTAGATCCCCTTACAAAGGGACTGAGTATGGTTAAGCATCTCCAGCATGCTCGGAGCACAGGGTTAAAGGATGATATAAGTCTTAGTAGTTAGATATATTATGAAATTTGTAAAGTGTAATTGACATTTGATGATGAATAAAAGGTGTTTTATTTATGAGTAAAGTGTTGCTATCTCTTGTCAATCGTTTACTTTATTTCTTTTTGCATGTTTTGACTTCCAGAATAATTATGTTTGGTATATCATATTATTCAAACCTCCACAGTCGGTCATATGTCGGAAGTAGGTATGAATCAAGACTGTCATGATTGGTTGCAGAGGTCTAAGGTGTTGGACATGGCTACAACAATCATGAGTGCTCATAAGGTCTGAGCAATGGACTCAACCCACGGTCACTGGAATCACTTCATGGAATTTATCTCGAGTGATCGTGAGACGGTAATATCATATAAGTCTTCAAACATAGAGATATGATCTGTTACTTATGAGTTGATTATGCATTGATTATACAAAAACGCATTGGTAACTCTATGTTATAAAACGTGCCTTTGTGTATAATTCAATGAGTGGTAGAACAAGCATATGAGTCAAAGTTTATCTGTTCCTTCTAGGATTAGAAGCTGATATCTGGGCCCCTCGATGATTGTGTTTTGACCTATGTATCGGGCCCGGTTAGAACTAAATTGATGTGTTCAGTTAAGTTCTATGTCAAACAAGTCGGAAATTGGGAAACAAATGCTGGACAATAAGTAAGACCATGTTCCATGTATTTTCCGGCTGATATCTTGAGCAGAGGATTATATGATCACTTATCTAAAATGGCGCGTTCTAGTTCAAAAGAGTTTAAAGAGCTACGGTTGGTGATCGGTTCCTGAAGTCATACTTGTAACTATAGTTATTAGACTTATCCAAGTGGGAGAATCTTGGATATAGTGTTTAAGTCCATAACTACATTTGGTATGTACTTAACCCGACCCGACATGGTCCATTTGGGTTGCACTTCACCTGAACAATTTATGGATAATATTTGAGAACAGTACAAGTTATGATTTATTAATATATTATAAGTTCTAATATATTAATATAAGATTATATTATTTAATTAGTGTTGATCTATAATTAATCTAGGATTAATTTAGAGATCAAAGATATTACTAATTAAATATGGGCTTTTATATTTATATAGTGTGGGCTAATGCTTATTTGGAATGGGCTAGGCTTGCATGGAAAAGTCCATGGATACTCCATGGAGCTTTAACCCATGGATCTCATGGAAATGAAGAGACATGGGTATTAGTGTTTACATGGATGTAACCCTAATCCACCACACTATATAAAGGAGTCTTTGGTTCTTGAAATCACACTAGTTGACACTTGTTGAGGTGAGGGCCGATTTCAAGATAGTAGTGACTATTCTCTCAAAGTTCCAAGTTTGTGGTGATTTGTGATTTCCATTTGAGGCATTCACACTATTGGTGCTAGGCTCTAAAACTCTAAGCAATCAACTACTACTACAAGGTAAGTATTTCTACTAGCTTTATTTGATTCATGTTCCCCATGCCATGCTAGTTAGGATATGATCCTTGGAAAAATAATTATTTGCATGTATCTTGGACAAACATAGATCGAAGGTTTATTAGGGTTGCATGTACACTTAGGAAGTGTTAGAATGCTCAAAACCCATCACTATGATCTTCCCAAATCTCTTGGAACTTCTCTTCCTCCACCTCCTCCAATTATTCTCCTAACCCACAAGTTCAAGGTCACTCAAGCCCTTATGGCATGCAAGGTCTATGTGTGCTCACATCTTGGAGATGAAGTCACATATTGACAAGCCTAGAGAGTTGGGTGTCAAAGTCTTGAGAAAGTTGGTGGTTTAATCACTTCTAGGTCACATAGTGAGTTCCTTTGGGACTCCTATGAAACAGACTATGACAAGACCCTTAATGATCTTATCTATTTCCAAAGATCAACTTCGTAAAAGTTTATGGACATTGACAATTTTGACACTGGAAATCCTGAAAAAGCATTATCTTCCCAACGGAAAGGCATCGTCCATAGTCAACTCAGTTGACCAAATGGTAAAGAGAAAAGCTAAGTTTGTGATAGTCCCGCGTATCATTACCAAAGGTTCCATTTGTTTATATTACCAAAGGAAGGGACATTAGATTCGAAGCTACCAATTTTAACTAAGGATGTTAAAGTTAATAAGTTTGACCCTACTTCAGGTACAGTCCACTATCTAACTTTGCTAAGTTTCTATTCTGAGATTCTTGATACATGAGGTGACTGGGTCACATGTTGATGTTTGTAAGAATCAAAGAAAAGTGAAGAAACTTAAAGAAAGAATATGTTGAATCTGATCGCGTAGATGGATTTCTATCGCATAGTTTGAAGATCGGATTATTGAGCTACTTCTTAGGAGTTATAATATATTGCTTATGAATAGAAAAGAACAAAGTTTTCATGCGCTTTTGCATTGTAAGGATAGTTTTTACGCAAAGTTTTTAAAATAAAAGGAAAAAATTTTATTTTATTTATTTTAAAACATCCTTACAATGGCATTTGAGGAAAAAAAGATTGTTGCTTATATGATTCCATTAATAGCAAGAGTGGAAATATGAAATTGATTATCTCATTTGTAGTAATACCTAAATTTACCAAATAAGAAAAGATCCTCATCACCCAAGTTTCAATTGGACGGAAACTTAGAATCATGCATGTTGTATAGTATGATGAATGAGAACTTTCAAGCATTGGAAAATTAAGACTAATTACTTGTTCACATGGATGTGTGAGTCAAGTAAAGGACTAAGGGATCGAGTACACATTCTTGTGCACTGATTAAGTCCACCACAAAAGATGGATAAGACTATTCATCATGATTTACTAAGGTTTAGTATATATGATTATACTTACAAGCTTAAGTATATTTCTAAAACATTGGAAAATTTTCAATGTATGACAGAACGAATAAGAAGAATCAAAATAGGAATAAGGATAAAAGTTTCTCAAATCTTAAAAGATGGGAGAGTACTTTAGTATCATGTTATATAATCATCTTAATGATTAAGAGACCTTATCACTATGCATCCTATATGTGCATTATAATAGTTAAGAAGAGGAGTTACGAATTGTTGAAGTGGTTAAATCATGAAGATGATTCATACTTCGTTTCAAAAACGATTCATAGAGTTATACTATAAGATTTTAACTTGAGTGACATGTCTTAAAGAAGGTTTAAAACACATGTAAAATGTAAGAGTAAAAGTTTTCTACTCTTGTACATTTAAGATTGGTAAGTTGTGATGTTTTGGATAAAGAAAGACCAACTAATGCCAATTGTGCTAAGTGTCTATCTTGATTAGAATCCACACTATCTCTTGAATATTTGTCAAGAAAGTCTTATAGATCAAGGAGACAATGGGAGTCTAAAATATCCTGAAAAGGATTCAAGAAGTAATCAAGAATAAAAAACTTGTATTTCATCACTAGCAAACAACTAGAGGCTTATAACCTATCGTGTTGAAATTTTTGTGCCCATTCCGGCTAAGTTGGCTATACATTTGAGTTCTACATGTTCTCAATTGCTTGCATAGCTAGTTGGAAGCAATGGCAGGCCCTTGAGCTACCAGGTGGCAAGAAGTTAAGATTGCACAAGTTCAATCCATATGAATTAGGATTTGTCACTAACCTAGTCTTGTGATTATGGTTTTGGAAAAATTCACGTGGATAAGAACGCATACACCATAAAAATCTAAGTGTCATAAGGTTTCTCTCCGATTCATGAAAAATGATGGTGATGAAACTCTTTCAGTAAGTATATTTTAATTAGATAGCAATTGTGATATATGCAGTTCTCAAAGTCATTAGTGGAGCCTGCGTGGTTAACCGACACACTAACATTGACTTATGAGAAATGGCAAAAAGTCTAAAGAATTGACACTTTGATTACGACATCCCTTTTCATGGTTCTGAAATTGTTTGGACACACCTGTGATCTATCTAAGAGAAGTGTATGATTTTGATAAAGTCTTATCAAGGCAATCTAGTATCAGAAATCTAAACTTTGGTAAGAAAATCAATAAAATATTGATTTCAAGAAGTCGAGTTGAGTTCTGGGTACATGTCAAAGCTAGTGGGAGCATAAGTGTTATGCTAATAATCATCATGTTAGTGGGAGTATGATAAATATGGTAAGTATTGCAAGTTAGCAATGTTAATTATAGAAAACAAAAGTTTCAATTCGTGAGGTTGCAGGGGTTGATAAAGTTGTTATGCTATAATTAAGGGAGAGGAAATTATAATTCATTTCAATTATGAAAAGCCAAGATTGAGTTTATAATCATTCTAAAAAGCTTATATTGAGATTTCAATCACCTTTAATCAAGAATATATATATATATATATATATATATATATATATATATATATATATATATATATATATATATATATATATATATATATATATGAATTTCATGTTGGATTGGTTCAACATAAGGAAAATTCTATATACTGCGTTCTCAAAATTCGATTATTGTTACGCCATCCCTTTTCATAGTCAAATTTTGAGAATATGGAAAACAAAAATTATTATGGCAAAAGACTGGTCTAGAAGCATGTCTTTATGTGAAACATCATGAATCATGTCTCATTTACTTTGGGTACAAGATCGATTACGTGTGCTATAATATTTATCCTTTCTGAATTTTCCAAATGCCTTGGGGAAGTAAGGAGGAAAATGTCTAGAATTGGATATGACTAAAGTGATTAGGCAATTGTCGAGGACAATCTAAGGTTTATCAAAGATTGGTTGCTCAATGACAGTTGGAAGTATACTGTTAATGTTGGAAGGAGCACATTGATATAGTCTGAAAAGAGGAAACTCTTCTTCAGAAGTGGTAGTCAAAATGGGAATATATAGTTGGCTTCATAGGTGGAAGCAATCTGTGTAAGGCTAAAGAAACATAATCCAAGAAGGATGTTCAAAGCAATGCGCTTTGAATCTGAGACATCATTTCCATGGAATTTCTCTCCATTGTAATACTTTGTAATGATTGTTGCCAAGTCTTTGCGTCTTCGTGCATAATCATTACATCGGGAACATTGCATATAAGTTTAAAATCTAAACAGATTTTGACAAATAATAGGAATTTGTAATTCTTACATTTATGACAAGAATTAGGGAGTGTGAAATTAGAATCATTGAAAGTTTGGTCAATTGGTTTATTTCACAAAGTAAGGATCATAGACAAACATAGAGTGCATACTTGGTGTATGGCAAAGCTATGGTTTAGAAAAACATAGTGTACATGCTCGGAGCATGGGACAACTATTGTTTTAATTCAAGAATAAAGTTGATAGCTGAAACAGTATGCAATGAATAATGTGTAATCATATGGTGATAAATAAAAGGTGTTTTATTTACGTTCATAGGTTTTGATACCATATTAGATTCAATTATTCTTTTGTTTCATTTTTCATGTTTTGACTTCCAAAATAACTAGTTCGTTCTTCCTGAATGACTAAGTTATTCAAATCATCCATAGTCGGCCATATGTTGGAAGTATATATGAATCAAGACTGTCATGGGTTGGCTTGTAGAGGTCCAAGTTGGTGGACAAATTTGTGCTACAACACCCATGAGTGCTCATAAGTTCTGAATATTGGATTCAACCCGCGCTCATTTCAATCACTTCATGGATTTTATCACGAGTGATCATGAGACGACAATATCTTATATTCTTCAAACCAAGAGATATGAGTTGTTGCTATGAGTTGGTTATACATTGATTGCACGAAAACGCATTGGTATCTCGATGTTATAAAACGTGCCTTTGTGTATGATTCAACAAGTAGTAGAACAAGCCATATGAGTCAAAGTTTATCCATTCCTTTTACCTTCGAGATAAAAGCGATATTTGTCGACCCCTCGATGATTTAGTGATGACACATGTCAGTGCTTCGCCAAGCCAGGACTTATTTGATTTGTTCAATCAGTCAGTCATCATGAATCGAAAATCGGGAAACAACACATGGATAGAGAGAATGATTATAATCCATGTCTTAGTCCATATGATATCTAGAATGGAGGAATATATGATCCCTTATCTAATGGACAAGTCATTGACAAAGGTTAGAGTTTGTTGACAAGATCAGAGTTCGACAGCAGTTCTAAGAGCTACGATTGCCAGTTAGGTTTTGAAGTCATACTCAATAATAGTTTTAGATTTATCCAAGTGGGAGACTGTTGGATTAATGTGTAAGTCCATAACTATATTTGGTATGTACTTGACTCGACCCGGCATGGTCCATTTGGGTTGCACTTCACCGGCATAATTTATATGGATAATCTTTTGAGAATAGTATATTTATGATTATATTAATATATTATAAGTTCAACTATATTAATATGGAATCATATTATTTAATTAGTATTAATCAAGAATTAATTTAGAATTAATTAAGTGATCAAAATGAACTAATTAAATATGGACTCTTAGATATATGTGTGTAATGGGCCAAGTTCATTTAGGTTAGGCTAAGCCTTCATGGATAGTCCACGGAGTGTTTAAGCCATGGATCATATGAAATGAAAGCTTCATGGGTTTAACCCTAGTCTCCACACTATGTAATGATGTCCTTGGTTGGTAAAATTGGCCACTAGTGTGGGTACACTAAGAGGGCTAGCCGATTTCACTAGAGAGAACCAAAGTATTCTTATTCCCAAAGTTTTGCAAGGTGTTTTGGTGATTTATGATTCCACTTGAGGCTTCCACACTATTGAGGCTAAGCTCTTAAAGCTTGAAGACATCAAGCTACATCAAAAGGTACGTCATCTAACTAGTCTTTGTAGTATAGTTGACTCATAGTATGCTAGTTAGGATTAAAGCCTTGGAAAGTTCTTATTTTCATGTATAATAGAGAAAAAAAATAGATCCAAGGTTTATAGGGTTTCATCTACACCATAGGAGTATTAGAATGCTCAAAACCCAACACTAGCGTCCAAATCAATCAACACCTGAAGTGGGATACCGTTCACATGGAATGATCATAAACAAAACATATAACATAACACTCTAATATCACAAGTGACATATAAAAAAAAGTTAGAGAGAAGAAACCATACCCGTCACCATATCGGGTACGGCACGTTCCTCCTCGACTGTCAACTAAAAACCTCGGCTCCTCACCACTGGAGCCTCTGACTTGACCTTCCAGCCATCAGTAACTCGTGCAGTCCTTGGAGTCGACGCCACCACTGACACTACTGTTGCTATCAATCTAGGGCAGTTGGCCTTTTTATGGCCCCTTTGATTGCAATGAAAGCAAATCAAGTATGATGTTTGAACAATAGGAGCAGGGGTAGTACAATCCCTGGCAAAGTGCCCCGTCTTTCCGTACTTGTAGCACCCTGATCCTGAACCAGTACGAAAAACTCCGTCTTGTGACTTGCCATATTTCTCATAGAGGCTTCGACCCTACTCTGGCCCTTCGACCTAGGGTTAAATCCCTTTGGTTTCTTCTCATAAACCCCTGTTACCTTTCCCTTCTCTTCCTTCCTCTTCTAGATGTGCTCCAAGTAAGTCTCCCTTACCCTCGTCCTAGCAAACATAGAGTCCAGATTTAGGCAAGCGGAGTAGCTGACATGCTCCTGAATATCAGCCCTTAACATATCATGATAGTCGGTTTTCCACATCTCCTCATCCCCTGCAGACTAAGGCACCAACAATTCCTTCTCCCGGAACTTGGCGGTGATCTCCACTATGGTCTCAGTCGTCTGCCTAATATCATGGATCTCCCTGGCAAGCTGTTGAAGTTCCACAGCTAGCACAAACTCAACCCTAAACCGGGTCACAAAGTCCGACCAAGTCATAGCCTCGATGGTTGCGGCTCCCAATGAGTCACCAACAGAATCCCACCAATCCCTAGCTTTATCTATGTAACAGCCCGAAATCCAGGTACCCTTCTATTTAGCCCTTCATCTTTGATTTGCTCCATTTAGGGTTTGCATGTTAGGCGAGTACGTTGGGCGTACAAGGAGTACGCTGCGCGTACTCGCGCGCTTCATTTGCACGTGTTCACCCTCGGGTACGCTGGGCGTACCCAAGGTTATGTTGTGCGTAACCGGTCCAGACCTAAAAACCCTAATTAATTCGAAGGGCTATAAAAGGAATGTGTGGCTTAACTCCTCAGCCACCATCCCTCAGAAAGAAACCCTAAAGAAAGTGTGTATTCATTCTTAGGCCATTTGGGAGTATTCTAAGCTTGGTGGTGCCATTTCAAGGTAGCAAAGGAGAAGAAGAGCTCATTGGGAAGGCTAGAAGTGGTGTCCAAGTGTGGATCTGAGCTTTGCAAAGGTTGAAGCTTCATTATAAGGTAACCATTTCGGATCTTGACATATAGTTCATGTAATATGCTTCAAGTACCATTTTCTAGGGTTTTAGTCCCAAAGGTGGAGACTTTTTGAGCAAATGGTCTCCATAAGCTTAGATCCAACATATTTCTGGTCTATTTGAGTTGTAGACTCGTAAAAATGTAATCTTGGATGTGAATGTTGCACCATGCATGAAATCTAAGTCCTTGAGTTGCAATAGAATGATGTTAAGAAGTGTTGGAGCCTTTACAGCCATGCCAAGGCATAAAGTTCTCGACTTTATGGGTATAGATGCATAAATAAAGCCGGATCTAGAAGTTGAAGTAATGGCTTAACCGATTAAGACCAGAAATGATGTATGCTAAAGTTTGATGGTTACGCTGGGTGTAACTCCCAGTACGCGCAGCGTACTGGGTGGAAACCACAATCCATGGGTTGGTGATGTACGCCCCGCGTACATCAAGCGGTACGCCCCGCGTACTCAAAGGGTTGACTTTTGTTGACTTTTAGGGTTTTGGTCAACATGAAGACTTTGGGTCAAGGAAGGGTAAAATGGTATTTTACCCTATGAGAAATGATGATAAGGGGTAAAGTTTAGTTGTGGAAGTCTTTAATTATTAAAATGATATTTTTATGATTAGGCGAGGTAGAGTCGTCGTTGGGATTTGTAGATAGCGAGTACGCGAGATTTTAGACTGTCCATGAGGTGAGTTTTCTCACTATACTGTACTCGGAAGGGTTTTTATTTTGTGACCGGAAGGTTGGATATGTTATGAGTTATATGCATTGTATATGATAAGTTGATCGTTTATATGTGCTATGTATGATATGCTTGATATGGGCCGGAAGGCATTATGTGATGGGCCGGAAGGCGTATATGTTATGGGCCGGAAGGCGTTGTGATGTGGACCGTAAGGTTGATGCAGGTAGGAACGGAAGGTTTACCGAGTCGGGACGGAAGTCCCCTGAGACACATGGACCGGAAGGTCAGGGCCTGGAAAGGCGTATGTGCGTAAGTAGTATTTTGGGGAACTCACTAAGCATTTATGCTTATAGTTGTTGTGTTATGTGTTTCAGGTACTAGCAAGAACTGTGGGAAGGCGCCGACGTGTTTGTGTCCACTGACAGAGGAACTGTTTTTACGATCATGGGATGTATTTTGTTATGATAACATTGTTCACATTTCAATTTGGAATATTAAACGATGGTTTTTGACGTTTGCAAAAATGAAAATTTTGTTTAAAATTTACGTTGTTACAAGTTGGTATTAGAGCCTTGGTTTGAGGGATTCGGATACACTTTCGGGTGTAACTGAACTCAAACCGGGGATTTGAGGAAAATTTTTAATTAAAAAAAATGATTAAACATTTCGTAACAACCAAAGGAAAAGCAGTGTGTACGGTCAGCCAGCGCCCGAATGGTAAAATCCCCAAAATACCCTTACAATATGTGTTATGATATATGTTATGATATGATACGCATGCTAGTAGACTAGGTATTCATATTAGGACTAGAGTGGCCTGATTTGTGATGCCTTAGTCTAAGGTAACCTGCTACTATGAGGTGCTTTGAGAGCGATTGGGTAACCAGTGCATAGCAAGAATAGAGTACTCATGATCTGGGGTTCGGGGAGGAGGACTTGGGGTGAATGCTGATGCAGTGTAGTAGGTAGTATTGGGCCCGTACTACTGAAGACACCGGGTCAGTGGGCAACCCAAGTAAGAATCCTTGGGTATCGGAGACCGAGTAGGGTTGCGTTATCGAGTGCGATTATGCTCGATGGAGTCTCTGATATTTTTATGTTGTATTTCAGAAGCATTATGGTTGGACCACGCCACAGACCTGGTACGAGTGGTATGAGTGATGAGGAGCTTCGTCAAATGATTCACGAGGAGGTGGCTGTGGCGATCCGGGCCGAGATTCCGGGGATGTTTGGGTCTATCAAGACCACACTGATGGAGACTTTTGATGAGCGGTACGCCGCAGTGACTGAGGCCGCAGCCGCTGCAGCTATTGCAGCTGTGGCCGCTACCAGCCCACAGGGAAGTGACTCATTGCTATTCCGGGAGTTCAGCAACATGAAGCCACCCGAGTTTGATGGGACGCAGGATCCAATCACTGCGATGAGATGGATTGCTGATATTGAGGGATGCTTCTACACTTGTTCATGTCCGTAGCATCTGAGGGTACGGTTCGCATTGAACCAGCTCCGCCTGGGAACAAAGGATTAGTGGATGTTCGTGACGGTGAACTTCACTCTTGCGGAGATTTCAGCCGTAACTTGGGAGAGATTTACTTCAATGTTCAGAGACGAGTATGTTCCCCCGGTGGAGAGTGAACGGTTGGTTCAGGAGTTCTTGACCCTCAAGCAGGGTAATAATTCAGTTACTATGATCACTCGGAAGTTTCATGAGAGGGCGATGTTTTGCCCTGAGCAGGTGTCGACTGAGCAGGCTCAGATGAGCCGATATTTAGTTGTACTGAGGAGGCATATTCGGGAGTTCGTATCGAACTCGTCATACCAGACCTTTGCTGAGCTCCAGGAAAATGCCAGGAAGAGAGAGATCGAGTTGCAGACTCAGGCCAGGGAGGAGGCCGAGTCTCAGCAGGAGGATCGGCGGCCGGCTCAGTCCCAGCCAGCAGCCAAGCGGACTAAGTCCGTCGATTTGAGGATGGGAGGTCAAAAGAGGCATGTCGATCAGGTGCTTGCTACAAGTGTGGTAAGGAGGGGCACATTGCTAGGGATTTCCCCAAGGGATTTATGGTTTGCTTTCATTGCAACCAGACCGGCCATCGGAAGGCCAAGTGCCCTCAGCTTCACCAGGGATCTGCGCCTACGGCTAGGGTTACCGAGACTCGGCCGATGAAAGCCGAGGCTTCGAAGGCTCATGGGAGAGCTTTTCAGTTGACTGCGGAGGAGGTCCGCGTGGCGCCCGATGTCGTAGTTGGTATGTATTCTTTCGTGAATTTACTTTGATGTTGAGATATTGTGCTTATATTATGATATGCGTAGGTACTTTTCTTGTGAATTCTATACCTACCTTGGTATTATTTGACTCGGGTGCGAGTCGGTCTTTTGTATATCTGGCTTTTAGCCAACACATCAGTATTGATCGGGAGGTGATGAGTCGACCCCTGCAGGTTTCTATAGCAGATGAGAAAGTGGTATACGCCACTGACATCATTCGAGGATGTGTGCTCGAGATTTTTGGTGTCAAGTTCACTATAGACTTGATTCCTATAGCGATGGGGGATGTCTACGTCATCGTGGGCATGGACTGGTTGAGTAAGCTTGGGGCAGTCATTGACTGCGAGAGACAGTTGGTGACTATACGAGACCCTAGTGGGGGACTGCTTACTGTGTATGGCGAGGGGACCCGGTGTGGGTCAGTGTTTTGTTCGGCTGCCAGGGCGAGACAGAGTTTGCAGCAGGGCTGCAGTGGATTCATAGCCTACGTGATGGACACTAGAGTGGCTGCGGGGAGGACAATTTCGGTTGACGAAGTTCCAGTAGTATGCGAGTTTTTGGATGTGTTCCCCGAAGAATTACCAGGTGTGCCTCCGGAAAGGCAAGTGGAGTTCCGTATCGATCTGGTTCCAGGAGCGATGCCCATCGCCAAGGCGCCTTATCACCTTGCTCCACCAGAAATGCAGGAGTTATCCTCGCAACTTCAGGAGATGTTGGGAAAGGGGTTTATTCCACCGAGTAACTCACCTTGGGGAGCGTCGATTCTATTTTCAAGAAAAACGATGGTTCACACCAGATGTGTATCGATTACGAGAAGTTGAACAAGTTGATGGTTAAAAACCGGTATCCGTTACCTAGGATCGATGATCTGTTTGATCAGTTGCAGGGCACATCTTAGTTCTCTAAGATAGACTTGAGGTCAGGTTATCATCAGATGAGGGTTCGAGATGAAGATATTCAGAAGACTGCATTCAGAACTCGTTATGGACATTACGAGTTTGTGGTGATGCCTTTTGGGCTCACCAATGCCCCAGCTGCGTTCATGGATCTTATGAACAGGTTATGCAGGCCGATGCTGGATCGGTCGGTGATCATGTTCATTGATGATATTTTGATATATTCGAGGTCTAGGGAGCAGCATGAGGAGCATTTGAGGGAAATTCATGGAGTATTGAGATCGGAGAGGCTGTATGCCAAATTCTCCAAATGTGATTTCTGGTTACGAGAGGTCCACTTCCTAGGGCACCTTGTTAACCAGAAAGGGATATTAGTTGATCCAACCAAGATCGAGGCGGTGATGAGATGGGAAGTGCCGAGATCGCCCACTGAGATCAGGAGCTTTCTGGGATTGGCCGGCTATTATCGAAGGTTTCTCAAGGATTTCTCCAAGATCGTCGTCCCACTTACCAAGATGACCCGGAAGGGTGTTGCATTTTCATGGGGACCGGAGCAGCAATCCTCATTCGAGACCCTTCGTAAGAAATTGTACGAGGCCCCGGTGTTTGCACTCCCCGAAGGGATGGAGGATTTTGTGGTATACTGTGATGCATGTATATCTGGATTAGGGGCGATGCTTATGCAGAGGGGACACGTTATAGCGTATGCTTCGAGGCAGCTGAAGCCTCATGAGTCGAGATATCCCACCCACGACCTGGAATTGGGGGCTTTGGTGTTTGCCCTCAAGATCTAGCGGCACTATCTTTATGGGGTTCGGTGTACCATATACACGGACCACAAGAGTCTGAAGTACTTGATAGATCAGCCAAATCTGAACATGCGACAGAGGAGATGGTTGGATGTGGTGAAGGATTATGATTGTGAGATCCTGTACCACCCGGGCAAGGCTAATGTAGTGGCCGATGCGTTCAGCCGTAGGGTAGAAAGCGCCCCGATCCGAGACGTTTGTATGAGGTTGATGGTGATGACTCCGATTTTGGACACCATCTGTGGAGCTCAGGTTGAGGCTGCGAGACCAGAAAACCAGAAGAGGGAACGAGTTGTCGGTCAGGTATCAAAATTCATTACGGATGGTCGGGGACTTATGACTTTTCAGGGTCGGATTTGGGTACCGTTTGTGGGCAGTACGCATACTATTTTGATGGAGGAAGCGCATCGATCAAAATTCTCGATTCATCACGGGGCTACTAAGATGTATTTGGACCTAAAGAAGGAGTATTGGTGGCCCTTTATGAAGAGGGATGTTGCATGGTTCGTCGAGAGGTGCCTGACTTGTCATCAGGTTAAGGCGGAGCACCAGCGTCCGCACGGTAAATTGCAGCCCTTGGAGATTCCCAAATGGAAGTAGGAACATATTACCATGGATTTTATCACCAAATTTCCATGGATTGCGAGGGGAGTTGATGCGATTTGGGTGATTGTGGATAGATTGATGAAGAGTGCTCATTTTCTAGCCATCAGTGAGAGCTCTTCTACGGAGAAGTTGGCAGAATTATATGTGAGGGAGGTGGTATCGTGGCATGGGGTTTTGATGTCGATCGTTTCAGATCGGGATGTACGATTTACTTCCAGGTTTTGGAAGAAGTTTCATGAGGAGTTGGGTACGAGTCTGCATTTTAGTACCGCATACCACCCGCAGACGGACGGACAGAGCGAGCGGACGATTCAGACGCTTCAGGTTATGCTCCAAGAGTGTGTTTTGGATTTTGGAGGGAGTTGGGACACTTATTTACCCTTAGCAGAGTTTTCGTACAACAACAGCCATCATTCGAGCATTGGTATGCCACCCTTTGAGCTGTTGTATGGGAGGAGGTGTCGCACCCCCATCTGCTGTGGAGAGGTGGGGCAGCGGGTGATGGGTAGCACGGAGATTGTACTTCATACGACTGAGCAGATACAGCAGGTTAGGCAGAGATTGTTGACCGTGCAGAGTCGCCAGAAGAGTTATGCAGACAAGCGTCGGTCCGAGCTCGAGTTTCAGGTTGGTGACCTTGTGCTCCTAAAGGTCTCTCCTTGGAAAGGAGTGATACGATTCAGGAAGATGGGAAAGTTGGGATCCCGGTATGTTGGACCCTTCAGGGTAATTGTTAGGGTAGGCAGGACAGCCTACTGGTTGGATCTACCTGCTGAGTTGGGACAGATCCATAACACCTTTCATGTCTCACAGTTGAGGAAATGTATTGCCTACGAGTCAGCAGTGGTGCCATTAGATGATATCCAAGTGGATGCAGGCCTGAACTACGTTGAGAGACCAGTGGCGATCAGGGATCAAAAGGTTAAGGTTCTAAGGAACAAGGAAGTACCATTGGTACAAGTGCAGTGGCAACATCGGAAGGGGTCTGAGCTGACATGGGAGTCCGAGACTGAGATGCGAGATCAGTATCCAAATTTTTTTTCAGTGTGAGACTTCGGGGGCGAAGTCTGGTTCTAGTGGGGGAGAATTGTAACAGCCCGAAATCCAGGTACCCTTCTATTTAGCCCTTCATCTTTGATTTGTTCCATTTAGGGTTTGCATGTTAGGCGAGTATGATGGGCGTACAAGGAGTATGTTGCGCGTACTCGCACACTTCATTTGGACGCGTTCACCCACGGGTACGCTCGCCATACCCAAGGTTACGTTGGGCGTAACCGGTCCAGAACTAAAAACCCTAATTAATTCGGAGGGCTATAAAAGGAATGTGTGGCTCAACTCCTCAGCCACCATCCCTCAGAAAGAAACCCTAAAGAGAGTGTGTATTCGTTCTTAGGCCATTTGGGAGTATTCTAAGCTTGGTGGTGCCATTTCAAGGTAGCAAAGGAGAAGAAGAGCTCATTGGGAAGGCTAGAAGTGGTGTCCAAGTGTGGATTTGAGCTTTGCAAAGGCTGAAGCTTCATTATAAGGTAAAAATTTCGGATCTTGACATATAGATCATGTAATATGCTTCAAGTACCATTTTCTAGGGTTTTAGTCCCAAAGGTGGAGACTTTTTGAGCAAATGGTCTCCATAAGCTTAGATCCATCATATTTCTGGTCTATTTTAGTGGTAGACTAAAAAAATGTAATCTTGGACGTGAATGTTGCACCATGCATGAGATCTAGGTCCTCGAGTTAGAATAGAATGATGTTAACAAGTGCTAGAGCCTTTACAGCCATGCCAAGGCTTAAAGGTCTCGACTTTATGGGTATAGATGCATAAATAAAGCCACATCTAGAAGTTGGAGTAATGGCTTAACCGATTAAGACCAGAAGTGATGTATGCTAAAGTCTGATGGTTACGTTGGGTGTAACTCCCAGTACGCGTAGCGTACTGGGTGGAAACCCCGATCCATGGGTTGGCGATGTACGTCCCGCGTACATCAAGCAGTACGCCCCGCGTACTCAAAGGGTTGACTTTTGTTGACTTTTAGGGTTTTGGTCAACATGAAGACTTTGGGTCAAGGAAGGGTAAAATGGTCTTTTACCCTCTGAGGAATGATGATAAGGGGTAAAGTTTAGTTGTGGAAGTCTTTAATTATTAAAATTATATATTTATGATTAGGCGAGGTAGAGTCGCCGTTGGGATTTGGAGATAGCGAGTACGCGATATTTTAGACTTTCCACGAGGTGAGTTTTCTCACTATACTGTACCTGGAAGGGTTTTTATTGTGTGACCGGAAGGTCGATTATGTTATGAGTTATATGCATGGTATATGATAAGTTAATCGTTTATATGTGCTATGTATGATATGCTTGATATCGGTCGGAAGGCATTATGTTAGGGGTCGGAAGGCATATATGTTATGGGCCGGAAGGCGTTGTATTGTGGACCGTAAGGTTGATGCAGGTAGGACCGGAAGGTTACCAAGTTGGGATGGAAGTCCCTTGAGACACATGGACCTAAAGGTCACGGCCTGGAAAGGCGTATGTGCGTAAGTAGTATTTTGGGGAACTCACTAAGCATTTATGCTTACATTTGTTGTGTTATGTGTTTCAGGTACTAGCGAGGACCGTGGGAAGGCACCGGTGTGATTGTACACACTGATGGAGGAACTGTTTTTATGATCATGGGATGTATTTTGTTATGATAACATTGTTCACATTTGAATTTGGAATATTAAACGATGGTTTTTGACGTTTGCAAAAATGAAAATTTTGTTTAAAATTTACGTTGATACAATCTATCAAACAACCCATAGTAAAGTGGACCTTCGACCCCTGGGCAGAAGCACGTCAACTGCGCAGACTCAATGTCTTATCCCAAGAGCTACCCTCGTAGCTAAGTCCCCATATCGCCTAGCACCAGCAGAAATGCAAGATTTTTCCAGCCAACTCAATGAGTTGTACAACAAAGGATTCATTATACCGAGTTCCTCACCCTGGGGAGCCCTAGTTTTATTTGTGAAAAAGAAAGATGGATCTTTTCGGATCTGCATTGATTACCGAGAGCTAAACAAACTCACCATCAAAAACCGCTATCCTCTTCCTCGGATCGATGACCTCTTCGACCAACTTCAAGGAGCCAACTATTTTTCCAAGATAGACCTCAGATCAGCGTAGCATCAGCTACAACTCCACAAGGGTGATGTCCCTAAAACAGCATTCCAGATTCGATATAATGTCACTAGGAATTTGTGGTGATGCCCTTCGGTTTAAACAACGCACTGGTAGTGTTCATGCATCTAATGAACCGGGCGTGTCCTCCTTTCCTGGACAAGTTTGTTATCGTGTTCATAAACCATATACTTATCTATTCTAGAAGCGAGCAAGATCACAAACAACACTTGAGATTACTGTTGGAAAATCTAAGAACAGAAAAGCTAAACGCAAAATTCTGCAAGTGTGAATTCTGGATTCAAAAAGTAACTTTCTTGGGTCACGAGGTAAGTGAGGAAGGCATACATGTGGATCCGTCCAAAATCAAAGTGATAGAGAATTGGTCAGCACCGAAGACACCCATGGAAATTCGTCAATTCTTGGGTCTTGCTGGCTATTATCGTAGATTCATTCAGAATTTCTCCAGAATTGCCAAACCCCTAACCACTTTAACTCATAAAGGTGTACCCTTTTGTTGGAGTGAAAAGCAAGATACTGCATTCCAAACATTGAAGCGAGCCTTGTGCAACGCACCTATCCTATCTCTGCCCGAAGGGACGGAGGACTTCGTTGTCTACTGCGATGCACCCAACAAAGGCTTAGGCTGTGTCCTTATGCATCGAGGAAAGGTCATTGCTTATGCCTCGAGACAATTTAAAGCACACAAAATCAATTATACAACTCACAAACTGGAGTTGGGAGCAGTTGTCTTCACATTGAAGATTTGGAGACATTACCTCTATGGAAAAAAGTGCATGATCTTCACTGACCATAAAAGCCTGCAACACATCTTCAACCAAAAAGACATAAACATGAGGCAAAGGCGATGGGTAGAGATACTCAACGATTATGTGTGTGAAATATGCTACCATCCCAGCAAGGCCAATGTGGTAGCAGATGCCCTCTGCCGAAAAGAGTACTCAGGTCACAATGTGAAAGTACTTACCATGACCATCCATTCCCATCTATCCATACAAATTTGAGAAGCTTAGTTGGAAGCCCTGAAACCAGAGAACGTGGCAGAGGAAGCTTTGAGAGGAATGGAAAAGAACTTAGAGATCAAGGGAGACGGAGTCTACTATTTCATGGATCGAATCTGGACCCCAATGTTTGGTGGTTACAGAGGGGTCGTCATGAACAAAGCTCACAAGAATAGATACTCTGTCCACCCAGGATCAGATAAGGTATACCTTTATCTTGAGAAGTTATATTGGTGGCCAAACATGAAAGTCTAGATCGCTACCTTCGTGGGCAAGTGTCTGACTTGTGCCAAGGTGAAGGTCGAATATTAGAAGCCCTCAGGTCTACTTCATCTGCTGGAAATACCTGAGTGGAAGTGGGAGAGGATTACCATGGATTTCTGTACCAAATTACCCAAATCTCTGAGTGGGAACGACACCATCTGGGTAATAGTCGACCGATTGACTCACACGAATCAATGAAACCTTAAAGATGGAAAGACTCACACGAATCTATATCCAAGAGATAGTTCGACTGCACGGTGTTCCTGCATCCATTATCTCCGATAGAGATAGCATGTTCACTTCGAGGTTCTGGCAATCCCTACAGAAAGCTCTTGGAGCTAAGCTGGATATGAGTACATCTTATCATCCCCAGACAGATGGACAGAGTGAGAGAACCATCCAGACCTTGGAAGACATGTTGAGAGCATGTGTCATCGACTTTGGTAAATCATGGGACACCCATTTTCCCTTGGTTGAATTCTATTACAACAATAGTTATCATACCAGTATCAAGGTTGCGCCTTTCGAAGCCCTCTATGGCTGCAGGTGCAAATCCCCTCTATGTTGGGCTGAGGTGGGTGACACGCAGTTAGCCAAGGGGCAAGTCTCGGATAGCACTCTCACTGGTCCAGAAATTGTCCACAAAACCACCGAAATGATCATACAAATTCGAGAACTATTAAAGGCTTCTCGAGATCGACAAAAGAGCTACGACGATAAACGACGAAAACCTTGGAATTCCAGGTCGGTGACCATGTTCTGCTAAAGGTCTCATCTTGGAAAGGCATGATACGCTTTGGAAAACGTGGAAAGCTAAATCCGAGGTACATAGGACCATTTGAAATCCTTGCTAGGATTGGTCCCATAGCCTACAGTCTTCGTTTACCGCATGAAATAAGTAACATTCACCCTGTCTTCCACGTTTCAAATCTTCAGAAGTGCTTATCTGATGAAACCCTTGTGGTCCCTGTTGACGAAATCGAAATCAACGAAAACCTGAACTTCGTGGAAAAACCAATCGAAATCCTGGACCAAGAGGTCAAGCGAACGAAACAAAGTCGCATCCCGATAATGAAGATTCGTTGTAATGCCAAGCGGGGACCTGAATTCACTTGGGAGCACGAGGATTCAATGAAACAGACGTATCCTCATCTTTTTCCAAATCTATTATCTGTATCTTTATTCTTGAATTTCGGGACAAAATTCCCTCTAACAGGGGGATAATGTGACAACCCGAAACTTTTATCCTGTACAATTTATCACACCCCCAAAACTAAACGTTAGAAATATTCAAGGGCAGAGGACTTCATCTGTAGTATCACAACAATGCATAATAGAAACCAAAGTACAACATTTATTACATAAGATTTTAAGATTACAACTGTGTTTCAAAAGTATAATTTACAAACGTAAATATAAAGAAACTTGGTCTTCCTCTATACGTGTTGGTACATGTTTACTGCTTTCCTAAAAATACAAGTAGTTTTGGAACGAGTGTCAACAATTAAGTTTGTGAGTTCATAAGTATGTTATATAAATAACTTGTTGTTTGTTCTATGAAATATGTATTTGTTCTTCCAGAAAATCCTATATTTTATGTTGTATATACATTTGTTTTCAGAAGTAGTATACTCTTAACCTCCCATAAGACTTTGAAAAATAAGTTAAACTTAGAATATATATAGTATTCTATACCTATACTTGTAATAAAACTTGTGTATTAGTATTATAGTTTTAATATATTAAAACTATATGAAGTTGTTAATTATTCTTACACCAAACTTATTTATCAATTTTAAACTGGTGAGTTGTCATAACCATACTTGATGACCTAAGCCTCGCCTGAAACACAATACTCTTTAGGCGTTGTAATACGGTACAACAATTATCATCCCAATCCTGCCGGCTTGACTGTAGCTAACAATCAAGATGTGGGATGGTCAATCCCATGTATGTAACAGCACAAAATCTCGAGTATTGTTTAATTGCATTTTGGGGTGTTTTAAAGGGGAGACTCGGCGAGTTGAAGCCAGACTCGCCGAGTAGGGTCGCAGTTGTGGTTGCGGGTTCGCGGCTGGACTCGACGAGTCCAGGTATGGACTCGGCGAGTCGACGCTATTCGGCGGAAAACCCTAGCCGTTCAGTTTGGGACGTATATAAGGGATCTTATGCCGTCATTACTCGTCTTTTGGCCGATTGAAGGGAACCCTAAACGACTGCGGCGTCTAGAGCAAGCTTGAAGGCCATGGGTGACCTTGAAGGAATTGTTGTGCAAGGAGGAGAAAGGTTTTAGTTAAAGGAACTGCAGGGAGTTCGAGTTCTGAAGTTTGGGGACATGGACGGTACATCATTCAGGTAATAACTCGGATTACATTCTCCTGTGATTGATGTGTATATAGATTTAGGGTTTATGGAACCCATTTGGAGTCTAGATGGTTTGTTGTGTTGTTATTCAACGTTTGTAACCTTGTATTAGGACCCTTAGAGGTCCAGAAGGATCCATGTTTGTATATTCGGGAAAATATGTACCTCAGGAAGTAGTTCGAGCGACTGCATGGCGTGGACTCGCCGAGTCGGATGATCAGACTCGGCGAGTAGCTTGAAGATTCACTGGGACTCGCCGAGTTTGTTCTTCAGACTCGGCGAGTGGAGTCGGGGTGGCCCCGCGATTCTTCCAGGAGTAACTCGTCGAGTCAAAGGGGATACTCGACGAGTAAAAAGGGGAATTTTAGAGGATTGAAGAACGACCAGACTCGCCGAGTCGCCAGGGAACTCACCGAGTCCAGTCGAGCTGACAATGGACTGTTGACCAGAGATGACCGGTGTGATTTCTTAGGGTCAGTTAACGTGGAAGATAGAAGTGTTACTAAGAGATATATGATGTTACAAGGAGCTTGTAGCTCGGAGGATCAAGTGCAAGGGACTTCAGGAGTTGCTATCTTCCAGTGTCCGCGAGGTGAGTCTTCTCACTATACTGTACCCGGAAGGGTTTGATTGTGTGACCGGAAGGTCGAACATGTGATGCGTTATGTATTCATACTGTAAATAGAAGTTAGTAGCTATGCGTGAT
Source organism: Lactuca saligna (assembly GCF_052625555.1). Classification (NCBI taxonomy): domain Eukaryota; kingdom Viridiplantae; phylum Streptophyta; class Magnoliopsida; order Asterales; family Asteraceae; genus Lactuca; species Lactuca saligna. Next base: position 108,501,552 of record NC_136419.1, read on the forward strand.
ATGTATGTTATATGGGCCGGAAGGCAAAGTATTATGTGACAGAAAGGTCAGGTATGATATGTGATATATGTGCTTTATGTGTTAGAGTATGTTGCGGGCCGGAAGGCAGGTTGATATATGATATATGTGCTTTACGTGTTAGAGTAACTGTATTACGTGTTATATATGTGTATGGGCCGGAAGGCAATTATCTTATGGGCCGGAAGGCAATTATCTTATGGGCCGGAAGACAATTATCTTATGGGCCGGAAGGCAATTATCTTATGGGCCGGAAGGCAATTAACTTATGGGCCGGAAGGCAAATATCTTATGGGCCGGAAGGCGATTATCTCATGGGCCGGAAGGCATTGTGCAGTGGACCGGAAGGTCAGGGCCTGGAAAGGCGTACGTGCGTAAGGAGTATCTTGGGGAACTCACTAAGCTTCGTGCTTACGTTGTTTATGTTATGTTGTTTCAGGTTCTTACAGTAACGCGGGATGGCAACGGTTCGATTGTACACACCGAAGAAAGAGTTGTGTTTTGGAGGATCCTGGTTTTCTATTTAACTGAAAATGAAACTACGTTTTGTAAATCTATTATGAATGAGGTTTTAAACAAGTTTATTAATATTAAATTGATTATTTAAATAAAAAATTTTGTCTTGAAAATCACGGTGTTACAATTGGTATCAGAGCCTTGGTTTGAGGGATTCGGACGCGCCTACGGGTGAATCTGGACTCAAACTGAGGAAGTAAGAAAAAGTTTTCAAATAAATAGTTTTCTAAAAGTGAATAAGAGTTCAAAGAGAAAGCAAGAAAGAGCAGTGTGTACAATCAGCCAGAGCCAAACGGTGATTTCCCAAAATACCCTTACTTTTGTGTTATGAAATATCTATTATGCACTTTATGAGATATTATTGCATGCTAGAGACAGTCTAGGAATTTCATATCTTAGGACTAGAGCGACCTGATTTGTGATGCCTTAGCCTAGGGATTGTTGTTATATGTGCGTTATGCTTTTGTGTGTATGTGATGAGTGAGGGTATCTAGTTAGAACGCACGAGGGGTAGAGCTACAGAGTACAGTGGTACTTCCGAGGATGAGCCGAGAAGGTGGAGCTATCAAGGATAGGGAGTCCTATGTATGCTTCGATGCTCGAATGCTGCTTGCTTCGTGCTTTGTGGAGTTCTCGATGATGGGAGTCAGCTACTAAGTGAGTATGACGATACTCAGGAGGTAGATGGCTGGCATCATTAGGATTTCTTCAGCAGCTGATAGCAAAGAAGTGGGGGGACGGCGGAGGGGACTAGGGAGTAAACCTAGCCAGATGAGTGCGCGGGTAGAGTAGGGGATTTCGCTGGAGAGCGAGCACGCGCGATGGGATTGGTGAAAGAGTAGGTTGACCAGCTACTTAGGAACTCTGGGATGGTCCGTGTGGAAAGTATGGGTAGATGTGGCAGGTAGTATGGGCCCGTACTACTAAAAGCAGAGGACCCATACTTGATACAGGGAGCATTCTGAAGGTCCTAAGGAACGGAACGAGGAGTGACGTGATGGTTCGAGTACCATACATCGGAGCAGATTACAGAGTGATGTTATGGTCCGGGCACCATACATCGGAACAGATTTAGATAGATGTTGTGGTCCGAGTGCTATACATTGGAACAGATTGAGGAGTGATGCTATGGTTTAGGTACCATACACCGAAGCGAATTAAGAAGGGATGTCATGGGATGAGTACCATTGTTCGTAGTGGGTAATGCTGGTGACTATCTTGTTATCCAGTTATGATCGATGAGGTAGAGATCAGATGCTATGGGTTTTAGGCATGTAGACCATGATTGAGGATGGGGAGGCGTTCCTTGAGGGAAAGACGAATACCTATCAGAGTATTGTGGTAGGGAGTTAAAGGGAGAGGAAATTTCAGTCTGAGTCGAGAAATCAGTCGATAGAGGAGAGGTCACCTTCTAGGTGGGTAGTGCCATTTATGTTCGTGTGCAAGACACGAGGGGTCTGGTGTTTCAGTTCTGGATTTGGGAGTACACCCTGCAGGTAGTTTTCGATAATGACTTCCCTCAAAGCATCAGGTAGCGGGTGTACCGCGAGACAGTGATTTACCGTGAGCAGACAGTCAGTTGGGACTGAGGTAGTCGAGAACCACACCATACCTAATTAAGAATGACAAGTTGTGTTATAGTGGTAGCAGTGAAGAATTCAGTCGAGTTTTGCAGTGCAGAGAGTTTCATCTAGGGTGAGAGTGAGTTCCTGTCCTTGGGACAAATCCGGCGTTGGATATGGGTTGATGAGTTGAGATGAGAGGAACGATGATTTTGCGGTGCAGTCTACGAGTCAAAGATGTTATCGAGCAGTGCAGGTGCTTAGTAGTAGATTGGTATGGGATTTGGAACGATTAGAGGCAGCCGTGATGAGAAGTTCTTGGAGAGTTAACCAGAGGTTCAGAGTATAGAGGGTTGATTGACTTCATAAGGGGAGGGACTATTGGGCGTTGCATAGCAATTTCCTGGAGCAGGTACGATTTCGCTGGTGAAAGATAGTCGTGGGTTGATGGTATGCTAACTAGTGACGGTTCGAACCCTAGTGGGGGAGAACCGGGTGCAGTACGTAGAAAACAAAGAATTGCCAAGAGTGGTTATAAGTGGAGTATAGAGATGCAGTAGGAAATCATGAGACCAGAGGTGTCGATGATCGAGTAAAGGGGTCAGAGTGAGTTAATGCGGGAAGTACTTGAAGAGGAGAACGAACGTATTCATGACAGGTGATTGGTGTTGTTGCAAGAAGATAGAGAATGATTGGGCAGTCAACTTTCGGAGTCGGTATGCGTATCCTTGTTTGGATTTTGAGTGTCGGGAAAAAGGGATTTGGAGAATTATCAGCGCATTTCGTACGTCAACGTTATCTCGCATTCCAAGCAAGAAATTAGATGCACCAAAGTTGTAAGGCGGGGAAAATATAGATTTAATTATGGGGTGCAGGGGATCAGTGGTGGTGGTAGTATTCTGGGATATTCGGGTATGATATCCTTATTTTGGAGTTATTCGGGAATCCCGAATTGAATCGACGTGTGGCATGTCAGGTATCTGCGGATTTAGTAGGAGTCTTCGGGTAAGGGCATTCAGGGAGATTATTTGAGAGGGTGGATTTTCGCAAGATGGGTGTTCGTTATGTTGATTGCCTCCATAGTCTGTGGTGGATGTTCGAGTCGCAGTATTCACTAGTCAGAGGGTGTTGTGATACTGCGTGGAGTTGCAGTACTCACTGGGTGGCAATAGAATTTTTATGTTGGAATATTTTCGAGCAGCATATGAGGTGGAAGAGTTTCAAGTTTGGGTAGCCCTGGTATTGAGTCTTTGGAGCTTGGATGTTGAGTCGGGGGCGAGACGGGGGTCTTCGTCTTTGTCGGGAGATGCGGGGAGATACGCAAGGAAGAGGCACAGCAGAAACCAGAGATTAGAGTTGAGACGATCCTCGGTGAGATTGTATTTTCTCTCACGAGGAAAAGAAGATTTTGTGACTTACGTGTCACTGGGTCGGGATAGTGGTCACGGGGAGAAAAGTCAGTGGAATATTTGGATCGCGATATGGGTGACCGTTGGGGGCTCAGATGTGGAGCCAAAAGTTGATCTGGTACTTAGTCTTGAAGAGGAATATGGGAAAAGAGCTTATCATGATGACATTTGAGGACACTTTAGAGAGGGCGAACGATGCGGACGTTCGAAGACATGTTTCGGGCATGTGTATTAGCTGTCGGAGGAAGCCGCGGTACGTAATTATCATCGGTTGAGTTGTTCCATATTAACAGCCATCATTAGTGCACTAGTATGCCGCCCTTTGAGCTGTTGCATGGAAGGTGATGTCGGAATCTCGTTCGTTGAGGAAAGGTAATGCATGGACCCGAGAGTCCTTGCGAGCAGATCCAGTGCATGTGTGACACAGGGAGTAGTGGCAAGGCAGTTAAGCGGATTTCACTAAGTGAGGGAAGAGAAAGGTATGTTGGGGCGAGTGCAGCATGTGTATACGATTGCAAGAGGTGAACTCGTGAGAGTTGCCCTGAGAATTGAGAATAGGTCCCTCAGTTGTTCCGATATGGATAAAGTGGGCTTAGGATCGGGGAACCGGTGATTCAGAGTTTCATAACCCTTATGGGTCGTGTGATCATTGAGATTTAGAGCAGAGTCGCGTCTTGGGAAATTCTCAGTTGCAGGAAGTGGTGGACAGTACAGCGATCGTGTTTTGGTCGACAGAGCAGATGCAACAGGTTAATCAGAGGTTAAAGATCGTTTAGAGTTGACAGGAAGGTTGTGCAGACAGACGCCGTTACGAGCATGTGTTTCAGGTCGGCGACTTCGTATTCCTGACGGTCTCTCCCTGGGAAGGGGTGTTTCGATCCAGGAAGAGGGGTAAGTAGGGGCCCGGTATGTTGGGTCTTTGCGTGAAGGTGCGAAGGTAGGAAAAGTGGCCTACCGGTTGGAGCTGCCAACGGAATTGGGATGGATCCATGACACTTTTAGGTGTCGCAATTGAAGAGGCGTATAGCAGATGAGTCAGCAGTGGTTCTACTAGAGAACGATTAGGTGGATGCGAGCCGTTGTTACGCCGAGAGGCCAGTGGCCATCAGGGATCGGAAGATCAAGTTTCTGAGGAACAAGGAGGTACCTCTGGTATTGATTCAGTGGCAACCTCGGAATAGATCGGAAGTGTCTAGGGAAGCCGAAACGTGTGGTGCGGGAGCAGCATCCAGAACTATTTTCAGAGTGAGACTTCGAGGGCGAAGTCTAATTCTAGTGGGGGAGAATTGTAACAGCCCAAAATCTCGAGTATTGTTTAATTGCATTTTGGGGTGTTTTAAAGGGGAGACTCGGCGAGTTGAAGCCAGACTCGCCGAGTAGGGTCGCAGTTGTGGTCGCGGGTTCGCGGCTGGACTCGACGAGTCCAGGTATGGACTCGGCGAGTCGACGCTATTCGGCGGAAAACCCTAGCCGTTCAGTTTGGGACGTATATAAGGGATCTTATGCTGTCATTACTCGTCTTTTGGCCGATTGAAGGGAACCCTAAACGACTAAGGCGTCTAGAGCAATCTTGAAGGCCATGGGTGACCTTGAAGGAATTGTTGTGCAAGGAGGAGAAAGGTTTTAGTTAAAGGAACTGCAGGGAGTTCGAGTTCTGAAGTTTGGGGACATGGAAGGTACATCATTCAGGTAATAACTCGGATTACATTCTCCTGTGATTGATGTGTATATAGATTTAGGGTTTATGGAACCCATTTGGAGTCTAGATGGTTTGTTGTGTTGTTATTCAACGTTTGTAACCTTGTATTAGGACCCTTAGAGGTCCAGAAGGATCCATGTTTGTATATTCGGGAAAATATGTACCTCAGGAAGTAGTTCGAGTGACTGCATGGCGTGGACTCGCCGAGTCGGATGATCAGACTCGGCGAGTAGCTTGAAGATTCACTGGGACTCGCCGAGTTTGTTCTTCAGACTCGACGAGTGGAGTCGGGGTGGCCCCGCGATTCTTCCAGGAGTAACTCGTCGAGTCAAAGGGGATACTCGACGAGTAAAAAGGGGAATTTTAGAGGATTGAAGAACGACCAGACTCGCCGAGTCGCCAGGGAACTCGCCGAGTCCAGTCGAGCTGACAATGGACTGTTGACCAGAGATGACCGGTGTGATTTCTTAGGGTCAGTTAACGTGGAAGATAGAAGTGTTACTAAGAGATATATGATGTTACAGGGAGCTTGTAGCTCGGAGGATCAAGTGCAAGGGACTTCAGGAGTTGCTATCTTCCAGTGTCCGCGAGGTGAGTCTTCTCACTATACTGTACCCGGAAGGGTTTGATTGTGTGACCGGAAGGTCGAACATGTGATGCGTTATGTATTCATACTGTAAATAGAAGTTAGTAGCTATGCATGATATGTATGTTATATGGGCCGGAAGGCAAAGTATTATGTGATAGAAAGGTCAGGTATGATATGTGATATATGTGCTTTATGTGTTAGAGTATGTTGCGGGCCGGAAGGCAGGTTGATATATGATATATGTGCTTTACGTGTTAGAGTAACTGTATTACGTGTTATATATGTGTATGGGCCGGAAGGCAATTATTTTATGGGCCGGAAGGCAATTATCTTATGGGCCGGAAGGCAATTATCTTATGGGCCGGAAGGCAATTATCTTATGGGCCGGAAGGCAAATATCTTATGGGCCGGAAGGCGATTATCTCATGGGCCGGAAGGCATTGTGCAGTGGACCGGAAGGTCAGGGCCTGGAAAGGCGTACGTGCGTAAGGAGTATATTGGGGAACTCACTAAGCTTCGTGCTTACGTTGTTTATGTTATGTTGTTTCAGGTTCTTACAGTAACGCGGGATGGCAACGGTTCGATTGTACACACCGAAGAAAGAGTTGTGTTTTGGAGGATCCTGGTTTTCTATTTAACTGAAAATGAAACTACTTTTTGTAAATCTATTATGAATGAGGTTTTAAACAAGTTTATTAATATTAAATTGATTATTTAAATAAAAATTTTTGTCTTGAAAATCACGGTGTTACAATGTAGATCTATATACAAGTGTCACGCTCTCCCTCAAGGAGACTCTGGTTATAACTTTCAAGGATTTTGTTTTATACCTAAATAAGTACTTGAAGTGTGTCTCACAAATACCTTCTTGATAATTATGTGTAAAATTTTGAAAAGTATCCTTGAAATAGTCATATCATAACTATATTATAAATTATATTTAATATAATTTATGTATCTGATTTCATCAAAAACTCTGATTACGTAGTAAACATATGTAGTTCCATAAAGTATATTAACAAGTTTGTATGAATCATAAATTATACCTATTATAATTTATATGTTTATTGTAGGAAATAGTTCCAAATGAGTGCAGTAGTTTATTTACAATAATAATCAAACAAAAGAATGAGTTTTATCATTTACACGAAAATTCCATGTAATTTTACTTGTATTTCCCCCCTAAAACATTATAAAAATAGTGAAAACATATGGGTATAAATTCACTTGATAGATGGTGAATTAGACAGAGTTTTGACAGGAGAGAGGTTACTTCTCGGGAATCTCAGGGCTTCAAGGATTGCTTACGGTTTGAGACTTGATACTAGGGCTTTAGGGGTTGTATATGAGTTTATGGAAGTGGAAAATATGAAAGAGGGTGAAATTTAGGGTGAAAAGTGTAAAAAAACTCGGAACCCTCGCATGCCTTATATAGGCCGGAGCCTCGGATCCGAGGCCATGTGAGGCTGCCGCGTGTCAAACAGGTGGCGAAGCGAGGGAGGCGGCTTCGGACCGGACGCTCGCTGCTGGCTGGCTAAGATTGGACCAGAGATCGGTCCAATGGGAAGAGGGCACGTGCGAAGCGGAGCGAGGGAAGGAAGGTCGCGTGGCTCGGTTCGTAGGACGCCACCGGTGCGAGGCGCGTCGGTTTCTGATTGGGCCTCGGTTTCAGACGAATCAGCATGCAAGACTGGGCGGACACGGGGAGGCTGCTGATGCGAGATGACGTGGTCGGGTACTGTTCATGCGAAATTATCTGAATTTTTGCTATTTTTCTTTATTTTTGTGCCAAAAACTTGTAAAATTCATAACGTTTGCATACGAACTCTGGTTTTTATGTTCTTTATATGCACGCATAGGTAAAATTATACTCTACGACTTTTGTTTAAACTTTGTCGACTAATTTTTACTTTATTTTTAATATTGTTATTTTTAACAGATCGGGATAGGAAAATCCGTTAAAAATTCATAACTTCTTAATCCGACGTCTGTTTTCATCAGACTCTTTACCGTTGTACTAGTATTAACGAGACCTTTGATTCTCATTTAAGTTGTTTCGGTTAAATCTCGTTCGATCTTTATTTCGAATTTTTAGCTATCTACCGCTAATTCGAACTTTAGAAAAATCATAACTTCTTCATACGAAGTAAGATTTAAATTTTCAATATATGAAACTTCATTATTTTTACGAGTTATACAACTTGCATTAAGGTTACTAAGGCTAAAAAGTAGTTTATCAAAAACTCACTTTTTAAGTGAAATAGTGTTTGCCGGATTTGTCGCGGATCTTCGATTGGTCATAACTTCTTTGTTATAACTCGGTTTTAGGAGTTCTTTATATTTTTGGAATCCTTGTTAATTATGTAAATATACACAATATGATAAAATTTCTCTTTATTATTTCAAAAAGAACTGCAAATTACAGTATTACATAGGTTTGAAATAACGATTTGTTACACAATTGCTATGTATATCAATGTTACACTTAAATTTATCATCTATTAGCGAAATTTTGGGTCAATGTGAGTGCTTTAGCCTAGTTATAACCTAGATGTGAGTCTTAATAAGGGTTAGAAAGTGCGTAAAATCAAAAAATCGAGCTAATCACACCAAGGAAGGTGTGTGCAGCCGTACACCCTGCCGCACACACTCCCCCAGCCACACACCTGACCCTATATAAATTAGAGAACCTCCTTTTCATCCACTTTTTCTTCATTGGCTGCACATTACTCTCTCTCTCTCTATTTTCTTTCACTAAAAACTTCATCTAAGTACACTCTTAAGGTCTCAAAAACGTGAACTACTTCATCATTCAACTTGTTATAGTTGTTAGAGACCTAAATGTAGTCCTAAAACTCATAGTGTTCTTCGTGTTCTTCATCCTTTGAAGGACTGCGGCCGCACACCTTCATATGGTGGCCGCACAGACCCTATAACCCTCCAGAGTGAAGAGTTTGGCCTTCATTTGTTAGTAGGACTTGGTATTAGCATAAAACGCCTCAAAAACACCTCAAAATCGACAATTCGGGCACTAATGAGAAATGTACGGCCTCACATTCCTGTGTACGGCCGTACACACTCTCTATACGGCCGCACACTCCTGTGTGCAGCTGCACACACAATTCTGGCCGCACTCCCTAGCCGCACACTCACCTTTATGGACATACACCCAGTCTAATGCTCATATTTTTCCTTAAACTTGCAAGGATCACTACGTGTGGAACCTAGAACACTTAGTACAAACATTTCCAAGACCTTAGGGTGTTTTCCAATCATGATTAGTCATGAAATATCCTAATCGAACACATATATGTGTAACCATATGATTAATAGGGTCCACTTGCGTTCAGAACATCCGTTGACACTCAACACTCATATCGATCGTACACTCGAATCCTATGTTAAACTGTGAGTTCATACCCCTACACTTTTTTGAGCTTTTCATATTTTCAGGGGGGGGGGGAATACAAGCTCAACATAAAAGGTTTTCGTAACTTACAAACTGATGCAATTACAACAATTTTCTATCAAACGTTTAGATACAATTATCCATTTTGTATTATGCGAAGCATAAGGTATGTTTTCAATTTATAATTGCATGGCTTCAAAACCTTACACGAACGTAACAACCATTCAAACTATAAAAGGTATAGTTTGGGATTTCATTGCCAGTCTTACAGATTCAAAATTCATACAAGTCAAACATATAAATTATATTAGATTGATTTTATCCATTACTACGAATACAAAACTAGAGTATCATGCTAAATAATTATTTTATGTATAATTATTTATACTCTACACCATTACAAACAATTTCCAACTCGAGAACAACCGAAAAAACACGTAAACTAGTTAATACAGGATTGTGAGACTATCTTCATTTTTTCCCTCGGGGTACCAATAAATCATCACCGACAGTATAACTAGAGTCTCCTGGAGGGTGAGCGTGAAATTTGCGGATAGATCTGTTCGGGACTGACAATCCCACACCTGAACTGTTAGCTACAGTTAGGCGGGCTCGCTTGGGGTGAAAAATTTTGTAATCGTACGACGCCTGAAGAACGTCAAGTAGGTCACAGTTCAAATTAGTATGGTTATACGACTCACAATAAGTATAAACTAATCATTGTTTACGGGATTTCTTTCTTCTGTAGTTTTATTTTAAGTAATAAAACTACTTATCTACTTACTGGAAGGTATTCCAGGGACAAAATCTATAGTTTTATTTTAAGTAATAAAACTACTATACGTACTGGTGGTAACCAGGGTTTCCGAACGATCATACATTACATACTGGTGGTAGCCAGGGTGTTCAAACAGAATGTACTTTTCAAACGGAAACCAGCAAACATGTTATAAAATATTGGATTTTCTTAGGAAGCATGCATACATATTTCAGAACTTGGTAGCAATGGTTTTCGATAAGAACGATATTTACTTATAATGTAAAGAAAACATTTATACAAATTCAGTGACTAGTTTTCAAAACAAAAACATGCTTATGAACTCACCAGCTTTATGCAGACACGGTTTTTTTTTCAAAACCGCTTGTATTCTCAGGGCAATGATAGATAGGTACCTAGTTAGCTTTTGGAGAAGATGGAGCATTTTTGGAGTCTCGTCTTTATCTTTTGTTATATAAAATTTGATGTAAAAACTATGTTTTCAAACATATGTAAATATTCATATTGTAATGTATTGGTTATGTTTAGTTTGATTGCTATGATACGATTATTGTGATACTACGTATGATGTCGCCGCCCCCGGATGTTTCCTCCGTTGTATTTTCCGATGGTTCGGGGGTGTGACACTACGGCCGCACACTCCTGTGTGCATCCGCACACACTTCCTGGCCGCACACACAGTCTGGCCGCACACCCGGGCCAGACACTCACCTATATGGCCATACACCCACTCTAATGCTCATTTTTGGCATTAAAATTGTAAAGATCACTAAGTATGGGACATAGAACACATAATTCTAGTGATTCCAAGTCCTTATGGTGGTTTTCCATCATGATTTGTCATGGAATACTCAATCGAATACATATATGTGCAATATGTGTTAATAGGGTCCACTCGCGTACAAAACATCTGTTGACACTCGATGGTCATAACCAATCGAACATTCGGATCCTACGATAAATTGTGAGTTCATACCCCTACACTTTTCCGAGTTTTTTTTTATGTTTTCAAGGGGGGGGGGGAATACAAGCTCATAAAGGTTTTGATAAGTTAAAAACTGATGCAATTACAATGATTTTCTATCAAACATTTAGATATAATTATCCCTTTTGTATTATGCGGAGCATAATGGATGTTTTCAATTTATAATTGCATAGTTTCAAAATCGTACGCGAATGTAACAAACCATTCAAACAATAATATGTATAGTTTGGGATTTCATTACCAGACTTACAGATTCAATCTTCATGCAAAGTATAACATATAAACTATCTCATATTTAGTTTATCCAGTACTACGAATACAAACTAGAGTATCATGCTAAATATTATTGTATGTATAATTATTTATACTCTACACCGTTAGAAACGATTTCAAACTTGAGAAAAACCAAACAACACATAAACTGGGTAATACAGGATTGTGAGACTATCTTCGTTTTGCCACCGGGGTACCAATAAATCCTCACCGGTAGTATAACCAGAGTCTCTTGGAGGGAGAGCATGAAATTTGTGGATAGATCTGTTCGGGGCCGACAATCCCACACCTGAACTGTTAGCTACACTTAGGCGGGCACGCCTGGGGTGACAAATTTTGTAATCGTACGATGCCTGAAGAATGTCAAGGAGGTCACAGTTCAAATTAGTATGGTTATATGACTCACAATAAGTATAAACTAATCATTGTTTATGGGATTTCTTTCTTCTATAGTTTTATTTCAAGTAATAAGACTACTATACATACTAGTGGTAACCAGGGTTTCCAGAAGATCATACCATACATACTGGTGGTAGCCAGGGTTTTCAAACAGAACGTACATTTCATACAAGAACCAACAAACATGTGTGAAAATATTGGATTTTCTTGGAAAACATGCACACGTATTTCAGAACATGATAACAACGGTTTTCGATACAAACGATATTTTACTTATAATTGAATGAAACTGTTCATACAAATTCAGTGAGTAGTTTTCAATACAAAAACATGCTTATAAACTCACCAGCTTTATGCTGATACGTTTTCAAAACCGCTTGTATTGTCAGGACAACGATAGACAGGTACCTATCCAACTTTTGGAGAAGACGGAGCTTTTTTGGAGTCTCATTTTTATCTTTTCTTATGTAAATTTATGTACAAACTATGTTTTCAAACAGATGTAAATATTCATATTTTAATGTAATGGTTGTGTTTACTTTGATTGCTATGATACGATTGTTGAGATACTACGTATGACGTCGCAACCCCCGGACGTTTCCGTCGTTGTTTTTCCGAAGGTTCGGGGGTGTGACATTTTATGGGGGGGGGGGGGCGGAATACAAGTTGACTCATACTAGTTATTATATCAATCACATGTGATTAATAACTAGTACTCAAATGGATTTACTATACTTTAAACTGTTTTGTCAACAAAATTATTTGAAAATGATTATCAAACACTTTTACATGTTAACCCCTTTATAAAACTTAGTTTTACTTTCCAAATCTTTACTTTCAATTATTTAAACTCTTATGTTGTCAAATCATGTCCAATACATATACTATTATATAAGTAAGGTTTGGAGGACCTATGACTGATAATACACCCTGTTTCCTGTTCCTTGTTTGGATGTGGACTTAGAGTACCATATTATTTGTCCGAGTGTCATTTGATCCATAGTTATATATCATGTATATATATGTATAGACATAAAATCTTGTTATCTTATTTCAATGCACTCAGATATACACACAACATTACTAATAAACTATAATAGATATAGTTTAGAGGTATACTACTTACTATTTCTAGTACAATGAAACATACAAAAATCCAGTTCATACATGAGTCAATACATAGTATAAAAAATACGTACACTACACTATACAACTAAAAATATGTCACACCCCGAAAACCGAAGGCGGAAACATTTCCGGGGTTGACTCCACGTTGAGTATCAAATCCAATGCACATAGTAAGTAAAGTAAAACAACCATTACATTACATAATAAAGTTTTACTGTTGTTTCAAAAGTAAAGTTTGTATAGTTGTGATACATAGTATATATAAACAAAATGAAACAGATCTTCATGTACTCCGTCTTCAAGCAAAAAGGATCTTCGGGTACCTGTTCTAATGCTGACCTGAGAGCACAAGCGGTTTGAAAATCAGCATAAAGCTGGTGAGTTCATAAGCGGTTTTTGTTTGTGAAAATGTTTCGAGTTTCCTTTCTGTTTCTGAAATGTTATGTACACCAAGAAAATCCCATATTTTCTTAAAAGTTGGTTATTGTTTCACAAATGTAAAGTACAGTAAGTTTGTACACTGAAAACATGTCTACTCATGTGAAAATGTATAGTTGGTTATCTGACTTGTTAAACTGTTCTGTTTACTTATCATGTGTTACCAGGAAAGTCCCATACTTTTCTTATTGTATGTTACCAATTGTAAAAGATGTAATGTTATCCAGTTTGTTACACTTTCTAGTTATGTAAGTGTTACCCAGAAAAGCCCCATGCTTTCCTGCATGTTGGTTTCTAATGTAAACGATGTTAAAGATGTAAAAGATGTAATCGTGATTAGGTTCCATGTTTTCCCCAGGAAAGTTCCGTACTTTCCTGAATGTTAGTTGCAGTATGTGAAAGATGTAAAAGATGTAAAAAGTGGTTCATTATTACTATAAGTAAATCTCTGTTATCCTAATTGCGAGTTCCATAACCATACAATAGACTGAAACCTGTGGCAATAAGTAGTCCACATGTGGCAATAAGTAGTGCACATACTTATGACTTTCGTCACCCTTGAACCATTTCGGTTCGGCTGTAGCTAGCAGCCAGGTGTGGGGTAGTCAGCGTATAGATCTATACACTCAAGTCACGCTCTCTAAATACCAGAGATTCTGGTTATGGGTGTAGTCCTCCACTCGCATATCTCGGTGGAGTGTTCTCCGAGCACGTGTCTCCAATCATACAGGATTAACAAATTTACTAGTAATAATATATTAGTCCTCCACTCGCGTATATGTGTGGAGTGTTACCGAGGACAAAACAGTGTACAGGTATTATGTTCAAATGTCTAATGTCATGCTTTTAACTGATAAATTGTGGAAAACCATTCGTGAAATATATGTAACATAACAGTTTAAAGACCTATTTCACAAATAAATGATACGTGATCTGCATGTTCAAATGATTATCAGTTATGGTAATCAGTTATAAAAGCATATGAAATATGAAACACACATTTGAAGACATGTTTTGAGTACAAGAATTCCCTTGTACTTTGCTTGTGTTCCCCCCCTAAATACAGTGAAAACAGTGAAAAAGGGTAGGGGTATGAACTTACCGGACTCGAAAATACGTCGGTTTTGGATACTAGACGTTGGTTCGGGGTTTGATTACTCGCGATGTCCCTATGTAAAATGAAATAATCTCCATATATATACAATTAGGGATACATTCACTAATCATATGGAACATTACACTCCAATGAGGTTAAACACCTCAAAACGAGCGTTTGGAGTGACCCGAGTGACATCATCGGACGTATAATGGCACTAGGGACTTGGGACTTGAGTTTACTCCCCAAGAGTAAACATTTTAAAGAGTTTACAGCCATAGAACACACACATACATGATTTTACGGCCGTAAACTCATGTGGGTGTGATTTTGGGGGTTTAATGGCTTAAATGGACATGGGGATTGTTGGAATGGATTTCTAAAATGCCTTGGAATCGATTTTATGAAATTTTAACACTTAAATGGGAGTTTACGGCCACACCATAAGAGTTTACGGCCGTAAACTCACCTATGGCCAAGGAAAAATTGATTTGAGCTTCAAAGGACAATCACATGTGATTCTAGTTAATTTTCCAAGCCTTGTTATGAATTTAGAACATCATTTAACACACTTTTTGGAGTATACGGCCTAGAGGTATGTTCTAAGGCCGTAAACTCTCTTATACCCATGAAAAAGTTAGTTTTTGATGCTTAAAACAATCACATGTGATTCTAGAAATTTATGTAATCCATTTGAGTGTATTTGATGCATAATTAACATGGTTTTATGAGTTTACGGCCAAGGGTATGTTCCTAGGATGTAAACTCCTATAAATGACACTTTTGATATATTTCAAACCCTTAAACTATTTTTAGATGCATCTAGATTTTACCACAAGGGCATTGGTTGAGTTTCAAGGCATTTGGACATGTTTTAAGACATTAAATCCCCTTTTAAGTGGAGTTTACGGTGCAAGAATATGACTTGGCCGTAAACTCACTTTTGTCCCCCAAAAATCATGTTTAAGGTGTTCCAAGTCTAGTTTAGCAAGCCTTAAGGTCATATCTAATGTCCAACATTGCTTAGGAGGGGTTTTAGGGCTTAAAAACCCATGTTATATGAGTTTACGGCCCAAGCTTGTTCCTTGGCCGTAAACTCATGTTCTTGGTCCCAAAACATAATTTAAACATAAATTTGAAGGCTAAAGAGGTTGAATGACAAGTTAGGGGTGTTACCTCTTTGATTTCAAGCCTTAAATCTTTGTTTTGCATCTTGATTTTGGGATGAGGAGAGAGGTTGTGAGAGTTAAATGAGAAATTGACCAAAGGCTTCAAATGGAGGCCTAAACACGTTTATATAGTGTTTAAGTTTTGGACACAGTGGAATTCTACCCGATACCGGCGTTAGACGAGACTTTTGGTCGTACCCGATTGAGTTGTCGTAACCCGATACGGTAAATTATAGAAATATTCCGATCACTAAAATTGGGTGTTAAAATGTTTTCTAAATGCATTAAGACACCCATTAAGCCAATTTAAATGTGTACCAGTTAATGACTTAATTAAATGGAAGATCGGAAATCGAATTTGGAAACGAAGACTGGTTGCGTGAATTGTACAACGAAAGAGTTACAAAAGATAGTACGGAAATTTTGGGTTGTTACATTATCCCCCCGTTAAAGGGAATTTCGTCTCGAAATTCAAAGTTTAAATACAAGACAAGATACAAATCATGAATCAGAAAAGAGTTGTGGATACTTCTGTTTCATTGAATCTTCCCGTTCCCAAGTGAATTCCGGTCCCCGCTTGGCATTCCAGCGAACCTTCACTAATGGGATGCGACTTTGTTTTGTATGTTTGACTTCTCGATCCATGATTCCAGCGAACCTTCACTAATGGGATGCGACTTTGTTTTCATTGATCTCGATCTCGTCTAAGGGAATTGTTAGGGTTTCATCGGATAGGCACTTTTTGAGATTTGAAACATGGAAGACAGCATGAATGTTACTGAGTTTGTGAGGTAAATGAAGTTTATAGGCAACTGGACCGATCCTGGAGAGGATCTCAAAGGGTCCAATGTACCTTGGATTAAGTTTCCCACGCATACCAAAGCGTACAGTGCCTTTCCAGGGCAAGACTTTTAACAGGACACAGTCTCCAACCTGGAATTCTAGTGGTTTCCGACGATTATCAGCGTAACTCTTTTGACGATCACATGAAGGTTTCAATCGGTTACGAATTTGAATGATCTTTTAGGTGGTTTCGCGGATGATTTCAGGACCAGTGAGAGCACTGTCGGGGACTCGACTCCTGGCTAACTGTGTATCCCCCACCTCGTCCCAGCACAGAGGGGATCTGCACTTACGACCGTATAGGGCTTCGAACGAAGCAGCCCTCATGCTGGTGTGGTAACTGTTGTTGTATGAGAATTCGATCAAGGATAGATGTGTGTCCCATGAAATTCCAAAGTCAATGACACATGCCCTAAGCATGTCCTCCAGGGTTTGAATTGTTCTCTCACTCTGTCCATCGGTCTGAGGATGATACGCCGTGCTCATATCTAGTTTGGTTCCAAGGGCTTTCTGAAGGGACTGCCAGAACCTGGAGGTAAACCTACTATCTCGATCAGAGATAATGGATACAGGTACACCATGTAGACGTACTACCTCCTGGATGTAGATTCGCGTGAGTCTTTCCATCTTGTATGATTCTTTGATCGGAATGAAGTGAGCGGATTTTGTCAGACGATCGACAATTACCCAAATGGTATTGTACCCACTAGAACACTTGGGTAGTTTGGTGATGAAATCCATGGTAATCATCTCCCATTTCCACTCGGGGATCTCGGGTTGTTGGAGCAGACCTGAGGGTTTCTGATGTTTGACTTTGACTTTGGCACAAGTCAGACACTTGCCCAGGAATGTAGCTATCTCAGCTTTCATGTTTGGCCACCAGTATTGTTTCTTGAGATCTAGGTACATCTTGTCCGAACCCGGGTGAACAGAGTATTTGGTTCTGTGTGCTTCCTTCATGACTATTTCCCTGAATCCACCGGATTTGGGAATCCAGATTCGATTCATGAAACAGTGAACTCTATCACCTCTGATCTCAAGTTTCTTTTCCATTTCTCTCAAGGTTTCATCTGACATGTTCTCGGGTTTGAGGGATATTAACTAGGCTTCTCGGATTTGCATGGGTAGGTTGGAATGGATGGTCATCGTCTGGTTCTTCACTTTGTGGCCTGCACTATTCTTTCAGCTAAGGGCATCTGCTACCACATTGGCCTTGCCGGGGTGGTAACGGATTTCACACTCATAATCACTGAGTAATTCTACCCATCACCATTACCTCATGTTTAAGTCTTTCTGCTTAAAGATGTGATGCAGGCTCTTGTGATCAGTGAAGATCGTGCACTTGGTTCCGTAGAGATAATGTCTCTAAATCTTCAATGCAAAGACTACGGCTCCTAGTTCCAAGTCATGTGTGGTATAGTTGACCTCGTGTGCTTTCAGCTGCTTGAGGCGTAGGCAATCACCTTTCCTCTTTGCATAAGCACACAGCCTAAACCTTGATTAGATGCATCGCAGTAGACAACGAAGTCCTCTATCCCTTCAGGCAGAGATAGAACAGGCACGGTGCATAAGGCTCTCTTCAACGTTTGGAATGCAGTTTCTTGTTTATCACTCCAACAAAAGGGTACACCTTTCTGTGTTAGAGTGGTTAAAGGTTTGGCGATTTTGGAAAAGTTCTGAATGAATCGTCGATAGTAGCCGGCGAGACCCAAGAATTGACGAATTTTTGTGGGTGTCTTCGATGCCGACCAATTTTCTATCGCTTTAATCTTGGAAGGATCTACATGAATACCCTCCTCGCTTACGACGTAATCGAGGAAAGTTACCTTCCATATCCAGAATTCACATTTGGAAAATTTCGCGTATAGCTTTTCAGATCTGAGGGTCTCCAACACTAACCTCAAGTGTTGCTCGTGGTCTTCTTCGCTTCGGGAGTAGACGAGGATGTCGCCAATGAACACAATGACGAATTTGTCTAAGAAGGGAAGGCACACTCGGTTCATCAGGTCCATGAACACAACCGGTGCGTTGGTTTGACCGAAGGGCATCACTACGAACTCGTAGTGTCCATACCGAGTCCTAAAAGTTGTTTTGGAAACATCAGTTTCCTAGACTCGTAACTGACCGAAGGTCTATCTTTGAAAAGTAGCTGGCTCCCTGGAGTTGATCGAAGAGGTCATCTATTTGTGGAAGAGAATATCGGTTCTTATCGGTTAACTTGTTCAGTTCACGATAGTCGATACACATCCGAAAGGATCCATCTTTCTTCTTGACAAACAGAACCGGAGCTCCCCAGGGTGAGGAACTCGGTCTAATGAATCCTTTACTGAGCAACTCATTGAGTTGACTGGATAACTCCTGCATTTCTGTCAGAGCTAAGCGATACGGAGACTTTGCTACGGGGGTAGCTCCAGGAATTAGGTCAATACGGAAGTCGACCAGACGTTCGGGAGGAATTCCTGGAAGTTCTTCGGGAAACACATCTGGAAAGTTACAGACTTCGGGGATGCTCACGAGGTCTCTAACTTCTTGTTTCTCATTGATCACATGGGCTAAGAATGCAATGCACTCCTTTCGTAGGAGCTTTCGAGCTTTGATGCAGGAAATGATATGAAGGTTGGAACTGGGTTTATCGCCATAGATTACGAGAGTTTGATCCGAAGAAAGATTGAGACGAATGGCTTTTTCGTAACAAAGAATATCTGCATGATTGGGACTTAACCAATCCATGCCAATGATAACATCAAAGCTCTTAATGGAAACCGGCATGAGATCTATAAGGAATGAGTGATCATTTAGGGTAAGCGTACAACCTAAGAATACATCGTTAGCGCTTTCTTTCTCACCATTAGCCATATCGACGGTAAACGTTTCAGTTAGTGGTTGAGGATTAGGTTTTAGATTATGTTTGAATGCATGACTAATAAAACTCCTTTCAGAACCCGAATCGAAAAGAATACTAGCATATGAGTTGTCGAGAAGGAACGTACCCGAAACAACAGTGGGATCAGCAACTGCTTCCTCTCGTCCCATGGTTAGAATCCTCCCAGTGTTATCAACAGTTGACTTCTTGGGATAGTTCCTTTTAAAGTGCCCAACTTCCCCACAGTTGTAGCAGGCTTGACTAACACCTGCTCCAGATGATTGGTTGGCTGATTGGGTGGGAGTTTTGCAGAATCGAACTGTGTGCCCTTTCTTACCACAGTTGGTATAGGATAGTTCTCGGCAAGGACCAGGATGATGATGGTATTTACACTTGTCACACAAAGGGAGGTTACCAGCATATTTACTGGTAGGAGTTGGAGCTGTGGACCCCATGACAGAAGCAACAACAACAGGGGTAGTAGTAGCAGCATGGACTGCTACCGTCTGCTGTTTCTTGGAAGATCCTTGAGAAGATTGACCCTTCTTCTTCTTCCAGAATCTTCTCTTTTCACCTCTCCTTTGAGTCGGCTCAGAAGTGGTAGTGATTTCCTTAACATCGTCGCTGTGATCAATCAGAATTTGAGCTAAAGTCTTAGCACTATCATAGGTATCCGGACGAGCAGCCAAGACATGACTCTTTGTCGGTTGAGATAACCCCCAAACGAACCTTTCGATCTTTTTGTTCTCAGGAGTGACTAATCTCGGGCAGAGAAGTGCGAGATCATCGAATCGGGAAGTATATGCAGCAATGTCGGAACCTTTCATCTTCAGGTTCCAGAGCTCATGCTCTAATTTCTGCATTTCACCACGGGGGCAATACTCAGCAATAAGAAGTTCTTTCATGGCCTCCCAGCCCATGGCATTGGCTACGGGTAAGGTTAGAGATTTGACTTGGCCATTCCACCAAGTCATGGCTTTATCAACGAAAGTATTGGCAGCGAACTTGACTTTATCGGACTCCGCACAAGCACATATTTCAAAGATGGACTCTATTTTCTCGAACCATCGAGATAAGGAAATGACACCTCCAGCACCATTGAAGGATGTTGGTTTTGCGTTCATGAAATCCTTGTAGGAACCCCCTCTTTGGTGTCCCTGGCTACCCTCGGGATTTTGAGATTGAGGACCACCTCCTGAACCACTAGGGTTCATTTGTGATATAGCTGCTACCATTACAGCTGTTATCATCGTCTGGAGCGATGCTAGGTCAAACTGGGGAGGAGGTGGCGGCGAAGAAGGATTGTTGTTGTTCTTTGAGCTAGGTCTCTTTCGGGGAGGCATCTTGATCTAATAAGATCAAGAAAGAGAGGATGGTAATTCCTCTACATTGAATCGATAGATATGGCAGTTATATGATTTGAATAAGTGATAAAGCAGGAAAGAGTTATCGAAACAGATAATTTATCGCTAAGAATAATCACAGGAAGCCATTCGAATAAGGATTTCTACAGAGGATTGGGATAGAGAAATACTCCCATAGTATTTCATGAATTGATTACGACAATTGTTCAATGTTTGGGATATTAGGGTAAGTTTTAGGCATGCAATATACCACAGTCACTCCCAAGCACATGTTGGCCGTGTCTCGAATGAATATAGTTGGACAGGCTATATTGACCCTAGACACGACTATATAACTGCCCAGGTTTAACCATAGTGCACAACACCCAATTACTTATGTTCTGTTCTACTTGTGGTTACGGATAACGACGGTTCGGTATACTTGTATACTTTTGAAAATACTTGTAGTTTGAAGACACTTTTAATTCAGAGCACTTAGGCCCTTTAGTGTTTATAGTTTTATACCATGTAAGGTTTGGTATACTTCATTCGCTATAAACAAGGGCTCTGATACCAATCTGTCACACCCCGAAAACCGAAGGCGGAAACATTTTCGGGGTTGACTCCATGTTGAGTATCAAATCCAATGCACATAGTAAGTAAAGTAAAACAACCATTACATTACATAATAAATTTTTACTGTTGTTTCAAAAGTAAAGTTTGTACAGTTGTGATACATACTATATATTGTAACGCCCGCAGATCCGGGCTAGTCAATTTAGAGGCAATAGGGGTCGAAAACGACTTTGCTACAAAAAGACTATTTAGAATAAATAATCTTAACCAAGTTGTAGAATATGTCACAAGGTTTCTGTACATATAAAGAACGCCGAAATCCGAGTTATAACGAAGAAGTTATGACCCGTCGAAGTTTCGCATCGGAACCGGCACGGCGCCGGGAAGCGTAAAATAGTAAATTTATGATAGAGATAGATTTAGCCTTAGCGCTCTAAACAAAAGTCGTAGAATATGTTAAACTAAGAACATCGATAAAAAGAACGCCCAAATCTGACTTCGTATGAAGAAGTTATGATTTTTCGAAGTTTCGGATTAGCGGTGTACAACCCGAAATTCGAATTTTAGATCGATTGATTTTTAGCCGACACAACCTAAACAAGAATCGAAGATCTCGTTATTAGTAGCGTAACGATAAAAATACAGACGAAAATGGACATCGGATAAAGAAGTTATGAGATTTTAACGGACCAATCATGTCCCGGCCTGTTAAAAATATAACTTTAAAAATAAAGTCAAAATTAGCCAACGGAGTCTAAACGAAAGTTGTAGAGTACATCTCCACCTACGCGTGGATATAAAGAACGTCAAAAACGGAGTTCGTATGAACGAGTTACAAATTATAATAGCATATTTACGTATTAAAATAAAATATAAATCATGTATACGTACATATATATACATATGTATATATCATTAGAAAGGTATCGACGATGCGATCATTATAAGACTAATGTTGAGTTCTTTCGACATTAGTTTAGTACAAATATCATTAAATCCATTTAAAATAGTAGGGGTGTTTAGTTGTTTATATAACTAAAAGGTCATTAAGTAATTATGGAGGGTAGTTTTTGAAAATGCAATTAGTATAAATAAGAGCCTTGGGCTCTCATATTTCTTGCATCATTCTCTTGATTCAAGAGTCTTTCTCTCCTTATCCCCCGAGCATTTCGGTCCCTCTTGATTCGACTTCTCTTTCTGTAGTTTTAGTATAGTAAGGTGAGCGCTGAAGCGCTGCACGAATCTTTCTTAGAAAGATTCAGCGACGAAGTTCTGCCCCGGCAGAGCCCGACTCCTAGCTAAAATTCCCTTGAAAGTAAGTTATGCTTACCCTATTTTAAATATAGTTTATATTTACAATTAGTATCGTTATTATAAATTTATAATAAATATTTGAGCTATTATTATGACTTATATAAGTGTCGTTATAATATCTTTTAACTACTCGCGGTACGGGGAATCTGGTTTAAAGGGCAGCATAGGGTTGTTGGATTTCAGAAGTGCTATACGCCAAAATGGTCCTGCCCTCCGGTGTTTTATGTCTGGCCCCTGTCTGTACATAGTAGTTGGAAAGTATTGTTTAAACGCTTATATAATAATAATAATAATAATAATAATAATAATAATAATAATAATAATAATAAGACTAATAATTAGTCATGGTAATATTAGACTAAAATCTAGTGGTGATAATATTAGATTTCGTCAAAGGAAATTATTTTAAAGTAAACGAAGCGCTGTCCGAGTACCGAGTCACCACCTTCTCAGGTGAGTGCATAGTCCCTTTCATCTTACACATAGATACGAAGTATTTTAATATAAATTACGTGCTATGTGTGCATATTGTCTGAATACTTGCTGTCTATGCTGAGTGAAAGATTTTATACATGTTTTAAATGATTTAAACTATATATGTATTTTATATCTACGAAAATGTTGGGGTAAAACATGGGTAGATATAATAGATGAAATATGAGTTGGATGATGAGTTGAGAGGTGATATAGACTTTAAGGTGTGGGTGAGAGGTGTACGATGTGAGAAGCCTTTTTCCCAAACGATGTCCCCATCATTCAGCAGAGTATGGATGACAACCACGGACTATCCTAGATAGTCCAGTGGAACACTATCAGGCTCGCAACCTGTAGGTGTTGTGAACGATGTGTTCACCCGGTGTACTCTAAACCTTGGTGATCATGCAGACTTGATACCTAGACCCTGGAGACTTGGTGCCAAAACCTTGGCGACTATGCATACTTAGTGCCTATTGTATAAATTCTGGCGACTATGCAGACTTAGTGCCTAAACCCCGGTGACGATGGACTTCGTGCCGATTCCTTAGGACGATCCTTAGGAATGTATGAACGAGGAAAAGTTGATTCTTAGGGTAGATCCTTAAGAATAAAGCAGATAATAAGGATGGGTAATTGGGTTGATTGTTTGATTGTTTGAAAATAATAATTATATTATTGTGGGTTGAAAACCCTATGTACTCACCAGGTTTCCCAACCTGACCCACTCAATTTATTTATATCACAGGTGTTGATATGAAGTCACATTACACTGAGAGATTTAAAGAGATGTAGATCACTAGTGTAAATAAATGTAAGTTCTGTTTATGCTTATGTTTCTGTATTAACGATGACATCCCAAATGTTTTAAAATGAACAAAATACGTTTCTTCGAAAATGTTTTAAAAACGTATTTATCATGTTTTTCTGGGAACAAATTCCGCAACATTTTTATTAAAAGAAGTACTCTGATTTTTATAAAACATAAACAAAAATCGGTCTTTTCTGGCCGTGAAAATGGGGATTTCACATATATAAACAAAATGAAATGGATCTTCATGTACTCCATCTTCAAGAAAAAAGGATCTTCGGGTACCTCTTCTAACGCTGACTTGAGAACACAAGCGGTTTGAAAATCAGCATAAAGCTGGTGAGTTCATAAGCGGGTTTTGTTTGTGAAAATGTTTCGAGTTTCCTTTCTGTTTCTAAAATGTTATGTACACCAAGAAAATCCCGTATTTTCTTAAAAGTTGGTTATTGTGTTCACAAATGTAAAGTACAGTAAGTTTGTACACTGAAAACATGTCTACTCATGTTAAAATGTATAGTTGGTTATCTAACTTGTTAAACTGTTCTGTTTACTAATCATGTGTTACCAGGAAAGTCCCATACTTTCCTTATTGTATGTTACCAATTGTAAAAGATGTAATGTTATCCAGTTTGTTACTCTTTCTAGTTATGTAAGTGTTACCCAGAAAAGCCCTATGCTTTCCTGCATGTTGGTTTCTAATGTAAACGATGTTAAAGATGTAAAAGATGTAATCATGATTAAGTTCCATGTTTTCCCCAGGAAAGTTCTGTACTTTCCTGAATGTTAGTGGCAGTATGTGAAAGATGTAAAAGATGTAAAAAGTGATTCATTATTACCATAAGTAAATCTCTGTTATCCTAATTGCGAGTTCCATAACCATACAATAGACTGAAACCTGTGGCAATAAGTAGTCCACATGTGGCAATAAGTAGTCCACATACTTATGACTTTCGTCACCCTTGAACTATTTCGGTTCGGCTGTAGCTAGCAGCCAGGTGTGGGGTAGTCAGCCCC
The DNA here is from genome assembly GCF_052625555.1 of Lactuca saligna. Taxonomy (NCBI): domain Eukaryota; kingdom Viridiplantae; phylum Streptophyta; class Magnoliopsida; order Asterales; family Asteraceae; genus Lactuca; species Lactuca saligna. Next base: position 108,526,258 of record NC_136419.1, read on the forward strand.
GTATAGATCTATACACTCAAGTCACGCTCTCTAAATACTAGAGATTCTGGTTATGGGTGTAGTCCTCCACTCGCGTATCTCGGTGGAGTGTTCTTCGAGGACGTGTCTCCAATCATACAGGATTAACAAATTTACTAGTAATAATATATTAGTCCTCCACTCGCGTATATGTGTGGAGTGTTACCAAGGACAAAACAGTGAAAAAGGGTAGGGGTATGAACTCACCGGACTCGGAAATACGTCGATTTTGGATACTAGACGTTGGTTCGGGGTTTGATTACTCGCGATGTCCCTATGTAAAATGAAATAATGCCCATATATATATACAATTAGGGATACATTCACTAATCATATGGAACATTACACTCCAATGAGGTTAAACACCTCAAAACGAGCGTTTGGAGTGACCCGAGTGACATCTTCGGACGTGTAATGGCACTAGGGACTTGGGACTTGAGTTTACTCCCCAAGAGTAAACATTTTAAAGAGTTTGCAGCCATAGAACACACACATACATGAGTTTACGTGGGTGTGATTTTGGGTGTTTAATGGCTTAAATGGACATGGGGATTGTTGGAATGGATTTCTAAAGTGCCTTGGAATGGATTGTATGAAATTTTAACACTTAAATGGGAGTTTACGGCCACACCATAAGAGTTTACGGCCGTAAACTCACCTATGACCAAGGAAAAATTGATTTGAGCTTCAAAGGACAATCACATGTGATTCTAGTTAATTTTCCAAGCCTTGTTATGAATTTAGAACATCATTTAACACACTTTTTGGAGTTTACGGCCTAGAGGTATGTTCTAAGGTCGTAAACTCTCTTATACCCATGAAAAAGTTAGTTTTTGATGCTTAAAACAATCACATGTGATTCTAGAAATTTATGCAAGCCATTTTAGTGTATTTGATGCATCATTAACATGGTTTTATGAGTTTACGTCCAAGGGTATGTTCCTAGGCCGTAAACTCCTATAAATGACACTTTTGATATGTTTCAAACCCTTAAACTATATTTAGATGCATCTAGATTTTACCACAAGGCCATTGGTTGAGTTTCAAGGCATTTGGACATGTTTTAAGGCATTAAATCCCCTTTTAAGTGGAGTTTACGGCCCAAGAATATGACTTGGCTGTAAACTCACTTTTTTCCCTTAAAAATCATGTTTAAGGTGTTCCAAGTCTAGTTTAGCAAGCCTTAAGGTCATATCTAATGTCCAACATTGCTTAGGAGGGGTTT